>NC_133126.1:59366574-60616574 GCF_048418815.1 Hemitrygon akajei
ACTTCTTTCAGAACATCTGGTCTCAGTGACTTATCCACCTTCAGCAGTCCATTTATCTTCCCAGTTATGTTCTCCTTAGTAATAGTAACCACAATATTGTTCCCTGACACTCTTGAATTTCTGTCATTCTGCTGGTGACTTCCATAGGGAAGCCTAATGCAAAATGTTCATTAAATTCCTCTGCCATTTCTTTGTCCTCCATTACTACCTTTCCAGCATCATTACCATCAGACTGATATCCACTCTCACCTTCCTTTTACTCTTTGTATATCTGAATAAACTTTTGGTATGATCTTTTATATTATTGACTAGCTTACCTTCATATTTCATATTTTCTCTCCTTATGGCTTTTTAACTTGCCTTGTTAGTTTTAAATAGCCTTCTAATCCCCTAACTTTCCACTACTTCTCTCCTATATTATATGCCCTCTTGTTTGCTGTTATGCTCTCTTTGACTTTGTCAGCTACGGTTGCCTCATCCTCCCTTTAGAAAACAACTTCTGCTTTGGGGTGTATCTATCCTGTGCCTTCCAAATGACTCTCAGAAACTCCAGCCATTTCTGCTCTGCCATCATCCCTGCTAGTGTCTCCTTCCAATCAACTTTGACCAGACTCACTCATGTCTCAGTAATTCCTTTTATTCCACAATAACACTGATCCATCTGACTTTATTTACTCCTCAAAATGCAGGGTGAATTCTTTCCTCTTATGACCAATGCCCCCTAAGATTTCCTTTACATTAAGCTCAATAATTGAATGTGGTTCATCGTACAGCCCCTAGTCCAGAATTGCTTTATCACACAAACACAGTTAGCCTAAAAAGCCATCGTGTAGGTATTCTACAGATCCCTCTCTTGGCATCCAGCATCAAACTGATTTTTCCCCAGTCTACTCGCACATTGAAATCCCCCATAACAATCATAACATTACCCTTCTTACATGGCTTTTCTGTCTCTTTCTAATTTGTACTCCACATCCTGGCTGCTGTTCAGAGGCCTGAAAAGAACACCCTTCATATACTGTTTATTTTTATACTGTTAGCAACACATAGAAAATGCTGGATGAACTCAGTAGGTCATGCAGTATCCATTGAAAAGAACTGTCTCTAGTCTGAGACCTTCATCAGGACTGGATAGGAAGGCAGAAGGCGAAGATGCCAGAATAAAAAAGGTGGTGGGAGGGGAAGGAGGATAGCCAGGTGATAGATAAATCCAGGCAGGTGCAAAAGGTAAAGGGCTGTAGGGGAAGGAATTGGATAGGAGAGGAGAGGTGAGTGGACCATGGGAGAAAGGGATGGAGGAGGGACAGCAGGAGAAGGAGACAGGCAGGTGAGGAGAGGCAAGATGCCAGAGTGGGGAATAGAAGAAGAGGGGAGGGGGAGGGAAGATTTTTACTGGAATGAGAAATTGACATTCATGCCATCGGGTTGGAGGCTACCCAGTTGGAATATTAGATGATATTCATCCACCTTGAGGGTGGCCTTCTCGGGGCACAAGAGGCAGCCATGGACCAACATGTCGAGATGTTTTTACTCTTGCAGGATTCTCCATCTTCCAATTCTGTCACCACTTTCTAAGGACTTGGTTTCAATTTTTACCAACAAAACCATCCCAACCCCTCTGCCTACCTGTCGGTCCTTTCAATACAATGTGTATCCTTGGATGTTGATCACACAACTATGATCTTCCTTCAACTATGACTCAGTGATGCCTATAATGTCATACCTGCCAATCTCTAACTGCATTACAAAACTATCTGCCTTATTCTGTGTGCATTTAAATACAGCACCTTCAGTCCTTTTCGACTTTGCCTCCATGTTACAGTTCAGCTCATTCCATTGCAATTTTGCCCTATCATCTGTCTGTCTTTCCTCACTTCAAACTGCATTGGCCCCATCCTCAGCACCAAATTAGCTCCCCAACATCTCTGGAAAACATGCCCACAAGGACATTGGTCCCCCTCAATTTCAGGTGTAACCTGTTCTTTTTGTACATATCACACCTTCCCCAGAAGAGATCCCAATGATTCAGAGATCTGAAACCCTGTTCACCTTCTTCCTTCAAAATGCTGTGAACCCGATATGAGACATTCCTGACCCTGGCACCTGAGAGACAATATATCATCCGAGTTCACATCCACAGAATCTACTGTCTTCTCCTCTAACTCTGGAATCCCTTATAACTATTACATTCCTCCCTTCTGAGCTTTAGAGCCAGACTCAGTGTCAGCAACCTGCTCACTGTGGCTTCCTCCTAGCAGGACACCCCCCCCCCCCCCCCAATGGAATCCAAAATGGTGTACTTATTATTGAGGGGAATGGCCTTATAGGTACTCTGCACTGGTTGCCTATTCCCTTTCCTGCTTCTGATAATCACTCAGCTATCAGCCTCCTGCAACTTTGGCGTGACTACCCCCCTGTAGCTCCTATCTGTCACCTCCACATTTCCCCGCACAGTATGGTCATCAATCTGTAGCTCCAGTTCTTTAATACAGTCTCTAAGGAGTTGCAGCTCCCATGTCCATTTCCCTCAATAGTAAGTATACCGCAGTAAGTATACTGTTGGAGGGCAACAACATAACGGGGGAAGCCACAACAACTGCTGTCTCTGGCACTTCTTCCTGCTGGTGTAGTTACCAGGGGAACTGGAGGTCTCCTAGAGTTCTTATGTGTTATATGAAAAACATACCACTAACCCTGGATCCATTCTCGACACACTAGCTATTTACTCATAAATAGAGAAAGAGAAAAAAATCCTTCTAGAAATTGTTAATTTTGCTTGTTTTGTGTAATGGTTATATCATATTACAGGATACGTCCAGTAAAATAAGCATTGATTGCTAAATGAATTACAATCCCATCATGGCAGAGGATGAATCAAGATTCAAGTAATGAACCAAACTAGGAAACACTTTGACACTACAAGAAGAGCTGTTACCTCACAGTTTCTGTGATCTGAGTTCATTCTTGACCTCAGCTGCTGTCTTTGTGGAGTTTACCATTCTTCCTGTGACAAAACGGGCTTTCTCAAAGTTCTTCCCAACGTATGAAAAGTCTTAACTTTAAACGTTGTCTGGCCATTTCCCAACATAGATGCTGCCTGACCTGCTGAGTTCCTCCTGTATTTTGTGTGTAGCTCAAAGTACTACAAGACCTGTTTATGGGCTGTTTGACTCTGACTCTAATACCTGGAACTTTGAAAAGAGTCTTAGTCTGGCAATATTTAAGCACAAAGTAAGTGAATACTTAGCAAGAGGTAAAATTGCATAATAGAAAATGATGCCACTTGGGTGGTAGGGTAGAGAAAGATGAAAAGCGGCTAACATTAGAGATGCAGATCATCTTAAAAAGAAGAAAGTCCTGTATCTAGCTGGTATGATTCAAATTCATATTTTTGCTACCATGTCCAACCACTATGAACATCAAATTTAGACTCTGTTTATGTCAGACAATTTTGCCACAAGTCTTCTACTCTTAGAAATTGAATTGAAAAAGACAAGCTGTATGTGAGATAAGTACTAGGATGGTGACATAGTGGCACAGTAGTTCGTGCAGATGCCTCATAGTTCCAACTACCTGGATTCAACCCTGACCTGCAGAGCTGTCTGTGTGTGGTTCATGTTTTCCCTGTGGCTACTAGGTTTCTGACAGGTCCTAAAGAGTTGTCAGTTGGTATGTTAATTTACCTCTGTAAATTGTCCGTAGTGAGCGTAGTTAGCAGCAGAATCTGCAGAGCATTGTGGGCACATCTAATCGCAAACAGGTTGCAGGGTAGTTGAGGAGAAGGACAGAATAGACTGATGAGTTTGCCCTGAGAGCCAGCACAGATTTGCTTAGCTGAATGATAATTGTGCCATAAGCAAATGTGTAAGGCACATCAACCTCTGCTTTCTTGCAACACACACAAAATGATGGTGGAACAGAGCAAGCCAGGTAGCATCTACAGGAAGAAGTACTGTCAACGTTTCGGGCTGAGACCCTTCGTCAGGATGAACTGAAAGAAAGGAGAGAAAGAGATTTGAAAGTAGGGGGGAGGGGGAAATCCGAAATGATAGGAGAAGACAGGAGAGGGTGGTGTTGTGGTAAACTATGTGTATACCTGTCTGGTCACGCCCCTCTGCTGACTGCTCCTGTGGCTCCTTCCACAGAACCCTGTATAAAGGCGATTAGAGGCACTGCTCCTCCCTCAGTCGCCAAGATGTTGTGGTCACGTTTGCAGCTAATAAAAGCCTATCTTTTGCCTCCCGTCTCTGAGAGTTATTGATGGTGCATCAGGGATGAAGATAAGAGCTGGAAAGGTGATTGGCAAAAGGGATACACAGCTGGAGAAGGGAAAGTTTTATGGGACGGGAGGCCTAGGGAGAAAGAACGGGGAGGGGAGCACCAGAGGGAGATGGAGAACAGGCAAAGAGTGATGGGCAGAGAGAGTAAAAAAAAAGGAGAGGGGGAAAATAAATAAATCAGGGATGGGGTAAAAAGTGGAGGAGGGGCATTAACAGAAGTTAGAGAAGTCAATGTTCATGCCATCAGGTTCGAGGCTACCCAGCCGGTATATAAGGTATTGTTCCTCCAGCCTGAGTGTGGCTTCATCTTGTCAGTAGGGGAGGCCATGGATAGATATATCAGAATGGGAATGGGACGTGGAATTAAAATGTGTAGCCACTGGGAGATCCTGCTTTCTCTGGCGTACAGAGCGTAGGTGTTCAGCGAAACAGTCTCCCAGTCTGCGTCGGATCTCACCAATATATAAAAGGCTGCACCGGGAGCACTGGACGCAGTATACCACACCAGCCGACTCACAGGTGAAGTGTCGCCTCACCTGGAAGGACTGTCTGGGGCCCTGAATGGTGGTGAGGGAGGATGTGTAAGGGCAGGTTGTTCTGCTTGTTCTGCTTACAAGAATAAGTGCCAGGAGGGTGATCGGTGGGAAGGGATGGGGGGGGGGAACAAATAGACAAGGGAGTTGCATAGGGAGCGATCCCTTTGGAAAGCAGAAAGAGAAACACACTCAGGTTGGAGGAACAACACCTTATATTCCGTCTGGGTAGCCTCCAACCTGATGGCATGAACATTGATTTCTCTAACTTCCGTTAATGCCCCTCCTCCCCTTCTTACCTCATCCCTGATTTATTTATTCCCCCCTCCTTTTTTTTCTCTCTCTGTCCATCAGTCTTTATCTGTTCCCCAGCTCCCTCTGGTGCTCCCCTCCCCCTTTCTTTCTCCTTAGGCCTCCTGTCCCATGATCCTTTTCCTTTCTCCAGCTCTGTATCCCTTTTGCCAATCATCTTTCCAGCTCTTAGCTTCACCCCACCCCCCCTCCTGTCTTCTCCTATCATTTTGGATTTCCCTCTCCCCCTCCTATTTTCAAATCTCTTACTATCTTTTCTTTTCAGTTAGTCCTGACGAAGGGCCTCGGCCCAGAACATCAGCAGTACTTCTCCCTATAGATGCTGCCTGGCCTGCTGCGTCCACCAGCATTTTGTGTGTGTTGCTTGAATTTCCAGCATCTGCAGATTTCCTCGTGTTTGCGTTTTTAACCTCTACTTTCTTATAAGTTTGTTTAAATTCAGCAATTCACAACTTTGACAAACTTATATAGGTGCACAGTGGAGTAGACCCTACCTGGGTGGATCACAGCCTGGGATGGAAGGACCAACACTAGGAATGGCAAAGGCTGCAAAAAGTGGTAGATATAGCTCAGACCATCACAGGCAAAGCCCTTCCCAGGTTATTGTACAGTTGCATGAAGCACTGCCACAAGGAAGCAGCATTCATCATGGAAGACCCACTCCCAACCCCCCCCCCCCACCCACCCACCGCCTTGCTACTACTATCAGATCGGATGTACAGAAGCCTTAGGTCCCACAATGTTACGTTCAAGAACAGATCTACTCTACAACCATCAGATTCCTGAACTGGTGTGGATAACTTCATTCACCACTGCTCTGAATTGATTCTATGACCTACAGACTCACATTCAAAGACTCTTTATAATTCATGATCTCAGTGTTACTTTTATTTGCACAGTTTGCCTTTTGCACATTGGTTGTTTATCAGTCCTTATCTGTTTACGTATCAATTAAAACAAATCTATTGTGTTTCTTTTATTCCTGCAAATGCCTGCAAGGAAATTAATCTCAAGGTAGCATATGGTAACGTTCATATTTTGATAATAAATTTACTTCGAACTTTGAAGACAAATATGAAGAAAGAAATATTCTGGAATGCAAGGCATTTGAATGTAGCTTTGTCTTCAGGTACAAAAATTTACATTAGGAACAAACACCCCAAATTCCCAACTGTTAAGCAAGATGTCACAATATTTATATTACAATTAATTCTGTCATCTATAGAGTGATAACGTCTTTACTATTTCTTTCCTCAAAATGTTTTAGCTAGTAAGTGCTTAATTAGACCAAGTACAGTATATTTGTAATAGAAACTGCTGTGAACACTCAGCAGGTCAGACAGTATTTATAGAAGGAGATACAGAACTCAGGTTAAAAGATTCATAGAAGGATCTGAAAAATGAAATTCAAGCTGGATTATTTATTTTATTCTACAGGTGTTGATTGACCAGAGGAGAGATTCCAGAGTTTCTATTTTTGCTTCAGATTTCCAGTTGTTTTACGTGACCAGTGTAACAATGTTCTTTTGCTTCTCTGTTACTGGAGGAAGAAGCAGGACACAGAGAGACAAAAATATTACATAGATATAGAACCTCAAGTTTATCATCTGCTACAAAACCCACAAGTGTATTGCATCAATGTAAATAATAATGTGAAAATACTCAGCAATGAATGCTTTAGTAAGTAATTAGAAAGAAGATTGAAAGATTACAAATTCTGAGGAATAAACAATTAAGTAATGCATACATAGCCTGGTGAAGCAGCACAAGTCACAAGGATGTCAGATCCAATCATTCGGGCCTGTTTCAATAATGGAAAATATCCTGTTATATATTTAGAACAAGGAGCCAAAGAAGATCAGCAGAGAGATGGAAAGCCAAGCAGCTGGATGAAGCAGCCAGACCAGTTAGGAACCAGCTACCACAGAGTTAATCTGTTCACATCCATTATTGCTGCTGAGCTGAGGAACAAGAACCTCCTCACAATGGTCATTTACAACACTCCGTGCCTTTAATAATGAAATTGATGTTCAGCATAATTTTGATATATTTTAAATCATGTTTTGTTGTCATACACTTTTGAAGTATCACTATTTAAGAGCAACAAAAAGTAAGGACATATTCTAGCACATCTTGCACATTTAATATTATGGCTCTATGAAATTCCATCCTGTATCTTCCTATTTTATTCTAAGTAAATTATAATGTTTGTGACAGCTGCTTTGATGCTATCCCTACAATTTCAACTCAAGAAAATATGCAGATGCTAGAAATCCAAGCAACACAGGTAAACTGCTGGAGGAACTCGGCAGGCCAGCCAGCATCTATGGAAAAGAATAAACAGTTGATATTTCAGGCCAAGACCATTCATCAAACTGGAAAAAAAAGATGAAAAGTCAGAGCAAGAAAGTGGGGGGGGGGAGGGGGGAAGAAGTTCAAGATGGTAGGTGATTGGTGAAACCGGGAGAGGGGGTGGGGTGAAGTAAATAGTTAGGAAGTTCATTGGTAAAAGAAGTAAAGGGCTGGAGAAGGGGGTATCTGATAGGAGAGGATAACAAGGTCAACTTTGGTTTCTTGCGGATGTTAAGTACCATAAAGCCCAGTGAAGCAGTTAACTGGGATTGTGGCACAAGCAATTAAATTCATTGAACTATGAATGCAAAATACTGCAGTTGCTGGAAATCTGAAATTAAAAAAATAATGCATCTTTGTCAGCTGCTGTCAGTACTTTTTGTTTAAAGCCGATGAGCTCCTTGAAACAAAAATTATTAGTGTAATCCTTATTATTATTCTGTCATTCTGCCAGCACATTTTCTTTCAATATTTCCACAAACTTTCAAAGATATTTTGTCAACTTGTTTTTTTCAGCTTATATTCCTATTTCATAATATTGTGGTTTGTTTATGACATTTTATTTGTTTTTTTCTGCTTCTCTACAATTTTGTGGAATTTGATTAATTTCATAGGGATCCACTGTTGACCTAATTACAGTAAATTTTGCAAGTCAAAATAAATAGGTGCTAAACACAAGATATTCTGCAGATGCTTGAAATCTAGAGCAGCACACATACACACAAAATGCTGGAGGAACTCAGCGGATCAGGCTGCATCTATGGAAATGAATAAACAGTTGTCGTTTCAGTCCAAGACCCTTCATCCATTCTGGTGATGGGTTTCAGCCTGGAATGTTTCCACAGGTGCTGCCTGGCCTGTTGACTTCCTCCAAAATTTGACTGCATTGCCATATATTAGATGTTAACTGCATTTGCATAACTTTGCCTATTTTTCAAAGTTGATATAATTTCAATAGGAAAGTCCTCCCAAGTACTTTCTTCTTTTCTACTTGTTTCTTCAATGCATTTGACACATTTATCACAGTGTGTGCTTTGTTCACCATTTATGATGCCACTTCCACTCTACTCCCAAACTGCTTCCTCATACTATAAAAAATAAATGAAACATTGTGTTTCTCTATGCTAAGATTTTCTATCAACTACTTTTTCTATTTTTAGACAACCTTTCCTTACCTGTCAAACAAGGTAACACTTCAAATCCAGATAGAAGTAATGCAGTGGAGTGTGAAAAACTCAAATAGGGATACAGAGGTGTAACAGCAACTCTGACTTGTGTTTAATGTTAGCTGGAAAAATATGAATGTATCCTCCAATATTATTTCCAATTTAGTAACCATCAAACTAAATATGGGACCAATTTTTACCTCCAGTCTTCTTCATCTCTTGAGAGGAATAGTGTGGCAGCTACATTTGAATTGGTGGGACTCACATCCAACACGATCTCATCAAATCAGATGTTCCCCACAAGTGTATGCTTCTGATGCCCCTAATCAATGCAAATGGGAGTACTGAGTAAGTGTTTATATTAGAGTCATATGCCCATTGCAAAGCTCTGTCTTTGAGAAGTGAATAGTTGAAGGATAGGAGAAAGCACTACTGTGGATTGAGTGACCTAATGCTCCATATGGGATAGCAGATGTTTTTCCATAAATAAATGACACTCTATTTTTGGACCACTGTATAACAAAATAATACATCCCACAAAATTCCTTCAATTTGCTTCAACTATATGGCAAAATAGCAATGCATTCCAAGCAACAGGGTAGTTGGGCCACTGGAATCAGGCAGATAATATAATTTCAACAACCAGCCCTATTCCAATCACTACAAGTAAATGAAATTAATTCCACTGACTAAAACAACCCTCCATTCTGCAATCAATGAAATCAAAATATTATGTAAAAAGCTATATGTCAATTGTACACTTTATCTCATAAGAAGCCTTTGCTAAGTGTATTTCATAAACAATATTTTATAAATTAAATTTGCACCAGAAAGCTACCTAACATGCATTAAATAATTTAAATGATGTTGAAGTGGATGCTATTGAATAAAGCAGGAATTATTCCACCAAAAGCTGAAACCATAAGAAACTGCAGAATGTTGCAGGCACACATCAGCATATTACAGAAGTGAGAATTCCCTCCATAGACTGTCTGCACTTCTCATTGGCAACATAATCAAATACCCCAGCCACCCCAGACACTCGCTCTTCTCACCCCTCGCATTGGGTAGAAGACACAAAAGCCTAACAGCTCATATCACCAGGCTCTAGGGCAGCTTTTATACCATTATTATAAGACTATTGAGTTGTCCCCTAGTAGGGCAAGATGAACTCTTGATGCACAATCTACCTCATTATGGTCTTATTTGCATTGCAGTGCAATGCAATTGCATTACCTCATTACAGTGTACTTGCATTGTGCTTCCCTATAACTGAAACATTTTATTGTGCATTCTGTTGCTTTCCTTTGCACTACCTCAAAGCACTGCTGTAGTGAAATGATCTGTATGGATGATGTGCAAAACAAAACGTTTCACCATTGTTACGAATGTGCCACAACTCTGAGGGGCCGAAGGGTACAAAGTCGCCCCCCTCCTTTTTGAGAATCGCAAGATCGCTATTAATTCAGGTCTGGGACTCAGGAAATGAGAGAGAGACATGCAGAATCCACAAGGGTTTGGAATGTGTCCTGGCCCCCAGAAAGGCGGAACCATTGATAACGACTATTGTCTCTTGGAGACGGAATTGTGTATTGAGTACTGTACTATTCATTGAAACCCTTAGGGAATGACCAGAGTGGGCTGGTTGAGGGATTGCATCATCCCAACCTGATTGACATCTGAGACCCCGTGAGTAAGGATAAAAGAGGGTCTGGGGAACAACCCCTTCAGACGCACCAGGAGAAACGCTAGAAATCGTGTGACAGCGTTTAATAGCGACAGCCAGTGGGGCTCGCGTGCGTCCTTTTCCCTTGCCTGGGAATTGGTGGGTTTACCATGGAAGAACGACTTAGCTAAAGAAGAGGCCACCAATGAAATTTCGAAGGATTGACATCATAAAAAGGAAAAGCTGGCAAGTTCTAAATTCTCTCTCTCTCCAACAATTGAAAACCCAGTGGTCCCCAAAGGCGGAAGCCTGTCTGAACTGAATGACTTTTATATTTCCATCGGACAATACATTATCCCCTAGACAACGATAGAGCTTATTTCTTATTGATTATTATTATACCCGCACTTTTAGATTTAGTATTGATGACGTATATTATCTGTATGTTTGCATTGATATTATCTTTGTGTATTTTTACCAATAAATACTGTTAAAAATAGTACCATCAGACTTCAATGGACCTCTCTATCTTTGCTGGTAAGTGACCCAGTTACGGGGTTTGTAACACCATACCCTAGTTCACGTGTCAAAAATAGAAACTTGCAACCTGATCACTTCAGCAATTTCAGAAATATCACACCAGGGAAAATAAAGGAGACAAAAGAATGCAGATGCTGGAATCTGGAGCAAAAACAAATGCTGAAGTGGACAATCAACAATCAACAGTTCCAGTCCAGATCCTGCATCAGGACTGAAAGACAAATGGATTTAATTTTCCAAGGTCCATCAATCACAATTCTGAAGCAATGAACTCTGAGTCTTATGTTTCTTTTTCAGGAAAATGGGCTGGATGCACCTGCCCAATGTAATGGTCAGTCCAAGCCGCCTAGCTACTGATGGAAAATAGACAGTGGAAAAGATGTTCAATAAGGTTTCTAGCTACAAGCCCCTAGGCTACTGTAATGCCATTCATATGGAGTCAAAGTCTGAAATTAAAATAAAACTGTCAAAAATCAACCTTCTTGCCTTCAATTGAGTTGCCAGAAAGTAGCCATAATTTTATTTATTTATTTTTATTTAGAGATACAATACAGAATAAACCCTTTGAGTCATGCCGCCAGCAGCCTGCCAATTTAACTCTAGCCTAATTATGGGGTAATTTACCAATTTATTACTGGCCAGTACATTGTTGGACTGTGAAAGGAAACTGGAGCACCTGGAGGAAATCCACACACTCATGGGGAGGACTTACAAATTTCTTAGATGACACAGGGATTGAATTAATAGTGTCATGCTAACCACTAATCTATTGTAGATGGCGACATTTTTTTCTGGAACAAGTCTAATTTTTGTTCTTGGGCTGGATTGGCCCATTATATCCAATTAATGCAAACCTGAAAGTAGTGAATGGAGGCTTCAAATATTCTCTCCCTTCATCTGCAATCTTGCATTGGGTGTTAAACATTCCTGAAGCCCTCAGATCATAACCAGATTCAATTTCATTATCACTGACATATTGTAAAATTTGTTGTTTGTGACAGGACAGTGCAATACATAAAACTTCCTATAAATTTCTGTAACTAAGAAATGTATATAAAAATAAATAGTGCAAAACAAGAGCAAAATGGTGAGGTGGTGTTCATAGGTACTTGGGCTGTTCGTAAATCTACCGACAGAGGGGAAGCTGTTAACTGTTCCTAAAGCATTGAGTGTGCATCTTCAGGCTCCTGAACCTTCTTCCCTGAGAGCAGTAATCAAACAAGGGCATCTCTTGGATATCCTGGATTTTACAAGGATTGTAGAATGGGTGAAACATGTCTTTGACCCTTTTGTTCAGTAGTTGTGCATTGGATATTGTCAAAATCTGGAAGATCAGCTCAGTATAGTTACTTTATCATTTTGAATGTCTGAACAAATTATAGCTTTTAATGTCCTGACAAACATTGAATTTAGGAACATATTATCATGAAATTTCTAACCTCAGCTATAATATTCTTCACGGTGAAATGGAGAAAAATTAACCATGTTGTCTGTGTTTTCCTGTTGGACAAGAAATGCTTATTTTACAATTCAAATCCATTTCAACTTTCAATACTGGGGCTGTGTATAAGTGGGAAATCCTGGGAAGGATAATGTTGGTGATGACTTGCTGGCTGATTTACAAAGACCTTTCCATCATTAAATCTGTAATCTCCTCCAGCACTTCATCTTCACAAGTTATATGCACTCCTCCAACTCCGATCTCTTGAATGTCCCCAGATTTAATTATTGGAGGAATGGTTGCTACGCCTACAGCTGCTGACAATCTCAGCCCTGAAATAATCTCCCTGGATTTTTCAGCACCCCTGCCTTTCTTTTTCACTTTAAGATTCTCTTTAAAGTATGCTTCTTTGATATATCTTGTAATATTCTCTTATGTGATTCATTGTCAGATGTTGCTTGGTAATGGTCCTATATAGCACTATGGGACATTCCACTACCTTAAAGTTTCAATGTGAATACAAGTTGCTGGTGTTTAATTTATGGGTATCAAATTCTTGACAGACTGTTGATGTACATCAAAACCATTTCAAAAATGCAAAAACAGGGCATGTTCCTTTTTCAAACTCTGCTGAAACAGACAGTGGGTTAGCATTGTTCTGCCAGGTAAGCATAACCTTGTATAAGAAGGTTTTCTCCAAAGCTTCTACAAATAATATGGCAGCACATGGGAACAAGTTTCAAGAAAATTAACTTCCATGACTGCTTTGAAACGCTATTATTCATAGCCACAATCCGGAGTCTGTGATATGCCAAGTGAGTGCTTGCCCTGTAAATGTTTGCTGCCTCTGCTGCAACAACTTTAAACTGGCAAACCTGAAGAGGAGTTATAAAGAAGTACAGCACAGAATTAAGTCTTTAGGCCAATTTTGTCCATGCTGAACTATTTAAACTGCCTACTCCCATCGACCTGCATCGGATCCGTAGCCCTCCACATCCCTACACTTCATCTTCTAGGGCAACCTCATGCCTTCTTTCAGACCTCATGAACACCTTCATGGGTGTTTTCTTGCATTTCTTACAGCATAATAAGCACCTAATTTGTTCTTACCTGCCTGTACCTGCCATGCACCTCTATTTTCTTAACCAGAGCCTCAGTATCTCTTTAAATCCAAGGTTCCCTACACATTATCTTTACCTTTCATTCTGACAGGCACATACAAGCTTTTTACTCAAAATTTCACTTTTGGTGGCCTCCCACTTGTCAAGTACACCTTTGCCAGAAAACAGCCTGTCTCAATTCATACTTGCCAGATCCTTTCTGATATCATCAAGTGGCCTTTCTCCAATTTAAAATCTGAACATGTGGACCAGCCTTACCTCTTTGCACACTTACTTTGAAACTAATGGCATTGTGATCACTAGATGCAAGTGTTCTCCTACACATACTTTTGTCACTTGCCCTGTCTCATTCCCTAATAGCAGATCAAGTAACACGCACTCTGTCATTGGAACCTCTATGTACTGATTAAGAAAACTTTCCTGAACACATTAGACAAACTCTATCCCCTCTAGTTATTTTACAGTACAGTAACTTTCCTAACATGTGGAAAGTTAAAATCACCTACTATAACAACCTTGTTTCTTGCACAGTCTGCAATCTCTCTACAAATGTGTTCCTCTAAATCCCTTAGACTGTTGAGTGGTCTATAATACAGTCTCATTAACGTGGTCATATCTTACTTATTTCTCAGCTCCAACCATAATGCCTCATGAGATGAGTTCTCTAGTCTATCCTGGCTGAGCACTGCCATGACATTTTCCTTGACTAGTAACGCCACCCCTTCTTTAACCCTTCCCACTCTGTCACATCTAATACAACAGAACCTCAGAATATTGATCTGCCAGTCCTGCTCTTCCTGCAACCAAGTCTCACTAATAGCCACAATATCATAATTCAAGCTGTTGATCTATGCTCTGATTTCATCTGCCTTTCCTACAATGCTTGAAATATACACAGCTCAGGACATTAGTCGCACTATGCTCTACAAATTGATTCTTGACTTTGTCTCAGGTCTTAACAACATCTGTCTCCACAACCACTCCACTAACAGTTCTGGCACTCTGATTCCCATCCCGCTGCAACTCCAGTTTAAGCTCCAATTTGCAGCAGTAGCAAACCTTCCTACTGGGTTATTTCCTCTTCCAATTCAGGTGCAAACTATCTCTTCTGCATAGGTCCCACCTTCCCTGCAACAGAGCCAATAATCCAACAATCCCTCCTACACTATCTCCTTCACCACATGTTAAACTATACAGTCTTTGTATTTCTGGACTCACTAGCATGTGGCATGGGTCGTAATCCTGAGATCACAACCCCTAGAGGTCCTGCCCTTTAACTTAGCGCCCAACTCCCAGAACTCCCTTTACTGAACCTTGTCACTCTTCCTATCTATGTCATAGTTATCTACATAGATCACAACCTCTGATGGTTTTCAGTCACTTAATGCTGAAGACTTGATCTGAAATATCCCAGATCCTGACACCCAGGAGGCACTATACCATCTGAGAATCTCGTTCTTGTCTCCTTTCTGTTCCCCTAACTAACAAACAAATGCTGTCACCACAGCTCACCTCTTCTCCCCTCTTCCCCTTCGAGTTGCAGGGTCAGACTCTGTCAGAAACCTGACTGCTATGACTTTCCTCTGCTCGGTCATTCCCCCCCAACTGTAGCCAAAGTGCTATACCTGTTGTTGAGGAGGGTGGCCACAGGGATACTCTGCTCTGGCTGTTTAACCCCTTCCCCTTCCTGAATGTCACCCAGATTCCTGTGTCATGCATCTTGGGTGTAACCACCTCTCTTTATATTCTATCACCCTCTCAGCCTCATGAATGATCCAAAGTTCATCCAGTTTCAGATCCAACTCCTTAACGCTGAGTGTTAGAATCTGCACCTGGATGCACTTCTCACAGGTGTAGTTGTCAGGGACACTGAAGGTCTCCCTACCTTCCCACATCTTGCAAGAGGACGATTCCACTATCCTGCCTGGCATCTCTACTGTTTTAACTGAACAAGTATAAAGGTAAAACAATAAACTGGGGGGGGGTGGGGGGAGAAGAGAAAAAATTCTACTTACAGCTTTTTTTGCTTTCTCTCATTGAAGCCTGGAAGAGCTAAGAGCTAAAGCCTTAAAAAGCTCCACTCTAACTCTGACCACTTCAACAATGGCTTGCTTCTTGCCATCAATCCCAAACACAGATTGGGCAGTGTTCAAAGCTGCAAACTGCTGCAAGTTGCTGCCTTTTCGACTCTTGGGGAACCTGAGTGATCTATGTCGTCTCAGGCTTCCAATCTGAGAATGCAAAGTGAACTGCTGGGGGCAAGGATCTGTGAGGCAGATACTGCATGGCCAGAAAGTGAAAAAGAGCCTGTGCTCAGCTTCATAACCCCGTGCCAATTAAAGTGTTGAGCCAGAGGCCAGACTAAAGCAGATCGGAAAACAAACTGATGTTCTTCTCCCTGCCAGCCAAGATACCCCCACCCATACCCAGGGACCTCTCTACCTCTCTCCCTCTTTTCTCACTACTACCATCAGGTTGGAGGTGCAGGAGTCTTGGGTCCTATGCTACCAGGATCGGGAGCAGTCGGGAATAGCCATCAGGCTCCTGGACCCGCGTCACTTGCCTCAGTGTTGAACTGGCTCTGCAGCCTGTGAACTCACTGTGCTGCTCGTGTCCCATGTATTATTTGTTTACTTTAATGATTTGCATGATTTGTCCTCTTTTACATGTTGGGTGTCTGTGGATTCTATTGTGCTTGTTTTTTTGGGACCTGCAAGATGAATCTCCAGGTTGTATGTGGTATACACACTTCAGCATTAAATTTGAACTTTGAAAAGTGGGCTGCCTTATGTCAGTACTAGTAGATGTAAAACACACAGGTCAAAATGCAGAAAAGATGTAGGACATAATCTCTTCCTATAGTCTTAAAATACTGATGCAGATTGGAGCATGTCAGGTGAAGCAGCAGTGTCGGGCAGAGCAAATGAATTTGATGAGGAATGTGAAGTACAACATGAAAGTCCAATGTGATGCATATTACATAAAACCTGTATTACAGAAGAGACCTTAGTGGACGTAGCGGTTGTGTGGTGACAAAAGCACTACGGTGCCTCTTTCACCTCAGACAGAGGAAGTTTGGTATGAGTTCCCAATTCCGATTCTTGAATCTGCCTTGAAGTTTTGATCAAGACACCATAATTTTCCTCACAATGTATTAACGAACCAATGGAGGATACAATGGCAGCCTAATACAACTTATTTTAAAGATAGAAAAATACTATCATGAGAGCCAGGAGACAAAAATGATAATGCTTGGGATGGGTATGAAAGATTGTGGTTGGAGCATTGCCTTCTGTATGTATCAGCAATGACCTCTGTATCTCACCTGAAGGCAGTGAGCATTACTACAACACAAGATTTTGTAAACACAACTACCATGCCTTGTGAGTTTTAAGGGAGATATTATCTTGACAAGGAAAGAGAGAGGAAGAAAGTTGTAGAGATAATAAGGGAAGAGTATGACAAATAGGCCAGAAAGCCATCTATGTGATTCTACTCAGGGTTCCTTACTTTAACACAGACCCACGATTAACAGCACGGAATGGTTCATGAATTGTAAAACAAAAAATTTGTGTCTACCAGCAAAACAAGATGGGCTACGTGATTCATGCCACATTTCACTATCCAGAATAAGAGCTATGCAATATCTCCAGCTGGACTTTTCCCAGCACTGCTCAAAATGCATACAGCATCAGTCAAAATATTCTTAAGTTCTCTTCAAATTGGAGATGCTTATCAGGGTATAAAAATCTATAATTTGATGTCATAGTCTGGATGACAAAGCAGTCACAAAGGACTGATTTTCCAGACATTTCCTATAGGTACTGTTCAAAGGACAAGGCAGAAGGGGAGGTGTAGATGTCACTTTGCCAAAACTGAGGAAGAATGAAATACAAGTAGATCATAAAAAAACGGAGGCAACAATAGGCCAATGGGCCTCATGTGCTTGTTCTGTCATCCAATAGGATCACAACACCACTCTCCTGCATTAACTCCAATTCCCGTTCATGTTTAAATCTCTCTCTGCTTTGAATGTGAGGTTTTGGAAAACTTGTGGATTGGAACAGTTAAGAGGCAGCAGAGCTATGCCTTAGTAAATGTTACAGCTGTGAGCATGAAGATCATTGCCCTCTCTTTTCCTTGCAAAGTAAGTCAGCCACACACAGTAATGAAGTGAGATAGCACTGAGGTGAAAGGGCCAGATGGCCTACAATAAGCCTTGTTTTAAATTTTTATGCTGAATAAACATGGCTGCTGACATTTGCTGACTAATAAAATGTTAGGTTTTCTTTCTACTCTTGTAGTAGATCAGCTACATTTTTTAAATTAGTTCTCAACTTGGGACTGGGGCAACACTAGCAAGGTCAGATTTTATTACCAGTCACAAAATGCTTCTGAAAAGAAGTGCTGAGTTGCCTGATTGAATCACTGAACTCTTTCTGGTGAAGGAACTCCATAGTACTCTTGGGTAGGGAGTCCAGGGTTTAGACACAGCCACGATGAAGGAAGAGTAACATACTATATTTCCAAGTTAAAACAGTGAGCAACCTGGAGGAGAGCTTTTGGGGGGAGGTGCTCTCATGCAGCTCCTTCTCTTGAACTTTTTGGTGGGTTAAAAAGTACTGTTTAATAGTGTAGACCAAAGATGCATTTTCTAGATGGTTGCTTAATGCGCTGAAACCCTTTTTTTAACTGGCCGTCTCTAGAAACATAGCTGGTTAGCCCCTTGCTAACAAGCCAAAGGACTTGGTGGTGAGAAAACCACCTTTCTCGAACTTCATGCATCCAGGGTCAATATGACTTGGGTCCCACCAGACCAGCAGAACCAAGATATTTCAGCCAATCGCACCCAAATCTGAGTGATACTGTGCAAATGCTGTCCACTTGCAATTACCTGTCGGCAAGAAATAACAGATTGTACACTGCATACAAATATAAAGAAAGTAGATTTACTAATTTCAGCTTTATCACACAGTTAGAAGGAAAAAATCAAATAAAGAAACATAAAAAGGGCCCATTACAGTTACCCAAATCCAAATGTGTGCACAAATTGGAGCTCATCCTCAAGTTGTCTTTAAATCATGTACTACCCATGGTCTGCATAAAAGCACACACCACCTTCGGAATGTGGCTCATAATCCATCTCGAACAAATGGTCTCCCCACAGGGGTATTGGTCCTTCCTCCTGAAAGCCATTTGTCTGCATAAAGCACCTTGTGCAACAGGGATGGCATCCTCAGCCATCTTCCCGCCTGCCCTCTTCCAGCCCACCAAAAAGACCTTGAGCCACACCAGTGTCTGTCACCAAAACCTCTCAGCACAGTGTTCGAGAACCTTCTCCCAATTCCACCATCCTGGCTGGCCGACACAGCATTCCTAAGTTAAACAAAACAGCACTTTATCTTTAGCTCAAACCCAAACATACTAAAAGCAGACATGAGGAAAACACTTACTATCTTTCCTTTCAGTTAGTCCTGACAAAGGGTCTCGGCCTGAAACATCGACAGTGTTTCTCCCTATAGATGCTGCCTGGCCTGCTGCGTTCCACCAGCATTTTGTGTGTGTTGCATACTAAAAGCAGAACAAACTGCTCTTACAGAACTGCTAAAATTAAATACCTACAGGTTAACAATAAAAATCTTAACCAGAGACAGACACAGAAAAACTCCTTGAACGTTTGTTCCCATGCCATTAATTCAAACCTGGTTTTGTTAATTCAAACAACTTGTGTTCATTATCACTGTTCAGAATACCTTATAAATTAGACACTTTAGAGGTCACTCTTTATCCATCAATGCCATGGACATATTTCTTTAGCTACAAAAGAACATTTTTACATAATCAATATGCCCAAATGCAAAAAAAAAAATCCATCGCACCAATTTGACAAATACAAAGAAAATTCATCAACCTGGCTCTCCAGGTGACCAACAGACAAGAGCAAAATTAGAGGAAACAACACACTGGACCACTATTACATGACCATCAAGAATGCCCATTGTGCTATTCTATTCCATGCCCTCACTTTGGGAAGTCTGATCACCTGGCTGTACTTCTACTCCCTGAGTATAGGCAGAGACTGAAGACTGCAGCACCAGTAGTGAGGACCAAGAAAGTTTGGACAAGAGAAGCTCAGGAGTGCTTACAGGACTGCTTTGAATCGGTGGCCTGGACTGTGTTCAGGGATTCATCTTTGAATCTGGATGAATATGCTGCAGTTGTTACTGACTTCATTAAAACCTGTGTGAATGAGTATGTGCCTACAAAGACATACTGTGCATTCCCAAACCAAAAGCTGTGGATGAACCAGGAGGTATGTTGCTGGTGAAGGCTAGATCTGTGGCATTCAAGTCTGGCAAACTAGGCCTGTACCAGAAAACCAGGTATGATTTGCAAGGGCTATTTCAAGGGTGAAGAGACAATTTCAAATGAGGTTGGAGGCAACATTGGAAGTATGACAACTCTGGCAGGGTTTGCAAGACATTACTTCCTACAAAGCAAAACCCAATAGCGTGAATGGCAGCGATGCTTCACTACCAGATGAATTCAATGCCTTCTATGCCTGCATTGAAAGGGAAAATATAACTACAGCTGTGAAGAAATCTGCTGCACCTGATGACCCTGTGAACTCTGTCTCAGAAGCCAATGTTTGGCTGTCTTTAAAGAGAGTGAACCCTCGCAAGGCGGAAGGTCCCGATGGAGTACCTGGCAAGGCTCTGAAAACCTGTCCCAACCAATCGGTGGGAATATTCAATGATATTTTCAACCTCTCACTGCTATGGGTGGAAGTTCCCACTTGCTTCAAAAAGGCAACAATTATACCAGTGCCTAAGAAGAATAACATGGGCTGCCTTAATGACCATCGCCCGGTAGCACTCACATTTACAATGATGAAATGCTTTGAGAGGTTGGTCATGACTAGGCTGAACTCCTGCCTCAGCAAGGGCCTGGACCCATTGCAATTTGCCTATTGCCACAATAGATCAACAGCAGACGCAATCTCAATGGCTCTTCACATGGTTTTAGACCACCTGGACAACACAAACACCTATGTCAGGATGCTGTTCATCGACTGTAGATCAGCATTTAATACCATCATTCCCACAATCCTGAATGAGAAGTTACAAAACCTGGGCCTCTGTACCTCCCTTTGCAATTGGATCCTCGACTTCCTAACCGGAAGACCACAATCTGTGAGGATTGGTGATAACATCTTCTCTTTGCTGACGATCAACACTGGTGCACCTCAGGGATGTCTGCTTACCCCACTGCTCTACTCTCTCTATACCCATGACTGTGTGGCTAGGCATAGCTCAAATACCATCTATAAATTTGCTGATGATACAACCATTGTTGGCAGAATCTCAGATGGTGACAAGAGGTCATACGGGAGCAAGATATGCCAACTATTGGAGTGATGTCATAGCAACAAACTGGCACTCAACACCAGTAAGATGAAAGAGCTGATTGTGGACTTCAGGAAAGGTAAGTTGAAGGAACACATACCAATCCTCATAGAGGGATCAGAAGTGGAGAGAGTGAGCAGTTTCAAGTTCTGGGATGTCAAGATCTCTGAGGACCTAACCTGGTCCCAACATATCGATGCAGTTATAAAGAAGGCAAGACAGCAACTATACTTCATTAGGAGTTTGAAGAGATTTGGTATGTCAACAAATACACTCAAGAACTTCTATAGATGTACCATGGAGAGCATTCTGACAGGCTGCATCACTGTCTGGTATGGAGGGGCTACTGCACAGGACTGAAAGAAGCTGCAGAGGGTTGTAAATCTGGTCAGCTCCATCTTGGGTACTAGCCTACAAAGTACCCAGGACATCTTCACGGAGCGGTGTCTCAGAAAGGAAGCGTCCATTATTAAGGACTTCCAGTACCCAGGGCATACCCTTTTCTCACTGTTACCATCAGGTAGGAGGAACAGAAGCCTGAAGGCACACAGTCAGTGATTCAAGAACAGCTTCTTCCTCTCTGCCATCCGATTCCTAAATGGACATTGAACCCTTGGACACTACCTCACTTTCTTAATATACATTATTTCTGGGTTTTTTGAATGATTTTTAATCTATTCAATACACATATACTGTAATTGATTTACTCTTTTATTTATTATTATTTTTTTTCTTATATATTATGCATTGCATTGAATTGCTGCTGCTAAGTTACCGAATTTCACGACACAAGCCACTGATAATAAACGTGATTCTGATTCTGATTCTGAAATTCTCATGTTAATGATGCCTGAGACTATGAAAATCTAGCTGCTATCAGCAAACATTAGACATTAACAAACCTACAGTGTTTGTCTTGTACAGACACTCTACAAGCTCACAAAGTTAAATTGTCATTGTTCAGACATCCGAGTATTTTGGAAAATTTAATACAATACAGCCTGTGATGTATATTTAGGTTTGCAGTTGGGGTGTAATTAAACAAGCCACTTTGTCCTGATTAGTTTTGAGCTTTATAAGAGTTCTGTGAGCCATAGTCATCCAGGCAAGTGGAGGGCAATCAATCACATTCCTGATACACCTTACAGATGTTGAAGGACTTTGTGGTCATAGCAGGTAGGTCACTATACAGCCTTTGACCTATTTTTGTAACCATGGTATTTATGTAACAGGTCTTGATGAACCCTGGAATGCTGATAAAAGAGGAGTTTGCAGAGATACTGTTGTAGAAAGTCATGAATAGATGGTTACACAATCCCATGTTAGAAATGTCACTGCCTGACACCTTAGTAATGTAGCTGTCAGTTGCTATAAATCAGCCCATGTTTGATTGTTGTCCAAGTCTTTCTGCATGGAGTCATGGGCTGATTCTCTTTCCAATTTGAGAACAGAATTGAACATTAGGCAATCACCTGCAAGATCCACTATCCTGACTTCAAGATGAAATGGAATGATATGTGTATGGTTGGTTCTAGAACACTGAACGTACTGATTCTTCCAGTGATGTTCTAGAGCTGGAATGACTGACCTTCAAAAGCCACCCCTATTTTCCTGTATGGGGCATAATTGCAGCCAATTGAGTGAAATCTCCTTATTCCCATCTCTTTCAATTTTACCAGAGCTCCTTGATGGCACATTTACTGCCTTGACGTCAAGTATAGTCTCCCTCACCTCACTTCTGGAATTTCAGCTCTTTTTTCCACCTTTTCAACCAAGACTATGACATGGGGTGGAGCTGTGTGTCATGGCAAAATTGAGCCCAAGCCTGAGTGAGCAAATTAGGCAGTCGAAAATTGTTACGAATTGTTATTTACTATTGCATTACTAATAACTGTGTAAAGTTACTAAGCAGTCATTAGCGAGATTGAATTCATTTTGTTTTTGCTTTACTTAGACTTGGCATGGCTGGGCAAGTATCCACAACTTCCATTAGACATCAATATTAAAGCTTGACAGCACCAATTTGTATAGAGGCTCCACTGATTCCAGAGTGGAAGTTCTCAATAGTACAGCTAGGATGCTATCTACTTCCATATCCTTTACAATATTAGCGCCATTAATTGATATCATACTGGAGAAAACTGAATTAGCTGAAGACCACCTTTGGATATGGATATGATCTCAGGAAGAAACAGTCTCGTCATCTACTGAGATGTATTGTCAAAATACATACAAGGTATTGGGGCAGAATTAGGCTATTTAGCCGATCAAGTCTGCGCTGCCATTTCATCTATTTGAAACTTTTGATTGAACTTAACTGCAAATGCTACAGTCTTTTTATGCACTGACATATAGGACCACTATTGTTGAAAATAGGGTTGCTCTTGGGGCTTCCTCTTCTAGTTAGTTGTTTAATTACCTATGACTCATTAACCAAGACTGGAGTTTTCATCTGATCTGTAGACTGGGAATCGCTTCAATCCACTAACGGCATTCATTTTGTGCCATTCAGCGTGTGTGTAGACTAACTGTAGCTTTCCCAGGTTTACATCTTGAGAGAAGCACCTGGTTTAACTAACATCACCCTTCCAGTTTCCCCAAACAGAATTGACTGTAATACGAGCAGGATGATGTGTGGGCCATGAGATAACAGATTATGGTGGTGTGATTGGTCTACAGCACCCTGAGGATGCTCAGTGGTGGGCTGACAGATCTATTCCAAGCCTTCTAATTCAATACAATTGTAAAGTTCAATGTACATCAAAATATGTATTATCAAAATACATACAAGATACAGGAGCAGAATTAGGCCATTTGGACATTTGAGAGTGCTCTGCCATTGCATCATGGCTCATCAAATTTTCCTTTCAGCTCTGATCTCTGCCTTCTCCCCATATCCCTTCAAGCCCTGACCAATCAAGAATCTATCCATTTTTACCTTAAATATACATAAGGACTTGGCCTTCACAGCTGCCTGTGGCAACAAATCCCACAGATTCAACACTCTCTGGCTAAAGAAATTCCTCCTCATCTCTGTTCTAAAATGATGCCCATCTGGTCTTAGACTCTCCCACCATAGGAAACATTCTCTCCACATCCACTGTGGAGACATTTCACCATTTGATAGGTTTCAGTGAGTTCATCCCTCATTCTTCTGAATTCCAGTGAATACAATACCAAAGCCGAAGACTCTTCGTATGACAAGCCAATGAATCCTGGAATCATTTTTGTGAAACTCCTTTGACCCTCTCCAGTTTCAGCACATCCTTTAAGCACATAAAGGGCCCAAAATTGCTCACAATACTCTGTGAGGCCTCTTCAGTGCTTCATAAAGATTCAACATTACATTCTTGCTTTTATATTCTAGTCCTCTTGAAATGAATGCTAACATTGCATTTGACTTCCTCACCACAGACTCAACCTACAAATTAATCTGAGAGAAAAATACAAAAAACTGAGGTACTACTTGGAAAACAGTCAAGCCTTTCATTTCTTCTGCCAAAGTGCATCACCATGTGTCTCAACACTGCATTCTATCTGCCATTGGTTTGCCCATTCTCATAATCTCTCCCAGTCCTTCTGTCGCCCCTCTACTACCTCAGAACTACCTACCCCTCCACTATCTTCATATCATCTACAAACTTTGCAACAAAGCCATCAATTCTATCATCCAAATCATTGACATAATGCAAAAGAATCGGTTGCAACACAGACCCCTGTGGAAAAGCACTAGTCAACAGCAGTGAACCAGAAGAGGCTCCTTCCTCCCCTCCCACTCTTTGCTATATGCCAGTCAGCCACTGTTTTACCCAGCTAGAATATTTCCTGTAATACCATGGGCTCATAGCTTGTTAAGCAGCCTCATCTATGGCACCTTGTCAAAGGCATTCTGAAAATCCAAGTGCACAACATCAACTGATTCACCTTTGTCTATTCTGCTTGTTATTTCTTCAAAGAATTCCAGCATAATTGTCAGGCAAGATGCTCCCTTGAGTTAACCATGCTGATGACAGCCTATTTTAACATATGCCTTCAAGGACCCTGATATGTCATCCTTAATAAATCGACTCCAACATCATCCCAACTACCAAAGTCAGACTAGCTAGCCTACAGTTTCCTTATGCCCCTCTCCCTCCTTGAAGAGTGGAGTGACATTTGCAGTTTTCCAGTCTTCTGGAACTTGGCCTTTTCTCCTTGGAGCGACGGAAGATGAGAGGTGACCTGACAGAGGTGTATAAGATGTTGCGAGGCACTGATCATGTGGATAGTCAGAGGCTTTTTTTCAGGGCTGAAATGGCCGCCACAAGAGGGCACAGGTTTAAGGTTCTTAGGAGTAGGTACAGAGGAGATGTCAGGCGTAAGATTTCTCTCACAGAGAGTGGTGAGTGCGTGGAATGGGCTGCTGGCAATGGTGGTGAAGGCAGATAGATAGGGTCTTTTAAGAGACTTTTAGATAGGGACATGGAGCTTAGAAAAATAGAGGGCTATGGGTAACCCTACTAATTTCTAAGGTAGGGACATGTTCGACACAACTTTGTGGGCCGAAGGGCCTGTATTGTGCTGTAGGTTTTCTATGTTTCTAACTATTCCAGAATCTAGTGATTTTTGAAAAATCATAACTCATGTCTCCACAATCTCTTCAGCTGCATGGATCTTGGGTTCTTTGGCTGGCATATTTGCAGGTGGCACTGTCCCAGGAAACCATTGCAGGCATTGGCATTGCACCAGGACAAGGATCTTCAGGAAGGCATGTATGTAACTGCTGAAGAGATTCTGCTAACAGAATCCAAAAGCTTCTGTAGTTGTCCTTGATGTGTAGCAAGCAAGGCTCCCTGCTTAGCAACAGCAGTGCAGAGTTGTTCCTTCTCTAGTGGGTCCCTTTGATGGCTTATTCTTACTGTCACAGCTGACTAGGTAACTTCTTCAGTTTTAAATTCTCATATACTGAGTAGTGGTGAACCCAATTGCAGAGGAAGTCACACAAAGTTAGGGGGGAAAAATCCAACAAGGCATTACTGGATTCCTCAGCATGCACAGTATAGACAGAGGGTCCAAAAAAAAAACTCACATGTAAAGTCAAACTCCAAAGAACATTAACTAAAACTAGAGATTCCTACAACCAAAAGCAAGGCTTCAGTTACAAAAGTTAACTCCAAAACTGTGCAAAGAAACAAGGAATTTATATAAGGCTGCAAACAAGGTACAAGAGATAACAATGAACTAATAATTAGCCTAACAGGAAGATGAGTAGCAAGGGGTTGGCCTTGTAGTCTCTGCCTCCCTCTGGTGGCCATCTGATTCAAAAGCCTAATTGTTCAGGGGTAATAGCTGTTTCTGAGCCTAGTTGTGTGAGTCCTGAGGCTCCTATATTTTCCTCATGATGGCAGCAGTGAGAAGTGAGCATGCCCTGGATGGTGGGGGGATCCCTAATGGTAGAAAAAGCAAGAGCATTTATTATCGATGTGCTCAATGACAGCGAGGGCTTTAGTCATGATGAGTTGGGGTGTATCCACTACCTTTTGAAGGATTTTACAGCTCAAGGCCATTGCTGTTTCCATACCAGGTTGTGATGCAACCAGTCCTTACACATCCATAAAAGTTTGCCAAAGTTTGCCAAGTTTCCACAGACTCATAAGGAAGTAGAAGAACTGTTGTGCTATTTTTATAAATGCACTTACAAGCTGGGCCCAGGACAGGTCCTCCAAAATAATAACACCAAGGAATTTAAAGTTACTGACCTTCTTCACCTTTGATCCTCCAATGAAGAGTCAGGTCTCATGGACATCTGGTTTCTTCTCCTAATGTCATTAACCTGATCCTTGGTCTTGCTGACATTGAGTAAGAGGTTGTGTTATGGCACCATATGGCCAGATTTTCAATCTCCCTCCTATATGCTGCTTCATCATCATCTTTGATTTGACAGAGGTATCATCAGCAAACTTGCATATGGCATTGGAGCTGTGCATACTCACAAAGTCATAAGTATAGAGCGAGTAGAGCAGGGGCTAAGCACACAGCCATGTGGTTTACCCGTGCTGATGGTGCTAGAGGAGGAGACGTTGTTGCCAATCCAAACTGACTGGGGTCTGCAGGTAGGGTAATAGAGGATCCAATTGCACAAGAAGATACTGAGGGCAACGTCTTGGAGATCATTTTTGAGGGGATAATGCTATTGAATGCTCATCTGTAGTCAATGAAGAGCATCCTGATGTATGCATATTTGTTGTCCATATGTTCCAGGGTTGAGTGAAGAGCCAATGAGGTGGCACCTGCTGTGGACCTGTCACTCTGATAGGCAAATTGAAGCAGATCCAAGATGTTTCTCAGGGAGGAATAGATATATTTCATCATCAACCTCTTAAAACAGCCAATGCTTTGAGCTGAGGCACTTCCTCAGGACTGGAAAGGAAGGGGGAAAAGTTGGGAGAAGGGAAGAAGGATAGCTGGAAGGTGACAGGTGAAGCCAGGTGAGTTGGAAATATAAAGGGCTGGAGACGAGAGTGGACCATAGGAGAAAGGGAAAGAGAAGGGGCACCTGGGAATGGTGATAGGCAAGTAGGTTTAATTACTCAATGACTCCATCAAGTCTTGGCTAGCTTGGTGTGTGGTGGCGCTACCAAGCCATTCTTGGTGACAGAGATGCTGATCCATAGTGTATTGAGTCCCTTTACTACTTCCTGTGTTTCTTCCAAGCATTATTCAATGCGGAGCACCACTGATTCATCAGCTGGTGGTAGAGTTGATAGACTTAGAAGGTGTCCATGCCTATATTTAATCTGATACCATAAGACTTCATGAGATGTAAAACAATGCTGTTAACTCCTGGGCCACTCCCTCCTACCTATAATTCAAATCAAGCCTGACCAGTGAGAGCATTTACCACCTTTATATTTTCAGAATGATCACTGACTTTTAAAATATTATCTACAGAAAATTCCTTTTAAAATCTCACATTCTCTGGATTCCATGCACTATTATACTCTCTTCAGCTTCCCCCCCATCATATGTGTAATCTCTCATCCTCTTTCTTGTTTAACCAGTAATGGCTGTACTCTGGGCTTCCCTGCACTATTCATCAGACTTTAATACTCCTGCGCTTTTCTGAGTTTCTTTGGCTCACAATACAACCAACTGATGCTGTCTTTTTAATTATCACTGTCAAAGTCAAAATCAAAGTTGAGTTTACTGTCACATGCACAAGTACATTTATGCGTACATGCAATTCAAAACTTACTTGCAGCAGCATCATAGCATCACATAAGCAGCATTCACAAGAAAAACATAAAGTAAACAGATTATACAAAGTATTACAGATGATAATTAGAAAAAAAAGTCTATTTTATTGCAAAGTGATCAGAGTGTCATAGCAACACACACAAAATGCTGGTGGAACGCAGCAGGCCAGGCAGCATCTATAGGGAGAAGCGCTGTCGATGTTTCGGGCCGAAAACCTTCGTCAGGACTAACTGAAAGGGAAGATAGAAAGAGATTTGAAAGTAGGAGGGGGAAGGGAAAATGCAAAATGATAGGAGAAGACCGGAGGGGGTGGGGTGAAGCTGAGAGCTGGAAAGGTGATTGGCAAAAGGGATACAGAGCTAGAGAAGGGAAAGGATCATGGGACGGGAGGCCTAGGGAGAAAGAAGGGGGGAGGGGAGCACCAGAGGGAGATGGAGAACAGGCAGAGTGATGGGCAGAGAGAGAAAGAAAGAAAAGGGGAGGGGGAAGAAAACAAAAAAAAAACCTAAATATATCAGGGATGGGGTAAGAAGGGGAGGAGGGGCATTAATGGTTAGAGAAATCAATGTTCATGCCATCAGGTTGGAGGCTACCCAGCTGGTATATAAGGTGTTGTTCCTCCAACCTGAGTGTGGCTTCATCTTGTCAGTAGGGGAGGCCATGGATAGATATATCAGAATGGGAATGGGACGTGGAATTAAAATGTGTAGCCACTGGGAGATCCTGCTTTCTCTGGCGGACAGAGCGTAGGTGTTCAGCGAAATGGTCTCCCAGTCTGCGTCGGGTCTCACCAATATATAAAAGGCTGCACCGGGAGCACTGGACGCAGTATACCACACCAGCCGACTCACAGGTGAAGTGTCGCCTCACCTGGAAGGACTGTCTGGGGCTCTGAATGGTGGTGAGGGAGAAAGTGTAAGGGCAGGAGTAGCACTTGTTCCGCTTACAAGGATAAGTGCCAGGAGGGAGATCGGTGGGAAGGGATGGGGGGGATGAATGGACAAGGGAGTCGCGTAGGGAGCGATCCCTGCGGAAAGCAGAAAGAGGGGGGGAGGGAAAGATGTGCTTGGTAGTGGGATCCCGTTGGAAGTGGCGGAAGTTACGGAGAATTATACGTTGGATCCGGAGGCTGGTTGGGTTGTAGGTGAGGACAAGGGGGATCCTATCCCGAGTGGGGTGGTGGGTGGATAGGGTGAGGGCAGATGTGCGGGAAATGGGAGAGATGCGTTTGAGAGCAGATTTGATGGTGGAAGAAGGGAAGCCCCTTTGTTTAAAAAAGGAAGACATCTCCTTTGTCCCGGAATGAAAAGCCTCATCCTGAGAGCAGATGTGGCAGAGACAGAGGAATTGTGAGAAGGGGAAAGCATTTTGTCATAGCGTTGTTAGACTGTAGTGGTGATTAAGGTTTTGCCAGATGGTTAAAAGAAAGTCACAATCACGAGAAAGTCTGCAGCTTCTGAAGATCCAAGCACACAGAACATGCTGGAGGAACTCAACAGGCCAGGCAGCATCATTGGAAAAGAGTAAACAATTGATATTTCGGGTCAAGACCCTACATCAGGACTGGGAAACTGCTGAATCTTTTGCTTGTGTGGTCAATGCCATCAATCACCCACCATCAATGCCCATCTTCAAACATGCCTCTTTTGTGTCTGAGCCAATCAGGATGCTTGTTTCTTTTTCCCCAACTATCAGTTGTGGTGAACTGGGAAGAGATGTGTGAGCCAGTGGTCTGGATCTAGTGTGAGTAAATAATAACAGGGGCTTCAGAAAAGTTCAACTCCTTATTGAAAATTAACAAAAATTACCATGCATTCCAAGTCAAAGGTTGAAGAAATTAAATCTGTCCTTGAGGATGGAGCTAGATATTGCTCCTAGGCTCAGAGTGATCAAGTCAGGTCAAGTCAAGTCACTTCTATTGTCATTTCGACCATAACTGCTGGTACAGTACATAGTAAAAATGAGACAACGTTTTTCAGGACCATGGTGTTACATGACACAGTACAAAAAGTAGACTGAACTATGTAAAAAAACAACACAGAGAAAGATACTCTAGACTACAGACCTACACAGGACTGTGTAAAGTGCACAAAAACAGTGCAGGCATTACAATAAATAATAAACAGGACAATAGGGCAAGGTGTCAGTCCAGACTCTGGGTATTGAGGAGTCTGATAGCTTGGGGGAAGAAACTGTTACATAGTCTGGTCGTGAGAGCCCGAATGCTTCGGAGCCTTTTCCCAGACGACAGGAGGGAGAAGAGGTTGTATGAGGGGTGCATGGGGTCCTTCATAATGCTGTTTCCTTTGCGGATGCAGCGTGTAGTGTAAATGTCCGTGATGGCGGGAAGAGAGACCTCGATGATCTTCTCAGCTGACCTCACTATCTGCTGCAGGGTCTTGCGATCCGAGATGGTGAAATTTCTGAACTAGGCAGTGATGCAGCTGCTCAGGATGCTCTCAATACAATCCCTGTAGAATGTGATGAGGATGGGGGGTGGGAGATGGACTTTCCTCAGCCTTCGCTGAAAGTAAAGACGCTGCTGGGATTTCTTTGCTATGGAGCTGGTGTTGAGGGACCAGGTGAGATTCTCCACCAGGTGAACACCAAGAAATTTGGTGCTCTTAACGATCTCTACCGAGGAGCCGTCGATGTTCAGCGGGGAGTGGTCACTCCGTGCCCTCCTGAAGTCAACAAACATCTCTTTTGTTTTGTTCACATTAAGAGACAGGTTGTTGGCTCTGCACCAGTCCGTTAGCCGCTGCACCTTCTCTCTGTAAGCTGACTTGTGGTTCTTGCTGATGAGACCCACCAAGGTTGTGTCATCGGCGAACTTGATGATGTGGTTCGAGCTGTGTGTTGCAGCACAGTCATGGGTCAGCAGAGTGAACAGCAGTGGACTGAGCACACAGCCCTGGGGGGCCCCCATGCTCAGTGTGATGGTGTTGGAGATGCTGCCTCTGATCCGTACTGACTGAGGTCTCATGGGATATGGAAAGAAATATGGACTTGAGGGCTGAATTTAAATGAACAGTCTATGTTGAATGGTGGAGCAGGTTTGAAGTGATCAATAATTTATTACTGCTCCTGTATTCTATTATTTCTACAGATTTCACTCATTATGTACAATACTTCACAGAGCAATGAGGCCTTTTTCTAGGGTGCAAGCTATTGGGTTTCCAAAGGTTAACATGGTTTTACAAGGACAGTGCTTGCCTACCATTCAAAAATAAAATTACACCCATAACGAGAGCAGCCCGTATCTCTTCCTCAGTTGTCAGAGCTCCAGCCCATCTCATGACCAGCTCATTTATATCCCTCTTAATTCCACTTTACCATCACGGCCACACTGGCATGCTACTGGAATTGGAATTGGATTTGGTTTATTATCGTCACATGTACAAGATACAGTGAAAAGTTTGTCTTTTATATTTTCATACAGATCAAATAATTTCATCGTGCATCAAGTAGAAAAAGGTAAAACAATAAGAGAATACAAAATATAAAGTAACCGCTACAAAGGAAATGCATTGTAGATAAACAATAAGATGCAAGATAATATCGAGTAGATGGTAAGGTCAAGAATCCATCTTATCGTACTAGGAAACCATTCAATAGTCTTTTAACAGTGGTATAGAAGCTGTCCTTGAGTCTGGTGGAATGTGCCTTCAGGCTTTTGTATCTTCTGCCTGATTTGTGGGTGGAGGAAGAAAAGTGAAGATCTGGGGTTGTTAGGGCCTTTATTTACATGAATATAAAAAGCTGATCTCTCTCTGATCTTCTCCAACATCTCTTCTTTCTTCCCTCCCAAAATTAAATGCCAGACTTCTGAACCCCACCTCCCCTAACCCCAACTTCACTATAAGAGCTTTTTTTCCGCTCACTCTCAGCCCATCTATAACTTCATCATTTGCCGGTCATCCCTGATCTCCTCAAGCACCAGATGCCAGCCTTCGTTTCTGACCAACTTCAGGGCTCAGAGGTCAGCCCTTCCCTGCCCTATTTTCCTCCTTTGGCCACAGCAAAGGCCTGCATTCTCTAATCATACTGCTTGACCTCTGAAAAGGAGCATCTGGCAGTATATTTTCAGGAATGATTAATGCAACACCTCACTTATTGTACTGGAGGTCTTGGGCCTCAAGCCTCAGATATAACAAAGTGTTTGGCAGAGGTCCATTGGCCAAAGTGGCCATTGACACCCCACTACTCATCTCTCCTGCACACTTATCTGCTGCACTCAAATTCTGTAGGAATCCAAAACGTACCTTGCGTAGTTTTTAAACCATTACTGTTTGGTCATGAGAACCGTAGGAGAGGCACAATCCAACCTGTATTCAATAGTCATATGCTACACTTGAATGTACACTTGAGGGCTTGAATGTTCATAATGGTGATCTCAACCAGTGTGTGTGTGTGTGTGTGTGTGTGTGTGTGTACTGTGAAGCAGAAATCCAAGGTACACAGGGGATCACATCAGTTGCTAGCCCATTTGACTGTCAATGGATTTACCATTGAATCCCTTGAGCTAACAAACCAGCAAGTTTCAAAAGCAAGTCAGGTCATTCTAAAGGTGGAGCCTTAATACACAATTCCTGAAACCTGCTTGCTGTTTGAAGTCACTTCATCTCACTACAGGGTCAACTTATTCAGCTCCCTGTATCAGATAGTGTAATGGATAGCGCAACACTTTACAGAAACAGAGACCCGGGTTCAATTCCTGCCGCTGTCTGTAAGGAGTTTGCACATGCTCCCTGTGACCATCTGGGTTTCCTCTGAGTGCTTCGGTTTCCTCCCACAGTCCAAAGAGGTACCAGTTGGTAGGTTAATTGGTCATTGTAAATTGTCCTGTGATTAGGCTAGGGCTAAATTAGGGGTTGCTGGGAGGTGTGGCTCCAAGGGCTCGACGGACCTATTTGGCACTGTGTCTCAAAAAAATGAATAAATAAACAAACAAACAAATAAATAAATAAATAAATGTAAGCAGGCACATACCATAGGCATTGAAGCTAGACAGGGAGCTGTGCCCAAGTGCCCTGCACCATTAATGTTTCACTTTTCATGTTCGGACTGAACATCCTGAAGAAGTAAATCTGTCCAACAGTTTCATATTTTTCTTGTAGGTGCCCAACACCCCTCAGCACAGATGGAATGCAGAAGCAATAGGGTATCACGTCCTTCAGCGAATCAAGCAGTTTTTGCACCTTCAGTTATGTTTAATTAAAAAAGTGCAATCTAAAAATAAGGATGGAAAACAAAAAAACAAAACATAGATAGAGAAGCTCTGACTAAAAATAGGTTCTTTTCAAAACTGCACTGCTGAACCAGATACTTAAGGAAAGGAATGTCATCAAGGTTAATTAGATATGGTCTTGATTGTGTTGACTAGTTCCACTTGCTAAATTTACTGTCAAAGGGTTTTTGCAAAATTTTAATTTATACAGAGATGGGTTTAGTCAGCTAATCAGAACTTTTAACATGACCTCAGTCGACTGACAGTGATTGATAGCAGAAGTGAAGTTCTCATCAGTGAGCCAACAATACCCAAATGATGTGCAGTCAGAATGTCTTCACTACATTAAATCTTTAATCAGCTACATTCCTTATTCTAATGTTAAAATGTCAAAATGAGTGGAAGAAATTTGTAAAAATAAATGAGAGTTTGCTTGACTTTGATTATTGCACTATAAAAGACAAAAGAGAAATGTATGTGTCCTTAAATATTCCAAATGGCTTTTACTACATAGATTTGGATATACTATTAGTGTATTTAAAATGGAAAACATCATTGAAAATATTTGTATTTCAAAGCATCCCAAAACCATAGACTATGCCTAAATCTTCAAGCATTGTATTCAATTGTATGTGTTCAGCCATTTTCTGTGGTTAGGTATTCCACATTCTATCAGGGCATTAAGAAAGTTCTTCAGATCTCTATCCTCACTTAGCCCTGACATAAAATTGATGGCACTTGTCAGAGAAAGTAGATCTTTCCTATTGAAATGTTTACATTGGGTAAGCCTTCGATATTTACTACACAATTTACCTGCATTGCTATCTGTCCCAATATCTCAAGTCGCATGCGTAGCTTCTCAATGTCAGCCTAGCTAATCCTCAATGGAACTCTGTGTTTTCTAACAGGTGGCATTCATTGTCATCAAACAGCTTAACTTGTGCAAAATCTCAACAAACATTCCTTCCAGCTGAATTCCACCTTTTCTAATATCCTGGCTTACGAGTAAAAGTGAGAAAGCAGAAATCTTAGGTAACCTATTATAACACTACAAATACAGCAGAAAATACTGGAAATACTCTGCAGGTTAGTCTGGGTATGCAGGGACAGAAATGGAGTTGGAGGTTGTTCGTCAGAGCTCAAAAATAAAACAAAAGAAGCAAATTGTAAACTTGCAGGGTAGTTTGGAGAGTGGGATGTCCCTGAAGGGCTATCTTTTGGGATAAACTGTAAAACAAATGTATCTTGTTAGCAAGTGAATGAGAACACTTAGAGAGTGAGAACGCAGGCAAAATCATGCAGGAATTTTGAAATGCAGAGCAGGTCAGAATGGGTATGTCCCCCACTTCTACAGGAGTCACAGAACTATACAGAATGATACCGCTCAGTGCGTCTCTACTGATCACGACAACAACTTATCTATTCCCAATTTCCTGCATCCAGCCCATACCCCTCTAAACTCTGCCTCTCCATTAACTTATTCCAGTGCTTCTTCTTGAGTGCTACTATTCTACCTGCCTCGGAGATTTATTTCTGGCAGCTCGTTCCATACACTCACCACACTCTGTGTAAAAAAAGTTGTCCCTTCGGTCTCTTTTAAATTTTTCCTCTTTCATCCTAGATCTATGCCCTCATTTAAGATTCCCATATCCTGGGGAAAAGACTGCCACTGTCTCCTTATCTCTGCCCCTAACAATTTTATAAAGCTCTGTCAGCTCACCTTTTCATTCTCCTATGTGTGAGGGTAAAGGCATATCCTGGCTAACCTCTAGCAATAACTCAGGCTTTCTAGTCTGGGTCATATCCCTGTAAATCCAGAAGGCCACCCCAAGGGCGAAGTGGCAATTTTGGACTAAACTTGAATCGATGAAGGATGCTCAACAGTTATAGCAAAGCTTGAATGCTATTACCTCTTACAAAGTGAAATCAAGGACATATGTGACAACAGGGCTTTGTTCCCAGATGAGTTCCATGACTTCTATTCTCACTGCAACCATCAAAACATGGAGGAATCTTCATGAACTTCCACAGCACCCTATAACCCTGAGATTTCAGTCTCAGAGCCCAATGTGAGAGCATCCTTCAGGAGGGTGAACCCATAGAAAGTATCCATCCCAAATGGGGTAGCTGACTGAGTATTAAAGACCTTTGCTGATCAACTGGCAGGAGTGTTCACCAAAATCCTTAACCTTTTGGTTTGGTAGTCAGGGTACACATCTGTTTCAAGGAGGCTTCATTAAATCAGTGCCTAAGAAGAACACCATAGCCTGCCTCCAGTAGCACTTATATCCATTGTAATGAAGTGTTTTAAGAGGTTGGTGGCAAAACACATCAACTGCCTGAGAAGCATTTTGGATCCATTCTAATTTGTCTATTAGCATACCAGGTACATAACAGATTTCATTTACACAACCCTAAAACATCTGGACAAAGAAATCTGAGCAAAGGTACATACATCACTATGCTCTTTATTGATGACAGCACAGCACTCAATACCTTCATCCACTAAAAACTAATCAATAATCCTCAAAGTCTGGGCCTTGATACCTCCTTGTGCAATTGCATCCTCGATTTCCTCACTTGCAGACCACAATCAGTTCGGATTGGCAACAACATTTCCTCCACGATCTCCATCAGCACTGGTGCACCACAAGGCCGTGTACTTAGCCCCCTGCTCTACTCACCTTACACTTATGACTGCGTGGCTAAGCATTGCGCTAATGTCATATTCAAGGGTGCTGATGGCACCACTGTCTTTGGCCAAATCACAGGTGGAGATGAACGATGGAGATTTAAAGTCTGGCCACAACAACAACCTCTCTCTCAACATCAGCAAGACCAAAGAGCTGATTATTGACTTTGGGAGGAGGAAATTAGAGGACTATGAGCCAGTCCTGATCGGTGGATCATAGGTAGAGAGGGTCAGCAATTTTAAATTCTTTAATGTTATCATTTCAGAGGACCTGTCCGAGGCCCAATATATGATGAAATTACAAAGAAATTACAAAGAAAATATGGCAGCCCCTCTACTTCCTTTGGAATTTATGAAGATTCAAAACTTTGACGAACTTCTATTGGTGCGTGTTATGAGAGTATATTGGCTGGTTGCATCACAGCCTGGTATGGAAACATCAATACCCTTGCACAAAAATCCTGCAAAAAGTAATGGATACTGCCCAGTCCACCACGGGTGAAGGCCAAATCACTAGTGAGCATTTCTACATGGAGCGCTGTCACAGGAAATCAGCATCCATCATCAGGGACCTCAGCAACCAGAGCTTGCCTTCGTCTTGCTGCTGCCAAGAGGAAGAAGTTTCAGGAGCCTTGGTAGGCTCACCACCAGGTTTAGGAACAGTTGTTCCCCTTCAACCGTAACTTCTCTCAACTTCAGTTGCCCTGACACTGAACTGTTCCCACAACTGACGGATTCACTTTCAAGGACTTTTCATCTCATATTCTCAATATTTATTGATTCTTTATGTATTATTATCATTTCTGTTTTTTTCTCCTTTTGCATTTGCACGGTAAGTTGTCTTTTGCACACTGGTTGTCTGCCCTGTCTTTTGTTGATACAAAGTTCAAGGTCAAGTTCATTATGAAAGAACATATATGTCATGATATAAAACCCTGAGATTCATTTTCTTGTGGGCATACTCAATAAATCCATATTGGAATAACAACCATAATACAATCAATGAAAGAGCACACCAACTTGGGCATTCTGCCAATATGCAAAAGACAACTTTCTAACCACAAAAAGAAAGAAAGGATAATAATAAATAAATATAAATAAATAACTATTATCAAAACCATGAGATGAAAAGTCCCTGAACATAAGTCCAGAGATTCTGGAAACATTTCAGTGATGGGGCAAGTGAAGATGAGTGAAGTTATTCCCTTTGGTTCAAGAGCCTGATGGCTGAACAGTTGAATGTTCAAAGTAACTTTCATTGAAACTGGTGGTGTGAGTCTTGAGGTTCCTGGACCTTCTTCCTGATGGCAGCAGGAAGAAGAGCGCATGACCTTTGTGGTGGGATATCGCTCCAGGTAGACGTGCTCGATGTTGGGAAGGGCTCTACCTGTGATGGACTGGGCCATATCCACATATCCACTACGATTTGTAGGATTTTCTATTCAATGGCATTAGTGTTTCCATATCAGGCTGTGATGTGTGGTGAACTACATATACCTGTCTGGACACGCCCCCCTGCTGACTGCTCCTGTGGCTCCTCCCACAGACCCCTGTATAAAGGTGATTGGAGGCACAGCCCCTTCCTCAGTCTCCAGGATGTTGTGTGGTGGTCACTTGCTGCTTGTGCTTTCTTCCAGCCAATAAAAGCCTACCTTAACTCACGTCTCAGAGTTATTGATGGTGCATCATGATGCAGCCAGTGAATATTATATTCATTGGCTGCATCACAGTGAATATATTATATTATATTATATTATTATTATATATTATATTCACAGTGATTATTATCTCCACTACATACTATAGAAGTTTGTCAAAGTTTTAGATGTAATGCTGAATCTTTGCAAACTTCCAAGGAAGTTAGCGTGTTTTGTTCATAATTGCACTTACGTACTGGGCCCAGGACAGATCCTCTGAAATGATTACACCAAAGGATTTAAAGTTGCTGACCTCCCCACCTCTAATCCTGCAATGAGGACTGGCTCATGGTTCTCTGTTTTCCTCCTCCTGAGATCAGTAATCAGCTCTTTGGTCTAGCTGACGTTGAGTAAGAATCAGAATCAGAATCAGATTTAATATCACTGCCATATGTTTGTTAACTTTGTAGCAGCAGTACAATGCAATACATGATAAGTGCAGGAAAAATCAGAATTACAGTAAGTATATATATGTATATTAAATAGTGAAGTTAAAATAAGTAATGCAAAAACAGAAATATATTAAAAAAGTAGTGAGGTTGTGTTCATAGGTTCAATGTCCATTTAGGAATCAGATGGCAGAGGGAAAGAAGCTATTTCTGAATCGCTGAGTGTGTGCCTTCAGGTTTCTGTATTTCCTTCCCAACAGTAACAATGCGAAGAGGGCACGTCCTGGAACCTTAAATGGATGCCACCTTCCTGAGGCACCACTCCTTCAAGATGTATTTGATACTACAGAGGCTAGTTTCCATGATGGAGATAATTTTACAACTTTCTACAACTTACATTGATCCTGTGCAGTAGCCGTCCATACCAGACAGAAGCAGCCAGTCAGAAAGCTCTCTGCAATACATCTGTAGAAATTGTGAGTGTTTTTGGTGGGACACCAATTCTCCTCAATCTCCTGATGAAATATTGCCACTGTCTTGTCTTCTTTATAGCTGCATCATTATATTGCGACCATATTAGGTCCTCAGAGATGTTAACATCCAGGAACATGAAATTGCTCATGCTCTCCGCTTCTGATCCCTTTATGAGGATTGGTTTGTATTCCCTCATTCTACCTTTTCTGCAGTCCACAATCAGCTCTTTGGACTGACCAACATTAAGTGCGAGTTTTTTGCAATGACACCACTCAACCTGCAGGTATATCTTGCTCCTGTACACCCTCCCATCACCATCTGAGATTCTTCCAGGAATGGTTGTATCATCAGCAAATTTATACATGGCATTCAAGTTATGCCTAGCTACATACTCATGGGTGTGGAGAGAGTGGAGCAGTGGGCTAAGCACACATCCCTGTGGTGCACCAGTGTTGATTGTCAGCCAGGTGGAGATGTTACTTCCAACCAGCACAGATCATGGTCTTCTGGTTAGGAAGTCGAGGATCCAGTTGCAGATGGAGGTGCAGAGGCCTACGTTCTGTAGCTTTTCAATTAGGTCTGTAAGAATGATGTTGTTGAACACTGAGAAATGATCAATAAACAGCATTCTGACATACATATTCGTATTGTTCAGGTGATCCAAGGCCACATGGAGAACCATTGTTATCATGTCCACCATAGACCTAATGTAAGAGGTTGTTCTGGCACCACTCAGCCACTTTTTCAATCTCCCTCCTGAATGTTGATTCATCACCACCTTTGATTTGGCCTATGGCAGTGGTGTCATCAGCAAACTTCAATATAGCACTGGGGCTCTGCTTAGCCTCACAGACATAAGTGTAATGTGAATAGTGCAGGAAGCCAAGCACCCAGCCTTGTGGTGCACTTGCCCTGATGGAAATTGTGAAGGAGATGTTGCTGCCAAACTGACTGGTATCCGCAAATGAGGAAATTGAGGATCCAATTGCACAAGGAGGTGTTGATGATAAGGTCTTGAAACCTATTTCTATTATGGTTATTGGATTTACTGAGTATATCCGTAAGAAAACAAGTCTCAGGGTTGTATATGACAAGTACATATATTGAAAATAAATTTACTTTGAACTTTGAACATCAACTCCTGCAGCACACGAGTTACCTGCCTTGAAACTGAAAAATCATTACCCTCTGCTTCCAACTTTGACCAAAATAGTTCTCCATGGATTCTATGGAATGAAACATTCCAGAGCAGCTGACCACATGGGACCTTGTCAACGACCTTGCTAATGTCCAAATAAACAACATCCACTACACTATGCTCATCTACCTGTTCAGTTGCCTCTCAAAAATCTCTAAAATATTTGCCAAGTACAACTTACCATACACAAAGCCATGCTGACTCACTTTAATCACACTTTGTCTATCCAAATGCTGATAGAATCTTTCCTGCAAAATACCCTCTTGAAATTTAATTACTGCTGATGTTAGTGTTGTATCAAGAAGTCTGCAATGTGCCCAGATAGAAAATGAGAAGTTGCTTTTCAAGTTTACATTGAGGCTCATTGTCACTGTACAGAAGGCCGCAAACCAATGCCAATAGGTCAGAGTGAGAGCAGCATGGGGCATTTACGTGGCAGGCGATGGAAGCTCAGGATCACCTCCGAGTACTGAATGTAGATGTTCACAAACTGCATTTGGTTTCTCCAATTTAAGGTGTACTGCTTTGTGAATACCAAATGCAATTCAGCAGCTTGACTGTCAACACTGAAGTGCATCTACTAGCAGGCCATTGAATAGTCTACATTGCAAAAATTACAACTTTAATTATGTGTTTTACTGTTGCCTTAAAATAATTTAAGAATCAAATATGTTGCCGTGGTCATGAGAATTAATAGGACATGTGGAATACAAAAAGTTCTGATCCTAACAATCCCAAATAGCCATGTGCGCTGACTAGCAGAAAAAATGGTATTTCACTTCTCTTGTCATCTCAAGTATCTGAAGATAAGGCACAGAAATACATATTAAACACCTGTCATAAGAATTACCCCATTTGTGATAATATTATTACCTAGTTATAACATATCACTGCATAGTCAATAGTAACTCTACCTTTAGGTAATTATCACAAACTTGTATTTTCTGCACTGTTGAACACTCTGCCCAATGAGCAAAGCACAAATTAAATGTTTTATTACCAAACAGACTGGATGAATTTAAATGAATCAACTTTTCCCACATTGTACACATAGTAATACATGAGTGATAAAAGTGACAGCTTGCTCATCAGCACTGGTTTACAGAATAAGCCTCATAGTCACAAGTAAAACAAAGGCAAAATATATAAATGGAATGAAGCACTATTTTCTTTGGAGAACTTATTGACCAAAAGCTAATTATTTAGCATTGACAGACATATGGGCCATTGACAGTAATAACTTTTTCATGCTTGAGTCAGTAAGTTAAAGCTAGTGTCCACAATGTCATACCTGCCAAGCTCTAACAGTGCTCAAGATCATCTACCTTATCCTGTATACTGCATACATTCAAATATAACACCTTCAGACCACTACTCATCACCCTTTTCAATGTTCCCTGGTATACTGCAATTTATTCCACTGAGCAATTTTGCCCAATCATCCCCCTGTCCTTCCTAACAGTCTCACTAGACATTGCCTCTGCTTGTATACCAGCTGCCTGACCCTCACCTATATTATTCAGTTTCCCATCCCCCTGTCAAATTAGTTAAAGCAAAGTAGTCGTAATTAAGGTTATCCATGCCAGTCCATGCCTTCCTGTCAGATCGCTGGCAGGAGGCAAGAGTGGGCTCCCTCACCTCTGCCCCTCTAACCTTCAACACAGATGCCCCTCAGGGCTCTGTCCTAAGTTCCATCTTTTACTCTCTGTATACCCATGACAGTGTCGCCACCCACAGCTCCAATCTGCTAATTAAATTTGCTGACGACACTACACTGATTGGCCTAATCTCAAATAATAATGAGGCAGCCTACAGAGAAGAAGTCACCATCCTGACACAGTGGTGCCAAGAAAACAACCTCCCCCTCAATGTCGCAAAAACAAAGGAGCTGGCTGTGAACTACAGGAGGAATGGAGACAGGCTAGCCTCTGTTGCCATCAATAGATCTGGAGTTGAGAGGGTGAACAGTTTTAAGTTCTTTGGCATAAACATCACCGAGGATCTCACGTGGTCTGTACATACCGGCTGTGTGGTGAAAAAGGCACAATATCACTTCTTTCACCTGAGATGGTTGAAGGAGTTTGGCATGGGTCGCCAAATCCTAAGAATTTTTTATAGGGGCACAATTGAGAGCATTCTGACTGGCTGCATCACTGCCTGGTATGAGAACTGTACATCCCTCAATCGCAGGACTCTGCAGAGAGTGGTGCAGGCAGCCCAGTGCATCTGTTGAAGTGAACTTCCCACTATTCAGGACATTTACAAAGACAGGTGTGTAAAAAGGGTCCGAAGGATCATTGGGGACCCGAGTCACCCCAACCACAAACTGTTCCAGCTGCTACCATCTGGGAAACGGTACCGCAGCATAAAAGCCAGGACCAACAGGCTCCAGGACAGCTTCTTCCACCAGGCCATCAGACTGTTTAAATCATGTTGACACAACTGTATTTCTATGTTATATTGACTATCCTGTTGTACATACTATTTATAGTAAATTACTATAAATTGCACATTACACATTTAAATGTAGACATAACAAAGATTTTTACTCCTCATGTATATGAAGAATGTAAGTAATAAAGTCAATTCAATTCAATTCAATTCAGAAGCTGGATGGTTATAGGGTAACAACTGTTCCCTCGAACTGGTGGTATGGGCCCAAGTATTCTCCTTCCAATGGAAGTAGTAAGAAGAGGGTATGGCCCGGATAGTGAGGGTCTTTGATGATGGTGCTGCTTTCTTGTGAGAGTGCACCATATAAATGTACTCAATGGTGAGCAGTGCTTTGTCTGTGATGGACCGGGCTGTGTTCACCACTTTATGTAGCCATTTCTGTATCTGTTCATTGGTGTCTCCATTACAGGCTGTAATGCAGCCAGATATGTTACTCTCCACTGTGCATCTGTAGAAATTTGTCGAAGTTTTTGGTAACATGCCAAGTCTGAATAACCTGTTGTTATTTTTATCTCACAGCCCTATGACCAGCAGTGAGATCTCAGTTGTGGGAATAGAGGGGAATACAGGTGAAACATTAAATGCACTGAGCGTGTTCCCAGTTTACCATATATTATTCAGTGGGTATTGGAAAAGACATGGAGTTCACTATGGAAAGGCTCCCACTGTACATTTAAAATGCAGGCTTGAACTTTATTGTAGCTTTCCAGAGGACTGGAAAACCCAGCATGAAACTGAGCTGAGTGTACATGCACTGCACCTTTTCTGTAACTGTAACATTATATTTTCCATTATATTTTCCTTTTCACTATCTTGATATGCTTATATGTGGAATGGTCTGTCTAGACGGCACACAAACCAAAGTTTTTTTACTGTACCTCAGTACATGTGACAATAATTTACATTTTTTTAGAGATAAACATGGAACAGGCCTTTCCAGCCCAATGAGCTGTGCTGCCCGGCAATTCACCAAATTTAACCCTAGCCTAATCACAGGACAATTTACAAAAACCAAGTAATCTACTAACTGGTACATCTTTGGACCGTGGGAGGAATCCCACGCAGTCACAGGAGAACATACAAACTACTTACAGACATCGCTGAACTTGAACTCCGAAATCCAAGGCTCCAAGCTGTAATAGGGTCATGCTAGCCTCTATGCTACCATGGTACATAATAACTAATTCAGCTTCTAGATGAGAGCATCTGGCTCAATTTTGTTCAGAATTTCAGCCTCCCTCAAAACTCCACTCTCCACAAATCCCTCTCCAAACCCCTTCTCTGGAAAGCGAAGCTGAGTTCCTTCCCTGGTGCTTTGAAAGCTAACCTCGCCTCCTTCACATTTTCAACCTCTCCCCTCTCATTGTCAATCCCACCATTCCCCACCTGCAGTCTATTGCTGCCGGAATTCTCTGTTGCCTCCAAGTCTCCTTTCTTATTTTGCTAGTTCCCGGGCTACAAGTAGTTAACAATGACCTACAGCCATGAAGCAGTGCAGGAACTCTACCACGTTGAGTGCTTCACCAATTCTTGGCCTTACCTGTGGAAAGTGTGGCTATGACTTTCATCTCAGCATTGATGTGCTCACTAACAAATACACTTGCATCTGGAATCGCTCTCATTGTATTATCAATTCTTTATATATATATAAACTGCATAATTTACAAGTCCAGCAGAAGTTTGATAAATTGAATCTCATAAACACAGTGATTGAAGAATATTTTCTACTCTGGTCTATCATGGTGTGCAAAGTGCTATGTGTTTCTATTATTTAGGCAAATAATTGACCCAGATATGAAATTTAAATTGGCTTGGGGGCAAATAACAAAGAAAGGATGAAGGGTTGCTCCTCAAATTATTAGGCTAATTATGGGGTCTTGTGTGTTGCCATTTATATTTGCAGAATAAATAACCATGAGCTCCCTAAGGAAGGAAAAAGTAATAAACTGGCACCTTGTCATCGGGCCCTGTCAGGAAGGATTTTGATGATTGTACAGAAAGCCCTGTTTCCATGTTTGCTGATGATGGAAAGTAATATGGAAATTTAAACTGTCTGGGTGGAATTACTGGTATTAATCAGTAGAGCAATGGGCAAAACTCTGGCAATCAGATTGCCTCCTGGCCTGATCTGAGATTTACATTGGGCCTTTAGTGGGCGGAATAATAAAATTGCTAACTGCTAAATTGTTCAAAGATGTGGAGGCCAAATGGGATTAGGTCTCCTTGTACATAGATCAGTATAATATCCTAAACAGATAAAAGATCGAAAAGGTTAATAGAATACTGGCCTTCACATTTTGAAGAATGGAAAACAAGATGCTACAATCTAATCAATGAACAAAAGATCCTGTTTAAAGCACATTTCCATTACTGTCTTCAACTTAGAGCACCACACTTTAGGAAGGATTTATTAGCCCTGAAGAGTATTTGGACTGGGACATCATGAATTAAACTACAATAAGAAAATACTGGGGTGGGGGTTCCAGTTTCTCTTGTAAGCAGAAGTGATTGAAATCATTGCATGCGCTGGGCTGCAATTCTCCCAAAATCACGAATTTCTGCCCACAGTACACAGTGATGCTTGAAAATGATGCTTTTGGCAAAAAAAAAATAATGGGATTTAGTGGGAGCGTAGGAGATTCACTAATGTGTAGGATGTGGAGCAGAAACAAGCAGCAGTGGTGAGAGGGGTAAGTGGAAGGCTGTGGAAAAGATAAGAGCATTAGCATGAAACATGTCAGGAGTCCTGATTAGAAAATGGCAGAGTTGCAATCAAAGACAGTACAAAATGTTAATCTGCCTTTTGGCATTCCATTTTGCCTGGCTTATTTGGGTGAGGGAAATGAAATAAATATTTAGTTCTGGAATTCTGCATGTACTTGCCTTAAAGTGAAAAAAAATTACCTGATATTTCTCCTTGAAGTTAATCTTCCTCGGATTTAAAGCCTGAGAGTGCCTTTGCAGGCTTTAATTTGTCACAAAAGCAGTGAGAGACCTCTTACCATTCATTGTCTAGGTCAGACACAGTATTACCAGGCAAATCTATGGCTGCCTTACCATTTTGCCTTAGACAATTTCCAAGGACTGCGTGGGATCTTAACCATACCTAGTTCTCAGAGCAAATGATTAAATCAAACTTCCCACTGATAGGAGAAAGCAACAACATTTTTCCCTTCCATTGTCTCTCTCTCTGTCTCTCTCTCCCCACCCCCTATTAAATGTCAATATTTGTAAAATAATAAAATGATGCAGAGATTAACAGTGTGCCACACAATTGATCTTTCAGTATAATTAATCTGATTTGGAATCACTAGTGATTATGATTTTAAATTAAGTAGACCCAGGTGTGAACTTCAGTGGAACTGTTCTCCAGAACATCTTATGTAGTGAATGCTAATTCAATGAATTGATTTGAGCAAGAGGGGAATCTGTTTTTGTCTAGGACAATTTATCACTTCCTCCAAATCCCAGGCATTTCTGAATATTCAGGGTCATTTCTGAGACTTGTTTCAGCAACCAATTAATGTTGAAAAAAATCCCCAAATTCCATCCCCCACCCCACCTTGAATTTATTATAATTTCCTCCCTCAAGGTTATTTATTCTACAAGCATAAATTACACTATCCAAGGCATCACAGTTATATAGGGTAGGGCACACACTTCCTTTAACGGTCCATCATTGTTCAAACTTCAGATTCAAATTTACAATAGGTTGCAAACTTTGGACCCAAAATTTACAATAGATCTAAATTTTGTATGCAGATTTACTATAGCCTTTTATAATTTTTTCAAGAGGTATCTATGGAAATGAATACAAATTCAGCGTTTTTGTCTTAGGCCCTTCTTTCTAAGTGGGAAGGAAGGTGACAACGGCCAGAATAAAATGCTGGAGGGGCATGGAATGAGGACTAGTTAGAAGGTGATAGGTGAAGCCAGGTGGGTGGGAACGGGAAAGTGCTGGAGAAGAAGGAATCTGAAAGGCTTCCAACCTGATTTAAGCAGCAATACCTCATATTCCATGTAGGTAGCCTCCAACCTGAGGGCATGAACATTGATTTCTCTTTCCGGTAAAAAAAATGTTTCCTTCCCCCTTCCCTCTTCTTCTATTCCCCAAAATTGCCTCTTACCTCTTCTCCTCAACTGCTTATCTGTTACAAGGTGGGGGCAAGGGTGCTGGGAGAGGACCCACAAGCAGGACAAAAACACCTCTTTCTTAGGTTCAAAAAAATAGCGTTTATTACTTGCTACACAGAGAACCAGGAAATCAAGGAGGACAAAGAGGAACACGAACCTCGGACTAGGAGACTAGAGACTTGGATCACCACGGACCTTGGACTTGGACACTGGAACTTGGATCACCACAAACCTTAGACTTGGAAACTGGGAATTTGGATCGCCGCGGCCATGACTTAGACACTGGGAACATGGACTGCCGCGGACCTTGGACTTGGAGACTGGGAATTTGGATCGTCGCGGCCATGACTTAGACACTGGGAACATGGATCGCCGCGGACCTTGGACCCGGAGACAGGGAATTTGGATCACCGCGGACCTTGGACTTGGAAACTAGGAACTTGGATCGCTACTGACCAAGGACTTGGAAACTGGAACTGATTGGCCTAATCTCAAATAATAATGAGGCTGCTGGGAGACCATTTCGCTGAACACCTACGCTCTGTCCGGCAGGGAAATCAGGATCTCCCAGTGGCCACACATTTTAATTCCACGTCCCATTCCCATTCTGATATGTCTCTCCATGGCCTCCTCTACTGTCAAGATGAAGCCACACTCAGGTTGGAGGAACAACACCTTATATACCAGCTGGGAAGCCTCCAACCTGATGGCATGAACATTGACCTCTCTAACTTCCGTTAATGCCTTTCCTCTCCTTCTTACCCCATCCCTGATATATTTAGTTTTTTTTTTGTTTTTTTTATTTTCCCCCCCTTCCCTTTTTTTTCTCTCTCTCTCTGCCCATCACTCTGCCTGTTGTCCATCTCCCTCTGGTGCTCCTCCCCCCCTTCTTTCTCCCTAGGCCTCCCGTCCCATGATCCTTTCCCTTCTCTAGCTCTGTATCCCTTTTGCCAATCACCTTTCTGGCTCTCAGCTTCACTCCTCCCTCTCCGGTCTTCTCCTATCATTTTGCATTTTCTCCTCCCCCTCCTACTTTCAAATCCCTTACTATCTTTCCTTTCAGTTAGTCCCGACGAAGGGTCTCGGCCCGAAACATCGACAGTGCTTCTCCCTATAGATGCTGCCTGGCCTGCTGTGTTCCACCAGCATTTTGTGTGGGTTGCTTAGATTATCTTGGATGTGTTTTAGCTGCAAGAAAGGATACTTGAAAATCAAGTTGGATGAAAGCATGTAGGACTCTTCATGGAAAGATTGCAATAAATGTTGCAAATAGTACAACAAGAAAACAGCACCTGTTGGATAGAATCAAGGCATCGTGACAGGAAACTTTTCTAAGTGAGGCTTCTGGTGTATTTTGACACTGTAGTTTTTGTGTTTACAGCACATTAATGGCAAATCATTATTACCTGTTCCACACCTCCTTTGCCATGTGCTTTGTCATCCTAATCCTTAAACCAGGAATCAGGGCCCTTCCTTTTTTACTGTTCTTCTGTCTGGGTGTGATGCAGCCTTCCTGCCTCAATGTCAAATTCTCCAAGTTTAGGTTACCCACTTATCTGTCTGTTACAGAACTGGACATTTCTGTCTGTCATCGTTTTTCACACAGTATTTTAAATTCTATTTTAGTATACTCTTGTCTACTGAGTATATTCAATAGTCTTGTTATTAACCACATGAAATATAAAGAATCAGGATCAGGTTTAATATCACTAGGACATGTCCTCTTCTCATTGTTACCTTCAAGGAGGTGGTGCAGGAGCCTGAAGGCACACTCATGTCATGAAATTTGTTATTATGCAGCAGTACGTTGCAATACACAATAATAAAACTGAAAAATACAGTGATAAGTATATATATAAAATGTTAAATTAAATAACTTGTGCAAAGAGCGCAAAAGAAGCAGTGTGGTAGCATTCATGGGTTCAATGTCCATTCAGAAATCTGACGACAGAAGGGAAGAAGATATTCCTGAATCATACAGTGTACCTTCAGGCTCCTGTACCACCTTCTTGATGGTAACAATGAGAAGAGGACATGTCCTAGGTGATGGGCTCCTTATTGATGGATGCCACCTTCTTGAGGCATCGCTCCTTGAACCTTGATGTATTTCTAATTGTTATCTGCTCCCACCTTATCAGTGATGTTTTCTTTGACCCACAGATGCTTTCTGATCCTCTACCCCATGGAAAACTAACTTGTTTTCTCTCTTCCCCAGTTCTGACGAATGGCCTCAGACCTGAAGCATTAACTGCTTCTCATTCCACAGTTACCATGACCTGTTGAGTGTTTCCAACATTTTCTGTTTTATTTTGAAGTTCCATCCTTTTTTAAGCTTTTTTTTTACTTACTGTAAGTAAAGTATGCGGCACAAGTCAATACGTCACCCAACAAACTCCTGGTCCTTTAAGATAATTTTCTCTGCAGTTCCCACCAAGTCCTGGAATAATATTCCCAGGGACATAGATAGGCTTGGTACATGGACAGGAAATGTTTAGAGACATATGGGCCTATGCACGCAAACTAGCTCAGTTAGGCAATTTGGTTAGCATGGACAAGCTGGCCAAGAGGCCTGGATTCCATGTTGTATGTAGCTCTTTGACTCATTGAATTGCACATTTAGGAGAGTGAGTTGGGGAAGTCCTCATGTGCCCCTGATACAATCCCAATCAGAGCTGAAATCAGGTTGATTGAAACCAAAGACCAATAACCTAACAATAAAGAACACACAGTCTCTTGGTGTGATGTCCCACCTAATATGATGCTGCATTCATGCTCAGCACACACATTGCAGCAGTTCAAGAAGATACAGCAATGCTTTGTAAAGTCATTGAGGGATGACCAGTAAACTTCAACAACACCTCTGATGCCCACATTCCAGGAATGAATTAAAAGCTAGACAACTGGACTGAAAATCAGGAATAAGGCCAGTGCCATCATTAAGTCCTTTAATGGAAGTATACATCTTACTTTGCAAATTTGAAATCCTAGTTATGGCTTTGCCAGAAACACTGCTGAGATCATTATTCAAATGATGTGAAAATCTTATTCATCTTTTCCACAATCTCCAACTTTTCATAGGCTAATAATGATCAGCATGTTTGCGCTCCACACATCATGTTTCAAAATATTTTATTCACAGATGCGTTTCTGCTATTATGTTCACATCCTTTTCTAATTCTTGCTGGATTTTTATTAGCCTTTATGCATTAATCAATATAATTGCTTTGATGAGAAGGAAGTTAAATTTTCTCTTTTGTATGGATCTGTTGCTGTGGGAATTGTAATATGAACATAGGCCTAATGAAGATGCTCCTTCCTTTTGATTAGAACCTTTCAATCTTTTACAATGCACTTATTTAAGTAACATCATTGAAGCCTGGACCTACCAATGTACAGGAATGCTTTGTATAACTCTGTACTCTTTTGAAATACTCACATCCTCTGTTGACCCAATTATAATTTGCAAATTGGAAACCTATGCCTGTTGCAGACAAGCTTCAGGAATTGGATGAATTTTCATTGAGATCTGAGCCAGATGGCAGTGAAAAGCAGAACAATGAGCAGGAATGCAGGGTGTCTTTACGCTGAGTATTCTTTGCAAAAAGAATACAACTCCTTTCACAGTTCTAGGATGACTTAAATTCAAGATAAATTCCAATGTTGTAAAATTAAAGTGTAATCACTATTGCACTTTAGGAAATGCAGCCATTTTTAACAAAGCAAGATTTCACATATTGAAATACTGACTAAATAATTTACCTACTCGATAGTGCCTAATCTGATCATCTCTAACTAAGCATGCAATAGGAAATCAGAGGGAGGAATCTGCATAAATTCAATGTTGTTAGGTTCAATTGTGAGGTCAGAAGTTTATTCTCTGTGCTCAGAGGTATTTTTTATGCTCAGTTATGTGCAAACAGCTGACAAATTATATATGTTAGCCAATACAAAATGTACAATTTTTGTTGGCTAGTACATATGGTACCTTAATACAGTGTAATTGATTATTGACTACAGAAGGAAGGAACTGAATGTCCATGAGCCAGTCCTCCTGGAGGAGACAATCAGTAACTTTAAATTCCTTGGCATTATCATATCAAAGGATCTGTCTTGGGACCATCACGTACTGTAAGTAACATCACAAAGAAGGCACAACAACTGCTCTGTTGTTTTAGAAGTGTGCACAGATTGGCATGAGATCTAAAATTTTGGTAAACTTCTACAGATGTAGAGTGGAGAGCATCTTAACTGGTTGCATCATGGTCTGGTATGTGAATGCCAGTGCCCACGAAAAGCCTACAGAATATGGAGAACACTGGCAAAGCTCTCACCACCACTGAGCTCATCTACAAAGAGCACCGCCAGAAAAAATTGCATCTTCCCATCTTCCATGCCATGTGCTCTTCTCACTGCTGCCATTGGGATGGAGATACTGGAGCTTTAGCTCTCACACCATGAGGTTCAGGAACAGTTACTACCCTTCTTTCAACCCTAGGCTCCTGAACCAACGTGGATAATTTCACTCACCTCAACTCTGAACCGATTCTGCAACCTACGGACTCACTTTCAAGGACTCCTCAGTTTATGTTTTCAATATTATTTATTTATTTGATTGTTTGTCTGTTTGTTTATGTGCTTGCACACTTTATCTTCATTCTCTCATTGATTGTCAGTCTTTGTGAGCAGTTTTGCATAGATTCCGTTGTTTTCCTTTGTTCTCCTGTGTATGCTTGCAAGAAAATGAATAAAATTCTGAACATTGAAGTAACTGCCTTTATTTGACAGCTTGAAAGCATACATAAAGGAATAGCTGAGTAGCAGGATGCCCCAAAGCCATTCCAACCATGGAAACATGTTGAATGTTGAAATGTGTGAAATGCATTTGCCAATTTTCACACAGCAACCCCCGTAAAAAAGTGTTGTGATGATCTAGTTACATTATGAGGGACAAATAATAATGCAAACAAAATAAATAATTTAATTGATCTGTTAACTGCATCCAGGAGAGCCGACATAGATATTTCCTCTAAAGGTTAACACATTTGAGAGTGTTAAACTCCCAGTGCTTTCCTTGATAATCGTCCTAACTTCATATAACAGCAGCAGGGCATTGATGCACCATCAATAACTCACTCTGAGACGTAAAAGAGAGGTATCGGCTTTTATTGACTGGAAGAAGGAACAAGCAGTGATTGACCACTATACTACATCCTGGAGACAGAGAGGCCGGGCTCAGACCTCCATCACTTTTATACAGGGGTCTGTGGGAGGAGCCACAGGAGCAGTCATCAGGGGGCGTGTCCAGACAGGTATATGTAGTTCACCACAGGCATGAACTCAGAAGTTTATGAAGTACAGAGTAGAGATCACACTTTGTCTGTATTGATATTAAATTATCCATTATATTGTGAATATAAAGACAAACCTGTGAGATGTGGGAACTCTGGGGGACCTCCAGTCTCCCTGATAACTCCATCTACATGACATGAGGTGTATCCAGCTGCAGCTCCTTATAAACCATTTTAGGGAACTAGAACTGCAGCTGGATGACCTTCGGATCATATTGAAGACAGAAGAGGTGGTGGATAGGAGCTACAGAGATGTAGTCGCCTCTAAGTTGCAGAGGCAGGTAGATGCGTGACTCTCAGCATATGGAAAGGAAATAGACAGACAGTGCAGGGGCCTGTGAGTATTCCCCTCAATAATAAGCATATTATGGGGAGGGATGAGCTACCAGGGGGTAGCTGCAGTGACCAGATCTCTCCCAGTGAGTCTGTTTCTATGGCTCAGAAGGGAAGGCACTGAAGAGGACTGCAGCATTGATATGGGGATTCCGTAGAGGAGCAGACAGGAGGTTTTGTGGACATTAAAGAGACACTCATATGGTATGCTGCTTCCAGGGTACTAGAGTCAGGGATTTCTCCAATCTGGTCCACAGCATTCGAAAGGGGAAGGGTGAACAGCCAGAATCCATGGTACATATCAGCACTAATGGCATAGGTAGGAGAAGGTATGAGGTCCTGAAGAGAGAATATAGGGAGCTATGCAGAAAGCTGAAAAGCAGGACCTCAAGGATAGTAGTAACAGGATTAATACCTGTGCCAAGTGCCAGTGTGGGTAAAATTAAGATGATTTTGCAGGCAAATGTGTGGTTGAGCAATTTGTGCATGGAGAAGGGTTTCAGATTTCTGGATCATTGGGACCTCCTCTGGGGGAGGAATGACTGTATGAAAAGGATGGGTTACACCTGAACCCAAGGGGGACTAATGATACACTAACTACCCCATTCTTACAAGCAGTGTTCATAATATGAAAGAATTCACCGCGTAGTTTGAGTGGAAGAGGCAGAAATCAAATGTATCAGTATTACAGTGGAGTATAGAGAACTACAGAGGCATGAGAGAGACGTTGGCCAAAGTTGATTCAAAAGGGACACTAGCAGGGAGAATGGCAGAACAGCAATGGCTGAACTTCTTGGGAGCAATTCTGACAGTGCAAGATAAATTCATTCCAAAGAAGAAGAAGCACCTTAGAGGGAAAATGAGGCAACTTTGACTGACAAGGGAAATCAAAGACAACATAAAAGCAAAAGAAAGAGCATATAAAATAGCAAAAATTAGTGGAAGCTAGAGGATTGGGAAGCTATTAAAAACCAACAGATGGCAACTAAAAAGCAATAAAGAGAGAAAAGGTGAAATATGAAGGTAATCTAGCCAAGAATATCAAATAGGATATAAAAAGTTGTTTTCAGATATATAAGGAGTAGAAGGGAGGGAACTTTGGATATTGGACCATTGGAAAATTACAATGCAGGGGTATTAATGGGAGACAAGGAAACTGCGGATGAACTGAGTAAATATTTTACATCAGACTTCAGTGTGGAAGACACTAGCAGTATGCTAGAGGTTGAAGAATATCAGGGCATGTTGGAGTAGAGGATGAGGTTGTGGGGTACTTGGAGGCACATGATATAACAGGCCAAAATCAGCATGGTTTCCTTAAGGGAAAATCTTGTCTGACAAATGTGTTGAAATTCTTTGAGGATATAAGTAAGATAGACAAAGCACAAATGATGGATGTTGTGTACTTGGATTTTCAGAAGGCCTTCGACAAGGAGCCACATATCAGGCTGCTTAGCAAGATAAAAGCCCATTCTATTACAGAGAAGATACTAGTGTAGCGATGTACTACATACAGAGCTAGAGACGACACGCAGTCGGTAAGTCGTTTCGAGACTAGTTTATTCAAACTTCACGGCACTGGCATTTAATCCCTAGCTCCCGCCCTCTCCGGGCAGAAATGACGTCAGAGGTACATTACCAAAGTCTCTACCCACGCGCTGGCTATTTTTGAGCCGGTTCATCTGCGCAGAAAGTGGGTCGCCACATAACCCTTCCAGAACCGGCGATACACCCCCCAATGTCCACAGTCTGGATCAGCCTCTGTTTGGGAGGTCTGCCTCTGCGCCGCGGTGCCTGAACCTCGACCGGCTGCGCCAAGTCCACATGGGCTGGTTTGAGTCAGTCCACCGTGAAAACCTCCTCTCTCCCCCCAATGTCCAGAACGTACGTGGACCCGTTGTTGTTGATCACCTTGAACGGCCCCTAGTACGGCCGCTGTAGCGGTGCCCAGTGTTCGCCCCTTTGTACAAACACAAACTTACAGTCCTGCAGGTCTTTGGGTACATGGGTCGGGGTCCGTCCATGCTGTGAAGCCGGTACGGGGCCAGGTTGCCGAGCCTTTTGCGTAGCCTGTCCAGGACTGCTGCGGGCTCTTCCTCTTGCCCCCTTGGGGCTGGTATGAACTCTCCCGGGACGGGCAGGGGTGCGCCGTACACCAACTCGGCCAACGAGGTGTGAAGATCCTCTTTGGGTGCTGTGCGAATTCCAAGCAGGACCCAGGGAAGCTCGTCCACCCAGTTAGGTCCTCTCAGGCGGGCCATGAGAGCCGACTTCAAGTGACGGTGGAAGTGTTCCACTAGTCTGTTCAACTGTGGTGGTAGTGTGGTGTAGCTGCATTCCCAACAGGCTGGCCACAGCCGACCACAGGCTGGAGGTGAACTGGGTGCCTCTGTCGGAGGTAATGTGGGCTGGTACCCCGAAGCATGCTACCCAGGTTGCAATCAGTGCTCGGGCGCAGGAATCGGCAGATGTGTCGGTGAGCAGGACCGCCTCTGTCCACCTTGTGAACCGGTCTACCATAGTTAGGAGGTATTGCGCTCCTCGGACACTGGTAGGGGGCCCACGATATCCACATGAATGTGGTTGAACCTCCGGTGGGTGGGTTCGAACTGCTGTGGCGGGGCTTTAGTGTGCCACTGCACCTTGGCTGTTTGGCACTGCGCGCACATTCTGGCCCATTCACTGACCTGCTTGCGAAGTCCATGCCACGGAATTTGCTGCAGACCAGCCGGATGGTTGTCCTGATAGATGGGTGTGCCAAACCATGTATGGAGTCAAAAACTTGCCGCCTCCAGGCTGCCGGGACGATGGGGCGAGGTTGGCTGGTAGCCACGTCTCACAGGAGGGTCCTCTCACCTGGGCCTACGAGAGTCCTGCAGCTGCAAACCCGAGACCGCAGTCCCGTAGCTGGGCATCTCGTCGTCTGCCTGCTGCGCCTCCACCAGTGCTGCATAGTCCATCCCCAGGGACAGGGCCTGGACAGCTGGTCTGGAGTGTGTGTCCGCCACGATGTTGTCCTTCCCCGAGACATGCCGGATGTCCGTTGTGTACTCGGAGATGTAGGACAGATGTCGCTGCTGGCAGGCTGACCAAGGATCGGACACCTTCGTGAACGCGAAGGTCAATGGTTTGTGGTCTGTGAACGTGGTGAACAGCCTGCCTTCTAAGAAGTACCTGAAATGCCGGATTGCCAGATACAGTGCCAACAGCTCCTGGTCGAAAGCACTGTACTTGAGTTCGGGTGGTCGTAGGTGCTTGCTGAAGAACGCCAGGGGTTGTCAGCGCCCCTCGATGAGCTGCTCCAGCACCCCACCAACTGCTGTGACGGATGCGTCCACCGTGAGTGCGGTCGGAACGTCCATTCTGGGGTGCACCAGCATCGCGGCATCTGCCAAGGCTTCCTTGGCTTTAACGAAAGCGGCCGCGGCCTCCTCGTCCCAAGTAATGTCCTTGCCTTTACCCGACATCAGGGTGTACAAAGGGCACATGATACGGGCTGCTGAGGGGAGGAAACGGTGGTAGAAGTTCACCATACCAACAAACTCCTGTAGGCCTTTGACCGTGTTGGGCCAGGCAAAGTGGCGGATTGCGTCTACCTTGGCGGGCAGAGGTGTTGCCCCGTCTTTGGTAATCCTGTGGCCCAGGAAGTCGATGGTATCGAGACCGAACTGGCATTTGGCCAGGTTGATCATGAGGCCAAAATCACTCAGGTGGGAGTAGAGCTGGCGGAGGTGGGACAGATGCTCCTGACGACTACTGCTGGCTATAAGGATGTCGTCCAAGTAGATGAACGCAAAGTCCAGGTTGCGTCCCACCACATCCATTAGCCGCTGGAACGTCTGTGTGGCATTCTTCAGGCCAAACGGCATTCGGAGGAACTCAAACAGGCTGAATGGGGTGATAAGTGCTGTTTTGGGGATGTCTTCAGGGTGCACCGGGATTTAATGGTATCCCCGGACGAGATCTACTTTGGAAAATATTCTTGCCCCGTGCAGGTTTGCTGCAAAGTCCTGTATGTGCAGCACGAGGTAGCGGTCTGGAGTGTAGCCTCGTTCAGTCTGCGGTAGTCGCCGCATGGTCTCCAACCCCCGGCTGCTTTGGGCATCATGTGCAGAGGGGAGGCCCATGGGCTGTCGGACCTCCATACGATCCCCAATTCCTCTATCCTCTTAAACTCCTCCTTCACCAGGCGGAGCTTTTCCGGGGGTAGCCTTCATGTGCGGGTGTGGAGGGGTGGTCCCTGGGTCGGGATGTGATGCTGAACCCCGTGTCTGGGCATGGCTGCCGTGAACTGCGGTGCCAGAATCGATGGAAAATCCGCCAGGATTCTGGTGAATTCGTTGTCTGACAGTATGATGGAGTCCAGGTGTGGGGCCGGCAACTTGGCTTCACCCAGGGAGAGTGTCTGGAAAGTCTCGGCATGTACCAGTCTTTTCCCTTGCAAGTCGACCAGCAGGCTGTGAGCTCGCAAGAAGTCTGCCCCCAGGAGTGGTTGGGCCACGGCAGCCAGTGTGAAGTCCCACGTGAACCAGTTGGCGCCGAACTGCAGCTGCTCTGTGCGGGTGCCATTTGCAGGCCTCAGGGTGGGTCCTGGCTTCCTGTTGCGGGTGTCGTACCCCGTCGGGGGCAAGATGCTGATTTCAGCTCCAGTGTCGACCAAGAAGCGGCGTCCCGACTGTTTGTCCCAGACGTACAAAAGGCTGTCCTGGTGGCCAGCCACCATAGTCATTAGCGGCAGCTGGCCCTGGTCCTGGCCCTTGCAGGGCGGGCAACAACAGTGGGCTTCTATGCCCCACCGTTGGTGGTAGAAACACCACTGTTCACTGTCCTCCTCACTCCTGCCTCTGTGTTGTGTGCGTCCCCCTACCGGGCCTGGTCTGGTCCACTGTTGGGTGCGTGGCCTGGTAATCTGACCGACGGACACCACGCTCTCTCTCTTGGCTTTCCACAGCACGTCTGCCCAGGCCGCCACCTTCCGGGGGGGTCGCTGAAATCTGCGTCGGCCAGCAACAGATGTATGTCCTTGGGCAGTTGCTCTAGGAATGCTTGCTCGAACATAAGGCAGGGCTTGTGTCCGTCAGACAGGGCCAGCATCTCGTTCATCAATGCTGATGGCAGTCTACCCCCCAAACCGTCCAGGTGAAGCAGGCAGGCACCCCGCTCATGCCGTGAGAGGCCAAAGTTCCCAAGGAGATGGTGGTGGACTTTAGGAGATCTAGGCCTCATATGGAGCCAGTGATCATTAATGGAGAATGTGTGGAGCAGGTTAAGACCTACAAGTGTCTGGGAGTACAGTTAGACGAGAAGCTAGACTGGACTGCCAACACAGATGCCTTGTGCAGGAAGGCACAGAGTCGACTGTACTTCCTAAGAAGGTTGGCGTCATTCAATGTCTGTAGTGAGATGCTGAAGATGTTCTATAGGTCAGTTGTGGAGAGCGCCCTCTTCTTTGTGGTGGCATGTTGGGGAGGAAGCATTAAGAAGAGGGACGCCTCACGTCTTAATAAGCTGGTAAGGAAGGCGGGCTCTGTCGTGGGCAAAGTACTGGAGGGTTTAACATCGGTAGCTGAGCGAAGGGCGCTGAGTAGGCTACGGTCAATTATGGATAACTCTGAACATCCTCTACATAGCACCATCCAGAGACAGAGAAGCAGTTTCAGCGACAGGTTACTATCGATGCAATGCTCCTCAGACAGGATGAAGAGGTCAATACTCCCCAATGCCATTAGGCTTTACAATTCTACCGCCAGGACTTAAGAACTTTTTAAAAGCTATTATTAATGCTTTTTGAGATAGTGATTTAGATGCATATCATATTTTTTACTGAGTTAAGTATTGTATGTAATTAGTTTTGCTACAACAAGTGTATGGGACATTGGAAAAAAAAAAGTTGAATTTCCCCATGGGGATGAATAAAGTATCTATCTATCTATCTATCTATCTATCAATGAGCAGCGCTTTGAATGCTTCATATTTGCCTTCTTCCGGGGGCGATAGTATGAAATCCGCAACCTGGGCGGCCGTCTCCTGGTCAAAGGCGCTCACCACGTGATAGTAACGTGTGGGATCGGAGGATATCTGCCGAATCTGGAACTAGGCTTCTGCTTGGCTAAACCACACACGTGGTCGCAGCGTCCAGAAAGTCGGCAGTTTTAGCAAAACTGCGTGAACAGATGAAGAGTTGGTCATCTTTGGTCCAAATCCCATTTGGACCGTCGGGGTCACTAATGTAGCGACGTACTATATACTGAGCTAGAGACGACATGCAGTCAGTAAGTCGTTTCGAGACTAGTTTATTCAAACTTCGCGGCGCTGGCATTTAATCCCTAGCGCCCGCCCTCTCCGGGCGGAAATGACATCAGAGTTGCATTACCAAAGTCTCTCCCCGCGCGCTGGCTATTTATGAGCTGGTTTGCCTGCGCAGAAAGTGGGTCACCACAATAATGTGGATAGAGCATTGGCTGATAGGCAGGAAGCAAAGAGTGGGAATAAAGAGAACCCTTTCTGATTAGCTGCCTGTGACTACTGGTGTTTCACAGAGTCTGTGTTGGGACTGCTTCCTTTTACATTAAATGTCAATGATTTATATGATGGAATTGATAGCTTTGTGGCCAAGTTTGCAGACAATATGAAGATGGGTTGAGGGACAGGTTGTGTTGAAGAAGCAGGGGGTCTGCAAAAGGACTTAGCTAGATTAGGAGAATGGACAAAGAGGTGGCAGATGGAATACAGTGTCACGAAGTATATTGCCATGCACTTTAGTAGAAGGAACAAAAGTGTAGACTAGTTTCTAAATGGGGAGAAAATTCAAAAATACAAAGTGCAAAGCGATTTAGGAGGCACTGGGCAGGATTCCCAAAAGATTATCTTGCAGGTTGAATCAGTGATGAGGAAGGCAAATTATCATTCATTTCAAAGTGAATAGAAAATAAAAGCAAAGTTGTAACACTGAGACTTTATAGATAGATAGATAGATAGATAGATAGATAGATAGATAGATAGATAGATAGATAGATAGATACTTTATTCATCCCCATGGGGAAATTCAACATTTTTTCCAATGTCCCATACACTTATTGTAGCAAAACTAATTACATACAATACTTAACTCAGTAAAAATATGATATGCATCTAAAATCACCCTCTCAAAAAGCATTAATAATAGCTTTTAAAAAGTTCTTAAGTAGTTTACTTAAATACATTGAGTCCTAACCCCGGCACTTTAACATATCTTACTCGTGGCGGTTGAATTGTAAAGCCGAATGGCATTGGGGAGTATTGATCTCTTCATCCTGTCTGAGGAGCATTGCATCAATAGCAACCTGTCGCTGAAACTGCTTCTCTGTCTCTGGATGGTGCTATGTAGAGGATGTTCAAGGTTTTCCATAATTGACCGTAGCCTACTCAGCGCCCTTCGCTCAGCTACCGATGTTATACTCTCCAGTACTTTGCCCATGACAGAGCCCGCCTTCCTTACCAGCTTATTAAGACGTGAGGCGTCCCTCTTCTTAATACTGCCATGCCTCACTTGGAGTACTATGAGCAGTTTTGAGTTTCTTAACTCAGAAAGGATGTGCTGGCATTGGAGACAGTTCACAGGAGTTTCACAAGAATAATTCCAGGGATGAAATAGTTTTCATATGAAGAGCATTGATAACTCTGGGGCTGTACTCGCTGGAATTCAGAAGAATAAGGGGTATCTCATCAAAACCTATCAAATATTGAAAGGCCTAGATAGGGTGGATAAGGGAGAGGATGTTTCCTATTGTGGGGAGTCTAAGACCAGAGGGCAGAGCCTCAGAATAGAGGGATGTTCATCTAGAAAGGAGATGATGAGGAATTTCCTTAGCCGGAGGGTGGTGAATCTGTGAAATTTGTTGCCACAGGCAGCTGTGGAAGCCAGGTCATTGGGTGTATTTAAGATAGGTTTTTGTTTAGTCAGGGCATGAAAGGCTATGGGGAGAAGGCAGGAGAATGGGGTTGAGAGGGAAATAGATCAGCCATGATAAAATGGCAGAACAGACTTGAAGGGCTGAATGGCCTAATTCTGCTCCTATGCTATATGGTTTTGTGGTCTTATAAGCAATTTCAATATACATGTGCAAGGTTTGATTAGTACGATTGTGGATGGTACTAAAATAGATGGTATTGTAGACAATGAAGAAGTTTATCAAAGTTTCCAGAGGTGGGCAGAGGATTAGCAAACTACATTCAATTCAGGTAATTGAGAAGTGTTGCATTTTAGGAAGTTACACTACAGCAAGACTTACATAGAGTATGGTCAGGCCCAGCAGTTTATTGTGGCACAGAGGGACCTAGGAGCAGTAGTCTCAAGTTTGCTGGAAGTGGCATCTCAGGTAGACTGGATGGTGAAGAGAAGCATTTGAAACACTGGTCTTCATTAGTCAGGGCATTAACTATAGGAGTTTGTATGTTATATCACAATTGAACAAGATCTTGTTTTATTACCACTGTTATCAATACACCCAGCAAAAACTTTCTGACTGGATTCATAACAGCTTGGTATGGCAACTTCTCTGCATATAACAGCAAGAAACTGCAGAGAATTGTGGGCACAGATCACATAACAGAAACCAACCTACCCACTATGGACTCTGTTTATAGTTCTTTATGCCTCAGTAAAGCGGAGAACATAATCAAAGATCCCACCCACCTTAGACATTTCCTCTTCTGTTCTCTCCCATCGGGCAGAAGATACAAAAGCCTGAAAGCACGTACCACCAGTCTCAAGGACAGCTTGTATCACTCTGCATGGACCTCTTGCATAAGATGGACTCCTTGCCTTACAATCTACTTTGTTATGACCTTGCATTTATCATTTAACTGCACTGCACTTTTTGGGTAGGTTTGGCACTTCATTCTGCGTTGTTATTGTTTTATCTTATTCTAGCTCAATGCACAGTGTAATGATTTGATCTGAATAAACAGTATGCAAAACAAGCTTTTCACTGTATCTTATAACATGTGATGATAACAAACCAATATCAATACCTCATTACAGAAAAGACATGATCAAACCAGAGAGATTGCAGAGAAGATTGTCTAGAATGCTGCCTGGACTGGAGTCCTGAGTTATAGGGAGAAGATTGCAGGCTATGACAATATTCCTTGGAGTGAGGCAGATTGAGGAGTGACCTTATTGAGGTGTATATAATCATAAGGAACATAGATAGGGTGAATGTGCATAGTTTTTTTTCAAGGAAGAGGAACTTAAAATGAGAGAGGTGAACCATTGTTTAAGGTGAGAGATGAAAGATTTAAAAGACTTTTTCACACAGAGGGAGGTGCATATAAGGAAAGAGCTGCCAAGGAGTGTGATTGAAGCAGATGGAGTAACAAAATTTGGATAGGAGGCGGTTACAGGGATAAGGGACAAATGTAAACAAATGGGACGAGTTTGGTGAGCACAATGGTTAGCATGAATGTGTTGAACAGAAGGCACTTCTGTTGTGCTGTATTTCACCATGACAGCATGACCCTGTATGAAGATGATTATGCTGATAAATATCAAGGAGAAGGGTTGAACCACAGTTGTAGAAGATGACCATTAACTGATACCTAAGTAACACAGAGGTTGTTTTTCATTTTTCAGCCCAACCCTGAATATTGCCCACCCTTGTTGTGTACAGTCCCAGGGTTCTCCACTAATGAGGAGTTGTAAATGGAGCCCAATGTTACAGGTTCATCAGCAAATATCCCCACTTGTAACATTACAATAGAGGAAAGTTGATTGTGCCATGGTCACTTTTTCAAGGAAATCTGATAGGTACAACTTGAATTTGACATGCTTGACTCCAACAATCTTCCTCTGTGTAAGATATAAAAGAAATGTTCCCCTGATTTGGGAAATATGCCAACCATGGCATATAAAGCTGAATTGGTACAGCTACAACCAAAATGAAAGTTTTGCCAATTAGTTTGTTGGTGAATGTGGTATCTGATACATTGCCATTGACAACTTCTTCTGCATGACCGATGATTAAGAGTAGGCTGGTGGCAGGATAACTAGTTAGTTTGGATTTCAATTTACATTATCACTGACGTGTGTCATAAAATTTGTTGTTTAATGGGTAACAGAATGATGCAAAATATAAAAATTACTTTAAGTTACAAAATAATGCAATATGTAAATAATTAAATACTGCTCATTCTTAAAGCACTATACAACTTTAGAGTGTAGTACTTTGGTCAGTAGATCCTAGTGACACAACTATGGTAGAACAATTTAATTAGCTTATTCAGAAGCACAAACTTTCATTAGGCAGCCAGACAGATTTTGTGCTTTATAACTTTTGTTTAAGAGGTACGATCAAGCATGTGGAGTGGATGCAACGGTGTGACCCCAGGTGGATGATCCAGTTGTCTCTTCTGGCTGAACATGGTAGCAAACACCAGCTTTGCCTTTTTCACTCACATGCTGGGATCTGTAATTATGTTTATGGAGCCTGTTCCTCCATTTAGTTGTTTAATTATCCATCACTATTCACAGCTGGATGTGACAGCATTATAGAGCTTTAATTGAATCCATTGGCTGTGGTATTTCTTAGTTGTATTTATTGGCTGCTACACCTACGGTTTTGACAGTCCATGGCCCCAATTTGTAAGTTCATTGGATTCATACCTTACGGTTCCTCAGTCGACCAAAGGCTGTGGTAATACGTTGAGGGGATTTTCATCACTGGTATCTGTCTTTGCTGAGATGCTTACTGCTGAAATATGGAAAGTATTCCATGTTTTAAAGACCTAACATTGAGGGAAAATAGTATGTTGCAGTAGGAGCAAGTTGTTTGAGAATCTACTTTCAAAGGTTCAAAAGTTCAGAAATAAATTTATTATCAAAAGTAGGTATATAATATACAAACTTGAGATTAATTTTCTTGCAGGCATCCACAGGAAAATAAAGAAATACAGTAGAATTTATGACAAATTATACATAACAAGGCAGAGTTCCTGAAAGTAAGTTTTCAGGCCGTGGAGTTAGTTCAGCATTGAGGTGCGTGAAGCCAGCCACGCCAATTCAGGAGCCAATTCAGGCTTCAGGACAACAGCTGTTCCCAAACCGGGCAGTGAGGGACCACGACTCCTGCACCTCCTGCCCAATGGTAATAGCAAGGAAAGAGGGTGATGGGTCAAATGCAGGCAGATGGAATAGGCTCTGGTGAGGGATCTTAGCTGGTCTGAAGTAGGAGGGTTGAACAGCAGTTTAGTTTCCATTCTCAGAGCTTGATGCTTTAATCCTGCTTGAAGTTGAGCCCAGCAATGGCAGACTTTCCTCTTCAAGATGCCATATCTGCATTCCTGAGAGTCAAGTTCACCAAATCCTTCAGCAGACCGTAAAATAGCCAACTTGTTTAGACAGTTCAAAAGTTCGCTTCTTAAAGGGAAATTACAGGGTAGATATTGCAGTGATCATAGTTCAGAAGAAGTAAATGTAATATAATATAATGTAATGCAATTTTGGGAGCTGCCCACAAAAGTCATCATATATTGCCAACACCATCTTCAATGTAAGGCCCACCCTCTCAAGGGCTTCACATCTGTTTAGTGATCTGAGAGCACGTGAAAGCCCTACATAAGTGCCAGAAGGTTCAAAGCATCTCACAATCCATCCACCGGTCGGCCCTGTCAGCCACTCCTTGTCTCATCCATGGAGAGTCCAGTCTCCCTCTTCACCTTCTTTAGTCACCTCTGAACCCACAAAACCAGAGTAGAAATAAGTTATCTTCAATGGCTAGGTGATTACCTATAAAGACATTATCCTTCAGTAAACATTATGCTCCAACATGTTCTTTTACCCATCTTACTGAAAGAGGATTGGTCCCCTGGTTCATTTATGATGATAGCAGCATAGATAATGATGGAAATTTTGATGTAACTTCTCATCAATAATAATGCAGTAGTTATTGTCATCAATACTTTCTAAGGCAGAGACTATCAGAAGCAAAGCCATTTTCTAGTCATTTTGTCAGAAGCAACATCAAGGAAATATAATTTTTAAACATAATTTCCTTCAGACATCTGACTGTTTGGTGTGGTAATGCATGCCTCCGTTTGCTCATGGCTCAAGGTAAAAATCCAAGTCCCCCCTCAAATCACCTCAAAGATGAAAGCAGTTCAGAGATAACTCCATCATCTTCTCAGGTAGAATGTTGCTTTGCCAATATTGCCACATATAGACGGCAGATAATTAAAGATCAAAGAATTCTGAGAGAGAAACTGAGGGCATCTGTCGATTACTTCAAGAAGAATTTTATTTTGGGATGTCAGCAGTTGATTAATCAGATGATGAGAAGAAAACCAACCAAACGCTGCATACTGACTGGCCTCCAATTACATGGCTTGACACTGCTGTAATTAGAAATCAGGTAGAGAAGCTCTTGACACTTTCACCACCAGTGCAATGAAGAAGGCAAGAGACCCGGTATTATAGTCACATATCCTTCCTTGGTGCGTGTCTTCGCAACCAACTAACTCCAACGGGCTTTAGGATTCGTTTCCAAGCCTCCCGATTTTGACCTTCGGAGGATCACAGGTACTCACATGTAATTGACTCTGCCTCCCGCTGCTTCTCCCGCCAGGCTGTGAGAGCGACCCATCTCTGCGCTGAGGAGATTCCTGGCCTCCCTTTCCTCGTACCACCCGCACCTCCAGGACACCTTCTTCGCCGTGTGTCGTGGACCCACCCGCACTATTTCATCCTTCGACGGATCAATACATGCAATTGTCGTTTTTTTGACTTTGTTTCATCCGTCAAACACCGTAAAATCGCCCATCTGCGGACCCCAGAGCCCGTCGGCTCCGACGCCAACACGCATAAATCTTGGATCGCGACCCCCGCTGCCAATCACGGCACTGGACAGACTCCGAACCCGGACTCCAGTACCACCAACACGGGTTCCTATGGCCATCGACAACCCCTCAGAGACTCCGGCCTTGAACTTCCAGTCGGACCTCCACGCCTGCCATCTCCCCCCTTCCCCCCACCAACACGCTGGATCCCAGCCTTGACCCCCGAGCTGGACCTCCACGCCTGCCGTCTCCCCCCTCCCCCCACCAACACGCTGGATCCCAGCCTTGACCTCCGAGTGGACCTCCACGCCTGCCATCTCCCCTTCCCCCCCACCAACACGCTGGATCCCAGCCTTGACCTCCGAGTGGACCTCCACGCCTGCCATCTCCCCCCTCCCCCCCACCAACACGCTGGATCCCAGCCTTGACCTCTGAACTGGACCTCCACACCTGCCATCTCCCCCCTCCCCCCCACCAACACGCTGGATCTCAGCCTTGACCTCCGAGCTGGACCTCCACGCCTGCCGTCTCCCCCCTCCCCCCACCAACACGCTGGATCCCAGCCTTGACCTCCGAGTGGACCTCCACGCCTGCCATCTCCCCTTCCCCCCCACCAACACGCTGGATCCCAGCCTTGACCTCCGAGTGGACCTCCACGCCTGCCATCTCCCCCCTCCCCCCCACCAACACGCTGGATCCCAGCCTTGACCTCTGAACTGGACCTCCACACCTGCCATCTCCCCCCTCCCCCCCACCAACACGCTGGATCTCAGCCTTGACCTCCGAGCTGGACCTCCACGCCTGCCGTCTCCCCCCTCCCCCCACCAACACGCTGGATCCCAGCCTTGACCTCCGAGCTGGACCTCCACGCCTGCCCTCTCCCCCCTCCCCCCCACCAACACGCTGGATCCCAGCCTTGACCTCCGAGTGGACCTCCACGCCTGCCATCTCCCCTTCCCCCCCACCAACACGCTGGATCCCAGCCTTGACCTCCGAGTGGACCTCCACGCCTGCCATCTCCCCCCTCCCCCCCACCAACACGCTGGATCCCAGCCTTGACCTCCGAGCTGGACCTCCACGCCTGCCGTCTCCCCTCCCCCCCACCAACACGCTGGATCCCAGCCTTGACCTCCGAGCTGGACCTCCACGCCTGCCATCTCCCCCCTTCCCCCCACCAACACGCTGGATCCCAGCCTTGACCTCCGAGCTGGACCTCCACACCTGCCCTCTCCCCCCTCCCCCCACCAACACGCTGGATCCCAGCCTTGACCTCCGAACTGGACCTCCACGCCTGCCATCTACCCCCTTCCCCCCACCAACACGCTGGATCCCAGCCTTGACCTCCGAACTGGACCTCCACGCCTGCCGTCTCCCCTCACCCCCACCAACACGCTGGATCCCAGCCTTGACCTCCGAGCTGGACCTCCACGCCTGCCATCTCCCCCCTTCCCCCCACCAACACGCTGGATCCCAGCCTTGACCTCCGAACTGGACCTCCACGCCTGCCGTCTCCCCTTCCCCCACCAACACGTTGGATCCCAGCCTTGACCTCCAAGCTGGACCTCCACGCGCTGCCGTCTCCCCTTCCCCCACCACCACGCTGCCATCTGATCTTTCCGAGCCTGAGGTTCAATCACTGTTCCCAGGCCCTTGGGGGCTTCAGCTTCCTCTCACCCCCACCCTTTCCCCACTGACTCCACCAGCCTCCCACCCCCCTCAGACCAGAGCTCTCAACCCTGCCGGGTCTGCACTATCCCCTCCGACCTTCCTCTCTCTGAGGCTGAGCGCTCTGTCCTTAGTAAGGGCCTCACCTTTGTCCCCCTTCGCCCTCACCTCAGTGAGTTCCGCGTGCGCCAGAACGTGGAGCTCCTCTTCTGCCGGCTCCGTCTTCGAGCCCACTTCTTCGATAGGGACTCTCCCACCCCCACCGATGACCTGTTCTCCCATCTCCAACCCTCCTCCTCCTCATGGACTCCCCGGCCAGGACTTCTACCCGCCCTGGATCTGTTCATCTCTAATTGCCGTCGGGACATTAACAGTCTCGACTTCACCACCCCTTGCTCCAATTCCAACCTTACCCCCTCTGAATGCTCTGCTCTCCATTCCCTCCGCAACAATCCCAACCTTACCATCAAACCTGCTGATAAGGGGGGTGCTGTTGTCGTCTGGCGCACCGACCTGTACATAGCGGAGGCACGACGACAACTCGCTGACACCTCCTCTTATCTACCCCTGGACAATGACCCCACTAGGGAGCACCAGTCCATTGTCTCCCAAACCACTTCCAATCTCATCAGCTCGGGAGATCTCCCATCCACGGCCACCAAAACTTATAGTTCTCACACCCCGCACTTCCCGTTTCTACCTCCTACCTAAGATTCACAAACCTGCCTGTCCAGGCAGACCCATTGTCTCTGCTTGCTCCTGTCCCACTGAACTCATTTCTGCCTATCTCGACTCTGTTTTATCTCCCCTTGTTCAATCCCTTCCCACCTACGTCCGTGATACTTCCCATGCTTTACATCTCTTCAAAGATTTCAAGTTCCCTGGCCCCCACCGCTTCATTTTCACCATGGATGTCCAGTCCCTATATACCTCTATCCCCCACCAAGAAGGTCTCCAAGCTCTCCGTTTCTTCCTGGATTCCAGACCCAGCCAGTCACCTTCTACCACCACTCTTCTCCGCCTCGCGGAATTAGTCCTCACCCTTAACAATTTCTCCTTTGGCTCCTCCCACTTCCTCCAAACTAAAGGTGTAGCCATGGGCACCCGCATGGGTCCTAGCTACGCCTGCCTTTTTGTCGGCCATGTGGAGCAATCTATGTTCCAAGCCTACACCCGTATCTGTCCTCCTCTTTTCTTGCGTTATATCAACGACTGCATCGGCGCTGCTTCCTACACGCATGCTGAGCTCGCCGACTTCATTAACTTCGCCTCCAACTTTCACCCCACCCTCAAATTCACCTGGTCTATTTCCGACACCTCCCTCCCCTTTCTAGATCTTTCTGTTTCTATCTCTGGAGACAGCCTATCCACCGACGTCTACTACAAACTCACTAACTCCCACAGCTACCTAGACTATTCCTCCTCCCACCCTGTCTGCTGCAAAAATGCTATCCCTTTCTTTCAATTCCTCCGCCTCCGCCGCATCTGCTCTCAGGATTTGGCCTATCATTCTAGGACAAAGGAGATGTCTTCCTTTTTAAAAGAAAGGGGCTTCCCTTCGTCCACTATCAACTCTGCCCTCCATCACGTCTCCCATATTTCACGCACCTCTGCCCTCACCCCATCCCCCCGCCAGCCCACCAGGGATAGAGTCCCCCTGGTCCTCACCTATCACCCTACCAGCCCACAGATCCAACGTATAATCCTCCGTAACTTCCGCCACCTCCTACATGATCCCACCACTAGCCACATCTTCCCCTCCCCCACCCCACTCTTGGCTTTCCGCAGGGATCACTCCCTACACGACTCCCTTATCCATTCATCCCCCCCATCCCTCCCCACCGACCTCCCTCCGGGCACTCATCCCTGCAAACGGAAGAAGTGCTACACCTGCCCCCACACTTCTTCCCTCACCACCATCCTAGGCCCCAGACAGTCCTTTCAGGTGAGGCACCACTTCACCTGCGAGTCAACTGGGGTGATATACTGTATCTGGTGCTCCTGATGTGGCCATTTATACATTGAGGAGACCTGCCGCAGACTGGAAGACCGTTTCGCCGAACACCGGCACTCAGTCCTCCAGCAGTGGCGGAATCTCCCTGTGGCCACACACTTCAATTCCACAGACCACTCCCACTCCGACATGTCTGTCCATGGCCTCCTCTACCGTCAAGATGAGGCCACACGCAGGTCGATGGAGCAATACATTATCTCCCGCCTAGGTAGCCTCCTACCTGCCAGCATGAACATCCAACTCACAGACCTCCGTTGATACCCCTGCCCCCCCCCCTTACCCCATCCCTATCTATTATTTTAGTCTGGTTCTCTTTCTCTCTCTTTTTTCCCCCCTCACTATAATCTCCCCTCAGCCCTACCTTTCTTTCTCTTTTATTTCCCATAATTCTCCACCTTTCCCCTAGCCCATTTCCCTCCAGCCTATCACTTCCTAGCTCTCTACATTATCCCTCCTCCCACTTCTTATCCCCCCTCGACCATCCCATGTTACTTCACTCCTGATGAAGGGTTTCGGCCCGAAACGTTGTCACTACCTCCTCCCATAGATGCTGTCTGGCCTGCTGAGTTCTGCCAGCATTTTGTGTTTTTATTTATTTCCAGCATCTGCAGAATCACTCGTGTTGCAAGAGACTAAAAATATTGGGTTTATTAAGTGGAAGGCTCAAGCTTGTACAATTCATCTGTACTTTCCTCAGTCAAAGGGCATTCTCAAACCAGCTCCCAATCACATCCACAAATTCCAGAACCTCTGGTGGGACTAGAAAGCCACTTGTCATTCCAGCCAGATATCTGTTATTATCAGGGCTGGGCATGACTCTGCAGGGTGAGCCTAAAATCTCTATAGCTCCCACTGTGTTGGGGTTTAGAGCTCTGCATTGATAGACCAGTCAGACAGAAAATTAAATCCCAATCCAAGCTCAGTCCATTCCCCACTAATCTAAAAGCAAAATAACCCCAGTGTATCAGAACCCTGCACAAAGTAATCCAAACCAGCATAACCCCTGCTAATCTAAATGTGACTCCATCCTGTCTGATCAGAAACCAACACAAACTAAAACAGTCCAAAAACAACATAATCTCAGATTAGCTGTACCCAACATAATCCCTATTATCTGAACCTAATGTGGGGCTCACTAGACTGAATCAAACAAAGTACACCCAGCTGATCCAAACCTGATACAAAGGTTCAAAGGTGCAATTTAATGTCGGAGAAATGTAAACAATATTCGTCCTGAAATGCTTCTTCTTCACACCCATCCATGAAAACAGAAGTGCCCCAAAGAATGAATGACAGTTAACTGTTAGAACCCCAAAGCCCCTCCCCCAAGCTGCCCCCTCCCATGCGTAAGCGGCAGCAAGCAACAATGCCCCTCCCCCCACTGGCATAAAAAAGCATCGGCTCCTGCCACCGAGCACTCAAGCGTGAGCGAAGCAACAGCAAAGACACAGGCTTGCAGTTACCCCGAAGACTTCGAGTTTCACCCGGTATTCGACATACCACAGGTTCTCTCACTCCCTAATAAGGGAGAAAAAGTTGTCTCCATTTTCCCAGCGAGTGGGGAGACATAACAAACAACTTGTTGGTTTACGATGTTAAAAGTCCGCCACGTCACTTTTCGAGCTTCGTACCCAAAAAATTAGGCACACAACTGCAGATATTCTGACTCCCCCGATGATACACAGGTTTCCTGTCATGACACCAGCCCTCGATCTGCCCGTCTCCGGAGCCCCGAGATCCTAGGCTTTCAAATCCGAGCCGGACTCTTAGGCCGAGCCTTTGCTGTGCTGAACAACAATGACTGGTTGTGAAACCCTGAGAGTGGGTCCCATTCTCGCTATGAATCATAGTCAGCATGTAACTCCAGGTCAGGGTCTTCAAAAGAACCTTGAAAGGGAAAAATAGAGATATTAAAGATGGAAATAGAGCTGTTTCTGAAGATGCAAGCAAAGGAGTCGCCCTTAGGTGCTATTAACCCTCCTAAGCTCTGTCTAAGAAGATACAAACCTTTTCATACGCAATTCAGATGTACATGGATGGCCACATCAACGAAGAATAGATGATACTTGCTGTAAAGCCAAGCAAAACATCCTCAGCTGGATGGAGTACTGAGCCAACCCAGCCCAGACCCAGCACATGTCGTTATACCCTTTGGACTTAAATCAGATAGATTGGTCCTACATTATTTCAAAGGTTAAAATAAAGCTTAATTCTCACTGATAATTTAAATATGCCCTGTTCTTTTAGAAAATCAATACATTTTGAACCATAACAGATGAAGCAGTAATTGTCAATGTAGCAAAGGAATGCAAATGCAAATTCAGAGCCCAGGAGAGCTAGATCACCTCTAGTGCATGTAAATCTGGGAGATAAAGATTCACACATTCATGCTGTCTTCATAAATCAATTATGAAAACTTTGCTTAATCCCTCACCGAGAGCAACTTTAAACATGTCAGTCACTCCCAACTGATGCATCAATCAACGATAACCAATAAAGCAAGCCTTGATAAAATACCAGTTTGCAATTATGCAGAATTCTTACCATAACAAGATGTCCCAAATCACCGAAAATCACAAATTTATCATTGTTACAGACCCAGAGGTGCTTGAGAAAGAAATTATAGTAATTCCTTTTTAGCAGATTAATGGGGATCATTTTTTTCTTCACAATCTGTAGGAAAATGGTAAATGTGCTGTCTGCTAAATCTCTTCCCAGTTTTGCTGTAAGTAGCTCAAAGGGGAAAAAAACAACTTCCCTGAAGCTGAATGTGTTTTTTTTTTAATCCTGGATCTTCACTGCCTCAGCCATTTCATCAATAATTCCTTGAGAAGAAAGATAAGTCAAGGCTACATAAGAACTTCCAGAAGCCTCCTTATTGGCAGATCATCCATTTACCTGAAAAAAGGCTGTCTGTTCCGTAAGGATGTGGCTGAAAGAAATTCAGGAAGTGTTAACTACTGCCAGATTTAATCATCCACTTGAAAAAGTAACTGAAACCCATCAGTCTGTATCCTCAAGATTCCAGGTAATGTTTTTTTCAAACAGATATCTATAAGTAATCCATAATCACATAAGTTTCATGAAGTCAATGGATTTTGGATAAATATGCTAGAGGGACCATTTCCAGTTTACTGAAACTTTGATTCAAAACAAAATGCTTGATGCTGAGTGGTTTCAATCCTGGTTTACACGAAAGAAGCATCACTAAGAAAAAAGGCCCTCTATGATGAGGAAATAGCACTACTATAATATGTTACTCCCTGTAGAACACAGGATGGATTTGAGAACAATACAACTGTGGTACGTCAATTTCACTGAGTTCTGTGGGTAGAAGTTATACTTGCAATTCTCCCATCTCTACCCTGAGCTATGCCAGAATCAAAGTGTAAGCTTACAGTATATCTTCAGGTGAGAGTTCCTTTCTGGCAATAGCCATAATTGAATTTCAGACAATAATGGAAGCCATTGTTTACCTGAGGACCACCTCTACTTAGCCTTCAGCAGTGTGATGCTAAACAGCCCACAGATGAAAATGAGAGCATTGAGAGCAAAGACTCATCCATATTACCTAAGCATGATGCCTCACTTGATCAGAGTGGAAAGGAAGACCTGTAATGGGTGTTTCCATACCTTTAAAGATCTTTTGGGTTTTCTTCAACTAATTTCAATTGTAAGAAAAACAATTAGTGGCAGTCACTGATCTGTTTTCATCTTTGCCATGTTTTCTTCATGCCAAATAACAATATATCTCCAAAATTATTTCAAGTCAGACCTGTTTCTGCTCTTTCAGTGATGATAGAAGCTGAGTTATGTTGCTTGCTGTGATTTTTTTTAACTACAGAAGTCACTGTTTGATTTTTCATTATTCAGTTATGCAGTGATCACTGATTACAACTGGCAATGCCTTGGCGATAACACTTCTTCCTTGGCCATGTATTCAGTAGCTAATTAATACATGTACAATCAGGTCTTACTAAATCACCGAATGTTCTATTGTAAATTTTAACCCCATTTTCTTTGTATCACCAGAGTCAGAGAATTTGAATTGAAAGGATAAGAAAATCTCTTCATTGACATAAATGAAATCTTCTTAATGTGATTCATGTGCATTCTTACGGAGAACTGGCTGAGTTCTTTATAACTTATGCACATATGCAATGAGGTATGCTTAATGTTATTTGCATTCAGAATATCTGCAATTTTGCATTTGCAAGGTAATGAAGGCTTTGAGGCCAGTCAGTGAAGTGCAACTTCCAATATTTCACTTCAGCTGAAAAGCCACAAAATGACTGCTTTGGGATTAAGCAAAAGTCAGGAGGCCTACAATTCCATGATGTTCATGTTGTTGTGGTATAGATATTAAACATATGTTCTGAGTAATATATTTTGCAAAAGATGTGAACATAATTTCATGTCCCACACCTGCAATCTCACATCTTGTGCACAAGGGAGAATCACAGCTGCATGACCCCCTCCAAATCACACAACCTTACCATGCTAATTGGTCCTTTAGAATGAGAAGGGAAAAGACCTGAAATGCCATGGAAGTACCTTCAATAGTGACCCTCTTGTTATTATGAGTTTTCATTTTAGACCCATGTAGTTTCCATCCACATACAACAGTGGCATATACTGTACCCGCCGATAAGGTAAACTGACCAAATATGAGTTTGATTCATAGAGTCACAGTCGTATAGTATGGAAACAGGCCCTTCAGAACTGAAGAGAGATCATCTATTGAGTCTGTGTGGCTGGAATTCAGGAACAAAAAGAGAGTAATCACTATTATTATGTATTGTATTGTACTGCTATTGCAAAATCAACAAATTTCACAACATGTGCTGGTGATATTAAACCTGATTCAGGTTCTGTTGTTCTATGGGCCCTCTATAAACACTAGGACATTGAAGAGCAGATGAGTATCCATAATTTTGAAAGGTCCAAAAATAACAGGGTTGATATTGTGGGTGACTTCAACTTCCCTCATATTGATTGGCAACTCCTTGTGCTAAAAGTTTAGATGGGGCAGAATTAGTTAGGTGTGTTCAGGAAGGATTCCTGACAGAGTATGTGGACAGGATGAGATGAAGAGAGGCCCTACTGGATGTGGCACAAGACACTGGTCAGATAATTGACCTCTCTGTGATTGAAAACTTCAGAGTTAACAAATTACATATCACATACCGTTGATAATAAACCTGATTCTGATTCTGAGCAACTCCCTGAACCTTAGCATATCCATCATTTAGATAGGAGCAGACCTTATGGGAAAGTATTCAATTGGGAGAGGGATAAGTAAGATGGTATAAGGCAGGAACTTGGGAGTACAAATTAGGAACAGATGTTCTCAGAGAAACGCATAGCATAAACGTGGAGGGTGGTTAGGAATAACTTGCATGAGGCACTGGATAGATTTGTCCCATTGACACAGGGAAACGATGGTAGGGTGAAGGAAACATGGTGCCAAGAAGGACCACTGCTAATGTAAGACTCACTGGTCTATGACTGCCAGGATTATCCCGATTAACTTTCTGGACCAATGGTACATTTGCCATCCTCCAATCCTATGGTTCCAAGATAGTCAGGAAGGAGTTTAAGATGGACTTACTTTCTGCTCATTACACCACTGGCAGTTAGGGCAGCAACAAAGGTCCTCCATCTTGGGCAGTGTTCAGGAGTTCCTTCATCATGTCAGTAGCTTCCTTTTGGTTTTCACTACCATCAGTCATGCAAGTCCCGGGTAGAGACTCAGGAATACTGTCACACTCAGCTGTAGAAGGATTTTTCATTGCTGTTTCCCTAACAATTTTGTTTTACAAGTCAGGGTTGTTAGCCCTGATCTGAACCTCCGAACCTGGAGGACCTGTGATCCACTCTAGGTCTGACCTTTGCCCTTCAACCTATTTGTCATGGGTTGACCCTACCAGGAGCCAAAGCATAAAGCCCTGACTCCAGCCAACATAGCTCTCTGGGTCATTGAGGCACACAAGCCTCCAAACTCAATGACAAATTGTAGTCCTCTTGGAGTAAAAATGGAATTAGGAGAACCAGAATGGGACATGAGAAGGCCTTGGCAAGTAGAATTCAGGAAAATCTGAGATATTCTAGACATACATGAAGAATATGAGAATGCCTAGAGCAAGTGTAGGGCCAATAAGAGATAGAAGAGGAACCATGTGCCTGCAGTTGAAGGAGATAGGGAGACATTTTTAATAAATACTCAGCTTCATGCACATGAAGTAGAGGGAGTTTGATGAATATGAGATCAATGTAAATAGGCTAATATACTGGAGCATGCTGAGATTAAGAAAGAGGCAGTGCTAGAGTTTCTGAAAACAATTAGGATAGACAATACCCTAGGGCCAGTCGGAATACTCCGCAGGTTACTATGGGAAGCAAGGGAGAGATTTCTGGGGCATTGACTATGATATTTGCATCATTCCTAAACACTGGAGTAGTACCAGAGGATTTGTGGATGACAAATATTGTGGCATTGTTCAAGAAAGGTAATAGAGATAATCCTAGGAATCAGACTAGTGAGTCTTGGAGTCTTGGAATCTTGGAATCCTAGGAATCAGTGGTGGGAAATGACTCTTAGTGACAGGATTTATGAACTTTGAAAAGCATAGTCTTATTGGGGGTAATCATCATGGCTTTGTAAGGGGCAGGTCATACATCAGATGTTTTTCAAGTATGTGACAAAGCAATTTAATAAATGCAGATTTTAGTAAGCCATTGACAAAGTTCCCCATGTAAGGCTCATCCTGAAAGTCAAGGCATGGGATCCATGGAATTTTTGGCTGTGTGGATTTAGAATTGGAAGAATATGCCCTTAGAAATCAGAGGGATGAAGATGTAGATTTCTGGAGGTCAGTGATTAGTGGTATTCTGCAGGAATCGGTTCTGGGACCCCTGATCTTCGTGATATTTATAAATGAATTCAGTGAGGAAGTTAAAAGACAGGTTAGTAAGGTTTGTAGTGCTGTAGATAATGTAGAAGACAATTGTAGGTTACAGTGGAATATAGAAAGGATGCAGAGCTGAGTGAGAAGTGGCAGATGGAGTTCAAAGTGTGAAGCATACACTTTGGAAGATCATCATGAAAGCAGAGTACAAGCTTTCTTAGCAATGTGGAGCAATAGAGGAATCTTAGGATCCACATCCATATATTCTCAAAATTGCCGCACAAGTTGATAGGGTTGTTAAGGAGGTATATGATGTATTGGCCTCTACTACTCGGAAGACTGAGTTCAAGAGCTGCAAGGTAATGTTACAGCTCTATAAAACGGGTTAGACCACACTTGAAGTATTGTGTTCAGTTCTGGTTGCGAAACTATAGGAAGGTTGACAAAGCTTCAGAGAGAGAGTGCAGAGGAGATTTACCAGGACGCTGCCTTGAAGTGGATGGGCTACAGCAGCAGAAGACCACAAATGTACACTCAGCTGCCACTTTATTAGGTCCTGTGTTCAAAATGTTTATATAAATTATAAATTGCAAAGGTCCAACCATCCTCTGAGACACAACACTAGAGACAGGTCTCCTGTCCAACCATCACCATCTACTTTCCTCACACTGAACCAATTAAGAATCCAATCTGTTATCTATCCCTGGATCACCTACGATCTAACCTTCCAGGTTAGCCTGTCATGAGGGGCCTCATCACAGGTCTTGCTAAAGTCCATATAGACAGCATCTGCTGCCCTATCCTCATCTACCCTCTTAGTTTCTTCCTCAAAGATGCCCAACAAATTTCTTGGACATGACTTCCCACACACAAAGCCTTGAGGTCAAAACAGAATCAGACCCTGTCTATTTGTTCACCAAGCAGGACAAATCAAGTACAACTGCTATATATTTAAGGTATATTTAAAGTGGAGTTTGATAGGTTCTTGATTAGTAAGGGGGGCAAAGGTTACAAGGGAGAAGATAGGGGAGGGAAAATAAATCAGCCATGATTGAATGGCACAGCAGACTCGATGAACCAAATGGCTTAATTCTGCTCCTGTGTCTTATGGTCTGAGCTAATGATTGCTGAATTAATCTACCTTTCAACCATTGTCAAAAGATGGAAGTTCTCATCAACTATGGTCTCAAGAGTTACTTAATCACTGATTATCTAATAAAAGAATTCTGAGTTTGGGTTGCACCAAGACCATTTGGCTCCAGACTACGTCACAGGATTGGTCCAAATATTGGACATCAAGGGAAAAACACTCCAATGGCTGGTTGCCACATCACTCAAAGGATGGTCTTTATGGTTCTCAGAGGTTATTCAATCTGGCTTCAAAATAACATTGCAGGAGTTCATCAGAATCAGGTTTAACATCACCAGCATATGCTGTGATATCCATTAACTTAGAGGCAACAGTACAATACAATACATGATAAAGATAGAAAAATAATAATTACAATAATTAATTGAACTATATTATACAGTTCAATTAAAAATAATAGTGCAAAAACAGAAATAATATTTTTTTAAAGTGAGGTAGTGTTCTTTGATTCAATGTCCATTTAGGAATTGGATGGCAGAGGGGAAGAATCTGTTCCTAAATCACTGAGTGTGTGCCTTCAGGCTTATGCACCTCCTTCCTGACAATAACAATGGGAACAGGGCATGTCCTGGGTGATAGGTGTCCTTAATAATAGGCGTCACCTTTCTGAGGCACTACTCCTTGAAGATGGCTTGGATACTATGGAGGCTAGTACCAATGATGGAGCTGACAAACTTTGTGACTTTCTGTAGCTTCTTTCAATCCTGTGCAGCATCCCCTTCCCACCCCCCATACCAGACAGTGATGCAACCAGCCAGAACGCTCTCCAATGTACATTTGTAGAAGTTTTCAAGTGTTTTAGGTGATAACCCAAATCTCAAACTCCTGAAGAAGTATAGCCGCTGTCTTCTTTATAGCTGCATTAATATGTCGAGACCAGGTTAGATCCTCAGAGATATTGATACCCAGGAACTTGAAAGTGCTCAGTCTCTCCACTTCTGTTCCCTTGTCTTATTCTTCCTGAAGTCTACAATCAGCTCTTTTGTTTTACTAATGTTGAGTGCAAGGTTGTTGCAGAGACACCACTCACTAGCTGTATCCAAACAAATTTGTAGATGGCATCTGAGTTGTTTACAGAGATGGGTGTAGAGAGAGTAGAGCAATGGGCTAAGCACGCATCCCTGAGGTGCACCAGTGTTGATTGTCAGCAAGGGGATGTTATTACCAATCCACACAGATTAGAAAGTGAAGAATCCAATTGCAGAGGGAGGTACAAAGACCCAGGTTCCATATCTTTTCGATCAGGACTGTAGGAATGCTGGTGTTAAACACTGAGCTATAGTCAAGGAACAACATCCTGACATAGGTGCTTGCATTGTCCAGGTGATCAAAGGCCACGTGGAGAGCCATTGAGATTGCATCTGCTGTAGACCTATTGTGGCAACAAGCAAACTACAGTGGGTCCTGCTCCTTGCTGAGGCAGGAGTTAGTTCTAGCCATGACCAACCTCTCAAAGCATTTCATCACCGTAGATGTGAGTGCTACTGGACAATAGTCTTTAAGGCACTTCACACTTCTCTTCTTGGGCACTAGTACAATTATTGCCCCTTTGAAGCAGGTAGGAATTTCCGACCATAACAGTAAGAGATAGAAACTGTCTTTGAATATATTCACCAGTTAGTTGGCTCAAGTTATCAGGTACTCCATTGAGACCTGCACCTTGCGAGGGTTCACCGTCCTGAAAGACAACCTGATGTCATCCTCTGAGACAGAGATCTTTCGGCCTTGTTGTAAGTCGATCCACATTTACCAGCCTTATCAATGATCTCCTGCAGTATTCTTTCTGAAGTGGGATGTTTTCTGGCGATTAAGTGGAAAGTTCAATACCATTTGTAATTCCTCAGGAAATGAGGTAGTCAATGTTTGTGTGCTGCAAGAACAAGACAAAGTTCAGGCATAAACTGATCAATGGCAGGTAATGTTTATTGTACAAAAGTGCCAGCTAGACAACAAAAGAGAACCTTAATAGCATTGCCATCATAGAATTTCCACCATCAATATCCTATGGATGGAGGGTTGTTGGGGCTCAGTCCTGACTATAGGTTCAAATGGACCTGCCATATAAATATTGTGGCTGTGAGAGAGAGTCAGATGCTGAGCATCCTGCAGCATCACTCATCTCCTGGCACTCCAAAGCTCATATACCATCTACAAAACAGAAACAAATCAAGATGGAATACTCTCCTCTTACTTGGATGAGTGCAGCTCCAACAATTCTCCAAATGTTCAACACAAAGACAAAGTAACCCACTTGATTGTCACACTAGCAATCTCCCTAACTGGTCATTTCCCACCACCACCAATGCACAGAGGCCCAGTATGCACTGTAGAGGAAAAGGAATGTAGTTACCTCACTCAGGCTTCTCCAAATGCTTCCACCTGTCACCTCTACCACCAAATAGGGAATAGTAAATTCTTGGTTCAATAGCACAATGGAGAGATATAGGAGGATGAACATGTAGTTCAGAGATAAAGGGAGCCCTTGCCAGGTAGTAAAAGGCTGTATGTAATAGGTTCAAATAACCTGGGCCACAAACTGTAGTCTGAAGTGAACTATGATTAAATTATGCCTGGCTCCTAGCCTAGTGATGGCTTCATAAACACTAGGCTAGAATCCTGCCGGGGTCAGCAGGAGACGCTCATGGAGTGAGCACTGTTTCAGATTCGCTCCATAACCTTTACTTTTTTTAACCTATGATCACCCTTATTTAACTTAGTTTTACCTACACCAAAAGATTCTTGTTACTTTTTTGGACTTATCTTTAAGAGTTTATTGTGAATTTTTGAAGGAAGGAATACAGAAATGGCTCTTAGATCTAAAGGGCGAGAACACGGGAAGGATTTTAACGGTAACGGGAAGAAGAAGACGACTGATCCTAAGGGCACTGAATTGACTTATGAAATGTTACTGGAGGTTTTAAATCAAAAATTTGAAGAACAACAACAAATTTTTAAACAAGATATAAAGGCTTTTCAAGATTATATGGATAAGACGGTTTCAGTAGTTAACCAGCAGCAAGTTCTAATCACAACTCTGCAAGAAGACGCTCGGAAGCGAGATTTGATAATTGAAAAATTGGAGCAGAACTTACATTCGATGATTAAACAGGTGGAAACACTTAAAGCCAAGAGTGTTGACTTTGAGAATCGGTCCAGAAGACAGAACCTACGCATACTTGGTCTCCCGGAAGGTATTGAACAAGGGGACCCCTCGAAGTACTTTGCTCAACTTTTAAAGGATGCGTTCCCTTCTGTATTCCCAGACAGTCCTCCGTTACTCGATCGTGCTCACAGAATTATGCGTCGATCTTCAAGTGCTTCAGCTAAACCACTGGTTGTAATTGTCCGATTTCATTATGTGCATGTTAAAGAGCAACTTATTCGTGTGGCTCGGCGTGTAGGGATGGTCAAATTTCAAGATCACAATTTTTGTTTAGTAGAAGACTTTAGTCCAGAAGTAATGAAGGCAAGGCTTCTTTTTAAACCTCTGATGTCTGAATGTTATGAGAAAAATCTAAAACCTGCGCTCTTATACCCAGCGAAGTTCAGAATATCGCCTCCGAATGCACCAAGGCGTGTTTTCCTTTCTACGTCTGAAGAGAGAAGCTTTCTGGATGAGAACTTTCCTACTGCTACGGACACTCATTCCAAATAAATGAGTGATTTTGATTGTGCAAGATGGTTTTTATTTCCAAAACCAGATTTTGTTTCTGGCTATTGGTGTAGGTTTACTCTATATTTTATACTCTAGTTAAAGTTTTTTTTTCTCGACATGCTAATCTTTTTATTTTACTTACTTCAACCACCGTACTTTATCTTTGGTCATTATTATTAATCCTTCGAAGGTGAATTTTTTTTTACTAAGATGGCGGTTTCTTCTCTAAAATAGTTTTGGCTTTTTTTTTTGATTTCGCCATTTTATTTTCTCTCGTCTTCTTCCTATAATGCATCTCTTATCATAGTTTAAATTTTTTAGTTTGTTTGGGTTTTAACCCGATTTATATGTTACTAATGATTATACTCTTTTTGGTTTTTTTTACTACCAATTATATTAAGTGGTTTGGTTTTAGTATAGTGATTATTATTTCTTTAGAGTTTGGGTGGATCTTTTCTTTTATCCTTTATATACGGAGTTGTCTTCTGCTGATATGGGGGTAGATTTAGTTTCATTTTTTCTTTTTCCCAGCCTATCCCTTGCTGGGGTAGTCTTGTTTTTTCCTCTTGGGTGGGGGATGGGAGATCTTTTTCTAATTCTTATGGTTCTTTTACAAGTTTTTTTTAGTTTTTCATTTGGGCTGATTTTAAACTACAAAAATGTCCGCAATGTCATCACTTCCGGGCCCTCCCCTTATTTTAGTTCCTCTTCCGGGTGCATGAGTTTATAAGTTGGTTAACCCTTTATATACCAAAGGGTTGATTTCAGAACTATGGTTCAGACCATTAATATTGTCTGTTGGAATACTAATGGCTTAAACCATCCGATTAAACGGAAAAAGATTTTCAAAGTATTCCAAAGACTTAATGCCCATATTATTTTTGCACAAGAAACTCATGTGAGGAAAGAGGATAATTATCACATTTTTAGGTTTTGGAAGGTTCAACAGTATCATTCAAATTCGAATGCCAAAGTAAAGGGAGTTTCAATTTTTATTGACTCCTCTATTGCATTTGTCCAACATGATATCTTTTCGGATCCGAGTGGTAGATTTTTGTTAATTACTGGCTTACTTTTTAACAAAAAGGTTGCTATGGTTAATGTTTATGCTCCAAATGTGGATTGTCCCGATTTTTTTAAGTCCTTATTTACTTCTCTACCTAATCTAAATGAATATAAGTTAATAATGGGTGGTGACTTTAATTGTTGTTTAAATCCTTTGATGGACAAATCTATATCTACTCAGACTTTACCTAATAAGTCGGCCACTTGTATTAACTCTTTTTTGACTGATAATGGAATTTTTGATATTTGGAGATTTCAGCATTCTAAGGACAAAGAGTTTTCATTTTTCTCACATGTTTATCATTCCTACTCGAGAATTGATTATTTTTTTATTGACTCTTGTTTTATTCCATCAGTAATTGGCTGTAATTATGATATTATAGCCATCTCTGACCATGCTCCATTAAAACTTTCCATTAAATTTACGGATACAGCTTCTAGTGCTAGACAATGGTGATTTGATTCTACTTTACTGCAAGATCCGGATTTTATTAAATTTATGAAGGAACAGATCGATTTCTTCTTTTTAACTAATTCCACGGATGATATTTCTTGCGGAACACTTTGGGACACTTTTAAAGCATATATACGTGGACAGATTATCTCCTACTCTGTTGGTCTGAGAAAACACATCAAGAAGGAAACTCTTTTGTTGGTTGATAAAATTAAAGAGATTGACAAGAAATATTCGATTACTCCTAGTAAGGAGCTTTACAAACAAAGGGTTGAACTTCAAACGGAACATAGTTTATTACTTACATCTTCGATTGAAAATCAATTAATGAAAACCAGATCTGATTTTTATATACATAGTGATAAATCGGGTAAACTGTTAGCTAGTCAATTGAAGAATGCTTTGGTTAAACATCAAATTACTAAGATCCATCAGCAGAATGGGGATCTGACAGTTAACCATGATGAGATAAATAAATCATTTCAAGATTTTTATACCTCCCTGTATCATTCCGAATTCCCTCATGATCGTAATACCATGTGTGATTTTCTTGGGAAATTGAATTTTCCAAAATTATCATCAGATGATCTTGCAATATTAGAAACTCCTATTACGGATGCAGAAATTAAAGGGGTTATTTCCTCTATGAATTCTGGGAAAGCACCAGGTCCAGATGGGTATACAGTAGAATTTTTAAAATGTTTTTCCGCTACTCTTTCTCCTTGGTTATGCAGGGTTTTTGAAGAAGCAATTAGATTGGGCAATTTGCCACAATCTTTTTATAGAGCTTCCATTTCTTTAATATTGAAGAAAGATAAAAACCCTACTGACTGTGCATCCTATAGACCAATATCTTTATTGAATGTAGATTCCAAGATCTTTTCCAAGTTACTGGCATCCAGGCTGGAGAAGGTATTACCCCAAATTATTTCGGAAGATCAAACCAGTTTTATTAAAAATCGCTATTCTTTTTTCAATGTTAGGAGATTATTGAATATTGTTTATACTCCTTCACATAGCACTTCAGAATGTGTCATTTCATTAGATGCGGAGAAAGCATTTGATAGAGTTGAATGGCCATACTTATTTAATGTGCTTGAGAAGTTTAATTTTAGTCCGACATTCATTTCCTGGATTAAACTGATATATCATACTCCAGTAGTCTCGGTACTTACTAACAATCAAAGATATCCCTTTTTTCGTTTATTTCGAGGTACTAGACAAGGCTGTCCTCTTAATCCATTATTATTTGATATTGCTTTAGAACCCTTGGCAATTGCTATCAGAGAATCACAGAACATTTTTGGCATTAATCGTGGGACAGATATACATAAGTTATCATTATATGCAGATGATTTATTATTATTTATTTCTGATCCTGAGAAATCTATTCCTGCAGTTTTATCATTGTTGGCTCAATTTAGTGATTTTTCCGGGTATAAGTTAAATCTTAATAAGAGTGAATTGTTTCCTTTAAATAGACAGGTTCCAATTTATGGAAATTTACCTTTTAAATTAGTTAATGACTCTTTTATTTATTTAGGGATTAAAATCACAAAAAACTATAAAGACTTATTTAAGGTTAATTTTTTACCCTTAATCGATCAGATTAAATGTTTGTTTACTAAGTGGTCACCACTATCTTTATCTCTGATAGGTCGGATTAATGCTATTAAGATGGTTATTTTACCCAAGTTTTTATATATAGTTCAAACGGTACCTATTTTTATTTCGAAATCTTTCTTTGCTCATGTTGATTCAAAAATTTCCTCATATATATGGCAGAATAAAAATCCTAGGTTAGGTAAAATTTATTTACAGAAGGCAAGGATGGAAGGTGGATTGGCATTGCCTAATTTTAAATTTTATTATTGGGCAGTTAATATCCGATAATTGATATGTTGGTTAAAGGATTGGGATATATCTTTCAGCCCTCATTGGGTGAACTTGGAAATTAAATCTGTACAAGGATTTGCATTGGGTTCTATTTTAGGGATTTCTCTTCCCTTTGCTCTTTCTAAATTGCCGAAACGAATTGATAACCTGATAGTTAAACATACTTTACGTATATGGTTTCAATTTCGGAAATTTTTTGGGTTGACTCAGTTTGTTTTAAATATCCCTATTGTATCCAATTGCTTTTTTAATCCTTCTATTATAGACCAAGCTTATTCAGCTTGGAAGACTAAAGGATTACTAAGATTTTCCAATTTATTTTTGGATAATTGTTTTGTCTTTTGAGCAATTATCTAATAAATATAATTTGCCTAGATTTCAGTTTTTTAGATATTTACAGATTAGGAATTTCTTAAATACTGTACTTACTTTCCCAAATTTTGTGTCTTCAGGTATTTTGTAGAATTTGTTTGAACTAAATCCTTTTCAGAAAGGGCTAATATCAAAACTTTACAATATAATTATGAAGATACGTTTAGAGCACTTTTATAAGACTAAAAATGATTGGGAAAAAGAACTTAACCTTACTATCCCTATTGAGAATTGGGATAAAATTCTTCAGTTAGTTAATACATCATCTATATGTGCTAAACATTCATTAATACAGTTTAAAGTTGTGCACAGGGCTCATATGTCCAAGGATAAATTGGCTCATTTTTATTCCTATATAAATCCTATTTGTGACAGATGTCATTCTGAGATAGCGTCTTTAACTCATATGTTCTGGTCGTATCCACTTTTGAAAAAATATTGGAAAGATATTTTTGATATTATTTCTGCGGTATTGAACATTGATTTACAACCACATCCTATTACTGCAATTTTTGGTTTACCAATGATGGATTCACTCCATTTATCTTCTTCCGCTTGTCGAATGATTGCATTTCTTACATTAATGGCTAGAAGATCTATTTTGTTGAATTGGAAAGAAATTAATCCTCCTACCGTATTACATTGGTTTTCTCAAACTATGTTATGTCTAAATTTAGAAAAAATTAGAAGTGTTGTATTTGATACTACTATTAAATTTGAAAAGATATGGAGACCATTTATTCAATATTTTCATATGATGTAATATGACCCTGTTCCAAGCCTATTTGTTTTTCCAGTTTCGATTTTATATATGTTGAGAGGATCGGAGTTGACGACACTGATTATTTTGTATTTTTGTGAGATATTATAAACAGCTCTTTTTTTCCATTTTTCTTTTTCTCTTTTTTCTTTTTTTTCTTTATTAGTTATTAGATTATTAAATTAGTTTTCTTTTGCATAATTTTGTTTTTCTTTTTCTTTTTTCTGTTTTATTTAATATATACTATGATATACCTAGGTTTGCCTTGTTTATTTGTATATTGTATCGTTCATGATTTGGGAATACTCATTTATACTGTAATCATTGCTTATGTATTCTTTCATGTTTAGTCCAAATGTGTATGTTTGTAATCCCATTATCTTTGTATTAATTTTAATTTTATTTTGTTGATATTAATAACAATAATAAAAAGATTGAGAAAGAAAGAAAGAATCCTGCCATTGTGCATATACAATGCAATGCAAGGCAAAATCAAATCTGTACACAGCTCACATGGAACAAAAGTACTGAAGCTTGTCAGTGCCAAAGGCCTGGCCCACTTTATGTATAAACAGTGCATATTGGGTAGACATAGTGGGAGGAAAGTAGATAAGGAATAGTGTAAGAAAAATGAAGAATTTGGATCAGGGAACATTTATTCTAGGGCAAGTGACTCATTTGGTGTCACCTTGTAATAAAGAGGAAGTTTGTTCAGAAGGTGAACCTTGACCCCGTGTCAATCTGCTCCATCTACATTCAAGGACAGAGGCAACAGATGCATGGAGACACTGGAACCTGCATTTTCATCTCCAAGTCACACAACATCCTGATATGGAATTGCAGTAAATCACCTCCTGGTCTAAATATTGCCCAACAGAGGGACTAAAGCTGTTCAGACTGGTGGCTCAACAATGCTTTGCAGGGGTAATTAGTACTGGAAAAAAGTGGTTGCCTTGTCAGCCATATTCAATTCCAAAAACGAATGATTGAAGTAATATTTTTTCTCCTTAATCCACTGGACACGTTAGAGTACTGGGGTTTGAGTTTAATTAAATGATCCAAGATGGCGGCACGACGCAGCTTGCAGCAGCCACTCCGGAACTGATTATCTGTTATTTGTGAAGTGGGGTGCCGTGCGCAATCATGATCGATTGAAAACGGACGTGGAAGCATGGAGAAACATCGGTAAATTCCAGGAAGACCTTCTTCGTTGCTGCTGCTGCTGTGAGGTCCGTGACTCTGCTGGGAAGAACAGGCCCCCAATCCTCGGGGTCGCGTTGCCGATGGCCGTTGGCGGGGCCGTCTTAATACGCTCGGCAGAGGATGATGCTCAGAGAAGCTGTGCCGGAGGGGATGGTCATCGGCTCGAAGGTTCGACGGACTTGGAGTCCTTTTGATGGACTCGGGTCGTTTTCGGTGTGTGCTGCGTCTGCGAGGCTGGGTTCGACAGAGCTTTTATTGTGTGCTGCATCTGTGAGGCTGAGTCGGACGGCATCTTGGAAGTCCATAGCGGGGGTATTCCCTTCTGCCGTCAGCGTGGGATGACGAGTCTGTCGGGACCCTGGGGACTTATGGAAACTGTGGTGATTTCTTTTGAACTTACAGTCCTTTAACATCTTGGACTATTTTTACTGTGCCCATAGTCTGTTTTTTTATCAATTTTACTATTGTTTGCACTGTTGTAACAATATGTTGTAATTATGTGGCTTTGTGCAGGTTTTGTAGCTTTAGTTTTTGGTCTTGTTTTGTCTGGTGGATTTGGAGCTCCTTTCCGGGGAAGGTGCTAGACGGTAGCGCGATATTAATACGCAGCAGCCTCTCCGGACTCTGGATTGGGGATTGCCAAACATTATGTGGATTTTCTGGTGTAGTCTGTTTTGTCATATGCTTTTGTGATATCATTCTAGGGAAACGGTGTCTCATTTTTTAACTGCATTGCATTTGTGGTTTCTAAATGACAATAAACTGAATCTGAATCTGAATCTGAAGTAATTGATATGTGCTGTAGCTCTCTAGATCGGCTTATAACAGTATATGTCAGTCCCAAAAAGTAAAACAATTTCTATACCTGGAGTAAAACAGAAAACTTTTGTGTATAGGAGCACTTGATGAGGGTCACTCCTGTGCAAGAATGTGATATATGGAGGCCAAACACAGCATTTAGAGCTTTATGTATTGAAAAGTGGAGGAGCAGTAATTTTTGGACATGAATGGTTGAGAAAAATCCAACTAGATTGGCATTTAATCAAAGCTCTCAATGTGGCATCAACAGGAAACTGCTGCCCAAATGGTAACTCTAACCAGGGACTGCCACAGTTTTTCTACAGCACAAGGTGGACAATTTCCTTTTTGTGTATCGAAACTCGGTTCATGTGATGACAAGTCAAACATCAGCAATGCTGTTGATGAGCAGGAATCTGAGATTTCACATAGACCTCCTGAAACCAGACCCATGCAGAATAAACAGTTCAGCCAGTTTCCAAGTGAAGCAGCAAGGAGCTTCAAGATTGGACAGCAAGTTCTAACGTGCAACAACTGAGAAGACGTGGATCACTGGTAGGATAGCTGCAAGAACTGGACCACTGATGTACACAGTGGATGTTGGAAATCATATATGGTGATGTCATGTGGACCAGATACTGGATGCACAACTGAAGAACACACCTGAGTTGACTGCATCCAACAGGACGGACACTTTATAGTCACCGGACTTACCTTTCAGTGATGATCATGTCACTCACAGCCACTGAAAAAATTGTCATAGTCAAGGCACTGGCCAATCCTGATGCCACTGCACAGGTCCAGAGGCGTTATCTTGAAAGAAGCAGAGTGGTACCCAAATGACTGAGCCTTTAGAACTGTGAGGTTAGTTATGGACTGTTATTGTGAAACCATGTTTATTTGACAATAGTTTGTGAAAGGGAAATTGAATGTTTTCTACATATACAGTTTTATATTACATTAATCTAAAGGGGGAAGATGTGAAATGTATGGCTGTATTTCTTTTCAAGCAATGACTCCTCTTAGCTCTACGTATGCCCTGTTGTTTACGCATGGGCATTGTTCTTTCTCTCTTTCACTGCAATGTAAGATTCACTAGCTAAAGCCATGTCCCATGTGTGTGCTTTTGTTTATTTGATATGTGGTTGCAAGACACAACAAGAATAGCTCTAGCTTGCTCTACCTATCTTCATAGACATGCTGTCTAATCCAGGCAGCATCCTGGTAAATGTCCTCTGTACCCACTTTAAAGTGTCTACATTGTTCCTATGATGAGGCAACTAGAACTGAGCACAATACTCCAAGTGTGGTTTAACCAGAGGTTTGCAGAGCTGCAACATCACCTCATGGCTCTTGGACACAATCCCTTGACTAATGAAGGCCAACAATCTTTACGCTTTCTTAACCTGCTTTTCGATATGTTTTCTTTTGCTTCCTTCCTCTGGTTTTATACTTATGGTTTTAATACTTCACAGTTTAGTCCATGAACAATCATTTCCATTGGTAGGTGAGACTAGAACTAGGGGACATTGCCTCAAGGTTCAGGGGAAAAGATTTAGGATGGAGATGGGGAGAAACTGTTTTTCCCAGAGAGTGGTGAATCTGTGGATTTCTCTGCCCAGGGAAGTAGTTGAGGTTTATTCACTAAATATATTTAAGAAATAGTTAGATAGGTTTTTACATAGTAGGGGAATTAAGGGTTATGGAGAAAAGGCAGGTAGATGGAGCTGAGTTTACGGACAGATCAGCCATGATCTTATTGAACAGCAGAGCAGGCTCGATGGACCGGATGGCCTAATCCTGCTCTTATTTCTTATGTTATTATTAAAAATAATTGATAATTTCTTTCATTTTAAAATCCATTAGATGCCCTAAATACCAGTATCTTTGACAACAGCAAGCTGTCAGAGATTGTCATGGAAGTCTGGAGGTTAAGGCTTTAGGCTGTCTGATGAGGCCTGTTCCTCATCGTGAAGAACCACATGGTGGGAGTCTCCAGGACAGGCTCATGAAGAGGTAACAAAATGTCACAGACAAGGTCACATAGAGAGAGAGAGTGCAAGGCAGACAAAAAGCACAAATGAGTGAAAAGTCTCAAACACAAAAGTAAGCAAATGCATAAAGTTACCAGATGCAAAACAGAATCGGACAGCATAGAGTCTGACAAAGGTGAACTGTCATGCCTAGAACTACGAGTATAACTGACGCAGTTCATAAAATCATCTGGATCACAATATATGTGTCTGGTATAAAACTGAAAGTGGAACTGGGTACAGGATCAGCTTTGTCCATAATTCCAGAGGCTGAGTATAGCAGACTGTGTTCTAAGATAGCATTAGAGAAGACCTCAGTGATGCTAAAGACCTGCACAGGCAAAAATGTGTCTCCCAAAGACAAACTGAAAGTAAATGTGAAGAATGGAGGCAAAGCACAGCAGTTAGAGCTTTATGTGTTGAGAAGTGGAGGCCAGCACTATTTGGATGTGAATGATTGAGAAAAATCCAACTACACTGGCACTCAGTCAAAGCTCTCAGCATGACATCAACAGGCAACAGCAGCCCAAATGGTAACACTAACCAGAGACTGGCACAGCTGCTAATGAGGACGTATTTGAGAAGGGGAGTGGTATCAAAGGCATGAAGGCCAGAATTGAACTGGATAAAACTGCAACACCAAGATTTTATAAAGCACTTCCAATACCTTACTCACTATGTCCTAAAGTGGACGCAGAACTGCAGAAATTGGAGGCATCTGGAAATCTCTCCAAGGTTGAGTGGAGCAATTGGGCCATGTCCATTGTCCCGGTGATCAAGCAAGGAAAGGCTGAACCCATTCGCACATGTGAGAATTTCAAGTTGAGCATCATCCTGGTGCTGCATACTGTCCAGAATCCACTGCCACGAATAGAAGACATTTTTATATCTTTGGCAGGTGGGGTTTTCAAAGACTGACTTGTCACAAACTTACCTACAAATGGAGATTGAGGAGTCAAGCAGGAAGTTCCTCACAATCAACACTCACAAGGTACTGTTCCAGTATAATTGTCTCATCTTTGGCATCGCATCAGCTCCAATAATTTGGTAAAGATCAATAAACCAAGTGCTCCAAGATATCTCAGGAACATAATGTCACCTTGATGACATCATTGTGACTCGCAAGAATGATGAAGAGCACCTCCAGAACCTTGGGAAAGGGCTTACCAGACTGAGTGAGTATGGTCTGCGTGCAAAGAGAAAGAAATGTGAGTTTTTCAGGAATAAAACCTCATACATGTCATTAACAATCATGGCTTACAGAAGTCACAATAGAAGACTGAAGCATTGCTACAGGTACCCAAGCCAAAAAATGTGTCACACCTTAGGTCATACTTGTGCCTTGTAAACTACCACCACTGATTTCTCCCAACCATTGCTACAGGGTTGCATCCAACGAATGCACTATTACAGACAGGAGCAAAGTGGGAATGGAATGTCTGATGCCATTTTTCTTCATGAACACCCGGAATTCCTCTGACATGTATTATTCCTAGGAGCCCATTCCTCTGGAATATAGTTCAAGGGTACCAAACAACACAGCAATGGCGATGGTTTCTCAGGTCTTCCACTACTGGCAACTGAAGAAAAAAAGTCTTCATAGTTGGACCCAACAGAAATCTTCCACACCTCCTTGGTGGACTAGTTGCCGGTATCAAATACTGAAACGTTAAGGGAAACAAGGAATGACCTGTCATTCTCAGAAGTCTACGACATCACCACACAAGGATGGTCAGGTCTTGGTAACCCTATGTTTCTGAAGTTCTGAGTGAGATGAGACCAACTGTCAGTATGTCGAAGAATGCTGATGTGTGGATCTCATTTTGTGGTTCTCTCTAAACTGTGCACCAGAGTGTTATAGAATCTGCCTGAAGGACACCTCGGTACAGTCAAGATGAAGAGTCTCACCCGGAGCCACATGTAGTGGCCAGGAATAGATAAACAGATTGAATACCAGTGCAAAAGCTGTTTGGAATGCCAAAAAGTTCTAAATGCTCCTCCAAAGGCACCGTTACACCCATGAAAGTGGCCATCTTCACCATGACAAAGAATACATATTGACTTTGCTGGGCCATTCATGGACCTCATGTTTCTGATTGCTGTGAATGCTCGTTCAAAGTAGCCGGGGGTTATACCAATGACGTCAACCACCTCAGCAAATACTCAGTCCTGAAGACCATCGCTTAACAGAACAAATTGTCAATGACAACAGATCACAATACATGTCAGAAGAATTCCGACCATTCATGAAGACAAATGTCCTCAGTCAGCTCCTCGCCACCCAGTAATGAATTGATTAGCTAAATGATTTATTCAAAACTTCAATAAGTCCATTAAAGTGATGGACAAGGAGGACATTTCTCTACAGCACAAGGCGGCCAACTTGCTTTTTGTGTATCGGAACTCTGTTCATGAAAATACAAATCAAACACTTGCAATGCTGTTTATGAACAGAAATCTGAAATCCCGCATAGACTTCCTGAAACCAGACCTACAGAGGGAAGTACAGAATAAACAATTTAGCTAGTTGCCAAGTGAAGCAGCAAGGACTTTCGAGGTTGGACAGGAAGTCCTATCGAGTTATTACTGAGAAGAAAAGTGGACATCCAGTAGGATAGCTACAAGAACTGGAACACTGATGTGAAGATCAGACATGAAGATATCATGTGGACCAGATACTGCATGCTCAACAGAAGAACACACCTGAGTCGACTGCTTCCAACAAGATGGACACATTACAGTCACCCAACTTACCTCCTCAGAGATGATGTCACTGACAGCCATGAGACACCAGAAGCCGAGAATGTTGTCTTAGACAAGCCATCTGCCAAATCTGTGCCACACCGTGGGTTCAAAGGCACTACCCTGAAAGAAACAGAGTGCCATCCAAAAGCTGTGAGATTAGCTGTGACTGTTAATGTTTATTTGGAATATGGGTTTATGAAAAGGAAATTTATGTTGCATTAATCTAAAGGGGGAGGAAGTGTAATGTATGAATCTAATTCCTTTAAATCAATGACCAACCCCATAGCACTACATATTGATTTGCTTTCTGTGCATGTGCTATTGTCCACCCATGTGCATTGATCTCTCTCCCTCTCCCTCACCTGAATACACCAGTTAAAGCCATCTCCTGTGTGTGTGCTTTTATTTAATTGATATGTAGTTGTGCACAGGCACAAAGACAACCCTTCTTCTTGCGGTAGTGTCAGCCTAGATTGTACAGTCCAGTTTCTGGAATGGGACTTTAACCCACAGCCTTTCAAACCAAAATCTACAGCTGATCTGATCATGAAGGGACATCCTGATTGGTTGAACCGTATGGAATTTAATAGCACTCTAGAAATATGAAAGCAGTTTCCTGGTGGTCCTTGAAAGAAGTTTCACTGAGATGGTGTAGATACCCACTTCCAGAAATAATTTTGGAAATCATGGCAAAATAAAAGAAAATCCATGAAGAGACTTCACACTGTGCAGCTTGCCGCAGTGCAGAGAAGACTTGTAAGTGACAGCAGAGAAACCAGACTTGAAAGATCAAATATTCTTCCTTAGTAGATCCAGATCATGGTTAAATATATGGGCACATATTCCAAGAAAATATATGTCCTGTCAGTCATTAAAAATGTCACTTCAATAAAGAACTGTTTGGATCAGTGCTCAGCAAGTTAGTTAGCAGAGGAGAAAAAGGGAGCATGCCAAGTCATGCAGTCAGAGCTGGAAAGATCCATGTCAACTCTTCTATTAATTTGTAGAGCACATGCTCTGAGATTTCACAGAGTGGAGAATGCCAGAGGGTATTCCTGTACAAATTTGACAAGCTTCTATAAACACAGTTTATTTAAGAGGGAATAATACAGCTTATGTGACAGCTGCATCACTGTACGTCTTTTCCATTAGCCCTTTTCTACAATTTCTTGAGAACTAAGGTCTCAATTTTAATCCTAGGCAATGTACATGCAAAGCACCCTTAATGTAGCAGACAAAGCCCTGCAAGTTGTCAAATCCCAGGCATCAGTTTCAAAGAGCGAGCCAGTTGCACTGATGAAGGGTTCCAGCCTGAACGTCGACAGCTTATTCTCCTCCAAAGATGCTGGATAACCTGTGGACTTCCGCCAGCAGTTGTGTGTGTGTATGTGTCACCCCAGCTGAGGTGGGCTGAGAGTGCCAAGAAACCAATAGACAGTGACAGAGTTTGGGATCAGGAAACTGAAGGCAGCAGCCAAGGAAAGGTTAACAGTTTACAGATACTTTACTGAGAAGAGCGTTCATAGACGGGAATGCTGGGAGAGAGAAAACCTATATATTCAAATGAAAGTAACAAGAGCTGAAATCACCTAAAGAACCACAGCAGAGTTCTTCAAAAACCTAACATGAACCATATCATGTGGTCCTTTGAGGAAGACCAGTACACCTCCTCATGGTCGTAAAGAAACTCACACTCTGTTGATTTTTCAACTTTTGCCCCCATCCCATCTTCCTTTTACTTAGATTTTGGAGGCATGCAAGTTCCAACTGCCCACACCCCCAAATATCACTTCACGAAGGCTGATGAGCTGCCTGCCAGCATCCATTCAACACTGAAAGCTCACTGTGAATGTCCTCGTGTAACTCAGATACACACAGTCGTCGATGCTGTCAAGCGGAGAGCAGAGCTTAAACACCCACCTCTCAGATACACACAAAGACTGTGCCTGAATACTGCATGGGTATTTATCAGAATGATTTCCTGGGCAATGAACGGGAACAAGAGATGGAGAAGCAAGGTGGTTTGAGTAAAGTAAGGAACCTCTGATATCATAGCACCATATACACAGATAGATGGAAGCAATGTGGTCAAAACAATGTGATGTGTTATTGGAGAAGTCGGCATCAAGTAGTCTGCATTAATATACCATAGGCCAGACCTACTGGAGTCACCGTCTGTCGGCAAATAAAACATCAAACAGGAGAAAATTTGTAGATGTTGGAAATCCGAGTAACACACACACAAAATGCTGGAGGAACTCAGCAGGCCAGTCAGCATCTATGGAAAAGATGCCTTCCTGCCAACGGATTCTGGCCCAGATCATTGACTGTACTCGTTTCCATAGATGCTGCTTGGCCTGCTGAATTCCTTCAGCATTTCGTGTGTGTTGAACAAATAAAATATGTCTGCCTCAACCTTCCAATCTTTAACCTAGACCATTACAATGGAGGTCAGAGGTATTCTTATGTGTAATGATGAGCATTTCTCTACTAGAGCCTGTGTTTAAGGAGAGCAGGTATTTGACTAGCATTACACAATACTGAGCTTGGAAGGTCATTAAGAATGCAATGCATCTTTAGATCAATGACAAACATGGTGTCTTCAGAAAGAATCCAACAGAATTACTCTTCCCTTTCTTTGGCCTCTCAGGATCTTTAGGGGAACTTCAAGAAGCTTACAGCCATATTGCTGACAGCAGACCTATAAAGTGTGACCAATAGAGATGGATGAGAAAGAAATTTGTAACTATCTTATGTCTTTTGCACTCCCTCCCAACTCTCCCAATCTCCTCTCATGTATGTGCCAAACTGAGAAGGCTTTCTGGTAACAGACCAAGTAAGGAAGGATAGGTTGGACAATTAGGTGACAATGACACTTAATCATCACCTGAAATTCTAGCATTCTTTACTATCATTTGTACTCTTTCAACCAAGTCCCTCATATTTCTCCTTAACATTCTGCAATACCCTGAACAAAGCATTAACAGAAATTTCAGACATTAAATATATCACTACTTTCAAAACTATTACTTTGTTAATTCACAACTAAAATTTGAATACGTTTATTCTCTCTTCATTTCAACTGATCTGCCATCTGCTTCCAGTATTTTCTCTTTTTATTGCTACATTTCCAAACACCACTTAGGTAAATTTAAATATCCATTAAAGCAGAAAGCGATATACTCTACAATGAATTCAGCTAAATAACATTGCGATGTATTTATTGCACTCAAATTTTTTAAGTGTTTCATTCCTAGCTAATTCTGAATAGAGTTTATACAACTGTGAACAAGTTTATAGCAAAACAGCTTACTGAAATATAAATTAAATCCATTCAGATCAGTCCCTTAATAGTAGTACTTTAATCTAATTAGTTATATCACAGCATTCATCCATACTGTTTGAGGAGTTATGGGAGCATAAACATATCATTGGTTGAATTTTGCTGACAAACTAATATTGCAAACATTGTGTGGTGTAACTTAGCCAGTAATTTACTATGAGGAAATAATCCATGCATTCTGAATTGTTGTATGGTGCTAATATACACAACCCTGCAGATAGTTTCTTGATGGCAGCATTGTGTCTTAATCACCCTATTGTTTACAATGCATAAACACAAGAGATTTTGCAAATGCTGGAAATTCAAAGCAACACACAAAAAAATAAGCTAAAGGAACTCAACAAATGAGGGAGCCTCTATGGAGGGAAATAAACATTTTAGGCCAAGGCCTTTCGTCGGGACTCCTTTAGTCCTGGTGAAAGATCTCAGCCCAAAACAGCAACTGTTCATTTCCTTCCATGGATGTTGCCTGACATGTTGATTTCCTTCAGCATTTTGTGTGTTTTGATCGGGGCTATTGGATGTCTGTTTATTGATGTTAATATATCCACTCCTTCCTTAAAGCATGAACAGTTGAAAATGTGGAAATTTGTTCCTTCAGGTGAAGAATTATTTAAGAGATTTTAAATTTATTTATTATTGTTCTTTCCATCTCACTTTTCCTTTCTCTATTAACGCAGACAGTATTTTCCAACTAATTTCTCTTTCTGTGCCTAATCTAACCTTTAATTTACCCATTTTACTCATGTACTTTCTTCTGTTTATTCATCAGTCCTTTGATCTCATAAATTGAGGTAAGATATGTATGATTACCCCATTGGTCTCTATGATGCTCGATGGACTGAAGCTGTCTATGTTATCACCAGTTTGAAAAAAAAAGACTTTGAAACCTAAACATGCACTAATATGGTCAACTTACCTAGGTGAGCTCTGATTAAGAAGGTCGAAAACATTCAGCTAAAGTAAAGCAGCTGAATTTATTGGAATCTCAACTACTCATGAAAATACTTACTCTTTTCACCATTGGATTTGCCAAGCAATCTTCAAAAGAAGCTAACAAATTCACACTCTTAACTAAGTTAATGGGAACAGCCACCTGCAAATTCTCCCTTCTTATTCCTACAGTAAAGGATATTTTTGGTGATAGGGAGGAGGATCAGTGGTGGTGGAGGAATGGCAGTTGATGGTGGAGGTTGACAAAGTTGTGGTGGTGGGGTGTGGGGATGTGAGTGTCAGTGTGGGTGGGGGTTGTATTGGGGGAGGGATTAAGGAGATGGGGAATGTGGTGGTGACGGTGGTATGACTGGTTGCAGCGGTTGTTTGGAGTGTTGGTAGTGGTGGTCAGACGATGGGGGTGGTGTGGAGGGGGTTGCTGATGGTGGTGGCAGTGTTTATTCTTGGTAATGCCACAAACTCCACTGTATAAAAGGAGATTCAAGGAACAGCACATGTTCAGTACATCAAAGTTTGTCTGTACAGTGTGGTCATGCTGTGAAAAATGTTAAATATCTGTAAGTGGAAAAAGCAGAAAAATGAATATTAGGAGCTGCTGTTTACCGATTCCTGAAATCTGATAATCAAGCTTGTAATTCACCACTCCAATCAAATAAAGCAGATGATTGTTTTTAACAGTTCAAATATTTCTGCTTTCTTTCAGAGAACTATCTTGTCCCACTCCCTAATTCAGGAAAATGGACACATTTTTTCTTCCATCTACCTTCAGTAGCAACTGTACACAGAATCATCAACTTTACCTCAGAATCCTTCTTATTTGACTATGGGAAAGCTGGGACAGGGAAGGTAATTTAAAGAATCCTACTGTCCATTATGTTTGTAACAAAATCAAAGGAGGTCCCAGCAAGGAAAGTGCTCGGGTCCGTGCTGGTCCTTGGTTGCCCTGGCCTTACTTCAGATTTGTTGTCAAATCTACCTTAGCCTTTGTAGGCTGAAAAGTAGTAAGAGGTAGCAGGGCATGAAAGCAAGTTGTTGGAAGAAGTCAGCAGGTCAAACAGCATCCATTGAGGCAAAGGGATTTGTTTGACATTCAGCTGAGGTAGTGCCCTCAGTCCTAATGCAGGATCTTGACCTAAAATATCAACTGTTCATTTGCCTCTACAGATGCTGCTGACCTGTTGACTTCCTCCAACAGTTTACATTTTCCTCTTGATTCTATTCACAGTAGAAGACTGTGCTCACAATCTATCACCTTATCTGACTTCTCTATACTTACAATTGCTATGTCATCTATTTGTTGTTTACTGGCGTCTGACAAGATGGTTCAGTTACAGACAAGTGAAAAAAGTGAAATCCAAGCAACACACACAAAATGCTGGAGGATCTCAGCAGGTCAGGCAGCATCCAGGAAAAGAGTACAGATGACTATTAGTGTCCTGCCGAAGGGTTTCAGTTCAAAACATCGACTGTACTCTTTTCCAAGTGCCTGGCCTGCTGAGTTCCTCCAGCAAGATGGTTCAGTTGTTTGAGTTCTAGTTATATCAGCACACAAATCTGCACAGTCAGGAATGTTGAACATTGAACTCACTTTCTACAAGTAGTTTGCACCAAAAATTCAAAAGATAAAACTTTTCTTATGTAGCAACACAAATCACATGAGAATAAAATGGAAATTTATTTTGCAGTCTTACCTGCTATTTCTTTCCCCATTGACAGGAGCATAAATTTGGCTATTTAGACCTTAAGACCAGAAGATGTGGAAGCTGAAGTAGGCCATTCGGCCCATCAAGACTGCTCCACCATTCAATCATGGGCTAATCCAATTCTTCCAGCCATCCCCACTCCCCTGCCTTTACCCCATACCCATTGATGCCCTGACTAATCAAGAACCTATCTACCTCTGCCTTAAATACACCCAATGGCCTGCACAGCCACTTGTGGCAACAAATTCCACAGATTTACCACCCTCTGACTAAAGTAATTTCTCTGCATCTCAGTTCTAAATGGACATCCTTCAATCCTGAATTCGTGCCCTCTTGTCCTAGAATTCACTACCATGGGAAATAACTTAGACATATCTAATGTGTTTAAGCCTTTTAACATTTGGAATGTTTCTGTGAGATCCCCCTTCATTCTCCTGAACTCCAGGGAATACAGCCCAGAGCTGCCAAACATTCCTCATACAGTAACCCTTTCACTCCTGGAATCGTTCTTGTGAATCTTCTCTGAACCTTCTCTAATGTCAGTATATCCTTTCTAAAATATGGAGCCCAAAACTGCACACAATACTCCAACTGTGGTCTCATGAGTGCCTTATAGAGCCTCAATATCACATCCCTGATCTTATATTCTATACCTCTCCCCATCTAAATAATAGTCTGCCCGTTTATTTCTTCCACCAAAGTGCATGACCGTACACTTTCCAACATTGTATTTCATTTGCCACTTCTTTGCCCATTCCCCTAGACTATATAAGTCTCTCTGCAGGCTCTCTGTTTCCTCAACACAATCCACTCCTTCACCTATCTTTGTATCATTGGCAAGTTCAGCCGCAAATCCATTAATCCCATAGTCCAAATGACATACATGGTAAAAAGCAGCGGTCCCAACACTGACCCCTGTGGAACTCCAGTGGTAACCAGCAGCCAGCCAGAATAGGATCTTTTTATTCCCACTCTCTGTTTTCTGCTGACCAGCCAATGCTCCACCCATGCTAGTAACTTCCCTGTAATTCCATGGGCTCTTATCTTGCCTCATGTGCGGCACCTTGTCAAAGGCCTTCTGAAATTCCAAGTACACCATGTCTACTGCATCACCTTTGTCTACCCTGCTTGAAATTTCCTCAAAGAATTGCAGTAGGTTTGTCAGGCATGATTTTTCTATCAGGAAACCATGCTGACTTTGGCCTATTTTGTCATGTGCCCCCGGGTACTCCGTAATCTCATATCTGATAATTCATTCCAACAACTTCCCAACCACTGATGTCAGGCTAACAGGTCAATAGTTTCCTTTCCACTGTACCCACCCCCCCCCATCCTTCTTACATAGCCGAGTAACATTTATAATTTTCTAGTCATCTGGTACAATGCCAGAAACTATTGATTCTTGAAAGATCATTGTTAATGCCTCCACAATCTCTCCAGCTACTTCCTTCAGAACCTGAGGGTGCATTCCATCAGGTCCAGGAGATTTATCCACCCTCAGACCATTAAGCTTCCTGAGCATCCTTCTCAGTCCTAATTTTCACTGAACAAACTTCACTTCCCTGACACACTTGAATGTCCGGTATACTGCAGACGCCTTCCACTGTGAAAACTGATGCAAAATACGTATTGAGTTCCTCTGCCATCTCTGCATCTCACATTTCAATATCTCCAGCATCATTTTGCATTGGTCCTATATCTACTCTCAAATCATTTTTAACATTTATATACTTAAAAAAGCTTTTAGCACCTTCTTTGATATTAGTCACCAGCTTCCTTTTATAATTCGTCTTTTCCTTCCTAATGACCTTGTTAGTTTCCTTCTGCAAGTTTTTAAAAGCTTCCTAATCCTCTATCTTCCCATTAGCTCTGGCTTCCTTGTATGCCCTCTCTTTTGCTTTTACTTTGGCTGTGACTTTATTTGTCAGTCATGGTAGTGTCTTTCTTCCCTTTGAAAATTTCTTATTTGGAGTATATCTGTCTTGCATTTCCCTTATTTTTCACAGAAACTCCAGCTATTGTTGCTCTGCTGTCCTTCCTGCAAATGCCCTTTTCCAGTCAACTTCGGCTATTTCCCCTCTCATGCCATTGTAATTTTCTTTATTCCACTGAAATACCAACACATTGGATTTTATTTTTTCCTTCTCAAATTTCAATGTGAACTCGATTATATTGTGATCACTGTTCCCTAAGGGTTACTTAACCTTAAGTTCTTTTATTACCTCCGGGTCATTGCACAGCATCCAATCCAGCACAGCTGATCCCCTAGTGGGCTCAACAACAAGCTGTTCTAAAAAGCCATCCCTTAGACATTCTACAAATTCTCTCTCCTGAGGTCCAATATGGACCTGGTTTTCCAAATCCACTTTCATGTTAAAATCCCCAATGATTATCATGACATTGCCTTTCTGACATGCCATTTCTATCTCCTGCTGTAATTTGTAATCCACATCCCGGCTGCTGTTTGGAGGCCTGTATACAACTGCCATTAGGGTCCTTTTACCCTTGCCATTTTTTAACTCAGCCCATAGAGACTTTACACCTTCCAATCCCATGATATCTCTTCCTAATGATGTAATATTATTTCTTATGCACAGGGCCACACCACCCACTTTGCCTATTAACCTATCTTTCAGATACACCATATATCCCTGGACATTCAGCTCCCAATGGCAGCCATCTTTTAGCCAAGTTTCAGAGATGGCCAGATGTATTTACTACTGCCGTTTAAAATATATTTGACACTCACAGAGTCATAGAATAATGCAGTGGGGAAATTGACTTTTCAGCCCAGCTTGTCAGTGCTATCCAAGATGTCAACCTAAACAAATCCTTCCACACCTTTGTTGCATATCATTCAAAGGCTTCAAAGGTACATTTAATGTCAGAGAAATGTATACAATATACATCCTGAAATGCTTTTTCATTGCAACCATCCATGAAAACAGAGGAGTGCCTCCAAAGAATGAATGACAGTTAAATGTTAGAAACTCACAGAACCCTCCAGCTCCCCCCTCCCACGTGTAAGCAGCAGCAAAGCAATGATCCCCCACCCCCACCAGCAAAAAAAAGCATCGGCACCCCCGCCGAGCAGCAAAGCAACAGCAAAGACACAGACTTGCAGTACCCCAAAAACTACTCATTCACCCAGTATTGAACATACCACAGGCTCTCTCTCCCTGAAAGGGAAAAATAAAGATATTAAAGATGGAAGTAGAGCTGTTTCCGAAAATGCAAACAAAGAAGTCGCCATCAGGCTCCATTGTCTCCTAAGCTTTCCCATTCACAGACCTGTCTAAATGCCTTTTACATATTGCCAATGTATTCACATCTACAATTTCTATTGGTAGCTTGTTCCACATACACACCACCCTCTGTGTGAAGAAACCTGCCCCTCAGGTCATCATTAAATCCATCCCCTCACATCTCAAACAACTGTTCTCTAGTTTTAGGTTCCAATGCCGTGGGAAAAAACACTGTCACTGTTCATCTTATCTATGTCCCTTGTGATTATATAAACCTCTATAACATCACTGTGATAGCCTTTAGAATTATTTGTCTGTCATTCTTAATAGATGAAGTTACGAAATAGTATTATCTGTCTGCCATTCTTAACTTATGACTGTTTCAAATAGCGCGTGAGACAGCAACATCTTGCAGGATGGGAGCCATGTGATGGCAAGTCTTATCAGGAGTGAGTCACTGTTTGAGCCAATAAAAAGAAATGGGGTGTAAGTGGAGTAGCCATTGTTGGAGGAGGGCAGTGCTAGAGTGGCCCAGTTTTAGCTCAGCAGGCTTGGGCAGGAATATGCTTGGGCAAGTATAGATGCAGGCTCTAAATAAGTTTCCAGTGAAATTTTTAAAAATCTGTTACTACATAGTTAATGCAATGAGAATGGGTCCATAGTTGTTGGCATGTCCGTTGAGTGAGATGTCCGTTGAAATTTTGGGAGACCTCTAGTCTCCCTGATAACAACATCTGCACAAAGTGCATCGAACTACAGATCCTTAGAGACTGTGTTAAGGAACTGGTGCTGCAGCTGGATGACGTTCAGCTCATATGGGAGAATGAAGAGGGGATAGGTAAGGGCTAGAGGGAAATTTTCAGCCCTAAGAAGCAGGAGGAAAGTAGCTGGAGAGGGAAAGGGAAAAGGTAGCCAGTGCAGAGTACCTCTGTGGCCATTTTTCTCAATACCTCTTTGGATACTGCTGGGACAGGGGGAGGGTCCTACCAGGGGGAAGCTGCATAGAAGTCCCAACTAGAGAGAGTGCAATACTACATCTGTTAGGGAAGAGACAGTGCAGATGATGGAAGATGTGTAAAGGAATAATTTGCAACTAGAGATCATAGAAATTCAGAGATTCAAAGAAATAAAGGAAAAGGATTTTTCTGGTTCTTGGGTTGAAATTCTAAATTAAAGAAAGATCGATTTAGATGGTATCAGAAAGGATCTGTCCATTGTGGATTGGGATAATTTGCTTTCTGGCAAAAGTTCACTTGGTAAATGGAAGGCCTTCCACAATTGAAATATTGAGAGTACAGTTTGTATGTTCCTGTTAGTTGTACATGAATATGGTATTTGTCTACATGAACGTCAGCAAGGCATTTGACAGGGTCCTGCATGGGCAGTAGCTCAAGAAGGTTCAGTCACTTGACATTCAAGATGAAGTAGTAAATTGGATTAGACATTGGTTCAGAGGAGAAGCCAAAGACTCTCTCTGCCTGTGACCAGTGGTGTACCACAGGGAATGGTGCTGCATCCATTGTTGTTTGTCATCTATATCAATTGGATGATAATGGGGTAAACTGGATCAGCAAATTTGTGGATGGCACCAAGTTTGTGGGTGTAGTGAATAGTGAAGAAGACTAACAAAACTGGAAAACTGGGCTGTAAAATGGTAGATAGAATTTAATGTAGAGAAGTATGAGGTGGGGCATATTGGGAAACCAACCCAGGGCAGGTCTTACATAGTGAATGGTAGGACACTTAGGAGTACAGCAGAACAGAGTGCAGTAGATCTAGGAATATAGGTCCATAATTCTTTGAAAGTAGTGTCACGGATAGATAGGGTCATAAAGTAAGTTTTTTGCACCGAGGCCTTCATAAATCAATATAATAGGTACAAGAGTTGGGCAGTGCCTTGGGATGAGCAGATTGAGGAGCTGTTTGAGCATAAGAAGGCCAACTACTAGGAACTGGTAGAGCAATTGGAAGCCTGAAGCCTGAAGGTTTAGTAGGTCTGCAAAACCTACTCTCTCCTTGCAATAACAGGGGCTGCAAAAAGGAGAGCCATCAGGACTGTCACAGAGGCTGCTGAGTGTGTCTCCAAATGGCTATGGATCACGAGGTGTTCCCTGTGGAACATAAACTGGGGGCTGATCATCCCTCGTGGGTCTCCTGGGTGAAGCTGTCTGAAGATGAAACATAGAACATAGATCATAGAATAGTATAGCACAGTGCAGGCCCTTCAGCCCACAATGTTGTGCCGACCCTTAAACCCTGCCTCCCATATAACTCCCCCACCTTAAATTCCTCCATATACCTGTCTAGTAGGCTCTTAAACTTCACTAGTATATGTGCCTCCACCACTGACTCAGGCAATGCATTCCACACACCAACCACTCTCTGAGTAAAAAACCTTCCTCTAATATCCCCCTTGAACTTCCCACCCCTTACCTTAAAGCCATGTCCTCTTCTACTGAGCAGTGGTGCCCTGGGGAAGAGGCGCTGGCTGTCCACTCTGTCTATTCCTCTTAGTATCTTGTACACCTCTATCATGTCTCCTCTCATCCTCCTTCTCTCCAAAGAGTAAAGCCCTAGCTCTCTTAATCTCTAATCATAATGCATACTCTCCAAACCAGGCAGCATCCTGATAAATCTCCTCTGTACCCTTTCCAATGCTTCCACCTCCTTCCTATAGTGAGGTGACCAGAACTGGACACAGTACTCCAAGTGTGGCCTAACCAGAGTTTTATAGAGCTGCATCATCACCTCATGACTCTTAAAATCTATCCCTAGACCTATGAAAGCTAACACTCCATAAGCTTTCTTAATTACCCTATCTACCTGTGAGGCAACTTTCAGGGATCTGTGGACATGTAACCCCAGATCCCTCTGCTCCTCCACACTACCAAATATCCTGCCATTTACTTTGTACTCTGCCTTGGAGTTTGTCCTTCCAAAGTGTACCGCCACATGTTTCTCCGGGTTGAACTCTATCTGCCACTTCTCAGCCCACTTCTGCATCCTATCAATATCTCTCTGCAATCTTCGACAATCCTCTACACTATCCACAACACCACCAACCTTTGTGTCATCTGCAAAACTTGCCAACCCACCCTTCTACCCCACATCCAGGTCGTTAATAAAAATCATATAAAGTAGGGGTCCCAGAACCGATCCTTGTGGGACACCACTACTCACAACCCTCCAATCCGAATGTACTCCCTCCACCACGACCCTCTGCTTTCTGCAGGCAAGCCAATTCTGAATCCACCTGGCCAATCTTCCCTGGATCCCATGCCTTCTGACTTTCTGAATAAGCCTACCGTGTGGAACCTTGTCAAATGCCTTACTAAAATCCACGTAGATCACATCCACTGCACTACCCTCATCTATATACCTGGTCACCTCCTCAAAGAACACTTACAGGCTTGTTAGACATGATCTACCCTTCACAAAGCCATGCTGACTGTCCCTGATCAGACCATGATTCTCTGAATACCCATAGATCCTGTCTCTAAGAATCTTTTCCAGCCGCTTTCCCACCACGGACATAAGGCTCACTGGTCTATAATTACCCGGACTATCCCTACTACCTTTTTTAAACAAGGGGACGGCATTCACCTCCCTCTAATCCTCCGGTACCATGCCTGTGGACAATGAGTACATAAAGATCCTAGTCAGAAGCTTAGCAATCTCTTCCCTTGCCTCGTGGAGCAGCCTGGGGAATATTCTGTCAGGCTCTGGGGACTTATCCGTCCTAATGTATTTTAACAACTCCAACACCTCCTCTCCCTTAATATTAACATGCTTCAGATCTTCAACCTCACTCGTATTGTCCTCACCGTCATCAAGTCATTCCAGACCCGAAACACCCAATGACTCCAGATTACATCACTGATGATGTGTCCCAGTGCATTCTAAGCTGTATTTCAGCATCAGATGTTATGTTGAAATTGTACAAGCTGTTGGTGAGGCATAATCTAGAGTGTTGTGTGCAGTTTTGGTAACCTACATACAAGAAAGTTGTAAATAAGATTGAAAAACTGCAAAGAAATTTTACAAGGATGTTGTCGGGACTTTAACAAGCTGTCAGTGCTGGTGGTTGACGTCAGCATTTAAGAGAAATTTAGATAGGTACATGGATGAGATGGGTATGGAGACTTATGTCTGATGATGGGCTAGGCAGATTAATGGTTTAGCACAGGTGTAATGTTTCTGAACAATAATGCTCTATGACCTTAAAATTCAGTTATTACTATTAGTCAGTAACATCACAAGGAAAGGAATTGTCTTGCCCCTGTTCAAAGGTGAGAAATGATGGGTCAATGATCTTTGAAATTTAATACTGCTCTGAGCTTTGCCCAGGAGTGAGCAAACTGGCAAATTAGGTGTCAGTAACAATGATATTGTTCAGTTTTCTACAACTGCTGGGGCAAGTATACGAGTAAGAACAGTTCTGTAGGTGAGAACTAGTAATGGGTGAGCTTATTACAAGGGGCACATATCTAGTTATCAGCATGGCAATGAGTAAGAGAACAAACTAATAAGGCTTGGAAAGCATGGTGGCTGTATTATAGTGGAGGAGGAGAAGTAGCAGGACAGGGTGTGACATTAGAGCAGAGAGCATTGCAACACCCCTGGCACTACAGAAAGCTCTTACCCCTAGCTTGATGGGTATAGGAGCTAGACCCGTGGAGAATCAGAAGAGAAATAAATATTTCAAAAGTGTCAAATCTGACACCAGCTTATTTTGTTTCAAAAATAAATGTTATATTTAGTGCAAAACCTTTTTTTTAAACCATAGCACCTTTGCCACTCATAAGGCCTCCTAGGGCCATGTACCATTTCAATACTTGAGCCTTCCCCATCCAACTCAGACCCCCATATGCTGAAGCTGAAGGAGTCTATACTGCATCCTTCTTCACAGAGTCTGCACTGGGGTAGATTGTTCAATCATTTTAATGAAGCTATCTGTATAACATTGAACTGCAGCCTTTCTTCAATAGGTAAAGGCAAATGGGACCTTACTCATACAGCTTCATGTCCAGTAGAAGCAGGAGCCACCACAGCAGCAGACATTGATCCTGTATCCCAAAGTGGGGATGCCTGAGTAGCTGACCTCCTCTCAAAGATGATTGCAAAGATGCACATGTTAGAGTTAGTCAATTGTAGACATGCCATGTTAGCACGAGAAATGTGACAACACTTGTGGGCCATCACCACCAGCACATCTCGGTCTGTGTTGGTTGTTGATGCAAAAACGCACATTTCACTATGTTTCAATCTTGGATCATCTTGGATCACAAGACCCTGCAGCGGATAGTGAGGTCAGCTGAGAAGATCATCGGGGTCTTTCTTTCCGCCATCACGGACATTTACACTACATACTGCATCTTCAAAGCAAACAGCATTATGAAGGACCCCACGCACCCCTCATACAAACTCTTCTCCCTCCTGCTGTCTGGGAAAAGGCACCGAAGCATTCAGGCTCTCACGACCAGACTATGTAACAATTTCTTCCCCCAAGCTATCAGACTCCTCAATACCCAGAGCCTGGACTGACTCCTTACTGCCTTATTGTCCTATTGATTATTTATTGTAATGCCTGCACTGTTTTGTGCACTTTATGCAGCCCTGGGTAGGTCTGTAGTCTAGTGTAGTTGTTTTTTTTTTCTCTGTGTTGTTTTTTACATAGTTCAGTCTAGTTTTTGTACTGTGTCATGTAACACCATGGTCCTGAAAAATGCTCTCTCATTTTTACTATGTACTGTACATAGCAGTTATGGTCAAAATGACAATAAAAGTGACTTGACTTGACTTGATATAACAAATCAAACTCATGTTTAATCTTTCTTTCAGCATTCCTCTTTTAGTTCAGATTCCAATTGTGTTTGCTTTTCTTTCTTGTTCCTTCACAAATGCTGCTTAACCTGAGATTATCCCAGCATTTCTGTTTTAGGACCTGTGGCCTGGCCAAAGTATTAAAAACTGTATGTTTAATTCTCGCTTCTGATTCTTTGTACCATGAACCTCACAACATTGATTTCCAATCTGTCCTCCTACTGTGCAATTGAGGGAATAATTTTGACAGGGTCACATGCTTTTATTGAACTGCTACTGACATCAGCAACAACTAAAGTTAAAATTAATACTGATCTTATACAGCAACCTGTCTATCATCCATTCATTGTAAAGAAAACAAATATTTACATGCTCTTCCCTGCTACTGATCTATAAAAGTGTGAATATGTAACATCTCAGAATTATTTTCACAGGAGGTGACAATGCACACAAAGCAGCAATGTCATTTGAAAGGAGGTAAATGACCGACAGTGCTGCTGTCACAACACATTGTTTCATAGCATGGCAAATTTAATCTGTATAACATGTAACTCCTTGGATAAGAAACTACTGAGATGGACCTCCACAACATTTCAGGTTGTTTACCAAATGCCATCACTAAATTAAGGACTGTTAGGCCAAGAAGGCCGCTCTATTTTGCTACCACTAGTTTCCAGTTTCAGTGATCTTCTGGTTCTGGATTAAATACCCAAAAATTTACCTTTACATATTGACCTAGGTGTTGGACAGTCCAACTGCAATGCTACTATAATGGAGCACATAGTAATATGATGGTCCCACCAGCTACCACCATATTATGAGGTAGCATTGATGGTTTCAGGATGTCAGGCTGAAGTAAAAGCCTGTATGTTTTCAGTGGAAAAACTGCACTGGTTAACATAAGTTTCAAACAGAATCAGTGTTTCCAACATCAGATGGAGCTTCGAAGAATCAGCATTGCGGATGTGGGGCTAAGTGCCGATTAGAAATATAAGAGGGCTGTTTCTGCAGGTGGGTTGAGGTTTTACAGCAGTGCTGGTCAGGAGGCAAAGCTTGGTTTGAGTGACTGTGGTCTCAGGTCCTGGGAATAATGAGCATGGTTGGGGAGTTGTATGGGAGGTATGGTTTGGGAGGTATGGTGTTGCAAGAAATCAAGGATCGGGGGATTTTCATTATGGGTGTTCAAAAGGAATACTGCCCAGGAAGTTACATCATCAAAATACACTAATCAGTACAAACATGGAGCACAGTTAGAAATACCCTCTCAAGTTTCTAATGTAGCATGAAATGTGAAAAATACCCTTGCTATTACCAATTTGTCATTTATTAGTCTATATTGGATCGTGTGTTACATTTGAAATGTATAGTGTCATGATATATACAAGCAATATATGGTTTATTTATTAATTTGTTTGTTGTTTTTCCTGTAACATGCAGTAATTAGTTATGCCATCACTGTATTACTGCCGCAAAACAACACATTTTAAGACTTGTCATGTTAGTGACAATAAACCTGATTCTGATTTTAATAAAGATCTCTCATGTCAACAACATTCCTCCCACTAGTTTTACTATGCCTCACTCTGGAACTCATCACAAACTCCAAGCAAGTCATTTGAGAACAATATTTCAATATACAGTACACAGCTTAATATTATTTTAAAGTAGTTTGTGGAAGTGAAGGACAGTGACGAAATTACTGAGGTAATTTAATAACTAGAACTTGGCGTGGTGACCATGAAACTATTGGATTGCCCAGACAAATAAAATCAAGTTTGGAAACTGGAGCATTAAGTTTGTATCACCAGCCACTTTATGTAAATTTACATACTGTCACAGCATTACCTTGAGCTAGATAATTCTGGAAAATTCTGGAAGAAGTGGAATCAAGTTTCTGTATTTTATGAATTCAGTGGAAGTAGATGAAAATAGCAATACAGCACTTGTTGTCATCTCCCCCTGAGCTGTAGGGCTTGTGGAGCCATTTGGTGGGTCTGAAGTTAGAAAAAGGCTTCAAGTGGCAAGCAGGACAAATTGCCTTTCATTGATGGCACAACTAAACCTGGAGATTTTTTTTCAGCAAAAATCCATAATTTTCATGGTTCCTGGCTTTTTACTCCCAAACTTAAATTAAATCTCTCCAGCATCAATTGTAGGATTGACACTCCTGTCTCCAGATCAATAGTCCAGGTCCCTGTACACCAATGCAGTAATTTAATCACTTTGCTCCCCAAAATACTTGTCAGCTTATTTGGAGGCTTAGTAAACAGACAACGGGTATCTTAGGAGTCAGTTGTCTTAAAAATCAAATTTACTTTTGTTATGGCTGTGATTTCCAGTGAAAAGGGGACAGAAGATTTCACCTCACCTCCAGGCATGTGCTGTGGAATATCTAAGAGAGCTGGTGGTCCATCACACACATTAACAGTTTCATCTCGAGTTTAAATTATCCAGGAATGTGGGCTGGGTTAGCTGCTCTGAATTAAATTCAGTCAGTCTGATATGCTTTCTTGGCAATTGTTCAAGAAGAGTGAGAAACACTCTAAATAATTGTATTCCACAGATAACAAAGCTGATTCAAGACTGATAATTGATGGATCTGCAACATATATGACTACTTTGTCAACTCTCATGTTTGACTTATCAGAAAGCTTCCATTGTCCTGCTCCTGGAGTGAACTTTTCAGGAGAGATCCTGAACTAAACCGTGGAAACTGCCAGTGCTGAAATCTTGCATAATGTCGCAATTGACTGTTAGCGCCACTAATCTCTGTTCACAGTCACAATGGTCAAAGAAATCACCATGAGGTCTGGGTTCAGTTATTTAGGATGGTAGTAGATTTCATTATGATACAGCATTGCTAGAAACTATCCTTCCTCTTTGCAACTGGGAAAATATTGTGTTAGTTTTTTCTCAGTTTATCTATTGCAAGATGTATTTGCTGAATTATTTTATTTGGCACTTAAGACTTAATTTTGATGAGATGCTTTTTTTTTTAACTACTCACATTTAGCCACCCAAATTTGTCTCTGAACACTTTGCTGAGCATGAACTTATACGAAATAAGGTAGATGATATTGTAGCACAGTTAAAGATTGGCATGTATGACGCTGTGGGTGTCATAGAGTTATGGCTGAGAGATTAATGTAGTTGGGTGTTTAATATCTGTGATACACAAACTATTAAAAAGACGGGCAGACAGGTTAAGGAGGAGGAGTGACTCTGCTGGTAAAAGATGAGATCAACTCTTTAGAAAGGGGTGACATAGGATCAGAAGATGTAGAAATGACCTGGTTGAGGAAGTGGAGGGATGGGTTAGTACGTTTGTAAATTTGCTGATGACACAAATGTTGGGGCTGTTGCGGATAGTGTGGAGGGCTGTCAGAGGTTACAGTGGGACATTGATAGGATGCAAGACTGGACTGAAAAGTGGTAGATGGAGTTCAACCCAGGTGAATGTGAGGTTGTTCATTTTGGTAGGTCAAATATGATGGCAGAATATAGTAGTAATGATAAGGCTCTTGGCAGTGTGGAGGATCAGAGGGATCTTGGGGTCCAAGTCCATAGGACACTCAAAGCTGCTGCGCAGGTTGACTCTGTGGTTAAGAAGGCACATGGTCCATTGGCCTTCATCAATCGTGGGATTGGGTTTAAGAGCGGACAGGTAATGTTACAGTTTTATAGGACGCTGCTCAGACCCCACTTGGAGTATTGTGCTCAGTTCTGGTCACCTCACTATAGAAAGGATGTGGAAACTATAGAAAGGGTAGAGAGGAGATTTACAAGGACATTGCCTGGATTGGGGAGCATGCCTTATGACAATGGGTTGAGTGAACTCGGCCTTTTCTATTTGGAGCGGTGGAGGATGAGAGGTGACCTGATAGAGGTGTATAAGATGATGAGAGGCATTGATCGTGTGGATAGTCAGAGGCTTTTTCCCAGGAATGAAAATGGCTAGCACAAGAGGGCACAGTTTTAAAGTGCTGGGGAGTAGGTACAGAGGAGATGTCAAGGGTAAGTTTTTTTACGCAGAGAGTGGTGAGTGCGTGGAATGGGCTGCCGGTGATGGTGGTGGAGGTGGATAGGATAGGGTCTTTTAAGAGACTCCTGGATAGGTACATGGAGCTTAGAAAAATAGAGAGCTATGGGTAGCCCTGGGTAATTTCTAAAGTAAGGACATGTTCAGCACAGCATTGTGGGCCAAAGGGCTTGTATTGTGCTGTAGATTTTCTATGTTTTTATGTTTCTAAAAAGCAGCAAGGGTAAGAAGACCTTGATGGGAGTTACTTACAGGCCTCCAAACAAAAGCCAGGATGTGGACTACAAATTACAGTGGGCTAAGTGACCTCCCAGTCTACATCAGGTCTCACCAATATAGCGATAGACTGCTTCATCTCCCTCAAAAAGTGGGATCTCCCAGTGGCAACCCATTTTAATTCCACTTCCCATTCTCATTCTGATATGTCTATCCATGGCTTCGTCTACTGTCGCAATGAGGCCACACTCAGCAACACCATATATTCTGTCTGGGTAGCCTCCAATCTGATGGCATAAACATCAATTTCTCGAAATTCCAATAATGGCCCCCCTCACTCTCCTTCACCATTCCCCATCCACTTTTCCCTCTTGTCCTATTTCCTTGCCTGTCCATCACCTCCCTCTAATGCTCCTCCCCCTTTTCTTTCTTTCATGGCATTCTGTCCTCTATTATTAGATCACCCCCCTTCTCCAGCCCTGTATCTCTTTCATCAATCAACTTCCCAGCTTTTTAATTCCCCCTTCCCCCTCCCTGTTTCACCTAACACTTTGTGTTTCTCCCTCCCCTCCCTCCACCTCATCTTTTTTTTCTCTCCAGTTTTGCTGAAGAGTTCCAGCCTGAAGCGTCGACTCTGCTCTATTCCATAGATGCTGCCTGGCCTGCTGAGTTCTTCCAGCATTTTGTGTGTGTTGCTTGGATTTCCAGAATTTGCAGTTTTTATCTTGTTTGAGATAAAGTCAGATGTATTGGTACTACTGTGTAGTAAACAAAATTGCAGCAGCAGGGGAGAGGAGCTAGCCAAGGTTGATTGGAAGGGGACACTAGCAGGGATGATGGCAGAACAGAAATGGCAGGAGTGCATGGGAGCAATTTGGAAGGCACAGAATAAGATAATTCCGAAAGAAGAGGAAGTATTCAAAAGGCAGAATGATGTAATATGTGGCTGACAAGGGAAGTCAAAGTGAACATAAAAGCAAAAGAGAGAGCATATTATAGCAAAAAAACAGCAAAAATTAGTGTGAAGTTAGAGGATTGGGAATTTTCAAAAAATCAACAGAAAGAAGTCAACTAAAAAGCCATGGGGGGAGGGGGGAAGATGATGAAATACCAATGTAAGCTAGCCAATAGTGTTAAAAATGATACCAAAGGTATGTTCAGATAAATAATAGTAAAGGAGAAGCAAAAGTAGATATTGGACCACTGGAAAATGACTTGAAAAATAGTAATGGAGGGCAAAGAAATGGCAGATGAACTGAATAAGTATTTTGCATCTGTCTCCATTGTGGAAGACACTAGTAGTATGTCGGATATCTGAGAGTGTCGGGTGGCAGAAGTGAGTGCAGTTGCTGTTACTAGGGAGATGGTGCTTAGGAAACAGAAAAATCTGAAAGTAGGTAAGTCACCTGGACATGATGGACTACACCCCAGGTTTATGAAAGAGGTGGCTGAAGAGACTGTGGAAGCATTAATAATGATCTTTCAAGAATCAATTGATTTTAGCATGGTTCTGGTGGCCTGGAAAATTGCAAATGTCTCCCCACTCTTCAAGAAGAATAAAGATAGGCCATGGTGGGGTGCCTAATACTAGAGCGCACAATGTAAAAATGGAAGAATATCCATTTAGAAGAGAGATGAGGAGGAATTTCTTTAGCCAGAATGTGGTGAGTCTGTGGAATTCATTGCAGTGGATGTGAGATTACTGGGAACATTTAAGACAGAGTTTGGTTAGTCAGCACCTGAAAGGTTATAGGGAGAGGGCTGGAGAATGGAAGATCAGAGGGAAATAGATCATCCATGTGGAAATGGCGGAGCAGACTCAAAGGGCTGAATGGCATAATTCTGCTCCCATGTCTCATGGTTTTATTGTCTTAGCTTCTGCAGATTAGCCAGGTTCATTTTGCCATATATTGCTGTCCTGGTTCTAAATGGAGAGACCCTGCACTTTCACAAGACCTTACAGGAAAGAGAGCCATTGTGCAAGTAGGTCAGAATAAGTCCTGAGCTTGGAACCATCAGATGAGCTATCTACTTCAAGCCTAATGCCAAGCCCACCAAGGTTTAGGAATGTTTTTTGGAAACACAAGAGTGACTGCAGATGTTGGAAATTGCGAGCAAGACACAAAAAGCTGAAAAAGGGTCTTGGACCAAAAAGTTAATAATTTATTTCCCTCCATAGATGCTGTCTGGCCTGCTGAGTTCCATGGGGTGGCACAGGAGTACAGCGGCTAGCACAGCACATTACAGCACTAGCTGTAAGAATCAAATTTCAATTCCCATCGCCATCTGTAAGGGGTTTGAACATCCTTTCCGTGACAGTGTCTGTTCCCTCTGGTGCTCTGGTTTGTTCCCACATTCTGAACATGTATCCATTAGAACAGATCAGTGGGTTGTGGTATCACTGGAGGAATGGCAACCCTGTGGTCTTCCCAACACAGTCCTCACTGATTTGATTTGACACTAACGACTTGCTTCGTGTCTGTGAACTCACTTTCATTCTGAATGCTATTTGCTTACTTTTATTGTTTGCACAACTTGTTTTCTTTTCTCTCTGCCCTTTGGGTGTTTGACAATCTTTTTTTAATAGGCTTTTTTGTGTTTCTTTGTTGTGTGGCTGCCTGGAAGAAGGCAAATCCCAAAGCTGTATCATGTATACATTCTTCGATTCAAAATGTACTTTGAACTTTTAAAAAAACACACACAAAATGCTGGAAGAACTCCAGGCAGGCCAGGCAGCATCTATGGAACAGAGTACAGTTGATGGTTCTGGCCAAGACCCTTCAGCAGGACTAGGGAAAGAAAGGGTGAGGAGTAAATGTAAAACGTGGGGGGAGGTGTGAGAGAAACACAAAGTGACAGGTGAACCCTGAAAGGGGAGGGATGAAGTAAAGAGCTGGGAGGTTGACTGGTGAAAGAGATACAAGGCAGGAGAAGAGGGAGTCTGATGGAAGAGGACAGAAGGCCATAGAAGAAAGAAAAGGGGGGAGGAGCACCTGATGAAGATGATGGGAAGGCAAGGAAATAAGGTGAGAGAAGAAAAAGGGGATGGGAAATGGTGAAGGAGATGGGGGGGGGTGCAGGGGGAGCATTACCGGAAGTTCGAGAAATTGATGTTCATGCCATCAGGTTGGACATCTACCTTCTACCCAAAATCCACAAACTCAAACTCATTTCTCCAGGTAGACCCATTGTTTCAGAGACAAGAAAGCCCAGCAGTGTCTCTACTTTCTGCAAAGGCTGAGAAAAGTCCATCTCCCACCACCCCCCCCCCCCCATCCTCATCACATTCTACAGGGGATGTATTGAGAGCATCCTGAGCAGCTGCATCACTGCCTGGTTCAGAAATTGCACCATCTCGGATCACAACCCTGCAGTAGATAGTGAGGTCAGCTGAAGGGATCGTCGGGGTCTCTCTGCCCTTCATTACAGACATTTACACCACATGCTGCATTCGCAAAGCTAACAGCATTGTGATGGACCCCATGCATCCCCTCATATAAACTTTTCTTCCTCCTGCCATCTGGAAGCACTCAGGCTCTCGCGACCAGACTGTGTAACAGCTTCTTCCACCAAGCCATCAGACTCCTCAATTCCCTGAGTCTAGACTGTTACGTATCCTGTAACTGGATCACTTACCAGCAAAGATAGAGAGGTCCGCTGAAGTCTAATGGTACCATTTTTAAATGTTTTTATTTATAAAGGGGCACAAAAGTAAGGTTAATACAAACATTCAGATAACATATGTTGTCAATACTCAATCTAAAGCACAGGTATAGTAATAATCAATAAAAAAATAAGCTCTATCGTTGTCTAGGGGTAAGGTATATATTGTCCACTGTATATCTAAAAGTCTCTTGCGTTCACTGCAGTTCCACCAGCTGCCGTCTTTTGGGGTGCCGTGGTGGTGCACTTTTGTTAGAGAGAGAGAGAGAGAGATAGAGATTGAATGAAACAGTTGCCCGGCGGGTTTTTTCCAACCTTTAGGAGTTTGATCCATCTGAGTCTCATTGGGGAGTGGCCGTTCACTTGTGGCCTCTCCTGTAGCTAAAGCCGTTCTTTCGTGGTGAGGTCGCCAATCCCAGGCAAGGAAAAGACGCACACGAACCCCCCCACCGGCTGTCGCTATTAAACGCTGTCACAGGATTTCTAGCGTGTCTTCTGGTGCGTCTGGGGGGGCCTTCTTTACAACCCCTCTTTTATCTGAACTCACGGGGTCTCAGATGTCAATCAGGTTGGGATGATGCAATCTCTCTCCATCTCTCCACCCACGTTGCCCTGAGGGTATACACGTAGTACAGTTCCCAATTCACAAAGGTGTCTCCACGAGACAATGACCACAGTCGCCAGCTTTAGCCTCACCATGAAACGAGGGACACCGCACGTATCTCTCTCTTCTCTTGGGTCATTGACCCCCCCTTCACTAGGGCTCTGGCGATTCTCACAAAGGAGGGGGCTGGGATCATAACACCTCCCCTCTTAAAAATGTTTTTACCAGCGGTTAAAACAGAGTGGTACAGAGTCTTACAGGTTTTTAGGATTTAACATAGTACAAAAGCTTTACTTTTAACTACAGAGCTGTACCGTCATACATTTTTCAGCGTCTAAACAGTTAACGATTACAGTGGCACTTCCTTTAATATGGTAACATCTTATCCCTGACTAAAGGCTGGTAGCATCAGATTTCAACAGGCAGGGTTCCAAGGGGGTTGTCTTTGTTATTCACATGCTTTGTCAAAATCCCGTACAGCCGGTTTTTCTATTTAAAAATGGCGCCCCCATTAGCTGTCACCTCTTTTCCGGTGAGTTCCTACGTGGAGGACCTGGGTAATTTGGCGAGGTACTCTCCCGCCTTTCCATTCCATAAGGTTATTCTCTCAACACCGTGTCCCAAACTTAAATCATCGTGTGAATTTCCACCCAATTCTTTAATGTTACACAGGTAGCTAACCCTTTTGTCAAGACCATGCAGGCTGATGGGTTTCAGTTCAAACCTTTCCCTCAGGCCGCATTTAAATTTCGGCTTTTTCACAGCGCTCTCTTGAATAACAACAGCGTGTGGGGCACCTTTACATTCCAAATCAACCTGTAATCGATGCGCAGGCACCGCGTTACCAAGCCATCGTTTCTGTAGCTTGGTTGCTTCTTCTGACACCAATCTAAACTTTAAATTTTCTTCATTCGATTTGGGAACTACAAACTTCCCGTTCCCTTCAATAATAAGGTTTATCCCCCCATGGTCGAGTTCCACTTTAAGGTTCACCACCCCTTCATGTTCCAACACCTGGGAACCCTCCCTTCCCCCAATTACCAGGGTTAACCCTGTCTTCACTAAACCCAGTCCATCTGACCCACAGGGACCGCATTCCTTTTCAATTGAATCAAATACCACTTTTTCTGAAATCAGACTTTTTCTGAGCTCCATTACTAGGTTCAGTACCACGTGCATCCACATCTTGGACACACTCAAACGGGACATCTGACTCTTCCAGGCTTTCAATACCCGTACCCTTTTCAAATTCTAAATTCCCCTGATCCTCCCAGTTCCTCTCTGGGCAACTCCCTTCCGGAGTAAACTCAACCCCGCGGGCTAAAACAACCTCGTCTGCCAACCCAGCAAGGTAATGGCATCCTTTTCATCTAGGACTGCCTTCATCTCATTATCGGGAACACCTTGATTAACTCTCAACTTCTTCAAACAGGGCTGCCACCCCCGACAGATCATTCATGTCCAACTCTGGACCTTTTAACAGCTTTTTCCATTTCTCATCTTTATTTCCTACCTCTAGGACCTTTCCCTTCGCTAAGGGCAGATCTAGCTTCTCTCCCTTAACCCCTTTCACTTTACTACTCTTCAGTTAACCACCCTCAGAACCCTCGTGGTACAGGGTCGGTAGGACCGTCTCGGCCAAATCAATACTGGCCAAATTTAAACTGCTCGCTTTCTCAGCTGCCTTTCTCGACAGGCTGCGAATGCTCGCACCTGTGGTACAGACTGGAGATGCAAGGGGCGGGGCTGCAATCCTCACAGGCTGTTTGGACCGTGTCACCCTTGTCCAAACCTGCCCCCCGGCTAAATCATTTCCGAGGAGGACGTCCGCGTCAGTTCTCGGGAATTCTGATGGCACCCCTATTTTGACTGGTCCAGATACTACCTCATAATCCATAATTACCTGATGTAGGGGCACCATTTCTATTCTTGTACCTATCCCCTTCACGGCGACCATTCCCCTTCTCCGACTGAAATCTAATATCTCACGGCGGATCAACTACAGCTCCGCCCCGGTGTCTCGCCAGATTCGGACGGGAATGGGTGGGTCTCCCCCCCTTCACGGACATGGTTCCAGGTGACAGCCCAGTCTCTGACCCCTCTCGTACTTTGTCTACCCGGGGCTCTCTCGTCGATTTACTGATTACCACGGCACACCCGATAGGGACCGCTGCTTTCCCTTTTTCTGGCTCCTTTCTCGGAGCAAAGCACCTAGAGGCAATATGTCCTCCCTTCCCACAATTAAAACAGGTCAAGCCCGGAAATCTCGGGCCGCCTGGCCTTTCCCCCTCAACCTTACCACTAGCTCCTGGCGGGACCTCTGCCTCAGCCGGCGGACTTCCTCGGTCGTTCCCACAGTCTCTCGGGTAACCTTTTGGCGAGGAAAACTTTGTCCTGTGGGTTAGGGCATATTCATCTGCGAACCTAGCAATATCCGAGATGGACTTATTCAGCTTCTCATTCAAATACATCTGGATCTCCTCCAGAACACACCCTTTTAATTCCTCAATCAAAAATAACTCCCTGATATGCCCATAATCCCCGTCCACCTGTTCCGCGGTGCACCAACGGTCCAAGAGCACACCCTTTTCATAGGCTAGCACGGTATACGTTTGATTCCACCCTTTCAGTAAATTTCTGAACCTTTGTCTATAAGCTTCAGGTACTAGCTTGTAACTCCGGAGAATGGCCTCCTTTACTTTGGCATAATTCTCCGCTTCCCCTTCCTTGACAGCCAATGCTGCATATGCTCGTTGTGCCTTCCCCTTTAACACACTTTGTAACAACGCCACCCACTGCTCTTTGGGCCACTTCTGATTTACTGCCACCTTTTCAAAAAGCAAGAAATAACTATCAACATCCGACTCTTCAAATGGAGGTACTACCCTCAACTCCCGACTAACATTAAACCTCTCCTCTCGATCTAACCCTAGATCTCTTCGCTCTTTCTTTAACTTCTCCATCTCCAAGTCATGTTCCCTCTGTTTCTGTTTCTCCTCATACTCTCTTTGCTTTTCAGCTCGTTCCCTCTCGTTCTCGGCTCGTTCCTTCTCTTTCTCGGCTACTTCTAGCTCTTTTAGCTGAATTTCATGCTGTCTTTGCTTTTCAGCTTGGTCCTGCTCTTTTTTCACCTCTAACCCCTTTAGTTGGAGCTCCTGGTCCTGTTTCACCTCTAACTCCTTTATGTGGAACGCCTGCTCCCTTTCTCTCTCAGCCCGTTCTTTCTCTCTCTCAGCCCGCTCTTTCTCCTTCGCAGCTGCTTCCAGCTGCTTTATTTTAAATTCATGTTCCAACCTTAATTTCTCCAACTCTAGCTGATCCATCCCACTAGCTGGTACTTTTTCAGGGATATTTTCCAAGACCTCAGCTTCGAACACATTCTTCCCAATGTAATACTGAGTTATGGCCCCTCACACCTCCCGCTTTTTCATGGACGACCTCACTTCTGTGAGGTCCAATCCCTTTGCCAAATTTAACAAGTCTGATTTGGTGGCCACCTCTAGCGCCTCTACAGTTGGGTTTTTCATAAATTCACCCACATCCATCTTTGCTGGTTTCCCGTCTGGCTACCTGCGCAACCAGATCCAAGTTTGGACTTACAAGCCCGATTCACTGGCCTCCCAATTTTGTCAAATCCCGAGATGAGAATCCCAAGTTGTTATGTATCCCGTAACTGGATCACTTACCAGCAAAGATAGAGAGGTCCGCTGAAGTCTGATGGCACCATTTTTAAATGTTTTTATTTATAAAGGGGCACAAAAGTAAGGTTAATACAAACATTCAGATAACATACGTCGTCAATACTCAATCTAAAGTGCAGGTATAGTAATAATCAATAAGAAATAAGCTCTATCATTGTCTAGGGGTAATGTATATATTGTCCGCTGTATATCTAAAAGTCTCTTGCGTTCACTGCAGTTCCACCAGCTGCTGTCTTTTGGGGTGTCGCGGTGGTGCACTTTGTTGGAGATAGAGAGATAGAGATTGAATGAAACAGTTACCCGGTGGGTTTTTTCCAACCTTTAGGAGTTCGATCTGTCTGAGTCTCGTTGGGGGGTGGCCGTTCAATTGTGGCTTCTCCTGTAGCTAAAGCCATTCTTTCGTGGTGAGGTCACCAATCCCAGGCAAGGAAAAGACGCACATGAACCCCCCCCACCGGCTGTCGCTATTAAACGCTGTCACAGGATTTCTAGCGTGTCTTCTGGTGCGTCTGGGGGCCGTCTTTACAACCCCTCTTTTATCTGAACTCACGTGGTCTCAGATGTCAATCAGGTTGGGATGATGCAATCTCTCTCCGTCTCTCCACCCACGTTGCCCTGAGGGTATACACGTAGTACAGTTCCCAATTCACAAAGGTGTCTCCACGAGACAATGACCACAGTCGCCAGCTTTTGCCTCGCCAGGAAACGAGGGACACCGCACGTATCTCTCTCTTCTCTTGGGTCATTGACCCCCCCCCTTTCACTAGGGCTCTGGCGATTCTCACAAAGGAGGGGACTGGGATCATAACAAGACTAACACCAACCTACACACACACACACACACACACACACACACACACACACACACACACACACACACACACACACACACACACACACACACACACACACACACACACACACACACACACACACACACACACCACTCCCTTTGCAATTTTTGCTCATTTCCTTCTCAATTCCTGCTAAAACATTGTTTACATTTACATCATTTATTATTATATTGTAATTTGCCCTTTACTGTGCCTATTGTCTTGTTTCTTAATTATTGTACTGTTTTGCAATGTTTTGTGCAGTTTATGTAATCCCGTGTAGGTCTGAAGTCTAGTGTAGTTTTGTGTTGTTTCATGCAGCACTATGGTCCTGGAGGAACATTGTCTCATTTTTACTGTGTACTGTACCAGCAGTTATGTTTAAAATGACAATAAAAGCGACCTGACTTGACTTGACTTGACTTATTCCTGTCCCACTGAACTCATATCTGTCATCAGGCTCTTTGAACTTTTGAACTTTAAATAATCTCATACATCAATGTGACATTATGTCCTTCTATCCTTTAAGATGAATGGACTACTGCTCCTCTGCCAGATGTAGCATACTGATGGACAACAGCAGCAAATTCAAACTGTATGAAGGGTCCAGTTGCAGAGGGCAGTTAGGGAAACCCCAGTAAAGGGGAACTGTAAGGTCAATTCTCAGATCGTCACAGAGAACTAAAGTATTTCCCCATTGGCGTATACTTGTGTATGGTTATTTGAACACTAGATGTCTCCCCTGAGGGTGTGATCATTTTTTGCTGTTATGCTTTCATTGCTTTTGTTATTCTTTGTCACATCATTATAGACAGTCTGGTGATTAGCACAGTAATTCGATTGTTTATTTGGAAAAACAAAACAATGTGATCTATCTGCAGTTTTGTTTCTAGTAGCAGCACTTGTACTAAAAAAGCAGCAAAGAATTCATCCCAACTGTAGACCCCCATTGCAATACCAACCACACCAAATCCCACTAGGATAGAAAGAATATTGGATTGCTGCATAGCATTGGTTCAAGGATAAGAATTTCCACTTACGTTATGGATGCAGTGTGATGTATTTGCATACAAATATGCAATTGCATCATTCACGCATGCATCATAACTATATCAGCATGCAAGTGATTTTCTAAGTTTGAATAGAATTTTACAGCACAGAAAAAGGCCATTCAGTCCATTAGCTCTCCCCCAACCATGTTACCCATCTACAATGTACTCCTCCCCTCTGCCCGCATTAGGACTGCATCCTTAAATGCCTCGCCTATTTAAGTGTCTAAGGTCCCCTGAGCATAATAACTGCATCTGACTCCGCCACCTCTTCTGGCACTGCATTCCAGACATCGACTACTCTCTGTAACCGTCAGATCCCCTTTAAACTCCTTCCTGTCACCTTGAACCTAGGCCTTGTTGTTAAAGTTAACCTCTGCCAAGAGAAAAAATAAAATTGATCATCCTTACTGTCTATGCCTCTTATATACTTGAATTAACTTTATTACTTGCATCCTTCAAATACATGAGGAGTAAAAATTTTTATGTAACAACTCCGTCTAAATGTGCAATGTACAATTTACAGTAATTTGTAATAAATAGTTCTGTACATGCAACAGGACAATCAATATAACATAAAAATACAGTCGGGTCAGCATGAGTTAAGCAGTCTGAAGGCCTGGTGGAAGAAGCTGTCCTGAAGCCCGTTGGTTCTGACTTTTATGTTGCGGTACCGTTTCATGGATGGTAGCAGCTGTAACAGTTTGTGGTTGGGGTGACTCAGGTCCCCAGTGATCCTTCGGGCCCTTTTTACACACCTGTCCTTGTAAATGTCCTGAATAGTGGGAAGTTCACATCCACAGATGTGCTGGACTGCCTACACCTCTCTCTGCAGAGTCCTGCAATTGAGGGAAGTGCAGTTCCCATACCAGACAGTGATGCAGCCAGTCAGGATGCTCTAAATTGTGCCCCTGTAGAAAATCTTAGAAACATAGAATACATAGAAAACCTACAGCACAATACAGGCCCTTCGGTCTACAATGCTGTGCCAAACACATACTTTAGAAATTATCTATGATTTCCCATAGCCCTCTAATTTTCTAAGCCCCATGTACCTATCCAGGAGTCTCTTAAAAGACCCTATCGTATCCACCTCCACCACTGTTGCCGGCAGCCTATTCCATGCACTTACCACTCTGCGTAAAAAACTTACCCCTGATCTCTCCTCTGTACCTACTTCCAAGCATCTTAAAACTGTGCCCTCTCATGCTAGCCATTTCAGCCCTGGGAAAAAGCCTCTGACTATCCACACGATCAATGCCTCTCATCATCTTATACACCTCTATCAAGTCACCTCTCATCCTCCGCCGCTCCAAGTAGAAAAGACCAAGTTCACTCAACCTATTCTCATAAGGCATACTTCCCAATCCAGGCAACATCCTTGTAAATCTCCTCTGCATCTTTTCTATAGTTTCCACATCCTTCCTATAGTGAGGTAACCAGAACTGAGTACAGTACTCCAACTGGGGTCTGACCAGGGTCCTATAAAGCTGTAACATTACCTCTTGGCTCTTAAACTCAATCCCACTGTTGATGAAGGCCAAAGCACCGTATGCCTTCTTAACCACAGAGTCAACCTGCGCAGCAGCTTTGAGTGTCCTATGGACTCGGACCCCAAGATCTCTCTGATCCTCCACACTGCCAAGAGTCTTATTGTTAATACTATATTCTACCATCATATTTGACCTGTCAAAATGAACCAACTCACACTTATCTGGGTTGAACTCCATCTGCCGAATCCTTAGTATTTGAGGGCCCATACCAAACTTCTTCAACCGTCTGAGGTAAAAGAGGCACTGTGGTGGTTTTTTCACCACACAGCCTGTATGTACAGTCCATGTGAGATCATCGGTGATGAGCATGCCGGGGGAACTTAAAGCTGTTCACCCTCTCAACCCCAGATCCATTGGTGTCAATAGGGGCTAGCCTGTCCCCATTCCTCCTGTAGTCCACAACCAGCTCCTTTGTTTTTCCGACATTGAGGGTCTTCTATCGTGTCGTCACTCAACCTCTTTCACTTATGAGAAACCAAGCCCAGTCTATTATCTTCCTGAATTAAAGTCCTCTAATTCAGGCAGCATCTTGCTGAATTACCTCTGCTCCATCTGAACTAGGAAAATCATGTAGCAAAACAGGAGATTCAGACAGTGAACATATTGTACTTATTTTTTCAAACACATGATGTTTTTGAGAGATCATTATATATTTTTCTTACATTATCACTAGTTTTTAGCAGATTATTTCCTACAAGTTAAAAAATATTGGCTAACTACAAGCAGTCAACTACAAAGGCACTATGGCTGTTTACAAGGACAGTTAAACCACAGGCGTTGGCTCTCAGTTAAAAAAGCAGCTTGAACAAACCTTACTGATCAATGGCATTGACCACAGGAGTTCACGGCTCTGCAGTTAGCAGAAAGAAAATGACTCTGGAATCAAGGTTTCCTTGGGCGTACAGTGAGTGCATGAACCTGCATCGGCTGTGGGAATCAAATATAAGCTCAGTAGCATGTGGAAGTACTGAGAGAAATGTCACTAACAGGAGAATGAAATACACAGGGGAACTGAACATAGCAGCAAACTCTTTTCATTTTCATTGTGCCACCTTTCAGGTGAGAAGCAGAACAAGATGGCAGTTAAGGCACAGGTGGGATAGATGGACACAGACAATGGAGCATGTGAGTCTTTTTCAACCTACGTGTGGAGCAGGAAAATGATGCCTACTCCTAATAACATTCTGCAAGCAAACGGTCAAGTTGAAAACGTGCAGATGCAGCAACTTTTAAGAAATAGTTAAATGGATTTAGATTGGAAAGGCATTAGTTAAGATAAAGATTAGCTTTATTTGTCATATGTACATCGAAGCATCAAAAGATACATGAGTCATGCGCATCAAGAAAGCATTGCCATGCTTCTGGCACCAATATGGCGTGCCCATCACTCATTAACCCTTACATGATTGTCTTTGGAATGTGAGAGGAAACTCCCACGGTCATGGGGAGAACATACAAGCTACTTACAGGCAGCAACGGAAATTGAAGTCTCACCTTACAGCTGATATTATAAAGCATTATGCTATCAGCTATGTTAACATGCCTGTTAGGTTTAGAAGGATATGAGCCAAACTTGGGCAAATAGTTAGGATAGACATCTTAGTTGGCACAGACTCACCTGGCGGTGAGGCTCTGAATCCGCAGTTCACGAAAATAATCACGATCGCGATTGAAAATAAGCTGGAATTAATAAAGCGAGCGGAAAGAGGTGAAACACCATTGGTCACTGGAAAAGCGTTAGGCTACAGTCGGTCAACGATCGGAACAATTTTAATGGAGTATGTGAAAGGCCCTGCCTCGATGAAAGCTACAATTATTACTAAGCAACGCAGTGGTCTAATTATTGAAAAACGTATGTTTCTGAAGTGTTTTATATGCATAGAATGGTAAAATATGTACTATATACTAAGAAAAACATTTGGCTAACTAACGCTAAATAATACCGGATGTACCTGTTCCGACTTCAAATCCAACTCAAAAATGGACTCAGGAATGGAACTCATTCATAACCTGGGGACTGCTTGTATTTTTAAGTCATTTCTAGATTACTAATAATACTTAATACAATGTAAATAGTTGTTATACTGTATTGTTTAGGGAATAATGACAAGAAGAAACAGTCTGTACATGCTCAAACAACGAGTGCTAGAGAGAGAACCTCCGGGTTTTCCCGATCCACAGTTGGTTGAATCCACGTGTGCAGAATCCACAGATAAGGAGGGTCGACTGTATATATAAATATCTGGATAAAAGTGAAGGGATGGGTGGGTTAATAAGTTCACAAATGATACAAAATTTGATAGTGTAGAAGATTATCGAAGGATAGAGATCAGTTACAGAAAGGGGCAGAGAAATGGCAGATGAAGTTGAATTGGACCAAATGTGTGGAGTTGCACTTTGGAAGATGAAATGTACTGTCAAGAGGGGCAGTGGGGGTAAATATGATCAAAACATTTAAGATGTTCTTAGACATGAATGTGGAGAGAATGGAGGGTCATGGGCATTGCTAAGGTAGAAGGGATTACTGCAGTTTGGCATTTAATTACCAGTGTAATTAATTTGGCACAACATCATAGGTGAAGGATGAGTTCCTCTGCTGCTCTATAGTACGAAACCAACGGCAAAAGCTCCACTTCAGATCTAAATGGCAGCAACACGTGGATATGAATAATATTAATGCAAGCTAAAAGTGTAACAGATTTCTTTAACTGCAGGTCTATTCTTCTACAGAAGATGATTTACATGTATCTGAAGAAGGATCAGTGCTACTTTGAGTTAATTAAAGAAACTCTACAGACTGAAGTATCAGGTTTGACTGAGAAAGTTGATAAACACTTTCAATGGATTCATTCAGAAAGCTTTTGGCAATAGATAATATTAAAGGATAGTTAACACAAATGAGGCTTGTAGAACAGAAGAGTCAACATCAGTTTGGATAAGGATGGGCTGAAGACAGAAAGCAGAAAATTGTAGTAAATGATTTTCTTCATTTTGAAAAATGTAGACAGCAATATTCCCCAAAGGTCACAGTCCATATGAAAATATATATTTGGAGATTGTAATTCAAAGATGCCAAACTTAGAGGTGTAGCTAAACATGAGAATGAAACAATGTTTGCTACTTGGCTTCAATCAGCTGGCAGAATAGACAGATAAGTTGACAATGGAACTTGATGTGATATATTTTGGCAGAAGGGGTGGGAAGTGGCACTGTAGACAATGGTACAGTTCTAAAACATTTGCAGAGGGATCTGGAAGTTCACACTCATGACTATGTACTGTTAATTGAGAAGGTAGTTTGCAAAGTATGATGGATCTCAGGCTTCATAAAGTGCAGGTGCAGATAAATGAAGCTGAACCAATATAAAGCCCTGGACAGTCCACAATTGAATTATCTAAGCCATCGGGATTTAAGAACCAAGTAAGGCACTTGAGAGGGTACAGGGTGATTTACTACTCTCGTTCCAGGGATGATGGGGTAGAGCAAAGAGATGAGGTTGAAAAAGTTGTACTTACTCTCCTTGGAACAAAACAGAGTAATATTTATTAGAGGTGTACAAGATTATGATAGTTTAACATAAGGCAGGTAAAGAAATGTTTTTCTCATAAGCTGATGGCAGGACTAGGGGACTTTTAAAGTTTTGGATAAGAAATAGGAGGGAAATTTGAAGAAAAATTATACAGTGGTTGAAAATGAACTCAAATGCACTGCTCTTGAGGAAAATAAATAAGCAAGAATGAATAAAATTTGAAATGATACAGAAAGATGGCACAGACTTAGTGGGCGAAGTGCCTTTCTTCTGTGTTATAATGAATCCATGATTTCTCCACAATGACATGTTAATCCATGCCCTGAGCATCTAACTAGAGCAGAGTTTTGAATTCAACCCTAAGGATGAAATGTGCTCATCAATTAAACTTGTGTTAAATCTTGCTGCTCCCACTATTGCCTCTAGTAGTACAGTGCAGTACAAGTACTAAATGTATGCTTCATCTACACTACCAGAGGGAAGAGTGGGAACAGCAAGATTTAAAAAGTGTGATCTTACAGACGTGTCATACAATTTGTTTAATTACAAGTTGATAAAGAAATTACACATTATTTCACACAAACATATTATAAATGCCAGTGTTTTTGTACCAACTAAATAGTTAAAGTTGCAAATTTACTGCAAATTTTACAGGCAGCTGTGAGATACACTAACTGTGACCTATATAACCAGGATCAGATTGGAAGCTCTGTACGCTGATACACCCTTTCAGCCCACTATGCCCAACACATACCTACTTACACTAATTCAATTAAACAACTTCGCTTGTTGCACCTACCACATCCGCACCGTACAGGATCAGCTGGACCATTAATCTTTTCAAGTCTACTTGAGCTCCACTCTGCTGTCTTCCTGTCAGGTCCATGGGTGCAGCATCACATCGTTCAAGTCAACGTGTGATCCGACATGCTTTCTCCCTTTCAGTTGGCCTGAGTTCACCCTTCTGGGCTGGCATCCAATTGACCAGATACATTCTGGATCATCCTGCCCCTTCCCTGCTTTTCCCTGTGCCCACTATGGTTCCCTCTGCCTTATCAGTCTGTTCACACTTCAACCCATCACTGCACACCTCTTCACATTTTGCTGTTCATTCTTAATCCTCCTGTGTTAGACTGCTGTTGTGCATTCCTTGTTTAATTGATCTTTTGCTCTGACTCTCCCTGTTCCTGAATCACCTGCTCAACACAGTCCACCCAACCATCTCCCTTCCATGTCTGCCTGAACGCCATACTGCCATGTCTCATTCAGGTCTGCCTGCCGTCTTCCTTTTTGTTCAACTGTGTCTGCATTCAGTTTATTTATTTATTATTTAGTAATTGAGTTACAACATGGAATAGTCCCTCCAGCCCTTCAAACTGTGCTGCCCAGCCACCCCTGATTAACCCTAGCCTAATAATAGGACAATTTAAAATGACCAATTAACCTATAACTGGTAGGTAGTTTTGGACTGTGAGAAGAAACCAGAGCATCCAGAGAAAACCCATGCCTTCCCATGTGGAGGACATATAGATTCATTAGAGATGACATCGGAATTGAACTCTGAACTCCGAAGCCCCAAATTGTAATAGAGTCACGCTACCCACTGCGTTATCATGGCACCTGCCATAGCCTAGTGGATCACCAAATCTATTTGGGATTATTTACTGTGTCCTATGTAGTTCACTCTTACCTCCCTCAGTCTTCACAGTTTGTTCATGTTCCTTCCCACATGGTGCGCTGGCTATTCATCCTGCACCTCTTCACACTCTGCAGCCTATTTCTAATCTCCCTGCTGCACCCTACTGCCGGTAACTGTTGTGCATTCATTGGTCAGCTTCCCCTTCGCTCGCTCACTCCTGGTTCACCCTACACAGCCTGCTAGGCCATTCCCCTTTCAAGTCTGTTCGAGCTCCTTTCAGTTCCACTTCAGCTCCACTGCGCACTCTTTTTTTCAGGTTCATTTGATCGACACACTGCTGGATCTTCAGCCACTCAGGGATCATCCTGCGGCCTGTCTGCCCGAATTTCACTTTCCTTACTCAGCCAGGTTATGCATCATCTGATCTGCTGCACTACGTCATTGGTCTACACCTCTTCACAGTCTGTGGTCCGCTTCCAATCACCTTGAGGGCGATTACATATTGCACATTCTTGGGGTAATTATACTCACCTGCTCTCCACCTTTACTTCTGGTTCATCCCATATGGTCCGCTCAGCCATGTCCTTTTCAGTTCCACAGGAACTCCACTCTGCGTTCTCTTTTTCAGGCCTACTTGATTTCTTCTCTCATCAGGGTATTCTCATTCACTCTTTCTGAGGAAGACAACTTAGAAAAATGTTTCTTAACCTACTTCCTGCCCCAACATGAAATTCAACCAAAGTGAATATACTGCTGTCCAAACAGAAATTAATTACTGAAAATTAAGTTTGCACACTAATTGTTAAAATATAATATTACACCCCAGTGGAGCTGCTGCTCAGTAGCACCAGTGAACCCATTTTAGTCAGGTTCAATCCTGCACACTGGTGCAGTTGGTGTGGAGACTGTACATTCTCCTGTGACTGTGTGGGATTCCTCAGGGAACTCCTCCTCACTCCCATATCACAAAGACAAGTTGGTTGGCAAGTTGTTTCAAGTGTGTAGGTGAGTGGTAGAGGTGGGAATTGATAGGAAGGCAAAGAGACTCTAGAACGAGTGCGGGGATGAATTTGCTCTGTAAACCAGAACCTTCAGTGTCATAAGGAAATACCAACATTGTAAAGGCAAAGTGACTGGAAAGTATGCCAGAACAAACACTACTTTCCGTATTGGTTCATTTTACGCAAGATTTTAACCAGATTTAGTGCTTTGACCAATACATCAGCTGCTTGTAGAGAATACAGCAAACGGACAGTGGAATAAACAGTGAGCAAACCATTTACACAAACACAGACCAAATGATGAATCCCTATTGATCTATCCTGATCCAATGAGGATATTAAGACTCATTTATGATGTTTCAGAATATGGTCAAGAGCATTTGCCTGCGACACTTTCAACAAAAGTGAATAGGGTGCTGCACAATAGACAAAGAAATGGAGTGAAGAATTTTCACTGGTTTCAAATACAAAAGCCCACCTACATTTGTATGGCGGGAAAAATTATTGCATTGCAATCGGTCCTTCCTCCAAGTCATTAATATCAATTGTGAAGCCCCTATCACAGATCCACCTGGCACTCACTAGTTACTGACTGTCAATCTGGGAATAACCTTGTACACTAACTCCATTTTCCGTTTGGCAATGACGTCAACAAGTTCATGTTACCAAGAATCCGTCCTGAGACTTTGGAGCACTTCCTCAAAGATGAACAGAAGCAGAGCCTTTGCCTATTTTTCAGGCAGAGAGAGACACTTGATAGATGAGTGGCTGAAAGGTGATGGAAGGTGATCAAGAACACTGAGTTAAGTAGGATCGAGAAGCTGGATAACCTACTCCAGATCGTAATGCACTAGTTATAACACAGGGTTTAAAGCGTGTGTGTTTATTTTTTGTCAAATGGGATAGAATTCAGAAAGTGTTTGGATCCTAAACCAGGCCATTAAATGAAGGGAGAAGCTGGGTGTTAGAGAAGTGGGGGTGGGGGGGGGGGGGGATGAATGGTAGCAAAGAAAAGGTTTGCAGATAAAGATGAAGGGCGCGGTTTTGTAATACCATCTTTCACACCACTACCAACACTACAGCTCACTCTGCACCCACTGAGTTTCCCATCCTCCCTGGGACACTTTGACCAATCCTCCACCTACTGATTACCCAATTGCCTTATAACTCCAATGAAGGCCCATGCGCACATCGATCCCTATCCTTTCACTGACATACTAACACCCATGTCCTTGCCCAGGGCTTTAATACCTATGATCTACATGAATTAAGACATGACTTCAGCCCACTGTTTCCAAACTCAGAACCAGACAAACCATTTACTTCCATGCACTATGAGGCATGCTAAGTATAGTGTCTTGGACACATATTGGAAAGCTAGGACCATGAACCAACAGTAATAGTCCCTCTGATTGTCCTGGTAATAGCTTATTATAATTTCTAGGCCAATGTTTGAAATGGTCTGATGGAAAGTTAAGAGAATATTAAGGCAGATTGGAATGAACAATGAGTTACTGCCTCAAATGGATAACCACCCTGAGGAGACAAACCTCAAAACTTCTTATGATCCAGTTATGACACAGGTAATGATGTCCATTTAGAGTGGTCTAAATGGCAGAATCTGCTCACATGGCTCAACTTGCATAGTTTTGTAATTAAACCTCATTGCAAAACACAAATATAGATACTGGAACACGACTCATTGTCCACTGAAATATTCCATGCTAGTGAAGTTAATGGGAATCACAGTAGGAGATCAATCAGGGTAAGTGAAAATGTAGGAGCAAAAATTACTCCATCATGATCTGGAGAGAGTTTCATGTGGAGCCAGAACTTCAAAAGGGAAAAAGTCATAACAGAAAAATCTTAGGCCCATTAGTTTGATTTTGGTTATGAACAAATTGCTGAGAAATATAAAATAGGGAAGTGAAATGAAAGACTTATTAATTAATAATGGCAACCTTCATAGAGTCATAGAACATTACAACACAGAAACAGGCTCTTCAGCCCATCTAGTCTGTGCCAAACCATTAATCTGCCTAGTCCCGTCGGCCTGCACCTGGACCATAACCCTCTATTCCCCTCTCATCCATGTACTATCTATCCAAATTTCTCTGAAACATTGAAATTGACCCCACATTCAGCACTTCTGGCAACTCTTTTCACACTCCCACTACCCTCTGAGTAAAGAGGTTTCCCCTCATGATCCCCTTAAACAGGTCACCATTCACACTTAACCTATGATTCTAGTTGTATTCTCTCACAGTCTCAGTGGAAAAAGCCTGCTTGCATTTATCTTATCTATACCTCTCATAATTTTGTATACTTCCATCAAATCTCCCTTCCATCTTCCACATTCTAGGGAATAAAGTTCCAGTCTTTTCAACCTTTCCCCATAACTCAGGTCCTCAAGTCCCAGCAATATCCTTGTAAATTTTCTTGTTCTTGGAGGAGTCTTTTTTAAACAATAGAACAACATTAGCTATCCTGCAATTCTATGGCACTTCACCCATGGCTAAGGATGTTTACATATCTCTGCTCAGGCCCCTACAATTTATGCACTACCCTACCACAGAATTGAGAGATCACTTTGTCCGGCCCTGGGCTACCTAGTTTGCCTCTGGACAGCAAACAGCTCCTGTACAGGGTCAATGAGCTCACTGATGCATTCTCCCACATCTAGAGACACTGTGTCCATTTCCCAAGTAAATACAAATGTAGAAACCAATGGAAACTGGGAGCACCGAGCTGCCTGTCCTCAATAAGGACCCCAATGTCATATTTCCCCAAGCTGATCTTCCGCCTTTTCTACGATACTCCTTGCATTTAAATATATGCAGCTCAACATTTCAATTCTTGACCTTGTCTGAAGGCTTAACAACATCATTCTCCACAGTCACTCCACTATCTGTCCTAGCGCTTTGATTTCCAACCCCCTGTGCAGCACTAGCACACCTTCCCATTTGGATATTGGTCACCCTCCAATTCGGGTGCAAACTGTCCCTTCTGTACAGGTTCTACCTTCCCTGGAAGAGAGCCTGATGATCCAAAAACCTGAAGCTCTCCCTCCTGTACCAACTCCTTAACCACATGTAAAACTGTATGATTTTCCTATTTCTGACTTCACTTGCACGTGGCATGAGTAGCAATCCTGAGATCCTAATTTACTGAAAACTTGCTTAGAGCTTACATCTGTGCTTGTCCAAGCCTGCTCTCACCCAAGCCTGTTGAGCTAATGTTGGACCACTCTAACAGATGATGCTGCTATGTACTCATAGCTTTCTCCTGACTCATTTCCTCATCTCCCCTTTACACCTCACTGAAATTTTATGGTGACAATGTGTGCACTGTACTCGTAGCTCCTTTGAAGCTGGTGAATGAATTTTGGAGACTGACTACACTTTAAAATTAAACATCCTTGGATTTTTTTGAGACGGTGGACTTCCAGTGGTGGGCTATGATAATGGGTGAGGATTCTGCCTTGCCACTTGTTATCCATGTTCACTAGATAGTGGCACTTACAGAGAAACACAAAAAAAAGCTGGTAGAGGCTTGGACTGTGAAGTGGTTCTGGGAATGTTTGTGTTCTGAGAGTCTCTAGGCAGTGGAGGGTTTAGAGGGGAGTGTGGGTACCGATCAGATATCTATGAACGCCAACAGTCCAAACATTCCTCTTCCAGCCCAGAAGAAACTCATGCTGTACCCACTATGATCATGGAAAGTATATTGATTTTCACTCTCAGCCCTGTTGCCTGCCTTAAGGCAAAGCAAGCTTGCAGCAAGGATCTTGAGCATTTGTCAATAAGGCCTAAATCCTGCTTGAGGTATAAGTAAAATTTGATTCATGTTTTTTCTCACTTAGCATGGCTTGAGAAACACTTCTGTGATTAGGTTGAGGGTAATATTTTACCTTTTTGTCTTCTTAATCTCACCTGGAGTTTTTCTTTCATAATATTAGTGACTTTGTGTTCTTCAGTACTGTCACTAGATTATTGGTTCCTATTATTTTTGTTACATATAATGTGGATATTCCCATTGGGGTAGTTCTATGGATTCTTTGAATGAGTCATATTTATGCACTGTTCTACCCCCACCCAAAAAAATGTGTTGGCCTCTCGTTAATGAGTAATAGCAAAAGTAACTTGAGAAAGAGGCAAAGAAAATTGTCAGGTGAGATTTTCTGTGGACTTTCATTTTGTTCATTTTCATTCAATGTTAATTGATTTTTCAGAAGTATTTTCTTTTAAAGTCTGTAGTAATTCAATTATATAAGCCATCCAAATCAAGGGCAATCACCATTGTTTTTGCCAAAATGCTGCAGAGAATGGACAGTTAACTGGATCCAATGTCTGTTTTTTATATACTTAATGTATTAAAATGGTGTGTAGTACTACATAATGATACATCTTCCATGTCACTGAAATAATTGATCTAATCAAGAATAACAGAAGTACATGCTGTGCATTGGATTGTAAGATGACAGGTAATACTAATCAAACATATTTTATTCAAAATATATTTTCCACAGGCTCATCCTCCTATATGAAATTAAAATTCTGAAAAAAATGATCTATTTCAATGTCACTTGATTGTAATTAGGATAGAAATGTCCTTGATCATAACCTGCGGCATCAGATAAATAGCATAGACCCTCTTCCTGCAGCTGATGAACAATCCTGAATACACCTGTCACAGTCCAATAAATCATCATTGTGCTGTGTAAATGAGATCAAATATTAAAATTGGTAGTCAACTCTACTCTTAAAAAGGTGTTAAATTACTTTTCAGAGGGATGCTGAGAAATCACTGTTCCATCTCATTCGGAAACATTACAGAAGCTTAGCTGATTCCCTGTCTTTTAACCAAAGTTCTGACCACTTTGCTGCTACAGAACGTTTAGTTCCAGCAGCAATGAAATGCTGTCTGTTTCATGCTCCAATTGCTTTCAATTAGGAAGAAACAGATGGTTTTATTATATTGAAGACAAGCTGTAGTTGGTAGGTAGCAGTAATAACAAAATGGCTTTGATGCTAATGTACTTTTAATCAGACTGAATGAAAATGAAAATGCAGCACTGGTTTTATAATCTCTTCAGCTGAATGATTCTTGGTCTTCTTAACAATGCAAAGGAATAAAAGAATTAGGGCAAGGTAGATTAAATGGATCCTTGAGCTTGCTTTACTATTCAATAAGATCATGAATGGTCTAATCTTGGTGTCAGCTCCAATGACCTGCCTATTCCCCATAACCCTTTTCATTCTCCACAGACTAGACATCTGTCTAGATTGATTTTAAATGATCCACTTTCCACAACTCTAAGGTGTCTTCACCTAAGCTTGGGAAGAGCTCAAAATGGGATCAAAGAGACAACAACGTGATGGCTGTACAATTTATCATACCTGGAATTCCTTGAGCTTATCCAATGTCTCAATTTGAAATGCATTTCCACATAACTAATATTACTTTTATGATTGCAATTGATTATGTATTGATTTTTCAGTGTTTGTATGTTCTTCATCTGGGATCATAGTCTGCTATGGAGTTCATACACTTGATAGTTAAAATATTGACTGTAGGACAAGCATGCAAGAAAATCAATAATTCCTATTTCAGCCAAATATACTTCCAACAGAAGGAGATATATTTGTACTCTTGTGAAATACTGAATGACCATCTATAAATTGGTTATGAATATAATATTTAAGAAGTAGAGACCAACTTTTTAACTTCAAAAATAAAATTGCTGCACAGTTTTTTGTCATTACTGCTAATCTTGGTGCAGAGACAAACTCCTGCAGCTACCAGTGATTCATTGTGTTGGAAACTTGCTATTTTACCTTCCAGCACAATTTACAACTGTGGCAATCTGCACATCTACATCAGAAAGATGCAAATGACTGGAAGATAAATGTGAATCAAATGCAAATAATGCTGAGGATAGTTAAACGTATGATGTATAGAGAATTGTTAAAATGTGTTCAAAGGATGGCAGCTGTCATGCTTTGCAGAAACCATTTTCACTTCATGAGCAGAAAATCTTTAAATATATCTTTAAAAACACACCCCAAGGACAAATAGAATATTTCAAGGACATTTACAAACAAGATCAATGCTGGCTCACAGATTAATTGGGAAAGAATGATCGCATGAAACCAGAACTTACAACATTAATAGCATGAATATCATGGAGAGTCACTGAAAATCACAAAAGCCTCTGGTTGCAAGAGATGATAGTCAAGAACACAAATCAAACAGATTTAGAAATTGATCAATAAAAATGTAAGGGCTAAATTTGATAGTCCCTGAAAGCAACGAGCGGATTGCTCAATAATCATGCTCCCTTTGATTGTAAAATAGACATCATACTGACCTTTAATTCTCTGCTCAATTGACTTATTTTTGTGCCTGCTAGTATAATTTCTGCAGCTCACTGACTTGAGGTATCAGCAGTCCACTTTCAACACTGGTTAAACCTAACCTGCGTCTCTTAAAGGGGAGCTGTGGCTGGAAACACTGCTTGTAGAAATGTAAAAAGTAAATTTAGCCTGGGAGTCATTGAGGATGAGAAGAATGTATAAAAAACAAGTAACTGTGCAAATACAAAAAGAAAGAAAAAAATAAACAAATTAATAAATGAATCAGAAACAGGTTTAATATTACCAGCATGTGTTGTGAAATTGTTAATTTTGTGGCAGCACTATAATGCAATACATGATAATATAGGAAAAAATAAAATTACATTATATATATTATATAAACAGTTAAATTATATAATTAGTGCAAGAACAAAAATAAAATAGTAGTGAGGTAGTGTTCATGGTTTCAATGTCCATTCAGACATCAGATAGCAGAGAGGAAGAAGCTGTTCCTGAATTGTAGTGTGTGCCTTCAGGTTTCTGAACCTCCTTTTTAATGGTAACAATGAGAAGAGGGCATGTCCCAGGTGGTGGGGGTCCTTAATAATGGACGCCACCTTTTTGAGGCATTGCTCCTTAAAGATGTCTTAGATACTACAGAGGTTAGTGCCTATGATGGAGCTGATTAATTTTAGAACTCTCTGCAGCCTCCTTTGATTCTGTGAAGTAGCCATGCCCTCCTCCCAGATGGTTATGCAATTTGTCAGAATGCTCTCCACAGTACATCTGTAAAAGTTTAGATGACTAACAAAAATTCCCTCAAATTCCTAATGAAATATAGAAGTCTTGCCTTCTTTATAGTTGTATCAATATGTTGGGACCAAGTTAGATCCTCAGAGATATTAACACCTAGGAACTTGAAATTGCTCACTCTCTCTACTTTTGATCCCTCTACGAGCAATAAATATCTAGAACAACAGCTGATGAATCCTTGAAAGTGAGTCTATAAGTTGAAGGAACTGTTCAGTGATGGGGCAAGTGAAGTTGAGTGAAGTTATCCCCTCTGGTTCGAGAGCCTGATGGTTGAGAGCTAATAACTCTTCCCGAGCCAGGTGGTATGAGTTCTGTGTTAGGTGGAAGAAACATGGGGAGAAAGAGAGCAAGAGAGAAGGAAGGAGATCCATTGTTTACAGACAGATGGGGCCTCAGTGGAGGAGAAAGGAAGCCTTATGTATTAGATCCAACAAAGGGCAGAAAACTTTCTAGATCTAGAAGTTGGATATATCAAATACACTGTAGAAATAAACACAACCCTAAAAATCAGGGTGCATTGTTCCAAGGATCACTATTAAAGTATTAAAGTCACACAGTGCTCATTGCACCACACCATTCATGGAGACGGGACGTATTTCCCACCTTTATCAATCAAAATTTCTAGGTAATCTTCATATACTCTGCTAGACGAGAACAATACTAATGAAGGCACACTATCATTCATTTTATATTCACAGTCTCAAGGGAAAATTCTGATACCTTGCAGAATGTACAGGAATATTTAGAGGTGGAATGACCGTACATTGAAACACTGGTAATAAAAAGTCTATAGCAGGTCCTCTTTTGGATTTAGCTCCCCATTATATGAAGAGCACAAGAGCCTTGGAAATGGCTCCAAACAAGAAGCATGGAAATGACAGAGAGCACCGGTCAGAGAAATGCAGCTCATAATCACAAGAGATTCTACAGATGATGGAAATCCTGAGCAACACACACAAAATGCTGGAGGAGCTCAGCAGGTCAGGCGGCATCTATGGAGAGAAATACACAGTCAACATTTCAAGCCGAGACCCTAATCAGAACGTATAGCCCATCATTTCTACTCTTCCCGAATAAAAGATAAATTTAGAGGAAGCACACTTCCTTGTCATCATAAAGCTATGTAATAACCATTCCAATAGAATTCAGCACACAACTACAGTGACCCCAGCCAGACATTCCAGTGGTTTGTGCAGTGTTATCCTGGATTCCTGCCTCAGCAAGCTGTCACCAAAGCTTCTCCGCCAGGAAGCACAGAATTTGATGTCTGCGTAGAGCTGATGCTGCTGAATGTTGTCTCTCTGGATGCTCCTCTGGAAGCAGGGCAACACGGCGGGGTGAATTATCCTTGGAGAGCCTAGTCAGAAAGAAGCTGGCAAAAGTGAATCCTCCCTGTCCCTTTCTCATCTTCATCTTGATCTTCCTCCATGTGCTTCACAGCAATGGTTTCATTTGGGGGCAGATCTCCAACACCACTACAAATTTTACCAACTAGTCTACTAGGCTATGCAGAATTCCTATAGATGGGGCCAATAGTGACCACCAGTACATTGCACAGACTGTATGACATAGTGGCGTACGCAGTATACTGCTGCTCATCTGTGCCTCAACCACAGAGAGAGCAAAGAATGATGTTAGCCCTCATTGCCCACAGCGGTTTGTCTTGCTGCTTCAAAATCAGAGAGTGTAGAAGGAAGACATCATGAATGCTATTAAGGTGCCTTTCGATAACAGCTATCCCATTCTGCTTGAACAGTAAGGGATGGGTTTCTGTTGTGTTGGGATGTTCTCAGAATTGCCATGTACTGGTGGCAAAGCAATGTGTATCCTGGTCAATGACCTGCTGGGCTTCTGCTTCTGTCCAATGAGAAAGAGTGAGATGCTGTCTGCTTTCGTTAAACAGCAAGTGGCAGTGCCGCAAATGGAAACAGCATTCTTGTTTCTCCAGCTACCGCTAGATTCAGCCTTGAGCATTACATCTGTGGGAACTGTTCATCAATCATGTGCTCCATGCCTTGACGAGGTTTTGCAGTTATGGCTGGAACCACTGGTAGGTTTCAAGTTGGATATATTTGGTGGAGAACAAATGCCTCACACTTTCTCTCTTGCTGATCCAGCTTCCTTATGAACATCATATATCTGCCCAGGATTATAAGGGAGAGATTCTCCTAGGAGCAAACATTTTTCGCTCTAACCCATTCCATTTACACCCAACGGTAGTATGTCAAGCTCTGCTCACCTCTGTTCATTTTTCCAGATGTCCTGTACTCTAGGGACATCAATCAATGCACTTTTGTTTATCAGGGAGGAACTGATTTACGCAGAAGCCCTGAAAGTAAGTCCTTTAATATAAGCTACCCGCAGTAACTTAAATAGATGTGAATATGTGTCTGTAGGAGCAATGAGCTCCAAATTAGTCAATTTCTATTAACAGGGCCAATGTCCTAACATGCTCAGTAACTTGTAGTTCAGCACTAACCATGCCAAAGTGCAAAGAGTATCTACTTTTTAGGTAAATACTTCTGTTCATCATTGATATTGCCTTAATTGTGCTGACCATGTGGGTTTCCTCCAGGTGCTCCAGTTTCCTCCTACAGTCCAAAGATGTACCAGTTGATAGGCTAATAGGTCGTTGTAAATTGCCCAGTGATTATGCTCAGATTAAATCGGGGGTCGCTGGGCGGCATGGCTCAAGGGCTGGAAGGGCCTATTCCGCACTGTATCTCAATCAATCAATCAAACAACAAAAAAAGCAAATAAAAGATGTGTGCTGAATGACTATTGATCAGAGACACAGAGCATATTGAAAAACAACTCAAAAAATACTTAACAAGTCTCAGACTATCAAGATTTCTTCATGGCTAACTGCATTTAATGTATCATCATTACTTCAGGTGAACAGGGAAACTATTTCACACAAACTTCTGAATTCTCCTTTTAAAAGGAGACTATTATCAAATAATTTTAAGATTTAGAAATTGTGGAAGTTGCAGTAAGTCAAGAGTAAACTGCAGATAGAATACAGGCATGCCAGGCAAGAAAGGTCTTTGAAGAGCATAGATTCGCCAAGCATAGCAGGTTACTGAAGCCATTTTGCATAAGACCATAAGACATAGGAGTAGAATTAGGCCATTTTGCCCATTGAGACTGCTCTGCCATTTAATCATGGCTGATCTTTTATCTACTCCCCAGCCTTCTCCCCATAACCTTTGATGCCATCAAACTCTGCCTTAAATAAACTCAATGACCTGGCCTCCACAGCTGAGTGTGGTAATAAATTCCACAAATTCACACTTTCTGGCTAAAGAAATTTTTCCACATCTCTGTTTTAAATGGATACCCCTATATCCTGAGGCCATGCTCTCTTGTGTTAAACTTCTCCACCATGGGAAACATCCTTTCCACATCTGCTCTCTCTAGACCTTTCAACATTTGAAAGGTTTCAATGAGATCCCCCCTCATCCTTCTGAATTCCAGACTTTACTTCCTCCCTATCAAATTTCAATTGAACTCAATCATATTGTGATCACGCTCTCCTAAGGGTTCTTTTACTTTAAGCTTCCTAATCACCTCTGGTTCATTACATGACACCCAATCCAGTATGCTGATCCCCAGTAGGCTCAATGACAAACTGCTCTAAAAAGCCATCTCAGAGGCATTCAACAAACACACTCTCTTGAGATGCACTACCAACCCAATTTTTCCAATTGACCTGCATGTTAAACTCTCACATGACTATCATAACATTGCCCTTTTGACACGGCTTTTCAATTTCCCAATGTAGTATGTGATCCACCTCCCAGCTACTGTTGGAAGGCCTGTATATATGTAACTGCCATCAAGGTCCTTTTACCCTTGAAGTTTCATAACTCAATCCGCAAGGATTCAATATCTATCTATGTCACATCTTTCTACTGATTTGATGCCATTCTTTATGAGCAGAGACATGCCATCCCCTCTGCCAACCTTTCTATCCCTCCGATATAACGTGTACCTTGGACATTTAGCTCCCATCTACAACCACCCTTCAGCCATGATTCAGTGATGGCCACATCATGATACCTGGCAATCTGTAATAATGCAACATGATCATACCTCCCCCAGAAGAGATCCCAATGATCCGAGAACCTGAAGCCCTGTCCCCTGCACCAGCTTCTCAGCCACACATTTATCTGCACGCGAGATGAGGTAAAAATGTAATGGAAGGATGCGAGACACATACATTAAATAAGGGACAATTACTAATTTCAAAGTATCATCAGTTGATAGCTTGAAGTTTCTATTGACTTTTAGCACCTGTATTTTGAACAGTGATTGATCTTGCAAGTAAGGAAATCAAATGTATAGCTTACCAAATGGTCAATATCTGTAACTGCTAGTCAACTCTGTATAAAAATTGCATTTGTCTGTCCAGACTTCAAGAGTGTAACAACAGGTAAATGAAAAAAACTGTGATTGAAAAATAAGTGCAAGTTTTCAGAGTCCAGGTAATCAGTACAGACAAAATGAGCAGCACAGTGGACCAGAGCAGGAAACACTAAGGCATTCAAGCCTATTAAATAACATTGTCTGCTGCAGAGTACTGGTCACAATGCTCAAAAAGGTACCTGCACTCATTTAAAAGGTGATTTCATTCCAGAGCTATTTGACAGTTGATCTGTTCCTCAGTCAAGCAGTGAATTTACTCTTGGTTTCCGCTACATTAGGAGTTCAAAAGTTTTTAGTGAAATTTTGATTATGAGAGAGTTTGGTTAGAGGTCATTAAGGCATGGGATCCAGGGAAGTTTGGTCAGGTGGATTCAGAATTGGCTTGCCTGCAGAAGGCAGAGGGTCGTGGTGGAGGGAGTACATTCAGATTGGAGGGTTGTGACTAGTGGTGTCCCACAAGGATCTGTTCTGGGACCCATACTTTTTGTGATTTCTATTAACGACCTGGATGTGGGATTAGAAGGGTGGGTTGGCAAGTTTGCAGATGACACAAAGGTTGGTGGTGTTGTAGATAGTGTAGAGGATTGTCAAAGATTGCAGAGAGACATTGATAGGATGCAGAAGTGGGCTAAGAAGTGGCAGATGGAGTTCAACCCGGAGAAGTATGAGGTGGTACACTTTGGAAGGACAAACTCCAAGGCAGAATACAAAGTAAATGGCAGGATACTTGGTAGTTTGGAGGAACAGAGGGATCTGGGGGTACATGTCCACAGATCCCTGAAAGTTGCCTCACAGGTAGATAGGGTAGTTAAGAAAGCTTATGGGGTGTTAGCTTTCATAAGTCGAGGGATAGAGTTTAAGAGAATCGATGTAATGATGCAGCTCTATTAAACTCTAGTTAGGCCACACTTGGAGTACTGTGTCCAGTTCTGGTCGCCTCAGTATAGGAAGGATGTGGAAGCATTGGAAAGGGTACAGAGGAGATTTACCAGGATGCTGCCTGGTTTAGAGAGCATGGAATATGATCAGAGATTAAGGGAGCTAGGGCTTTACTCTTTGGAGAGAAGGAGGATGAGAGGAGACATGATAGAGGTGTACAAGATATTAAGAGGAATAGATAGAGTGGACAGCCAGCACCTCTTCCCCAGGGCACCATTGCTCAGTACAAGAGGACATGGCTTTAAGGTAAGGGGAGGGAAGTTCAAGGGGGATATTAGAGGAAGGGTTTTTACTCAGAGAGTGGTTGGTGTGTGGAATGCACTGCCTGAGTCAGTGGTGGAGGCAGATACACTAGTGAAGTTTAAGAGACTACTAGACAGGTATATGAAGGAATTTAAGTTGGGGGGTTATATGGGAGGCAGGGTTTAAGGGGCGGCACAACATTGTGGGCCGAAGGGCCTGTAATGTGCTGTACTATTCTATGTTCTATGTTCTATATACACCAGAACTCCAGGTTTAAAAGGATTCTAGGGAGTGGTTTAAATCTTTTGCCATACATGGTCACCTTCTAACTATTGTTAGTATTGTTTTATTGTTTAAATAAGTGACATAGAACGTCTAAGCATTCTGCACTAATAAGGCAGCTTATCTGGATTAAAATTCCATGATGAAGTATGGTTTTGGAAATAGAGAAGTCTGAATATCTTTAAATCAAGATTTCTGAAGGGTGGGAACAATTTGACCAGCATTTATTATTGCTTTTTATTTTAACAGTTAATATACTTTCTTCTGATTGCTTCACACAAGCTTTTCAAGGAACAAGTATGGCAATCGCTGGCAGAAATTCATGTGTTCCTCTTAAGGGTAGCTGAGACCCAGGATCATGTATACTTCCACAGATTTATGAGGATATGAATATCATATCGACAATCAGTTTGTGGCAAGCATTTTTCCCACTGAAGGGCAATGCAGAAATGAAAGTGAACCAGCACAGACCTATTACAGCAGTGGAAAACATCAATACAAGAGTGAAATCAGCTATATTAGCAGTATGACTACAGAAGAGGAAAGGGAGGGTTTGATCAGGAAATAGAAGAAAGTCAGGTTCCGGAAAGTGCTACCTTGAATCCTTTGAGATTTGGAGAAAATATAGGAAAGATCTTAAGAAAGCATGTATGAGGGTGAAAAGGGGATATCAAATGGCCCTGGCCATTAGAACTAGAGAGAATCCCAAAACATTTTATAAACATATTAGAAACAGGAAAGTAGCTGAGAAAAAGGAGAAAAAATGGACAGATTTATGTGGAACAAGGGGGTGTTTGGTATCCTGAATGAATACATTATATCAGTATATAGCAAGGAAAAGATTGGAGAGGACAAGATGGAGAATTACAGAATGTGTGTGGGTATAGTCTAGAACACATATGTATCAAGAAAGGCGAAAAGTTAAAGATGTTAACATACACTAAGGTGGACTGATCTCCAGCATGTCATGAAATCTATCCCAGGGTAGAATGGGAAGCAAAGAAAAGAGTTTTGATGCTCTGGTGAAGACTTGTGCATCATATTTACCCATAGGTGAGGTATCACAACATCGGCAGAAAGCTAAAGTTGTTCCCATTTCCAATTCCAAGCAGGGAAGTAGAGATAAGTTGGGAAATTACAGGCTGGTGAAAACTGCACTAGGAAAACTATTGGGAAGAATGTCTTAGAGATAGGAATAATCATCACTTGAAAAGGCAGGGGCTGTTTTATGAGTGAGAAATACTAACTCAAACCTGCTGGAGATTTTTAAGAAAATTAATAAAGACAAGGTGATAGATACAGCATAGATGGGCTTTAGCATGTTTTTTGGCAAAGAACTGCACAGAAAGCTGATCCAGAAAGTTAGGGGACATGAATCTAAGGCATTTTGGCAAAGTAGATCCAAAAATAGATAGATGGAGGCATAGGATACAGGTGGAGGGTTGATTTTCTGAAGTAAATCTATAACCAGTGTTGTACTTACAGGGATTGGTGTTGGGCCTTTGTTGCTTTTATGTATAAATGTAAAGAGAATTGTAGAAGTATGAAAGATCAATGGGCCAAAATTGATTGGAAGTACACGCTAGCAGTGATGATGGTAGAATGGCAATGGTTGGAGTTTCTGGAAGCAATTCAGAAGGCACAAAATAGATATACCCCAAAGAAGAAGTATTCTAAAGACAGGATGACACAATCATGGCTGTCAAAGGAAGCTGAAAGGTCAGAAGGTAAATGAGTCACTTGGATCAGATGGACTTAATCCCAGCATTCTGTAAGAGGTAGACAAAGAGATTGTGGAGGCACTGGTAACAATCTTTCTATAATCACTAGAATCTAGCAAGGTTCTGGAGGACTGGAAAATTGCAAATGTCATTCCATCCTTCAAGAAGGGCAAGAGGCAGAAGAAAGGAAATGATAGGCCAGTTAGTCTGACCTCAATAGTTGGGAAGATGTTGGAGCTGATTGTTAAGGTTTTGGGGTACTTGAAAACACATGATAATAGGCCAAAGTCAACATGGTTTCCTTAAGAAAAAAATTGTCTGACAAATCTGTTGGAATTCTTTGAGGAAATAATAATCAGGATAGGAAAAGGACATATGGTCTCTGTTGTATACTTGGATTATCAGACAAAATGCCCTAACTGAGTCTGCATAGCAATACAAGAGTCCATAGTATTTCAGGAAATATACTAGCATGGATAGAGCATTGGCTGATAGAGCAGGAGGCAAAGTGTGGAAGTAAAGGGACCATTTATTGGTTGGCTGCCGGAGACACCACAGGGGTCGGTGCTAGGATTTTTTTTTACATCGTATATCAATGATTTGGATGATGGAGTTGATGGCACTGTGGAGGAGTTTGCACCCAATATAAAGATAGGTGAAATGGCAGGTCATGTTGAGAAAGCAGGATGGCTGCAGAAGGATTTACACAGATCAGGAGAATGGACAAAGAAATGGCAGATGGAATACAGTGGCTGGAGGTGTATGGTCATGCACTTTGTTAGAAGGAATAAAAGCATAGACTATTTTCTAAACTGGGAGAAAATTCAAAAATTGAATGGGCAAAAGGATACCCTAAAGTTTAAATTGCAGGTTGATTTGATGGTGAGGAAGGCAAATGCAACATTAGCATTCATTTCGAGAGAACAAGAATATAAAAATAAGAATGTAATGCAGAAGTTTTATAAAGCACTGGTGCGGCCTCACTTGGACTGCAGTCAGCAGTTTTGGGCACCTTATCTAGGAAAGAATGTGCTGACATTATAGAGGGTTCAAAGGAACTTCATGAAAATGATTTTGAGAATGAATGGTTTATCATATGAAGAGCATTTGATAGCTTTGGGCCTTTTCTCAATGGAATTTAGAAGAATGGGGGGGATCTAATTGAAGCCTATTGAATGTTGAAAAACTTAGATAGAATGGAAGTGGAGAGGTTATGGGGAGAATGCACGATGATAGGGATGAAACAGGGCCTGGATCATGATAAAATGGTGGAGCAGACTTAATGGGCAAAATGGCCTAATTCTGCTCTTTTTTTAATGTTTTTTTCAAGATTACTTAATAAATCCATACCAGAATAATAACCATCAAGGAATCAATGAAAGACCACAACAACTTGGGTGTTCAACCCAATAAGCTGTACAAATACAAAAATAAAATAAATAAATAAATAAATAAATAAATAACCAACAAATAATGAGAACATAAGATAAAGGGGCCTCAAAAAGTTCCGGGAATATTTCAATGATGTGGCAAGTGAAGCTGAGTGAAGTCTTCCCCTTTGGTTCAAGAGCCTGATGATTGAGAGGTAATAACTGTTCCTAAACCTGGTGGTGTGAGTCCTGAAGATCCTGTGCCTTCTTTCTGATAGAAGCAGTGAGAAATGGTGTTCCCTGATGATAGGTGCTGTTTTCCTGTGACTGCATTTCACGTAGAAGTGCTCGATGGTGGACAAGGCTTTACCTGTGATGGACTGGGCCGTATCCACTATTTTTGGTAGGATTTTTATAGGACTTACTAAAACAGGTTCCTGCCAAACATGGCTACCCTTGAACTCATTACTACAGATTGGGAAGAAATGACAATGGACAAAACAATGTCAGGTGACTTTCCAAAAGGTAAAGGAAATGGTGTAGTGACTCACTGTACTCACACATTATATCCATATCATCCAGTGAAGCTTGCCTTTGATGCCTTTTCTTATGTATAGGTGCAGTCATGTCACATATTATGAGTGATGGAAGTGAACACTCCATAGTCTTTGCATCATGTTTTCTTACCACTGCAGATAAAAATTATACACAGATTGACAGAGAGGCCTCGAGTCTGGTGTAAAACGTTTCAACGAGTGCTTGTGTGGGCCAGAGTTTACCCTCATTACTGATCATCAGCCACTTTCCCATTTTCAATCCACAGAAGAGTGTTTTACTAACAACAGCAGCACAAATGCAGAGATGGGCTCTATTTCTAGCAAGACACAATTACAAGATCAAATTCAAGAGGATAACTAATCATGGATATGTGGATGGATTATCCTGATCACCACTGGAAAAGGAAAAACCTGAAATATTTACAAGCTATGGAATTCCTCTTCATGTCTTTTCCCTAGTGCAAGTCAAAAGTCTCCCTATTACAGCAGATTTGATCCAAAGTAAAACTAGAAAAGACCCCATACTGTCTCAGGTCATCCAAAATGACTGAAATGTGTAGCAGAAGCTCCAGTTCCCTCATTTTTACCAGCCCTGGAATGAATTTGCCCTTGATGGGGTTGCCTTATGTGGGGATTGAAAGTTGTAGTATCATCCAAAACTGAGAGCTAAAGTGTTACAGCAGCTAGAATGCTGGTTAAAATTAAAGCATTGGTTCAAGGCTTTGTCTGGTGGCCTGGGATAGTTCAGCAGATCGAGTAACTTGCTATGCACTGTTCAGGATGCCCACACGTCCAGAAGATGCCAAGAACATTGCCTCTCAATCTCTGGGAATGGCCTACGTTGCCTTGGCCGATGATTCATGTGGATTTTGTCAGATCATATTTCTTGGTAGTTGTGGTTGCAGCTACAAAGTAGCCAGAAGTGTTGCCAATAGCCTCTACTACAGCCTCACACACTGTAGATGAGTTGAGAAGCAACTTCTCAAGGTCTGATGTTCCAGGACATTTAGTCAATGACAATGGACCACAGCTTGTTGCAGAACAGTTGCACTGATTCCAAAAAATTAACAGAATAAGACTTATTACATCTGCACCTTACCACCTAGCTTGGCGTTAAGGTTTGTCGAGAGTCTAAGGAACACACTGTCAGCAGAACACACTACACTAACACTAAATCAGAACGTTATCAATTTCCTCCTTGCATACCACAATGCCTCACACTCCACAACCAAATCACACCAGCTATGCTGTTCCTGGGTCATCCCTTGTACTCACACTTGGTTCTCCTCAAACCCAATCTTAGACAAGCAGCTGAAACAAATCGAGAGCTCCTCAAACAAGCAGATTCGATGTTTCACTCCTGGATGAGCTGTTCTGGCAAGGAACAATAGCGGTGATAAAAAGTGGGTACTTGGAAAGATTAAGCACAGAACTGGACCATTCTCCTACACAGTGGAGATTGTACCTGATCTCATCTAGAGGCAACACATTGATCAGTTGAGGAAAACAATCTATTGTTGTAGAAGAAAGATGTCCAGAGCTGTCAGAACCACTGCCTGCAATCCTAGAGTCAACTCTGACAACCGCCATGGGGAGGCTCCAGAAACTGAGTTTGTTTCACAGGCCCCAGAACCCAAAGTGGTTTTACAGGCACAATTTTCTCCTGCCAAGCACACTGACCCCCATTCAGGAAAGATGTTATCCCAAAGAGTAAGGAATCCTCCACAGTGATTAAATCTTTAGGCCTAAATGGGACAATTTAAAATCATGGAACAAACAAATTCTTTTCTTTTTGCACTCCCCTAGATCAGAAATGAACAAACCTGACTGCCTTCTGCTCACAAATGGCACTTGAGGATTCTTATTTTATTTGGGTGACAAGAAAAACAATCAAGACTGGTAGTGGAATGATTTGAGTAAAAGTCAAGCACTGATTTTACCTTTTATGGTCATTATTAGAACAGTCATTTACTTGAAGATGGAGTGGTGTATTTCATTTTGAGAAAAAACTCTGCTCTTTGTGGTATAATCTTAAGCCAAGATTCCTGGAAAAGAAGGGAAATATTTAATAAAGTGTATATTGATTTCCTAGACTTTGATAGTAATTGGTAATGGAATGGACATGACAAATGGCTATCAGGCAATGACAGCAAGGACAAAATTCCACTTTTGAATGTTCATAACTAAAGCAAGATTTGCTCCTGGGCTATTTAGCCTGGCCATAAACATTCAGATTTCCACCCCTGACAGATTTCCCATCAAAACTGATGGAACATATCATATTCTCCTGCAGGGAACACTGTAAAAGATAACTGTAAACAGCTGATTGCCATTTTAGCCAGTTTGGCATGGGGAATTTCAAATACATTTAGATGAGGAATTGTCAGCTCTTCTATGTACTTTCAGGAGGTAGCAAAGAGAGCTGTGTATGGGAATGCAGTCGACGCAACTCATCCAAATTTTACAAGAGTCTTCAATTAGGTACCCTCTCATAAGCTAATGAATTCAACTAGAAAATAAAGAATCGGGATATTGAGCAGAACGGTTTAGTAACAAGCTTCAGAAAGAAAGGAGAGCATGCCATTAAAGGCTGACTATGCACAAGGAAGGGAAGTACCTAGAGGCATTCCTCAAGGAAAACTTAGGGGTCACTGCTGTCCACCAACTACATTTGATTTCAATCCTGGTGTCAACAATTCTAAAGTTGTGGATGATACCAAATTGTGGAGACAATCAATACTGAGGTGGGCAGCATCATATCAAAAAAGGGTATTGACACACTCAGTATAGTCAAATAATTGACAACCAAATTAACGTAAGGCAGTACAATTTGATATTAGAATGGAAAGGTTAATCATTGCCTGTAAGTTTCAAGGTAGAGTTGAGGAATAAAGGGATGTCAGGGAATATTGATTTACTAGGTTTACTGATAGTTGTTTATAATGGAATGGCTATGAAAACTGCTATTCATCCAATTATATTACATGGAGTATAGAAACAAAGGGATATTGGAAAATACTGTAAATATACCAACCAGTAAAATCTGACTTACAGAGGAGAAAAACACACTAAAAAGATAAAACAAATTCCACAGTTTATTTTTGAAGGATACAATTAATTAACTGATCTTTAGCCTGGGGGAACTCACACACACCAATCCTCATTGAAGAGTCCAAGTGGAAAGGGTGAGCAATTTCAAGATCCTGGGTGTCTATCCTGGCCTAACATATTGATGCAACTACAAAGAAGGCACAGCAGTGACTATATTTCATTAGCAGTTTAAGGAGAATTCGTACATCACCAAAGACATTTACAAGTTTCTACAGGTGTACCGTGGAGACTGGTAGCATCACCATCTGATATGGAGGGTCCACTGCTAAGGATCAGAAAAAGCTGCAGGAAGCTGTAAACTCAGCCAGCTCCATCATGAGAACAAGCCTCCCCAGCATCGAGGACAGCTTGAAGAGACAATGCCTCAAAATGCATCATCCGGGACATGCCATCTTCTCATTGCTACCATCAAGAAGGAACTACAGGAGCCTGAAGACACACACTCTATATTTTAGGAACAGCTTCTTCCTTGATGCCATCAGATTTCTGGAAGGGCAATGAACCCATCTACATTTTGTGTTATTATGTGTGTACCATATAAAGAATTTCAGTTCCCAGTGTGCAATGCAGGCAGTTCACCTAGAACTGGAAGTGACATCGGTGAATGGATCACACGCACTCTTCAGGCTGTGGTCAAGCTAAAGCCATTAATGTTAATAAGTGTTTCAGTCTTTTACCCACGCAAGTTTGTCTTTTATCAAGAACAGACATAACACAGTTTCAAAAGTCAGCAAGAGGTCTAAATAAGAAGTGTAACTAAATACAAAGAGTGACTAAGAAAGAGACTCTAGGTTCTGATATTGTTACATACCCCATGGGTATCTTGTGACTGTCTTATGACCATGATGTAATTGAGTATCTGGTGAGCATGATGTAATGGTCTTGTGATGGTGGGGTGATGTAATTTCCCGCCAATGTGAAGTCACATTATGTAATTTTCCCACCAGTGAGAGGTCATGTGATGGCCTATTTCAACAGGTATAAAAGGGGAAAGCCTTGCTGTGACGCAGGTCAGTTTGTAGTTTAATTCATCAGTTACTCTGTTATGCTGCTTATTCGTTTCATGATGCAGTTTTGTTTTAAAGCGGAGTTTTACTTTCTGCCTTAAGTCTCAAAGGTTATTACCAGCAATTTCACTAACACTGCCAGTTTTGATTCCTACCTTTGCAGTCTAGTCTGAAGGTGAAGATTTATTGAAGTGCGGAAAACCCGAAGGATCGAGTAAAGTTGGTGTCGTCGGCTGTAATACAGGATCAACCTTATTTAATCTTCCTTCAAGGAATTAGTAACCTGCATCCAAGATAGCTCCTGCATTGTGAAAGCAGAAAGAGCTGGACACAGCCATATTCACCAAGGAAAGGTCAGTGCCTTTAAGCCATTTTATTTCCTTCATCATAAATCATTTGGGCAAGGCATATTTCGGCTGGGATCAGCAGTAACGTCACGTCGTCAAGGAATTCATTACTACAGGAAAGTCTCTCGTTATTGACTGTGTAAATCATTTGGACTTTTGCATTTACCACTTTTAAGAACTGTGTTCACATTTATCGCTTTAAGAACTGTTCGAGTTGTCATATAGCAGTTAACTTCCAGTTAAGTTAGTCGTTTGTTTACTTTTGGTTTTTTATTGAGCAGTGTTTAATAAATGTTTTATTTGTTTATAAAAAACCTGTCTCAATTCTACATTCATTGTTGCTGTATCATAACAATAGAGAGAAGTTGCCAGCAAGAGAGCATGCTGTCTTGACGTGTACCAAGCGATTCAGGTGAGAGTAGCCCAGAAAATTCCGTAATGGATATCCTAAGTCCTCCAGCACTTAGTTTATCGGCAACCTAACTGATAACCGGAAATACTTCAAACGGTGATTCAATATATATTCAGTGGTGAGTAGAACCGGAGGCGTAGAGGTAAAATTGAAAGCATCTATCTTTCTGCATGTAATTGGCTAAGATGCTTTGGACATCTAAAACAGCTTTCGAGTTGATGTAACAGCCTTGACATTGGACAACCTGATGTCAAAACTTGAGGTCCAAAGTAAAAGCATCATGGTTGAAAAACAAATTTGTTTCCTATGACCAGAAAGAAAGCATTAGCTTTGACCAATACTTAGCTGAGCTTCACACACTGAGTAAGTCCTGTAAGTCTAGAGCTTTGAGAGACTCATTAGCTAGAGACAAAATAGTTTGTGGAATCCCAGATAATGTTCTTAGAGAAAGCCTGCTCCATGAAAAAGATTTAACGCAAGAAATGATGTGAATGTGTGTAAGGCAGTGGAGACACGAGAGCACAAGCTAAGGAGCTGCACAGAGAAGATCAACAGTGCATGCTGTGTAAACAGAGGACAGAGCACAAGGTTCTTCCCAAAGCAACAGCATAGCAAAGAGATAGGTCAAACAATAAATGCAGCAAATGTGAAGGTAAGCAGACCCCAAAGATGTGTTCTGCTTATGGAAAGTCCTGCAGTAACTGTGGAAAGAAGAATCATTTTCCAAAGTGCTGTAAAACTGGAGCTATCAAGAGAAAGGTGTACACGGTTGCTGAAGAAATGGAAGAAGATTTTGTGGATTCTCTACAGATTACCGGTGCTGGAAGAATAGGATGGATTGTGGTGAATGAGACAGTAATTCCATTCAAGCTTGACACCAGAGCTCAAGTGAATTAGGTGGTTGAATACAAGACTCTCAAGACTCTCAAAGAGTGAGATTTACCCAGTGAAGCTGTAAGTGACAAGCTATGGTGGAGAGAGCATTCCAGTAAAGTGGAGTTGTATAGTGACCTTCAAGCACAAGGATCGGAACCTAAAAGCACAGCTACTGATTGTAGAAAAGAGCGTCCAGCCAATATTAGGTCTGACTGCATGTGAAAGGTTCAACCTGGTGGAAAGAGTTTTCATAGTGGCTTCACAGACCAAAGGTCACCAAGCAACACTCATGGAAAAGTACACACTTGCCTTTGAGGGGCTCGAATGCTTAACTGATGTAAGCATGCATGAGAGCTCCTGAGTGGGTATCCAGGAGAAGCACAGGAGCTCCACCTTCCTTAGACATCTGTACCAGCTCCACCAGCATGACAGTCAGGATGCCAGTGTTGAACAGATTGATCATGATGAAGAAGTCGCTAGCTTTTACTTCATGTAGCTGTGATTCAAAATCTGGCTCTCATCAACTGTCAGTTAAAGACTGGAAATCAAAAATATCTCCATGATCCTCTCAGATGTTGAAACAGAAAAATAAAAAAGGAGGATGGGGACCCAACACATTGTCCCTGCGATCAGAATAACAGCAATGGGTCAGCACAGAACAACAGGAGGAATTGCTACCTACAAGATGCAGACCACACAAGGAGCTCTGTGAATTGAGACAGAATCAGTTGGAACTTGTGCAAAGACTCACTGATCCCATGGATGTAGTCAATGGCTCCATTATGAGGCATGCAGAGTGAATAATGGCCACACAGCAAAAACAAGAACACAGAAGATCAGAAATGATCTTGGCAGAGGGATGTGAAAGAAAGGAACATGTTTATCAGAGTTCTCAAAAAGACACTAATATTAACACAGCAAATGAAAGCAAGACATCTTTGGAAACAAACAGCAGACTAAAAAGTATTGTTAAGCCATTGCCACAGAGATAGATTAAAAGGAGCTGTTGTCCTGACGAAGGGTCTCGGCCCGAAACGTCAACAGCGCTTCTCCCTATAGATGCTGCCTGGCCCGCTGTGTTCCACCAGCATTTTGTGTGTGTTGTTGTTTGAATTTCCAGCATCTGCAGATTTCCTCGTGTTTGCTGTTGCAATAAGGGACTGGATTTGCTTATTACAATTGAAGCTAATGTAAATATCTTTGCTTGAAAGCATTATTGTATCTTGCAGGATTATGAGGACGTACTACTGTGTTTGCTTTCTTTAAAGGAGGAAGGCATGTTATTATGTGCGCACATAATAAAGAACTTCAGTTCCCAGTGTGCAAAGTGGGCAGTTCACCCAAAACTGGAAGTAACATTGGTGAACAAGTCATACATGCTTTTGGCAGGCTGGAGTGTCCGGAGTAAAATGTGGTCAAGCTAAAACCATTGCTGTTAAGAAATATTTTAGTTTTATACCCATGCAAACTTGTCCTATGTCATGAATGAACATCACATACTACCACTATACTTACCTTTTTTTGTTCTTTATTTGCACTACTTACTTAATTTAATTTTTATATATATTTATTATTCAAATTTATAACTCTTTATTATGTTCCTATCTTGCTGAGTGTTCCAATCATTTTCTGCCCTCAGTTCAGGTTGCCATTATCCACAGTACTTTGTTTCAGGTTTACAAAGACAACTTAAGAACATAAAGCGACAAGAGTGGGTAACTTGGCCTCTGAAGTCTGCCTCACCATTACCGATCTTTACCTCAGCAAAATTTTCCACCACTATCTCCGTATTGCTTTATTCCTTTAATATCCTGAAATCTAACAAACATTTGTTTCAAATGTACTCAATGATTTGAGACTCTGCAGCTTTCCAGAGTGAAGAATCCCTAAGATTCACCAGCCTTTGCATGAGGACATGTTTCCTCTTTTCATTGCTAAGTGGCGTACCCATTCTCTGAGATAATGACCTCTGGTTCTGGATTCCTCAGTTAGACTAATCATCTTCTCAGCTTCACTCCCTCTTTTTAAAAATGGTTTTAATAATATCTCCATTCATTTTTATAAACGCTAGGGAATACGTACCTAGTCTCACCCATTTGTCCTTATACAACAAGCCCCGCAACCCCGAAGCCAGATTAGTGAATCTTCACTGTGTTCCTTCACTGGCAAGTATATCCACTTTCAGTCAAGGAGTTCAAAATTAGATACAATACTCCCCATGTAGTCTCCTCAATTCTCTATTTTATTGCAATTGAGACAATTTTACTCATATCCTCAGATAATTATTATTTTCCTAATCTTTTACCACACTTATATTTTGGCTTTTAGTGATGTGTGCAGTGGGAAACCTAGGCATCCGTACAATGAACAGATTAGACCTCTCTTCCTTTGAGATAAAATGGTTGAGGACTGATTGATAGGAGTTCAAAACTACGAAGGAGTTTTGATCAAGTGAGCGCATGGGCTCAAGAGGAAAAGTACAACATGAGAACATTTACACAGGGTCCAAGAAATCTACAAGGAAATTAAGAAGAACTTTCTTTACCAAAGAATTTTAACAATGTGGCAAACGTTAGCACAGAGAGCTGCAAAAACCAATTTAAGGGAAGGCTGGAAAAAGCTATGCTGACAAACTTAGATAAGGAAAGAAAAGAAAAATCTTCTGTGGAGTTTCATGCTAACCTACTTTTATGCCCTATATCTTATGTGATCATATGTAATGCTCAAGAATTAAAAGCTGGCGTAGTTCCACAAAATCTAAACTGCTATAGGGATGCTTCCTTTGCTGGATGGAACAGTTTTTAAGGTTGATGACTGGGGAGAATTTCAATTGGAACTTCTCTGGGTAGGAAACTCATTTTGCAATGACTTTTCCAATTATCCCATATAAATCGCACCCCCACCTCCCCCCCCCCATTAAATAGGACCGCAAAGACTTTCACAGTCCTCTTCGCCTTTTCCCTGAGAAAAGAACTTCACATGAGCAGATAGGCAAAAAAAGCCTTTTTTCAGCCAAAAAAAGGAAAGGAAAAATGGTTCACGGATGATAAGCTCCGAGAAAATGGGCACCGCCACGGCACACAATTCACGCCCAATCAACAGAGCAAGATAGTGTCCTTCATGGCATCTCAGGAAATGGCTTGCTAGCCTTTGCTAGCAGTCTCCCAATTCAGCGCCAAAAAAACCCACCGTTCTTCAGCTGCGTACATCCAGGGTATAGACACTCCGGTCCCGCCGAATCCATGAGTTGGGATGTCTGTCCCATTTTCCATGAACACTATATGATTTGTTGCCCTGTTACAGCTCATTGCCAGGAAATAACAGACTGCACACTGTATATAATTAAAGGAAGTATATTTATGAATATTAACTAAAGAGGTAGTAAAGAAAAGAAAAAAAAACAAACAGGACCCATTCCAATGAAACAGTCAACTGTGCACAGGTTGGAGCTAAACTCTTCCAAAAGTCATATTCCCCAATCCTCAGTAGACTCCCACACCTTGCTCCATCGAATCACTGTCCCCACCGGATTGAATCCTATGACCGGTTCTCTCTAGTGTCTTCTCTCTTCATCCCCCACCGAACAAAGACAAAAGCTCACACCGGTGTCAGGCAAAAAATAATTCAGCTCCCCAGCCTTCTCTCCGGATTGGATGACTCATATTCGTAAGCTCCTGTTATCTCTAACAGTAACTCAAACACTGCTTCTAAAGAAAAAATCATCGCATGAAATGCATTAATATATGAATACTCCTACAACATTCAGAGTGAAACCGTTCCCAGAGTGTTACACAAACGTAGCTCCTGCAGGAGCTGGAACAGGAGAATAACCAGGAACAGATGTACCAACAAAGCATGATGAGGAGCAGGACCAGGTATATGGACACAGCGTGACAGGTACAGGACCAGGTGTATGGACACAGTGTGACAGGTACAGGACCAGATGTATGGACACAGCGTGACAGGTACAGGCCCAGGTGTATGGACACAGCATGACAGGTACAGGCCCAGGTGTATGGACACAGCATGACAGGTACAGGACCAGGTGTATGGACACAGTGTGACAGGTACAGGACCAGGTGTATGGACACAGCATGACAGGTACAGGCCCAGGTGTATGGACACAGCATGACAGGTACAGGACCAGGTATATGGACACAGTGTGACAGGTACAGGCCCAGGTGTATGGACACAGCATGACAGGTACAGGACCAGGTGTATGGACACAGTGTGACAGGTACAGGACCAGGTATATGGACACAGCATGACAGGTACAGGCCCAGGTGTATGGACACAGCGTGACAGGTACAGGACCAGGTATATGGACACAGCATGACAGGTACAGGCCCAGGTGTATGGACACAGCGTGACAGGTACAGGACCAGGTATATGGACACAGCACGACAGGGTACAGGACCAGGTATATGGACACAGTGTGACAGGTACAGGACCAGGTGTATGGACACAGCATGACAGGTACAGGACCAGGTGTATGGACACAGTGTGACAGGTACAGGACCAGGTATATGGACACAGCATGACAGGTACAGGCCCAGGTGTATGGACACAGCGTGACAGGTACAGGACCAGGTATATGGACACAGCACGACAGGGTACAGGACCAGGTATATGGACACAGTGTGACAGGTACAGGACCAGGTGTATGGACACAGTGTGACAGGTACAGCACCAGGTGTATGGACACAGCATGACAGGTACAGGACCAGATGTATGGACACAGCACGACAGGTACAGGACCAGGTGTATGGACGCAGCATGACAGGGTACAGCACCAGGTGTATGGACACAGCATGACAGGTACAGGACCAGGTGTATGGACACAGTGTGACAGGTACAGGACCAGGTATATGGACACAGCATGACAGGTACAGGCCCAGGTGTATGGACACAGCATGACAGGTACAGGACCAGGTATATGGACACAGTGTGACAGGTACAGGCCCAGGTATATGGACACAGCGTGACAGGTACAGGACCAGGTATATGGACACAGCATGACAGGTACAGGCCCAGGTGTATGGACACAGCGTGACAGGTACAGGACCAGGTATATGGACACAGCACGACAGGGTACAGGACCAGGTATATGGACACAGTGTGACAGGTACAGGACCAGGTGTATGGACACAGTGTGACAGGTACAGCACCAGGTGTATGGACACAGCATGACAGGTACAGGACCAGATGTATGGACACAGCACGACAGGGTACAGGACCAGGTATATGGACACAGTGTGACAGGTACAGGACCAGGTGTATGGACGCAGCATGACAGGGTACAGCACCAGGTGTATGGACACAGTGTGACAGGTACAGGACCAGGTGTATGGACACAGTGTGACAGGTACAGGCCCAGGTATATGGACACAGCATGACAAGGTACAGGACCAGGTGTATGGACACAGCACGACAGGGTACAGGACCAGGTATATGGACACAGTGTGACAGGTACAGGACCAGGTGTATGGACGCAGCATGACAGGGTACAGCACCAGGTGTATGGACACAGTGTGACAGGTACAGGACCAGGTGTATGGACACAGTGTGACAGGTACAGGCCCAGGTATATGGACACAGCATGACAAGGTACAGGACCAGGTGTATGGACACAGCATGACAGGTACAGGACCAGGTATATGGACACAGCATGACAGGGTACAGGCCCAGGTGTATGGACACAGCATGACAGGTACAGGACCAGGTATATGGACACAGCGTGACAGGTACAGGCCCAGGTATATGGACACAGCATGACAGGTACAGGACCAGGTGTATGGACACAGCGTGACAGGTACAGGACTAGGTATATGGACACAGCGTGACAGGTACAGGCCCAGGTGTATGGACACAGCGTGACAGGTGCAGGACCAGGTGTATGGACACAGCATGACAGGGTACAGGACCAGGTGTATGGACACAACATGAGAGGAAGAGGACCAGGTGTATGGACACACCATGACAGGTACAGGACTAGGTATATGGACACAGTGTGACAGGTACAGGCCCAGGTGTATGGACACAGCATGACAGGGTACAGGACCAGGTGTATGGACACAGCATGACAGGTGCAGGACCAGGTGTATGGACACAGCATGACAGGTACAGGCCCAGGTGTATGGACACAGCATGAGAAGGTGCAGGGTAGTGTGGAGCTGGGAAATGGAAAACGTTGACAACTTAGGCAGGGTGTCCATAGAGGGAAAGAGTGTAAGCATTGAATGGAGGCCCCTCTGGCAGGGCAGGAGGAGGTTAAAGAGTAGGTTGGACTGGCAGAGAATAGGTCGAAGGTTTCAATGACAGAAGCATGCAACTTTTGAAAGTTAAAGGGAAGGTGGATCAGTTGGGTGGGAAATGAGGGTGTGTGTGTGTGTGTGTGTGTGTGTGTGTGTGTGTGTGTGTGTGTGTGTGTGTGTGTGTGTGTGTGTGTGTGTGTGTGTGTGTGTGTGTGTGTGTGTGTGTGTGTGTGTGTGTGTGTGTGTGTGCGCGTGTATGTAGCATGGTAGAGTAGGTGTTAGTGTAACATTATTAAAGAGCCAGCTGTAAAATCGAGGTTCGATTCCCACAATTATCTGTAAGGAACTTGAACATCTACCCGTGACCATGTGGGTTTCCTCTGACATTCAGAAGGACATACGGCTATGGTTAGTGAGTTGTGGGAAGCTACATTTGTAAAGGAAGTGTGCCAACAGTTGTGTGTCTGCCTAGCAGAATGCTCATTGATTTGATGCAAAAAGACATAATTCAATGTGTTTTGCTGCACATGTGAAAAATAAAGTTAATCTCTCCAATCCCTGAAGGAGACAGTGAGGGGTAAAGTAATGTGTTAACTTGATAACTGATATGGCTCGTATGTTCAAGGTTTCATTTCCAAAGTAGCCTCAACTTGAAAAGTAGTGGCATTGAATATAAAGGGAGCACAGCTTGTGGAAGATCTTTGTTTTTGAAAAGGCAGTGCTCCAGTGTAGAGGTGGCCTGTGCCTACAGTGTCAGGCATCTATTCCCACTGCACAAGGCAAGAACTGTGTAACTGCATTCAGTTCCTAATTTCAGACAATCACAGGTATCCTTGCAACATCAGTTATGCCACAGTACAAGCAAATTTCCATCAGGTGTGCTGTAAGAGCTGCGTAATTCATCACCCCAGGTGTAATCTCAAAGCTACTGTGACATGACATAGGATCATCAAATTTTATGGGATTGCAGGTTTTCACAGACTCAAGGTCCAATCCATGGCAATTTCTACTAATTAGCCCTTTCATTCAAAGTTCAAAGTACAGTTTTCAAATTAAATTTATTATCAAAGTACAGATATGTCACCAAATACAACCCTGAGATTCATTCTCTTGAAGGCATACATGGTAAGTCCGTAAACACATTAGAACCAATGAATGTCTACACACAACAGCATGGACAAACAACCAATGTGCAAAGGACAACTAACAGGTAAGTATGAAAGAGAAAAAATAATAAACAAATAAGCAAAAAATATCAGGAAAATGAGATGAAGAGTCCCTGAAAGTGAGCCCATAGATTGTGGGAACAGTTCAGTGCTGGGGCGAGTGAAGTTGAGTGAAGTTATCCCTCTGGTTCAGGAGGATCTGGTGATGTGTGTCCTGAGGATCCTGTACCTTCTGCCTGATGGCAGCAGCGAGAAGAGAGCATATTCTAGGTGGTGGGGGTCTCTGATGATAGATGCCCCTTTCCTGTGTCAATGCTCCATGTAGATGTGCTCAATGGTGTGGAGAGATTTACCCATGAATCCTATTTTTGTAAGATTTTTCATTTAAGGCCATTGGTGTTTCCACACCAGGCCATGATGCAACCAGTTAATAAGCTCTTACCATATACCTATAGAAGTTTGTAAAAGCTTAGGATGACATGCCAAATCTTCACAAACTTCTAAGGAAGTAGAGGAATGCCATGCTTTCTTTGTGATTGCACTTATGTGCTAAGCCTAGGACAGGTCTTCTGAAATGATAACACCGGGGAATTTAAAGCTGTTAACCCTCTCCACCTCTGATACCCTGACGAGGACTGGCTGATGGGCTTCTGGTTTCCTCTTCCTGAGGTCAATCAGCTCCTTAGATGTGCTGCGATTGAGTGAAAGATTGCTGTTGTGGCACCATTCAGCCAGATTTTCAATCTCTCTCCTATCTTCTGATTCATCACCACCTTTGATTCAGCAAACAACAGTGGTGTCATCAGCAAACTTAAATATGGCATTGGAGCTGTGCTTAGCCTCACAATCATAGGTATAAAGTGAGTAGAGCAGGGACTAAGGACACAGCCTTGTGCCACAACTGTGCTGATGAAGATTGTGGACGACACGTTGTTGCCAATCCAAACTGGCTGGGGTCTGCAATTGAGGAAATCGAAGAGCTAATTGCACAAGGAGGTATGGAAGCCAAGGTCTTGAAGCTTATTGATTAGCTTTGAGGGGATGACAGTCGATAAAGAGCATCCTGATGTATGAACCTTTGCTGTCCAGATGCTCCAGGGTTGAGTGAAGAGCCAATGTAATGGCACCTGCTGTAGACCTGTTGTGCCGGTAGGCAAAATGGAGTAGATCCAAGTCACTTCTCAGGCAGGAGATGCTATGCTTAATCAACAACCTCTCAAAACACTTCATCACCATGGACATAAGTGCTACTGGATTATAGTCACTGAGGCAGGTTACCACTTCTTCTTAAGCACTGGTATAATCAAAGTCTGCTTAAAGCATGAGGGTACCTCAGGTTGCCAAAGCAAGAGATTAAAGATATCTGTGAACACACCAGCCAGTTGATCAGCACAGGTCTTTAGTACTTTGCCAGGTACCCTCTCTGGGCCAGATGCTTTCCATGGGTTCATCCTTCTGAAGGATGCACAGACTGAAACACAGGTCCATGGGGGGCTATGGGATTTCATTAAGGTTCCTCCATATTTTGATGGTCAAAGTGAGTATAGAAGGCATTGAGATCATCTTGGAGTGAAGGCTTGTTGTCACCTATGCCGTTTGGTTTCACTTTGTAAAGGGTAATAGCATTCAAGCCCTGCAACAGCTATAAGGCGTCCCCCAGAGACTCAAGTTTAGTCCAGAACTGCCACCTCATATGTGAGATGGCTGTCTGGAGATCGTACCTGGACCTCTTGTATCTTATTTGGTCGCCAGACCTGAATGTCTCTGAATGGGCCCTGAACAGATTACAAATCTCATAGTTCATCTCAGGCTTCTGGTTGAAGTCTCTGAATGATTTTACTGGGACATCCTCAATATGTTTTATGAAAATCTGTAACTGTTTTAATAAAATCTGTAACAACTGTTCAGATCCTCTGATGAGTCCTTGAACACGGTTCAGTCTACTGACTCAAAGCAATCCTGGAGCCACTCCTCTGCCTCCTGTAACCCCCTCTTTGTTGAAGCCTTGTTCTTCAGCCTCTGCCTGTATGCAGGTAGGAGGAGGACAGACAAGTCATCAGATTTCTCTAAATGTGGTCTAGTCATAGAACAGTAGGCATTCCTAATCAAGTGTAGCAATGGTTTAGTGTGTTAGGACCCCTAGTGCTGCAGTTTCTGTGCTGAATAATTAAAGGACTTGTAGCTGCAAGGTTCTTCACAGAGATACCATGATAACTATGTAGGTTCCTAGTCATGAACCGGGCATTCATCTATCCAGCTCCTGATCACAGTGCACCCCACAACCTCCACATTCTGCTCTTTGAATGATGTGCTGTGTTACTGGTAGGGGCTGACCTTACCTGTGCCTGCCTTATCCAGGATAATATCACGCGTTAGTAAATCAAGGCTAAAAGACTTTTCACCACTCATCCAAGAGACTTCTTCAGTTCTAACCCCTGGTTGAAACTCAGAAGGATTTTCAACCCATACTAAATCCCTGTGTTTTTTAAACCTACAAATACACTCAGACGAATATGTGTCCATCCCCAGGATCCTATTCCCAAATGTAAATGGAGCAACATGAGTGAATCTGCAGATGCTGGAAATAAATAAAAAACACAAAATGCTGGCAGAACTCAGCAGGCCAGACAGCCTCTATGGGAGGAGGTAATAACGATGTTTCGGGCCGAAACCCTTCATCAGGAGTGGTTTCAGGAGGAGAAACATCGTTATTACCCCCTCCCATAGATGCTGTCTGGCCTGCTGAGTTCTGCCAGCATTTTGTGTTTTTTATGTAAATGGAGCAATATTGTATATGCTATCCAAAGCAATGAGAACTGCACAGATCTGCATATCGGCAAGACAAAGCCACAAATGGATGGCAAATATAGGAAGCTAACACCTCAGGTCAAGATTCAGCTATATAGCTACACCTAAAGGACAAGGGACACTCCTTCAATGACAACAATGTGCACATTTTGGATAGGGAGGACAAACTGGAAAACCCATCCCAGAACAGAGGGTGTGGGGTATGACACCACCTATCAGCTACTTACAATGTAGGCTACATCCACACTAGACCAGATAATTTTGAAAATGCCAGTTTTGCATAAAAACGATAGGCGTCCACACTATGTGTTTTTGAAAATATCTCCATCCACATTGAAACGGAGATCTTGGCAAATCTCCTCTTACTGGGCATGTGCAGGACACATCTACCGAAAACAAGCAACATGTTTGGTGTTGAATCTCACCGTAAAAGTGTGTGTTTGTGTAGTTACAAACTAGAAAATGACAGACAGCTGTTGGCTTTCGCGCAGGAGAACTTAAAAGTAAAAAAAAACCAAATACTGGAGCGTATGGAGGCAACCGACAGGGAGTTCACGGACACTATGACCCGGCTGACAACGAACATTGAAAAACTGACTAACTCTGTTGCATTAATAAAGCACCTGGTTAAATGTATAAAACATGTCTGCATCAGTGTTATCTTGTATTTCCATACAATATTACATTAGGCTGTTACACATCTATTGTCAGAGAAGTACTTGCATAAATAGGTAAAACACCTTCATACGAGCAAGGACAGAAAACAGGGCAAAGTGAGTATACTTATTTATTCAGTAAGTTATGGGTCAAAGTATTTGGTGAGTACATTTCTAACTCTTCTGGCTTCAGTCTCGTTGCCGTCTGTTCTGAAATTGTTAGGTTGCATTCAAGAAAACAATGAAATAGTGCGCTGCCCCCTGACAGTGTTTTCAGAAGTCTCCGGTTACCCCATCCGCACTGATCTGCCCGAGCAGCGTTTTCAAAAATACCCACCCTGGAAAGCGTTTCTGAAAAGCTCTGGTTTCAGGGGACGAAAACGTCATTTTAGTGTGGACGAAGGGTAAAAACGAAGAGAAAAAGCTTCGGTTACGGATTTATCCGGTGTAGTGTGGACGTAGCCGTAGTCTTCACATCTCTACTCAGGTGCTTCCACAACAGTTCACACCTCCATTCATGCAAAGGTAAAACTAATGACTTTCTCATTACCTCTACGACTCTTAACGACCTTCATGTGAGAGCTACACCTGTAAACAACTCAGAATTTATAAACCAGGAAAAGCTACCCACCATGGATTAGAACTGAAAAAGCCTCCTGGATAAGTGGCAAAATTTCTTCTAGGCAATACAGCAAGTCCGATTTCTTTGATTTACTACAGCTTGATAAACAATGAGCTGGATGACTGAGAGCCTTCATATACTATCCAGGATAATATTACTCCAATAAAAGGGAGTATATTATATACATGCTGCAGTTTGGAGATCGTAGGTGATTGAGGGGTGACCAGATAGAAGTATACAAGATCATAAGGGCTATAGGCAGGGTGAAAGCACATTGTTCTTTTTCCCAAGGTGTTGCTAAGAACAGGAAGGTATAGCTTAAGAGCAAAGACACTGAATTAAAAAGGACACTGAAGCCAATCCTTCATGATGAGTATGTGGACTGAGCTGCCAGAAATACTGTTTGAAGCTGGCACATTGGCAACATTTAAAAGCCATCAAGGTAAGTAACTGGATAGGAGAGATTTGGATGGCAGTGGGCCAAACACGAGCAGATGAGACCGGCTCATGGCTAATCAATACATCCCATATAGATGAGATGGGCTGATGGGCTCATTTCCATGCAGTGTGACTGACCAAACGGCATAGAAGGACTAAACTAATGGATAAAATAAAGAACCGGAGTTCAGATTTGTAAACAATCTCCATAATTTGTAGTTTAATTTTAATCAAAATGAATTTTAGGATGTTAGCTGTAGAATGTAGAGAGCCCAATGAGGAAAAGGGAAATTGGTCTCTTTGGGTTATGGACACTGAGTAAGTGATGTTTCCTGTGTACAGTTAAAATATATCAGGGTCCAGTGTATTGCATTTGTAACACCTGTGTAGTGCCGCACTCTTAATGAGAAAAATCAAATTACACGGTACTACACCAGGTGGTAGTAGGTCATCAGAAGCTCTAGATATTGGAAGGAAGCAGTGAACAGAAAACACACACCTGGTAAATTCTATTTATAAAAAAATAGCAATATATTCAAAATATTTACATGAGTAAGAACAATTCAAAATTCCAGCATTCTGTTTAGATACCAAATCTCAAATATAAAATAAAAACCAAATTCCTGTTTAGTTAGAATCAGTGAGATTCATCAGAATAACCTTTATTACTCCAGTTTCTCTAACTAATTAAATCTAGTGATATTCCCTATTTAAAGGTTTACAGACTAACAATTGCCTTTCTATTTATCCTTAGTTACAAATCTAATTAAATTCTTATTCTTAAGTATTATGATCAACTTCAGTTTCAGTTCAAGTCAGTATATTTACAAATTCAAAAATTATATATATATAATTTCATGATGTTCTCCAACATCGGAACTCTTAAACAAAGTAAATCTCATTTAGTAACTTATCAAAGACTTTACAAAAATTATCAGTTCTTGCAGTTCCTCTATTTCAAAATAACTCAGTATCAAATTGTCATTTCCAAATATTTCTCAGTTACAACACTACTGAACGTATTTCACACACAAATTATACACTCGGGGCAGTAGAAGTGTTTTAACTCAACAAATCCCTCGGTATGATTTAACAGAACTAATTCCCGGTTACACAGTAGAGATCCTGGACCCTCGTCTCTGCCAATATTGTTTCACTATAGCTGCTGCTTGTTTTAGCCAAAGCTTCAATAAACCTTTTATTGCTATTGTCTCTCCTCCAGGAGTTTCACCCTGATGTTTTCAAGGGTAGAGACACTCACTATTAATTCCACTTTTAACTGTTTATATATTTAGTTTGTAATAGTTTGCAAAGTTTTTCTCGCTTGACTGCGCCAGCCACACCTTGTTCTCGCATAGCTTTTTTGCCCAAGTGCTTTTTGTAAAATTCGATTTCCTCCCTCCACAGATGGAGTTTTCTAGCATTAAATCCTTGGGTTTAATTAACCTGAGTTACACATTCTCTTTAATGATACACAGGCCTACACTATTTCACAGGGTTTATTTAAACTTACTGGGCTTACTGGAAACATAACTACAATAAAATTTCTAAAAGGATTAAAAATGTGTTGGGATATTAGGGAGTGTGATATCCAAAAGCCCAGAAACTCCCACTCTGGCACTAGAAAAGTTTCAAGTTTCTAATATTGGTGTTTTACTGTAATTGTTAGAAATAATAAAATCAAAAAGGTAAACACAGAAAGTTGTTTCATTTGATGGGGGAATTCCAGAATGTGGAAGCATTATCTTTAAATTTAGGAGTGAATTCAGGATGTATTTATTCACACACAGGACTGTGGAATTGTGAAATACTCTGCTCAGTGGGCTCTGGATACTGAGCTAAGTTGAGATTTGTCAAAGGAACAGCAGAAGATCTTTATCGTGGGGTGAGTATAGTAAGGCATATGGAACAAATTGGTTGGTGGTGAACTAATACAACCAGGATCCATTTCAATAATGGAGCAGGACTAGGGCATGGTCCTGTTTCCCTGATCTTGTTCCACCAAATGTGTGCAGCCTGGAGAAATACAGCCCTTGTCTGCGCCTGGTTTGAGAGATAGCTGTCCCAAAAGCATTTTGTCTTTGACGCTAATAGACAAATAAAAACGTAATATCAAATTGTTTTATTTGATGTGCAATCCCAAAAGGAATGAAAACAGTAAATAATAAATATTTCTCTCTTGTATTATACATCATAAACTGATTGTTATTGAACCACAGACATCTCCTAATAAATTGTGACATTGACACAAGAGATTCTGCAGATGCTGGAAGTCTTGAAGTTCTGTAAATGCTGGAAATCAAAATGCTGGAGGAACTCAGCAGGTCAGGTAGTAAACTGGAGGGAAATAAACAATGAACATTTTGGGCCAAGACTCCTCATGAGGACTAGAAAGGAAGGGGACAGAAACTATGGCAAAATTATTATGATTATGTTTTGCCAAAGTAATGTTTAGATAGCCCTTTCAGCAGCAAAATAGTAAAATTTCATGCAGTCTGCATGGACGCTGATAAATGTTAACAGGAGCTTGTCCACAACTGTTGGATTTTGCTGCCTGTGTACAATTTGTTATCAGTCATGTTTAAAAAGCCCTGAATTTCAGAACATAAACCAGTAACAATTTCTTTTACACCCTTAATTGTTTTTTTACACTTAGCAAATGCTTTTGAAGCTGGTAACAACACTTAACAATGCTAATGCAATTCTATTATAAAGCAGTGAAATACTGTAGTCTTAATAATATCAGGGACCTTAATTTCATTCTGTTGTGATTGTTTATTGCCAAACTGATGCAGATAGCTTCATCTCCCTAGAATTACCTTGGCTTGATTTGGAACATAATCGTGAAGAAATTTTTGAGGTAGAATAATTTGCAAGAGTTTTAGGCACAGCATTTTACCTCTAATCTCCACAGAGTTAAATTTAAAATCTTAATATCTACTCCAGAGTAATGAAAAAACAACTGGTGTAAAATACCTCTGTAGTTTTGAAGTGCAGTCAATATTGTAGTGTAAGCATCAATTTTCACAGGTAGCAAGGAAATTAATGATCACCTATTTTCCAATTGAGTGATTAATCATGTCCAGTTGCTCTTCTTCAAATAGTCTGGCTAAATAAGATCATTGATAGGGTTCAGTCTTAATGTCTTGTTTCAAAAAGAGGACTTGAGTGTATACTGCTTCCTCTATTTGTCCATAGTTATGGGATGGTTCATACAGTCAGAAGAACCAAGAGCAGTGAGAGTTCCTTGCTGATAGAGCATGAATGAAACCCCTGGACCCAGTAAATAAACACTCAGGATGTCATGACTCAGTCTGGCCAGCTAGGGGCACCAGATTCCTTCAGGCCCCAGCTCCCTTGATTATTGGTTGATTGTTTTCATCTGTGTCTTGTTTTGGTGATCGTTGCACCTGTGCCTTGTTTTCCTTCTCTGTTTAAGTTATATTTTATTCATCTTTGTTCAGTTCTGAACCTATCTGCCCAGTGTGTGGTGATTCTTGAATCCAAACCTGTCTTCTCTACTAACAACTCACAAGTAAAGATTCTTTGTTTACTTCCCTTCTTGTCGCTGGTCTCCTGTGTGCCTGGGTCCACCTGGTCTAAGACTCTTCTTGTTGTCCACTGGTTAAGGAAATTGAACTTCACCATAACAACCCTGGTTCAAACCCAGCCTGGTAACCACCCCTTGGTACAATAAAACTGAGTCACTCTTGGACCCAGTGAAGTATGAGCATCTTTGATCAGTGTTGGCCAGCCAAGAAGTCACGGTGAGTGGACATGAGTGCGTGCTCCAGCAGATCTTGACCACAAGCACTCATTCACAGAGACCAACTGAGTGAGCCAGCAAATTCTTGGTTCCACTCACCAACTCCCCTCAACTTACTCCAGAGGAGCTGATTCAACTGGGCAAAAATTGGAGTTTCTCCAGCTGAGCAGGACTGGAGAATGAAGGGTGAATGCTGCCTCTACTGTGCTGTACTGGACTGTTTGTCCCCGTCTCCCCTGAGTTATCTCAAGTTGCTCCTCAGTGTGCAGACCTGCTAGAGGTTTTTGGAAGGATGTAGGCCTTGGCATTCGTGCCTCATTGAGCCTATGACTGTGCCACTGAATTGCTGCCTGAAACCTGTCAGTCCTGGGAAGATCTCTGCTCCCTGTCAACTCCAGAGGGACTGACCTTGGAGGATTCATCTGAGATGCTGAGTGTCCTGTTTCATTCTCCCCTTCACAATCCCTGCTGGTGTGGGTTTCTCCTCATGATGAAGTCCCATCTGGTTCATAGCTGGATCTAATGCTTGGTGAATTGGGGGGGTAATGGCTTCCTCCAGTGACATCCTGGGCCTGGACCTGTTTGGAGACATCCACTGTTGCCACCTGGGTTGTCAGCTGCCAGCCATAGAAGGGGTTGAGTCCTGTTATGCCTTGGTCTGGCTCACGTGGGGCTACCAGAGTTTTCCAGGCTTCAGGACTCCTCCTCCCCTGATTATTGGCTGATTTTTTTTTTCACTTTTGTCTCGTTTTGGTTATCATTGCACCTGTGCTTTGTTTTGTTTTTGCTATTTACATTCCATCCATTTTGTTCATTTTGCTCAGTCTTGAGCTTACCTACTCAGTGTGATGATTCTCGAGTCCTAGTAGTCTGTGTTGTCTACAAACCAATCCTCAAAAAATGGTTCCTTTTTCAATTCCATCCTCGCGTCTCATCTCTTCTCCCCTTGGTCCACCTGGTCTAAGACTTTCCTGTTTGTTATGGTGAAATTCCATATTCTTAACCAGTGAACTCTCCTGGTTGCCCTCTAGTTAATGTTACAAAATTTCACCATAACCCTGATTCAAACCAGTCTGGCAACCACCCTTTGATGCAGAGGACATGTAATCTCTGCCATGAGTATCTTTTTAAACATGAGATTTAGAGAGGTCAAGGTAGAAAAGAGTGTTCCTGAAGTCTTGTTGGAAATAATATTTACTTTGCTGAGCACTCTAATCCCATCTACAAGTTTGCAGATGTTAGCACCAAAGTGGGCTGTGTCTCAAGTAATGATGAGTTGCAGAACGTGAAGGAAATAGAGAGGTTTCAAGCAATTTTAAGCTAAACAAACAAGCTGGTCATTGACTTCAGGAAGCAGGCAGTGCCCATGCAATGGCTGAGGAGGGTTAAAAGCTTCAAGTTTCTAGGACTGAATGTCACCAATGGTGTGTCCCTATCCAACCAAGTGGATACCATGAGGAAAAAAGCTCAACAATATCTCTACTTCCTCAGGAGATCTTTCAAGTTGCCACTGGCAATATATGGCGATCTTTTGCGGACAGCTCAATAACCTACTAGATATTCATCAAGATATACTCCTGAAATGTAATTGCTGCAATATGCACCTTGTAATTTCCCTTCAAGAAATATACTTTGAACCATCTAAATGAGCTAGCAATTTTACAATTTCTTGAAGAATACATTAAACTTCACTCTCAGGAATGCAGGTATGGCATCTTGAAGATGAAGGTCGGCCACTGCTGGGATGGCCATTGCCGGGGCAGATTTCAAGCCAGATTTAGGGATTGAGACTTGAGAGTGGAAAGTGAGCAGATGCCAGCCAGGATCCCCCACTGAGTCTGCTGGTGTTTGACCCACCTGCCTCTCTTGCATTTACCACTGAGCAGGCAGTGCAGGAGTCCTGCATCTCTTTGGGATCAGCTGTTGCCCTGCAGCCATCCAGTTCCTGGAGTGGCTTCACTTGCTTCAGTGCCAAACTGACCCTGCAGCTCGTGTTCTATGGATTATTTGTTTACTTTTGTATTATTTGTGTCATTTGTCTTATTTTGTACATTGGACTTCTGTTGATCTTTGTTTGTGTGTGTGTGTGTATGAGTTTTTTTTCCTCTGTGGATTTACTACATTCCTGCAGGTGCCTGCAAAAAAATGAATCTCAAGTTTGTATATGGTATACATAAAATGAAAAAAAAACAGCTTTGAATTTTAAAGAGATTTGACATGCCCATTGACCCTTGGGAATTTTTATCAAAGCATCCAACTGAATGCACCATAGACTGGTATGGCAACTGCTCTGCCTGTGACTGTAGTCACAGATCAGCCCATCACAGAAGCACCACCCTCCCTTCCAGACTCCATCTATGCTTCTCAATGTCTCAGTAGAGTGGCCAACATAATCAAAGATTACACCCAGCCCTGGAACTTTTCCACTTCCTCATCGGGAATAAGATCTAAAGCCTGAAAACACATACCACAAGGCTCAAGGACAGTCGCTACCCTACTGTGATAGGACTGTTAAATGGTCCCTTGGTAAAATAAGAACTCTCGACCTCACAATCTATCTTGTTATGATCTTGCACCTTATCTACCTGCAGTGCACTTTTTCTGGAGCTGTTGCACTTTATTCTGCATTGTGTTACTGATTTATTTAGTTCTACTTTGATGCCCTTATAGTGAATTAATCTGTAAGAGCAGTATGCAAGAGACGTTCACTGTATATAATAAACCAATTACAAATCCAATTCCATATGTGTGCTTCGGGGGAGAGGACCTTCAGCCAACCCTGAGTAGCTAATTGTCACCAAGTCTCGACTTACAGAAATAGGTAGCACCCCCTATGTAATAATAAAGGCCATCTTTGCATGAATATTTCCATAAGGCATAAGAGAGGGAATAAGCCATTCAGCCCATCTATTTCAGCTGATAACAAAGCAAAATCATTCACTGTTCCAGCAGTTCCTTTGATATAGCTTTAACAGTCGGGAAGATGGACATTCAGATATCCAGACGCAAGTGTTGGATCTGGAAATCATGAAATCTGCTGTAAATTAGCTCACTGTACTAACAGCGGCTGTGAATTAATCTTCAAAGTCACACATCCCAACCAGCTTGTCTTTGGAATGAGAGCAAAAAGCATCATCACAGGGAAAATATGAAAAGTCTACACATCACCTAACATCAGTATCGTGCCTGGCTACTGGAGCACTGCAGCAGCAGCATCAATAGTTGCACAACCAACATGTCCTGCGCACAAGGATGAATAGTATATGGAAAAACTCTGGTCAGTTATCAGGCAAATACTATCTACACCATAAGGTATAAGAGAAGATTTAGGCCCTTCAGCCCGCTGAGTCTGCTCCACCATTTCATCATGCTAATTCATTTTCCCATTCAACCCCATTCTCCCCTTTGATATCTTTACTAAATGGGAAAATATCAAAATCTGCTTTAAATATATCCAATGAATTAGCCTCCACAGCTGCCTGTGGCACTGAATTCTACAAAATCACCTCCCTCTGAATAAAGAAATTCCTCCTCATCTCTGCTTTTTAAGAGACATCCTTCCATTATGAATCTGTGTCTACTGGTGCTACACACACACCCTCTAATGGAACCATCCTCTCCAGGCCCTCTCTATCAAAGCTTTTTAATATCTAGTAGGTTTCAATGAAATCCCCTCTCACTCTACAAACTGCAGCAAGAACAGGGCTAGAGCTATCAAATGCTTCTCACATGTTAATCATTACAACCTGGCATCGTTCTCATGAATCCTCTCCAAAGCCAGATAAGGTGCCCAGAAATGTCCACTATACTCTCTCGCTTAGTGCAGTCTAACTAATGTCTTATAAAGTTTCAGCATAAATCCTTGCTCTTATTTACTAGTCCGCTTGAAATTAATGCTAATATTGCACTTGCCTTCCTTATTACCGACTCAACCTGCAAGTTAACCTTTAAAGAATTCTGCATGGTCTCTCGAGCCCTCCAATTTAAAAAAAAATAGTTTAAACCTTTATTCCTTCATCCTAAGTGCATGACCATAAACATCCCTACATTTTGTACTATCTGCAATTCTTACCCATTCTGTCCTTCTGCAGACAGCCTACTTCCTCAACACTACCAACCCTTCCATTTATCTCTGTATCATCTGCAAAATTAGCCACAAAATCATTCATTCCATCTAGATCATTAACACATAATGTGAAATGTAGTGGATCCAACACCAACCCCTGCAGTACACTTGTAGACATAGGAGACATTGTAAGACATAGGAGCAGAATTAAACCATTTGTCTCATTGACTAGCCATGATGAAATGGCAGAGCAGTTTCAGTGGGCCAAATGGCCAAATTCTTCTCCTATATCTTATGGCCTTATGATCTTAAAGGGACTTAGGAGTCATCATGCAGGATTCCCTAAAATTTAAATTGCAGGTTTAATCGGTGGTAAGGAAGGCAAATGCAATGTTGGCATTCATTTCAAGAGGACTAAAATATATGACTAATTTATTATCCTTCTCCCCTTAACCTTCAGCACCTTGAGAAATCAAGAACATGTCAACCAATATACTCAATGACTTTGCCTCTACAGTTGTCTGTGGCAATGAATTCCACATTTTCAACACCCTCTGGCTAAAGACATTTCTCCTCATCTCTATTCTAAAAGGGTGCTTCTTGATTCTGAGGCTGCACCCTCTGGTTGTCGACTCACACACAACAGAAAACATCCTCCCCATATCCGCTCTATATAGAACTTCCAATATTTGATAGGTTTCAATGAGATTCCCCCCTCATTCTTTTGAACTCCGGTGAGTATAGGCCCAGAGCCATCAAACACTGCTTATATGTTAATCCTTTCATCCCCAGAATTATTCTTGTGAATCCGCTCTGGACTCTCTCCAATGCCAGCACATCTTTTCTTAGATAATGGGTCCAAAACTGCTCATAATGCTTCAAGTGCCATCTGTCCAGGGTCTTATAAAGCCTTAACATTACATCTCTGATCTTATATTTTAGTCCTCTTGAAATGAATGCTAACATTGTATTTGCCTTCCGATTAAACCTGCAAGTTAAATTTTAAGGAATCCTGCGTGATGAGTTCTAAGTCCCTTCAAGATCATAAGACCATCAGATATGGGAGAAAAATTAGGCGATTTGGCCCATCGAGTCTGCCCTGCCATTTCTTCATGGCTAAGCAAATTTTCTTCTCAGCTCCAATATCCTGCCTTCTCCCCATATCCCTTCATGCCCTGACCAATCAAGAATCTATCAACCTCTACCTAAAATATACATTAGGACTTGGCCTCGACAGCTTCTTCATGGCAAAGAATTCCACAGATTCACCACCCTCTGGCTAAAGAAATTTTTCCTCATATCTGTTCTAAAAGGATGCCTTTCTATTTAGAGGCTGTTCTTGGACTCTCCCACCATTCGATTTCAATTAGGTTGCCCCACATTCTTCTGAATTCCATTGAATACAGGCCCAGAGCCATCAAATGCTCTTCATATGACAAGCCATTCAATCCTGGATCATTTTTGTGAACCTCCTTTGTACTCTCTCCAATTTCAGCATACCCTTGTTAAATTAAGGGGCCCAAACCTGCTCACAATACTCCAAGTGAGACCTCACCAGTGCTTTATAAAGTTTCAAGATTACGTCCTTGCTTTTATATTCTAGTTCTCTTGAAATGAATGCTAACATTGCATTTGCCTTCCTCACCACAATCTCAACATGCAAATTAACCTTTAGGGAATCCTGCATAAGGACTCCCAAGTCCCTTTGCATCTCAGTTTTTGTATTTTTTGTCCATTTAGAAAATGGACAAAATCATCTCTTTCATTTCTTCTACCAAAGTGTATAGCCATACACTTGTTGACACTGTATTCCATCTGCTATTTCTTTGCCCATTCTCCTAATCTGTCTGAATCCTTTTGTAGCCTTTCTATTTCCTCAGAACTACCTGACCTTTCGCCATATATTCATATCGCCTGTGAGCTTTGCAACAAAGCCATCAATTCCATTATCTAAATCATTGACATATAACGTAAAAAGAATTGGTCCCAACACTGACCCCCATGGAACACCACTAGTCACAAGCAGCCAGCCAGAAAAGACTCACTTCATTCCCACTCTTTGCTACCTACCAATCAGCCACTGCTTTACCATGCTAGAAGCTTTCCTGTAATAATGTGGGCATGTAGCTTATTAAGTAGCCTCATGTGTGGCACCTTGTCAAAGACCTTCTGAAAATCCAAGTACACAATATCACACAATTCTCCTTTGTCTATTGTTTTTGTTACCTTTACAAAGAATTACAACAGATTTGCCAGACAAGAATTTCCTTTGAGGAAACCATGCTGACAACAGCTTATTTTATCAGGTGCCTCCAAGTACCCTGAGACCTCATTCTTAATAATCAACTCCAACACCTTCCCAACCACAGAAATCAGAATAACTGGCCTATAGTTTACTTTCTTCTGCCTCCCTCCTTTTATGAAGAATGGAGTGACATTCGCAATTTTCCAGTCTTCCAGAACTATTCCAGAACCTAAGGATTCTTGAAAGATTGTTACTAATACTTCCATGATCTCTTCATCTACCTCTTTCAGAACTCATGGGTGTATACCATCTGGTCCAGGTGACCTATCTACCTTCAGGCCTTTCAGTTTCCTAAGAACCTTCATTACCCTTAAGAAACCGCAACGGTAAAAGGACGTTGATGGCAGTTATAGACAGGCCTCCCAACTGTGGCTGGGAGGTGGACCACAGGTTACAACAGGAAATAGAAGAGGCAAGTCAAAAGGGCAATGTTGTGGGGGATTTTAATATGCAGGTCAATTGGGAAAATCAGGTTGGTAATGGATCTCAAGAGAGTGAGTTTATTGAATAGTGGCATGAAGAAGTTTGAGCACCCCTGGTCAAAATTTCTGTTACTGTGAATAGTTAAGTGAGTAGAAGATGACCTGATCTCCAAAAGTCATAAAGTTAAAGGTGAAACATACTTTTCAATATCTTAAGCAAGATTAGTGTATTATTTTTGTTTTGTACAATTTTAAAGTGAAAATAAGGAAAGGAGCACCATGCAAAAGTTTGGGCACCTGAAGAGATTTGAGCTCTCATATAACTTTTACCAAGGTCTCTGACCTTAATTAGCTTTAGGGCCATGGCTTGTTCACGGTCATCGTTAGGAAGGGCCAGGTGATGCAAATTTCAAAGCTTTATAAATACCCTGACTCCTCAAACCTTGTCCCAACAATCAGCAGTCATGGGCTCCTCTAAGCAGTGGCCTAACACTCTAAAATTTAAAATAAATGATGCTCACAAAGCAGGAGAAGGCTATAAGAAGATAGCAAAGCGTTTTCAGGTAGCCGTTTCCTCAGTTCATAATGTGATTAAGAAATGGCAGCAAAGAGGAATGGTAGAGGTTAAGTTGAGATCCGAAAGACCAAGAAATCTTTCCGAGAGAACTGCTCATAGGATTGCTAGAAAGGCAAATCAAAACCCCCGTCTGACTGCAAAAGACCTTCAGGAAGATTTAGCAGACTCTGGAATGGTGGTGCACTGTTCTACTGTGCAGCAACACCTGCACAAATATGACCTTCATGGAAGAGTCATCAGAAGAAAACCTTTCCTGAGTCCTCACCACAAAATTCAGCGCCAGAGATTTGCAAAGGAACATCTAAACAAGCCTGATGCATTTTGGAAACAAGTCCTGTGGACTGATGAAGTTAACATAGAACTTTGTTGCCGCAATGAGCAAAGGTATGTTTGGAGAAAAAATGGTGCAGAATTTCATGAAAAGAACACCTCTCCAACTGTTAAGCATGGGGGTGGATCAATCATACTTTGGACTTGTGTTGCAGCCAGTGGCATGGGGAGCATTTCACTGGCAGAGGGAAGAATGAACTCAATTAAATACCAGCAAATTCTGGAAGCAAACATCACACCGTCTATAAAAAAAGCTGAAGATGAAAAGTGGATGGCTTCTACAACAGGATATTGATCCTAAACATACCTCAAATTCCACAATGGACTACCGCAATAGGCGCAAGCTTAAGGTTTTGCCATGGCCCTCATAGTCCCCCGACCTAAACATCATCGAAAATCTGTGGATAGACCTCAAAAGTGCAATGCATGCAAGATGGCCCAAGAATCTCTCAGAACTAGAAGCCTTTTGCAAGGAAGAATGGGTGAAAATCCCCCAAACAAGAATTGAAAGACTCTTAGCTGGTTACAGAAAGTGTTTACAAGCTGTGATACTTGCCAAAGGGAGTGTTACTAAGTACTGACCATGCAGGGTGCCCAAACTTTTGCTTCAGGCCCTTTTCCTTTTTTGTTATTTTGAAACTAAAAGATGGAAATAAAAAAGTAATCTTGCTTAAAATATTAAAGAAATGTGTCATCTTTAACTTTATGCCTTTTGGAGATCAGGTCATCTTTTACTCACTTAGCTATTCACAGTAACAGAAATTTTGACCTGGGGTGCCCAGATTTTTGCATGCCACCGTATACAGGCCTCCCAACAGTGGCTGGGAGGTGGACCACATGTTACAAAAGGAAATAGAAGAGGCGAGTCAAAAGGGTAATGTTATGGGGGATTTTAACATGCAGGTCAATTGGGAAAATCAGGTTGGTAATGGATCTCAAGACAGGGTGTTTGTTGAATGCCTAAAAGATAGCTTTTTAGAGCAGTTTGTCGTTGAGCCTACTAGGGGATTAGTTATACTGGATTGGGTGTTATGTAATGAACCAGAGGCGATTAGGGAGCTTAAGGTAAAAGAACCCTTAGGAACCAGTGATCACAATATGATTGAGTTCAACTTGAAATCTGATTGGGAGAAAGTAAAGTCTGATGCAGCAGTATTTCAGTGGAGTAAGAGAAATTACAGTGGTATGAGAGAGGAGTTGGCCAAAGTAAATTGGAAGGAGCTGCTGGCAGGGATGTCAGCTGAGCAGCAATGGCGTATGTTTCTGGGAAAATGAGGAAGGTGCAGGATATGAGTACTCCAAAACTGAAGAAATACTCAAATGGTAAAATAGTACAACCATTGTTGACAAGGGGAGTCAAAGCCATTGTAAAAGCAAAAGAAAGGACATACAACAAAGCAAAAATTTGTGGGAAGATAGAGTATTGGGAAGTTTTTAAAAACTTTCAGAAAGCAATTAAAACAATCATTAGAAGGAAAAAGATGAAATATGAAAGCAAGCTAGCAAATAATATCAAAGTGCATAGTAAAAGTTCTTACAAGTATGTTAAAAGTAAAAGAGAAGGAAAATGAGAGTGGATATAGGACCGTTAGTGAATGAGGCAGGAGAAATAATAACAGGGGACAAGGAGATGGCTGATGAACTAAATGAGTATTTGGCATCAGTCTTCACTGTGGAGGACACTAGCAATGTGCCTGACTTTGTAGTGTGTGAAGGAAGAGAGGTGGGTGCAGTTACTATTACAAGAGAGAAGGTGCTGAAAAAGCAGAAAGACCTAAAGGTAAATAAGTCACCCACACCAGATGAACTGCATCCTAGAGTTCTGAAAGAAGTAGCATTAGAGATTGTGGTGGCATTAGAAATGATTTTTCAGAAATCATTGGAACATGGTGCCCGAGGACTGGAAAATTGCAAATGTCACCCCACTCTTTAAGAAAGGAGGAAGGCAGCAGGAAGGACGTTATAGACCATTTAGCCTGACCTTAGTGGAAGACGTTAGAGTCAATTGTTAAGGATGAGGTGATGGCGTACTTGGTGACAAAGGACAAGACAGTACCAAGTCAGCATGGTTTCCTTCAGGGAAATTCCTCCCTGATGAACCTGTTGAAATTCTTTGAGGAGATTACAAGTAGGATAGATAAAGGGGTTGTAGTGGATGTTGTATATTTGGATTTTCAGAAGGCCTTTGATAAGGTGCCACACATGAGGCTGCTTTCCAAGTTAAGAGCCCATGGTATTACAGGAAAGTTACTAACATGGTCAGAGCATTGGCTGATTGGTAGGAGGCAGCAAGTGGAAATAAAAGGATCTTTTTCTGGTTGGTTGCCAGTGACTAGTGGTATTCCACAGGGGTCAGTGTTGGGACCACTTCTTTTTATGCTGTATATAAATGATTTAAATGATGGAACAGATGGCTTTGTCAAGTTTGCAGATGATACAAAGACTGGTGAATGGGCAGGTAGTATTGAGGAAACAGGTAGTGGCAAATGAAATACAATGTTGGAAACTGCATGGTCATGCACTTTAGTAGTAGAAATAAATGTGCGGACTGTTTTCTAAATGGGGAGAAAATCCAGGAATCTGAGATGTAGAGGGACTTGGGAGTCCTTGTGCAGACACCCTGAAGGTTAACTTGCCGGTTGAGTTGGTGGTGAGGAAGGCAAATGCCATGTTAGCATTCATTTCAAGAAGTCTAGAACACAAGAGCAAGGATGTGATGCTGAGGCTTTAAAAGGCACTGGTGAGACCACGCCTTGAGTATTGTGAACAGTTTTTGGCCCCTCATCTCAGAAAAGCTGTGTTGGCATTGGAGAGGGTCTAGAGGAGGTTCACAAGGATGATTCCAGGAATGAAAGGGTTATTATACGAAGAACATTTGATGGCTCTGGGTCTATGCTCACAGGAATTCAGAAGGATGAGAGAGGATCTTATTGAAACCTTTCAAATGTTGAAAGGCCTAGAGATAGCGGATGTGGAAAGGATGATTCCCATGATGGGAGAATCTAGGACAAGAAGGCACAGCCTTGGGATAGAGAGCCACCCTTTCAAAACAGAGATGCGGAGAAATTTCTTTAGCCGTAGGGTGGTGAATTTATGGAATTTGTTGCCATATGCAGCTGTGGAGGCCAGGTCTTTGGGCGTATTTAAGGTAGAGGTTGATAGGTTCTTGATTGGACATGGCGTCAAAGGTTATGGGGAGAAGGCCGGGAACTTGGGATGAGGAGGAGATTAAAAAAAGCATCAGACATAATTGAATGCAGAGCAGACTCGATGGGCCAGATGACCTAATTCTTTTCCTATGTCTTATGGTCTTCTCTGTAGTTATGGAAACTTCACTCACTTCATGACCCCTGACACCTGGAACTTTCACCGTACTGCTAGTGTCTTCCACAATAGAGACTAATGCAAAATAGTTATTCAGTTCATCCACTATTTCATTGTCCCCATTACTACCTCTCCAGTTTCATTTTCCAGTAGTCTAATATCTACTCTTGCCTCTTTTTTACACTCTCCACCTCTGTTTTTCAATTTTTCTCCCCATTTAAAAAATAGTCTACACATTTATTCCTTCTACCAAATTACATGGCCATACACTTCCTTACACTATATTCCATCTGCCATCTTTTTGTCCATTTTCCCAATCTGCCTAAGTCCTTCTGCATATTCCCTTCTTCCTCAACACTATTTGCCACTCCATATATTTTAGTATCATCTGCAAACTTAGCCACAAAGCCATCGATTCCTTTATCCAAATCATTGACATATAATGTGAAAAGAAGCAGTCCCAACAGCAACCCTTGTGGACCAGCAGCAGTCAAAAGGCCCCTTTTATTCCTACTCATGGCTCCTGCCAGTCAGCTAATCTTCTATCCATGCTATAATGTTTGCAATAATACCATGGGTTCTAATCTTATTAAGCAGCCTCATGTGTGGCACCTTGTCAAGGCCTTCTGAAAATCCAAATAAACAACATCCAAAGACTCTACTTTGTCTACTCTGCCTGTTATTTCCTAAAAGCATTCCAACTGATTTATTAGGCAAGATTCCTTCTTAAGGAAACTATGTGACCTCAGCCTCCTTTACAACACACATCCAAGTACCTTGAAACCTCATCCTTAATAATAGACTCCAATGTCTTCCCAACCACTGAATTCAGGCTAACTGGCCTATAATTTCCTTTTTTACTGCCTCCCTACCTTTTTTAAGATTGAAGTGACATTTGCAAATATCCAGTCCTCTGGAATTATTCCACAATCTATTGATCCTTGAAAGATCATTACTAATACCCACAATCTCTTCAGCTACCTGTTTCAGAACCCTGGGGTGTAGTCCATCTTGTCCAGTTGACATATCTGCCTTCAAACTTTTCAGCTTCCCAAGCATCTTCTCATTAGTAATAGCAACATCACTCATTTCTGAGCCCTGACACTCTTGAATTTCTGGCCAATGGCTAGTGTTTTCCATTGTGAAGACTGATGCAAAATACTTACTCAGTTTATCTGCCATTTCTCCCTCTCCAGTATCATTTTCCAGTGGTCCAATATCCACTCTTGCCTCTCTTTAAGCTTTATTTATATATTTTTAAACTTTAGTATGCTCTTTTATATTAATGGCTAACTTGCCTTCATATTTCATCTTTTCTCTGCTTATGGCTGTTTTATTTACTTTCTGTTGGTTTTTAAAAGCTTCCCAATCCTCTAACTTCCCAGTATTTTTGTTTTGTGATATGCCCTTTCTTTTGCTTTTATGCTGTCTTTGACTTCCCTCGTCACCCACAGATGCTTCATCCTCCTTTTAGAATACTTCATCTTTGGGATTTATCCATCATGCACCTTCCAAGTTACATCCAAGAACTCTAACCATTGTTGTTCCACTGTCATCCTTGCTGGTGCCCCTTTCCAATCAACTTTGGCCAGCTATTATTCTGTAATTCTCTTAATTTCAGTGTAATACTGACACACCTTACTTCATCTTCTCCCTCTCAAACTGCAGGGTGAATTCTATCATTTTATGATCATCAGCTGCTAGGGGTTCATTTTCCTTAAGCTTCCAAATCAAATCTGGTTCATTACATAACACCCAATCCAGAATTGCCTTTCTGTAGTGGGCTCAATCACTAGCTGCTCCAGTAAGACATCCCATCAAAATTCTACAATCTCCCTCTCTTGGGACCCTGCTGCAACCTAATGTTTGCAATTTATCTGCACATTGAAATCCTCCATCACTATTGTAACATTGCGCTTATTATATGCTTTTTCTACCTCTCATTGTAATTTGTATCCCACATCCTGGCTATTATTTGGAGACCAGTCATCAGGGTCTTTTTACCATTGCAGTTTCTTAAATCTACTCACAAGGATTCTATATCTACCAATCCTATGTCACCTCTTTCGAAGGATTATGATTTCATTTTTTAAAAACAGAGCCATCCCAACCCCTCCGCCTACCTGCCTGTCCTTTTAATACCACGTGTATCCTTGGATGTTAATCTCCCAGCTATAATCTACTTTCAGCCATGATTCAGTGATGTCCACAACATCATAAATGCCAATCTGTAACTGTACAAGTTCATCTGCCATACCCTGTGTACTGCGTACATTCTAATATCACACCTTCAGTCCTGTATTCATCACCCTTTCGATTTTGTTACCGTTACGCTCTAACTCATCCCACTGACTGCAATTTTGCCTTAATATCTTCCTGTCATTCCTTACTACACACTGCATCTACTTGTGTACCAACTGCCCCATCCTCAGCCCTATCATGCCAGTTCCCATCCCCCTGTCAAGTTAGTATAAACCATCACCAACAGCTCTAGCAAACCAGCCCACACGGATATTGGTCCTCATCAGGTTCAGGTGTAACCCATCCTTTTTGTATAGGTCATACCTCCCCAGAAGAGATCCAATGATCCAGGTATCTGTGTCCTACCCCTGCCCCAGTTCCTCATCCACACATTCACCTGCCAAATCATTCTATTCTTAATCCCACTGCTGCACTACACTGACAGCAATCCAGAGACTACTACCCTGGAGGTCCTGTTTTTCAGCTTTATACCCAACTCCCTATATTCTCTCTGCAGTACCTCTTCCCATTTCCTACCTATGTCATTGGTATCAATATGTACCACTACTCTGGCTGCTCCCCCTCCCCCTTAAAAGCTGTGGACCCGATCCAAGACATTCCTGCCCTGGCATCTAGGAGGCAACATGTGTTCCGGGTGCCTCTTTCACATTTGCGGAATCTCTTTTCTGCAATGGATATTTATGAAATCTCCATTCATTACTGTACTACTCGCCCCTCGCCATACTCCCTTTTGGGCCAGAGAGCCAGACTCAGTGCCAGAGACCTCCACTCTGCAGCTTCTCCCTGGTAGGTTGTTCCTCCAACAGTAGCCAATGGCAGCCAACAAGAAAAGGCACCCTTTATTCTCACTCTTTGTTTGCCAGTCAGCCAATCTCTATGCTGGTATCTTCCCTGTGATTCTGTGAGCTTGTTTAGCATCCTCCTGTGTGGCAATTTGTCAAAAGCCTTCTGAAAATCTCAGCAAACAGTATCCATTGACTCTAATGTTTCTGTCCTGCCTGACTACAGTTAAAGAGGTTATTTGTGGTCATATCACCCAGCGACTTCTCACTAGATATCACTAAGATGGGCTACAGAAACTAGTGCTACAGATACAGCCCAGTGCGTCACAGGTAAAGCCAGCTCCACCATGGAGTGTATGTCTCTGGAGCTTCGCTACAAGAAAGCAGAATCCATCAACAGGGACCACCACCATCCAGGCCATGTTCCCTTCTTGCTACTACCATTGGGTAGGAAGTTCAGGAGCCTTAAGTCCACACCACCAGGTTCAAAAATAGTATTACCCTTCAGCCATCAGACTTCTAATCTGGCATGAATAACTTCACTCACCTCAACTCTAAACTGATTCTACAACATATAAATTCAATTTCAAAGTCTGCATAACTCCTTTTCACAGTATTTTATAAAATCTTGGCTGATCTGACCATGGACTTGACTCCACCTACCTGCTTTTTATCGATAACCCTTAATTCCCCTACTGGGCAAAAATCTATCCAACCTTGTCTTAAATATACTTACTGAGGTAGCCTCCACTGCTTCATTGGGCACAGAATTCCACAGATTCACCACTCTCTGGGAAAAGCAGTTCTTCCTCATCTCCATCTTAAATCTACTCCCCCGAATATTGAGGCTATGTCCCCTAGTTCTAGTCTCAGTTACCAGTGGAAATGACTTTCCTGCCTCTATCTTATATATCCCTTGATGAGTTATTAACTTCAGACTTTCTGCATTTTCATTCAAAGAATTGACCTGCACATGCATGTAACGAGAGCTGTATAACTCATCTCCTTCTTCCTTAGGCAACGAACTTATCAATCACTGTGTGTGTGTGTGTGTGTGTGTGTGTGTGTGTGTGTGTGTGTGTGTGTGTGTGTGTGTGTGTGTGTGTGTGTGTGTGTGTGTGTGTGTGTGTTCGTCCTTCGGAGTCGAAGACAACCACGACTTCTGTCAGGTGGAGGGTTTGTGACTGTGGGTCCGGAGGTGACTGGTGAGGCCAATCCAGGCCCTGAAAGCTCGCCCACAGGTGCTGCAGTGGAAGTGGAGGTAGCTCGAGCCTTGCACGCGGCGCGTTCCCTCTGAGCCTCTGCGGTGCGTCTGATTTCTGCTGCACACACTCCTTTAGTAGTCCTGCTCCACCAGGTTGGGCGGTCCAGAGCAAGCGATTCCCAGTTACTGGGATTGATGTTGAGGTCTTTGAGGGACACTTTGAGGCAGTCTTTGAAACGTTTCTTCTGCCCTCCAACTGAGCGCTTGCCCTGGCTCAGCTCTCCATACAGCAGCTGTTTTGGTAGTCGGCTGTCAGACATCCTGACGACATGGCCAGCCCATCTGGCTTGGGCTTTCTGTAGGAGGGTGTAGACACTGTGGGTGCTAGCCCGCTCCAGTACCTCCGTGTCTGGGACTTTGTCCTGCCATCGTACGTGGAGAAGTCTGCAGAGGCAGCTCAAGTGGAAGTGGTTGAGCTGTTTAGCGTGTCTGCTGTAGACAGTCCAGGTCTCGCTGGCATAGAGGAGGGCGGTGAGAACCACTGCTCGGTAGACCTTCAGCTTGGTGGTAAGGCTGAGTCCTCTCCGCTCCCATACATTCTCATGGAGTCTCCCAAAGGCGGCACTGGCTTTGGCAATTCTGTTGCTGATCTCTGCATCTATGTTCACCGCTCGTGATAGAGTACTGCCCAGATAAGTAAAGCTGTCGACTGCCAGTAGCTTCTGCCCCTTTACTGTGATGGGTGGTTCCTGGTAGGGCTTTCCGGGTGCGGGCTGGTACATAACTTCAGTCTTTTTGGTGCTGATTGTAAGTCCGAAGTTGTCACAGGCTCGTGAGAAGCAGTCCATTTCTCGCTGCATCTTCTGCTCTGTGCTGGCATTGAGGGCGCAATCATCAGCGAATAAGAGGTCTCTGACGACGGTCTCCTTTACCTTTGTAACAGCCTGTAGACGCCGGAGGTTGAATAGCCCACCGCCAGTCCTGTATCTGACGTGTATACCATCCTGACAATCGCGGAAGGCATCATTCAGCATAGCAGAGAAGACCATGCTAAAGAGTGTAGGGGCAAGAACGCATCCTCGCTTCACACTGTTCGTCACTGACTCGTCACCATCATCCAAAACTTTCACCATTATGCCATTGTGGAACTGCCGAACAATCAAACAATCGTGATGACCCTGCTATATATATATATAGTGTGTTTGTGTGTGTGTGTGTGTGTGTGTGTGTGTGTGTGTGTGTGTGTGTGTGTGTGTGTGTGTGTGTGTGTGTGTGTGTGTGTGTGTGTGTGTGTATCCCAAAGTAGCATATTGTGACATATATGTATGTACTTTTATAATAAATTTATTTTGAATTTAATTTTCTCACATCTGATTTTAGATTTCCTTCTCAAACTGCAGTGTGAATGCTATCAGATTATGACCTTTGTCCCCAAAGTGTTCCTTTACCCTATGTTCCCTAATCAAATTTGGTTCATTACACAACATGGAATCTAGATTTTTTTTTTCCTTTTTCTTCTAGTGGGCTCAAACATACGCTGCTCTAAAAAGACATCTCATAGAAATTCAACAAGTTTCTTCTACTGGAATCCAGAGCAACATACTTTCCTTATCAACATACATATTAATATCCCAGGACCATCATAACATTACTGTTTTTTATGCTTTTTTCTATCTCCCATTTTAATTTTTACCCCACATACTGTTTACTGCATGGAGTTGCATATAGTTTCCATCAAGAACTTTTAAACCCTGCAGTTTTTGAGCTTTCCGTACAAGGATTCTACATCTTCTGATCCTATGTTACCTGTGTCCATGAATTTAATTTCATTCTTTACCAGCAAAGCTATCCCATCACCTTTTCCCTATCTGCATATTATTTTGATACGATGTGTATCATTGGATATTAAGCTCCCAACCGTGATGGCCACATCATCATAACTCCCAATGTCTAACCGCGACAAGGTCATTTTTATGATGTTTATCACAATCCTCTGAATTTATGTATTAAAATTGTTTCATGTGCTATTTTTTTCCACTTAGGTCAGGCACTAATGTGTCCAATTTCTGTGTGGTCATAGTTATTGAATTAAATAGAACATTTCTGCTCTCCACCATGGCATGATTAACTTATTATTATTTAATTATTTATGGTTTTATATTGCTATATTTCTTCACTATTCTTGGTTGGCGCGGCTGTAACGAAACCCAGTTTCCCTCGGGATCAATAAAGTATGTCTGTCTGTCTGTCTGTCTGTCATCTCTGGATGGTTTACAATTAGCATGAGCATTGGAGAAGTTAAAATACAAGAAGGAAGAAAGGTGAATAAATGCATTTGCAACTTTAAAAGCATCATTATCTCAGGGACTCTGTAGAAATCCTTTGATAGCAATGAAAATACGATAGAAAATAGGCTTTGAAAATCCAACCTCCCAGCCCAGGCCCTGTAAGTCATTTTATACAGGACTCTGGGGCCAGATCAAAGAATGAGAGACAAATGTATTAGCTTGCTGGAGAGTAGTGCTAGTTCTCAAAGTGAATTGGATTAGTTTTTAAAGTCAAATTAAGGCAAGAAAGACACTGCAAGTCTTCAGTTAATAGAACACGCTCAGAATAAAAGTTACAACACACAAGTCGGGCTCGAATAGTGAAGTTTGTCATTGTCAGTAAAGCTTTAACAATGATTCATGGCGGACAAAAAGAAGTGGTGGTTCAAATTCAGACAAACTTCATTGAGAGCAGAGATGGGTAACAGGTGTATGAGTCATTCACACCTTCAGTGGAGAAGATGGAGATGCTATTCAAGGTAAATTATATTCTTGAGGTGGAAGTTAGTACTGAAATGGTATTCATACTGAATACTGCAGTAAAGATTGTAAAGAAAGCAATATCTCCAACCAAAGTTGGCTCCTAAGTGGGTCGCCCACTCACTGAATCAGTAGTTCCACAGGAAGCTGAAGAAATTTCACAAGCAGAGTTATTTGAAGGGTTGAAAGAATACTTCAACAACAACCATTTGAGTCAGCACGCACTTAAAGTCGGCACATGCAATCGCAAGCTGGGCACAACCATACCAGATTTCAATGAAGTGATTAAAGACTAAAAAAAAATATTCCCAGCTTCTGGGTTTCTTGTTTCTGTTTTGTCTATGGATCATATGCTCAGAGACAAACTTGTTTTTTCTAAAGAATGAAAGGATCTCATTGATATTAAGCATAAAAAGCCTTATATTTGATTTAGCAAAAAGGGTTGTGGCTTTCACGGAAATAGAACCTATGAGTACCAATGATTTCGATCTTGTGCTAGCCAGAGATATAATGGCAGTCAAGTATCAATGAACCAGTTCCAAAGGCAATAACAGCAGAAAATTTTTGGAACACAGTCAGCAAGTCAGGCAACATCACTGAAAAAGAAAGAGAATTAACATTTGCGGTCCAAGACTCTTTGCCAGATTGAGTGTTTCAAGCATTTTCCATTTGTATTTCATGTTTCCATCATCTGGATTTTTTTTAATTCCCGAAGTTCTACTTTAGAAATAAAGACAGCTGCATATGACCCATAAGATCATGAGATATTGACAGTGATCTGCTTTTCTCAGTGATCCTACTACAAATGTGAAAGTTTGCATGCTGATCATATCAGAGAAAAGGATACATAGCAGTAGCTTTTAAAATGAAACATGAGACAACACAGCCTTTGAAAAGCCTGAGGTGATTTATATTGGTTTTAAGGTAGCTGCTAATCGGATGAAGTCTGTTGAAGACTGTGTTACCTTGGAAGCCAAGCATCCAGATATTTTTTTCCCTTTTTTATTATTCCATATTCTTTTCTGATCTGTGTGTTCTGATAAAACTATTACAGTAATTTTAAAAGGAATCTGAAATGGAAGTGGACTGATGAACAACAAAAATCATTTAATGCAGGGAGTGGAAAATTTCTGTGGTACTTTGGTACACTGATAACCATAAACTAGCATATGACAATTCTAGTCACTGAGGCAGCAACAGCACATAGAAGTTGTTTACGGCTTTATACAAAAGGGAGGAAATCATGCACAAATTAACCAAGAAATCTACATAATCATTTTCATTGTGAAGAAATTGCACTAGTTCCTACCAGGAAAACCTCTCATTCTAATAACCAGCATAAAACGCTATTGCCAGCCTTGGCTTCTGAAAAAGCATTTCCAACAATGCCAATTTACGGGGATTCAGAGATGTGCAGTTTTCTACTACAATATAATTATACTATTGAATGGTGTTTATCAATTCAATATATAATAGCTGATGCCTTGTCTAGATTACTGTATGAAACATCAGATATTGGTAGTGAAAATTCAATTTTCACACTGCAGGCTGCAGATAAAAATCTCCCAATAACTGCCATTGAGATTGCTTAGGTACTCAATAGGATGTAGTGCTAAAACAACTCTGTGAACAGTTTGAGCAAGCCTGGGCAAATGTCTAAATGAAACATTACAACCAATGCATGGTTGTATCAACTGAATAAGGATACTTGAAATGCAGATATCATTTCATTTTAAATATTCTGGAGTAAGGGACGGCAGACGAGCTACACATCAAAGACATTAGAATCACTAATATGATGGCCATTACCAGGAGTTTTACTTATTGACCCAACATTATTAAAGCACGGGTACAAAGTTGCATCCTTCATACAGCTTACACCCTGGCAATCCTGGAAGAACTGAGCTCAACCATTCCAAACAGTCTGTGTTAATCATTGCTAACATTCTTGTGATCCTTGCTGAACAATCAATTGAAGTCTAATATGTAAGGAACGTACTGTTGAAAAGTTGAGATGGATCTTTATAATGCATGGAAAATTGGCAAAGTTAGTGTCCAACCATGGTTCACAGTTTAGTTCACATTTATGTTACTGATTTATTCCACATAATTTTTCCAAATATTTACCAACTTTTAGATTTGTTTTCCTTCAAGAATTAATTTAAACTAACATATACTTCTCTATGATTACAGCAAATGGGATCAGGTACATTGGTTGAAAGCATGAAGCATTTAATAATTTACATCTGGAATAAAGAAGTAACATTTAAAAAAGATTGACAAAATCTGTTCCTTGGATCCTCACACTTTTAGCCTCCCAGTGAGTACAATCAAGTTTCTTTATTTTCTTGCCCTGTTCTATTGACTGCAGTATTTTATTTTACTCCTGATAGCACTTGCTTTATCTCTACCTCTAACTCAATCTTTCTATATGTTTATTTTCTCTATCATCCCTCTCTATATTTCTCAATAAGATTTCTTAAACTATCACTGGTGAAGAATAAGACCAATCAAATGTGACAGTGGAAAAGTGCGTATGGAACCGGAGGAAATAGCAGAGGTACTTAATGAATACTTTGTTTCAGTATTCATTATGGAAAAGGATCTTAGCCATTGTAGGGATGAATTGCAGCAGACTGAAAAATTTGAGAATGTATATATTAAGGAAGAGAATGTGCTGGAACTTTTGGAAAGCATCAAGTTTGATAAGACACCGGGACCAGATGGGATATACCCCAGGCTACTATGGGAAGGCAGGGAGGAGATTGCCGAGCCTCTGGCAATGATCTTTGCATCATCAATGAGGATGGGAGAGGTTCCAGAGGATTGGAGGGTTGCAGATGTTATTCCCTTATTCAAGAAAGGGACTCGGGATAGCCCAGGAAATTATAGGCCAGTGATTCTTACTTCAGTGGTTGGTAAGATGATGGAGAAGATCCTGAGAGGCAGGATTAATGAATATTTGGAGAAGCACAATATGATTAGGAGTAGTCGTGCCTTACAAGCCTGATTGAATTTTTTGAAGATGTGACTAAACACATTGATGAAGGAAGAGCAGTAGATGTAGTGTATATGGATTTTAACAAGGCGTTTGATAAGGGACCCCATGCAAGGCTTATTGAGAAAGTAAGGAAGCATGGGATCCAAGGGGACATTGCTTTGTGGATCCAGAACTGGCTTGTCCACAGAAGGCAAAGAGTGGTTGTAGATGGGTCATATTCAGCATGGAGGTTGGTGACCTGTGGTGTGCCTCAGGGATCTGTTCTGGGACCCCTACTCTTTGTGATTTTTATAAATGACCTAGCTGAGGAAGTGGAGGGTTGTGTTAGTAAATTTGCTGATGAAAGGTTGAGAGTGTTGTGGACAGTGTGTAGGGCTGTCAGAGGTTACAGCAAGACATTGATAGGATGCAAAACTGGACTGAGAAGTGGCAGATGGAGTTCAACCCAGATAATTTGAGGTGGTTCATTTTGGTAGGTCAAATATGAAGGCAGAATATAGCATTAATGGTAAGACTCTTGGCAGTGTGGAGGGTCAGAGGGATCTTGGGGTCCGAGTCCATAGGACAATCAAAGCTGCTACGCAGGTTGACTCTGTGATTAAGAAGGCATGCGGCCTTCATCAATCGGGGGATTGAGTTTTAGAGTAGAGAGGTAATGTTGCAGCTGTATAGGACCCTGGTCAGACCCCACTTGGAGTACTGTGCTCAATTCTGGTCACCTCACTACAGGAAGGATGTGGAAACCATAGAAGGGGTGCAGAGGAGATTTACAAGGATATTGCCTGGATTGGGGAGCATGTCTTATGAGAATAGGTTGAGTGAACTTGGCCTTTTCTCCTTGAAGCGACGGACGATGAGAGGTGACCTGATAGAGGTGTATAAGATGATGAGAGGCTTTGATCATGTGGATAGTCAGAGTCTTTTCTCCAGGACTGAAATGGCTAGCACGAGAGGTCATAATTTTAAGATGTTTGGAAGTAGGTACAGAGGAGACGTCAGGGTTAAGTTTTTTACACAGAGAGTGATGAATGCATGGAATGGGCTGCCGGCAGCGGTGGTGGAGACGGAAATGATAGGGTCTTTTAAGAGACTCCTGGATGGCTACATGGAGCTTAGAAAAACAGAGGGTTATAGGTAAAGTCTATGTAGTTCTAAGGTAGGGACATGTCCGGCAAAGTTTTGTGGGCTGAAGGGCCTGTATTGTGCTATAGGCTTTCTACGTTTTCTTTGTTTCTATGGTCATTTCAATAATATATTTTACATTGTATTATTTGCTTTGCTTCTTCTTTTGCTGATTAAACTATTCCTCGTCACACTTCTTTGTTCCATTTAAGACTGAGATCATCTACAACTGGAATCTACATGAATTATCAGGTAACCTATTAGATATTCTGCTTGCTTCATCAGTATGAAGTCATCAGTATGTCCCTCATAAACACTATATTTGTTTTATGTCAAACTATTTGTCTACTACCAAAATTAACAAGGCAATCTAAATAACTACCTTGACCATCACAATTTACAAGTATTAACTATTATTCTGCTTCAGCACATTTGTTGCAATTAATACTTTTTGACTAACTGACCCCACTTGTTATGCTTTGTTTTCAGATCTTACCCCATGTTAATATAGGTTGCACTTGCCACAATAACCTTTACACCATTGTTCCATCACAACAATGATATTAAACCACATCAAGAAAATTTTAAACCACACGTATGTGTTTAAAACATCTCCCTGCCTGTCTGGACTACCGCTTATGGTTCTGTGTAATCCTACATCCAAAAGGAAGGCGGAAAGATTCATGCTGTTGTTATGCCGTTGGCCCCCTCCTTTGTGAAAATCGCAAGAACCCTAGTTAAGGGGGGTCAACTGACCCAAAAAGAGAGAGAGACCACGTTCTCCCAAGAAGCAGAATGAAGGTGACCTTGACTATTGTCTCATGGAGACCACGTGAAAAGCCCTCGGGCAAAGTGGGCTGGTTGAGAGAGAGATCGCATTACCTGCAACTTGATTGACACCTGCGATCCCGTGAAGAAGTATAAAGGAGGGTCTGAGGGGGGGACAACCCTCAGATGCACCCAGCAGACACCAAGGAAACACGATATCGATTCCCGTGGGAGCGGGACGCCATGTTGAAGGAAGCCACGTGCGTTAGATTCCGAATTTGAATCTGTGGTTAAAACCAACGAAAGACTGTTTTTAAATAACAACGGGGAAGTCTGCTCCCCTGATTCCAAGGATTTGCTCTGCCAAGATGACGGGCAAGTGTTTATCTTTTCTAAATCACCTCTTTCTCTCTACAACGTGAAAACCCCAGCAGTTCCCAAAAAGGAAAAGCCTGCAAACTTCTGAGTGACTCTTTATATTTCCGTTGGACTCAGTATTAACCCCTAGACAACTGTAGAGCTTATTTCTGATTGATTATGGTTACACCGGTGTTTTAGATTGAGTTTTGACGATGTATATGATCTGAATGTTTTGTATTAACCATACGTTTGTGCCCTTATTGAATAAAACGCTTGAAAATAGTAGCATCCGACTCAGCTGATCCATCTATCTTTGCTGGTAAGTTACCTGGTTACGGGGTTTTCGTAACACTGTTGTGTATGTGTCCTGGTTACACAACAATGCTATTAATAAAAATGCTAGAGTTGGGAGCTAAGTTTCATGGTTCTTTACTGGCAGAAACCAAACTCGGCACACACGTACAGATCAATACGTGCCTAAATGCGCATGCTTAATATATGCCTAATAGCACATTCAATGACGTGTTACTAAAGCATAATGTAGTCTCTTATTATACTGTAGGCTATATGGCACACTCCTCCCCTTTTACTTTAATAGTGTATCAACTGTTTGTTTTTACTGGGGCACTATGCTAAACAAATATGTTTACCCTTAACGTACAAACACCTACCATTTATTTACTTAGTAACTTAATAATATTAAATTATAACAAAGTAACATAATAATATCAAATTATAGCAAGCCTTTTTTTTTACTTTTGGTCTAAGACCCATTTATAACTCGAGTCTCTGGGGGAAGGGGTCTTCTCTGCCTCTGTGGGTAACGTCTGTCAAAAAACTTGTTTTAAATAAACCAGTCAATAAACCTAACAAAGGGTCTTGGCCCTAAACGTCAACAGTGCTTCTCCCTATGGATGCTGCCTGGCCTGCTGTGTTCCACCAGCATTTTGTGTGTGTTGAATAAACTTGTTTGTTTTAATACAGATTTCCATATAAAAGTCATGAAAAGTTGACCTCTGAGCATAGGGAGTTAAGAAGATGTGTGCCTTCAACTTGCTAAGAGTTCTAGGTAGCAGATTGCCTCCATATAATGAAGATTTCTCTGTGCAGCTGTCCTAGATATATATGCATCTTTGTGCTATCACTTGTCTTCCTTACCCATATCTCATTTGTTCCAGCTGAGCTAATTACACAGCCAGTCTCCGTATTCTCCTTAGATTCCAAATACACACAGCTCCAACACACAGCTCGAACCACATAATCAAGTTCGCCGATGACACGACCACGGTGGGTCTCATCAGCAAGAACGATAAGTCAGCATACAGAGAGGAGGTGCAGCGGCTAACGGACTGGTGCAGAGCCAGCAACCTATCTCTGAATGTGAGCAAAACAACAGAGATGGTTGTTGAGTTCAGGAGGTCATGGAGCGACCACTCCCCGCTGAACATCGACAGCTCCTCGGTAGAGATCGTTAAGAGTACCAAATTTCTTGGTGTTCACCTGGCGGAGAATTTCACCAGTCCCTCAACACCAGCTCCATAGCAAAGAAAGCCCAGCGGCATCTCTACTTTCTGCGAAGGCTGAGGAAAGTCCACCTCCCACCCCCCATCCTCATCACATTCTACAGGGGTTGTATTGAGAGCATCCTGAGCAGCTGCATCACTGCCTGGTTCAGAAATTGCACCATCTCAGATCGCAAGACCCTGCAGCAGATAGTGAGGTCAGCTGAGAAGATCATCGGAGTCTCTCTTCCCGCCATCACGGACATTTACACTATACGCTGCATCCGCAAAGCAAACAGCATTATGAAGGACCCCATGCACCCCTCATACAAACTCTTCTCCCTCCTGCCATCTGGGAAAAGGTACCAAAACATTTGGGCTCTCACAACCAGACTATGTAACAGTTTCTTCCCACAAGCCATCAGACTCTTCAATACCCAGAGCCTGGACTGACACCAACTTACTGCCCTCTACTGTGCCTATTGTCTTGTTTATTATTTATTGTAATGCCTGCACTGTTTTGTGCACTTTATGCTGTCTTGGGTAGGTCTGTAGTCTAGTGTAGGTTTTTTCTGTGTTGTTTTTACATAGCTCAGTGTAGTTTTTGTACTGTTTCATGTAGCACCATGGTCCTGAAAAACGTTTTCTCATTTTTACTGTGTACTGTACCAGCAGTTATGGTCGAAATGACAATAAAACGTGACTTGACTTGACTAGGTAGCCTGACCTTTATGATACCATTTCTTATTGTGATACAACTTTCCATCTTCTATTTATGCTTCATATCTTTGTGCTGGTGATTCAGCAGGAGTGCTAGGAAGATGCTCAAGAGAAGGCATAGATGCTGTCACTTTTTGTAGATCACATCATCTTGGGAGTTAAAGAAATTCATGATAAATTGGAGAACAAGGTTGTATTCTACACTGGTCAACTTGCAAAGAGTTCGAACAGTAACTCTGATGTGAGATCCCGAGGGCTCTTTCGGGGTGTGATTCAGGTCCTTGGGACTGTAAAAATAGTACAGGATGTCTGTTCTTCAGGTATGATCTGAAAGAATGTACAATTTGCTTAGGAGAACTCAACGATCCCATCCTGCTTCCATGTGATCATTTTTACTGTTTAAAATGTATAAAGCAGTGGCTTGAATCAGGACAATGACCCTGCCTACTGTGCCGTACTTCTCTAGATGATGATTATGTACCAGTGGTAACAGAAGAAATAAGTGAAGCTGTAGCAAAATTAGTCATATTTTGCAAGAGGTGTGATGTATTTTTCGTAGCTTGGGTTTCCATGGTCTGCTTCAAAGATGACTTGCTACCAACAGAAGAAGTGGTTGGTGATCTGCTGTTTCTGCTAGTTATTCAAAAGTCAAGCAATCCAATGACCCACAGGAAGATCAGTACTTTACCAGTAATCATACACCATTTGACAAAGCAGTTGTTCGAAATCCTGTTGTTTGTTCTATTATTCTTAAGCTGCTGTTAAAGTACAGTTTTGCTGATATTAAGGATTGCCTGCAGTGCTATCTGTCTGGCTCAAGAGGGAGAATTCCTTCAGGTGCACATTCAGCACAAGTGTGAAAATACAACAATAGAAACCTTACAGTTTGTTGCCAGAATTTGCCTCTGTTTTGATGCTGTTTCCCAACTTCTTTGTGAAAAACAAGACACATTGGCTGAGGATTCAAAATATGTACATGCAAAGGAAACTTCCCTGCAAAGGATTAAGTGTATGATTCTCAATGGAGGAAATGATTGGTTCGAGATTTACCTTGTGCGAAAGCTGTTCTGTTTGAATGGAGATGCTGGTCTTTTCGGAGATTTAAGCGTATTGAGAGTTCGCAGAACTTCCATTATCTGTTCATCTGTTAACAAGTAATTTAACTGCACAGGTGCAGGTTTTCATCTTTTGTCGGTAATTGGAACAGGGTCAATAGGTCTCTTCCATAGTTTCCTAGTCATTATTGGTTTTACCTCCATAGAATCTCCTGTGAGTCCATTGTTAGCCTCTCATTCTCAATCATCTTTTTCTTTTCTTCTAACTCAATCTTTTTTTAATCTTCAAATTCCTCACTGCTGCTTTCTTCTCTTTGATATAATTCCTTTCTACCTGTTCTGTCTCCAGTTGCAGAAAAAGCTCTGCATTTCATATTCGTTCCTTGTATTGTTGATCCAGTTTCGTCATTCTTTCCTGATACTCCTGAAAAGTGCCTACATGTAGCTGTCTTTTGAGAGATGTCAATTTCTCCTGGTACATCTGCTCTTTTACTTCCAGGTAGTCTTCATCATCCTGCCTATTGGCAATATCTGTCTCCCTTGCATCCTCTGTATCTTCATCCGAGTCTCAGCCTCGGATACTGTGTTTGTCCTCATCATCGACACTGTCTAGTTCATCCTCATCATTGTAATAGTCGACAATGGGTGAGAGGAGAGCTGCAGACATCTTCCCTGCTGAGCTGCCCTCCTTTGTTGATGCATCTAGTGCCTTGATGGTGCGCCAATCCAACTGGATTTTCCTGAGCCATTCAAGTCCCAGCAATGGTGGTCCTCCATTTTTCAGTACATAGAAGTTCAGCTGCTGTGTTTTGTCTCCATAGGTCACTGTCACTTTAATTTTACCTTTGGGATGAACGTTCTGTCCTGTGTAAGTCTTGAGCAGTAGTTTAGTTTGTTTCAGAGGTATGTGAAAAAACAGTCAATTGTAGTCGTGTACAAAGATCACTGTTAAAGCTGAGCCTGTGTCCAACTCCATTTTCAGTCTCACGCCTGCCAATTGTGGAGTGATCCTTATTACTCTTCGATCGTTTATCTCTTTCATGCTGTGAAGTTGCTGACAAGACAATTCATTTTCACCTGAGTCATTTTCATCAGAACTGCTTTCTTCCATTTTGTGTACATTGTTGTGTTTTCCTTTCTGGGGTTTCTCTTTTCTCTGTATTTTGTCCTTTTTCTGCTGTTTACTAGCTTCGGATACTCTGCCAGTGTGCCCCGTTTGCCACAGTTTCTGCATTATTTGTCTTTAAACCAACAGTCATCAGGGTCATGTGACAAGTTCCCACAATGGTAACATTGTTTACTAGCGTTGCATGCTCTGCCAATGTAGCCCTGTTTGCCACAGTTTCTGCATTTTTTGTCTTTAAACCAACAGTCATGTCTGTCATGTGACAAGTTCCCACAACGGTAACATTTCTTTCCTTCATTTCTGTTCAGTAACATTTTATTCGTAGCATATTCCAGAGATTTTTGTTGTATCTCTGAAGCACCATCTACTGCTATTTCCATTGATATTGCAATGTTCAGTGCCTTCTATAATGTAATGTCTTTTTCACCCAGGAGCTTCTTCTTTGTGGTTTCACAGTGCATGCCACACACTGACCTGTCCCTCAATGCGCCCAATAGACCAGCTCCAAATTGACAATGTTCTGATAATTTGTGCAATTCAGCAATATTCAGAAATGCTTACATTTTTGCTCTGATTCCATTTGTGATATTTAAATCTTTCAGCAATGACCAGTGGTTTGGGGTTTAAATGCTGTTGGAGAGTGTCTACTATTTGCTTGAATGTTTTGTCAGCTGGCTTTTCAGGGGTTAACAAGCTTCGTAGCAGGCCATATGTTTTTGCTTCCATAATACTGAGTAAGATGCTGGCTTTCTTTTCATCCTTAGCACCGTTAGCCTCATAATATAACTCTACTCTTTCAATGAAAGTTGCCCAGTCTTCAATGCCACTATCAAATGCTGTAATGGTTCCAATCATCGCTGTCTTTGTTATGTTAATTTAGCCTGATTTCTCCTTGGTTTTTTTTTGACTTACGTGCCCTTTTTGCTAGTGTCATGAGCACACTACGTCTGAATGTGTGTGTCGCTCCTTTTTATCTCCCTTCTGGGGCAGGCAGACCCTCATTCCCTGGGGGCCAGTGTCAGCTGTGGTCTTGCCTGGATATACTGTGGATCTGACTGTGTCTCTTGGTCTCCCGACTCCTTCATTGTGAAGGAGTAAACTTCAAAACATTTGGTTTTTTAAAGCTGTCAACATTTGCATGTGTACCGTACAGCCTACAGTATAATAAGGGACTACTTTATGTTTAGTAACACGTCGTTGAGTGTGCTATTAGGCGCGTGTTGAGCATGCACTATTAGGAGCGCATTGATCTGTACGTGTGTGCCGAGTTCAGATTATGCCAGTAAAAGACCATGAATCTTAGCTCCCGCCTCTAGCATTTTTATTAATAGCATTGTTGTGTAACCAAGACACATACACAACAAATTGGCAACGAGGTTAATGAACTGCATCATATTGGAGCGCCGTGTTTTAATTGATAAGCTGTATCTGGTAAGTGGGAGGCCTTCAAAAATGAAAATTCGAGAGCACAAAGCTTGTATGTGTCTGCCAGAATAAAAGGTAAAAGTAACTGTAAAGTATGGATGTATTTCTTTTAGAGAAATGACTCACCTTACCACTACTTATGCACTGATAACTTACCTATGTGCATTGATCTATTGTCTATGCACACACATTAATCTGTTCTCTCTCTCTCTCTCTCTCCCCCCTTGCAATGTGAATACATGAGTTAACCTCACTTCATGTGTGTGTGCCTTTATTTGTTTGATACAGTATGTAGTTGTACAGACACAACAAATTGGCGACAGGTATGGACCTGAATATCAGTGGTTATCAACAATGGCACCCACAGTTACAGGATGACAGAATTTGGAGGAAGGATGAGAGACAGTGAGAGGAAAGCTATTCAGTATGGAGAAAACTGTCACACATGCTAACAAAGGGATGCAAGCATGAGTAACTGCATAGTACACAGTAAAGACACACAACAAGCAAAGCTGAAGTGAAAATAATGTGACAATAGCATTAGTTGGAAAAGTTGATGAATTTGATAGTGCTAAAGTGTGTCGAGGGGGGTTGAACTGTATTGTAATGCAAATGACATGGATGAGGAAAAGAAAAACCCAACACCTCTTAATTTAACACTCCATACTTCTTAACTTAATGGGTGCTAAAATGTATAGGTTTTTGTGCAACATATTAACTCCTGAAAAGGCAGTGAACAGAATGTCCAACGAAATTGTTACGATTTTACAAAATGAATTGAGCCCTAAATGGCTGATAACAGCTGTGAGATTTAGATTTCACAAATGGAACTAATCAAAAGATGAAAGCATTTCTGAATACATGCAGAACTGCAAACTTTCCCAATACTCTGCCTTCGGAGATGCTAAAAACCTACACAGGTGAAAATGAGTCTCACAAAGCCAACCTGAAAGTGAATATGATGTATGGAGGCAAGGTAGAGGGCAGCACTTTTTAGATGTGAATGGTTGAGGAAAATCCATCTAGACTGAAACACAATCAAAACTTCCATGTGTCATTAACAGGCAACTGCAGCCCAGATGGTAGCACTAATAAGAGACCAAAACAGCTGCTTAATGTTAACAAGAACATGTTTGAGAAGGGTATTGGTAAACTCAAAGGTGTGAAGGCCAAAATCAAACCAGATGAAGCAGTAACACCAAGATTTCATAACACATGTCCAGTGTCTTATGCACTACATCTAAAAGTGGATACTGAACTTCAGAGTTTGGAGGTGTCTGACATTCTCCTTAAGGTCGAGTGGAGTGATTGAGCCATGCCCATTGTCCCGGTGATCAAGAAAGTGAAGGCTCGCACTGTCCGCATATGCAGGGATTTCAAAGTGAGCATCAGCCCTGTGCTGTGTATTCCCTGCCATGAATAGAAGACACTTTTGCATTTTTGGCAGGTGAAGAGAGGTTTTCAAAGATTGCCCTGTCACAAGCCTACCTGTAAATGGAAATTGAGAAGTCAAGCAGGAAGTTCCTCACAATCAACATTCACAAGGGACTGTTCTAGTATAATCGTCTCAGCTTTGGCGTCGCATCAGCTCCAATAATTTAGCAAACAGCAATGGACCAAGTGCTCCAAGATATCCCAGGATCACAATTTTATCTTGATGAATTCATCGTGACTGGCAAGAATGATGAAGAGCACCTCCAGAATATTGCTAAGTGTTTCCTAGTCTGTGTGCGTGGTCTGCATGCAAAGAGAGAGAAATGTGAGTGTTTCAAGAATGAAATCTCACATTGTGGACATGTCATTGACAAGCATGGCTTACATAAATCTAAAGAGAAGTCTGAAACAGTACTACCGGCACTCAAACTGGAGAATGTGTCACAACTCAGGGTACACTTGGGCCTTGTGAACTACTACTATAGGTTTCTCCCAAACTTTGCTACAGTAGTGCATCCATTGAATGAACTGTTAAGGGTTATTTATACTTGTGTGTACAGGCTACACCGCAGCATACACCATAGCCCTGATTTTCACTTCTGCGTCACTCTACTCCATAGCGAGCATGCGTTTGTGTGCACCAAAACGCTAGTTGGCTGTGGGGTTTCTATGCCACTGTGTTGAGTTTCTTAGTGAGAGACATGGACGAGGAAATGCATTTCAAACACCTTTGTATGTTGGCAGGTAGATTTGATGATTTGGTTCATCTATTTCACATCAGTGTACAAACATGGCAGAGAAGAAGCAACTGGAAATGCGTATGAGGAAATGTGATGCTACCAAGTGGTCCGCAATCAAAGTTGTTGCGGTCTGTATCACTGCGACGCGTGAGTGAGTTTTCTGGGGAGGCGCACGTCACCCTGTGGCATAGGGTACGCAGTAACTACGATGTAGATGCAAAGCACAAGTATAAGTCAGCCTTTACAGACAGGAGCAAAATGAGAATGGTCAGAAAGATGTGAAAGACCATTCAAGGAAACAAAAAGACTAATGACATCAGATGAACTGCTCACCCATTACAATGTATGGCTCTGTATCTTTTAGAGCAATGATTCCCATTAGCACTACGTATAGTCTGTTGTCTACATATATGTTTTTCTCTCACTCTCTCTCTCTCTCTCTCTCTCGTTGCAATGGGAGTACACCAATTAAAGCCATCTGCTGCGAGCATGTGTTTATTTAATTGATCTGTAGCTGCACAGACACAACACCTTTATGACCCATCTCTGCCCTTCAGACTGGCATGCAATGCATCCCCTTTATGGTATTGGTGCCATATTGTCATACACTATGAAAGATGGATCTGAATGTCTGATTGTGTTTACTTCAAGATCACTGATGAGCACAGAATGCAACTATGCAGAGAGAGGCCCTTAGTCTAGCACGGGGAATAAAAAAGACCTCTTTGGACAGAAGTTTACTCTATTGACAAACCACCAGATCCTTGTGTCCGTTTTCAATCCCAGGAAGGGAATCCCAGTGATGACTGCTACCTAGTTGCAATGTTGGGCACTTTTCCTAGGAGCTCACTCTTATGACATAGAGTTTATGGGTACCAACCAACACAGCAATGCCGTCATGACTTCCACAATTGGCAACTGAAAAGATTGTCTTCATGCTGTGACCCAACAGAGGTGTTTTACAAAGCATTGGTGGACCAGATGCCACTAACAAATTCTGAAATACAAAGAGAAACAAGGAGTGACCTAACATTGTCAAAAGTCTATGACATCACCACGCAAGGATGGCCAGCTCTTGGTAACCCCATGTTTCCAGAGTTCTCAGTGAGATGAGACCAACTGTCAATACCTCAAAGAACGCTGATGTGTGGTTCTTGTGTTGTTGTTCCCTCTAAACTGTGCAACAGAGTGTTAGAGAATCTGCATGAAGGACACCTGCGTACAGTCAAGATGAAGAGTCTCACCCAGAGCTACATCTGACGGCTGGAAATAGATAGACAGATTGAAGACTTGGCCAAAAGCTGTTTGGGATGCTGCAAAGTTCAAAATGCACCACCGCAGGCACTGTTACACCCATGGGAGTGGCCGTCTTCACTCTGGCAAAGAGTGCATATTGACTTTGTTGGGCCAGTTATGGACTCCATGTGATTGCTGTGGATGCTCATTCAAAGAGACTGGAGAAGGTTACACCTTGAAGTCAATCACATTAGAAAAGATTGTTTCCATTCTGATGACTAGCTTCTCCAGAAATGGCTTACCTGAACAAATTGTGAGTGAAAACAGACCACAATACATGTCAGAAGAGTTTAGACTATTAATGAAGAAAAATGACATCAAACATTTCAAGTCAGCTGCTCATCGCACAGCAATGAAGGGGTTAGCTGAAAAGTTTGTCCAAACTTTCAAAGTCCATTAAAGTTATGGACAAAAAGGAAATTTCTCTACAACACAACGTAGACTGTTTCCTTTTTGTGTATCGGAACTCTGTTCACATGACAACAAATCAAACACCAACAATGCTGTTCATGTGCAGGAATCTGAAATTTCCCATAGACCTTCTGAAACCAGATCTATGGAGGGAAGTGTAGAACAAATAGTTCAACCAGTTGCCAAGAGAATCAATGAGGAGCTTTGAGATTGGACAGGAAGTCCTAGCGCGTGATTACTAAGAAGACAAGTGGACACCCAGTGGGATAGCTACAAGAACTGGACCACTGATGTACACAGTTGATGTTGGAAATCATACATAGAGAAGTCACGTGGACCAGATACTGGATGCTCAGCTGAGGGACACACATGTGTCGACTGCATCCATCAACACAGACACATTACAGCCACTGGAATTACCTCTCATTGATGACCATGTCACTAACAGCAATGTGACACCTGCAACAGAGAAAGTTGTCTTTGACAAGACACCATCCAAACCTAATGCCACTCCACAGGTCCAAAGGACGTATCCTGAACGAAACGGCACCACCCAAAAGCCTGAATCTTTAGTATAGTGAAGTTAGTTATGGACTGTGACTGTAAAAGCATGTTTGAATATGGTTTGTTAAAGGGAAGTTGAATGTTTTGTTACATATATAGTTTTATATTACAATAATCTAAAGGGGGAGGAAATTTAATGTATGGATCTATTTTATTTAGAGCAATAACTCCCCTTAGCACTACTTGTGGATTGATAACTTACCTATGTGCATTGGTCTGTTCTCTTTCTCTCTCCCCCTCTCTCCCTCTGTCCCTCTCTCCCTCTCCATCTCCCTCCCCACTCCCCTCCCATGGGCATGCCTTTATTTAATTAATATGTAGTTGTACAGGCACAGCAATAACAAGTGTAGGGAACCTTGGTTTTCAAGAGATATTGAGGCCCTGGTTAAGGGAAAAAAGGTGCACAGCCGGTACAGGCAAGTAGTAACAAATGTGGAGTTTATGGAGTATAAGAAATGCAAGAGAACAGTTAGGAAATTAGGAAGACAGAAGGTTGCCCTAACAGACAGGGGAAGGAGAATCCTAAGGGATTCCAAGGACATGTTAAGAACACAAGGATAGCAAGGGACAAAATTGGTCCTCTGGGAGATCAGAATGGTAATTCACTCATAGAACCAAAAGTGATGGGGAGATCTAAAATGGATCTTTGGCATCTGTATTTACTCAGGAGACAGACACACGGTATACAGAAATGGACCCTTTACAGATTACAGAAGAGGAAGTGTTTGCTATCTCGAGGCAAAATAAGGTAAATAAATCCTCAAGGCTTACAAGGTAATCCATTGGACCCTGAGGGAGACATGCAGAAATTGCAGGAGCCCTAACAGAGATCTTAAAATCATTTTTAATGACAGGTGGGGTGCCCGAGCACTTGGAGGATAGATTATGTTGTTCTGCTGTTTAAGAAAGGCTCTAAATTAAAACAAGAAATTAGAAGCCAGTGAGACTGACATCAGTAATGGGAAAGTTAATGATATTTTAAAGGATCAGATATATCAACAGTTGGATAAATATAGTCTGGTTAGGGATATTCGGCATTGCTTTGTAAATATCAGGTCATGTCTTTCTTTTCAAATCTTTTTATTAGTTTTTTAAAAAAAAAACAGAAGAAAAATATTGTTACAAGACATTTGAGAGTACATAATAGATTGATAAACATTCAAATATATATTGATCCATACATAGAATCTCTCAAACTCATATAATAATATAAATGATTAAGAGAAACCCCCCCCAAAAAAAAAAAAAAAAACAACAACTAAATAGAAAAAAAAACTAACCAACATGGGCAATCGCATAATGTTATATATATACAGTAGTGCCTATGACTCCCAACCTCCATCCACACAATTCAGGATAGTGACAATAAGGTTCAGGATCAGACCGTTTAATTCATATGAAAATGCTGAATAAATGGTCTCCAAGTTTCCTCAAATTTAACTGAAGAATCGAAAACCACACTTCTAATTTTTTCTAAACTTAAACAGGAAATAGTTTGGGAAAACCACTGAAATACTGTTGGAGGATTGGCTTCTTTCCAATTCAGTAAAATGGATCTTCTAGCCATTAGTGTAATAAATGCAATCATTCGTTGGAATGAAGCGGATAAACACTTATTATCTATCATTGGTAGGCCAAAAATTGCAGTAAAAGGATGTGGTTGGAGATTAATATTTAAAACTCTTGAAATAATATTAAAAATATCTTTCCAATAGTTTTGTAAGCAAGGACAGGACCAAAACATATGAGTCAACGAAGCTATATCAGAATGACATCTATCACAGGTTGGATTAACATACGAGTAAAATCGAGCAAGTTTATCTTTAGACATATGAGCTCTGTGTACGACCTTAAATTGTATTAGAGTATGTTTAGCACATATAGAGGATGAGTTTACCAATAATAAAATTTTTTCCCATTGCTCAGTAGAAATAGGGCAATGCAGTTCTTCCTGCCATTCCTTCTTAATTTTTTCAGATATATCTGGTTGTAGATTCATAATCATATTATAAATGATAGCAACAAGACCCTTTTGACAAGGATTAAGAGCTAAAATTCTTTCTGTAATGTCCAATGGACATTCTTTCGAAAAAGACTTTAGTTCATTATATAAAAAATTTCTAACTTGTAGATATCTAAAAAAATGGGTTTTAGATAAATTATATTTATTAGATAATTGTTCGAAGGACATAATGTTATCATCCAAAAACAGATCACGAAAACATGTTATACCTTTTGTTTTCCATAAATAAAAGGCTTGATCTATGGAAGATGGTCGAAAAAAGTAATTAGCTGTTATAGGACTTGACAGTATAAACTTATTCAAACCAAAAAATTTACGAAATTGAAACCAGATTCGTAATGTATACTTGACTATAGGATTAGTTATCTGTTTATTCATTTTAAATAACGAAAAGGGAAGTGAAGATCCTAAGATTGAAATCAATGAGAAATCTTGCACAGATTTACATTCCAAATTTACCCATTGTGGGCCAGCAACTGTAGTCGATTCTTGTGTCCAAAATATCAAATACCGTATATTAACTGCCCAATAGTAAAATCTTAAGTTTGGTAGAGCCAAACCGCCCTCCTTCTTAGGCTTCTGTAAATATTTTTTAGCTAACCTAGGATTTTTGTTCTGCCACAAATACGACGATATTTTAGAATCAACTGTATCAAAAAAAGATTTAGGAATAAAAATTGGTAATGCTTGAAATAGGTATAAAAATTTAGGTAGTATCATCATCTTAATGGCATTAATTCTACCTACCAAAGACATAGATAGTGGAGACCACCTATTAGCAAGTTGCTTAATTTGATCTATTAAAGGCAAAAAATTAGTTTTAAATAAATCTTTATGTTTTTTAGTAATTTTAATACCTAAATAAGTAAAATAGTCTGTAACAATTCTATATGGTACCCGATTATAAATTGGAGTATACATATTTAATGGAAAAAGTTCACTCTTATTAAAATTCAATTTATACCCAGAGAAGTTACTAAATTGAGCAAGCAAAGAAGAAATAGCAGGAATAGATCTTTCAGGATCAGATATATATAATAACAAATCATCTGCATATAATGATACCTTATACATCGTCTCCCCACGGGTAATACCTAAAATATTGGGTGATTCACGAATAGCTATAGCCAAGGGTTCCAAAGCAATGTCAAATAATAAAGGGCTTAAAGGACAACCTTGCCTTGTACCCCGAAATAGCTGAAAAAAAGGGGATCTTTGATTATTAGTGAAAACCGAAGCTAAAGGTTTCTGATATATTAATTTAATCCATGATATAAATTTTGAACTAAAATTATATCAGGTCATGTCTAACCAATTTTATTGAGTTTTTCAAGGAAGTTACAAGGAAAGTTGATGAAGGCAACACAGTAGATGTTGTCTACATGGACTTTAGCAAGGCATTTGACAAGGTCGCGCATGGGAGGTTGGTCAAGAAGCTTCAATCACTCGGATTTAGGAGGAGGTAGTAAATTGGATTAGACAACACACACAAATGCTGGAGGAACTCAACAGACCAGGCAGGATCTATGGAAAAGAGTACAGTCAACATTTTAGGGCCGAGACCCTTCAGCAGTCCTGCTCTGCTGAGTTCCTCCAATATTTGTGTGTCCTACTTAGATTTCCAGCATCTGCAGGTTTTCCCTTGTTTGAAATTGCATTAGACAATGGCTTTGTGGGAGAAGCCAGAGAGTAGTAGTAAACAGATGCCTCTCTGACTGGAGGCCAGCGACTAGTGGAGTGCCACAGGGATTGGTGCTGGGTCTGTTGTTGTTTATCATTCTATCAAGGATCTGGATGATAATGTGGTTAACTGGATCAGCAAATATGCAGACGACAGCAAGATTGAGAATGTAGTGGACAGCGAAATAGATTACCAATGCTTGCAGCAGGATCTGTGCTAGTTGGAAAAATGAGCTGAAAAATGGCAGATGGAATTTAATGCAGATAAGTATGAGGTGTTGCACTTTGATAGGACCACCCAGGGTAAGTCTTACACAGTGAATGGTAGGGCACTGAGGAGTGTGGTAGAACAAAGGGATTTGGGAATATAGGTTCATAATTCATTAAAAATGGCATTCATAAATCAAAGTATAGAATACAGGAAATTGCTTAAGATATTGGTGAAGCCTAATTTGGAGCATTGTGTGTAGTTTTGGTCACCTACCTACATGAAAGATGTAAATAAGATTGAAAGATTACAGAGAAAATTTATAAGGTGTTGCCAGGATTGGAGAACTTGAGTTATAATTAAAGATTGAATAGTTTAGGACTTTATTCCTTGGAACAATTAAGTTTGAAGGGAGATTTAATAGAGGTATACAAAATTATGAGAAGTATAGATAGGGTAAATGCAAGCAGACATTTTCAACTGAGAATGGGTGGGACTACAACTAGTGGTCCTGAGTTAAGGGTGGAAAGTGAAATGTTTAAGGGGAACATGAAGAGAAACTTCTTCACTCAGAGCGTTACGAGAGTGTGTAATGAGCTGCCAGTGCATGTGATGCATGCAAGCTCAGTTTCAACATTTAAGAGATGTTTGAATAGGTACACGCATAGTAGAGCTATGGTCCGGTGTAGGTTGATGGGAGTTGTTAGTACATATGGTTAGGCGTGGACCAGATTGGCCGAAGGTTGTTTCTGTGTTGTACTTTTCTATGACTTGATGTGATATAGGTGCAGAGTTAGACCATATGTCCCATTGAGTCTGTTCCACTATTCCTTTATGCTGATTTATTATCCCCCTTAGCACCATTCTTCAGCCTTCTCCTTGTAACCTTTGATATGCTTACTAATCAAAAACACATCAACCTCTGCTTTAAATAGACCCAATGACTTGTGGCAATGAATTCCATCAATTCATGACCCGCTGGCTAAAGAAGTTCCTCATCATCTCCATTCTAAATGGACATCCCTCTATTCTGAGGCTGTACCTTCTGGTCCTAGACTCCTCTACTATAGGAAACATCCGCTCTTAAATTAGAAAGCTACATGTTCCTATAACACAGAATGAGTGAACAACCAGAAACCAACACAATTTTGAGGAGATCAATGCAATTAGTAAGTCAGTTCATATGCAGAATCTGTAATGATCGTGTACCATGATGATAAGTCATTACCTTGGCTTCTTCAAAGAGGGAAAGCAGACTTGTGTTCTTGCTTATTGTTCATTAAATATGTCAAGTGGTCAAGTGATAGTGATGATATCACATGCACATATACACATGATGGAACCACCCTGAGGTAAGAGATTTTTGCCACTCAATCCGGCAAAGGTTTTTATCTTCTACTGATATTTCAGCATCCAGAACTAACCAAAAACACAAAAGTATTCAAGCTCCACCTGAGATTACCTAGTTATCAATGCACCTACAGGTTCTTTGATCTTCAGGAAAGCTGTCTTTGAAAGCAGGGCTAGAACAGAATGGAATACACAGGTCTCTTGCTTACCTCATTACCTAAAAATCTGCTCGTCTCTTTTTCATATATTCAGTGACTGAGGCACCATGACCTCTTACACAATGAATTCCAAGGATTTCTGGTCAAATTTCTCACCTAACATTGGGAAAGAGTAGCAGTTATGAGATGCTAATTTCTGCACCTGAGTTTTAACGAGACTTCAATTAAAATAAGTGATGAATTGGCTCCGTTAATTTTGAGCACAAATGAAGGATACAACAGTGATTAACTTTCCAAGCAGTTTGCAGGGCCTCATGCTCAGAGAGAGATAGGGTGAGTGAGCAGAAGTTCACATTTCCTGTGCACCTAAGATGCCGCTCTTTCAGAAGCTGAGGTTTCCATGACAAGTGGTAGAAGACTTGCTTTCTTCATTTGATAACTTTGTTAGTGAACCTCACAGCCTTCCTTACAATGCCAATTGAAATTTATTGAAATTAAACTTTGTCTAATTTTATGTATATTTATCCTTGACTGTTCCATTTCCATTTTTGATATTGATCATGATATTAAGGTCTTTATTTTCCAAATGCTCCACCAATGAAATATAATTTGCTTTGATTTCAGTAATTTGATATACTTGATCAACAAAATCCACGTTTACACATGTCCCCTTTGTTTAATATCTTTTGTAACCCCGACAATGAAAGTCATCGTTATCACTATAATTTGTTTGCCAATTTATTTCTTTATGTATTTTCTATTACTTGGTGGCCTATATGATGTATGCAGTGTAAAGTGGATATTTTACTTTTCCACTATTGAATAAGAAATTGATTACATATTTGATAACTTTACTTAATCCTTCATTTCTATTGCCAGTTGACACTCCTGAGCAATAGATTGATATCAAGTCTGCATCTTCCAAAATGCTATTTCCTCTTGTTTCTACAAGGAGATTCCAAAGCTAAATGTTATCTTGTTTGCAATTTATTTGTTTTATTTTAAATAAATACTCTGTTCAATCACAGAATTTGTCCCCCACCAATTCTTTACACAGCATGTCTAAGGACTTGGAAGAACAAATCATTTTTGTAAATATAAAGATACACTTAAACTAATGAAGTCTTTGCCAGCTGGCATTATTTAAAATCACCTACAGTATATTGCCTGAAGCTACTGTGTTCCTTCTAAGGAGAGTTATGTACATTGTGGTTGGTGCAACTGATGGCAAGTGTCCAACAATAGAGTCTGCACTGGGAATTCTAGGATGGTGGAAAGTGAGAAAAGGAAGCTGGTGTTTCATTGTTCTCAGATGCTGTGCTGAAATATTTTATGAAGCTACATGTAACTTATTTTTAATGCGTATAACACCATGTTGAAAAATGCAAAATAAAAATGGAAAATCCTGGAAATATTCAGCAGGTCACATTGTATCTGTAGGAACAGAAACAGAGCTAATGTTTCAAGTCAAAGACCCGTCATCAGACCTTCAAGGAAAGACAATGATTTATTAATTCAGTGTATTATCTTTCTAAGGTTATTTTATGACCCAGTTTTACTATTGTTTTTTCTAATCCTAGGTGCTTCACTTGAGTTTTGAGCTCTCCATCAGTGTCTGAGATACTCCCTTATACATTGCATTGTAGAAAAAAACTGGAGAAAATTGTGATGGAATGACATAATTATAAAAGAAGAGCAAGACTGAAATCCTAACAACTAGCTTGTCGAAGAATAAATATCACTTAGAATCCAAAGAGATAGAATAACAAACCTTTATTTGAAGAATATATATATTCAGGAGGCTCTACCGATGAGAATTTCTCTGGACTAAATGTATTAAGTTTTAAAATCAAAAACAATGATCATTGATCAGGTATTTGTCTGACTATTTCCTACTAGTGATCTTTTCACTTGGTCCATCCTAATCTCCTGCATGGAGGTCTGAGACCGAAGGTCCTCCTTCATGTCTAATGGTACCAAGTCCCTCATTATGACCATGTTAAATGGCCTATCCTGCCATTCACACCAGAGTGTATAGAAAAGAGCAAAATCCTTACAATGTTTTAAAAGGTTCTTGTGCTTTCCCTGATGAAGATGACAGAGTTGACATCTAAACATTAGTTATAATCAATACGTGTACCCAGCTGGAAACCCGAGAAGAGTTTATTTGTCCTTACAGGGGTGCTTAAATTCAAGCTATAGAAATCACATGAAGGATTGTAGGTTACTGTTTATGGCTTTTGTTTCTAGTGCCTCTCCTGCTGAAGTTTATATATGACCGTATGTCCTGCATTAAGAAAACCCTTCTGTATTTTAGCCTGGTTGGAGATATACCAAGTGGATCTTAAACACAGAATATCAGTGGGCACATATATGTGAACTTACTGACCATGGAGGAAATATATTTAGGAGTAAAACCAGTTTGAATTTGAGAATAGACTGTTCTACTGGTTTTAAATAGAATCAAACTAGCAACTTAAGTTTCAGGTGCAATCAAATATCTGGCACTTTGCTATGTCCAGACCAATCCAAAGGCTCAGCAGAGACCAAAATTTATAACTCCACCGGGCAATTAATATATAAAGACAATAAAACTAAATGAAAATCATGAATTAAAATTGTAGCATTTGTAGAGAAGATATATAAGTTCATTGCTTCTATCCAAGCTGGGAATTCAAAATCAGGCACTATGTCAAGTGAATGCCCAGCTATTATAAGGATATTAATGTACTTTTACATATTAGTTTTAACATGCCTTTATTTGCACCAGATGAAGTAAATTAAGTTTAATTATTACAACTACCAATCCCAATTAAAAACTTCAAACTGTACTTTATTCCTTTCTCCAGCACATTAATAATATTTTATTTTCACCCTTAAGTTACCTTCTAGGCATATTTGAAAAGAATTTGAAAATATTGGAAACACTTAGCAGTGAGGTACCACATGTGATAAAGGGAATAGAGAAAAGAGTCAGCAAGTTAGCACTTTTTCTCTTGTAGCCTGTGTAGTCTAAGTGTGGTTCAGTGACAGCAGTTTATCTGAGTCCTCAGGCTTGAGTTTCAAGCTCAACTCCTTATGATAAACATATAATTCGCACTGACAATTCAGTATGAAATGCCAAAACCCTATATAGTTGGAGTACCATCTTTCATAAAAGATTTACTGCAAGACCTCTGTTGGCTGAACTAAGTCCCAATGTATCTGGTAAACACTATGAAAACAAATCGAACCTTATTGAAACAGAAGCTAAATAAAATGACTACAAGTTTCTTTTTTTTTCAAGTCGGAGAAGAGTTTATTGGATTCCAAATTTGCTTTGAGGATACTTCACCTTGTCAGAAGACCCATTTATCCTTGCAAATGATGTTTCACCGCACTTCTGGCAAAGTTACGACAGGAGAGAAGACAAAATCTGAGGAACCCCTCAATCATAATATTCATTTATGTAATCCATTGATATATTTATAGTAAATTTGTTCAACAAGGCCAAGGATTGAACTTCCCGCCATTTTCCCTTCTCCCACCCTCCCTTCTGCACATTCTCCTTTCCATCACTCACTCACTCTTCTTCTTCTCCTTCTTCTGATCCTTTTTCTCACTGTCCCTTTTCCTGACCCTCTGCCCCCTTCTCAACATCCCCTCCACTAACCCTTCCCTGGACTTCCTTCACTCTCACTTCTGTTAACGCTCCCTGTCTCTACCCACCCTTCCCCCACATATCTTTTCACTATTCCCTTATTCCTTGAACACACTGTCCTTGATTCACCCTGCGCTCCACTTTCCCTTCACTGGTGGCTGTGGAAGTCAAGTCACTGTGTATATTTAAAGTGGAGGCTGATAGGTTCTTGATTTGTAAGTTTGTCAAAGGGGGCAGAGAAAAGGCAAGCAAATGGGGTTGTGAGGAAAAATAAATTAGTCATGATTGAATGAAGGAGCACTCTCGATGGGCTGAATGGCTTAATTCTGCTCCTATTTCATGGTCTTATGGTCTTCTTCCACTCCCTTCTTCCATCTTTTGTTCTCCTAACTAATATTCACCCATTATCGCTATGCCTAAATCACCACCCTCTTTGACTTTTGCTTTTCCCTGTGCTCTCTCCCCTTGGCTCTTTTATCACCAACTTTCCACTCCTTGGATGCACCCTTCCCTCCATTGTCCTTCTCCTTGATTCTCCTTCCTCTTTATTCGCCCTTCTCCCAAACTTCTTTTAATTCACCTTGCCCCAGTCGCTCTTCCCTCACAACCCTTATAGTGTTCCCTGATTCCTCTTCCTTTTCGATTTGCTGACCACAAAGTTCCGAACTCAAATGAATACCTTAAGCCCTATCGGATATAAATAGCCATGAGTACTCTCACTAATGAAAGATTACATTGTAACTACCAACTCATCAAAGATGAGTCACTTTCCCGTTTATTCTTCCCGGTGAGTTTAGCTGCCAATACCCATTATTCAAGTTGTGGGTTCCCTCTGCCTACAAAGGAGAAGATGCTTCCAGTTAACGAACTAGCTTAAAACACAGTTCATTTATTTTTAGTGATACATGTTTAAATCCAAACAACATTCCTAAAACACATTTAAAACACACAGTGGATTTCTATTTTATAAAACATTTCTAAATTATGAACTATTTCTAAAACACAGATTATTTCTAAAGAATCAAAGGATTTCCAAACTACAGACAACTAAAAAGATGCAACAATGCCAGTGAATGAATCATCCATTGCAGAAGGTAGAGGAATGGGCTCTAATTCACCCCTGTGTTTCTGTTACACTTTCTGATGTTCTTTACTCCATTCTTGATCTGTCTGAAACTGGTCTCTACTTTTATACCCTTATTATGCCACTTTGGTGGACTCCACACATATATGATATTTCCTCAGATACTCCTTTTAGAAGCACAGAAACATAGAAAACCTACAGCACAATACAGGCCCTTCGGCCCATAAAGTTGTGCCGAACATGTCCCTATCTTAGAAATTACTAGGGTTACCCATAGCCCTCTATTTTTCTAAGTTCCATGTACCTATCCAATAGTCTATTAAAAGACCCTGGGCCCTCTTGTGTTAGCCATTTCAGCCCTGGGAGAAAGCCTTTGACTATCCACATGATCAATGCCTCTTATCATCTTATACACCTCTATCAGGTCACCTCTCATCCTCCGTCACTTCAAGGAGAAAAAGCCAAGTTCACTTAACCTGTTTTCATAAGACGTGCTCTCCAATCCAGGCAACATCCTTGTAAATCTCCTCTGCACCCTTTCTATGGCTTCCACATCCTTCCTGTAATGAGGCGACCAGAACTGAGCATAGTACTCCAAGTGGGGTCTGACCAGGGTCCTATATAGCTGCAACTTTACCTCTCGGCTCCTAAATTTAATTCCATAATTGATGAAGGCCAATACATCGTCTGCCTTCTTAACCACAGAGTTAACCTGCGTAGCTGCTTTGAGCATTCTAGGGATCCCCAAGATCCCTCTGATCCTCCACACTGCCAAGAGTCTTACCATTAATACTATATTCTGCCATCATATTTGACCTACCAAAATGAACCACTTCACACTTATCAGGGTTGAACATCTGCCGTTTCTCAGCTCAGTTTTGCATCCTTTCAATGCGTTATAGTCCGGTCCGGAGCCCACATTCCAGTTCTTGATCCGGACCGCGGACTCCGGACTCCGTGTCTTGTAGCCATCCCTCCTTTCATCCTTGAGCCCAAGTAGTCACACCTGTGGATCATCGTGGCTTGTTGGGGCTCAAGGAGGCGCACCTGATGCCCATCGGCTGGCGGTGTATATAGGGGGCTCTGGGACTGAGTGGAGTTGTCCTGTTCCTCTGGTTGCCCTGGCATGGAGTGCCCCTTGTTAAAGATGAGTTCTTCGAGTAAGTCTGGCAGTCACCCTGGACCTAGTCCCTTCCTATCCCTTGCCTCTGTTGGGTAAGCCTGGCCTGACTGCCATTGCCTGGCGAGGGACTCTGCCCCTTTCCATCCCTTGCTGCCAATGGGTTGTGCCCTGCTATCTACTCAGGTGTCCCGTGACCTGCCCAGGCCCCCGTGTTCCTTCCTGGGAGGTCCGGGCCCTGCCTAGGAGTTTTGTGGCCTGCCCAGAGGTCTCTGCCCCTACCTATCCCTTGCTGCCAATGGGTTGTGCCCTGCTACCTACTCAGGTGTCCCGTGACCTGCCCAGGCCCCCGTGTTCCTGCCTGGGAGGTCTGGGCCCTGCCCAGAGTTATGTGGCCTGCCTTGCCTGAACTCCAGGATCCTCCTGCCTTGCCTGAACTCCGGGATCCTCCTGCCTTGCCTGAACTCCGGGATCCTCCTTGCCTGAACTCTAAGGCTCTCCTGGAACTCCAGAATCACCTTGAATGTCACGTCCCTCACACACACCACTGTCTCCACATCTTGTCTATCATTTGGTTGTTCCCGTCCTGCCCCTAGAACTTCAGTGCCTGCGTCCTGCACTTGGGTCCAGCCTCCTGTCCCCTTATGACACAATGTCCCACTATAACCTCTGACAGCCCTCCACACTATCCACAACACCCCCAACCTTTGTATCTATCAAATGATCTAAAAGGTTTTTGGAGCCACAGTACCCAACTACCCATTGTTAACGCTGTGAAGCTAACTTCCTTCAGTACATAAACCTGCCAGCTGTCAACAGATTAGTTATTAATATGCTGATATATCATCCATTTGGTCTGCACACTTCCTTGAGCTAAGCAACTCAGTTAACATTGTCTGTTTGAAACAAGCCAAATTAAATAATCCATTGGCTCACACTACACCTCTCAAGGAGCAATAAACCAGGTATTATGAGCTAGCAGTCTGTTTCATAGACAGAGCTTGTTTGTAAAATTGCTCTATTGACTGTGCTTTGATTTAACTTTAACTTGAATACTGCTTTCAATTTACATTTTAATAACTGAAGACTGGCTCCTCTTTATGACTAGAAGCTAAACAATATTAGAAGCTTACTTATAACTGTTTGAACTTACCAGGGGCAGCAGCTGTGTTTAGAAAGCAAACCTGGCAAAACATGAGGTTCCTTGGCCCAGGAAGTGAACGTCCCTTGCCCTGCTACTGCTGATACATCAAATTCCCATCATCCCCTGCAATTTCCTTGTGCTTCTGCCTCCTCTCTTCACCAGCCCCCACCTCAGCCAGACTGCACATTCTGTCTGAAGGGGGTGTGCTACAATGTGGGTACTGAGTCCCTATAAAGCTCTTCACTCCTCCCTATCAAATTTCCATATAAGGCATTTGTTCCTCGTATTGAATTACATAAACACATAATATGTGTATGCCTTTGACAGCCATGTTGTTTCTTCTGCAAGAAGACGATGGTGCCAGAGGTTTTCGTGGAGCTGGGCAACTTAGTCATAGAGTCAGAGAAGTACAGCACAGAAACAGACCCTTTGCCCATCTAGTCTGTGCTGAAACAATTTAAACTGCCTACTCCCATTGACCTGCTATGTAGCCCTCCATAACCCTACTATGCATGTATCTATCCACTGATCTTAAACATTGAAATCGAGCTCGCATGCACCACTTCTGCTGGCAGCTCATTCCACACACTCATGACCCTCTGAGTAAATAAGTTTCCCCTTATGTTTCCCTTAAACTTCTCACCATTCACCCTTAAGCCATGACCTCTTTATAGTCCTTCACAACCTCAGTGTAAAAATCCTGCTTCTATTTACCCCTCATAATTTTGTATTCCTCTATCAAATCTCCTCTCAGTCTTCTACGTTCCAAGGAATACAGTCCTACTCTATTCAATCTTCCCTTATAACTCAGGTCCTTCAGTCCTAGCAACATCCTTGTAAATTTTCTCTGCACTCTTTCAACTTTATTTACATATTTCCTGTAGGTAGGTGATCAAAACCACACAAAATACTCCAGATTAAGCTTTACCAATGTCTTATATAATTCCAATTTAACATCATCTTCTGTATTGAATATGAAGGCCAATGTGCCAAAAGCTTTCTTTACAATCCTAATTAGCTGTGAATCTTCAATGAATTATGGACATATATTCCCAGATTCCTTTATTCTACCACACTCCTCAGTGCCCTACCCTTCACTGTGTAAGACCTACCCTGGATGGTCCTACCGAAGTGCAAAACCTCACATTTGGCTGCATTCAATTCCATCTGCCATTTATTAGCTTATTTTTCCAGCTGATGCCAATCCCTCTGCAAGTTATGATAGCCTTCCTCGCTGTCCATTACACTCCAATTCTTGGTGTCATCCATATATTTGCTGGTCCAGTTCACCACATTATCATCCAGATTGTTGATCTAGATGACAAACAGAAAAGGACCCAGCCACGATCTCTGGGGCACACCACTAGTCAAAGGTATCCAGTCAGAAAGCTAACCCTCTATGACTACTAGAACACTAGAACCTGTGCAGCAACCTTGAGGGATGTATGGATTTGAACCCCAAGGTCCCTCTGTTCATCCACACTGTTAAGTAACCGACCATTAACCCTGCACTCAGCCTTCTGGTTTGTCCTTCCAAATTGCATCACCTCATACTTATCCGGATTGAAATCCATCTGCCACTTTTCTGCCCAACTCTGCATCCTGTCTACATTCTTTTGTAACCTTCAACAACCTACAGCTCCATCCATAACCCCTCCAACCTTTGTGTCATCTGCAAACTTACTCACCCATCCTTCCGCCTCTTCATCCAGGTCATTTATAAAAATCACAAAGAGCAGGGATCCCAGGACAGATCCTTGCAGCATTCCACTAGTCACCAACCTCCAGGCAGAATAATTTCCTTCCACTACTATCCTCTGCTTTCTTCCTGTAAGACAATTTTTTATCCAAACAGCCAAGGTTCCACTGATCCCATGCCTCATGACTTTCTGGATGAGTCTCTTTTGGGGACCTTGTCAAATGCCTTGCTAAAATCCATGTAGACCACATCTACCACCCTACCCTCATCAATTCCTTTTGTTACCTCTTCAAAGAACTCAATTAGGCTTGTGAGGCACGACCTTCCCTTCACAAAGCCATGTTGACTATCCCTGAGTAAACTGTTCTTCTCCAAATGCTCGTATATCCTATCCTTAAGAATCCTTTCCAATAGTTTGCAGACCACTGACGTAAGACTCACCTGTTTATAGTTCCCAGGATTCTCCCTATTACCTTTTTTAAACAAGGGAACTACATTTGCCATTCTCCAATCCTCTGGCACCTCCCATGCAGCCAAAGAGGATTCAAAGATAATACCTACTGCTCCAGCGATCTCTTCTCTCACTTCTCACAGCAACCTGGGATATATCACGTCTGGCCCTGGGGACATATCAATCTTGATGTTTTTAAGAAGATCCAGCACTTCTTCCTTAATCTCCATATTGTCCAGCACACAGGCCTGTTCTATTTCGACCTCACCCTGATCAAGATCCTTTTACTTGTGAACACTGAAGCAAAGTATTCACTTAGGACCTTCCCAACCTCCTCTGCCTCCAGGCACATGTTCCTTTCTTTATCCTTTGGCGGCCCCACCTTCATTCTTATCATCCTTCTGTTCTTCACATATGGATAGAATGCCTTGGAGTTCTCATTAATCCTACATGCCAATGCCTTCTCATGCCTCCTCTGAGCTCTCCTATGTCCTTTCTTAAGCTCCTTTCTGGCTACCCTATATTTCTCATGAGCCCCTCCTGCTTCCTGTTTCTTATATCTAACATATGCTTTCTTTTTTCCTCTTGATGAGTTGTCTCGTGTTTTATCAGCCGCGGTTCCCTGTTCCTACCATTTTTTCCTTGTCTCAGTGGGACAAACCTATCTTGAACCCAGCACAAGTGGTCCCTAAACTTCTCCCACATTACTTCTGTACTTTCACCCTGGAACATCTGTTTCCAATTTACTCTTGCTAGTTCCTGCCTCATCCCTTCATAGTTAGCCCTTCCCCAGTTAAGTACTTTTCCATTTTGTCTGTTTTTATGCTGAAGCTAAGGGAGTTGTGGTCACTCTCACCAAAATGCTCCCCCACCAAGAGGTCTGTCACCTGACCAGGTTCATTAACCAGAACTAGATCCAGTACGGCCTCTCCTCTCGTCGGTCCGTCCACGTACTGTGTCAGGAATCCTTCTTGAACGCACCTGACAAATTCAGCCCCATCTATCCTCCTTACAGTCAGGAGGTGCCAGTCAATATGAGGGAAGTTGAAATCACCCATAACTGATGAAGGGTCTCGGCCCGAAACGTTGGCTATTCTTTTCTCACGGATGCTGCCTGACCTGCTGAGTTCTTCCAGCGTTGTGTACGTATTCTTTGATCCACAGCATCTGCAGTTGTATTTTTGTGTTACAACCCTGTATTTCCTGCACCATTCTAAAATCTGCCTGCTTATCTGCTCCTCGGTGTCCTGAGGGCTATTTGGGGGCCTATAGACTACTCCCAGCACAGTGATTGATCCCTTCCTATTTCTGACTTCCACCCAGACTGACTCGCTCTGCAGTGTCCTCCCTTTCTATAGCCGTGATACTATCACTGACCAGTAATGCTACTGCCCCCTCCTTTTCAACATCCTATCCCATTCCTTTTAAAACACCTAAAACCCAGTACCTGCATCAGCCAATCCTGCCCTTCCTCCAGACAAGTTTCAGTAACGCCCACAACATCGTAGTTCCACGTACTGATCCATGCTCTAAGTTCATCCCCTTTATTCCTAATACTCCTACTATTGAAATAGACACATTTCAACCTCTCTAACTGTCTACATTTATGTTTTGTCCCCTGCCTGTCCTTCCTCAGCAACTCAGAACACATAGCGCCATGCCCTTGTCCTTCTACCATAATCTCTGCACTCACATTCTGATTCCTACCCCCCTGCCAAACAATTTTAAATCCTCCCCAACAGCTCATATCCTGCCTGCCAGGATATTGGTCCCTTTCCAGTTCAGGTGCAGCCTGTCCTTTTTGTACAGGTCAGACCTTCCTTGGAAGAGATCCCAGTGATCCAGAAATCTGAACCCCTGCCCCCAGCACCAATTCTTCAGCCACGCATTCATCAGCCACCAACCCTCTCTGTCTCATGACACAGGCAGCAATCCGGAGATTACCACTGTGGACTTTGTGGGCTTCTCCCATAAAGCCAATGTCTAATGCAATTTTTCCACCTCACTCTGAATGCCAAGCAACTGAACCTTCCTGACCATCCTCCCATGTGGGACCTTGTCAAATGCCTTGCTAAAATCCATGTAAATGACATTCACTGCCTTGCCTTCATCCATTTTCCTGGTACCTTCCTCAAAAAACCTCTATAAGATTGATTAGACATAACTTACCACGCATGAAGCCATGCTGACTGTCCTTAATCAGTCCACGTCTATCCACATAGTTATGTACCCAGTCAATTTTCCACAAATAATGTCAGCCTCACCGGTTTATAGTTTTCTGGTTTCTGTTTAGAGCCTTTTCTAAACAGCAGAACAACACTGGCTAATTTCCAGTCCTCTGGTACCTCTCCTGTCACTAAGGATGTTTTAAATATCTCTGCAACTTTTGCACTTGCATCCGGTAGGGTCCAAGGGAACACCTTGTCAAGCCGTGGGTTCATTTGCAAAACTGTTTAAACCTTCTGTACTCCTAACTTTTTTTTCCTTTTCAAGGTGGCTGGAGTCCTGTTGGAGCTCAGGATTTACAGCAGCATTCAAACTGCATTCTTCACGGTCGGTGGGTTCTCACTCTTCGGAACTCACCGAGTGGACTGAGTTTTGGGATCTCCAGGAGCACCTTGGAAGATGTACGCCTTTGGGGTGAAGACGAACTGATTCCTCGGCAATGTCGCTGACCAAAGCATCGCGGGAGATCGAAACACCAAGACAGTGGGTGTGGCTGTCAAAGCCTTTGCCCCCGATCAATCTCATCTCTCTTTCAGCAGTGAGAGAGGGACTGCTGATCCTCGAGTTGGGGGAACCTGAATAAGCGACACTGCAGATTGTTCATCAGAACAGCAAGCTGGAGGCCTCCCCTGACACTGCAGCAGGAGTGATAACTCTTTCTCCCTCATTAGTGAGAGAGAGGGCCTGTTGAGATGTCAAAGTTTTGGATGGACAGTAGTTTTTGATGAAATATAGATCATAGTTTCTGAGGACTTGCTATTGCTTGCATGGTGGGTGGAGGGGGTATCTGATGCTTTTTGCTGAAGCAAGTGGGGGAGGGTTGGTGCTTTGCTGGTGCTTGTGCATGGGGAGCAGAGGGGGACTTCGGGGTTCTAATGTTTTTCTGTCATTCATTCTTTGTTATTTTTCTCTCTGTTTCGTGGATGTCTGCAAAAAGTAAGGATTTTAGCTTGTATTGTGTGTACATTCTCTGACAATAAATTGAACCATTGAATGCACAACACAGTCTATCTTAGGGATCAGTCATAAACTGGCTTCATTTCCTACCTAATGGAACAATTCTATCAGGCACTATTTTCACACATCTAATTTTTTTCCTCTGATAAAATAGTACTGTAGCTTTTATAAATGCACATTTTTTTTTAGATATCTACTCAGTCGTTTTGTATTTAAAATTGTAATGCCATTCCCTTTGGCATCATTTGCAGGGGTGTTTTGAATTAGGGTGCTTTATGTACATGGTCTGCAGCTCCTATATTGATCTTCTACAATACCAGTTCAATCTATTCCTATCCAGCTGAAGATAACTTGTAGATTTGGCCTTGGCAAGGTCGTGAACTGTGCACGGGTTGTCCGAGACAGTTGAGCAGACTGACAGATGCTGCATGGTCTGTTGTTACAGGTCTCAGATTCCATTGCACGAATCACTTCATTGTTTTGACAGTCGGCCAGGTACAGAGACAATTTTGATCATTCCAGATGCTCCATTTTTCTTCTGCCCAGGCAGCAAGTCAGCATGCACATGACGGAGATGGCTCTCTGTGTTTTTGTGAGGAAGCTCCAGTGAGATTAAAGGGATTTTTCCTGCAATGCTGTGATCATGTACATGCTGACTGGCACTCTTTGTTTCCTGTTCCCTTTCTTCTTGTGGTTAGAGTGGGAGGCTCGACAGGCTTTGTTGAGAAGAGGTGAAGGCTCTAGGCAAGTTTCCAGTGAGTGTTCTTTTTCTCTCTCTTTGTTTGTTAGTCCATCGCTAGTGCTGTGAGAATGAATCCGGATTTAGAGAAATGTTCTTTGTGTGAGATGAAGGAACTCGGAGTCCTCCAGTCTCCCACATAACTACATCTGCACAACATGAACCAAGCTGCAGCTCCTTACAGACCAAGTTAAGGAACTGGAGCTGCAGCTCAATACAGGAGAATGCAGGAGTATGAGGAGGTGGTAGATAGGAGCTACCAGGAGGTGATCATCCCTATGTTTCGGGAGGCAGGTAGCTAGGTGACTGTCAGGAAAGGATGAGGGAATAGGAAACCAATCCAGAGTACCCCTGTAGCCATTTTCCTCAATAATAAATTTACCACTTCGGATACTGTTGGGGAGGTGGGGGAGGGGTGAGTTGACCTACTGGGTCTCTGGCACTGAGTCTTTATTCTGTGGCTCTGACGGGAAGAGGGGAAAAGATATGGGATTCCATAGTTAAAGGAGCAGACAGGAGTTTCTGTGGACATGAAAGAGACACCCAGATATTATTTATAATGTACTGGATCTGTTCTGAGACATTCATGACCTTGGCCTCCCATGTGCAAAGGTCGGGGATGTCTCGGAACAGATCCATACCATTATAAAGAGGAAGGCGAATAGCTGGAATTCATGGTGTTTATTGGTATCGACAACCTAGACAGGAAAAAGGGCTGAGATCCTGAAAAAAGAACATAAGGGGTCAGGGAGAAAGCTGAAAAGCAGGGTGATAACGATTGGGCTGCTGCCTAAGCCATGTGCCAGTGAAGGTATGAATAGGATGATTTAGCAGATGACTTGGGGCAGGGAGCAGCTTTTCAGATTTCTGGATCATTGGGATCTCTTCTGAGAAGGGGACAGTTTACAGCTGGACTCAAGGGGTACCAATATCCTTGTGAGCAGGTTTGTTAGAACTGTTGGGGAGAGTTTAAACTAATTTGGCAGGGGGATGGGAACTAGAGTGATGGTACTGAGGGTCGGGTAGTTGGTATACAACGAGCTGCAGTGTGTAGTGAGACTGTGAGGAACGACAGGCAGATTACAGGGAAAAAATAGAAGTCAGTGGGATGAGTTGAAGTGTAACATTCAAAGTTCAAAGTAAAATTATTATCAATGTCCATACTGTATATGTCACTATATGCTACCATGAGCAACACACACAAAATGCTGGTGGAACGCACAGGCCAGGCAGCACCTATAGGAAGAAGTACAGTTGACATTTTGGGCCGAGATCCTTCATCAGGACTAACTGAAAGAAAAGATAGTAAGAGATTTGAAAGTAGGAGGGGGAGGGGGAAATCTGAAATGATAGGAGAAGACCGGAGGGGGTGAGGTGAAGCTGAGAGCCGGAAAGGTGATTGGCAAAAGGGATACAGAGCTAGAGAAGGGAAAGGATCATGGGACGGGAGGCCTAGGGAGAAAGAAAGGGGGAGGAGAGCACCAGTGGGAGATGGAGAACAGGCAAAGTGTGATTGTGAGAGGGGCAGAGAGAGGAAAAAAAGGAGAGGGGGAATAAATAAATAAATAAATAAGGGATGGGGTAAGAAGGGGAGGAGGGGCATAACAGAAGTTAGAGAAATCAATGTTCATGCCATCAGGTTGGAGGCTACCCAGACAGAATATACGGTGTTGTTCCTCCAACCTGAGGGTGGCTTCATCCTGACAGTGGCGGAGGTCATGGATAGACATATCAGAATGGGAATGGGACGTGAAATTAAAATGTGTGGCCACTGGGAGATCCTGCTTTCTTTGGCGTACAGAGTGTAGGTGTTCAGCAGAACGGTCTCTTAGTCTGCGTCAGGTCTCACCAATATATAAAAGGCTGCACCGGGAGCACCGGACGCAGTATACCACACTAGCCGACTCACAGGTGAAGTGTCGCCTCACCTGGAAGGACTGTCTGGGGCCCTGAATGGTGGTGAGGGAGGAAGTGTAAGGGCAGGTGTAGCACTTGTTCCGTTTACAAGGATAAGTGCCAGAAGGGAGATCTGTGGGAAGGGATGGGGGGGACGGATGGACAAGGGAGTCGCGTAGGGTGTGATCCCTACAGAAAGCAGAAAGGGGGGGAGGGAAAGATGTGCTTGGTAGTGGGATCCCGTTGGAGGTGACGGAAGTTACGGAGAATTGTATGTTGGACCTGGAGACTGGTCGGTTGGTCGGTGAGGACAAGGGGAACCTATCCCGGGTGGTGGGCAGATGGGTTGAGAGCAGATATGCATGAAATGGGAGAGATGCATTTCAGAGCAGAGCTGATGGTGGAGTAAGGGAAGCCCCTTTTGTTTAAAAAAGGAAGACATCTCCTTCGTCCTAGAATAAAAAGCCTCATCCTGAGAGCAGATGCGGCAGAGACAGAGGAATTGTGAGAAGGGGATAGCATTTTTGCAAGAGACAGTGTGGGAAGAGGAATAGTCCAGGTAGCTGTGAGAGTCTGTAGGCTTATAGTAGACATCAGTAGATAAGCCGTCTCCCGAGATGGAGACAGAAAGATCAAGAAAGGGGGGGGGGAGCTGTTGGAAATGGACCAGGTAAATTTGAGGGCAGGGTGAAAGTTGGAGGCAAAGTTAATGAAGTCAACGAGCTCAGCATACGTGCAGGAGGCAGAGCCAATGCAGTCGTCGATGTAGCGAAGGAAAAGAGGGGGACAAATACCCATATAGGCTTGGAACATGGACTGTTCTACAAAGCCAACAGAAAGGCAGACATAGCTGAGACCCATATGGGTGCCCATGGCTACACCCTTGGTTTGGAGGAAGTGGGAGGAGCCAAAGGAGAAATTATTGAGAGTAAGGACTAATCCCGCTAGATGGAGGAAAGTGGTGGTAGAAGGGAACTGGTTAGGTCTGGAATCCAAAAAGAAGCAGAGAGCTTTGAGACCTTCCTGGTGGAGGATGGAAGTATATAGGGACTGGACGTCCATGGTGAAAATAAGACAGTGGGGGCCAGGGAACAAAATCATTCAAAAAATTCGAAGTGTGAGAAATGTCACAAACATAGGTGGGAAAGGATTGAACAAGGAGGGGATAAAACAGTGTCAAGGTATGCAGAAATGAGTTCGGTGGGACAGGAGCAAGCTGAGACAATGGGTCTACCTGGACAGGCAGGTTTGTGGATCTTGGGTAGGAGGTAGAAACGGGAAGTGCGGGGTGTGGGAACTATGAGGTCGGTGGCAGTGGATGGGAGATCCCCAGAGCTGATAAGGTTGGTAATGGTGTGGGAGACAGTGGCCTGGTGCTCCTTAGTGGGGTCATGATCCCCTCCCTAGGCCTCCCATCCCATGATCCTTTCCCTTCTCCAGCTCTGTATCCCTTTTGCCAATCACCTTTCCGGCTCTTAGCTTCACCCTCCCCCCTCCTGTCTTCTCCTATCATTTCGGATTTCCCCCTCCCCCTCCTACTTTCAAATCTCTTACTTTCTTTTCTTTCAGTTAGTCCTGACGAAGGGTCTCAGCCCGAAATGTCAACTGTACTTCTCCCTATAGATGCTGCCTGGCCCGTGCGTTCCACCAGCATATTGTGTGTGTTGTTTGAATTTCCAGCATCTGCAGATTTCCTCGTGTATACCACCATGAAATTCATTTTGTTGTGAACATTCACAGTCAGTACAAGAAACACAATAGAGTTAATGAAGGACCGGACCACTCAGCAGGATGGACAGGCAAACAATGAGCAAAAGTAAAACAAACTGTGGAAATACAGAAAGAAAGAAAAAAGAAATAATATTAGCAGCAATAATAAGAAGAAGAAATAAGAAATAAATATTGAGAACATGAGAAGAGTCCTTGAAAGTGAGTCCACACATTTTTGGAGCAGTTCAGTGATGGGGTGAGTGAAGTTAAGTGAAGTTATCCCCTTTGGTTCAAGAGCCTGATGATTGAGGGGTAATAACTATTCCTGAATCGTGTAGTGTGTGTCCTGAGGCTCCTGTTTCTCCTTCCTAATGACAGCAGTAAGAAGAGAAAATGGCCTGGATGGTAGGGTCCCTGATGAGGGATTCTGCTTTCCTGCAACAGCGTTCCATGTACAGTAGATGTGCTCAATGGTGGGTACCTGTGATGAACTGGGCTTCAGCCGGTACATTTTGCGGACTTTTCCGTTCAAGGCCATCGGTGTTTCCATACCAGGCTGTGATGCAACCAGTCAGTATACTGTCCACCACACATCTGTGGAAATTTGTCAAAGATTTAGATGTCATGCGAATCTATGCAAACTTCTGAGAAAGCAGAGGTACTGCCATGCTTTCTTCTAATTTCTAACTGGACATTGAACCCATGAACACAACCTCACTTTAAAAAAATGTATTATCTCTGTTTTGCACCATTTTAATATAAACATTTAATATACATATACAATAAGTATGTATATGCAGTATATATTACATATACATATATAGCATATACAGTAAGTATTCATATGGTATATATTACGTATATAGAGTAAGTATATAATAAACTTACTGTAATTGATTCACTTATTTTCTTCCTATATTATCATGTACTGTATTATACTGCTGCTGCTAAGTTAACAAATTTCACAACACATGCCAATGATAATAAACCTGATTCTGATTCTGACTCTAATGACACTTACATTGAAAAGGGTGATGAAAACAGGACTGAAGTTACTATACTTGAATGTGAAACACCCTGGTTTCCTTGGCTGCGTAAGTCTAGGGAAGACAGTCTCAAGTCCCACCAATCTTGTGAGATTGAGACTGTTTGATCGCACCCAAACCCTAGTTTGTGTGGAAACTGTGTAATTTGTAATTTGCTACCCAATTACAAATTAGTGCCATGAAATAACAGACAGTACACTGCAAACAATTAAAGGAATTATATTTACGAATCTTAACTTAACCAAAGGATTAGTAAAGAATAACAAAAAGAAAAGGGCCCGCACTAATTAAAATGTCAAATGTGCATGAGTTGTAGCTCATCTTGAACTTCTCTATTACTCACACGCTAGGCCCTCAGTCAGCGTGAATGCCCACACCACCTTCCAACTGTCACTCACAATCCATCTCAAACAAACGGGTCTCCCACGGGATCGTACGCTACGACAGGTTCTCCCCAGCGTCTTCTCCCTTCATCTTCCCCCAAACAAAAGCCCAAGACCAACCTTATTGTCCCTCACCAAGAAAATCTCCCACTAATTGAATGGCACACAATCCGCATCATCCCTTATCTTCAACAATAACCCAAACAGGCTGAAAACAAAACAGACTGCTCTTATAGAACTATCAAAATGAAATACATACAGCATAACAGTAAAAATATGAACCAGTGCATTACAAATGCATGTAGAATATGGAATAAGATAGATGATCTTGTTGCGCAGTTGGAATTTAGCCTCCACTGAGTCATGGCTGATAAAAGATCTTGGCTGGGAACTTAACGTCCAAGGATACACATTGTATCAAAAGGACGGACAGGTAGGCAGAGGATGTGGGATGTCACTGTTGATAAAAAATGAAATCAAATCCTCAGAAAGACCCAACCGTGGCTGACAAGGGAAATCAAGGCCGGCATAAAAGCAAAAGGCATATAATATAGCAAAAATTAGTAGTAAGTTAGAGGATTGGGAAGCTTTTACAAACCAACTAATTTCTGTAAGGAGATAAATAATGAAATATGAAGATAAGTTAGCCAATAATATAAAAGAGGATACTAAAAGCTTTTCCAGATATACAAAGAGTAAAACAGAGTTGAGAGTTAATATCAGACCGCTGGAAATTGATGCTGAAGAGGTAGCAATAGGGGACAAAGAAATAGTGGTTGAACCTAATATGTATTTTGCATCAGTCTTCACTGTGGAAAACAGTAGCAGAATGCTGGAAATTCGAGAATGTCAGGAAGCTGAATTGAGTTTAGTTGCTATTACTGAGGAGAAGCTTCTTGGGGAACTGAAAGATCTTACGGTAGATAAGTCTACAGAACCAGATGAACTACACCCCAGGGTACTGAAAGAGGTACCTGAAGTGATTGTGGAGGCATTAGTAGTGATTTTTCAATAATCACTAGAGATTAGAATGCTACAGGAAAACTGGAAAATTGCATATGTCACTCCACTCTTTAAGAAGGAAGGGAGACAGAAAAAAGGAAAATATATGTCAGTTAGCCTGACCTTAGTGATTAAGATGAAATTGGAGACAATTATTAAGGGTGAGATTTCAAGGTATTTACAGGCATATGATAAAATAGACCAAAGTCAGCATGACTTCCTTAAGGGAAAAACTTGCCTGACAAATCTGTTGGAATTCTTTGAGGAAATAATAGGTAAGGTCGACAAAAGAGCATCAGTGAAAGTTGTCTAGTTGGATTTTAAAAGGCTTTTAACAAGATGTTGTTCATGAGACTGCTTAACAAGACAAGAGCCCATGGTATTAAAGGAAAGATACTAGCATGACAGAAGATTGGCTGACTGGCAGGAAACAAAATGTGGGAATAAAGGGAGTCTTTTCTGGTTAAGCTGTTGGTGACTAGTGGTGTTCCGCAGGGGCCAGTTTGGGTCCACTTCATTTTATGTTATATGTCAGTGGTTTAGATTATGGAATTAATGACTTTGTGGCCAAGTTTGAGGATGAAACAAAGATAGTTGGAGAGGAAAGTAGTGTCATAGAAGCAAGGATTCTGCAAAAGGACATAGACAGATTAGGATAATGGAAAAGAAGTGGCATTGAATATAATGTATGATTTTACACTTTGGTAGGAGGAATAAAAGCATAGACTATTTCCTAAATGGGAAGAAAAGTCAAACATCTGAGGTACAAAGGGACTTGGGAGTCCTTGTGCTGTGTTCATGCAGGGTTCCCTAAAGGTTAATTTGCAGGTGAGTTGGTGGTAAGGAAGGCAGATGCAATGTTAGCATTCATTTCAAGAGGTCTGGAATTTATAAGCAAGGATGAAATGCTGAGGCCTGATAAGGCAGTTTTAGGGCTCTATTCTAAGAAAAGATGGGCTAGCTTTGCAGATGGTCCAGAGGAGGTTCACAAAAATGATTCTGGGAACAAAATATATGAGGAGTATTTGATGGCTCTGGGCATGTATTCACTGGTTTTTAGAAGAGTGAGGGAGGGATCTCATTGAAACCTTTCAAATATTAAAAGGCCTAGATAGAGTGGATATGGTGAGGACGTTTCCTATAGTGGGACAAGGGGGCACCACCTCAGAATCAACAACCATCTATTTAGAACAGGGAGAAGGAGGAATTTCTTTAGCCTGTGGGTGGTGAACCTGTGGAATTCTTTGGCACAGATGGCTGTGGAAGCTAAATCATTGGATGTGTTTAATGAAGAAGTTGATAGGTTCCTGATTGGTATGGGCATCAAAGATTATGGGGAGAAGGCAGGAGAATGGGGTTAAGAGGGAAAATAAATCAGCCATGATGGAATGGCAGAGCAGACACAATGGGCTGAATAACCTAATTCTATCCTATGTTTTATGGTCATATGGTTGAAGGGTCTTCTTTGCTGGCCACAGCTCTTTGACATCTGTGCAGCCAATGATGACTCTGCAGTGTCATTCAGCTGTTGTTTTTTTTATGCCCCCATAATGAACAAACCTACACCCCATCCTCGTTATATGCGTCTTCAGACTATGCGGATCAGTTATGAGAGGGGCCTGTTTCTACCAACGTCTCCTTATATGCGTCCAAACCACAGTTATGCGAGGAGCACCGCTTTCCCGCCAATACAAGTCAGGTGCGCGCGCCTCACAATCTCGCATTGGTTTTGGCAAGGTGAGGATGTGCGATCTTGCGCTCTTAAACTTTTGTTGGTTTTACCTACGGTGCAGTGATTTTGTGCTTGAAATATTTAACTGTGCCTCGTAAGCGTCCGATGTCATGTCCTGGGCCATCAGCCGAGCGGCAGAGAACCGCTTTAACACTTGAAATAAAATTGGAAATTATAAACAGCGCGGCATCAGGCAAAGCTAACACAGCTCTGGGACACTACTGCCGGGAACAGAATCTTGCCTTTAAAGTTCTTTTGTTGCTTGACAATGCACCAGCCCATCCTAAACATTTGGACAGCATTCGTCGTAATATAACAGAGCGTTTCCTGCCGCCTAACACAACATCGCTGATTCAGCCACTCGACCAAGGTGTGATCCACATACAAGGCGTACTTTTTTTACGGCGATCTCTCAGATGCTGCAAGGAACAGACAATTTTGAAAATCCCGGGAGTTTACCAAGTGAGGGAATGGTGGAAGTCGGAACACTTGCCACAAATGGCGATGGACAGGGACCCAAGTTTAGAACGGAGTCAGCATTTCAGTCGTTCTCTGCCCTCAACCCTTCTTCCCTACAAGCAAATTTATGCTGAAAAACAAAATGCTGCCAAGCAAACAACCCTCACTACTTTCTTCAAACCGGTGTCATCTCCTGCTGCCGGCAGTTCTAAGAGTTCTGAGAGTCTTCCTTCACACCTTGCTGTGCTTGATATGATCCCGACACCACAACAACCACTCATCTCCCGGAGCAAATTCACCTGCCACTGTTGGTGAGTACTGTACACCCTAGTATGTTAACTTTAAACTTATGCTGAATATTACCTTAAAATGATGAAATATAATACAAATCTTGCTTTGTGGTATTGCTTTTGTGTCGTTATTAGTATGAAAATGTGAATAAATTACAGATAAAACATACTTAGGAAGCCCTCTGGAACGCATCCCTATTTTCTCAATTTAAATAATTATTCACATACTATGCGTTGACTGCGAGTAATGTATCCCCCGCAAATAATGAGGATAGGGTGTTTGTGGCACGTGGCCAAGTAGATAAGGCGTTAGTCTAGTGATCTGAAGGTCGCTAGTTCGAGCCTTGGCTGAGGCAGCGTGTTGTGTCCTTGAGCAAGGCACTTAACAACACATTGCTCTGCAACGGCACCGTTCCTAATGCCCTTCCCTTGGACAACACTGCTGGCATGGAGAGGGGAGACTTGCAGCATGGGCAACTGCAGGTCTTCCATACAACCCTGCCCAGGCCTCAGTCATCATCAAAAATCGATGGACAGCCAAAGAGAGAAAAAAAATGAGCAAACATTCTTAGATTTGCAGCAGACTTGGAGATGCTACCTATGGCTAAGCAGCAAGCTTCCAAGTTCGGGCATTGATCTTACTTTCAGGTCCTCTCGTTAGCGTATCCAAGGTAATTCTGAGGTCTCTCTGCATTCAGAGAGATAGTGATCTTTCTAGTTAATGTTTAGCTTTCTGTTCGCATGACAGTTTGGAAAGTGGAAGAGGGTGCCTAATACTTGTTACTGTTTTGTTGAAGTCAATTACAGGAATAGCAGGCTGGCAGCTTGGTAAGTGCAGCTAGTATCTCGATTTGGGTGATGACTCTCACAGACAATGAAATTACCAGGTTGTCAGTGCAGATCATGGTACGTTTTTTCTGGGATGGACTGGGTAGCATTGAAGGAAATGTTAAGAACAAGGGTACCAAAACACTTCATTGGGTTTTGCTGTGGCACTGCATATTCCTCTATGAATGATATACAAGTGTTTGAATCAAGTCGATTGCATGATCCATCTTGATATCAAAAGCAAAGTGTGATCATTGATAGTGTCTTGTGCTGTTGAGAAACTGACATGCTTAACTTCAGTAATCAGGTTTCTTGCAAATCTATCTTTGATGTGCTGCACTGTTTTCAACATCAAACCGGACTTTGAATGGCCCATCTGGGATCATGTTGGTTCTGAGAGGGTGTGAGTTCATACAAGATGAAATCTTTAAACTTTATAAAGGTAGCAAAGGAAGGAAATTGTTCTCAAGAAAGGAAATTGTCCAGAAGCTCTTGAGCTCCAATGGATCTTTACCCAGCTCAGGGCTCAGCTTTTCTCCAGATCAATCAGACGTCATTCAGATGTTGAACAATCTCGGTAGCCAGACCCTCACTAATGGCCTCAACATGTTTTTCTGTTCGGTGCCTCTGCCTTTGTCCATTTTTATTCCTTTCACATTTCATTTTCATTTCACTTCTGTGAAATGATCATAAAATTGTTCTCTTTTTTATGTCCTTTTTGTCATCTTTTCTGCTATTTGCTTGTTTGTGGGGAGGGAGTGTCGTTGCCATCCTGAACCAGTTAGCTTTGTATTGTGCTGTTGCTTGACTTTCTGTGAGTTAATGTGTTTACCGTCATTTTCTGCCATGACTCTTATAGCCATCCTCTGCTAGTCCAACTGCAAGATTTTTCTCCCTTTTAAAGAAAGATTGGACTCTTGCAGTCCAATGTAAGATGTCATGTATTGTTGCATATATTGGTCAGGTCTGGTGTTATTCTTGTAAGTAGTTTGGTCAGTAGCCCTAATGAATGTGTTTTCTGGCAGTGTATTTCGCCATGTTTACCAACTGCTCTCCAGGTTTCTGGATGAGCAATGTACAGTAATCGCTGCTCTGTCAAGGCAAGCTGAGAACTTCTGCCAGTCTGAGGTCTCAGACAGCAGCAGAAAGTTATCTTTTTTATGTTAAAGCAAATGCAATTTGAACTCCCTCTTGCATGGCTGCAAAGCAGTTGGCACAATGTTTTACATTGCTAGCAATTAGGATTCAATTGCTGGCACTGTCTGTAAGGAGTTTGTACATTCTCACAAGGCCGCTGACCACATGGGTTGCCTCTGGTTGATTTGGTTTCCTCTCACATACAGAACATACAGCTTAGGACTAGTAAATTGTGGGCAGGTTATGTTGGTGTTGGAGGCATGTGGGACACTTGCAGGTTACCCCCAGCACCTCAGCTTTATTTGTCACACGTACATTGAAACATCAAAACAAAAATGAAATGCATTGTTTGTGCCTACAGCTATTTTATGCCAAGATTCTTATAGCCTTCTGCCAGTCCAGCTGCAAATTTCTTACTGGTTAGGGCCCTGTTGACAGTGGTATAATAGTTTGGAGAACCTCTAGTGACGATTTTCAGGTATTACACTAACTCAAACTTTTGAGTAAGTATACTTGGAGTGCTCTAACTTCATTGTAAATTTCTTGTTTCGGTGAATTTTTACAAATGCATGCCAGAGGCAAGTAGTTTGTGGACTTGCAGATGAATGCTGGAGTCAGTTATACATTATTGAAAACTTCTGAGTTTGGAGCCTGCACTGTATTACAATTAATATGTTAGCATTGGAGCAGAACTTCTGCCCACCCAAAAGCCTCACCAATAACCCCCTGAAGTTTCCTCCCAGTTAATTACTGTACTTTCTTGTGATGAATTGTTCCAGCTGAGAAGAAACCAATGCCTCCTGTTGTCATTTCATAGATGGCTAAAAATTGGAGGTATTCAAATTTCCATTTCAATGCAATAAATTTTTATCCACAGCAGACTTTGAATTCACATGTAACAGCCAATCTCCGCAGTAAATATACTGATGTTCCTTCCCAAGCATATCAAGTATTGGCAAACTGTACTGCTCCACATATTTAGTGTTGATTCTTCTACAAGAGTGGAATTTCTAGCTTGTCCCTTTCAATATTTTCTAAATGATATTCTTTTCTTCTAATACATAGACTACTAGCACAAAACAATACTTGAAATAGAATCATATTGTTTCTTTTAAGAGACAGGAGTAGTTCAGTGAGCCACATAAGCATGTCCAGCTGCCTTATTCAGTTTGCCATAAATAATGAAATGAATCAGTGTTCTCTCTCAGACCTCAGACAGTGCAGTTGCACAATTCCCACATCACAGATCTTAAAATTTTATTCTCAATAAACCTAAGGACTCACTTGAATTTCTTTGAAGGTCAGAATCAAGGTGAAAGATCAGGCAATTTCTTTAGAAATCCAACATGGATTTTTTGAAGAATTATTTTGCTTTCTCTTCATCTTCTAATGAAAGGAAGGGTCCCTTTCATTCCTTCCCCAAATAGTGATTGACTACGGGCAGCAACTCTTCTGTTTTGGATGCCAATTGAGGTATCTCTAATGCAACCCTTCTACACTTGGCACCAATTAACTCAGTACTGATGGAAGCTGAAACTGTGTGTTGAATGATCTGCATTTGACATTTTTCACTGATTTTCCAATGATTAGCTCACAACATTGCTTTCATTAAAGTGCATCAGAAAGTGAGAGGGGTAGCACAAATAAAGAGGAGCAGACAAATAATCCAATCAGAAGAGGAAAGTTCAGGTAGAGCGGGGAGGGTTGAATATAAAACATTACATTTAGGTATGTTGTAGAAAACAGATACCTAAAGGTCTTCAAGAATTGAGAACTGCAGGTTTGTTGTTCACATTAACTGTACAACAACTTGCTCTCTGATCCAATGAATCCTTTGTTTCTTGGATTTTTGTAATAAGGCCAACACAATGATTTTGTGCTTTGCAGCAAATAAAAGACATATTTTCTTCAAAGTGCACTTCACTGTTCCTTTGCCCAGAGTTAGTGAAAGAGAAAGTGACAAGACAGAATGGAAAATGTACTGAAATTTGAGCCAGGATGTTCATTTGAAATCACTAGATCTGGTATAAACCTCCAGTTCCCTAATACGAATTGATTCAAGTGATATGAACAAGAATTGCAATTTCATCCCCTCACAGGTGGACATAAATATCTTAGTGAAATTCAGTGAAGGACAACTGAATCCTGATCAGATTCTCAGTCCTCTTCTTCCCTGCACTCTTCCTGAAAGCCAGCTGGGGCTTGGAGTTCCTTCAGCCCATTCCACAACTGCAGAACATGCTGAGCAAAAGCTTATGTGCACAGGACACATGAAAGGGCTGTTCTATTCTTTAAAGACTCTTGTGTTACAATACCTTGCAATACCAGCCATTTGCAAAACAACACCTGTGCACTGTGCAGGTTCCCCAGGTCATGATCTGTTTATGATCACTATGTAGTTTGTGGACATCGCTCATTATGTACAAGTTGTTTGTCCCTTTCCTTATGCCCCATATGTTAATACACAAGCATTTGGAGCATGGAAGGTTGTGAATAAAAACTAAATCCAGTTAATTCTTTCACACTGATGTGCCTTTCTCATACAAGATCTTCCTGAATGGCATCACAAGATATTTTTAATTTATAGGTTCACAGAATGTGAACATTGCTGGCAGTACCAGTATATACTGTCCATCCCGAACTGACTGTGGACAGATGAACCAATACATCTTAGGCACGTGCTTACCCCAAGGCTTACTATCCCCTTTTTACTTCCCTGCAGCCTGTTTCCTTTCACATCCCCATTAATTTCCCTTTGATGCTTCCAAAGCTCACTAAAAGTAGGAGCAGTTACTGTAACCTACTGATCCCTGAGTCTTGGAGTTGTGGGAGGAAGCAGGAGTACTTGGAGGCAAGCCACACGGTAAAAGGAATAACTAGCAAACGACATTCAGGCAGCACCGAGGGTCAAAACTGAAAATGGGTCATTGGCGCTTGTGAGGCAGCAGCGCCGACCGTTGTGCCACGGTGCCACTACATTTTACTGCACGTATTGTGGTAGTTTAATGGTCAGCAGGGTGGTGTCTGGTCTGCCAGATGAAGACAAACACGGAACGTTTTAGATATCTAGATTCCCAAGAATTGTAGGTTGATGCGTTGCTCGCAAGTGAACGATAACGTGTTGGATTAAACCTGGCAGCTGCCCCAAGCCCAGTCCACACTAGCCACTTCTCCACACTAGTCCCATGACCACAAATAATCCTCTATGGCAACTGAATTGCAGGAGGGAAAATAAAGGTCCTGCCCTGACATCTTGATGACTCTCTGACAGCGCACCTCTTCAAGGAACTTTTGTGGTGATCAGAAGCATTTAGAAATAGTGATGGAAATGTTTATAATTCTAAATAAAAAATCCATTAATAAATGTTTAAAGATAATATCTTTTATTTACCTTTTTTTACTGAAGGTATAATTAAAATGAATGTAATTTATAGTGGCTGCTGTGTGACTGAGGCCTCAAAGGTACACCTGGCCCCTCACCTCAGGCTCAGTGAGTCCAGGATCATTGAGGGAGATCAGATGTTCAACACATTCTGGGACTCTGCTGCAGTATGCAGTCATAGATGTCAAGAAGCTAGCCATCAATTCTCTAAGGATTTGTTGGCTAGCTGTCAGTGTAGTTCAGACCACTAAAGTGACCAATGCAAGATGCAGAATTTTTCTTACTTTGGTTAATTTCTACACATGCATTCTTCAAAATAATGATCTTTGCATATTGGGAAATACTAAGATTTGACAGGACTTCAAGTAATAATATTTATAGATTAAGACACTAAGATTCCATGCTTAATAGGACCTTTTGTTGTTATATAAATGGTGAAAGTATTAGGTACAGAGCATAGGGTACATACATCCAGACAAGTTACGGATCAGGCAACACACACAAAATGCTGGTGGAACGCAGCAGGCCAGGCAGCATCTATAGGGAGAAATACTGACGAAGGGTCTTGGCCCGAAACGTCGACTGTACTTCTTCCTATAGATGCTGCCTGGCCTGCTGCGTTCCACCAGCATTTTGTGTGTGTTGCTTGAATTTCCAGCATCTGCAGATTTCCTCATGTTTGCGAAGTTACAGATCAGTGTGCTTTGTATATAAAGCGTGTCCTAATGCAATGCTGTCAGCTTATATGTCATGCACTTTTAATATATAAAAAAAACTACAGCATTGTAAATAAGACACATGCTGCTTCATGGTAAGAACTAGTCAGCATGGTTAGCTCAGATGAAAACGTTCAGGCAGCTCAAAGTTTCAAATATTTTGTTTTTATTCATGCTTACTGCAGATAGACAGTCATTCCTCATTCCATAATAATCTTTTCCTTCAATCTGAAGAGCTCGGCTCCTGCAAATGTGTATGGGGAAGTTATTTTCTATGATGTAATGGAGAAGAACAATGCACTGCAATTACATTTGAAACCATTTCTAATTAGTTAAACTTACTGTTCTGCTCATTTAGGTAGAATTAATTAGAAAGCAGAAGCAAGGGGCCATCCAGTTATTGAAATAAGCCCTATCATACTTGCATCTGCTCGTAAGAATTAAATAAATTGCCCTGGTATTTGCAGTAAGAATGAAAATGAGGCCCTGGGCCCTCTCCATTACTTTGAAGCACATTGGACAGCAAGTTTGCAAAAGACAGCACTAAGCAAGGTAATCTTGACGTAGCTTTCTGTCTCACCCTAATCATCGTCAAGCCTCAGGACACTGGTACGCCACTGAGAAGTTGAAGGATACTGAAGAGTATAACAGGAATACTTCCCTCCTGATCGTGTGTACTGAAGTGCACAGGGAATACTGTAGTTGGGTAATTTCAGGTTTAGGTGAGTTTTCAATATTGTTAAAATACCTTCTTACAGCCAAACAATCTTACTGACACTGAAAATTTAATTTTACAACACTGGAGTATCAATGAATCAAATTTTAACGGACATTTAGAAAATTAACAAATCGGTTCCTTTTCCTCTGCCCTGTTCGTAAATCCCACCTTTCTTTACCAATGTATTTTTTTTCTACACACACTATATCAAACATTGTAACTTGTGCTTTGTGCTTTAAGCTCTCCAGCAACAGCCTGAGGATGATGAGGTAGGACGAGAAGCACAGAGCTGTCCCAGCCTAAATTTTTGTTGATATAAACTTACAGTGCTTAGAGCCAATGAGTCAGAGACACATAGTGTTTTGACTCATCATGATCATGCCAACCGACTTCCTATCTATACTTATACCATTTGCCCACATTAAGCTCTTACCCTTCCATACCTCGCTTGATTATCTAACTCTCCAAATATTTTGTAAACATAGTGAATAGATGTGACCCCACCATCTCCTCAGGTAAACAAAATTTACCCTCACATCCCCTTTAAAAAGCTCCTTCATCTCACCTGAAACCTCCTTGTTTTTGAAACCCTAAACATGGGGATGAGATTCTCACTATCTCATCTTTCTATTCAGGAGTTTGATGCTATAGCTGCTGCTTCCTGTGCAGCAGAAGTTCATTTTGTGTGAGGGAGGGGTTAGGCGGTTTGGGATTTGTGAGTTTTTGTTTGTTTTACTTTTGTGCAGGGGATGTTGATGTCTTTTCTTTCAATGATTTTTTTCATAAGACCATAAAACATAGGAGCAGGAATAGGCCACTTGGCCCATCGAGTCTGCTTCACCATTTCATCATAGCTGATCCATTTTTCATCTTAGCCCCAATCTCTTGTCTTCTCCCTGTATACCTTCATGCTCTGATCAATAAAGAATCTATCAACTTCTGCCTTAGATATACATGAAGACTTGATCTCCACAGCTGTCTTGGCAAAGAATTCCACAGATTCACCAGTGTCCAGCTAAAGAAGTTCCACTTCATCCTGATTCTAAAAGGATGCCCCTCTGTTTTAAGGCCCAGTCCTCAGATCTTCGACATTCCCACCATAGGAAACAATTTTCAATTTTCTTGAAACTCCTTTGAACCCTCTCCAGTTTTAGCACATCCTTTCTGAGATAAGGTGCCCAAAATTACACACAATATGAATCTCAGAGTTTTTTTCTGCATACATACTTTGATAATAAAATGAACCTTATAATTTAATTTGCTGCTGTCAGAGCAGCTCTCAGCCTCCCTTGCTTCAAGGGAACAGCCCCAGTTTATTCAGTCTCTCTAATCTGAACAACATCCGAATGAATCTCCTTTGTACTTTCTCCAGCAGAGCCACAACAGCTTACTTAAACACAGCAGATCACTGCCCAAATTCAGCTTAACACTTTGATGGAAGGTGCTTGCTAACAATAAGCCAGAAGCCAGCAGATGGATAAAAGTTACTTTGGTATTGGGCTGGTGGATGTTTTTGAATTTCAGGAATTGGCTGCCATTTCAAGAGGACAGCCTACCACTTAGCCCAGAACCTTACACTGACAGAAGAGTTCTTTGGGTTACGTGAGGCAGGATAATTTAAACCATAAACCAAAGGGACTTAATTTCCCAGCTATTGTTACGGGGAGACAAGGAACTGAGAGGTAAAATATCTAATCCACTTTTATTCCTTTCATTTGTTAATCTTTCCAAAACCTTAACTCCTATACTATGTAATAAATCTTTGAAAATCAACGAAAACAGACTTCATATATCAGTAGTTCACACATGTGCAATGTTACTTTATTATGAGATTAAGAGATATGCCTTTTTAGAATAGATGGAACTGATAATTTTTCATTAATATTTCTAAACAGTGTGCTCTTCTTGATGAGAAAAAAGTCCAAACACAGTAAGAGTTAAAGCATTATCTTAAATTACTGACCAGTGTGTCAGCATTTTTCATCAAAATACCAACACATTCTGTATCATGAAACACCCTACATGCTATTTTTATAAGTTACAAAATCATCAAGATTTATATTGATTGAATGGTCCATTAGGGAGTTTGACTACCCTTGGTTAGACTATCGGAGGACAATCTGCATAAACCATTCTAGTGGTAAAACCTACAAAACCTTGAATCATTATGCTTCAGGATAGTTTAAAACCTAAAAGTTGTAATTGTCAACTGCTGCAAATTGCATAATGTGTAAGGTTAGTTTGGGCATGAAGGGGACAGTGGTCAGGCAATCATACAAAACTTGTAGTACCCTGTCTGTCCCCTTACCTGAATTAAGCTCTCTGCTGCTGAAGCACAGATGTAGTGGAAATTGGCAAGATATTTCACTGCCAGACACTTTCTGTTACCTCCCAAAACTTAACTTGATGGGAAAATCACTACAAGTGTGATAGATGAGAATTGTAACATTGATTGCAATGTCAATTATATCAATATTCTTTTACTAATTCGTCTTTCCCCAACAAAAGTAATTTTAATATTTTGGAAATCTAAACCGTGTGACAAGGAAGTTAGTTTTATTTGACAACACCATGGAAAGTATGTGCCTGGACACTAATTATCACCTACTTTTGGAATGTTACAAATGAGTAATAAAGTTTGCTAACACCCAGTTAAGTTCTCTGGAAAAATCATGGAAATGGACAAAAGTACATAAGAAACAATGCTATGGCAGCTTGCATGCAAAACAATGAGTTAATAAAGGACCTTTGAGGTCCCAAGGCTCAGTCATGTAGAGACAGATGTGCACATATCTAACAGGTCACTGCTTGCCGTGCAGCTGTTTTGTGGCTTCTTTTGGAAGACATCTTTACAGTCTGACACTTTTCCCAGAGATCAGAGTCAGCAGCTGTGAACTTTTTGAACAGCTCCTGATGGGACCACAAAGGTCCTTTATTAACTCATTGTTTTGCATGCAAGCTGCCATAGCATTGTTTCTTATGTACTTTTGTCCATTCCCATGATTTTTCCAGAGAACTTAACTGGGTGTTAGCAAACTTTATTACTCATTTGTAACATTCCAAAAGTAGGTGATAATCAGTGTCCAGGCACATACTTTCCATGGTGTTGTCAAATAAAACTAACTTCCGTGTCACAATTTTGGATTAAACTGGCATGTGTACCAAGTGGAACTGCTTGGTGGAAAATGACTCCTCTGCATTAAGATGTTCCATTGAAAATTAATTACAACTTGCAAGCTGCATGCATTTAAGCACACACATACCAAACCCAGGACAAAGCTTTAATTAATTTTCAATAACCATGGTTCAAGTGCATTGAGAAATAAATGGTACAGTATCTATTAATCATAAAAGTACCAATACTTTAGGAAAATTTTCTGTCATAAATCTTGTCTTTTTTTTTACTGATCTTTTAATTTAGTCTCCGAGACTCCAAGGTAATGTGAAAATGTCATAAACAAGACAAAGCTTGAACAGCTCAGAGGGAGGCATAAGAAAAATGAAAAGTGTGTTTCTCTGCAGTTAAATAATCGACTTCCATAACCTTGAAGAATCTGATCTGCCCATTTTATACAGAGAATAATATCTGAGGGATTGCTACACTGCTGTTGGATTACATAACCTTTCAATCTGAAATAACCCTTTGAGAAATGAATGATACTTCAATGATACAACAAAGGTGACCAACTAAATAATGCAATACAATTCTATTTTAAATGTAGTTTGATGCTATTTTGAGGAGGATATAGTAGGAGAACAAGGATATGTGACTTAAAACACTAATGGAAATAAAAGATGAAGTGACGGACAAAATATGAAATAAGTTCTTCTTAATGATGGACAGCTTGTCAGAAAATCTGCTTTTGGAAATCACCTTGTCTTCATAGAGAAACACCAGCATGAGTTAAAATTAATCAATATAGCAATGGTAAAATCACTCCTTTGTGGAGCTGGAGAGCCTAGAGGAATTCTGTGCCTGAGCTCCTCTAATGGAATTAGCACATCTGTGGCAGCACAATGTTGCATACTCTGAATGTCCTTACCCAGTGTTCCCATTATGAGTTTGACCACATCTTCCCTGGCCCCAGAGATCCTCCCACCAGACAGCAAAGAAAACCATTATTTATAAGTTCGAGTTCAGGCTTACATTGTTTGTGCTGTTTTTTATTGGTACTGCTGAATATAACAGTGTTTTTACAGTACAACCACAGAAGTAACTACGGAAAAAGAACAAAAAATACTCAAAAGCACTAAGTGTTCAAGGCAACAGCGACAGAGAAATAAAAGCATTTCAGGAGGTAATTGAAGGTGGCTGAACATGAAAATAATCAGAAGTAAAATATGTGAAGAGCATCAGAAAGAATAGCACAAAGTAGGGATTATCACAAACACTGGAAAGTTAAAGGAGTAGGGGAATGGCTTCAGATTTATCAGCAGTGTCCCAGGGGATCCAGCCCATTAGATAATATAAACTCTCAGCAGCTAGTAAAGCTCAGCTTCAGTATTTGAGCCCTATGCCTCACACTGAGAATATTGCCTGAGTGATTGGATTGAGTACTATTCATCATTTGAGATAATATGCCAGTCCTGTGGTGTCATCAATCTCATACAGTGGACATAGAAGGTTTATCCAGAAGAGAACTGTACATACTTAATTCTGTGTCATATTTAGCATGTAGCTTTCTGATAAAATTCATTGACATAGCACATGTAAATGTTGTGCTACACATTATAATTTCCGGCCAACTAATAGATTAATAAGATTAATGTTGCTTCAGTCTGCTATTCATTGATTCCTGCTTTCTACTTTCTATTTTTTATCTTAATTATTTAATCAATTCTCATACAGATTTCCTATTGTCCATTATAGTATGGCTCCAAACAACACTGGTTTAGTAAAAATGTAATGGATTATGTTAATTGCGACCCATTAGGACCAGTATATTTGGGCCCAATGAGCTGAAGTTTCATGGAAATAGTTTAAAAAGTATAAAAAGCCAAATTACCATTTAACTGAATAACAAATTATGTACTTAAATGAGATACAGAACAAATTAGAATACTGCCACTACTACTACAGTACTATGAAACGGTATATTAGTTCCTAATGGTTATTGACAAAGGATTTCATCTGGTGTATGCTGCCATGTTCTTTTGATAGACTGTAAATGAGCAAAGTCTGTGCAGATGCCGAGTGCAGATAACGGACTCACTGCCTTCATACAATGCCATTGACCATTACATCTTCCAAATCTTTATTTTTATTATAACACTCAAGATGATTGTCAATACCTTCAAATTCATCACATTTCCTAATTTGTAGTGAAATCATTTCATTTTCACTCTCAGACATTTCTGTCATCTCCAAGTGTTAATGCATGAAACCATAGTGAGCAAAACTGTTCTGAGTTGCCATTCTGCTTCTTTTTCGCCTACAAAGGTCACTTCCTTTTGAACAGGAACACAAACAATTGACTCTATTTAAAAACATTTTGCTCTGAGCACAGTCATACAAGTGCATGGAACTGATGATAATTAAAAATAGTTCAGCAAGTCTCCTGCTCCAACTAAGCAGCATTGTTTCCCAAATAAACAAAGGGAAACCCAGCTATTTTCTTGATTAGGTTTCATTCATTAGAATTCTCCCAGTTAAGCAGCTGCTCTGATTTTCTGATGGCCCAGATAACCTAATCCACTGTATGTACATCTGATCCAGTTTTCAACATTCTAGAGGGTGTCCAAACATATAGTATGTCTACTGCGGAGATCTCTACCTACAAACTATCAATTTTTCCTGACTTACCTTCATTTTCAATGCAGATGCAGAGAAGAGAAACATCCAGCAATTAGTTTATCAGACAATAAGGAATAATGTATTAAAAGTGGCAAAGTATTGAAATTAAGTATTCTGTTTTCAAATATCTTGTCAGTACCTTAGGAAATTACTTGGGTTGCAAACATGTCAATCCTGTTCTTCATGTTTTTACTTACTTGATCCATAAAATCTGTAAAGCTGCATTTGTTGATGCAAACTAAGATGAGGAATAGGGAGATCAGTTGTATTCAGTCTGATATTCTTGATATCTATTAATGCCATCAACTATTTTAATTGGAAGGTTCATGGGGAAAAATAACAAGCACATCACACTTTTCTCACTTGTTTTCTTTATTTTGAAGAGGTCATACATCATCATTTGAAATTCAAAATGCTACTTCAAAATCACAACCCCTGTCCAGTAGACTGATAAGAAAGTTATCTTGACAAGCCCATATCAGTAACACAGACAATTAATCCTGTTTAACTGGTCACAGATGACAGATTTAATTGGTTGCCACATGGGGAAAAGGAGTGTTGTTATCACAGTGTAGCCGTGACCTGAAAACTGATGAAGATTGAATCATGTTTCTAAGGGAGAAAATCCACACCGGCAACCAAGACCATGACCGTGTGCTATTGTTGTAGGTGCAGACTGTGGTTTGTTCTTATTTCATCTATTCCTATTTCACCAGACTGGAATCTGTATGGAAGTGAGAATATATTCAAGCAAATCAATGCTTCAGGAACCATGTTGCTAGGACAGTCGACATACTCATTCATTCTTTTGTCTCATTCTATTCAAGTTAATGCAGGTTAAATGTCTGATATCTGGTATCAAATAAAACTGATATTCTGATATTTAATTTACTTATAATGAACCTGATTCATGGTTTATTACTTAGGTTGTACAAACTAATGAGCTTTTTATCCATCTGTTATCTGAAGGCTAACAGAACACAAGAGGTCCCCAGTGAGCTAATTATGGTAACAAAATATCTGATACTAAATATTGTGCTTTAAATTCACCTTTCACTTTATAGGAAGAGAGCATTTATTTATAATGGTAGAGCTTGGTCTTGTGGAAGAGAGAAATATCTGGATATTAAAATAGCAGGATATTAAGAATTGCAACAATATCCTCACTGGGGAGTTTGCCAGTGCTACTTGTTAAGGTTTGAACTTGTTTGCTGGGTGGGGACCTGAGGGTAACTAAACTGGAGGAATGCTAAACTGGAAATAGAAGGTGGAGTTCAGGTGAGGGGGTACTTAGAAGCAAAATGGCAGTATCATAAGGTAATTACTAGAGTATTGATAGCCAGATTTTACTGGGGAGGGGCAGAACATACAAGCACAGGAGTGCCTCAGCAAATGGACTGCTCATCAGTAAGATGATGGTAATACAAAATTAAAAGGAAAAAAGCTAAAAGGGGAAGCCAATTCAATAGATTAAGTCAGCATAAGGATTTAATTAGAGTTATTGAAAATGAAAATGATGAAAACCTGTTTCATTATGCATCTCTGTGCATTGTGGAATGAGGTTAATAAGAGCTACAGACACATAACGCTGTTTGTTCAGTGGCAATAGTAGAATATGAGCATTAAATATTTCTGGATACAGTGTTCAGGGAAGGAAAGAAAGTGTGGAGGGTAGTGATTAAAGAAATTAAAGATAAATTAAAGACCATCAAGCTACATGTTTGGCTAACCAAATATGAAGGAAAAGAAATAACACAACTCATCCTTTTGTTGCTCATGGGACTGTTGTCACTTTACACCCTCCTAACTATCTGATAATAACAAGAGAATCAAAGATTTTCTGCTTGCTCCCTCACCCTAATATTCCCTCAGGGATCAATTCTTGACCATCTTTCATTACTTATTTACACGTTACTCTTCAGCAACATTATTCAAATTGCATCAGTTTTGTAATTCTGAAAACAACTTGCTCCAACTCTCTATCATTGTTCTTTTGACCTCTTTATAGTCTTTGATGTATCACACTCCTTAGCCAAGATCTGGATGAGCAGAAGTTTCCTCTGTCATGACAACAATTTTGATCCCCACCACAAAGTCCATTCTCTAACTGCTAAGTCCTGATGAAGTCATACTGCTGAGTTCTGATGAAGGGTCTTGGCCTGAAACATCAACCGTTTATTCTCTTTCATAGATGTTGCCTGACCTGCTGATTTCCTCCAGCATTGTGTGTGTGTGTGATTTTCCAACTGCTGTATTTATTCCTTTTCCCATCTGAGACCAATCCTGGATATTCATTTACATTCTATTTGACTCTGAGCATCTTTTTCAAACTCAGATTAGCACCTTATCCAAATCGGCCTACATCAATTCTCTGTCAGTTCTCCTGAGCTCACTTTTGCCTCAGGCTGATTAAAGTTTCCTCCATTTATTTACTTTCAGACTCAAGTATTCCTCTGTTTTCTGACCATCCTCAAATCTATCCATCTATGTATATGTGTTCATCCAGAACTCTGCTGTACTAATTATAACCAAGTCCATTGAAATGGTGGAAATTGGTGGAGGAAACAGGTAGGGTGCAGAAGGACTTAGACAGGTTAGGAGATTGGGAAAGAAAGTGGCAAATGAAATACAATGTTGGAAAATGCATGGTCATGCACTTTGATAGAAGAAATAAATGTGTAGATTCCCCATTTCAAATGGGGAGAAAATCCAAAAATCTGAGATGCAAAGGGACTTGAGAGAACTTGTGCAGAACACCCTAAAGGTTAACTTGCAGGTAGAGTCAATGATGAGGAAGGCAAATGCAATGTTAGCACTCATTTCAAGAGGTCTAGAATATAAAAGCGGGGAAGTGATGCTGAGATTTTATGAAGTACGGGTGAAGCCTCATCTTAAGTGTTGTGAACAGATCTGGGCTCCTCGTTTAAGATAAATTGTGCTGGCATTCGAAAGGGCTCAGAGGAGGTTCACAAGGATGATTCTATTTTGTGGGAGTGTTTCATCTGTCCTTCATATCAGGTTGTAGAAGGCCTTTAATTGCCATATTACCATCACAACTTGGTGCTTCTCAGTTTTCCTGGAGTATTCACTTATTTTACTCTGAAATCATTGGCAAATGTAACTGGCTCACTGCTGGCTATAAATTGCCAGTCCAGTAAGTCAGAGATCCCAATATCCCTCTTTTATGTGCCCATTTTTCAGGATTTGGACATCACTGTGAAGCTAACATTGTCCTTTGGAATGATGATGGTGAGCTGTCTTCTTCAACCATTGGAGCCCTTCTCATGAAAGTGCTCCCATAGTGGTGCCACTAAACTCTATTAAATGCTCGTTTTATTGTGTAGCAAAATCTTGCAGTTCTGATTAAAATTCACTGGGATGAATGATGAACTTTGTTTCCCTCTCCTTAGATAGTCTGACCTGCTGAATATTTCGAGCAGATCTGTTTTTATTTCAGATTTCCAGCATCTACAGTATTTTGATTTTCTACATTTCCTTGTTCATACTTGCTAATGAAATAATATTATTATGCTTTTATTTAAGTACGAAAACAGAAAGAAAAATCAAAGAAAGTGAGGGTGCTTGAGACTGCTATATGTTGATTCTCTTAAGTATTCTCTAAAACATTCTATATAATGTGAACTTAGTGGCCACTTTATTAGGTACACTGGTACACCTGGTTATTAGTGCAAATATCTAACTAGCTAATCATGTTGCAGTATTAAGACATGCAGACATGGTCAAGAGGCAGGAAAAATGTGATCTAAGTGAGTTTGGCCATGAAATGATTGCTGGTGCCAGAAAGTGGTTTGAGTATTTCAGAAACTGCTGATCTCCAATTTTCACACACAGTGGTCTCTAGGGTTTACAGAGAATGGTATGAGAAGCATCCAGTGAGAGGCAGAGGCAGTTCTGTAGCCTAAAACAGCCTTATTGATTAGAAAGGTCGGAGGAGAATGACCATTCGGTTTCAAGTTGACAGGAAGGCGACAGTAACTTCAGTACACATGCATTTCGGTAATGGTTTACCGAGAGTTAAAACATCTCTCCTCACTGTAAATAGCACGGGCAATTGTTCTATCATCTGCAAATCTCCATCATGCTTTCTACATTCATAGCTAAACATTGATACATATTACAAAGAGCAAGCTGCAGAACACTGAGCCCTTTGGGACCCATTGCTAACAATTCTTAATCAATCACAAAAATACCCTTCAACCATCACTCTGCCTTCTACCAGATCCCACACTGGATCAAGCTTACTACTATTCCAATTTCTTGACCAGTTGGTCATACAGAAAAGTTGCCAAAGTCCATGAAGTCTACAAGGCGAAGGAAATTAGAGATGGAGGCAATTCAAATAGAACAGCAGAGGCTGGGATCTTGAAATATAAACAGAACATTCTGAGAACTAGACAGCATCTGAGAAAAAGAAACAGAGCCAATGTTCTGAGACCCTCCAGCAGAGAAGAAGGCATGATGCCAGACACACAACACCATTAATAGGAAGGTCACAAACCAGCACCAGATGTGTTTTCCTGTGGAAATCTTCTCGTGTGTTATTTGATGTATGAAGAGGGTTGAATAAATGAGGGTTTTTTTCTTTTACTATATAATAGGGTTTTTAGCCGTTGGAGCAATTTTGAATCTCCAGATTGTGTATTATACTTCATTTACACAGATTGTATGGTTAAATTAAATAATGTCATGCTAGATTGAAACTTAATGTTTCAAGCAATGTAAATCAAGTTGGATTAGATCATGAATTCTGCTAGAATTAAGCAGATACAGGATAAATTTATTTTAAATATCTACTACCTTCCAATATTTTCAATCTACCTGAGTAGTTGGTCCTAGTACTTACAGTGAGATCAAAATGGAGAAGGAATAGGTTGGGTCACTGATGAGTGGTGGGGTGAGGTGAGGGGAGTGGGTTGTAAGGGACAAAGTTCAGGGGTTACAAAGACAAGGTGAGGAAGTTCTGGTTGCTGACATGTATTAAATGCCATGTTTTTATTTTTCTGTATGTTTCTCAATTTTCAACCAACCTGACAGATTGGTACATTCTAAAACAGAGCAGAAATAAAACTCCGTCCACCTCCTCCTGGCACAAAGTTGGTCCTGTGAATATTCTGCCACCATGGGCCCTGCTTTTCTTGCCCCAATTTCATTGGTGTGATTCCCAGAAACCCTGTTGAGAATGATTAAAGGTTACAAAACTATAACAATTGGAGGGAACTGATTACTTTTGGCTCTTAACCATCTGGCCTAGTTCCTGGGAGTGGATAATCACCTGCTCTCCTCCCTGAGCTACATTTAAATCCTAAAATCACAGTCTTTGAAGTTTTCCCTAATTTTAACTATTGGATCATAAATGTACCTCTTCCTTGGGATAAAATTGCACATATTTACTTGTTCCCCTCTCCAGAAATATTGGTAACATACCAGCTTTTGCATTTCAAGCTCTTGAAATTAAAGAGTGCATTTCTGTGCATTGTAGCTGCATATTGGTGGTGCTTATAGCATGTTGTAACAAAAAGTACTACATTTCTATAGCTCTTCCAATATTGTCCCTAAGGACTTCAATGTCAATGAACTACTGTACAAGTGGTGTCATGATTATGAATGTAGGAAATCCAACATCAAGTCTGCACTGACAGTAATATGACATTGGTCAGATAAACAAATATTGATTAGACAATAGACAATAGACAGTAGGTGCAGGAGTAGGCCATTCGGTCTTTCTAGCCAGCACCGCCATTCACTGTGATCATGGCTGATCATACACAATCAGTACCCCGTTCCTGCCCTGTCCCCATATCCCTTGACCCCGCTATCTATAAGAGCTCTAGCTAACTCTCTCTTGAATGCATCCAGAGACTTGGCCTCCACTGCCTTCTGGGGCACAGCATTCCACATATCCACCACTCTCTGGGTGAAAAAGTTTTTCCACATTTCTGTTCTAAATGGCCTACCCCTTATTCTTAAACTGTGGCCTCTAGTTCTGGACTCACCCATCAGCGGGAACATGCTTCCTGCCTCCAGCGTGTCCAATCCCTTAATAATCTTATATGTTTCAATCAGATCCCCTCTCATCCTTCTAAATTCCAGTGTATACAAGCCCAGTCGCTCCAATCTTTCAACATATGACAGTCCCGCCATTCCGGGAATTAACCTTGTGAACCTGTGCTGCACTCCCTCAATAGCAAGAATGTCCTTCCTCAAATTTGGAGACCAAAACTGCACACAATACTCCAGGTGTGGTCTCACTAGGGCCCTGTACAGCTGCAGAAGGACCTCTTTACTCCTATACTCAATTCCTCTTGTTATAAAAGCCAGCATGCCATTAGCTTTCTTCACTGCCTGCTGTACCTGCATGCTTGCTTTCATTGACTGATGTACAAGAACACCTAGATCTCGTTGTACTTCCCCTATTCCTAACTTGACTCCATTTAGATAGTAATCTGCCTTCCTGTTCTTGCCACCAATGTGGATAACCTCACATTTATCCGCATTAAACTGCATCTGCCATACATTTGCCCACTCACCCAACCTGTCCAAGTCACCCTGCATTCTCATAACATCCTCCTGACATTTCACACTGCCACCCAGCTTTGTGTCATCAGCAAATTTGCTAATGTTACTTTTAATCCCTTCATCTAAATCATTAATGTATATTGTAAACAGCTGCGGTCCCAGCACTGAACCTTGCGGTACCCCACTGGTCACAACCTGCCATTCCGAAAGGGACCCGTTAATCATTACTCTTTGTTTCCTGTCAGCCAGCCAATTTTCAATCCATGTTAGTACTCTGCCCCCAATACCATGTGCCCTAATATTGCCCACTAATCTCCTATGTGGGACTTCATCAAAAGCTTTCTGGAAGTCCAGGTACACTATATCCACTGGCTCTCCCTTGTCCATTTTCATACTTACATCCTCAAAAAACTCCAGAAGATTAGTCAAGCATGATTTTCCCTTCATAAATTCATGCTGACTCGGACTGATCCTTCTACTGCTATCCAAATGTGTCATAATTTCCTCTTTTATAATTGACTCCAGTATCTTTCCCACCACTGACGTCAGGCTAACCGGTCTATAATTTCCTGTTTTCTCTCTCCCTCCTTTCTTGAAAAGTGGGACAACATTAGCCACCCTCCAATCAGCAGGAACTGTTCCTGAATCTATAGAACATTGGAAAATGATTACCAATGCATCCACGATTTCTAGAGCCACCTCTTTAAGTACCCTGGGATGCAGACCATCAGGTCCCGGGGACTTATCAGCCTTCAGACTCAACAGTCTATCCAACACCGTTTCTTGCCTAATATAAATTTCCTTCAGTTCATCCTTTACCTTAGTTCCTTTGGCCACTATTACATCTGGGAGATTGTTTGTGTCTTCCCTATTGAAGACAGATCCAAAGTACCTGTTCAACTCATCTGCCATTTCCTTCTTCCCCAAAATAAATTCACCCGTTTCTGTCTTCAATGGCCCAATTTTGGTCTTAACTATTTTTTTGCTATTCACATACCTAAAGAAGCTTTTCCTATCCTCCTTTATATTCTTGGCTAGTTTACCTTCGTGTCTCATTTTTTCTTGGCGTATTGCCTTTTTTGTTATCTTCTGTTGCTCTTTAAAAGCTTCCCAGTCCTCCGGTTTCCCGCTCATCTTTGCTATGGTATACTTCTTCTCTTTTATTTTTATACTGCCCTTTACTTCCCTCGTCAGCCACGGCCGCCCCTTACTCCCCTTAGGATCTTTCTTCCTCTTTGGAATGAACCGATCCTGCACCTTCTGCATTATTCCCAGAAATACCTGCCATTTTTGTTCCACTGTTTTCCCTGCTAGGGTATTATTCCATTGAACTTTGGCCAGCTCCTCCCTCATAGCTCCATAGTTCCCTTTGTTCAACTGTAATACTGACATATCCGATTTTCCCTTCTCCTTCTCAAATTGTAGGTTAAAACATATCATATTATGGTCACTACCTCCTAATGGTTCCTTTACCTCGAGGTCCCTGATCAAATCCGGTTCATTGCACAACAGTAAATCTAGAATTGCCTTCTCACTGGTAGGGTCCAGTACAAGCTGTTCTAAGAATCCATCTCGAAGGCACTCCACAAACTCCCTTTCTTGGGGTCCAGTACCATTCTGATTCTCCCAGTCTACCTGCATGTTGAAATCCCCCATGAGAACTGTATCATTACCTTTGCGACATGCCAATTTTAACTTCATTCAACTTACATCCTACATCCAGACTGCTGTTTGGGGGCCTGTAGATAACTCCCATTAAGGTCTTTCTACCCTTAGAATTTCTCAGTTCTATCCATACTGACTCTACATCCCCAGATTCTATGTCCCCCCTCGCAAGGGACTGAATATCATTCCTCACCAACAGAGCCACCCCACCCCCTCTGCCAGTCAGTCTGTCCTTTCGATAAGATGTATATCCTTGAATATTCATTTCCCAGGCTCTGTACGCTTGAAGCCATGTCTCAGTTATTCCCACAACATCGTACTTGCCAATTTCCAACTGAGCCTCAAGCTCATCTACTTTATTCCTTATACTTCATGCATTCATATATAATACTTTTAATCCGGTACTCCCCTCTCCTTTCATATCAATTCCTATTTCACTTGATTGAAAGATTAACATAAGCCAAGATACAAAGCTGAGTTTCTTTGTTCTTCGTTAGAGTTGGGTATGCCATTGGATCATTTATGTCCACTTAGAGAGCAGGCAGATCCTCGGAAAACCAGCAGGGCTGATATTTCTTGTATGCAGCGCAGATATGACATATTAGCGTATGTACCTTGAACTCTTCTGATACCTAATTCCACAGATGTTAATGGAACTAGATTTCAGAAATAAAGTTCAATATTACTACATTAGGTTTTCAGCCCAGAGCAGAGAATGAATGTCTGCAGCATCACCTCTGACAATGCAGCAGTCTTTCTGTACTACACATGACTGTTAAGCTTTTTTATCTCTGAACTGACATATTTAAAGATGAACTGAGCAAAAAAGTCTTTATTCAGAGTGTTCTAAATCTGTCTTCTCAAGATGCCTATCATTGATCAATTATTGAATACATTCAGGTCTGAATTCAAAGGGTACTGATGAGTTTAGGATCAGTAATGATCCTGCACCTCAGGATCAGCAAGCTTAAGGGGCCTTAACATATTCCTGCGGGTATTATTTAAGTTCTCACACAGAAGTCCAAGAGCTACAAACTGAGTCGCAACTAACGCTGACACTGAAAATTGTGATTATTCTGCTACTCCTATGTGCTCCAACAATTCAGACTGAGCATTTTCGTCCACTGAATCTGGAATTTTAAAATGCAAAACTCTGCTTTGCTTATGGTACATTTTTTCCAGAACATTTTATCTTGCACAGTAGAAGCCAGCTATAATGATACCAAACTTCCCAAAATGGAACACATGAAAGGCAAACCCTGAGGCGATGATACCATTCACTGTTAGCAGCTGGCACTCTGCACATCATAAGAACACAATATTACCACAGAATCTCTGACAGAATTTTACACATAAATTATTTAAATTGCCAAAACGTTGCATAAGAGATGTTTCATTTTAATTTGTTCTTTTTAGTCACAGAGAAGAAAATATTTTTTCAGACCAAGGACTTCTTCCCCATCTCAGTCACATTAATTTTAAATTAACCATCATGCAGTGGTGTGGAGGCCAGATTAATTATAATCCTGTAATTTGAAAACTGGGTCAGAGTGAGCAGTGGGACTCACAGATACTCAAATATTTTTTATTTGAATTCAGGAACTCAAAGGCATATCATTTATACACTGATTAAACCTTTTAAATATTAACTTAGCGCTTGACAGAAAGACTGCTGTGACTTGCAAAGTGGAAAACAAGCTGTTCAGTCCCAGCAGACCTTTCTGGATGTATTAAATGAGGGCTCCAAAGGGAAATACCTGACTCCTGCTCTGAGTTCCTCTGCTATTCCATATAAAAATCCACCAAACATTTCATAATAAAACAAGTATTTTTTTCTCCCCACCTTTACTAGCAGAAATCTTATTCTTCAAAAAGGAAATAGCCATTTTGTGGCTATATTAAAGATACTGAACAAATTTGAACAGTAGACATTGCACTTTGAAAATATTAATAATGAGTGCCCCAGAACAAGAAGGGACATTGATTTTGCAGCAGCCTGCTTCATTCACTGTTCAGGTCTTATTGATCTGGGCACTAAACACAAACTTCATTGCAACTCTACCAGGAAAAGATGGTGGGTTATTTGAGGGATGGGGAATTATGCCTAATGCAAAGTTCCTCAACTGTCACAAGGGGACATGGAGACTCGACCTCCTTAAGCCAAAATGATCCTATTTGGGTTTAAGGGTGAAAGAAGGGACAGCTACAAGACCCGGAGTCCGGAGTCTGCGGACTGGATCAAGACCCGGAATGCAGGCTCCGGACCGGACCATAACATCAACACTTTCTAATGATTGACTAATGGGAAATGAAATTCATATTTCATTCATAATTTAAGTTTGTAACTAGTTTGTCAAATCTATAATAAGTGCAAGACAAGGGGGCCATAACATAGGCCCACTCAATGACACAAAGCACTATATCTTGTCTCTTATTCTTCAGGATTGCTATGTCAGACATTTAATGAATAGAAATCTTGGTTATGACATCTGCTATTCTTCTACTTTGCAGGACCTGTAAATAATTCCTCAACAACTAATATCTCTTGGAATAGACCTCATGCTACCAATCACACACCTTGCTCTTCACTGCAATAAGCGTTAAAGGCAGCGAATGCAAATTTGCCCTCTTAAGCAGAAGACAACTTACTTGTAAGAATGGGGTTTGAAAAGATTACTTTCATTTTGATGGATCTTTTAAGTCAGTACAAGGTAGTTGAAGGATCTGAAACAGCAGCATATTGTCTGTGCATAGATCTGAACTGAAACATTAACCCTGGTTCTCTCTCCATTGACGCTGACTGACCTACAATTATTTCCATAAATCCTGCTCTACTTTAGGTTTACAACATCCACAGTTTTGTTTTTGTTTTTCTTTTTTAAAACATATCTAATATTCCCTTTAACATTATTGATTGAACTGAGTCATACCTTGAACAAATTGTGTCCAAATGCAATCAGGAAACTGATGCATTGTCTCAACCTGAACCATCAGCTATCTCCTTCACTTTGTAAATGCTGCATGACCTGCTGAATCCTCCAGAATTTTTCTTTGTTCTATATTCAAGCTTCTACAGTCCCTTGCATCTATCATGGGACTGTTGATGCTGGAATTCAGAAGAATGAGAGGAGATCTTATAATTATGAAAGGGATAGATAAGATAGAGGCAGGAAGTTTGTTTCCACTGGTAGTTGGGACTAGAACTAAGGGACATAGCCCCAAGATTCAAGGGAGTAGATTTAGGACGGACAGTGGGAGGAACTACTACTCCCAGAGAGGGAGAATCGGTGGAATTCTCTGCCCAATGAAGCAGTGCAGGCTATCTTAGAAAATATACTTAAGACAAGGTTGGAAAGATTTTTGCATAGAAGGGGAAGCCAGATCAGCCATGATCTTATTGAATGGTGAAGCAGGCTTGACGGGCCAGATGGCCAAATCCTGCTGCTACTTCTTATGTTCTTATCTCCAATTAGCATCTAACAAGCTAACAACATTCTGCACTGTGATAGGATGTTAAGCGAGTGCACATAATAATTTTCCTCACTGTTAGGTGGAACTGATGCAAGCATCAGCATTCCTCATTGTGAAAGGGGAGAAAGCTAATGCAGGCAAGAACATTCTTGATTATCATAGGAGGTGAGAATATTCCTCACCATGCTGGGTGGAATTGTTGCTAGTCAACACATTGCTTACTATGATAGAATGATCACAGATGTTTCTGTGGTGTTCAGTGAGAAAAATGCTGTTTTAGAGGGGTCTTTGGTGGTGCAGAACATGAATTCAGAGGGTCTGAACACAAACTTTGACCAGCCAATGAGGTCATGGACCCATTTCCCGTGATGTTCCTGGGGACTAGATGACTTGCTCCTTGCAGCAATTAATTTGGGCTTCTCCTACTTCATTTCCACTCCAGGATCCCATGGTGAAGGGTGTCTCCATTCCTCTGTCTGCCTGCTCATGAGACTGAAATGATGTCCACGAATCATGGGCTAACTTCCTAGCTAATTATCTGCCCACTATTTGTCTACAGTTCACCATAAATATGGTACAAAACTGAATGTTGCAAAAGTGGCACGCCTTTTCAAAAGAAAAGGCATCTGGGATGATACAGATTAAAGTCCAGCAGCTACCTGCCAAATTACAATATGTAGAATGTTCCTGAAATACCTTGAGGGCATCCATTACAGTTTGGCAGATATTGTCAATGTTTCCAATCCAATGACATGAATAGTGAACTTCATATTTACTCTCAGATTTCTAGTGATCAATTCATGCCATAGCAATAGTACACATTGGGATCAATTATATAAAATAAAACCATAAAACTCCAAAAGAAGTATCAAGTGGGATTCATTCGTATTTGTTGTGTTTAACATTGTTTCATGCTAAAATGCATCAGCGGAGTCTGAGGAAAAAATTGGGAAGATGCAACATTTAATCCTCCTGATTATTTTTGAAAACCAGACCAGCAGGACTGCTAACCTCAGCTGCTCACAGAATTTGCTACTGGTGTGTCTTTGTCCTAGGAAAGTGATTAGATCTTTAAAGGACAATCCTCATGGAAAGAAGGATGACATCGAATTTCCATGAAATTGGAAAATATAAAGATGAAGAGCTACAGGTCATCAGTCTGTGTGACCACATCTGCAATCATTGGTACCAACTGATTTTATTGCTGTAGGTGACTCCTTGCTGACTTTTTGCTCTGAGTGACATTAATACTCTGCAGGGTCTGTAGCATGTACTTCTTCTGCACATTGCTGTAATGGTTTGGGAAATATGCAAATCATTGGGAAAAAACTGAGGTAGCCAAATGCAAACTACAAGCATCTACACACCATTGAGGTCCTTTTAATACATGTCTTCCTACCAATTTGTTGGAGAGTTAGCAGTTTATTTTACTGGTTGTTACAAAGGAACGTTGCAGGTTACAGATATTTACCCAATCTCTATTGTTAATGCAGAAATCAGCATTGGGTATGTTTGTGATCATGTCATGCGGGAATGACACTGGAAAAATGTCAAACATCCAAAGACAGCAACCTATAGTGCATAATACAAATTGTCTTCCAGTAGAAGCAGCCACTCAGAAATTGGTGATGAAACTTATCAACACCTGCCTGAGGAGTGCCTTAGATCCATTCCAATTTGTCTACCATCACAGTAGGTGCTATTTTATTGGTTCTTCACTCAACCGTGGAAAAACTGGACAATGGAGATGCATACATCTGGATGCTATTGATTGACTACAGCTCAGCACCCAACACTATCATCTCCTCAAAACTAATCAATAAGTTTCAGGACCTTGGCCTCAATGCCTCCTTGTGCAACTGGATTCTCAATTTCCTCACTTGCAGACCCCGGTCTGTTCAGATTGACAGCACTTTCTCTATAATCACCATCAGCACAGGTCCATCTAAGGCTATGTGCTTAGACCCCTGCTTTATTCACTTTAAGTTATGACTATTAGGCTAAGTATGCTCCAATGCTATACTTAAGTTTACTGATGCCACCATTGTAGTTACCCATATCAAAGGTGATGATGAATCAGCATACAGGAGGGAGATTGAAATTCTGGCCGAACAATGCCACAACAACTTCTCACTCAATGTCCGTAAGACCAAGGTGTTGAATTTTGGCTACAGGAGGAGGAAACCAGAGTTCTATGAACCAGTCCTCATCAGGCGATCTGAGGTGGAGAGAGACAGCAACTTTAAGTTCCTTGCTGTTGTCATTTCAGAGGAGCTGTCCTGGGTCCTGCACGTAAGTGCCATTACAATGAAAGTACATCAATGCATCTTCTTTCTTAGAAGTTTGTGAAGATTCAGCACGTCATCTAAAACTTTGACAAACTTCTACAGATGTATAATGAAGATTATACTGACTGGTTGCATCACAGCCTAGTATGGAACACTAGTACCCTTGAATCTAAAAGCCTCCAAAAAGTAGTGGATACAGGCTAGTCCGTCACATATTAAGCCCTCCCCACTGTCACAGGAAAGCAGCATCCATCTCATCAAGGATCTCCACCATCCAGGTCATGCTCTCTTCTTACTGCTGTATTCAGGAAGGAGATACAGGAGTCTCAGGTCCCACACCACCAGCTTCAGAAACTGTTATTACCCTTCAACCATCTGACTCTTGAACCAGAGTGGATAACTTCACTCACTGAAGCAAGTCCACATCTTATGGACTCACTTTCAAGGACTCTGCAAATCATGTTCTTAATATTTATTATTTATTATTATTATTTTGTTTTGGTTGTATTTGCACAATTTGTTGTCTTTTGCACATTGGTTGTTTGTCCATCTTTGGTGTGTACAGTTTTCCAAAGATTCTAGTGTATTTCTTTATATTCACCATGAATGGCCACAAGAAAATGAATCTCGGGGTTGTATATGGTGAACTATATGCACTTTGATAATGAATTTACTTTGAACTTTGACCTTTGAAATTAGACCTGACTGTGGATGCTACTCATGTTCGCGTCCATATATTGGTGAGACCCGACATAGCTTGGGGGAACTGCTATGTTGCTCCATCTACAAAAAGTGGAATTTCCTAGTGACCCACCATTTTAATTCCTAACCCCATTCCTGTTTTAAAATATCAGTCCATAGCCTTCTCTAATGCCATGATCAGGCCACTCTCAGGTTGGAGGAGCAACGCCTCATAGTGCATCCAGATAGCTTCCTAATTGTTGGAATTGAGTTCTCCCCTCCCCTTTACTCTTTTTCAATTCCCTGCTTTGGCCTCTTGCCTCTTCTCACCTGCCTATCACCTTGTCCTGGTACCCCTCCTCCTTCTCTTTCTCCCCTGGTCTATTCTCCTCTTCTATCAGATTCTTTCCTCTGTCCTTTGCCTTTTCCACCTCCCAGCTTCTTATTTCATCACCCGTCCCCCAATAACCTGGCTTTTTCTATCAATTTCCAGCTTGTCCTCCTTTCCCTCCTCACACTTTCTTATTCTGACATCTCCTTTCCTTTCCAGTCTTGATGAAAGATCTCAGCCCTAAATATCGACTGTTTATTAATTTCCATTGATGCTGCATGACCTGCTGAGTTCATCCAACATTTTGTTTGTGCTGCTTTGAAAATATGTTTTACAGTCCTTGAGAATTGTATCACAGTGAAGTGAGGTGGATTTTGTTGCAGTGGAGACACAGAGCTCTCTACAGAATCAATATTTTCCATACTTCAGCAGCTGAGGAAAGAAGACAGGAGTTTTAAATAAATCATAATTTGAGGTTGGATTTCAGTATGGTGGTACAGCATTTGTGAAGCATAGTGTAAATGCTGCTGACTCACATTTCAAGGAGATGGAGTCAGAACTACTTTCAGGTGCTGTCTATATACAATTTGGAGGCTCTCTCACAACTATAAGAGTTCATGCAGGTGTTCTGGCATTCTAAGGAAATGCTAAAAGGTTAATTGGCTACTGTTAGATCATAAAACCACAAAACATAGTGAGAGAAGCCCTTAGTCTTAGAACAGAAGAATGCTTGTTTAGGACAGAAATGAGGAGGTCGAATGGTCTAATGCAGTGGTTCCCAACCTTTTTTTGGCCATGCCCCACCTAATCACCTCTAAAATCCTGATGCCCCCTGTGGTGATGTATAATTCTTATTATTCAAAAGGTAAACTCCTATTCACCTGGAGGAAGCCTAAAAGACCATTAACTTGGTTTAAACAAGCTTCCAAAGAACATGGCATTCATGAAAGAGAAAAATAAAAGAACCAAAGGACTGTTAAAGTTCTGAGGAAGAAATTACTAAGAAATTGTAAAAAAAAGAACATTAAGTGATATTAAAATAATAATAATAATAATAAATAAATAAAACAATGCCGATTTGTTTCTACAGCATACAAAGACAGATACACCGTTTAAAAGAGATGACGCAATGTACACACCTTCACACCACCAAGAACCGAAAGCTACTGCAAAAAGCAGCATTGGCACGACCTCGTACGAGTTTCTTACGCATTTGGACTTGTTCATTCGTTCCTTCCTACATCAGTCAATTCATTAATTTAATTATGAAAGCCATTTGATGGTTGTAATGATGGTGATACACTATATATACAGTACATACACAATTACACATGTACATACACACAAGTATTTTTATGTATGCATACTGTATATACACATATGTATTAACTCGCACACACACTCATACTCACACAGACTTACTAGAAAAAATTCACTGTTAATAAGTCATTCTCGAATTGCCCCCCTTAAAAATCAAATTACCCCCCTGTGGGGTGTACGCCCCATGTTGGGAACCACTGGTCTAATGGACTAATTCTGCTTCTATGTCCTATGGCATGAAATAGTTTGATTGCCTGTGTAGAAACTATCAGCAGCATAACATTCTATTAATTTCTTGCACTATATATTCAATGAAACTGATTCTACTTATGACCTTAGAGGGAAGAAGAAATGAATTTTAATTAAATCATAATTTGAGGTTGTATATTGCTGGTCAGTACGGCGGTACAGTAGTGACCAAGTACAGATTAAATGCTGCTGCCTCACACCTTCAAGGACTGGGATTCAGTCCTGATTTTGGGTGCTGCCTCTATGCAGTTTCTCCACTTATTCACAAACAGATTAAAGCAGGGGATTCCAACCTTTTTTATGTCAATAGAACAATATCATTAAACAAATTGTCTGTGGACCCCAGGGTGGGAACTCCTGGATTAGAGTGCTTTCTCTTGAAGTAAGAAGCAGAGGAAACAACTCATAATTATGCAATAGTTTCTTGTACTCTGGAGAGTGAAGCAGTAAAGTATCTTCCAGTTCACAAACTTGATGGGGCTTTCCCAACGTTCTTTATCCAGGCATAGATGCTATTAATAACAGCTCAAGATCAGTCATTTGAGAATATTGATTGCTCACTTTCTGTTGGAACCATGTGGGAGTGATTAAACTCAAAACTCAGTTGTCACGAGACCAACCATGAGCTGTGTCACACAGCAATGAACCTTTAAGCAACTGGTGTGATAAACACCACCAGAGAATGTTTGAAAGCATCCAGATGCATTACTGTTAAGTACTGATGTTACGGTCACAGTCCCAACTTACATTTATATACGACATCCAATGCAGTGAAAGTGTTTTAAAAATGAATTCAGAGACAAACAGATGGACGGAATTAGAAAAGGGTTTCTAGAAAATGAGGCATAACCATCATTAGTGGGTCAAAGCCAGGACCAGTCTCAGCAAATGGGGACGGTCACTGAACAAAGGGCCAGAGTGGAAAGATAGGAGTCTGAGGCTTATGTTGCATGTGTAAGGGGTTTCTTCTTTTACGTTACTGCTAAGGCTATAAAATGGCTTCTTTGTTATGTTAAAAGTAAAAATGGCTTCTTTGTTATGTTAACTGCTGAGAAAGTGCTTCTCTCTCGCAGCTTGTTTGGGTTATAATTACTGATAGAGAGAATCTTTCTTGTGTGTCTGTAAGCTATTGTTTTCGTGGGCTTTGGGGAGAAGGCGCGATGGGGACAGAGAGAGGAGATGCGATGCTGTAAGCTGGGTGACCGAACGGACCACAAGCGGGAGTCCGAGGCCCAGAGTCTTCAGCGAGGAGAGGAGACGAGGACAGACTCGAGTAGAGCATTTGGTCGATCACTGAGGGTAATCCCATTCATGGGTCGGCGGAGTTCGGAGGACATTGACTGGAGGATGGGGGACCTCGTTCTGTAAGAGCTCCAATGATGTGTGCACAAACTGATTAATAATAATGGCGCCTTTTTCTTTTTTTTAAAAAACATTTAAACAGTTTTGATTTTGTTCCTTTACTATCTACATAGTCAAAGTAAGAGTTATAAATATACTCCTTTAATCGTATATAGTGTACTGTCTGTTATTTGGCTTGGTGGGGTATATCACACAGCATCTACACAAACTTGATTACACAGTTTGGCAGGGCCGATGTCTGCCCCCCCCCCCCCCCAGACAGAAGTGAGCTGAGCGAGCCTGAGGCTTACCAGGGGCTACACACGGAATTAAAGGTTAGGTATAATTATGGGTAAAGGACTGGCTAACTATTAGAAGATAGAGGGTTGGACTAAATGGGTGTTTCTCTGGTTGGCACTCAGTGATGAGCAGAGTGCTGCAGGGGTTGGTGCTGGGCCTGCAATAAATATTAACGATTTGGAAGAGGGCTGTTTCCTAATGACACTAAATGTGTAGGGAAATTGTAGCATGCTGTTGTGCAGAGGATTTCTTACTCTTGTCAGATAATGTCTTTCCTGACAAGGGGGATGACCGTGCCTGCTCAGTGAGACTTGTGGCTGTGAAAACAATCTCAGGTTCCATGGTGGTTGTAGGAGTTGACTTGGAGATGACAGGAAGTGCTTCTGAGAGCTCTGGACACCTTTCTTCTTTTCTTTATTTGGATATATTTCAATCCCTTTCTTTCTCTTTCTCATGTTCCTTCTCTTTTTCACACCATTCTCTTTCTCATTCACATTCTTTCACTCCATCTCTTCCCTCCCTTTTCTTTTTTTTAGTTTATGCATCTTAACCTTGGGATGGTCCATTTAGTTCACTTTATTTTGTTATTAATCCTTCTATTGCTCCCTTTACGATCTGATCTCTTGGTTTCCTCATCCACAACATCTGATGAATCCTCTATTTTCTCCATTGACTCCTCTTTTTTGGTTGTCCAGTCATCCAGCTGAACTTTGGTCTTTGCATATATGTTTACAAGCAGTTTTTTGTCTCCTACTCAAAGTTTAGGCAATAATGCTAATGCACGCAGAGTAGATTCTGGTTCTTTATATTCACAAAAGGTGAATGCTTGCAACTTCCCTGAAGCTCCTTGAACATTCACCCAGGTTATATCCAAGCCACATTTTGCAAGGAACTACCTGATTAACATATCAGAAGCTGTTTCTGACGTGTTGCTTATGAAAACTATTGTAGTTAGACCAATGCATTCAACATTTTCACACTTCCTCTGAGGAGCATGGTCCTTCCTTGGTCCAATATGCTTTCAAACCAGAGCACAGAGGTTGGCACCAACGCTTGTTTGTCCTCTATTGGGCAACGGTTCATGCTGTTTGGCACAAAGTCAATTGTGGCATTATTCAGTACACTTCTTAATTCACTTTCAGTTGGCTTCAATGCAGGGACGTGGCATACGAATTGTGGATGGATCCCCAATCTAGTTGCTATTGTCTCAGCTACACACACTCCCACAATGCTGATCCTCCTGCTTTTACCACATACAAGCTCAGTGTGGCTTGCTGTTTGTTGTATTTCACTGTTATGGATGCCATTCACACAGGAGTTATGATTTCTCCAGTATAAGTTCTTAGTTAGATATCTGTAGGCTTCAGATTAGTATCTTTTAAATATCTTTCAAACTCATTTTGTTGAATGATTGTAACAGCTGATACAGTGTTCAATTCCATTTTAATTAATTTGCCGTTCATTTCTGGTGTAAGCCATATTGCTTGTCTATTGTTCATATTTATACTGTAAATCTCAGTCCTATGTTACTCTCATCATTATCAGATTTTTCATCAACAGCATGCAGATTAGTGCTCTTTTTGAAACTCCAACTTGATATTTTATCTTTTTTTCTTCTCTGTGCAGTCCGTTTATTTTTGTCTGCCTGGCACGCTTTGTATGTGTCCTACTTTGCTGTATTTTCTCCAAGTTTTGTCTTTAAATTTGCATTTGTATGGTGCATGTGAGCTCATGACACAGTGGTAACACAACTTGTGTTACCTTTAACTGGCCAAGCCGGTTTCTGTTTGAACTTTGCAATTATTTTCACACTCACTTTCTTTCCTGACTGCAACTCAATTGTGTCTCTATCTGCTGTTTCCATTGATACAGCAATTTTGACTGCTCTTTCAAATGTACTTTGTGCTCAGTTAGGAGTCATTTTAGAATGCTTTCTTTTAAGATTCCACAAACCAAGCAATCTCCTAGTATATCTTAAGCCTATCACTGAACTGACAATGTTCAGACAATCTCTTCAATTCATCTATACAGTATATGCTGAAATTGACTCCCCTTCATTTTGATTCTGCCTAAGAAACCTACAGTATTCAACAATGGCTTCAGTTCTAAATGTTCCTACATCACTTTGTCACTCTCAGGAAAGCTCATTACTGTAGGCTTGGTTTAAGCAGTCAAATTTTGAAGCAAACTGTATGCTTTTAAACCCAATGACACTTTTTTCTCAATGGCTATTTTATTTGCTTCAAAATAGGTTTTTTTTTCAGTATACTGTTTATAGCTTAGTGTACCTGAGTCAATTACCCATTGAGTAATCAAACTCGTCAGTCTTTCCGAATTTGCCAACCATTTCTGCTATTTTAAATAATTATTATCACCTGGTACTCAATCTTTATAGACCTGTGACGTCTTCCATTTTCTGACTTTTTATTAAAACTCAATTGTGTCTTCCCTTCCGCATCCTTCACTACACTTGCTTTTAGTTCAAAAATCTCACTGCACTTTAAAAGGTTGATTATCATCTCTGGTTCATTTTAAAAATACCTCATCACCAATGGTATGTTTTGTAACTTCAAAACATTAAACTAATTCAAATGAAGCCATTGGAGTCCATAAAAATGTCTAACTGTGGATTTACTTTAACGTGGTAACATGATGATGTATGCAAGTAACATTTTTACATATAACCCGTAATTAATTGTTTTAACAAGCAAAAATGCTTAATCAACCAATATATGTACAAGACTACTCAAATATTATTAAAATATCAAATATGTAACAGCAGTGAATTTGTAGACTTCTCTTGCCAAGAAAGCAGTCAATTCTAACTCATTAAATATATTTGAGACACAGTTAGATAGTGTTTTCTGTCACAGGGAAGTAAGGGTTCTGGAGAAATGGCAGGTGGGTGGAGCTGAGTCCATGACTTAGATCAGTCAGGATCTTATTGGGTGGCAGAGCAGGGTCTATTTCTGCTCCTATTTCCTATCTTTTTATGTTTTTAATGATGAATGCAGTACTCCAGCTGAGGTCTGACCAATGCACACATAAAATGCTGGAAGAACTCAGCAGGTTCGGTAGTATCAATGGAAGAGTGAAAAACAGACAATGTTTTGGACCGAGACCTTTCATCAGGATTGGGAAGGAAGGGTGCAAAAGCCAGAATAAGAAGGTGGGAGGAATACAAGACCAGATGAATGGGAAGGTGGATTCATGGGTGAGGGACAATGAAGTGAGTCTGAGCATTGCCTCTCTGCTCTTGCTCTCAATGTTCTGACAAACGAAAACCAGCATCACATACTGTATACATTTTAACCATGCTACATTGCCACCTTCAAGACTCTTTGAACTTGTTTGACACAGATCCTCTGTTCATTAGAACTCCTTAGGACCCAACCAATTCATGATGTTTTTACCAACCTCATTAATAGTTCTAAAAAGCATCATCTCATTGTTATCAAGATTAAACTCCATCTGCCATTTCTCAGGCCTTGCACCAGTACATCAAAATCACCATGTACCTTAATACTATCCTCCACACTATCAACGACTCCATAGTCTTCATGATACCTACAAACTTACTGACCTTGCCTCGCACATCCACATCCAAAACATTCATGTATAGTAAAAACAGCACACATCCTTGGGGGACACCACTAGCCAAAGGCATCCAATCACAAACCTAAACCTCTACAATTACTCTGTCTCCTACTGCTAAGGCAGCTTTGGGTCCAATTTTCCAAGTTGGCTTGGATCACGTATGCTCCAACCTTCTGAAGCCAGCTCCTATGTGGGTCAGTATTAAAAGCCTTACTAAAGTCCATGTAAATCACAGCTACTACCCTGCCCTCACCAATATACTTTGTTAGCTCTTCAATCAGATTGGTCAGATTAAATCTCCCCTTGACAACAACACACTGGTAGATCCCTGCTTTTCCAAGTGACAATTAATTCTCTCCCTGATGTGTTTTTTTCCACCAAATAATTTCCCTTATATGGGTGAGTGTAAGGAAAAGTAGTTATGAGCAACTGAGTGAAAATAGACTAGAGGATGAATACGTGGAGGAATGGAATTCATGTAATTGCTCTGAGAACTGGCTGGCTGGCCTCCTATTTTAGAAGTAAATGTAAAAATATCAAGATTGAGAAATATTTCAGCAGCTAAAATAGGACTTGAACTTGTGCCTCATGATCCCAGCATTAACTATAGTGTGTGGTGTAATTTAACTACTACAGCTTGGTAGCACACATTTGGGCAAACCCTGGATGCTGTAGAGGGTGATAATTAGAAAACCTGCTCAGAAGGCATTGCAGTACCCTAGTGTGAAATGATAAAGGGGTTCAGTGGAAGACAAACTGTAGGAGGGACACAGACCAGATATTTTATTTTGTAAGAAGGAAGTTATCTTTGTAATGGAAAGGCTAGATGCTGGGGTCATATATCAAAGTTAAATATGCAACCAGAATTGCCAACAATCAGCCAAAGTACAGGTAGTATTATGTATTCAGAATGAAGGTTCAGCAGTTTGGTCTGTCCTAGGTCTTTTCAAATAACTTACCCAGCAAAAGATCTCCTCAGAAGGAAGGGTGATTTCAATGTTTGGAACTCTGGCTGTGTATAAAAACATAATCTACTGAGTCACACAATGACTCTGTAGAGGACTTGGGAGTGGCGATTTGGATTTTCATTCAAGGATAAAGATTATTTAATGTAATTTCCAGTACAAAATATAAAGGAGAACAAAATAATTGTTACTCTGGATCTGATGCAGCACAAAAAAAATAACACAATAGAATAAAGAACAAAATAATAAAAATTATAAATACATTATATAGCTTATAAACATAGATTGACTGAAAACAAATAAAATGATTCTAGACACAGGAATCCCTATACATAAGTTAACTTTAACAGGAAATGATAAATTCGTGGTGGGTGTGGTTGGGGGCATTGATCAGTCCTACTGCTTGGGTAAGGTAATTGTTTTGAGTCACGTGGGCCTGGCATGAATGCTACATAGCATCCTCCCTGATGGGAGTGGGACAAACAGTCCATGAGTAGAGTGGATGGGAACATTTATGATATTGCTGGCCTTTTCCTAGCATCTTTCTGTATATATATGGTTTGAATTTGCCAGACAATGCTACTGATTCAGTCTCTCTCCACTGAGGACTGGTCATTTTTAGTTAAAGAGAATATATGTTATAGTCCAATAAACAAAAAAAAAAATTCTTCTATTCACGTTGGTTCGTCATGACGCATTTTGATAAGAAGAACAATAATGCAAACCATTATCTAAATAGAGAGAATGTTTAAACATCAGAGGTGCAGAGGGACAGAAGTCCTTGTGCAAGACACCCAGAAGGTTAATTTACAGGTTGAGTCTGCAGTGAAGAAGGCAAAAGCAATGTTGGCATTTATTTCAAGGGGAATAGAATATAAAAGTCAGGAGATAATACTGAGCCTTTATAAGACATTAATCAGGCCACACTTGGTGTATAGTCATCAGTTTTTGGCCCCATATGTCAGAAACGATGTGTTCTCATTGGAAAGAGTCCAGAGGAGATTCAGAAGGATGATTCTGGGAATGAAGGGGTTAACATATGAGGCACGTTTGGCAACTTTAGGTCTGTAATCACTGAAATTTAGAAGACTGTGGGGGGATCTCATTGAAACCTACGGAACGTTGAAAGGACTAGACAGGGTGGATGTGGAGAGGATGTTTCCTATGGAGGTGGTATCCAGAACTGAAGAGCACAGCTTCAAAACTGAGGGGCAACCTTTTAGAACAGAGGTAAGGAGAAATTCTTTTAGCCAGAGAGTGGGGAATCTGTGTAATGCTCTGCCACAGACTGCAGTGGAGGCCAAGTCCGTGGGTATATTTAAGATGGAAGTTGATCATTTCCTGATCGGTCAGAGCATCAAAGGTTATTGCGAGAAGGCAGGTGGTATGGGGTTGAGTAGGATCCGGGATCAGCCATGATGGAATGGCAGAGCAGGCTTGATGGGTGGAATGGCCTAATTCTGCTCCTGTTTCTTATGGTCTTGTGTAGAATGGACATATGTGTGATGTTGTCCTCTCCCACGTTCAGTCCATCTCCCTGTAATTTTATCAGTCTCCTCTATAAACTACAAAGCAAGCTTTGATTCATTTTAAAGAGCATCATTTAAATACACAGTTATTTTCATTTATTGCTTTTGAGTGTACAGAACCTGGAACATCAGCAGAATTCCCAACAGTACAGGCAGAATGACAGCTGGTGCTTCTGCCGCTTAGCTCCAGCACCTGGGTTGATCCTGAACGTGAAGCTTGCACATTTTCCCTGTGCCTGTGTAAATTTGTTAATTAATGACAGGCATTAATTACAGATGCAACAATAAAGTAATATCAAGAATTTTTTTAAAATTATCTGCATTTACCTTTTCAATGAAGATCAGCAACACCAATCAATATTTATATCAACCATCTTAGCATAAAACCAAGGGCTGAATGACTCAGAACTTTTGTAGTTCACTGCTGGACCTGGTACTGAGTCCAGCAGTACAGCAGTACATCACTTGCATGAATGTTTGACTTCCATCTTGTCTCTGACCTTCATGTTTCAATGTGTTCTCCCGGAAGTCAGAAATAAGCCACCTGCCAGCAGGTCATTGCCTGTGGATCAGACAACAGAAGGTAACCAACAGATTTATGGCCCTTTCCATTACCCTTTCCAATTAGCTTTATACATCCACCGCATTTTTGTAATTTGTATACAAGGACCCCTAAATCTCTTAGGAACCTGCGTCCCTTACATTCCTTAATTTTAATAATGGATAGATCAATCCCAGTGGATTGGCTCACGCTTATCTTTGTGAAATCTATCAGCTTTCGCTTCATAGAAATGAAGTTCTCTAACATACTATTCATAAAAATATGATCAAATGGGTCTGCAGCATGGATCTGTGTGAGGCTTACTTGACAATTCCTTCCAATAAGTGCATTTACCATTTCCCAACTTCCTGTTGCCTACCATTCATCCTGTTTCTGAACTAAATAAGTAACACGCCTTCTTTTGATAAACATCTGTGCTCCAAATGCTATGGCAGTCTGGAACTCTCAGTTGCCAGCTGCTTTAATTCTTCTCCCCGCTACCCCATTCCTAAACTGCCATGTCTATCCTCAGGCAACACCAGTGAATCTGCAGATGCTGGAAATAAATAAAAACACAAAATGCTGGCAGAACTCAGCAGGCCAGACAGCATCTATGGTAGGAGGTAGTGACGACATTTCGGGCCGAAACATCGTCACTATCTCCTCCCATAGATGCTGTCTGGCCTGCTGAGTTCTGCCAGCATTTTGTGTTTTTATTTATGTCTATCCTCAGCCTTTTTCAGTGCCGGTTGAGGTAAAATGCTGAACACTGAATCCTCCATTTTCAGGTAAGTTGCACCCTCTGGGTTCCTTTTCGTTCTCCTCCTTATCTGCCCAGCTCCCTCAATATCCACTCCAGCTCCCCATCACTCTGTTTCATTCACCTCCTCCACCCACTCCATTTGGCCATCGCCCACACGCTCCTTTCACTCATTCTCCTTCCCCCCCCCCACTGTTCCCATCTGTCCATCCCACCTTCTCCTCCTATCAGATATCATCTGCCTATCACCCCCCCTCACCTGGATCCACTGATGGCTTTCTGGCTCCTAATTCACTCCTCCTTTCACTTTTGTACTGGCCAACTCAATTCTATCATTCAGACGAGATGACGGGTCTCTATCCGAAACAGCGAATGTTCATTTTCCTTCCATAGGTAATGCCTGACCAGCTGAATTTTGTTTGTTGCTTCAGAATCTGGCATCTGCAGTCTCTTGTGTCTACATTAGTTCTTTAATTCAATCTCTAAATGATCAGTCACCTTCTCCTTAATTATAGAACTTTGTTCCAATCCTACCTCAATGATAAATTCAGGTAAGGTAAACATTCTCAGGATCTAGTAGCCAGGAATATCCAATTCCAAGAAAATATTTATGGAAACTCTCTGCTTGGTAACAGACTGATGAGATGTCATAATTTACAAGGACTTCTCATACGTGACAATTTGGAGGTTCTGTTACTGCAGGCCAAGTGTAGGGGTACTAATTTGCAAAGTGTCCTGTAGCTAGATTGTTTCCTTATTTTACACTTGTATGATGGATGTAAGCTATTTTACGTGCTTTACTTATTATTAATGAAAATGGCCCTGAAAAATAATTTCAGGCAATACATCATTCAGGGAACCCAAATAAGATACTGTACATAACTTTGGAGCATGTACTGCATATGCATGCAGATTCTTTGTGAGATTATAGACTGGATATGAATAAAGTTCAAAGTTAATTTATTATCAGAGTCACCATATTGAACCCTGAGATTCATTTTCCTGCAGCTGTACTCAATAAATCCATCAGAGAATAATAACCATAATAGAAACAATAAAAGACCGCACCAATTTGTACATAGCTATGTTAAGATTGTATGTCACTGGAGTGGAGACTGCAGGTGGTGTGTTTCAATACTTGTGCTTTCAAACAAGAGGCAGATTGTGTTTGGGAGTTGCAGTCAAAAGAACTTTGGTGATTTTTGTGTTGGCACGTGGTCTAGTGGATAAGGCATCGGTCTAGTGATCTGAAGGTCACTGATTCGAGCCTCAGCTGAGGCAGCGTATTGTGTCCTTAAGCAAGGCACTTAACAACATATTGCTCTGCGATGACACTGGTGCCAAGCTGCTTGGGTCCTAGTGCCCTTTCCTTGGACAACATCGGTGCCGTGGAGAGGGGAAGGCCTGCAGCTTGGGCAACTGCCGGTCTCCCATACAACCCTCCCCAGGCCTGCGCCCTGGAAACCTTCCAAGGCGCAAATCCATGGTCTTATGAGACTAACGGATGCCTATAAAGATTTTTGTACATGGTTCACATATGAACAAACTATACATACTTTGCCTCAATATATTTATAGGATTGCTGATTTCACTATTTTATGGTAGTTTGTACTAACCTGAAATGAGCAAATCTTTGAAATATTGGCATAATGAAACAACGGATGCCTTGTTTTTATGTAGCATCATTACAGTATTTGAAAATGCTACACATGAAGAAGATCAACGTTCAAGTTATCATCTCTATTTAAGGATAACGTAATCCAGGTTAATTAAAGCCAAAAGATGTAATATTAGAAAGCTTCACCTGTGGAGGGATGAAAATAAGGTTTATCAAATTATAAAAAAGACCTTGATAAAAAGCTATGCGAGAACAAGGTGTGCCTGATGCAGGTGTGGACAAGCAACAGACACAGAGCAAGCTATAGCAACTAACTAAAGATAAAAACTGTTAAAAGTGGAATTAGTAGTGATATCTCTACCCTACTTACTGAAAATCCTCAGGGTGAAACCCCTGGGGGAGAGATGATACAATAAAACATTTTTTGAAGCTACCACTATAACAAGCATCAACTATAGTGAAACAATATCAGCAGAGAGTAGTGACCAAGATCTCTACTGCGTAACCAGGAACTAGTTCTGTTAAATGATAGCGAGGGACTTGTTGGTGAGTTAAAACACTTTTATACTTTTGAGTGTATAACTTTTGTGTGAAATATGTTCAGTAGTGTTGTAACTGAAAAATTTTGGAAATGACCATGTGATTTTGAGTTATTTTGAAATAGATAATAGAATGTGTATAAGAACTAAAGGACTGTAATTCTGTTGTGTACAGATCAAGTTTCTTATGTGTAAGTATTGTGAATTGACTTTTCATGGGTGACCCACTATTTCATCCCACCAACCAAACAACAAGATGGCAAGCCAGCCAAGTTCGAAGAACCAGCGCGGAAATGAAATGTTTAATGATATAGAGGATTTAATACAGTTGGATGTATAAGTTTATTTTCAGTTGAAGAATCTGAATTTGATTTTCTGGAAGAACTGATTATTTTTGCAAGGACTTTGTTAAGTTACTGAATGAGATTTAATTTGTCTAAATGTTGTGCTGTTGGAGAATTTGTCGTGATAGGATTTAAGCTGTATATATATATATACGTTTGTATATATTTTGGGGAATTGAATTTGAATTGACCTGAAACTGAAACTAAGACTAAGCATAATACCTAAAAATTAGGAATTCAATTAGTTTCCTAACTAACTAGTGATAAACAGAAAGGCAAATGCTAGTCTGTAAATCTTTAAATAGGGAATAATACTAGATCTAATTAGTTAGAAAAATTGGAGTAATAAAGGTTATTCTAATGAATCTTACTGATTGTAACTGAAAAGGAATTCGGGTTTTGTTGATATCCAAGATTTAAAACAGAATGTTGTAATTTTGAATTGAGTTTACCCATGTAAATATTCGGTATATATTGCCATTATTTTTAATAAATAAAACTTATCTCCAGGTTTGTGTGTTTCCTATTCACTTCTTCCTTCTGATACCTAGAGCTTCAGATGGCCCACTAGCACCTATTGTGGTACTATGTAATTTAATTTTCTCATAAAGAAAATTATGCATCCTGTTGTATAAGACAAGCACAACACAGTGGTCACAATAACATTTGTGCATCTTTTGGCTCCTTGTTAATCAATGCCACAATTTTAAAATTGTCTTCATTTTTTCAGATTCCTCTGTGCTGTTTCTGCTTCGTCTCCATAATCTCCTACAGCCTTGGGTAGTTTACTTTGCTGGTTATGGTATGTTGTATATTCTGGATGCTACTGCATCACTGGCAGCAACATATTCAGCTGACGTGTACATAAGCACAGATATTCCATCCCTGTACATCCCCTATCACTTCTGGCTTTGTTTCCTTAAAGCAGGGGTTCCCAACCTTTTTTATGCTGTGGACCCCTACCATTAGCTGAGGGGTCCATGGCTTCCAGGTTGGAAACCACTGTTTTAAAGTCTACTCTTTTGACCTAATGGGTTTTTACATAGACTGATGTCCAGTCCTAATTAGTATGTTCCTGTGAAGAGCCTTGGGATGTTTTGCAATATTAAAAATTGTAATTATTGATATAGCATTGTGTATATTTTTATAAATTATTTACTTCTTGATGATGCATATCTTGAATTAGCAAAAGGTGTGATATAAAAAGAATTTTCTTCTATTCAGGAAAACATCTCATGAAGGTGATAAATGTGTCTGCAATAAAAAGACACATCATCATTCCCATTTGTAATTTTAATGGATACAAATATCCATAGCATCGAACCTGCTCAATATTTAAAATCCTATGGATGTTTGATAGCAGGATGAATTGGAATGATATATTTTCCATTTCCTTTGTTCCTATTGAGGTATAAAATTGCTGTGTCATTCCTGTTTCAATGGCTGTACAATCATTACACAGCTCTCCACCACACATTGTGAGTTCTGACAGTAGCTTTACTCCTGTCTATCAGAATGCCTCGTTGCGGCTGGAGACTGCAGATTGGAGTCTAATTTGTGAAATTGATGCTCACTAGTCAATGAGGGTAGTTTCATTTCTATTTTTTTATAACACCAAGCTGTGAAGGTATGTTGAAAATGAATAACATATTTTTCTTCAAAAATCTAATCCTTTCATTTAGTATTTAATTTTATTACAATAAATCGAACTCCCCTGACTTTCATATGCCCATAACCTGATGATTACTGTATATTGAGATTTGCTGCTGGTCAGTGCATTAAACAAATTCAGAAATTTCTTTTACAGTTACAGTAAGGCTAGCTTTAATGTACACACAATGGCCGCTTTATTAGGTACATATGTACACCTGCTCGTTAATGCAAAAATCTAATGAGCCAATCTCAGTGCTCAAAAGCATGCAGACATGGTCAAGGGGTTCAGTTGTTGTTCAGACCAAATACCAGAATGGAAAAGAAACTTTAACTGTGCAGTGATTGCTGGTACTAGATGGGGTGGTTTTGAGTATCTCTGAAATTGCTGATTTCCTGTGATTTCATGCACAACAGTCTCTAGCGTTTACAGATAATAGTGTGAAAAACAAAAAAAATCCAGTGAGCAACAGTTCTGTGGGCAAAAATACTTTGGTAATTAGTGAGATCAGAGGAAAACGGCCAGAGTGGTTCAAGCTGATAGGAAGGTGACAGTAACACAAAAGCTACACGTTACAACAGTGGTGTGCAGAATAGCATTTCTGAATGTACCACACTTTGAAACTTGAACTGGATGGGCTACAGCAGCAGAAGACTGCAAGCATACACTCGGTGGCCATTTTATTAGGTACACCCTGTACACTAAATACACAAGAAAATAAATATTCTGCAGTTGTTATCCAAGTTGTGCAGCTAAATCATTACCCTCACAAAAAATGACACCCTGGCTTTATTTTAGGAATTTTCAGTATTTCTCAATAAGACTCCCAAAAGGGAAGTTAATTCGATTAAGTGACACTTAGTAATATACTGTTATTGACTGGCAATCAAGCTCACTACCACCAAAATAATAACTATTTCAGTCTGGGAGTCTCAGTCCCACTTTGATTTAAGTAGATGCCCAAATGATAATCCTGTCTCACGCTTATGTTCCAAATGCCATTTCCCTGGCTACATTGCATCAGCTCATATATTTAGCAACATTGAAGCAAAAATGATTTGAGCTGAAGGAGGTAAGGGAAAGTCTAACAAATGATATCTATTATCAGAAGTTCACCTGCAGTTGATTGCTTCCCATTCAATATCTTCCAACAAACCCTGTGGAGGAAAGGATCAAATCTATGTTTCAATCACTATAAAGCAGAGTAAATTCATTTATATATATTGAAGTACTATTTGTGAATGTTGTTTATCTTTTTCAATGTAATTTTGAAATATGTTCAGCAATGCTTTCCCTTAAATATTCTAAATCTTGACATTTCAACTCCATTGCATATTGGCTGGAGATGTTTCTTTGGCCAAATATAAACAATTCATTAAAAAATCTTCAGGCTTATTTCCCAAATATGCTCAGCACTTTGTTCAACACTTGCTTTTATCGCAGGCCATTATTTTTTTCCACATCAAATACATTTTTTCCTCCCAAAATCTGATGAAAATCATCCCTTGGGCAAGTTATCATTTCTAACGTAGGTGAAAGCAGAATGTCACATCAACCTAAAAGCTTTCTATTCCTACTTTGATTTAAGTAGATGCCCAAATGATAATCCTGTCTCACGCTTATGTTCCAAATGCCATTTCCCTGGCTACATTGGTATCAGCTCATACATTTCTATATTACAAAGGATTGCACTACATAAACAGGACTTTCATAGTCCTCAATTATATAAAAGTGAATTAAGGTCCTGCTTTATCAGGTCCCTCTTTAAAATAAAATACAACTGGATATTCCCTATTTTCTGTTTTCATTGCTCAACGGTCAAGAGGGCAGCAGCGACTAACAGTGATGTCCTGCAGACAGTTCATGGAACTACTTCTTATACTACTTCTATTAAATATGCTTCCATTTCTAAACAATGTATGATTGTGTTACGTACCCCGTAACTGGGTCACTTACCAGCAAAGATAGAGAGGTCCGTTGAAGTCTGATGGTACTATTTTTAAAAGTTTTATTTATAAAGGGGCACAAAAATAAGGTTAATACAAACATTCAGATAATATACGTCGGCAATACTCAATCTAAAGCGCGGGTATAGTAATAATCATCAATAAGAAGTAGCTCTATTGTTTGTCTAGGGGATAATATATTGTCCGATGGAAATATAAAAGTCACTCAGTTCCTGCAGGCTTCAGCCTTTGGGGACCGCTGGGTTTTCACTTGTTGGAGAGAGAGAGATTTGTGAGAAAAGGAACTTGCCCGGGTCTTTTGATGAGATTAATCCGTTGAGTCGGGGGAGTTGGTTCCCTGTTGTTAGTTCAAGAAAATTGTTTCGGCGGTACTCGCCACCGGCTCCCAGGCATGGGAACCGAACACACGTGGCTTCCTTCAAATGGCTGCCCGCTATACGAGATCGCTAGCGTCTCTTCTGGTGTGTCTGAGGGGCCGTCTCTACAGCCCCTCTTTTATTTGGACTCACGGGGTCTCAGATGTCAATCAGGTTGGGATGATGCAATCTCTCCCCGTAGCCCAGCCCACGTTGCCCTAAGAGCTGGCACGTAGTATAGGATCGCAATCCACAAAGGTGTCTCCAAGAAACAATGGCCAAATCCGTGGCTTTGTCATGCTGAGGGGCCAGGACACATTCCAAAACCTTGAGGATTCTCTCTCATTTTCTGGGTCCAAGACCCGAATTAATAGCGATCTTGCGATTCTCAAGAAGGAGGGGGCTGCGATCATAACAATTGTAACCGGTCATTTACATTTTGATAATGTGTTCTTGGGCTGACAGAGTGATCTGGAGCTTTTGCTGTCTCTGAGGGAATTCAGCGTGGTTGAAAATGGACTGTGCGGCCTAATACCAGGGCTCACACCCCTGATCGGCTCCATTACTTGCCGATCTTGCTGACTGAAGCGTCAATCAAGATTGAAATCGACAGGATAAGAGTGGAAGTGGAAGCCAAGCAGGTGTTCAACGCTGTCTGTCTGTATTTGACTGGTTTTCCTAACTGTTTCATACACTGCTGTCTGAGGAAGGTGCAGGAGCTCTGGGACTTGGGCAAAGATGATTGGACTCATTTTCAGAGGACACTGCGGTTCATGTTATATGTGTATCTGGTTACTGGATACTCTTTTTTATTGTTGCTTTGTGTGATTTTAATCAGGGCACTTTGATGTGGACTGGTTCTGTGGCCTGCTGTCAACACAGCACTGAACTGAACTAAACTGAACATTCCTAGACTGTTGCAAGGATTCTGTAGTTTGATGTTTCATAATCTTTGTGTTACTCATTCATTTATTGCTGTTTGCACATCTTGTTCTTTCTTTTCATGTGTTTTGTGTTTTATCTTTTATTTGAATGGGTTCCATGGTGCTTTTTTGCTTCGTGGCTGCCTGTAGGAAGTCAAATTTCAGGGATGTATACTGCAGACATACTTTGATAATAAATGTACTTTGATCTTTTGATCTTTGAACAACCACCTTGACACAATTCAGAATTATTCCCACGAAATTACTGAATGCCAACTTAGTTTTCAAATATTATATCCTTCCCATTTTTGGCTAGTTGCACTTACTAGAGCCTTACTAGAAGTGCAAAAACTGGTGGTCAAAGTTTTCAATTCCTTTAATGGGGAAAATGCAATGTATTTGCTACAAGACTGACATTTACATGTCCCATATCTTCATGAGATTATAACAGAGCATGCCTGAGATAACACAAAACTTTTGAGTCAATTGTGAATTTAACATTGGGTAACTGATTCCCCTTACACAAAGCCACAAATCATTATTTAAATGAAAATAATTTCCAATTTGAGTCTTCTTTCCTCTCTTATGTGAGATTAAAATATCAATCCAAATACTTCAGATTGGATTTGCATTGGTGAAGTGATCCAGAAGTAAGAATGAAGGATGGTATTTGACAACAAGCAAGCTACAAGAAATGCACAAAATACAATGTTCCAGTAACTACTTTCTAAACAAAAAGGAATCCAATATTCAAGAGAAACCAGATGTATTGGGTGTCAAGAACTGAATAACAATTGTGCCAAAGTGTCAGCAAAAGAGGACAAATGAGGAGAGATGTCTCATTTTTGTCTAGAAAATTGATCCATTTGCACCAGTTGTTGTGTGTAGATTGAACATAAGAAGCCCAATCCCATTGTTTTGAAATGTTTGAGTGCTGATTTCTGTCTGACACCCTTTCCAACAGGCAACAGGGGCAGACACCTCAGACTCCTCTCAGTCTATTGCAGGTTTCATTTTTTTGTCACCTTTTCTGCCTATGAGATTTATTCAATGGTCATTATCTGCATTTAGTTTACAATGAGGCAAGGCATACATCAAGCTGAAGGTAGCAAATGATATATGATAAAATACCGCTCCAATCCATCTGTGATACTGATTTTGATTTAAAATGTTCTCCCACTGAAGTTTCATAAAAAAGATAATTGATGCCAACAGACCTCAGTAAAGATCAAGCTGAGTGCAGGTCATAAATATCTTGATTTCCTCTGGAGGAACCATATGTAATTTCAATCACAACCTCCCAAACCCCCACCTCCATCACCACCACCTCCTCTAGAGCCACCATTCACCCACCTTAATCACAACAGCCATAGAAAGATCTCCATAGAAGCATTTAATCACTTCCAATGGGTTAGGGTGAAAATTTCATATCAGCTACCCCTCTTGCAAGCCAAGTACCATACAACCTACCGCTGCAATCTGATGTCACAAAACAGGAACAAACCTTAACAAACAGTTTCTGAACACATGGATGTTCTTATTCTGTAATAACTTATTCCTAATTTCAATTTCTCATTTGCAATGACCATTTAACAGACCATGGATACTTAAAGTACTAGATCATAGGATCATAGACTATAGGAACAGAATTAGGACAATTAGCCAATTGAGTTTGTTCCGCTATCCCATCATGGTTGATTATTATCCATATGAGCCCCACATTCCGACCTTCGCCCTATAAATTTTCACGCCCTGACTAATCAAGAAGAAATCAAGAATGTTTTAAATATATTCAATGACTTGACCTGCAAAGCAATCTGTGGCTCTATTCTAAATGGACATCACTCTATTCTGAGGCTGTGTCCTCTGGTCCTAGACTCACCCACTACAGGAAACATTCTCTCCACATCCACTCTGTCCAGGCCTTTCAAATAGTAGATAGGTTTCAATGAGATCCCTCTCATTCTTCTAAATGGTCCAGGGCCATCAAATGCTCCTCACATGATAATCTTTCATTTCTGGAATCATGAACTTCTTCTGGACCCTCTCTAATGCCAGAACATCATTGCTTAAGCAAGGGGCCCAAAACTGCTCACAATACTCCAAGTGCAGTCTGCCCAATGCCTTATAAAGCATCAGCATTACATCCATGCTTTTATGCACTAGACTCTGTAAATGAATGCTAACATTGCATTTGCCTTCCTCACCACAGATTCAACCTGCAAGTTAACCTTCGGGGAATATTACATGAGGACTCCAAAGCCCCTTTACACCTCCGACTTTGAATTTTCTCCCTGGTTAGAAAATCGTCTGCATCTTTATTCCTTCCACCAAAGTGCACACCCATACACTATATTGGGCATGTGTCAATATAAGAAGGCCAAAAGAAGTCTGATTTCAGAACAAAGTAGTCCATGTTTTTAACTTGTGCCTCTTAGTAAATGTAGTATAATTCTCTACAGGGCAAAGTCAGAAAAGCACATATTAATGGTTTATTGGATTATTCAGAAGATTCAGTTTAGAGGGAGCAGAATTTTTAAAGTGCATCCAGGAAGGCATGTGAGTCAATATGTAGATGGTTCTTCTAGAGAAGGAGAATATTGGATCTCGTTTTGGGGAATATAGGCAGAAAGTAGATGAAAGGTCACTGGGAGATCATTTCAGAGATGGTGATCATAACTGTAAGATGTAAGATTGTCATGGATGAAGTTTGGCCAGAAATTTACATGCTGAATTAGATAAATCTGATTTCAATGCGGTAAGATCAAGCCCAGCACAAGTGACTTGCTATTTGCAGGCAAGTCTACAGGTGACCAAAAGTAATGGCATTCAAGGACAGAGTATTTGGAGTTCAGGGTCAGCATGTTCCCATAATGGTGAAGGGTATGGTAAATACATCCTAGACACTTTGAATATCAATAACATCGAAGTTTGGATGAAGAAAATAAGTCATCTTACTCAGAGAATTAAAAATATGAGACCAAACAGGAGAAAGGAAAATGCAGGAACCTACCGTATTTAAAAATGTTACTGGAGGGCAAAAAATAGCATTAATGAACAAAAATAGTGGATTCTTTCGGGGATCTAGGGAATTCAGGGAATGTTTTGGTGAGGTTGTATAAGGCATTGGTGAGGCCGAATTTAGAGTATTGTTTGCAGTTTTGGTCACCGAATTACAGGAAGGATGAAAGAATGCAGAGAAGGTTTACAAGGATGTTGCCGGGACTTGAGAAACTGAGTTACCGAGAAAAATTGAATAGGTTAGGACTTTATTTCCTGGAGCGTAGAAGAATGAGGGGAGATTTGATAGAAGTATATAAAATTATGATGGGTATAGATAAAGTGAATGCAAACAGGCTTTTTCCACTGAGGCTAGGGGAGAAAAAAATCAGAGAACATGGGTTGAGGGTGAAGGGGGAAAAGTTTAAAGGGAACATTAGGGGGGGCTTCTTCACACAGAGAGTGGTGGGAGTGTGGGATGAGCTGCCAGATGAAGTGGTAAATGCAAGCTCACTTTTAACATTTAAGAAAAACTTGGACAGGTACATGGATGAGAGGTGTGTGGAGGGATATGGTCCAGGTGCAGGTCAGTGGGACCAGGCAGAAAAATGGTTCGGCACAGCTAAGAAGGGCCAAAAGGCCTGTTTCTGTGCTGTAATGTTCTACGGTTCTATGTCTAACCCAATCCATGCCAGCAGGACCTTTCAGGGACAACCCCAATCCATGTTCGCAGGACCTTTCAGGGACAACCCCAATCCATGTTCGCAGGACCTTTCAGGGACAACCCCAATCTATGCCAGCAGGACCTTTAAGGGACAACCCCAATCCATGCCAGCAGGACCTTTCAGGGGCAAACCCAGTCCATGCCAGCAGGACCTTTCAGGGGCAACCCCAATCCATGTTCGCAGGACCTTTCAGGGACAACCCCAATCCATGTTCGCAGGACCTTTCAGGGACAACCCCAATCCATGTTCGCAGGACCTTTCAGGGACAACCCCAATCCATGTTCGCAGGACCTTTCAGGGACAACCCCAATCCATGTTCGCAGGACCTTTCAGGGACAACCCCAATCTATGCCAGCAGGACCTTTCAGGGACAACCCCAATCTATGCCAGCAGGACCTTTAAGGGACAACCCCAATCCATGTTCGCAGGACCTTTCAGGGACAACCCCAATCCATGCCAGCAGGACCTTTAAGGGACAACCCCAATCCATGTCAGCAGGACCTTTCAGGGGCAAACCCAGTCCATGTCAGCAGGACCTTTCAGGGGCAAACCCAGTCCATGTCAGCAGAGTTTCTCATGTGTTCACTATGGAGTAGAATGCTGAAATTCGAGAATTTAGAGGGAAGAACAGTGGAATTCTAAGACAAGCTACCTTAAAAGGAAATATTGGATACTTTAGTGGCCCTAAACACAGATAAATCTCATGCCCTATGGCAGGCAAAGAGAGAGAATCTTGAGGCTTTAAGAGAATTTTCCAAATCTTCTCTGGCCATAGGAGACACATCAGATGATTGGGTGACAGTGGACATGTAACTTTATTGAAGAAAGGAAACCAGTAATAAGCCAGGTTAATTACAGGTCAGTAAGTGTTGTATCATTGGTAAAGAAATTATTGGAAATATTTATCAGGGACAACATTAACGTACATTTGAAGAGGCAGGAATTGATCAAGGATAGGGAGCATGACTTTGTTAAAGGTGACTGATTTGATTATTTCAGGCAGATGGCAGAGGTCAAAGGCTGTTTATGGGATTAGAAACCAACAACATACCACAGGGGATTAGTATTGGGATCCTCACTGTCTAATGAATAAAGGAAGCCAGAAGAACAGACAGACAGACAGAGTACAATTACGATGTGAGCAGTCGAATGGTTTAAATAAACACTGATTTACATGCCTATTATATTTGTCTGACATCAGTGCGATCTGTCATTTTTGTACATGTTCTTCTAATTAATAATGAATGACTCTTGTTTCATATTTCCAAGAAAGATGCATCCTCCAGGCTGGTTAATTGGTCATGGTTGAAGGTGGCATTGACTACATCTTTTCCACAATATACCAATACTGTAATGGACAAGAGAAAATCTGCAGATGCTGGAAATCCAAGCAACACACACAAAATGCTGGAGGAACTCAGCAGGCCAGGCAGCATCAATGGAAAAAAGTACAGTTGACATTTCGGGCCAAAGGATCCTGCTGAAGGGTTTCGGCCCAAAACGTCGACTATACCTTTTCCATCGATGCTGCATGGCCTGCTGAGTTCCTCCAGCATTTCATGTGCAATACTTTAATGGAGTATGTTTACTATCAGTACACAGCAAAGATTGATGCTCCTCTGTTTCTCCAGAAACGTCACAATCTCCAAGCTTTTCAGAATGCCCAGGGGCGGAAGCAACTTGGTTCAATTGGCAAAACTCATTAAGCTCTTTGAAGATTATAGGATTATAAAGCCGTTTGGCAGAACTATAACTTTTCTTCATTAAAATGAATTGTAAATGAGATATTCTATTCAGTGCATACAAAAAGCATCTGGCATGTGTTCTGCATTTTTTTAATTTCAAAATTTAACTTTTTCCAACCCCATATTTCCAAGTCTACAATATATGAGGTTCAAACATTGCAAGTTCATATCACATTCATGCTTCAAGTCAATGAAGGTGATTTTGGAGAAGAATATTAATTCAGTGCCATCACTACATTCGATTCTCAAATCTATCTTCTTTCATCCATAAGATTAAAAGCCTTACTCCTCGTTTACTTCTTCCTCCCACTGTATATACTTCAAGGAAAATTTAAAATGTCTGGTAAATGATTTATAATGAAAGATATTGAATTTTGAAATGTATCTGTTTTAGGAATGAATTTGGTCCCCAAACCTATAAGAATATTCATCCTGATTCTCTTTGAAAAAGATGCATATTCCTTTTTAGAAGCTGGTATTCCTAAATATTTAAATAGAGTAGAACAAATATTTTGCAGAGATAATTTAATGAATATCATTTACATAAGATTACAGATGTACTGTACCAGCAGTTATGGTCGAAATGACAATAAAAGTTGACTTGACTTGAACAACACACACAAAATGCTGGTGGAACACAGCAGGCCAGGCAGTATCTATAGGAAGAAGCACTGTCGACGTTTCAGGCCAAGACCCTTCGTCAGGACTTGACTTGAGATGAGCAATAAACATTGGACTTACCAGTGCTGTTCAAATGCTACAAATGAATGGAGGTTTAAAAATAATAGGAACATAAAGCACAAAGTTACCTTTTTGCATGTCTTGAAACGTTTCTTTTTCAGATGTTCCATCAACATGCAAAATTCATCTTGAGAGAGTTTCAAGAAAATATAGTTTTTTACTCATAACAACCTGTTTTGATTAATCCCATTTCTCCCAAAACCCCACTAGTTAAAGGATAAACACTGTCTTCTGTTTCTCCCATTAGATATTTGACCTCTGGTGATTTTAAATACAACCTTATATGTATATGTTCACCTGTGTAGTCTATGGAGGTCAGGGTTACAGCATTTCTCAGTTTCCTAGCCACTGGATAATACCCAATGTCTGTGACTGTTCTCTGCCATACCTCAACTTCTGCTTGCTGCCATAATAGGTAAGTGAAAAATTTGAAGTTCATAGGAAATTTATTATCAAACTGTATATATGTTAGCATATACTATCTTGAAATTAATATTCTTGAAGGCATTTACAGGAAAAGTCAAAATACCATAAAACATAAGCCCATTAGACATAGGAGCAGGATTAGGCCATTTGGCCCATTGATTCTGACCTGCCATTCCATCATGGTGGTTTATTTTCCCCCTCAGACACATTCTCCTGCCTTCTCCACATAACCTTTGACACCTTGATTAATAAAGAACCTATCAATATACCCGATGACTTGATCTGCACAGCCATCTGTGACGATGAATTCCACACATTCACCACTCTCCGGCTCAAGAAAATTTTCCTTATGTTGTTCTAAGTGGACCGTCCTTCAACTCTGAGGCTGTGCCCTCTGGTCCTACACTCCCCACCTACAAAAAACATCCTCTTTATATATCTGAAAAAAAAAACATTTTGTATTCTCTTGGCTAGCTTATCTTCATATTCCTTTTTTTTCTTGCTTTATTGCTTTTTAGCTGCCCTCTATTGGTTCTAAAAATCTTCCCAATCCTTCAAATTCCCACTAATTTTTTCCTTTATTATATGCCCTCTCTTCTGCTGTTATACTGTCTTTGAATTCCCTTGTCAGCCACGGTTGCCTCATACTCCTTTTAGAAAACTTCTTCATCTTTGGGATGTATCTTTCCTGCACTTTCCAAATTTCCCCATAAACACCAGCCATTGCTGTTCCGCCACTATCCCTGCCAATGTCCCCTTCCAGTCAACTTTGGCCAGCTCCTGTCTCATGCCTCTGCAATCCCCTTCACTCCAATGTAATGCTGATACACTTGATTTCATCTTCTCCTTCTCAAACTGCAGGGAAAATTCTATCATACTATGATCACTCCCTCCTAATGGTTCCTTTATCTTCAGCTTTCTAATAAAATCCGGTTCATTACACAACATCCAATTCAGAATTTCTGTTTCCCTAGAGGATTCAACCTCTAACTGATCTAACAAGCCATCACACAGGCACTAAAAATTCCCTCCCTTGTGATTTAGCACCAACCTGATTTTCCCAATCTACTGACATATGAAATCCCCCATGATTATTGTAACATTTCCTTTTTACGTGCACTTCTATCTCCTGTTGCAATTTGTAGCCCACATCCTGGCTACTGTTCAGAGGCCTGTATATAACTCCCATCAGGATCTTTTTACCTTTGAAATTTCTTAACTCTACTCACAAGGGTTCTGCATCTTCCGATCCTATGTCACCTCTTGCAAGGATTTGATGTCATATTTTTACTAACAGAGCTACAGCAACCCATTGGCTACCTGCCTGTCCTTTTGATACAATGTGTATCCTTGGATGTTAAGCTCCAAACTATAATCTTCTTTCAGCCATGATTCAGGGATATGCACAACATCATAACTACCATTCTCTAGCTGCTGCACAAAATCATCTCCCTTATTCTGCATACTGCATGCATTCCAATATAACACCTTCAGTCCTGTATTCACCACCAGTTTTGATTTTGGCCTCCTGTTACATTTTAACTCATCCCATTGCATAAGTATAAAATAATACTGAGAATATGAGTGGTAAAGAGTCTTTGTAGATGATTCTATTGCTTTCTTTTGTGATCTTCTAAAGTATAGGCATTCATAAAGAGTGAGAGTGCTCATGCCATTGTAGAAAGATCCTTGACAATCCCCTGAAGCAGAATTTGGCTGCATCTCTGTAAGGTCTCACAGTCCCCTTGCACAAAGGCCAAACCTTCATGTAGACATTGTTCTTCACTGGGCTATTCAGCTCCCTCTTACCTCTGGAGCACTCCTCCATCCCCTCTATCATCCTCTCAGACAGCAGCAATCATCCTGTATATGGAACAGTTGAAATTGTTGCATTTCCTTTCAGAGCTGCCTTCAGAAATCACACTGAACTGAATGAATATGCATAGATCTGAGCACTGCGACACGTCAAGGTCATTTTCTGCATGGAGTTACACAGGAAATCTGCCAACACTATACTCTAAACATCTCAAATTGCTCTCTATGTGATCTCCATATATGGCAATAGAATGCAGAGTTTTAAAGCTGTAAAAAAGAAAACATCACGGGGCAATTCTCATGCCTCCATATTTTGACTCCTGCTTTACTGAATGGGTTAGTTCTTAACTAACAGCAGAATTAGGTGCAAAAATGTATCAAACCTTTATTACAAACTATTCTCAAGGTATCCTTATTCTATATGGGCTGCATGTGCAAACTCTATCTTGATTCCTTCGTCTTCCTAAGTCCATCACCACTACTGGGGCATAAGCTGTTGACAGTAGCTAGCCAGACTCCTTAATCCTGAACTAAAGGTTAATCGGCCCTGTGGCTTTTGCTTTCACCATACAACTTCTTGGAAAATATCCTTCCTCTCTCAGGGATGAGGGCTTTGAAGCTTCTGTCCATGTCTCTGTAGCGCTGGGATTTTGCAGGATGGAGTTGCTAGCCAATTCCCAACCATCCCCCTTTTGCAGTTGGGGTTGGGGCTGTGTATGGCGGAGTTCACCCTGATTAGTCAAGAATCAAAACTTTTTAAGGTGTTTTTCAGCCAATCCTTTTATATGAGGTTGAAAATATTGTGCATCGATGGGCTGCCTGGTCTTTACTCACTTGTACGTGTTTAAGACAACCACAGACTGTATTTAGCATTAATACAATAAATAACTTTATAAACAGGGCTTACTGCTGGTCTCAGGGCAAGCTGTTTTCAATCTGTTAGTTTAGTGAGATTTTTATTTAGTATGTGTCTTTGTTAGCCAGAGTTTTTAAAAAAATCTCTGATCTCTTTTAGTCCTGGGATTATTGCAGTTTAAACAGGGTGTGGATTTTTTTTTTAATATATTGTATAGTGAAAATGAATTGATACAGTTTGGATTGTCTGCTTCTTTACATTGGTTATAGTATGCAGTGTCATGTTGATGGAATTGTCTGAACCAACAAAATGGGGAATTTTAACATAAAGAACATGGCTTGCTACAAATCACGTAATTCATTTTTTTCAGCAAATCCTTACACCAGTTTAAAATTCAATTTGTTTGAACCAAGCTACAACCAGAAATCATCCAATGTCTCCATGACAATTAGCTCAGGAAGGTGCTTCAGATTACAATCATTTTCTTAGGCACACAAGCAATATAAGCCACATATTTACGAGCTATTCTTGGATCAAAAGCTATTTGTTTTTTTCCTTTTAGTCACTTTCAGTCATGTTTCATCAGATTACTCACAGGCTGAGAGGCAGGTACCTTTATTAAATATTTAATTTGGTTGTTAAACCTATTTTAATCTGTTACTAAAATTGCACTGGTTTATAGCTCCTAAATACATCAAGGAATATATTTTAATAGAATGAAAAGAAACTATTAGGTGAATTACCCTGTCAGCAGTTGCTGGTTCCACAACCTACAAACTCACTTTTAAGGACTATACAACTCAAGTTTTCAGTATTATTTATTTATTTGCAACGTTTGTCTTCTTTTACACATTGATTGTTTCTCAGTCTTTGTTTTTCATAAATTCTATTTTATGTTTTTATTTTCCTGCAATTGCCTGCAAAAAATGAATCTCAAGATAGTATATAGTGACCTACACATACTTTGATATTAAATTTACTTTGACTGTGGTTCACAAATGACTTTTACAGTCCCGATTGTGGAAATGCAGTTTAGTGAAAACTTGAACTGTGAGCCGAATGCATCTTAATTTAAGGAATTGAGTAGGTTCATTCTCCAGGCATCACCCAAAGTGGGACTTGTTCTCAGTATTGTTTCTCATCTTCAAGGCAGGTTGTTATTTTGAAATGCAAATCATTTGACTTGAGAACAGAACTGTAACCTTGTAAAGAACAGCCAGAGTGAAGATGAAGTAATAATTCCTCAGTAAATCATGTTTGGGGACCTCATTACTGTCAGTCATGGAAATTGATTTTAGGTACATGTAATTCAGGTGTAGCTATCTGTCCACTGCCTTTTTCCTTTAAAATATCCCTGCTTCTACTGGGAGAAGCTGCTGCAGTTTCCTGGCTCTTCTCTTTAAATAGATTGATTGTGTAAATTGATTGTGCTTGCTGGACAATAGACTGTTCGTTGTGTTTCAACCCCATTTCAAGTTCATTGGCTAACACAGTTTGTAACAAGAAATAAAATGTACACATATACTTTACCTTTCACGCATCTGGTATTTGAACAATCACTGCTGTAATCTAGAGAGAAAAACTTATATTGCTTCACATTAGTGCAAGTTAATTTAAGAGGTGGAATGCAAGAAATTAAAATTTAAGCACATACAGTTCACTAAATTAGTAACAAACTGCCACATACTCCCTGGTCCTCGATTGATGGAGTTGAAATAATTAAAGAAGAAGTTGAAGTCAGTTTAAGAGCTGGTCCAGTGGAACCTGGGAATATAGTTCTGTAGATTCTGATCAGGCATAGCATATGGTGATGTGTGCACATTACTGAATAAAGTGCCCCTGTGAGTTAGAAACAATAGTTTCACTATATATTTAAGAATACAATATATTATATTTATTAACAAAATTAAATTAAGATTGACAAAGCAGAGCAAGTGATGTATTATAATTGCAGTATGTGAAGCTAATGAAACACATTGTGATCTACAGTGACCCTTCTTACAGCTCGTCTACAAATTGATGTTAAATGTTCCTGAATCGATGTTAGAGTCTACAATTCTGAAACTGCAGTGTATCTGAGAGGGGCAAAATTGCCTGGCTGATTTTTTTTTCCAGAAACCAGCCTGGATGAAATAAACTTAATAAGTTTTAGAGTCATAGTCATAGAAAACTACAGCATAGGAACAAGCCTGTTGACCCATCTAATCTAGGCTGAACCATTTAAACTGCCTAGTCCCACTGGCCTATACCCAACCCATAACCCTCCATACCCCTTCTATCCATGTACCAATCCAAACTTCTCTTAAACATTGAAATCAAAATCACACCCACTACTTGCACTGGCAGCTCATTCCACACTCTCACCATCCCCTGAGTGAAGGAGTTTCCCCTCATGTTCCACTTAAATATTTCATCTTTCACCCTTAACCCATGACCTCTAGTTACAGTTTTACCCAACCTCAGGGGAAAAAGCCTGTTTGCATTTACCCTGTCTATACCCCTCATAATTTTGTATACTTCTATTAAATCAACTCTCAATCTTCTATGTTCTAGGGAATAATGTTCTAACATGTTCAATATTCCTTTATAATTCAGGTCTTCCATTCCCAGCAACATCCTTATAAATTTTATCTGTACTCTTTCAGTCTTATTTACATCTTTCCTATAGGCAGGTGACCAAAACTGCATGCAATACTCCAAATTAGGCCTCACCAGCACGTCATACAACTTCGACATAATATCATAACCCCTATACTTTACTCTATGAAGTCCAATGTGCCTAAAGCTTTCTTTACATCCCTATCTACCTTAGGCACCACTTTCAAGGAATTATGGTATTCCAATATTCCCAGATCCTTTTGATTTATGTCACTCCTCAATGTCCTAATGCTCACCATGTAACATCTATTCCGGTTAGCCCGCCAAAAGTGCACACTGCACACTTGTCTGCATTAACTTCCATCTTTCAGCCCATTTTTCCAGCTTGTCCAAATCCCACTGCAAGCTCTAATAGTCTTCCTCACTGTCCACTACGGCCCTAATCTTGGTGTCATCTGCAAAATTGTTGATCCAGTTCACCATAATTTTGCTATCCATAATTTCCATTCCTGCATTATTGATCAGTCCCTTAGTAGTGTGGGCTCCAAAGAGACAGATAGGGCAATGTAGGAACCACGGGCAGACAGAAAGAGCACATGATACCTTTGTGCGGTGTTTTCTTTGGCCATTTATATTAAACATCTGAGAGCTCCCAATGCATAAATTCAAACTTCTCAAACCTCTCCTGCTTTCTGAATGCCATAGGCCAAGGATTCCCAAGAGATAAAAAGAAGGAGTTTTAAGCACATCCTTGAATATTTTCCTCTGTCTATCAGATAATCTTCTCCCATGCTGGTAATATAGTGGTTATTACGAGAATCTGATTATGTTGCCTAATACAGTGAATGTCTCTCAATGCTCAGTGCTGGGCATTTTGTCATGTGATCAGACATTAATGTTGGTTTGAATATCCTTCCATTGCTACTCAATTATTGAAATTTTCTGGTCCAGAGGGCTAAAGATGTAGAGTGGTTCAGGATATTCAGTGATTCAGAATGATCAAGGCTAAGTCCAAACACTAAAGACATCAGGATGTGATGACTGGTCTGAGAAAGTTAATAATTCAATGGATCAATCATAATTTCATTGGCTGACTGAGTAAGTTTGAGGGGCTTTTAGCTCCCATTACTTTTTTCATCCATTATCCCTGGGTTTGACAAGGCTGCTCAACAACATCAAAGTTCAAAGTAGATTTATTATCAAACTGTTTAAATGTTACCATATACAACCTTCTGATTCACTTTCTTGAAGGAAAAATAAAGGAATGCAATTGAATCTACGAAAAACCATACTTAAACAAAGATTAACCACCAATCTTCTGAAGAGTAATCGGCAATAGCACAGACCACAAGTAGCATAACAGTTAACATAATGATATTACAGCAACAGCAGCCTGGGTTCAATTCCCACTGCTCTCCGTAAGGATTCCTCCTGTGACTGCATGGGCTTCTTCTAGGTGCTCTAATTTCAGCCCACCTTCTAAAGACATACAAGTTGATAGGTTAATTGATCACATGGGGTGATCTGAGTGGTGCAGGCTCGAGGGCCCAATGGGCCTGTTACTATGCTGTATCTCTGAATACTAGAGCACAAGGGAGTGCGATGGAACTGAAGGTTAGGATTATGAATGCATGGTTCTTTGAAAGTGATGTCACAGCCAGACAGGGTGGTGAAAAGGGAATTATGCACACTGGCCTTCAGCAGTTAGGTCATTGAGTATAGGAGGTGGAACATTATATTGCATTTTTTTATAACTTGTTAGTGATATAATGGCAGAGCACTTATTTGCAGTGGCCTCCCTAGGTCCAACAAATGGTACAAATGGGCATCTTGAAAGTTTTTCTTGTGTTCGAAAGATCCTGTTGGACTTCAGTAATACAAAATACTGCAAGTCTGGTTCATTAGTTCATTGACAATTGGCACTTGTCCTCATTGTTACATGCACCATTTCCTCTTTCTACAACATCACCTGTTATAGACACCCAAGGAAGGAGGGGCCAGAGTGTGGGAGAGAACAGAGGTGCAGAGGGAGCATTGAAATCTGTGCTGGATTGGGAACTGGGCCCTGCAGACTGGCTCTCCTTGTGTTGCTGCTCTCCAGTGTCCGCTCCCTGAAAGACAAGCTGGATTGTCTTCATCTACGGCTGACCCAACGCGAGATGGGGAACTGCGACATTCTTGATTTTGGAGAAACATGGCTCCTGGATAATATGCCATGCACCATCAATCTTCAGGCCATGCCACTGGGGGACTTCTGGTAATATTATTTTTGTGACCCTATGTGCTATTTTAACTGTACATGTTGTGTGTGAATGTATGTACTACTTTTTGCACTTTAGCCTCGAATGAACACTGTTTCATTTAGCTGTATACATGTGTGGTGTTGAATGGCAATTAAACTTGAATTTTAGTTACATAGATCCTTGTAAATAGCTGTACAAGGATGTTGCTTTCACTAGAAGGCCTGAGTAAAAGGGAAAGGTTGGACAGGCTTGGAACAAAGGAGAATGAAGGGGTGACCTTACAGACATGTTTTAAATTATGAGAGGTATAGATAGGGAGGATGGTAAGCCTTTTGCCAGGGTACTGGGAGACCAAAACTTGGGGGCACAGATTATGGATGAGTGGGAAAAGATTAAAAACGGGCCTGAGTGGGAAGCATATGGGATTATCTACCAGAAGTCTTTGAGGCAGGCACAATAGTATGATATGAGAAATCCTTAGATCGAGATATGAAAGGATGGAGTTCAGAGCGATTATGGACTGAACACAGGAAACTGGAACAAGTGGGCACCGTACGTGAAACGTACTCACTAGGCTACATCCCTGCTAGGGCTGTATAATCCACAAATGCGGAAAGTTACATCATTACAGTTTGTTTACAAATTAAAGTTAACCCTAATGAATGGGTGATGCATTCTGGAATGATAGAATGGGAAAGCTATATCATTTCAGTACAATATTAGTATGAATCATGATGAATTCTCTGTTTACTATCGCTAAGTGAACATGACAAGGCTATCTAGCATTCAAAATTGGAAGAATCTCTAAATGGTACCAGAATAAGGATACATTTCATTAAATTAAGTGCATAGGAAGAGAGGTAGGGTTAGTAAATGGTGCACAGAGAAGTTCCCCAATGGGTGGAGAACCAAGCTTTCATTGTGGAATATATTCATCTCCTGAATCTAAAGGAAGACAGATTGTCAATTATGCTCTCAATTATGAAGTGTTGCATGGGCCCTGCTTCGTTGGAGCTATTTTGCACATTTCATATAAGCCCAAGGTAATTTGGGCTAATTTCTTTTTCACTTGAATTTTTAGATTGCAATAGGTCAGAACTGGGATATAACAGAATGGATAACCCTTCTTTTCTATCTTATTTGTCCTTCATCTGGAGGACTGGAAGCAGGAGTGGTATTTTGGACTAGTTAGGACAGAGCACAAGTGCTGCAGCCATCCTTCAGCAATGATTCAGCGTTAAAGAAAAGTTTTTTTGAAGATACCACCAGGAATAGTGAATATTACTTCTGAAGTATGATTAGCTAGGCTGGCTTTCATTTCAACAACAGGAACTAAAAGAGAGCTTTAGATAAGAGCCCATGGTATCTAAGTAAAGATACCAAAATGGACCAAAGATTGGCTGACCTGGCAGAAAGTAGCATGTGAGAATAAAGGACGCCTTTCTGGTTTGCTGCTGGTGTCCTCATCCAGGTATCAGAAGTGGAAAGAATGTGGAATTTTGAGTTCCTGGGGTGTCAACACATCTGGGGATCTATCCTGGACCCAACATGTCGATGCAGTTACAAAGGAGGCACAGCAGCAGCTATATTTCATTAGAAGTTTGAGGAGATTTGGTATGTCACCAAAGTCACGTGCAAATTACTACACATATACTGTGGAGAGCATTCTAACTGGCTGCACCACCATCTGGTATGGGGGGGGGGGGGGGTGGTGAGCACTGCACAGAATCAAAATAAGCCGCAAAATGTTGTAAACTCAGTCAGCTAGATTATCCACACTAGCCTCCACAGCATCCAGGACACCTTCAAAAAGGGGACATCAGTCATAAAGGACCCCATCGCTCAAGACATGCACTCTTCTCATTGCCACCATTAAGGAGATGCTGAAGCTTGAAGGCACAAATTCAATAATTCACAAACAGCTTCTTCCCTCTGCCATCAGATTTCTGAATGGACATTTAACCCATGGACACTACCTCACTACTTTTTTAAAACTACTTTTGAACTACAACGTGTATGTATATATATATATATATATATATCACTGTAATTCACAGCTTTATTATAATGTATTTCAAAGTAATTCTGCTGCGTAACAAATTTCATGACATATGGTAGTGATATTAAACGTGATTCAGATTCTAATGTCAAAGGTTACAGAAGAAGATGGGAGAATGGAGCTGAGAGAGAAAATAAATCAGCCAAATCAAATGGCAGAACAGATTTGATGGGGCAAAAGGACTTTTCTGCTGCTATATCATCTGAGCTTATGATCTACAGATGGAGCATGTACGATTATTAATACTGTGGAGTGATCAAGAATGAGGGAACATAGAACTAAGCTGATTGTTATTAGGATTAGAAGAGATTTGGGGAAAATGGCCAAAATAAGAATGTTTCTGGAACATACTAATTAATTGTGAAGTGGAGCTAGAGCCCCCAATTGCTCTTGAAATATATCTAGATAAATACCAGAGCTACGGATAGATACTTCGAAGATTCCAAGGTTCCTTTATTAGCGAAGTATACAACTCTGAAATTCTTCTTTTCCAAGTAGTTTTGAAACCAAGATAGAAAAAAATAAAGGCAGCAGAACTATCCACCCCCAAAAAAGCGAACAAAAATGGAACAAGCACATGAACCCCAAATCATCCCTCCCCACAAAAAAACAAAAATGGAACAAGCATGTCACCCCCCCCCCCCCCCAAATCCCTCTCCAGCACCAAAAAATGAACATAATGGATCAGGCACATAGACCACCAGATCCCACTCTCTGCACAAAAAGAAAACAAGAATGATCAGCTGAAAAACACAATACAAAAAACTATAAGACTGAAAAAAATCTATAGCCCAAGTCCACATTCAAAATGCAAAAAAACCTGGGTAACATTCTCTGGCACAGCAGTAGGCTATCGCCTCTCTGATAGTGTAGCAGAGCGATCTCCAGTGATAAAAAGGCAGGCAGCTGGTGCTCACCTTCTGCATTCACTTCAATGTTTCCATCTCCTTCAGCGGTGAAATGGAGCCAAACATCGGCTCATGTCCCATCCCACAGCTTGTCTGCCATGAGCTTCACGTATGCTGCCTCTGCCTCCCAGAATCCTCTTGGAAGCTGCAGAGCACTGAAGCACCCAAACAATCTCCAAACATCTGCATTCACCTTGATGTTTCAATCACCCTCGTTGTTTAATCTGCGAATAATGGAAGCTTTAATCAGCAAAATGGAGTCGAACGTCGATTCATGCCCTGTCTAGCAGCCTGCCCACCATGAGGCTCGTGCACACTACCTCAGCCTCCTGGAATCCTCTCAGAGACTGCGGAGTGCTGGAACACCCAAACGATCTCCAACAGTTCCAGAATCACACCCAAGATGAAAAACAAACATCAAAGACATAAAAGAAGTGAAATATATAGTTTCATGATCTTTCCGGAAGATGTCGACCAAAGGAGCGTTGAACGCTGGCGCCATCTTGACGGGAAGATAGTTGGGTATGGGATTAGTCTGAGTAGCTCTTTTTCAGCCTCATGGAATGAATGAGCCAAGTTACTTCCCTCCGTATTTCTAAATTTTTATGCTTCTTTGATCCTAATTAGCTTTGTCTGCTGCAGCAAAGTAAATTGTCTTATGTAATTGTCTTCGGTACGTGAGCCATTCTCAGTCATCCCTCATCAGGTTATCCAGTGTTGAACTGCTGCATTGCACAATGGCTTTGCAGAAATACTTGGCACTGAAAGAAGTACTAGATTAACACAAAGTGTCTAAAGCTCCTAGCCTTAAGGTGACATAAAAATGAACATATCAATGGAGCCATAAGATTTAATAAACAGTATTTGAAGGTTAATACAGTATACTAAAAAAAAACCAAAATATTACAAATCCTAGAAATCAGATACAAAGAAAGCAGCTGCTGGTTAAAGCTCTGCAGCTCAGGAGGCATCAGTGAAAAGAGAAGCTGAATTAATATTTCAAGCTAATATACAATCATTAACCAAAAGTGCTGAATCTGTTTCTCTCTTCACTGATGTTTTCTGATCTGCTGGGCATTAAGTATTTTCAGTACTTTTTGGTCAACATTGTTATTTAAATTACTGAATACAGAAGTCTCTATTAAATGAAAAATCAAAAAAAAAAGCACAAGCCAAATGCCTTGAAAAATAGCAATTGCACTGAAATCCATATCATAAACATCAGGAAGGGGAAGTCAGGAGAACAGACACCAATCAGCATTGAGGGGTCAGCAATGGAAAGGGTGAGCAGCTTCAAATTCCTGAGCATCAACATCTTAAGAGGATCTATCCTGGACCCAACACACTGATGCAATCCTGAAGCAGAAACTCCAGCTTCATTCACTTTATTTGGAGCTTGAGGAGATTTTGCATGCTACCAAAGACACTAGCGAATTTCTGGTGAAGAGCATTCTGACTGATTGCTTCACCGCTTGCTATGGAGACTCCAATGTGCAGGACCAAAAATGAGCAAAGATCAAGGCATTTTTGAAAGGCAATGCCTCAGTAAGGTGGCATCCATTATTAAGGGCCCTCACCATCTGGAACATGCCTGCTTCTCATTTCTACCGCCGGAGAGGTCAAGGAGCCTGAAAACTCGCACCAAGCATTTTAGGAACAGCTCCTTCTCCTCAACCATCAGATTTCTTTATAGCGCTGAACAATCATGGTGAATAAAGAGACAGAATAGGGTCTATAATCACTTATGCTTAGCAAAGTAAATCATATTGGTAGCAATTTGGCAGACATCTTATTTTGAACTTCACTTTTCTTTCTAAGTCCAGTGGAACAGACATGTGTACAGTATATTGGGCTTCTTTTTGCAATCAGAAAATGTACTGTTACTACCAAAGAGCAATCTCCCCTCTACTGATCTTTCCCTACATTAAAATAAATTTGATATGGTGCAGTTTGCTCTGCATACATTTTTTCTCTCTATATGACAGTGCTTTTTATGAGAAGCTTTTTTTGCCATCTCTCCAATGGAGTAACAAACAATATCAAAGACTGCAATTCATTGTTACAAAGAGCCATATTTATTAAACTCTGCCAACTAAATGAATGCAGTAGCATTGTTTAGTTGATTAATTGCATGTTAGCAGATATCACTTTGCTTTTCACTGGCAGTTCCATAGTTCTGTGCTCACAGCCATTGAAATACCGTATATAAATATAGAAGGAATTAAATGAACAATTCATATCAACAACAAAAACAAGAGATTGTTTCATTAATCCATAAATCTTCTGCTATTTAGGAAATGCAACTCTTGATCGATAATAATGAAAAGCAAACATCTTTTGTTTAATCTGTTTGCTCTACAGTAGTTAGACATCTTTTGGTTAACTCTTGTTCATTCTCTGCCCCAGTAAACTGTTTCATCACAATTAAATACAATTCCACATTCACAAGTATCTGTGTTTCATTCTTAATCAGATTATTATTAGACTATCAAATATTTTTTTAAGTATATCAAAGTTTCCTGATCTGAAGATTATATCCAAAAAAATACATTACTAACTCCACAGTTTAAAGCAGTTTGCATCGTTTTGATGATCTCGTCATTGGCATTGAAAATCCAGCATTATTGCTAGGGGGCAATTGTAACAACGTTACTTAAATTTACTTGTGAAAAAAGAACTACAAAGGAAAGATATAAGATCATAAGACATGGTAACAAAATTAGGCCATTCAGCCCATCAAGTCTGGTCCCCAATTCCATCATGTTAATTTATTATCCTGCTCAACACCATTCTTCTGCCCTTTCCCCGTAACCTTTGACACCTTTACTAAACAAGAACCTATCAAGCTCCACTTTAAATATACCCAATGATTTGGCCTCCACAGCCATCCACGGCAATGAATTCCACAGATTCACACCCGCTGGCTAAAAGTGTATTTTTAAGTATAATGTCTTTTTGGAAAATAAAATATGGAATAAAGAACTGAATGTTTAAAATCTGGTCAGCAATTCAGATTCTTAGGAGAATGCTTAACTGGTGCAGTTGTCAAGTTTCAGGGGTGGGACAATTCTCTTGAAACTACAGAAATGAATTCCAATGTTTCTGGAGTTGGAAAATGGGAAAGGTGTTTTACATTCAATGAGGAATTCTCTGTATGATTTTGTGGGTGAAATAATCAATGTAGAGCTTCAAATACTTCAAAACAACAAGTAAGTCTGCCAAGAAATGCCAATTATCCAAAGAATGATTTAAAAAATCGAGATAAATTGCACATTAAACAGAGTAATGACTAATCAAAAATGTGGTGGAAATATTGACCAGCCTTGTGCAGTTCTACCACAGCCCACATTTGTGCTAAATAACAAAAGCAGCTTGCAACAGTCAGAATTAATCAATACCACAACCAAAGGTCAGATCAAAATTCTGCAGTCCTGCCACACCTACTATGAGTGATAACAGCTGACAGGAAGATGTGAGAAGAATAGACTCTATTTTTCACTCTGTCTTGAATATTCGCTAATAGTAAGAAAAAATCTATCCTTGAATAAGTTTTATGTCTATTAGAATAAAATGAATAATCTCTTTCTCTTGGGTTAATTCTTCTCCATATATCAATCAAATTTAAATCTTTCATCAATGATAAAGTTAATTTTGCTATTTTTGGTTTTGTAACAACCTTTGTTGACCTATCTAAAACTGGGTCTAGACAAAAGTTAAAGTCTCCACCTATTAATATTTTATCATGTGCGTCAGTCAAATTCAAAAAAGCCTCTTGTATAAATTTTACATCATTTTCATTTGGTGCATAAATATTCATAAGAGTCCATAGTTCTGAAAAGATTTGACAATGTATAATTACATATCTTCCCGCAGAATCAATTAATACATTTTGTATTTTAATTGGTAAAGTTTTGTTGACCAAAATTGCAACTCCCCTCCCTTTTGAATTAAATGAAGCTGCTATAACATTTCTGATCCAATCTCTCTTTAATTTCTGATGTTCTATCTCTGTTAAATGTGTTTCTTGTATAAAAGCTATATCTATTTTCATTTTCTTAATGTATGTTAAAATTCTTTTTCTTTTCACCGGTCCATTAAGCCCATTAACATTAAAACTTTAAAAATTCAGTAAATTAGTCATTATTTTTAACAGGGTTACTCCAGTCTATAATAATACATAATATTTCAACTCTCATAGTACCTTGGGGAATTATTTTAAAATTCTCCATGTTGCTATGTGTCTCCCCTCCGATCATCCAGGCAAAGAAAGAAAGATAAAAGAAAAATAGATTATAAAGAAAAAAAAAACCCCTGCTAATGTTGTGAATTAAAAAAACACAACATTACCCCCCTCCGTTGTGCGGGTCATGGCAAACGCCATGATTACACACGTGAATCCCATAGCATTCGATCCGAAGCTCCCCCAGCTCCCTCGTAACATGAAAAAAGTATATGTAAGAGAAGAAAAAAATAATATCACTACTCTCGATTAATATTTCTCAAATTTTTACCTTTCTCCCCCTGTATCATATAATTAAAAGTATATTTAAATATTCTTCTGTCCTTAATATCCATCAACTCACTTCAGTGTCTCCGTCTTCATCTTTAATCTGTTTCACTTTTAAATCTTTACTGTGTCTAGCGAATATTTGGGAGTTCTTGTGCAAACTCCTCTGCATCCCGATGATCAGTAAAAAAATCTTCTTTTTCCGTCATCCAAAAAAATTATCAGTGTTGCCAGGGGGTGCAATATAAATTCATAACCCTTTTCCCATAACACTTTTTTCGCTGGGTTAAATTTCTTCTTTCTCTTCAAAAGGTCATAACTTGTATCAGGATAGAAAAGAACTGCTTTCCCTTCTATCATCAATGGCTCATTTCTCTTTCTGGCACTTTGGGCAGCCGCCTTCAGGATCTTTTCTTTATCTTGATCTCTTAAGCATTTTATCAAGATTGGTCGTGGGTTTTGATCAGGTTGAGGTTTTGGTCTTAAGGCTCTGTGGACCCTTTCGATTTCAATCAACTGGGTTCCCTCTTCCATTTCCAAATTTTCCAGGATCCATTTTTGAAAAAAATTTATTGGACCCTCTCCCTCTATCCCTTCTTTAAGACCAACAATTTTAATATTATTTTGTCTACTAAAATTTTCAAGCACATCTATTTTTTCCAACAGTCATTTTCTTTCTGATGTCCAGGCAAGAATATTATCTTCTATTTTATTCACTCTATCAATAGTGTCTCCTGTTATTTCTTCCAGCTTTTTAACTTCCTTGTCCATTTTCTCCTGTTTTTTTCACCATTTTATGAAACATAGTCTTCATATTTTTAATATCTTTTATTATTTTTAATGTTTTTAATTCTTTTAATTTATGCATTATTTGCGCCAAAGCTTCTCTTATGTCTCCAGAATATCTTCCACCTCCAACCTCTTCCTGTTGTTCTTCTTTTACCTCCTCAACTTCATCTGTATGTTCCAGAGTCCGAATCCACCTTGTGTTCATTTTCACTTCCACTTCCAATCGTAGCTGGGATTTGTAGTTCAAATTGCTCATGTTTGCGCATGCCCTTTCCTTCGTGCACGCACAGTTCCTGTTGTTCCTTCTTGGAGACTGTTGATGTTGCCACCAATTCCTGTTCTGTATCGCCGGAGGTGAGATGCACTTGAGTCCGAGGTTTCTTCATGGTGGCCGGCCCAGCTTGTACTGTCTTCAAAGTAGAAGTTTTCTTCTTTGTCTGTTTAGGAGGCATATCTAAGGAAAATCCTGAGTAGTTTAGATGTAGATTTTAGAAAATATTTACTAACTTTTCTTCACTTAAACATTAATTTATTAGTTTTTTTATTGGAGAGCTGGATTTCCACGTCTCAATCCTACGTCATCATGTGACGTCCCCCCCATGAAAAATATGGAATATAAAGCAAGAATATTGTCAGATCATTCCCCCTTGATAATGACAATGATAATGATGGATAAGGAGGAATCGATTTACAGATGGAGATTTAATTCAATATCATTAAAATGTCAAGATTTTTGTGATTTTATGAAAAAACAGATTCAGTTTTTTTTAAATACAAACTCACATTCAGTTGATGATAAATTTATATTATGGGAAGTGATGAAGGCATATTTGAGAGGCCAGATAATAAGTTATACTTCTACAATTTAGAAGGAATATATGGTAGAAATAGATCAATTGGAAAAAGAGATTACAAAATTAGAAAAAGAATCTCAAAGATATATGACAGAAGAAAAACAAAGACAACTTGTTAATAAGAAGCTACAATATAATACACTTCAGACATACCGAACAGAAAAAGCAATTATGAGAACTAAACAGAGCTATTATGAACTAGGTGAAAGATCACACAAGATTCTTGCTTGGCAGTTAAAAACAGACCAGGCTTCCAAAACGATAAATGCAATTAGAACAAGTGTAAATAAAATTACTTATAAACCTTTAGAAATCAATGAAACTTTTAAAAAAATTTATTCTGAACTGTATCAATCAGAATCACAAAATGATATTGTTGAGATAGAAAAGTTTTTATCACAAATAACTCTCCCAAAGTTGAATTCGGAAGAACAGAAGGGATTAGATGTGCCTTTTACATTAAAAGAGGTTGAAGAAGCTCTAGGATCACTTCAGAGTAATAAATCTCTGGAGACGATGGTTTTCCGCCTGACTTTTACAAAAAGTTTAAAGATTTATTAATTCCTCCTTTTATGGAGCTAATACACCAAGCGGAAAGAACGCATAAACTTCCAGAATCTTTTTCGACAGCTATTTTAATAGTATTGCCAAAAAAAGATAGAGATCTTTTAAAGCCAACATCATATAGACCTATTTCTTTGTTGAACATGGACTATAAAATAATAGCAAAGATTTTATCTAATAGATTATCTAAATACTTACCAAAATTAATACACATGGACCAAACAGGATTTATTAAAAATAGACAATCAGCAGATAATGTAACTCGGTTACATAGCATAATTCATTTAGCACAAAAGAGGGAAGAAATGAGTGTGGCAGTTTCTTTGGATGCAGAAAAAGCATTTGATAGATTGGAATGGGATTTTTTATTTAAGGTATTGGAAAAATATGGATTAGGAGTATCTTTTATAAAATGGATTAAAACCTTAAATACTAACCCCAAAGCTAAAGTGGTGACAAATAGCCAAATTTCAACATCATTTCAGTTAACAAGGTCAACTAGACAAGGTTGTCAATTATCACCTGCTTTATTTGTGTTGGCGATAGAACCATTAGCTGAATTAATTAGAACTGGCTCAGATATTATGGGTTTCAGAGTTAATCAGGAGGAATATAAGATTAACTTATTTGCTGATGATGTTCTGATTTATCTAACTAACCCATTACATTTGTTGCATAAATTATCTTCTAGATTGGAAGAATATGGGAAAATATCAGGGTACAAAATAAATTGGGATAACAGTGAAATTCTACCCCTTACTAAAGGAGATTATAGTCAATGTCAATTAATAACTCAATTTAGATGGCCGATAAATAGTATAAAGTATTTAGGTATAAGAGTTGATAATGATATGAAGAATTTATATAAATTGAATTATTTGCCATTATTGAAAAAATTCAAGAGGATCTTGATAAATGGATGATGTTACCAATAACATTAATAGGTAGAGACAGTGCTGTAAAAATGAATATATTCCCTAGATTACAATATTTATTCCAAACATTACCAATACAATTACCGCAGAAATTTTTTCAAGAGTTAAATAAATGTGTGAGGAAATTCCTTTGGAAAGGTAAGATGTCAAGAATTACGTTGGAAAAATTGACATGGAAATTTCACCTAGGAGGGTTACAATTACCAAATTTTAAGAATTATTACAAAGCAAATCAACTTAGATTTATTGCATCTTTTTTGATGAAGATAAACTGACATGGATTAGAATAGAATTAAAAAAAAAGGAGAAAACATACCAGAAGATTTTATATATAAATGGGAATCTAAATGGATATGGGAAGAGGAAGAATCTCCTATACTAAAACATTTGATTGATTTATGGAATAAGATAAATGTTGATGATGAGATAAAGAAATCTTTATTAGCAAAGAGACCTTTAATTCAAAATAAACTTATCCCTTTTACAATGGATAATCAACTTTCGTGTAATTGGTTTCACAAAGGGATTAGATATATAGGAGATTGTTTTGAAGGAGGTATATTAATGTCATTTGACCAATTAAAGAATAAATATAAAATATCAAATAACACACTTTTCTGTTATTTCCAATTAAGGGCTTATTTAAGAGATAAACTGGGTCAAACAATTTTATTGCCGAAACCTAATGAAATGGAAACTTTAATTCATAAAGGAAAAATTAAAGAAAATATTTCTGGTATGTATAATTTGATTCAAAAACAGGCAATTAAACAAGGAATTCATAAGTCAAGACAAAAATGGGAAACTGATTTGAATATAAAATTGATGAAACAAGTTGATCAAGATTATGTCTTGACAGTATGACAAATACAATAAATGTTCGACTAAGATTAGTACAATATAACTTTTTACATCAAATATATATTACACCACAAAAAATAAATAGATTAAACTCAAATTTATCTGATCAATGTTTTTGATGTAATCAAGAAATTGGTACTTTTTTACACTCTACTTGGCCTTGTTTTAAAATTCAACCTTTTTAGACAAATTTAAGAGTTTTACTGGAACAAGTTATTGGAATACAACTTCCACATAATCGAATATTATTTTTACTAGGCGATATTGAAGGGATAAAATCAAAATCCAAATTGAATAAATATCAGAAAGAATTCATAAAAATTGCATTGGCAGTAGCCAAAAAGGCTATTGCAGTTACTTGGAAATCGGATTCATACTTAAGTATAGATCGTTGGAAGAATGAAATTTTTAGCTGCATTCCACTTGAAAAAATTACTTATAATTTAAGAGATAAATATAAAATATTTCTGAAAATTTGGTGCCCTTATTTACAAAAAGTAGGATTAAATATATAGGTGCTCTGAAGATAAAATTATTGGTTATCTGGGGAAAGAAATGAATATACATATTAAAGCTATTATGAACTCCATGGAGCATGTGGGGATCTTCCGATATCCAGGCATTCTTTCTTTCTTTCTTTTTTCTTCTTTTTTTTCTATAGGGATATGTTAGGGGGGAGGGGTTAAGAGGAGGGGGGAAGGGTTGATATTTTTTTTTCTTTCTGTACCCTATTTGAAAATTCAATAAAAAATATTTAAAAAGAAGAATAGACACAAACCATTTGTCAGCAGTGATCTGACCAGCATTTCAGGTTCAAGTTTAACTGTGATTCAGCCATACATATGAACAGTCACACATATTAACAGCACAAGGCACATATCGCACATAAAATTACAGTAGCAGTAAAACATACAGTCACAAAAAATAATAATGATAATATAGCCAAGTCCATGAATGTCAAGACCTGTAGATTGATGGTACATAACATGTTGCCCTGGAGCCATCTTTCTGCAAGAACGATCCCACAGCGGTCCTCATCACACACTAGTACAGCCACAGATAAGCACAAACCAGCTTGTCTGCCACCGAGTGAACGCAGGAGAGTAGCACCCAACCCTACAGTGCCACACCACCCCTGGTGAATCCTCGCCTGGGTGGCTACGAACGGCATGAGGGTCTGATCTGCTCAACAACCAAGGCCAAGCAGCTCCCCCACCACTGGTCTCACCAATAAATCAGGAAATGGACTTGCAATATTCTGTATTACCAATGTCCAATGGGGTTTTGCAAGCACAAGAAAAACATCCGAGACAATCATACAGAGAAAAGTACGGGGGGGGGGGGGATTTATTTTAGCTGATGTCCCTATAATTATAGAAACAAATCTTTAACAAATCTGCTTCATAATATTTAACATCGAAAAGAAAAATGAGAACACCATGTAAAATGTTGTTTCACAGACTTCAGGACTGTGACTTGTGTGTCAGGGGTCAGTGCTAGGAGCTTCTTTGTTATTTATATAAGCTTTTTGGATGTTAATAGAAAAGGTAGGGCATTCCGACGGCCCTATCAGTGGCAGGAGCAGGTGGCAGCAACAAGGTTTCTTGCAGGTCGGTGATGCTTGTTTAAGAGTACAGAAAGGACAAGCAGGGTGGCCATTGTTGGGAGTCAGCCAGTGGTGAGAGCAGGAGTGTCAGGCTTTGACTCTGGGTAAGCTTCTGTTAAGGTTCCTGTCTTTTCTCTCTTATTGTACCTATTGTAGTAAATGGCCATTGCGTGTTCTCCATGCCAGATGTTGGAGTCCCGGGTGACCCAGAGTCTCCCAGGGAACTACACTGCATGAAGTACATCCAGATGCAGCTCTTTGAAGACTGTGTTAAGGATCTGGAGCAGCAGCTGGATGACCTTCGGCTTGTTCAAGAGAATGAGGAGATAATCGATCAGGGTTACAGGGAAATAGTCACCCCGAAGTTGCAGGAGGCGAGTAGCTGGGTGACTGTCAGGAGAAATGAAAATGTGAATAGGCCGTTAGCACAGAGCACCCCTATAGCCATTCACTCAATAAGAATGCTGTTTTGGATATTGTGGTTGGGGACCTCCCAGGGGAATGCCACAGACATCAGGTTACTGGCACTGAGCATAGGTCCGTGGTGGAAAAGGGGAAGAGGGAGAAGAGGGGAATGATGGTGATAGAGGACTCAGTAGTCAGGGGAACAGACAGCAGATTCTGTAGATGTGAACAGGCCTCCAAGTGCTGGGGTCAGGGACATCTCGGATCACCTCCACAACATTTTGGAGTGGGAGGGAGAGCAGCCAGATGTCTTGGTACATTTTGGTACCGATGACATTGGAAGAAAAAGCAAAGAGGTCCTAAAAAGAGAATTTAGAGAGCTAGGCAGAAAACTGAGAAACAGAACCTCCCAGGTAGTAATTTCTGGGTTGCTGCCTGTGCTATTTACCAGTGCGGGTAGAAACAGAATGATTTGGCAGATAAATGTGTGGCTGAGAAGCTGGTGCAGGCGCGCAGAGCATCGGATTCTTGGTTCATTGGGTTCTCTTCTGGGGGGGGGGGGGGGGTATGACCTGTTCAAAAGTGACGGGTTGCACCTGAACCCGAGGGAAACCAATATTCTCACAGGCAGGTTTGTTAGAGCTGTTGGGGAGGGTTTAAACTAATTTGGCAGGGGAGTTGGAACCACAATGAAGGGACTCAGGATAGGACAGATGGTAAAAAAGCAAAGATAGCGTGCAGTCAGACTGTCAGAAAGGGCAGGTAGATGATAAGACAAAATTGTAGCCAGCAGGGTGAAAATCAGTGCATTAGGGATGCAGAATCAAAAAGGGATTCTGCAAATGCAGTACTCAAAATGTTAGATCTCAATGCATAGAGTGTAAGAAATAAGGTGGATGATCTTGTATTTTTACAGATTGTCAGGTATGAAATTGTGGCCATTACTGAATTGTAGCTGACTGATGGTTGTAGTTGGGAGCTTAATATCCAAATGTATCAGATGAACAGGCAGATAGGCAGGGTGTGGCTCTGCTGGTAAACAGTGGCATCAAATCAGTAGAAAGATGTGATGAAGATCAGAAGATGTTGAATTCTTGTGGGCTGAACTATGAAACTGCAATGGTAAAAGAACTGTGACGGCAGTTATATACAGGCCTCCCAACAGTAGCTGAGATGTGGACCCCAGGTTACAATAGGAAATAGAAAAGGTGTGTTAAAGGGACAATGTTATGATCATCATGGGAGATCTCAACATGCACGTCAAATGAGAAAATCAGGTTGGAAATAGATCTCAAGAGAATAAGTTTGTAGAATGCCTATGAGATGGCTCTTTAGAGCAGTTTGTCGTTGAGCCTACTAAGGGATCAGCTTCTCTGGATTGGGTATTATGTAATCATCCCTGCAGAAAGCAGAGAATTGGGGGGAGGGGGTTAAGATTTATTTGGTTGTAGGATCCTGTTGAAGGTGGTTGTAGTTTGGGAGAATGATGAGTTGGATGTGGAGACTCATGGGTAGTAGGTGAGTACAAGAGGAATTGTATCCCTGTTAAAGCAGCAGGAAGATGGGCTGAGCATAAATGTTCGGGAAAAGAAGGAGTTGAAGGTGAGGGCAGCGTCAATGGTGGAGGAAGAGAAGCCCTTTTCTTTGGAGAAGGAAGACATCTCCAAAGTCCTGGAAAGGAAAACCTCATCCTGGGAACAGATGTGGTAGGGACAAAGGGAATAGCATTTTTCACACATTGTAATTTTTCCTATGGAAGGGGAACTAAAAACTAGAGTATGGAAGTTCAAGGTGAGAGGGGAACAGGAGAGGCAAATTCTTCACACAGTGGGTGGGGCACATTTGGAATGAGCTGTTTGGAAAGATGGTTGAGACAGATACAATAACAACATTTGAAAGATATTTCGATAAGTACATAAAAAGGAATAGTTTAATAAGGGATTAGCTTGGTGGGCATTGTAATTGATATGGACAAGTTGGGCTAAAGGAGCTGCCTCCATTCTGTATTCATCTATATCACTCATTTCAAAGCTTGTCACACCAGACAGTCAGACATTCTTGTCTGGCGCATGGCGTCGGGATTGGTCTCCTTTTGGATTAACCGGGTTACGGTATGAACATTCCTGACTCGAGCCTTGTTTTTTTTACAAGGCCGAGTGGCTAGCTCGACGCTCAACCTGGCACAGATGGAAAGCGTGCCCAGGGGTCTGACTGGGTTCGAACTTGGGAGCCTTCGCTTCCGAAGTCCGGCGCTGATGTCACTGCATATATCACTGGAGACAGCAAAGCCTTTGATACTAGGTAACATTCTGCACATAGTGATGTAGAGTTAAGCACCAGAGCTTACCACATTGTTCCTGTGCAGTTGCAACACTGGTATCTAAACAATAATATGAGAAAATACACAGGTTTTTCCAATTCAGAAAAAGCAGGACAAGTTATATCCAATATGACAAACTGCCAACCAGTTTATTCTCAATCATCAGCAACATGTAGGAACAAGTTGTTAATAGTGTTATCAAGCCGCACTTCCTTTCCAATAACCATCTCTTTCTCTCAAAAGCTCTATTAGGGACCTTTCAGGAATATTTAGCTGAATACCTCATCACAGACTTGTTCCAGACTCAGACCAGGGAACAGAATCTTAGTGTGACATCTGGAAGCTCTGCTAAAACGGAAAACAGTCCAAAAAACTCACTGAAAGCAGAATGATTATGGTGGCTGGAAGTCAATCATCCCATCCCCAGGACACCAATGCAAGCACATTTCACGACAAAATCTGGTCCCAGCAGCTTCAACAATGACCGTTGATCCATCATAATGTCAAAGCTGAAGATGTGTGCTGATGATTACTCCATTCCATTTGTAGCTCCTCAGGAAATGACACAGTCCACCCCTGCATCCACAAGACCGAGAACACATTTAAGCATGAACTGTTTCATTTGTATCAGGCAATATTCAACTCAGGCAAGAGAGAGTCTAACCACCTACTGTACCTCACTTTGAAAATGTGTAGATACTGTAAATGCTTTGATAATCAGAGTTACAAGCAAGGTCTACCTATCCTCTGACTTGCTCTGGTAGCAGCAATAATTATGTCGCAGATTTAGTTGAGTCTGTGGTCAATGGATAACCTCCTGATTATGTGGGGAGGAGGATGGGTGAATAGGGGATGGTTTAGTGATGCTCACTAACTCTACTAGGCAGAAGAACATCATGAAATGCCAATCACTTGTCTAAATAGGTGCAACTCCAACAAGGCTGGGATCAAGTAAAGCAGTGCATCACAGAAATCACCCCACCCTATCCTGTCCTGTCCCTCCCATCTCCTTAACCTTTCCCGTTGCAATATTACACCTCACCTCCAGCAAGATTTCAATTCCAGCTGGAATTGAGCTAAATCACTGGGTAATTAGGAAAGAGTTCAACTTTCATTATCTCCACCCAGAAGTAATATCACTCCAACTCAGATAAATTAGATAAAAATATCCTTAAAATGCCTTAATTGCATATCCTATTATTTGATTATACTGCATTTGTTGACAATGTCAGATTAATTAGACATTTGCATAGAACGGTGATAATCACAACAATCATTTTCTCCTCACACTTAGAACAATATTCACCCTTCCAATCCAGAGGGCTTGATTATTTTAAATATTTTATTCTGCATTAAACCCTTAAAGTGCTTTACTTACCCAATTTGTATTGCAGTTTGTGCTTATGCTTGTGTATTGCTTTTAAACATTATAACTTAATTAGGTAGCAGTTCTATAAAGGTCTGTAATTAGGACATATAGCTTGGAAAAGAAACTGGCACTGAACTTAAGTAAGAATACTTGGTAAGCTTGTGCTTCAACTACATCACATTCTCTTTGACTTCACAGTATTCCAGTTTGTTTGATTTGCTAATTATTCTATGCCTGTGAAATTTTCTGTATCTGCTGTTCACAACTCACACAACTTGCTGTCAATTGCAAATCTGGCAATGTTCCTAAATATTCTCCATATTACTTTTTATTTTAGTTATTTTATCTCATTGAGAGTTAGAGGGCAAAATATGCCCTTTCGTACCTTTGAGCCACACCCTCAGCAACCTTTGATTTATCCCAGGCTAATAATGGGACTATGGTATCATAGTCTTTGGACTATAGGAGAAAACTGGAGAACCCGGAGGAAATCCACAGGGAGGACATGCAAATTCCTCTGAACTGAACTCTGAATGGTAATGGCAGTGTGCTAACTGCTACACTACTGTGACAGTTTAAGAGCAAACAGTGGAAACCCCAAATCTCTGTTTTACTGCTTTTTAGATGTCACCACCCTTCTGTTCATCACCGTCTGTTTTTACATGTCAATATTTTCTTTCAGTCCAGCCACTGTGATTAAGCCAAAGGTTATTGAAGTGTGTATTAGTGTGTGTGGAATCTAGGACATACCCACTGGCTCTCCACCATAATTTCTCTAAGTCTTTGAAATACCACGGTGAAACCTGTGAGCTGTTCGTCTCATTTATATTTATTGCCAGCTGCCTCATGTTGTTACTTATTATGCAGACAGAAACAAGACATGTATAATTTCATGTTTTAGCTCATTTTGTTTTTTATTGTTAGTGCAAGCTAAATGTGTCCTGAATATACTCCAAGTTAATAAAATGCAAGCCCAAAAGTCAAGTAGCTTTTCAATTTGGAGTGCTGGCTTCCAGTAATCCTCTTGATACCTAGCCTTGCCAAACTGTCAATCAAATTGTCAGGTAAGATTGCTGAAGTGAAAAAGCAAATTAGCCAAATAAAAATACTGTGAAGTCAAACAGAATGTGATATAGTTTAAGCATAGGCTTGCAAATTCCTTTCACTTAAGTTCAATGCCAGTTTATTTTCCAGACTAAGACAAAGGTGAGGTGGCAAATTGTATGTGTATAATTGCATAATAGGGAGATGTTTATAGAATGGCTCCAAATGAAGTTATAATGTTTAAAATCAATACACAAACAAAACATAAACTACAACAAGAATTGAACAAATTGCCTTGATGTCAATCATTTTCAGTTCACAGTGATTAACATCCTGATTCCCTCCCTGCCAAACTTCCTCATCCAAGTTTTTCTAGTAAATGATCACTGCAATAGTCTGTAGCTTCCTTTTTGAAGATGAGGTTTTAAGTTATCTGTATGAACTGGCATTTTTGCAGTGTGAACTGAAGTCTTGAAGGTGCCGGACGGTCGTGGCATGGCGTGCATGGCGTAAATTGAAGAGGTGGGGCCCAGGCCCGAGAGCAGGGATTGAGCCAACGTCTGGCCTTTGCCGGAGTGGACTGAGGTAATTTGATGCAGCAGAACTGAGGTGAGGCAAAGTCAAGATGCAGGGCTCAGGCCTGAGCTAAGTGCGGGGACTGAACTCAGATTTGCTCGATTCAAGCACTGGGCCAATTTGGAAAGGATGGGTCAGGGCTAAGTCAAGGTGGTGGGGCCCAGGCCTGAGAGCGTATTGAAACTGGAAGGCCCAGGTCCGAGAGAGAGGAACAACCTGAGGTTTAGATGATTTAAGCACCGAAGTATAAGTAAAGGTCACAGTGTTGGGGCTGGAGGTGAGGGATGGGTCAGTTCAGCTCACTGCTCTATGAGGTTTACCTTTCTCTGTGCTCTGGACTCCAACCTTCAACCTATAGGATTGGCTGCAGTGAAAGCTGGCTTTGTGGCTGTGGACTCACATTTGTGGACTTCAGTTGTTTGTATGCTTTATTTGTTTACACAATATGCTTTTTTTCTGCATATTAGGTATTTGATGGTCTTATTTTAACATGTTCTAATAAGTTTATTTGTTTTGTGACTGCCTGAGGCAAATCACAGTTGTATTTCGTATGCATACTTTGATAATAAATGTACTTTGAACTTCAGCTGACCAGTGCAAAGTAATGTGACTAAAATCCTACATGCATCCCATCACAAAATGCACCTGCAACTCATATCATTCATTCTATGAAATGAATGCATCTGGGACATTCACCAGCCAGCTGTGAGTAGAGTGTGCTCGTAGATGAGACAGAACAGCTTGAACAGGGGCTGACACTTGGAATGCCAAATCCATCTGTCAACCAGTTGCAACGCATATCTTCTCAAGAGAGCTGGAATGAGCTTCGGGTGTTTCATGTAATTGCCTCCACTTGGTCTTTGCGAACCCACTGGAGGAAGTTACACCAACCATGACCAGAATTCCCAATTTAGATAAAGCTTATACAAACGGTGATAAAAATTCACATCTCATCACCTGCCTTGGTGGCAACACTGCTGTGCCAGAGATGGCTTCTGAGCAATTAACAGATCACATAATCACAGCATCCTCAGGAAGGCTGATGAAGTTCCAGACAAATGTTTTTCTCCAGTACAGCGCGAAACGTCAACTGTACTCTTTATCTAAATGCTGCCTGGCCTGCTGTATGTGGTACTCGGGTTTCCAGCATCTTGAGGCTCAAAATGGGCAGATTTAGTTTTAATGCTGAGGCTCCTCCCACTGATTTATCTGATAATCAAGCAGGAAGAAAATGAACAGATGCTCACTAGCTTCAGGCTACGGTCCCTGCTGACTGCACTGTAACTAGGAGTTTGGTAAAGATCATCGTCCAGTTTTCACAATTATCTATCCTGAGATTAAATAAACATACAAAAGGAGACCTTTGCCATCCTCTAACAGTTAAAATTTTCAAAGCTAGCATTTCAACAGCAAAGGATAAATAGTTAACAAGCATGTTGCTGATCTATTGAAGAGCTAATAAATTGGGAGCCTGTTTTGACCTTATTCTCACTGAGCACTAATAGGAATGAGTTGTTCAGCACAGGACAATTAATGTTTATAAGTAACTTTATTTCCAAAATACAAGTTTGTCATCATATACAACCCCAAGTTCTGTTTTTTTCTGGACATACTCAAAAAATCCAATTGCCATCATAGAGTCAATGAAAGATGACACCAACCAGGTGGAAACCGATGTGTGAAAATGACAAACTGTGAAACTACAAAAGAAGAAAAGAATAATAATAAAAAATAAATAAGCAATAAATATGAGAACTTGAGATGAGGTGTCCTTGAAAGTGACTTTATAAGTTATGGGAAAAGTTCAGTGATGGAACAAGTGAAGTTGAGTGAAGTTACCCCTCTGGTTCAAGAACTTAACAGTTGAGGGGTAATAACTGTTCCTGCACCTATTGGGATCAGTCCTGAGGCTCTTGTACCTTCTTCCTGATGGCAGCAGTGAGAAGTGAGCGTGGCCTTTGTGGTAGGGGGCCCTGATGATGGATGCTGCTTTCCTGTAACAACACTCTGTGTAGATACATGGAATTGTAGAGAGGGCTTTATCCATGATGGATTGGGCTGTATCCACTACTTTTTGAAGGATCTTCCATTACAAGGGCATTGCTGTTTCTATACCAGGCTGTGATGCAGTCCGTCAATATCCTCTCCACCGCACATCTATAGACATTTGACAAAGTTTTTGATGTCATGCCAAATCTTTGCAAATTTCTAAGCAAGTAGAAATGCTGTAGTGCTTTCTTCATAATTGTCCTTATGTGCTGGGTCCTGGACAGGTCAGCTGAAATGATATCACCAGGAAATTAAAGTTGCTGATGCTCTCCGCCTCTCCCAGTGAGGAGTGGCTCATGGACCTCTGGTTTCCTCCTCCTGAAGTCAATAATCAGGCTCCTTGGTCGTGCTGACATTGAGTGAGACGTTGGCATCGTGGCACCACTCAGCCAGATTTTCAGTTTCTCTCCTACACGCTCATTCATCACCAACTCTGATTTGGCCAGTTTCAGTGGCATCGTCAGCAAACTTGAATATGGCACTAGAGCTGTGCTTAGTGTTACGTTCCCCGTAACTGGGTGACTTACCAGCAAAGATAGAGAGGTCCACTGAAGTCTGATGGTACTATTTTCAAATGTTTTTATTTATAAAGGGGCACAAACGTATGGTTAGTACAAATCATTCAGATCATATACGTCGTCAATACTCAATCTAAAGCACAGGTATAGTAATAATCAATCAGAAATAAGCTCTATCATTGTCTAGGGGATAATACTGAGTCCACTGGAAATATAAAAGTCACTCAGAAATCTGCAGGCTTTTCCGTTTGGGAACCGCTGGCATTTCACGTGTTGGAGAGAGAGATTGGTGAGAGAAAAGGGAACACTTGCCCATTGTCTTTGTGAAGCAAATCCCTGTTGTTAGTTAAAAACGGTTTTTCCTTTGGTTTCAGCCACAGACTCCCGATCCGGAATCTAACGCACATGGCTTCCTTCAAAATGGCTTCCCGCTCTGACGGGAAGCGCTATCGTGTCTTCTTAGTGTGTCTCCTTGGTGCGTCTGAAGGGCCGCCTCGGCAGCCCACCTTTTAACGGGACTTGCAGGGTTGTAGCTGTCAATCAGGGTGGGGTGAGGCAATCTTTCCCCATCACCCAGCCCACGTTGCCCTGAGGGTTTGCACGTAACCCAGTCCCCATTCCACAAAGGTGTCTCCAAGAGACAATGGCCATTTCCGTGGCTTTTGTCTGGCTGAGAGGCCAGACCACATTCCAAACCTTAAGGCTTCTCTCTTACTTTCCTGAGTCCAATTCAGCACGTCGCTCTCTCTCTTGGGTCCTTTGACCCCCCCTTCACTAGGGCTCTTGCGATTCTCAGAAAGGAGGGGGCTGGGGTCATAACACCTCCCCTCTTAAAAGTTTTTTACCAGTGGTTAAAAACAAGTTGATACAGAGTCTCATAGGATTTTTGAATCTAACACAATACACAAGCTTTTCTTTTCACAGAGTACTACCGTTATACATTCAAGTCAGTATCTAAACAGGTAACAATTACAGTGTCCCTTTCTTTAATATCTTATCATCGTGTACCGTACTAAAGTCTTGCAGCATCAGACTTCAGCTCAATAACCACCTATTTATTTATTTTCTTCAGCAACAAAACTAAGGAGGTGTGATCTTAGCTTAGGTGCATCTACAAAAGTTTATGCCAATACTAATCGTTTCAGTCGTGTTACTTCACTGGCAGGTCTCCAAAGGGGTTGTCTTTATTATTCACAGGCTTTGGCGCAAACCCGTACAACCGGCTTTGCTGTTTAAAAATGGCATTTCTATTAACCGTCGCCTCTTTTCCGGTGAGTCCCCCCGTGGGGAACTTGAGTAATTTGGCGAGGTACTCTCCTGCCTTTCCTTTCCACAAGGGTTATTCTCTTAACTCCATGTCCCCAACCTAGTCCATCATCGGAATTTCCACCCAATTCTTTAATGCTACACAGGTAGCTAACCCTTTTGTCAAGACCATGCAGGCTGACGTGTTTCAGTTCGAACCTTTTCCTCCGGCCACATTTAAATTTCGGCTTCCTCACAGCGCTTCCTTGAATAACAATAGCGTGTGGGACACCTTTACATTCCAAATCAACCTGTAATCAATGCGCAGGCATCAATCTAGACTTTAATTTTTTTTCATTCGATTTGGGAACTACAGATTTACCGTTCTCCTCCACAACAACAGTTATCTCCCCATTCGTAAACTCCACATTAACTCTGAACACCTCCTTCAGCACAACCATCTGGGAACTCACACTTCCCAAGGTTAACCCTTTCTTCCCCGAACCAAGTCTATCTGACCCAAAAGGACGGCCGTCTCGTCCAGCTGAGTCAAATACCTCAGTCTTTTTCTGAGCTCCGTGACTAGGTTCAGGACCACGTGCATCCCCATCTTGGACACACTCAAACGAGGCATTGGCCTCTTCCAGGCTTTCAATACCCGTACCCTTTTCAAATTCTAAATTCCCCTGATCCTCCCAGTTACTCTCTGGGCAACTCACTTCCGGAGTAAACTCAACCTTCTTCAAGGTAATGGCATCCTTTTCATCTAGGACTGCCCTCATTTCATTATCGGGAACACCTTTAGACTCATCCAGGTCCAACCCTGGACCTTTTAACAGCTTTATCTGTTTCTCATCCTTATTTCCTACCTCTAGGACCTTTTTCTTCGCTAAGGACAGATCTACCTTCTCTCCCTTACCCCCTTTTACGTTACTATTCCTCGTTTTACCACCCTCGAAACCCTCGTGGCACAGGGTCGGTAAAGACGTCTGGGCCAAATCAAAACTGGCCAATTTTAAACTGCTCCCGTTCTCAGCTGCCGCTCTCGACAGGCTGCGAGTGTCCGCGCATGCGGGATAGCTCGGGGACGCTATGGGCGGGGCCTCAGCACGCACCGGTCGGCGGTTCATAGTCATGGCCGACCAAACTTATCCTCCTGCTAAATCGTTCCCAAGGAGGACATCCACGTCAGTTCTCGGGAATTCTGATGGCACCCCCATTTTAATTGATCCATACACCAGCTCACAATCCAAAATGACCCTACGTAAAGACACCCTTTCTGTCCATTTTCCTATTCCTCTCAGGGCTACCTCGCCCGTCAGAGGTCCGAATTGTAATACGTTACGGCTAATTAATGATAGCTCCGCCCCCGTGTCTCTCCAAATCCGTACGGGAATTGGTGGGTCCCCCTTCCTCACAGACACGGTTCTGTGACAGATAAATCTCCGACCCCTCGCGCTCTCTGCTTACCTGGGACCCTCTGGCCGATTTTCTGATTACCACTGCACACCCGATAGGGACCGCTGCTTTCCATCTCTCTGGCTCCTTTCTCAGAGCAAAGCATTTTGATGCAATATGTCCCACCTTTCCACAATTAAAACAGGTTAAACCAGGAAATCTCCAGCTTTCTTGCCTTTCCCCCTCAACCTTACCACTAGCTCCCGGCGGGACCTCTGCCTCACTTGACGGACTTCCTCGATCGTTCCCACGGTCTCTCTGGGAACTTTTTGGCGAGGAAAACTTTGTCTTGTGGGTTAGGGCATATTCATCTGCGAACCTAGCAATTTCTGAGATGGACTGATTCGTCCTCTTATTCAAATACATCCGGATCTCTTCCAGAACACAACCTTTAAATTCCTCAATCAAAAATAACTCCCTGAGACGCCCATAATTCTAGGCCACCTTTTCCGCGGTGCACCAACGGTCCAAGAGCACACCCTTCTCATGGGCTAGCTCGGTATACGCTTGATTCCACCCTTTCCTTAAATTTCTGAACCTTTGTCTATATGCTTCAGGTACTAACTCGTAACCCCGGAGAATGGCCTCCTTTACTTGGTCATAACTCCTTTCCCCTTCCGGGGGCAACGCTACATATGCCCGCTGTGCTTTCCCTCGTAACACACTTTGTAACAACGCCACCCACTGCTCTCTGGGCCACTTCTGATTCACTGCCACCTTTTCAAAAAGCAAGAAATAACTATCAACATCCGTCTCCTCGAACGGGGGGACCAACCTCAATGCCCGACTAACATCAAACCCCTCCTCTCTCTCTACCCCTTGAGCTCTTCGCTCTTGCCTTCGCCTGTCCAGCTCCAATTCATGGCTCCTTTGTTTCTCTTTCTCCTCATACTCTAATTCCTTTAGTTTGAATGCCTGCTCCCTTTCTCTCTCCTTTTCTTTCTCAGCCCGTTCCTTTTCCTTCTCAGCTGCTTCCAGCTGCTTTACTTTAAATTCATGTTCCAACCTTACTTTCTCCAACTCTAACTGATCTGTCCCACTCGCTAATCTTTTTTCAGGGTATTTTCCAAATCCTCAGCTGCAAACACCTTCTTCCCAATGTGATACTGAGTTATGACCCTTCGCACTTCCTGCTTTTTCATTGATGACCTCACCTCTGTGAGGTCTAATCCCTTCGCCAGATTTTCCAAGTCTAATTTGGTAGCCGCCCCTAGCGCCCCCGGAGTCGGGTTTCTCATAAATTCATCCACGTCCATCTTTGCTGGTTTTCTGTCTGGCTACCTGCATACCCAGATTCAAGTTTGGACTTACAGCCCGATTCACTGACCCTCCCCTTTGGTTTCAAATCCCAAGACGAATACCCCACTTGTTACGTTCCCCGTAACTGGGTCACTTACCAGCAAAGATAGAGAGGTCTGCTGAAGTCTGATGGTACTATTTTCAAACGTTTTTATTTATAAAGGGGCACAAACGTATGGTTAATACAAAACATGCAGATCATATACATCGTCAATACTCAATCTAAAGCACAGGTATAGTAATAATCAATCAGAAATAAGCTCTATCGTTGTCTAGGGGATAATACTGAGTCCACTGGAAATATAAAAGTCACTCAGAAATCTGCAGGCTTTTCCGTTTGGGAACCGCTGGCATTTCACGTGTTGGAGAGAGAGATTGGTGAGAGAAAAGGGAACACTTGCCCGTTGTCTTTGCAAAGCAAATCCCTGTTGTTACTTTAAAATGGTTTTTCCTTTGGTTTCAGCCACAGACTCCCGATCCGGAATCTAACGCACGTGGCTTCCTTCAAAATGGCTTCCTGCTCCGACGGGAAGCGCTATCGTGTCTTCTTAGTGTGTCTCCTTGGTGCGTCTGAGGGGCCGCCTCGGCAGCCCACCTTTTAACGGGACTTGCAGGGTTGTAGCTGTCAATCAGGGTGGGGTGAGGCAATCTTTCCCCATCACCCAGCCCACGTTGCCCTGAGGGTTTGCACATAACCCAGTCCCCATTCCACAAAGGTGTCTCCAAGAGACAATGGCCATTTCCGTGGCTTTTGTCTGGCTGAGAGGCCAGACCACATTCCAAAACCTGGAGGCCTCTCCCTCACTCTCCTGTCCAATTCAGCACGTCGCTCTCTCTCTTGGGTCATTGACCCCCCCTTCACTAGGCTCTTGCGATTCTCACAAAGGAGGGGGCTGGGGTCATAACATTAGCCATACAGTCATGAGTCTAAAGCGAGTAGAGCAGGGGGCTAAGCTAACTGTGATTGTGGAGGAGATGTTATTACCAATCTGAACAGACTGGGGTAAGATGGCACTGGTGAAGCACAGCAACGTTCTGCGGGTTACGGACAATTAAAGAACACAAAGCACGGTCAGAAGAATTTTGCAGAGATCGAAAGGATCTGTGATGGTAATGCAAGTCCCAAGTGTAGAAGCCTGTCAGAAGTGAAACAATGATAAAACTGTAGCAGTAGAGCATGAATCAGCATAAATTAAATCTATGATGCCATCGTTGAGTTCAAGAAGCACCTGGGGAGCTTAATGCAAAATGTCTAGCACAATTACAAACTGCTATTGGTCACCCAGTCAGTGATGGGAGGCAAAAAGAAGCACAATAAGAAGAGAACGTCTCCCTGCTGTTGAAACATACTACATCACCTTAAGTTCCCTTGAGATTCAACTAAGAATCATTTGTGTGCAACCATAGGAGGTTGGCAAGGTCTGAAATGAACATTTTCTCGTCTGCATTTACTACAGAGAAGGACATGGAAGCTAATGATCCAAATAATGATATATTGGAGTATATTAGCATTATGCAAGATAGATGTTGGAGGTCCTACAAAGCATAAGGAGCCTAACCAGATGTATTCTGAGGTGTTATGGGAAGCAAGAGAGGAGATTGCAGGGCACCTGGCAGAGAATTTTAGCCGCAGGTAAGGTATCAGAAGACTACAGGATCTATAAGGCCTGTTTCTGTGCTGTAATGGTCTATGGTACTATAACATTGTGACTTCATTTAAGAAGCTCAGCAGGGAAATATATGCCACTGAGCCTTACAGCAGAGCTGGGATAATTATTGCAGAGGATTTTGAGGCAGGATTTATTTGCATTTGAAAAGATGAGGATAGATAAGGGATAAGCAACAGTACATTAGGAATCAGGTCACACAGATATGAGTTTTTTGAAAGGTTGACCAAGAGGATTAATGATGGCAGAGCAGGAAATGCTGCCTATATGGACTTTAGCCAGGCCCTTGACAAGTGGTAGGTTTGCCCAGAAGGTTAAAACACATGGGATCCAAATGGATATGAAACTGGCACAGTTATAAGAGGCAGACGGTAGCATTGGAAGGTTGCTTATCATTTTGAAGGCCTGCAATCAGTGGTGTGCCCCAAGGACTGGCCCTGGTTCCTCTATTGTTTGCCATCTTTATTAATAATTTTGGATGAATATGTATATTGCATGAAAAGTAGATGATACCTAAATTGATGATGTAGTGGACAGTGAAGAAGTTTGTCTAAGCTTCCATCAGGATATTAATCAACTTGGAAAATGGAGCAAGGATTAGCAGTTAGAATTTAGCAGACAAATACGAAATAATGCATTTTGGGAAATTAGATCAAGTCAAGACATACAGAGTGTTGTAAAACAGAGAGACCCGCGAGTATAACTATTTAGTTCCCCACAAGTGGTAATACTGGTAGATAGGGTGGTGATTAAAGTGTACGCCATGCTTACCATCATCATCTGTGGCACAAGCTTTGTGATGTCATGTTGGTTAGACTGAACTTGGAGTATTCTATGCAGTTTCATACAGAAACAAAGTGATTATGTCAGAGAGGGCACGGAAAAGATTCAGAAGTTTGTTTCCTGGATTGAAGGGCTTCAGTTATGAATTGTGAATGGATAGGCTGAGTCTGCATTGCTTAGATCAAAGGAGGCTGACAGGTACATGACAGAGGCATAAGAAATTATGAGACGCATCGAGAAAGTCCAGTGTCCATTTCCCGTGGTAGGGGTGTCTAAAACCAGAGGGCTTTGCTTCAAAATGAGAGGGAGAAAGTTTAATGAAGATCTGAGAAGTATCTTTTTCTCCTGAGTAGTAGTGGGTATCTGCGATAAGCTGCCAGAGAATGTGGTGGAGGGAGGAACAATAGTAACATTGAAGAAGAATCTAGACAGGTACTTGAATTAGGGGTATCTATTTAATGCAGGCTAGTGAGATGAGTATAAAGAGGCATGATAGTCAGTAGAGGTGCCGTGGGCTGAAGGACTTAACTCTATGCAATACAGCACTAGGCTCCAACATTGTGTAACCTTTAAAAATCCCCTCCATTAATATCAGGCAACTTGTGCTTGAATGAGGGGAACAGTGATTGAATAGCCCCCCTTTTCCCTAGGTTCTTTGTTCCTGGTGAATCATCTTCTTGAAGCACTGCAGAACCTATAACTAAAGTGCAGGTGGGTAGGTAGTTCTAGGATTTGGAAACAGTGATTAAGGACCGACGATATATTTTCAAGTTAGGATTATGTCTGACTTGGAAGAGAACCTCCAAATAGTGAAGTTCCCTTGCAGCTACTGCCCTTGTCCTCCTTTGTGGTGGATGTCACTGGTTTTCTATTGGAACAACCTAAAGGAGAAACTGCAAAGTAATTTGTAAGTGATCCATCTCTGGGGGTGGGGGGGGGGGGGGGCGGAATTAACGTTCATGGTGGTTGATGGGATGCAAACAAATGGGCTGTTTTCTACTGAATATTGTTGACCTAATAATGAATAAATTCTTCTCAGGCTTCCAGTCAGGTACAGGTATTGATTATAACCAACGTTTCAATGACAAACTCCGCCATCACCATCAGGGAAGATGAAGCACTGATGAAGATGGCGGAGTTTGTTATCAAAACGATGGTTATAATCAATACCCGTACCTGGCTGGAAGCCCAAGAAGAGTTTATTTATCATATACGCCAGGAAATCACGAGTTTCTTTTTAGTGTGGAGCTCCTTATTGCTCTGCATTTATCCAAGCATTTAGTGAGTAGTCTTCCAAGTTCCTTGAGAGTAATAGGACTAACTTGGATGGGTATTGTAATGTATGGATCTATTTCTTTTAAAACAATGACACCCCCCACCCCCAGCACTGTGTATTGTTCTGTTGTCTGTGCATGCACTGTTGTCTATACATGAGCATTGTTTTTTCTCTCTCTGTCTCTCTCAGCGTAAATACACCAGTTAAAGCCAACTCCTGCGTGTATGTTGTTATTTAATATATATGTAGTTGTGCACAGACACAATAAATTGGTGATGAATACAAACCTGAATGTCAGGAAATATCAGTAACTGCACCAGTGGTTTAGGGTTTAAGTGATTTTGTAAAATTGTAATACTTACGGGATGAAACAGCAGGAGTTAATCAGCACAAGAACGTTGAAGGACCCATGAGTACCTGTAAAAGACGCATTGAATTTAAAGTGAAAATAATGTGCCGATGGAAAGCTAACAGATTTGAAAGTGCTAATGATGTCTGGGAGTCCTATATCAGGAAGGTTGAACTGTACTGGAATGTGAACAACGTGTAGGAGCAAAAGAAAACTCCTACACTTCTTAGCTTAATGTGCCAAGAATGTAGAGTCTCTTATGCAACTTAGTAATGCCTGCAAAGCCAGCAATCAAGATGTTCCATGAAGTTATTACAATTTTACAAAATCACTTAAACCCTAGATCACTGGTAATGGCTGAGAGTTAGATTTTACAAAAGGAACCAGCTGAAAGATGAAAACCTTTCCTGAATACATTGCAGAACTGTGCAAATTTTCCCAGTACAGTGACTTCAGGGATGGGCTTTCCAATGCATTAAAGGACAGGCTTGTATGTGGCATGCACAGTCAAAAGTTTCAAAAGAGGCTACAGTCAAAAACAGACCTTAGAAAGGGCATTGATTATAGCAATATCATTAGAGACTGCAGCAAAGGATGCAGTAGAACTACTGAAAAGTAGATTAGAATGTGAAATCCACAAAATATCCCTGAAAGGTGCAAATAGCCAAAAAGGATGATGGCGTGGCAAATCCTCCCATGATGTAAATGACTGTTGGTTCAAAGAAAAAGTCTGTCGTAAGTGTCATAGACAAGGTTTCTAAGAGAGAATTGCAAGGGAGACAAAAACCACAACCAAGTGAAAAGTCTCAAACACAAAACTAAGCAAAAGTACCGAATGTAAAACAGAATCAGACAACACAGAGTCTGACAAAGGTGAACTGTCATGCCTTGAACTGTATAGTATTACTGAAGCAGTGCACAATATACCATGGATCAAAATAGATCTGCCTGGTGTAAAACTGAAAATAGAGCTGGATACCATGTCAGCTTTATAATTTCAGAGGCTGATTACAACAGACTGTTTTCTAAGATACCATTAGAGAAGACCTTAGTGATGCTAAAGACATACACAGGTGAAAAAGAGTTTCCCAAAGGAAAAGTGAAGGTAAATGTGACATATGGTGACCAAGCACAGCAGTTAGAGCTTTATGTATTGAAAAGTGGAGAGTCAGCACTTTTCAGATGTGAATGGTTGAGAAAAATCCAACTAGACTGGCACTCAAAGTGTTTGAGAAAGGGATTGGTAAACTCAAAGGCATTAAGGCCAGAATTGAACTGGATGAAATAGCAACACCAAGATTCTATCAAGTACATCCAGTGCCTTATGCACTACGTCCTAAAGTGGATGCAGAACTGCAGAGCTTGGACATGTCTGGAATTCTTTCCAAAGCTGAGTGGGGCGATTGGGCCATGCCCATTGTCCTGGTGATCAAGAAAGTGAAGGCCAGAGCCGTTTGCTTATGTGGGGATTTCAAGTGTAGTATCAACCCTGTGCTACATACTGTGCAGTATCCCCTGCCATGAATAGAAGTCATTTTTGCATCTTTGGCAGGCAGAGAGAGGTTTTCAAAGATTGACTTGTCACAAGCTATCTGCAAATGGAGATTGAGGAGTCAAGCTGAAAGTTCCTCACAATCAACGCTCACAGGGGACTGTTCCAGTATAATCATTCTGTCTTTGGTGACACATTGGCTCCAGTGATTTGGCAAAGAGCAACAGACCAAGTGCTCAAAGATATCTCAAGAACACAATGTTACCTTGAAGACATCATTGTGACTGGCAGAAATGATGCAAACACCTCCAGACCCTTGGTAAAGTGCTCATCAGGCTGAGTGACTATGGTCTGCACACAAAGAAAGAGAAATGTGAGTTTTTCAAGAATGACATTTCATATTGTGGACCTGTCATTGACAAGCATGTCTTCCATAAGTCACAAGAGGAGATTGAAGCCATGCTGCAGGCACCTAAACTGGAGAATGTGTCACAACTCAGGTCACACTTGGGCCTTGTAAACTACTACCACAGGTTTCTCCCAAACATTGCTACAGTGCTGCACCCATTCAACACACTGTTACAGACAGCAGCAAAGTGGGAATGGTCATAAAGATGTGAAAGAGCATATAAGGAAACAAAAAGACTAATAACATCCGGTGAACTGCTCACCCATTATGACCCATCCCTGCCCATCAGACTGACGTGCAATACCTCCCTTTATGGCATTGGTGCTGTTTTGTCACACTTTATTGAAGATGGATCTGAACACCTGATTGCATTTGCTTCAAGTTCACTGATGAGCACAGAAGGCAACTACACACAGATCGACCGAGAGGCCTTGAGACCCGGTTACAACATTGGGCACTCTTTCTAGGAGCCCACTCTTACGACATGGACTTCAAGGGTGCCTGATGGTTTGTCATGCATTTCACTATTGGAAACTGAAGAAGGAAAGTCTTCATACTGTGACCCAGCAGAAGTGTTCCACACCACATTGGTGGACCAGTTGAAAGTAACAAATTCTGAAATACAAAGGGTAAAACAAGGAATGACCCAACATTGTCGACAGTCTGTGAAATCACCATGCAAGGATGGGCAGCTATGTTTCCAAAGTTCTCAGTGAAATTCTCTGCCCAGGGAAGCAGTTGAGGCTTCTTCGCTAAATATATTTAAGAAACAGTTAGATAGGTTTTTACATAGTAAGGGAATTAAGGGTTATGGGGAAAAGGCAGGTAGATGGGACTGAGTTTACGGACAGATCAGCCATGATCTTATGGCGGGCTTGATGGGCCATATGGCCTACTTCTGCCCCTGTTTCTTATGTACTTATGTTCAGTGAGATGAACCAACTGTTGGTACATCAAATAACGCTGATGTGTGGATCTCCTGTTGTGGTTCCTCTAAATTGCGCACCAGAGTGTTAGAGAATCTGCATGAAGGACACCTGGGTAGAGTCAAGATGAACAGCCTCACCCGGAACCATATGTGGTGGCCAGGAATAGATAAACTGATTGAATACTTGGCCAAAAGCCATTCAGGATGCCAAAAAGTTCAAAATGCACCCCACAGGCATCATTACACCCAAGGAAGTGGCCATCATCACCATGGCAAAGGGTGCATATTGATTTTGCTGGGCCATTCATGGACTCCGTTTTTCTGATTGCTTTGAATGCTCATTCAAAGTGGCCGGAGGTTGTACAATTGAAGTAAACCACATCAGCAAAGACTGTTTCCGCTCTGAGGACTATCTTTGCCAGAAACAACTTACCAAATTGTTAGTGACAACAGATTACAATACACATCAGATGAATTCCAACTGTTCATGAAAAAAATGGCTTCAGTCATTTCAAGTCAGCTCCTCATCACCCAGAAACAAATGCACTAGCTGAAAGGTTCATCCAAACCTTCAAGAAGTCCATTAAAGTGATGGACAAGGAAGACATTTCTCTGCAGCACAAGGTGAACAACTTCTATTTTTTGTATCAGAACTCTGTTCATGCAACAACAAATCAAACACCTGCAATGCTGTTCATGAGCGGGAATCTGAGATCTCGCATAGACCTCCTGAGACCAGATCTATGGAGGGAAGTCCAGAATAAAGAGTTCAGCCAACTTCCAAGTGAAGGAGATTTGAAATTGGACAGGAAGTCCTTGTATATGATTACCAAGAAGACAAGTGGACACCTGGTAGGATAGCTACAAGAACTGGACCACTGCCGTACACAGTGGATGTGGGAGGTCAGATATGAAGATGTTATATGGAACAGATACTGGATGCTCAACAGAAAAACACACCTGAATCGACAGCATCAACAAGCCTGGCCATTACAGTCACCGTGCTTACCTCTCAGTGATGATCAATGTGACACCGCCCGAGAATATTATGTCAGACAAGACACTGGCCAATCCTGATGCCACTCCACAGGTCCAGAGGTGCTATCCTGAAAAGCACAGTGTGCCACCCAAAAGTCTGAATCTTTAGAACTGTGAAGTTAGTTATGGACTGTTGTTGTGAAGGCATGTTTATTTGGAATATGGGTTTATGAAAGCGAAATTGAATGTTTTGCACATGTACAGTTTTATGTTGCATTAATCTAAAGGGTGAAGAAGTGAACCCCACCCCCAGCACATCTGTCGTCTGCACATGCACTTTGTTCTCTTTCTCTCTTGCTGCAATGTGAATACATCAGTTAAGGCCATTTCCTGTGTGCTTATCTTTATTGAATATATAAGTTGTTATGCACAGACACAATGATTATCTTGATCAGCATGGACCAGTTAGGTTGAAGGGTCTGTTTCAATGCTGCATGACTCTGTGACCCTTGACCTATGCATTGTAGAGGATGGAAAGGCCCTGGTTTGTCAGGGTTTGTATCGCTCATCATAGGATACCCAGCAAAAACAAAGATTACTAATATTTCTACTTGACTACCCTTGGTTTCAAATGCTGTAAATCTTCTGCATCTTTAAGGTGATCCACCTTTGCTCACAAGTTACTTAGCTGTGATCACACTGACGAAAAGCATTATGCAAGAAGAGCTCTGCTCTGCAGAATTTTGGGACATGACAGAGCAGTGCCGGAATTTTAAATTCTGCACTAGCTTCTGTCAGCAAACTATGATAGCACAACAATAGAAAAAAGAAAGTGAAAATTTGAAATTAAAGCAGAAAATGTTGGAAAGACTCAACAGGTCTGTCAGCATCAATGGAGAAAGAAACAAGGATCTTACAGTGGATCAATGAAAATTCTTTGGAGTAGTAAAATGAGAATACAAGTTAATCATATGTTTCAGAGAGTGTGGGGGAGGGGTGGATAGGATAAAGGGAATATAAATTAAAACTTCCATGATAAGTAGTCATTATGTAATACATAGTCGTGATTATCTTCAAATACTAATGGTTTCCACCTATTAATTATTTACACCCTTGGAGCCTATAAGTTCAGCAGTTTCAACATACACTTATATAGCACTTTTAACTTACAGATGCATCATAGGAGGGTTGCCTCTAGCCAAGCCACATGGCCACTTCAAGGCAGATGACAAAAATCTTAATTAAAATGTTTTTGTTCTGAGGCACTTTTTACAATTGGAACAAACATTGAAGATGGGAACAAGCTTAGGGAGAGCATTTCTGTGCTTGGGTCTTTTAGAGCTAACGTGTTTTTCAGCAGAGTTATCCAGGACCAAAAAATACATCCTTGGGGAGGGGCTGTCTGAATGAATGTGGAGTGGACTGTGGAAAATAGAACACTGTGGGTGACTGTAGTTTTTACTGGTTAGATATAAATGGAGTCAATAATGTGCAAATGGTGTCAGAGTAGCATTAGAGAGAGAACACTTGGCTAACCAAGTTAAACACTCTTGGTTGGTCAGACAGGATCTGGAGGGATATATTATCTTAGTCACAATAACATGAGCTATCATCAGTGACTTGAATCAGAGCAGCTTCGAAAGGAAAAGCACACAGTCGACAGATTTAAAAGATCGTCAGAGGTGAATATCTGGGGAAAAAATATCTAAAGAACAGAGTCAAAAATGTAAAGACTATTAGTGACAATTCATTTTATGATATCTTATGCACCTCAAATGTTTATGTCAGCAACTGTATTGTGTTTACTTTAATAAGTGAGGAGATATTTGAATAATGGTTTATCTTTCAAAACAAATCCCTTATCGCATTTTCAAAATATTAAACTTACTGATTTCAACTCAGCCTGAAAGCAGTGGATGTAGCTGAGATGGTTCCAAAGGAAGAACAAAATTGTCAAAATTCAAGTAGTGTTCATACCACATCAGAATGCCAAAAAACTTCCAAAAGTAACCTAACAAAACTCAACATCATTATATGACACTTTAATTACAATATCTTATTGCTCTATAAGAGAGGGTGCGTACTACATGGGAAACAGCTTGCATATCTAGACAGCTAGGAGGTAACATCCATGGTCAGCTCTAACCAGGGGAGGCCCTCACTCACCTCACCTCTATCTGTGCTGTACAGACAATCAGACTATCAAAGTTGCCACAACCTCTCATGTTGAGTTCCACAGTAGTCATTCCTCAGCAGATATGCCTTTTCTGTCAGATCCTCTTCAGTTATTTTAGAGTTTTAATTGAAATAGTTGACGGTAGCAGTTGATCTTGATTGTCCTGGGACCAACATGTAACTGCCATCACAAAAGAGGCACAACAGCACCTCTACATTTTTAGAAGTTTGTTAAATTCAGCAAGTCATCTAAAGCCTTGATGCACTTCTATAGATGCACAGTGCAGTATATATTGACTGCTTGTATCACAATATGGTATGGAAACACTAAAGCCCAGGAATGGAAAAGTCTGCAAAAAGTAGCATATATAAAGCCCAGTACTTCACAGGCAAAGCCCTCCCCGTCACTGAGCACATTTATAAGGAACATGGCAACAAGGAAGCAACATCTACCATCAAGGACCCCCATCATCCAGGCCTTTGGGCAGGGGGGTTCAGGAGCATCAGGCCTCATAATATCAGGCTCAGGAACAGTTGTTACCTTACAAGCAGCAGGTTACTGAACCAGCATGGAACTTCATTCACCTCAATGCAGATTTACTCCACAACATATAGACTCACTTTCACGACTCTACAACTTTGTATTACCATAGAACCATAGAACACTACAGCACAGTACAGGCCCTTCAGCCCTCCATGTTGTGCTGACCCATATAATCCTTACAAAAAAAATACTAAACCCACACTACCCCATAAACCTCCATTCTTCTTTCATCCATGTGCCTGTCCAAGAGGCTCTTAAATACCTCTAATGTTTTGGCCTCCACCACCATCCCTGGCAAGTCATTCCAGGCACTCACAACCCTCTGTGTAAAAAATTACCCCGATGTCTCCCCTAAACTTCCCTCCCTTAATTTTGTACATATGCCCTCTGGTGTTTGCTATTGGTGCGCTGGGAAACAGGTACTGACTATCCACCCTATCTATGCCTCTCATAATCTTGTAGACCTCTATCAAGTCCCCTCTCATTCTTCTACACTCCAAAGAGAAAAGTCCCAGCTCTGCTAACCTTGCATCATATGACTTGTTCTCCAATCCAGGCAACATCTTGGTAAATCTCCTCTGCACCCTCTCTATAGCTTCCATATCCTTCCTATAATGAGGTGACCAGAATTGAACACAATACTCTAAGTGCGGTCTCACTGGAGATTTGTAGAGTTGCAACATGACTTCTCTATTCTTGAACTCAATCCCCCTGTTAATGAAGCCTAGCATCCCATAGGCCTTCTTAACTACCCTATCAACCTGTGCAGCAACATTGAGGGATGTATGGATTTGAACCCCAAGGTCCCTTTGTTCATCCCCACTCTTACGTAACTGACCATTAATCCTGTACTCAGTCTTCTGGTTTGTCCTTCCAAAATGCATCACCTCACACTTGTCCAGATTGAACTTCATCTGCCATTTTTCTGCCCAACTCTGCAACCTGTCTATATCCTCTTGTAACCTTCGACCACCTATAGCTCCATCCACAACTCCTCCAATCTTCGTGTCATCCGCAGACTTACTCACCCATCCTTCCGCCTCTGCATCCAGGTCATTTATAAAAATCACAAATACAGGGGTCCCAGGACAGATCCCTGCGGCACTCCACTAGTCACCGACCTCCAGGCAGAATACTTTACTTCCACAACTACCCTCTGCTTTCTTCCTTTAAGCCAATTTTTTTTAACCAAACAGCCAAGGTTCCACTTATCCCATGCCTCATGACTTTCTGGATGAGTCTCTCATGAGGGACCTTGTCAAATGCTTTGCTAAAGTCTATGTAGACCACATCCACTGCCTTACCCTCATCAATTTATTTTGTTACCTCTTCAAAAAACTCAATCAGGCTCGTGAGGCATGATCTTCCTTTCACAAAGCCATGTTGACTATCCATGAGTAGGCTGTACTTCTCCAAATGCTTGTAGATCCTATCCTTAAGAATCCTTTCCAGCAGTTTGCATACCACTGACATAAGACTCACCAGTCTATAGTTCCCAGGTTTCTCCCTATTACCTTTCTTAAACAAGGGAACTACATTTGCCATTCTCCAGTCCTCTGGCACTTACCCTGCAGCCAAAGAGGATTCAAAGATCATGGTTAATGCTCTTGCGATCTCTTCTCTCAATTCCCACAACAACCTAGGGTGTATCATATCCGGCCCTGGGGATTTATCAGTCTTAATGTTTTTAAGAAGATCCAGCACTTCTTCCCTAACCTTTACATTGTCCAGCACACAGGCCCGCTCTACTTTGACCTCATCCTGATCAAGATCCTTTTCGCTTGTGAATACTGAAGCAAAGTATTCAGTTAGGACCTCCCCAACCTCCTCCACCTCCAGGCACATGTTGCCCTCTTTATCCTTTAGTGGCCCCACCTTCGTTCTCATCATCCTCCTATTCTTCACATACGCATGGAACGCCTTGGGGTTCTCCTTAATCCTACATGCCAAGGCCTTCTCATGCCCCCTTCGAGCTCTCCTAAGTCCTTTCTTTAGCTCCTTCCAGGCTACCCTATATTTCTCATAAGCCCTTCCTACTTCCTGCTTCTTATATCTAACATATGCTTCCTTTTTCCTCTTGACGAGTTGCCTCACATGTTTTGTCAGCCACGGTTCCCTTTTCCTACCATTTTTTACTTGCCTCAGTGGGACAAAACTATCCTGAACCCAGCTCAAGTGGTCACTAAACTTCTCCCACATTACTTCTGTGCTTTCCCCTTTGAACATCTGTTTCCAATTTACTCTTGCTAGTTCCTTCCTCATCCCTTCAAAGTTAGCCCTTCCCCGGTTAAGCACTTTGACATTTCATCTGATTTTATCCCTTTCCATAGCTATGCTGAAGCTAAGGGAGTTGTGGTCACTCTCACCAAAATGCTCCCCCACCAAGAGGTCTGTCACCTGACCAGGTTCCTTACCCAGAAGTAGATCCAGTATAGCCTTTCCTCTCGTCGGCTGGTCCACATACTGTGTCAGGAATCCTTCTTGAGCACACCTGACAAATTCAGCCCCATCTATCCCCTTGCACTCAGGAGGTGCCAGTCAATATGAGGGAAGTTAAAATCATCCATAACTACTACTCTGTATTTCCTGCACCATTCTAAAATCTGCCTGCTTATCTGCTCCTCGGTGTCCTGAGGGCTATTTGGGGGCCTATAGACTACTCCCAGCACAGTGATTGATCCCTTCCTATTTCTGACTCCCACCCAGACTGACTCTGTGGACACTCCTTCTGCAGCGTCCTCCCTTTCTATAGCCATGATACTATCCTTGACCAGCAATGCCACTCCCCCCGCTTTTCTACCTCCCATCCTATTCCTTTTAAAACACCTGAACCCCGGGACCTGCATCATCCAGTCCTGCCCTTCCTCCAACCAAGTTTCAGTAAAGGCCACAACATCGTAGTTTCACGTACTAATCCATGCTCTCAGTTCATCCTCCTTGTTCCTAATACTCCTAGCATTGAAATAGACACATTTCAACCCCTTTAACTGGCTACAATTATGTTCTATCCCCTGCCTGTCCTTCCTCATCAACTCTGAACTCTGAGCATCATGTCATTGTCCTTCTACCTTAATCCCTGCACTCACATTCTGATTCCCAACCCCCTGCCAAACTAGTTTAAACCCTCCCCAACAGCTCTATCAAACCTGCCCGCCAGAATATTGGTCCCCCCGGGATTCAAATGCAACCCGTCCTTTCTGTAGAGGTCAAACCCACCCCAAAAGAGGCCCCAATGATCCAGAAATCTGAATCCTTGACCTCTGCTCCAATCCCTCAGCCATGCATTTATCCTCCACCTCACTCTATTCCTATTCTCACTGGTGTGTGGCACAGGCTGTAATGCCGAGATTACTACCTTTGAGGTCCTGCTTTTCAACTTCCTTTCTAACTCCCTGTAGTCTTCTTTCAGGACCTCTTCCCTTTTCCTACCTATGTCATTGGTACCAATATGTACCACGACCTCTGGCTGTTCTCCATCCCACCACAGGATATCTTGGACGCGATCAGAAACATCCCGGACCCTGGCACCTGGGAGGCAAATTACCATCCAAGTTTCTTTCCTGTGTCCACAGAATCGCCTGTCAGAACCCCTGACTATAGAGTCCCCTATCACTACTGCCTTTCTCTTCCTTTCCCTACCCTTCTGAGCCACAGGGCCAGACTCTGTGCCAGAGGCATGGCCACTGTTGCTTCCACCAGGTAGGCTGTCCCCCCTCAACAGTACTCAAGCAGGAGTACCTATTGTCAAGGGGTACAGCCACAGGGGTACTCTCTAGTACTTGACTCTTCCCCTTCCCTCTCTTGACTGTGACCCATTTCTCTGTCCCCCGTGGCCCCGGAGTGACCACCTGTCGGTAACTCCTCTCTATCGCCTCCTCACTCTCCCTGACCAGACGAAGGTCATTGAGCTGCATCTCCAGTTCCCTAACACGGTCCCTAAGGAGTTGTATCTTGATGCACTGGGTGCAGATGTGGCCGTCCGGGACGCCAGGACCTCCCACATCTGACACTGACCACAGAAAAATGGCCTCACACACATACTACCTCTTATTGCAATCAACAACTGCCTCACCTCGTCCCGTTACCATGGAGCCAAAGCTCTTTCACTCTGCTGCCTCTCACTCCGCTGCCCACTGGATATGGCTGCCTTCTTTTTAAACTGTTCGCGCTCAACTGGCTGATGTCACATGCCTGCGCAGTCTGGCCTCTCTCTTCCCTCAAGAACTCAAAATGTCTTCCTGCTCTCCCGCTGCCTTCTGGTTCCGAATCAAAATTATTTATTTATTTATTTATTTATTATATATTATATTATTATAAATTATTTATTATTGTTTTTTTACTAATATTTGCAAAATTTGTTTTCTTTTTCACATTGGTTGTTTGTCAGAGTTTACTTATAGTTTTTCCATAAATTCTCTTGTATTTCTTTATTTTCCTGTATATGCCAGCAAGGAACAAACTTCAGAGTAGTAAAGGGTAAAATATTCATACTCTGATAATAAATTTACTTTCAACATTTTTGTAACAGGCATCAAAAACACAATGCTGTCTAAGCTCTTCGAGATTATCAAAGGTATTCTTAAAAGCAAAAACAGAGCACTCTGTATCCTGTTTTTCAAAAAGCAGCCAACAGTTACAGTGAGTAAACAAGGATACAACTGAGAAATTAGTTGAAACGTAAGTGTGAAAGGATTGTGGCAACTTTGATATGTATTGATATATTCTAAACAACTACAAGTTACTGTTTCTCAAACTCAAGTTTACACTCAGAATATATAAATAATCATTCTTCATGTAAATTAGTTCTACAGGGCATGTGCCATTTTCATACACAAAGAAAGATTTTTAACAAAAATCTTGTTAAATTGACTGTCAATGCTGCAATTTTCCCCAAAGTGATAAAGACATTTGAATATATTTGGTTTTCTTCCACATACTGCTCAGAATTTCACCCATACGTTAAACACTTGCATAACAAAGCAAGAACGTGTTTCTTAATAAATTTGGCAAAAATCTATATTTAGAAACTCTGGTATTTAGATACCTTCACTTTCTCCCTGTGTTCTTCTTTCACTTAGAGAGGTTTGTTGGTAGATAATGTTTTTAAGCTGTTGAGGCATGTTGATAAAGACAACATGAGTTTATAAACAATGCCAAAGAAAGCACATATAAAGATGTTATGCTAATATTATGTAAACAAAGACTTGCATTAAAATGGTCTTGATTGTGCGTGGCAGACAATGAATTTTTTTGACATGTCATCAGGTTTGTAGTGTTGAGAAATCAGCATGCAGCCAGGTGCACAAATGGCAGTGGTGATCTGCCATTGATCATGGGAAACAAAATCTTAGCATCTATAGAAAGAATCTGAATCAGATTTAATATCACCGGCATATATTGTGAAATTAATTGTCTTTGAGATAGCAGTACAATGCAATACATAATAATAGAAATAACTGTGAATTACAGTAAATATATCTATATATATAATAGTTAAATGAAATAAATCCTGCAAATATTAGTTAGGAGGTGTTCATGGGTTCAATTCAGAAATCAAATGGCAGAGGGGAAGAAGCAGATCCTGAATCACTGAGTGTGTGCCTTCAGGCTCCTGTGCCTCCTTCCTGAGAACAAGGCATGGTCTGAGTGAAGGGGTCCTTAATGATGGATGCCACCTTTTTGAGGAATCACTCCTTGATGATGTCCAGGATACTAAGGAGGCTAGTACCCATGATAGAGCTAACTAAGTTTACAATTCTCTGCAGATTATTTCAATCCTGTGTGGTGCAACCCCACCCTCCAATACCAGACAGTGTTGCACCCATTGAGAATGCTCTCCACAGAATATCTGGAGAAACAGACTTAAATGTTTTAGGTCAATGTTCTTACATCTGAACTACTTCTCATCTCCATCAGCTGTACTTCTATTTCACTTTTTTGATTTTCAAATGTATCAGCTGAGTAGTAAAACTTGCCTGAAACAAGGGAAGGCTCCTCAGATCATCTGAAGAATAATCATTCCTACATACCAGCTTCCAGCTTTTGACATCATTCCCACACTCTCCCCCTCCCACACCTACCATTGACCCACCATCCCCCCCGATCTGGTTCTACTTATCACTTGCCAGCTCTTGCTCCATCCCTTCCCTCCACTTCCTTATACTATCTCCCCTCTTTCCTTACAGTTCAGTCAAAGGGTCTGAACCTGAAATATTGACAGTCCATTTCCTTCCACAGATGCTGCCTAACTATTGAGTTCATCCTGCATTTTGTGTGTTGCTCCAGATTCTAGCATCTGCAGTCTGTGTTGTTGCCATCTACAGAATGTTGCCATGGGAACTATTTTGTTAAAAAGAATAGACAATTTGTGGAAGACAGCACACAATGTGTGTGAAGTCAACGTATTTTCTATGAAGAATAAAGATTAATATCTCCTCAGCATCCAAATACATAGTGTACTTTATCACTGGGGAACCCTTTGGATTCAGCCCTGAAGTATTAATGATGCACTGGAAATATTGTTACTGTTCTTGCTAGAGCTGACAACTTGAAGTATCTCAGGTGTGCACAGTATATCAGACAAAGCAGTACTCCCTCAGCACTGCTCTGAATTATCAGTCTTAACGATGTGCTCTCTATAATGGCATATGAGCCCACAATCTCTTAATGGAGTACAGTCAACTGAGCCAAACCATCTATGTTCAAATCTCCAATCAATGAACTTTAGAAGGATGTCAAGGCCTTGGAAAGATATAAAGGGAATTTATTAGAATATTGCCAGTTATGTGGAATCTTGCTTATGTGGAGAGACAGGAGATAGTTTTCAATGCAGCTCTTTAATTCTCTTCACCAATTTTTACACAACCAGCCTAACACTGTGAAAGTCTATTATTCTACAATGTGTTGAAATATTATTAAATTATTTGATTAAAATACCAGTTTAAACATCTGTTGGAAGTGATTCAGTCCATTCTTTAAGGCAATTTTAAGACACTCTATTCTTCCTACCTAACTATCCTGACTCAAGTGAAATTGTTTACAATGGCTAATTTAAACTAGCATCAACCTGCTGTCTAGAAATAGTTCAGGAATATAACTGCATCCATGGGATTTCAAGATGTTTACTCTAATGCTTGAATATACCAAACAACCTGGGAGACTGTATGTATGGATAAGAAATACATAGATGACTGCACACGGCTTTCCATCCATTGCAACCATTCAGGTATTCCTCTAGTATAAAAAAAGGTGGAAAATCTACCCATCATTGCATTCAGAGTGTATTAGATGATTTTTATATATATCCAGTCACCAGTGTGAAATTACTCTGTATATCTGCAGTGTAAGCTTTGCCAGGAAATATCAACATGGAGAGAGTGTTTTAGTTTTCTGTTAATCCTGTAAGGAGTCATCAATGTGTGAAATATGTTGGCACCAGAATATAAGAATATGTAGGAGCAGACAAATCCTATTTGGGTTTCAGCTTTGCACTTATTTTAATTGATCTCAATCTCACCCACCCACCAGTTCATCATAACAATAAAGCCATTTTTTTTCTCTTGAGGTCCATTAAGTTACTTCTTCAGCTCATCTATATTGTTCATTATTCATGTTTATGTTAAAGCTAAAAAATTATATTTCAGACTCACTTTCTTGATTCCTATTAAATTTCAAAGTTTAAACATGTACTTGCTTTTCTGAACTTACTATCACAGATAATAACCCTGCAAAGGTTTTCTGTCCAGTACCAAATATGTAGGATGTGGGTTGGAGCCCAGTGGATGAACCTGCTGAGTATTTCCAGCATTTTCTGCATTTATTCCAGATTGTCAACATCTACAGTTCTCTGTCCATTTCCATTACTTCTGTTATAGGAATCAGCTTTTAACTTCACTGGCTCAAAACTCCTTGTTCCTAACTTGATTAGTTGATACTGTCAATAGCATCCCAACATCCCATTCTACACTTCGCAGGGAGCATCAGCATTACACGTACAGGAAATTCAGTTGCTGATCCACTGAATTTCTTGTGATCTGTGTAATTGGCCTACAAACTATGGAAAGATCCAACTGGAAGACAATGGGATAGAATTTGTTCTACCCCTTGCACTATGTATGCGATGTTGCAGTTGCCTTCCGATTCCTGAATTTAAACCACTGAAATCAAGGGAGTTGAATTTTGTATGTGTGCTCCATCCAATTTGTGCACAGAACGGAAGATAAATTTCTAATCTAGTAAATAATTTGCAGGGTGTGGTTTTCATGATATATCAAAAGTGGATAGTAGAGGAAGGAGGTATGTTAAATAATGTAAGCAGGGGAACACATTTGTCATTGTTTAGCTGTCCAGGGTAGAGTTTTACAAAATACTTGATTAGTGCTTTGTTCAGCAGTATTAATGTCCACCTTCTTTACTGCTGACATACCATTACTTTAGTTTAAAACTTCACAACATGCACTGCAGTAACTTGTGAAGACTTCTTCAACTGCAGGTGATAAACCCAATACTTCTCCTGTCTATATATTCTGGTTCAATAAGAGTGTGGGAACACGCCTGTGGGTTACATTCCAAATTGAGCTTTATCATGACTTGAAATACATCACTGACCCTTCATTTTCACCAAATCAAACTCCTGGAATTCATAACTTAACAGCAAACTACCTTGACCTCAAACACTGTAGCAATTCAAGAAGAGAGTTTAAACTAGTGCCCTGAAATATGTACCATATGTACCATTTCCCAGGGGTGAAATGATGCTAACGATTTTGCTAACCTTGTTACATACAGATCTAACAAAAGTTGTTCATACCATTTTCAAATCATAGCCCAGGACTCTGCCTTGTGCAATAATACACCACTTCAGAAACATGAGTGTCATCACAAAGAAGGCACACCAATGCCTCACTTCCTTAAATGTTTGCACAGATTTAATATATCACTCAAATCTTTGACAACTTCTGTAGATTAACAGTGGAGAGTAAATGATTGCATCATGCATCATGCATAAAGAGTAACTGGTTGCATCACAGCATGGTATGAAAGCACCAATGCCCAGGAACAGAAAAGGATGCAGAAAGTAGTGGATACAACCTAATTCACCACAGGAAAATCCCTCTGCAATACTGAGTACATTTACATGGAGTGCTGCCACAAGAAAGCAGCAGCCATCATCAAATATCACCACCATGCAACCCATGCTCTCTTTTGCTACTACAATCGGGTAAGAAGTACAGAGGCCTTAGGTCTTGCATCACCAGGTTCAGGAACAGTTATTACCCTACAACTATCAAGCTCCTGAACCAGTGTGGATAACTTCAACATTACTCTGAACAGATTTAACAGCCTACAGACTCACATTCAAGGACCCTTTACTAATCATGTTCTCAGGACTAATTGTATGTGCACAGTCTGTCTTCTTTTGAACTTTGGTGTTACATTTTCTAACTTCAGAAACTAATCGAAAGAAAAATACGGGAGCCAAGGTTAACTTGTGTATGTTAAGTTTTACTTTAGTGAGGCTCGCACATATGATGCGGTGGCGTAGTGACGTAAGCCATTCACATACTTTTATATATAATCTGTAATGAATTATGTAAACAACAAAGACTGCTTTATCAAATAATATATTTACAATGTTACTCAAATATTACTAAAATATAAAATACTGAACACTTCTTCCTGCTTAGCTAAAAACTGCAACTCAATACAGAATGGATCTCAATTTATATACATATATACTACAGCATAGTAAGTTTTAATTTATTCAATTTAAGCCCAAAGGTTTAACTGCTGTGGAGGATTTCATCCTCTTGTGGGATAACATCTTTCCTGACAAGGTGGAGGGTTGCTCTTCTTGGCAGTGAGGCTTGAGGCTGTGAAACAACCTTAGGATCTGGGGCCTCTTCTATGGTGGTTGTAGGAGTTGACTCAGGGACTGCAGATGTTGTTCTAGCAGGCTCTGGACACTTTTCTCTTCTAATAGTTGACTCTGTTCTCCTCAACTCATTGACGTGTTGTCTCTAGGTGATATCAGACACAATCTGCGCAGTGTAGGAGAGTGGTCCAGTTCTGTCCTTAATCTTTCCAAGCACCCACTTTTGAACACCTCTGTCATCCATCATCAGGACTGCTTGTACATGAGTAAAATACCAAACCTTTTTGTTTGAATAGTCTACAATTTGTCTCAGCTGTTTGCCCTGCATACACCTTCTGAGATCCAAGTGCGGGTGCAAGGGATGCTAGCTGATGAGTTGTTAGTTGTGGTGAGTGCTGCATTGTGATATGCGAAGAGGAAATTGGTGAGATTTTGATTCAGTGTAATGTGTTCTGCTGCCACTTCTGCTCACTGTGTGTTCCTTAGGCTCTGGAGAAGTCTTTCCATCAAGCCTTTTACAGCTGCATGGTACAGTGCAGATATAATATGTCTTGTTCCATTCTTTTTCAGGAATGACAGAAAATGTTCTGCCACAAACTCTGGTCCATTGTCACTGACTAATTATTCTGGAACACCAGTCCTTGAGAAGTGACTTCTTAATGCATCAACAGTGTGTGAGGTTGTACTGGAGGCTATGTGAACAATTCTGACCACTTTGTACAGCTGCAACCACTACCACAAAGACATTTGCCCTCCCGAATAGTCTGGCAAAATCCACAGAAATCCATGCCAGGGCAATGCAGGCCATTCCCAAGGGTGGAGTGGTGCTGCTCTTGGCGTCTTCTGGCATGTTGGCATTCCAAACAGTTCATGGCAAAGTGTTCGATCTGATGATCTACCCTAGGCTACCAGACAAAGCTTTGAGTCAACACTCTCATTTTGCCCATGCCTAGATGAATGATAAGTAGCTCCTCCAACACAATAGCTCTCAGCTTGGATGATACAACAACAACACTCAAACCCCTCATAATGCAGCCCCCATTAAGGGCAAGTTCATCAAGACACTGGTAAAAATGGATGAACTGGAGTTTCTGCTGCACATTCCAGCCATTTTGGATTGCCCATGTAGACCTGAGACAGTATGGGGTCTTTTATGGTTTCCCTTGGATCATTTCTGCCTTAATATGGAGAAATTCAATTTGCATTTGGGAGAATATGCCAAGAGGAGTGTCCTCTTTTGTAAATTTGTCAAGTATTTCCTTTTCCAAGAGTAAATAGGCCAATCCATCAGCATTTCCATGATTCGCTGTCCTCTTGGAATTCAATTTTGTAACTGTGCCCCCCAAGAAACAGAGCCCATCTCTGCATTTACGCTGCTGCTGTTAATGAAATGCCCTTCTGTGGATTGAAAATGGACACTAGTGGTTGATGATCAGTCATGAGTGTAAACACAAGTACTGGTTGAAACATTTTACACCACAAACCAGACCCAAGGTCTCTCTGTCAATCTGTGTGCAATTTTTCTCTTCAGTGGTCAGGGAAAGTGATGCAAAACCTATGGGGCATTCATTTCCATCTCTCATAATATGTGACATGACTGCATCTATATCATAAGGCAAAGCATTACAGGCAAGCTTTACTGGACAGTGTGGATTACTTTGTGTGAGCACAGTGTCTGAATCACAATTTCCTTTGCTTTTTGGAGCTGTCTCACACTGCTTTGTCCATTGCCGTTTCTTCCTGATTTGTAGTAATGAGTTCAAGGGGTGCAGCACAGTAGCCAAGTTTGGCAGGAACCTGTTACAGGAATTGACAAATCTAAAAAGGACCACAACTGTCACATGTCATTTGGCTTTGGGGTCTCTTCCACTGCATGAATATTTGAACACACTAATGTAAACCTTGTGCCTCAGTGGTATGACAACAGTAGGTGATGCTTGGATGAAATAATTCACAATTATTGCATTGTGTTCTCATCCATAATCTTCTAATAATTTTAACACTGCCTTGAGGTTTTGGTGAATTTCCCTGTTATCCTTACCGGTAACAGTGATGTCATCCAGGTCACACCAAATGCCTGGGAATCCATGCAGTACCTGGTCCATGGCTTTCTGCCAGCGGGGCAAGTGCAGATGCTACTCTAAATTAAGCCCATTATAGTGATAATGCCCTTTGTGAGTGCTTATAGTGATAAACACTTTGGGATCGTCTTCCATTTCCATCTGCAGGTAAGTCCACCTGTGCAGTCCAGTTACTATTGTCTGTCCAACATCCTCTTTCTTCTGGATGAGTCCTAATTTGGTGTATTTTCTGCAAGTTTTACATTTAACCTGCTTTGGTCAGGTGTATGTGAGCCCCTGTCGCAAGGGTAGTACAATCTGTTCGGCCAGGCAGGTTTCAGTTTTGACGGTGCAATTTTGTTCACACTCATTTTTATTACTGATTCCAAATCAATTGTGTCTCTGGCTGCTGATTCCACTGATACAGCAATTTCAACTGTTCTTTTAAATGTGAGCTGTGCTTCATTTAGGAGCTGTTTTTGAATGCTTTCTTGTAAGATTCCACAAACTAAACAAGTTGTCAATGCATCATTAAGCCCATCACTGAACTGACAAGGATTAGACAATCTCTTCAATTCAGCCACGTAAGCTGAAATGGACTCCCCTTCCTTTTCAGTCTGCTAGTGAAACCTAAAGCATTCTGCAATTGACAATGTTTTCTGTTCAAAATGTTCCTGCATTTCTTTCATGATATCAGCAAAACTTATTTTGGCTGGTTTGGTTGGAGCAATTAAACTATTAAGCTAACCGCATGTTTACCACCCATTTCTTTCAGCAAAATTGGTACTCGCTTTTCATCAGCTGTTTCATTTCCTTCAAAATACTGCTCAATTTATCCAGTGTACCTGTCTCTGAGTCTGAGGCCTTTGTCAGTTAGAGTTGACCGTGGATATTGCATCCTAGCTGAATAGATGGGCAGTATGATATGCAGAGCAAACTGTTACCCAAGTAGCAAGCTCAAGCTCCCCCTCTACATGCATCTGATGAACCCAAAGGAATGGCAGAGACTGAGATAGTTTGGTACCAGCAGTGTCACAGGAGTAGCCAGTCAGCATTGAATTCAATGTAGGACTGCCTTAGAGCCTCCTGCTCCAGAACGTTCCCTCATGGCTTACTTCTGAAGCCTTTGCCATGAGTAGGTAGAGCCACAAGGCAGGGAAGGTTTGAGATCAGAGTATTCCTTCTAGATAAGCTGCCAACCACAGCTGACAAGCCTCGTTTGCCTGATGCGACTGGTTTTAAGTCACCAGCAACCCGCTTTTGCCCCTTTCCCTGTCAGTAGAAACAATTCTACCAGGATTAGTAGCTAAGCCACACTTAAAGGCCAGAAGCTGGACTTGGTTGGTGGAGGCTACTTGAGGTGCATGGCATTGGAAGCATTTAATAACTTGTCCCCATTACCACCCCCCGGCTATAACAACCTTAAGGAACTATTCAGTGTACAACACCCAGTTATCTGTTGTGCAATCAAACATGTCTATCTTTCTGATGTAGCCAACTATATCTGCTTTTCTTTTATTTATTATTATCACCTGGCACTCGCTGTTTATGAATCTGAGAATCTCATCTGTTTTCTGTCTTTCTGTTAACTCGAACATCTCTTTCTCCCCTTTCAAAGAGAAAAAAAAATTTGCATTGCTTTTTAACTTAAACAAATTCCTCTCCCCTTTGAAGAGGAGCATGCTGTGCTTCAACAGGTAGGTAGTCATCTTCGGTTAATTTTAAAATTTAGTTGTCACTGCTGTTATATTTTGTAACTTCAAAAACGAGTCAAAAGAAATACATGGAGCTGATGCTAACGTGTCTAGTTTCATTTTTACTTTTAGTGAGGTGCACACAAATGACGTGATGGTGTATTGACATATGCCATTTTACATATAACCCATAATGAATTATGCAAACAACAAAGAATGCTTAACCAAACATTATATTTACAATATTTCTCAAATGTTACTGAAATAGTAAATACACAGCAATTAGTATTCATGAGTCTTTGTCTGTTTATGTATAATTGTATATAAAATTCTATTATATTTCTTTTATTTCCTGTGAATCCCTTCAAGAAAATACATCACAAGCTAATATATGGTAACATGCATGTGCCTTGATAATAAATTTACTTTGAACTTTGATCAAGCTTTGTGGTGATAACTTTCATGTTAAGAGCATGCTTTCTCAAATCACTGACCTCTGCAGGTAATCCTTTCGGACAGTGCAGGCAAAGGAATGAATGCAGGCTGCAGAGATGAGAGAAAGCTAAGAAGCGTTATTTAGAAACTCCCTTTCTCAGGCAAGTCCACATCAGACAAGCAGAGGATGTTTAAAGATCAATTGTACAGAGTATATGAAAGATATGTTCCTGTTAGAAGGAAGGATGGGGATGGAAAGATAAGAGAACCTTCAATGTCCAGACAGGTGATATATTTAGTGAAGAAGAAAAAGGAACAGTGTGTAAAGCATCAGAAGTCAGCATCAAACGGAGCACATGAAGAACATAAAGAAACCAGAAAAGAACTCAAGAAGGGAATTAGAAAAGACAGGAGGGGCCATAAAAAGTCTACAACAAATAGGATTAAGGTGAATCTCAAGGCATTTTACACATATGTCAAGAGTAAAAGGATAACTAGGGAGAGGGTGAGGCCACTCATGGATAAAGGGGGGTAACATTTGCCTGGATGCAGAGAATGTGAGTGAGGTATTAATGAGTACTTTGCTTCAGTATTTACCAAGGAAAAGGATATGGAGGACCAGGAGATCAGTGCAACAATAATTGAGGAGAGCAAGCATGGTTTTATAATATTTTTCTGGAGGAATGTTGTTTCATTTTTTAACTGCATTGCAGTTGTGGTTTCTAAATGACAATAAACCAAAATTCAATTCAATTCATTTCAAGTTTTGTGCAAGGCAAGTCGTGTCCTGTGATGAGAGAGGTTGATGAGGGTGGGCAGTGTATGTTGTCTACATGGATTTTAGTAAGGCATTTGACAAAGTCACTCATGAGAGGCTAATCCAAAAGATTAAGATGCATGGGATCCCTGGTGAATTAGCTGTTTGGGTTCAGAACTGGCTTGCGCATTGAAGTCAGAGGGTAGTGGTTGAAGGGACTTATTTGAACTGGAGGTCTATAATTAGTGGGGTTCCATAGGGTTCTGTACTGAGACTTCTGCTGTTTGTGATGTATATCAATGACCTGGATGAAAATGTAAATAGGTGGGGAGTAAATTTGTGAATGATACCAAGATTGGTGGAGTTGTGGATAGTGTAGAAGACTGACATAGAATACAGTGCAATATAGATCAGTTGCAGATATGGGCTGAGGAATGGTAGAGGGAGAAAAATGTGAGGGGTTGCACCTTGATAGGGCAAATGCAAGAAGACAACACACTGTTAAGAGCAAGGTCCTTAATAGCATTGGTAAGCAGAGAGATCTTGGGATGCAAGTACATAGCTCCTTGAAAGTAGCTACACAAGTTGATAAACATTGTTAAGAAGGCTGAATATTGTAAACATATTGCTTTAATAATCGAGGCATTGATTTCAAAAGTCAGGAGGTTATGTTGCAACTTTATAATACTATAGTTAGGCCATATCTGGGATATTGTGTACAGTTCTGGTCGCCTTACTATAGGAAGGATGTTGAGGCTTTGGAGTGAGTGCAGAAGTCATTCACCAGGATGCTGCCTGGCTTAGAGGACATGTGCTATCATGAGAGGCTGGATAAACTTTGGTTGCTTTCTCTAGAGTGCTGGAGGCTGAGGGGAGATCTGATAAAGGTTTACAAGATTATGAGAGCACTTTATAAAGCACTGCTGAGGCCTCACTTGGAGTATTGTGAGCAGTTTTCCACCCCTTATCTTAGAAAGGATGTGATAAAACTGGAAATGTTTCACAAAAATTATTCCAGGTTTGATGGCTTGTCATATGAAGAGCGCTTGATGGCTCTGGGCCTCTACTCTCTTGAACTCAGAAGAATATATTGAAGCCTGCAGTGGCTGCAATTACCAACCGCACCATCAACCGGGCATATTAAAGTGTCCTGTAACCAACCATCCTCCTGATAATCTGGCAAATGACTGAGCTGTTGCATTACACCAGCCTAAGCAGATGGGGTTGGATAACTGGTTTGTGCCATTCTACTACAGCCAGAGGGGTGTGCTCTGGAGCTGCTTCATTTATGCCGTATCTTTTTAAGGAGAGGAATGTTTTCTCGCCCCTGCAATTTACTATGGACTGGCCAGCATCAAATATAAACCCGCAGTCAGGAGATGGGGGGGTGTCTCTTGGTTTGAGGAGTATTTACTATGTTGTTGTAACCAAGTTCTGCTCTGTTTTGCTGATTCAAGTTTGGACTCTAGAACAGTTCTGTTGAGTTTGTAAACATTTTGGGTATAAAACCCTTTTTTTCACCTTTGCCTGCTCTCCCAGTTTTATGTTTACCTTGGTCCTTCACAAAGCCTAACAAGTGGTGAAAGGCTTTTATAGAGTGGATGTGAAGAGGAAGGTGAGAGAGTCTAACACTGGAGGACACAGCCTCAGATGAATTTCTTTAGCCTGAAAGTGGTGAATCTGTGGAACTTGTTGCCACAGGCAGCTGTGGAGGCCAAGTCTATATGTGTATTTAAGGCAGTAGTTAATAGATTCTTGATTGTCAGAGCATGAAGGGTTACGGGGAGAAGGCAGGAGATTGGGATGAGAGGACAAATGGATCAGGCATGATGAAATGGCGGAGCAGACTCAATGGGACATATAGACAAATTCTGCTCCTATGTCTTTTGAAGAGGCATAAGTAGATTGGATAGAGAGTATCTGATTCCCAGGGTTGAAGTGTCTAATACCAGAGGGCATGCATTGAATGTGGGAAGAGATAGGTTCAAGGGGATTGTGAGGGGTTAGTATTTTTACTCAGAGTCATTGATGCCTAGAATGTGCTGCCTGGCATTGTAGTAAAGCAAATACATTAGAGGATTTTGAGATGGATAGGAATGCAGGTATAAGGAAGATGGTGGGATATTGACATGATGTAGGTAGGAGGGATTAGTGTTTGGGTGTTTTTGATTTGTTTTTTAGCTGCTTCAGCACAACTGTGGAGTGAATGGCCAGTTCCTATGTTCTATGAAATAGGCAGAGCCCCTCCAGATGCAGAGGAAACTGAAGAACAGTGTGCTAAGGAGGCTTCTATATAAAGTATCTATCTATCTATCTATCTATCTATCTATCTTCATGGAAAGCGTACAAAACTGGTAGCTGCCAGGGAGATATCTGGAAAGATAAGTAGACTTTTAAGTCCTCCTGCAGCAAAGTTGCCTTTCCAGTTTTAAATGCAGAAACATATTTTTCAAGAGTAAAAGTTTCCCCATCTTGAGATTTTATTTTGAATGTTACAATGTAGTTGTGGTCAGCAAAGATTCATCTGTGTTATATTCCAGAGGTGATTTCTAACTTTCCTACAGCAAGTACCTAAGAGTTAGGGTGACACCAGCTTGCAATTAGAGTGTAGGAAGTACAATTGCATCTCTTTACTTAGCAGCTTCACAGTGAAATCTAGAATTATCCCTACTTTCAGAAGCCTTGTCTCAGGATCCTTCCAGGATATCAATGCTGAAATGTGCCACATACAGCATTAAACAAAAAAAAATCCAAAGTGAAGAACCTTCCATATTTTATAATTTCACCTTTTGACTTCCTGCTGGAAGTGGCATTTGGTTGCCAGTAGGACCCCAGAAAGAGATGTTCAAACCTCCTGACCAACTTCCAGCCACCCCTTTTATTGGACGCCTTTCTACTGCTTTTTGTTACTTCATTTCTAGTCTGATGAATATGAAACCACTTCACAGTATTTTTGTTGGTATTTTCAAAGGGAAACCACCTGGTGGTTTCCTAGTTTGAGATTCAGATTTATTTATCGCACGTGCATTGAAACATACAATGAAATGCATCGTTTGTGTTACCAATCAACACGCCCAAGGATAAGCTGGGGCCAGCCAGCAAATGTCGCCACACATTCCCGTGCTAACATAGTGCACCCACAGTGTTCAGCAGAACAACATAGACCCAACCAAAATAGAGCATACCAAGCCACAACCCAAAAACAGCGGAAAAAAACATTCTTCCACCAGTACACATAAACAGGCTTCTAACTCTAGGACAGGCCATCTTCAGCCTTCAGTGTCCAGTAGATTTGTGAATTTACAACACTAGGCCCCCAAACTACCCAATGGACTTGCAGAGATTTGTAGTTTTGGGGTTCTGGCATAGGGTATTGACTGGACTTCCAATCAGCCTTCGGGCATCAATCCTGACCTCCAATGGACCATATGTCAGAACGTGGCTAGAAACTGAGGATCCTAATTTGGGTCAGTCTGCTTGAGATTTATTTGGCATGTTTTTAAGACATTTTGCCAATGGCTCCAGGAAAGATTAAATAATCTTTAGATGACCTTTAAATAATCTTTAGTTTAAGTATCCAGCATGAAAATCTGTTCTTTTCTCTGTGAGGCAAGAGCACCAGCAGTAATTCTGACCAATGCCTTTGAAATTCTTGCCAAAAACAAGTTTCAGTTCTCCTGCTACTATTGGCAGCATTTGGATTGGAAGTATTAACCAAAATGGCACAAGAAAGCAAAAAACACTTGCAAACAATTGTTCAATCATTATAAACCAGTAAATCACCCAGAAGCCTGTTCAAGATGCCACTGATGTCATTTCTATCTGTTTGTGTTAGGAAGGGCCATAGGAAATGGACTATTAATCCAAGCATGTCACCACTGCTCAAATTCCACAGGAGAATAAAAAATAAACAAATAACTGGTTTCATCTGTGTCCTGTCACTTGTAGTCCTCCCACTCCCCCACCTTCTTATTCTGGCTTCCGACCCTTTCTTTTACAGCCCTGATGAGGAAGGCTTAGCACAAAAAGTCAACTGTTTATTCCCCTCCATAGATATTCCTTACTTGTTGAGTTCCTCTAGTATTTTATGTGTGTTGTGCAGATAAAGCAATTGTTTTACCTTGTCCTCCTTATATATTAATATATATTGCATTCATATATACCATAAATATCATATAAGACTACTTAAGCAAGCAATAATTCAGACTATTTTTAAATGGTAACAGATTTAATGATTATTCATGTTTAGTCATTTCTGAGTATCCTTGTGTACAGATCACCAATTTCTTACATTCTGGCATAATTAGGAAAATGACTGCACAATTGCCTACGTTGCAAAAAATGTGAGTATAAAATTTGAGATCTCTTATTCCAATTATATAGGAACTAATGAGACCATTTCTGGAATACATGTACACATATTTGAACTCCCTAGATAAAGATAGAGGGAATGCAATGAAAAAAATCCATATTTTTCCCCTGAGATGGTAGGAGAGAATAGCAGACTGGATCAATACTCTCACAGGGTTAGAAGGATTGAGAAGTGATCTCATTGAAATATATATGACAGGGCAGATATAAAGTTAATGCTTCTTCACTTTGCTGTGTTGGCCATGAAAGAATTAAGGTATGAACAAAACATCTAACTGGAATGAATCAAGGACAGTGGAAGTAGACAAGCCAAATAATTTTGTTCTTGCCATGTGGTTGCAATAATGGAGGCTGTCGTTTTGTGAAGCTGCTCTGCAAGCTCCATTTTGTGAAGTCTTTTGAACTGGTTTTGCTCAGGAATAATTGTATCAAAGTGCTTAAAAGTAGACACTATGAGGCTCCTGATAATCTGTTGAACTGGAGATCGTTTCCAAATGAGAAGCTATTTGTGAGATGATCTTTGGTAAAACATGCAGTTTTGTGAGTTGGGGTGTCCGTGTCTGACCTGAGAAACATGAGCCTAGCAAACGGCTGGTCTGCTCTGATTCAGAACAGAAATATTATTTATAAATTGTCACTTGCAGGAAGGACAATAAAGGATGCTGGCTTGGCCACAGCCAATGGAAAGATGACATAGTCATATAGACTAGAGCCAATGAGATCGAAACACAGCATAAGACAATTGTAGTGAGGAATTTTGAACGTCAGAGACTATCGCAAGGAGGACCCCATGCAAGTGCTGTGAGAATCAGGATCGATCGTTTGGCCAACAGAGATACTGTATTTTAGTGTTTCAAATTGTAAAAATGGTCTGAGTGAGTATTGGTAGAGAGGGAACAGTAGAATCCATGATTTGAATTGTTGGCCTGGGGTCAACATAGTTGATATTTAAAGAGAAACAAAAATGTGCAAGCTTTGAATTAATTAAGAGTTGTATAGTAAATTTACTTAATCTTGATCAGTTGATGATAGGTCAACAGTTGTCTAGACCCAGGGCTACTGACACGAATTAAGGGTTCAACTATTTGCACTGAGATGAGAAAAACGTTCTTCCCTCTGAGAGAAGTAAATCTGGAATTTTCTACCAAAGTAACTGCAGAGGCTTCATCAATGAGTACCTACAAGGTATAGACGAATAGATTTTTAAACATAAAGGTATTCCAGACACTTGGAGGAAAATGCCACTGAGGTAAAGAATCGGCCATGATTTTATTGAATAGCAGAGCAGTTAAGAGGGGTCAAATAGTCCACTCCCACTCCTATTTGTATATTGTGCTGAATATCATGGTACATATTGTATAAAATGTATCTGTATCAGATATTACATACATCAACTGACATAATTTTCATCTATTTCTATATGTAATATCAATAAGTTGAGACAAAATATCTACTGATGTACATAACTCACTCACCTATTACTGTACAAAGATATTCATCTCCTGATGAATATCATTAAGTCTTAACCAAATATATATATATATATTTTTTTAAACAACCAAATATATTTTTGATTCTACACTTCACCTTTATTTGCAAGTGACTTATTAAAATGACTAAATGGTGTAAGATACTCAGTTAACATCAATAGTTTATGCAATAGTCACTTCAGCTTCGGTATTTTACAGCAGCACCAGGAGCTATTAAGGTGGACTTCTCGGAACCTTCAGGGTAAAACCATAATCAAATGTCGGCTTAGTGCAGATTGGTAGTGACAAGATTTTAAATCATAGTGGAAATAGCAGTGCTAAAAAGGCCTGAGGCTCAGAAGGAATGAATTGCGGTGACCTTTACTATAGAAGGAAAAAGAAAGAAGGGAAGATTTCTGCTGCTCCAGTACTTATCTAATCCACAATTGTCATCAGTTAAATGGGATATATAATACATAATTTAATATTGTTCTATTCAGTGCCTTCCATGCTTTCTCATCTTTACTACATTGAAATATTTTCCAGTGCTTATCATGGTTAGAGGTTCCATTTAAATCCATTGTTAGTGGTAGGTGGGGGATTAACTTTAGAAAGCAGTACTAACTTTCAGTCGATTATTGCTGCTTATTAAATTTTGTGATGCTCAGAAGAACTAATGTGCCAGTATCAAAAATGAAAAATAGTAAACTGGTGAAGAATTGTTAGAGTTGAGCATTTGACCATAAGTGATATATCTGCACTCTGAAGAAAATGGATCTCAGAGTTAAAATTGTTCAGATATTCTCTTGCATTACAGTATCCAAAGTAATCAGTAATATTGCTTACACATCAAATATTCTAATTTGTCATTTTTATCATTTCATTCAATCTCCACCAGTAAATTAATAATGCTAAGCTTTTCTTATTTTAGACTTTAAATTATACTGATGTATGGCCATTAAGGAAACCAGAGAAGCACTTTCTTTGACATTGTCAGAACAGCTTGTAACCTATTATCATGTGAAACATCATTGCTGCCTTCAGCACAGCTGTGCTCTTCTCAGACAGGTAGGGGTTTAAAATATTTTCTGCAATAAGTCCTTGCTTATCAGAGTGATGGGATTTTAAAAAAAAGTAAAAATGTTATCTGTGAATGTACTTCTGCTGTAATAAGCTCAGAGGACATATGAAAGCCTATTTCCACTTCCAGAAAATACATTGCTAAATTTTACAAATGATCATCGATCAACAGAAGGATATCTGCTATAGGTACTTCCGTCAGTTTGTGAGAGGTTAGTGAATATTTGGTTCAAAGGCCACTGCTAGGAAACTCAATGGTAAAAGAATGCTCAAGGTGTTTAATATCTAACAGGCCCTAGGCTCTGAACACACTCCACCATGGTGCAGCTTTGAATGAAATCAGGTATATCCAGAGATGGTTTGTACAAAGCAAGGTAGAGGGTGGCTTGAAGGAAGTTGTGACGGACAGAGGAGGGGTGAGGGATACTTTTGGGATGGAAGAGATTTTTGTTATCCAAGAAATGCAACAGGGATAATTCAATTTGTCATAGGCTTTGAAATGTAAAATTCCAGGGTTTTTTTCTTGCATTGGAAAGAAATCATTACAGTTTTCAGTTAAAACAAAGAAATATTTGCAAATCAGATATTCAGAGCATCTCTGACATGACCTGCATTTATAATCCATCCCTAAATGCACTTGAGAGGTAGGAATGAGTTTCCTCTTTCAACCCTGCAGTCCTGATGTTGATGCTCCTACAGGGCTGGTTGCTGGATAAAGTACTCATGGATTTAGGCAAAACAGAAATGAAGGATCAACAACATTCTTCCAAGTCAGGTTGGTATAAGAGCTGGCGGAGAATCTGTAGATGGCAATGTTCCAATGCACCCCTTGTCTTTGTCCTCAATGGTAGAGTTTGCTGGTTTGAAATGAACTGTTGTAGTAAATTGAGCAAGTATTAGGTGGTACAATGCAGCCACCATGAGTTAGTGATGTAGAAAATGAACATTATATGTATTACTTTTTATATTATACAGAGAGATCGGACAGGGGCAAGAATTTTAACAGAAAATGCAAGTTATTTAAATGCTGGTCCATTTAAGATCCCAGCATATTGACATGAGTTTCATATACTGCATGCACAGCTCAGGGTCTAGTTTTCTCTTCACCAAGCAGAGACTGGCTGACCAAATTGATGAACACCTTTGTTCAGATCATGACCTTCAATACTCTGCCTACTCCTACCGACCGGTCTGTCTTAGGCATTCTAAAAAGCTCCATGAACAGCTCCTGTATTCTGCCTTTTCAATTAACCACTTAACTAGCACTCCAGATTTAACATTAAGATCCCCAATTTAAGCTCATAACCAAATCTAATTTTTCTCACTGGAACAGCAATCATTTGTAATAATTTTGCTACTTACATTTCCTCTAGATCCAGCATTTGTTGCTTTACCTACTTCATTTCCATGCCTTTTAATTTTAAAACTCTTGTCATTTAGTTTCTTTGATGTCCTTTTCTCTCTTTCTTCCTTTCACTGAGCACTCATGTAAAATATGTTATATTATTTTTTTCAGTTCTCATGAAAGGACATTACTCTGGAATGTTAACTTACTTCTCTTCCCAACCTGAACTCAAACATATGTTTGAGTTCTGCGAAGAGTGTATAATACTAGAACATAATAGCCTGGGCTTGGTACTCTCTCCAGGTCAGAATGATTTGCTTGGTATTTTCATGGACATCCTATGTTCTTGATCAATAGCAGTGTACATGGACCATAGCAAGAATGTTAAACTGTTTTTCTGCAAATGCCCTTAGGCTGTGCAGGGGGAGAAAGCTTTATTGTTGCTGAAGAAATAGAGTGCTTGTTCTGGTGATGATAGGCTTCCAGTGTTTCACCGCCAACTGTCTGAACACTTACAATTAGAATTACAGTCGGTCAACAGGGAGTTAAACAGCATGGCATCAAATAGCATAGTTCTGTTTAATGTGGTGCCTGGCTCCTAATGTCATATACACATTGCATGCATGACCACACAAGCAGAAGGACAAAATCTTGCATAGTGTGTGCTAAATGCTTAAAGCAACCAGCAGATCAGGCAGCATGTTCAGAAAGAGCAATAGAATTAATGTTTCAAATTGAAGACACTTCCATTTCCCAGTATTTGAATTGGTTTATAATTTTTACATATACCAAACACAGATTGAAGATTACCTTGTATACTATTTCAAACAGGTTAAATCAGTACACAATGCACTGAGGCAGAAGAGGGAAAGAAGTAACAGATTAAATAACGTGTAACTGCTACAGAGAAAGAACAGGTGCAAATAAACAACATGGAGCAAGGTAACGAGGTAGATTGCGAGGTCAAGTGTTCAGCTTATTGTACTAGAGAATCATTCAATATTTTTTTAATAAGGATAAGTTAGAAGCAGTCCTTGAACCTGGTGGTAATTGATTTAAGACTTTTGTATCTTCAGCCCGATGGAAGAGGGGAGAAGAGTATAGTTTGGGCTGGGTGAGGTCTTTGTTTATGCTGGCTGTTTTACTGAGGCAGTGAGAAATATAGATAGTGTCCATGGAGGTGTGGCTGGTTTTTGTGATGTGCTGAGCTGTGTCCACAACTCTCTGCAGTTTCTTGTAGTCATGTGCACAGCAGTTAGCATACCAAGCTGTTGGTGCGTATCCAGACAAGATGTTTTCTATGCTACATTCATAAAAATTGGTAAGGGTTGACAGAGATATGACAAATTTCTTTAGACTTCTGAGGAAGCAGAGGTGTTGGTGAGCTATGTCGGTCATGACATGCTTGGACCAGCAGACTCTTGGTGATGTTCACTTCTATGAACTTAAAGCTCTCAACCCTCTTAACCTAAACAATTTTGATATAGTCAATGACCAGCTGTTTAGTTTGGCTGACATTAAGAGATATACAGGGAGTAGAGTAGGGGGTTGAGGATGCAGCCTTGTGGAGCATCAGCACTTAGAAAAATTGTGGTGGAGGAGTTACTACCTATCATTAGTGATAGTAGTGTATTGGTTAGAAAGTCAAGGACCAGATGTAAAGCAAGGTATTGACTCCCAAGGTGCAGAATTTGGTGATAACGTTTGCTTATAATTATAATATTGAAGGTGGAGGTGTAGTCAATAGACAATAGTCGGTCTTTACTGTCCAGATCCTCTAGAGATGATTGTACACCGTAGACACGTTTTAACAGTAGGCAAATTGCCATGGGTCAACTTTGCCTGGAAAGCTGGAGTTAACACGTCAGGACCAGCACTTTATGATGGTGGATGTTAGAGCACTGGAGGGTGGTCGTTAAGGCATATTATCTTGTTTTTCTTAAGTACTGGGATGATTGTTAAAGCACATAGGAACCACAGATTAAAAACACAGAACCAAAGATTAAAAATATCTGCAAATACCCCACCAACTGATTTGCCAGGATGAAAGGATATAGCCACAGACAACATCCGGGCCCAATGTTTTCTGCAGGCTCACTCTGCTGAAGACAGGTCAACGTTTTGGTGTTTAAAACTTTTTCCTATCCATACTAGAATAAGTAAGTATATGATCCCTTGTATCATGCATTCATTAATTTTATCAACATAAAGTATGCACTACGTTGCTCTGTCAAAACAACTCCTTATTCCACCATTGTCAGCCATATACTCCTACATTATGTTCCACAACCTGACATACTGAAGACACTATCACTTCCAATTTATATTTTGCTAAAATCATCTTAAATTTCCTACCAGTACAATGATTTTAATAACAATGCTAGTTCAACCCCTATGTCCAGACTATCTAAGTGATTTTCTGATAGGCATGCTGTACCAGCCCGGACCAACTTATTTTCACAAGTGGATTACCAACACCTGCACACACTGTTTTGTTTCCCTTATAGTTTCAGTCCAGACATTTATATTTTGTTCCATGCTGGATTCATCACTGTGCCTAATATCTATCTTTGTGTGAACTGATGAGAATGTTCTACTAATCATTGTATTTTCATGCAGAAAATTCAAACTTTATTTAAACAGAAAAGCAAACTTAGGGGTTGATTGACAAATAAAAGAAGTTATTCATAAGTTATATCTCTAATTCTGGTATCCAAATCAGGAAAATGTAATATTGTCAGCATTGGTCTACTTGTAAGTGTATGTATAAAATTATGAATGCACAAAATCTGGAGTTCTATGACTTCATACTGTTCACCAAAGATTAAGAGCAAATCAGATTTCAGTACTGGGATCAGACGTGAGGACTTCACACTAAGTGAGTCCATTTCTATTGCTGTTCTCAGTGGATAATCTAACACCTTTTTATAATTTGGAATATTTAAAGTAAGTCTTCGAATATCCATAAGTAATAATTCAAAATTTATTATTGGCCCATCTAGGGCCAATTTTATGCAGATCATGTATCTGCACAAGCATTCATTAGTTAAATTTATATAATGTGAGATTTGAAATAATTATTTGTGAACCGTTAACAAACAAAATCATTGTAGTAGGTCCACATAATTTATAACAGTTCAGATGCTGCTGTAATTTGTGTTAGCCTAAGGTTAGAATTTATATCAGCCCAAGTACCAACTAAAAAAACTCTCATAAAAATGAGAAAATTAAATTGAGAATGGATCTACTTAAAGAAGTGTAACTCTCGATTCGGCTAATGGCTTAATCTAGGGGAAGGCAGCCCTCGGCCCAGCCAAACTTAGAAATCTTGTTTGGGTGGATGCTGCGTGATGTGTCCCCTGTTACAAATCAGTACCATGAAATAACAAACAGTACACAATATGCGATTAAACGATTGAACTTTATAATTTTTAATTTGACTATATGGTTAGTAAAGAAACAAGAAAAGAAAAGGGCCCATTCTCATGAAACAGTCTAGTGCGTAAAGTTGGAGCTCACAGTTCAATCCATTGGTTTCCCATCGACCTTCTCCGAGCATAACAGACCCTTGGACTCTCACTCCAAGTCCATTCCGTCTGGCAGTCTACCAACTCTCTCCATTCGCGTCTTCTCTCCTCAGCTCTCCCTAGCAAAAGACCACAAAATCCCTGCTCCCAGACCCACAAAAAAGAACAACATCCCTCTCATTGGATAGCCCCACATTCCAAAGCCCTGATATCTCTAGTCATATCCCAAATTTTGTGCTACAGAGAAACCATTACATTAGCAGTGAAACCTTACAGTGTGTTTCAGAAGCAAAAGAAAACAGCAGTACCCTGCAGTTTATAATTCTCAGAACAATCTGTATTCACACTAACCATAGGAAAGGAGATTCCATAGACATGCCCACACCACCTTAAATGAATTTAACTTTACACTTGTGTCATCTTGAGGAAATACTGTATGTCAGTGTGCTACAGGATGAAGAGGAGCTATTTCTTTAACTGCCCCTAGTTTCTCCTTTACCCTTACCCTATTATGTCTGCAGATAGCAAAACTAATATGGTGACATACAACGATTTTTTGGTTTGTGGAGGATTGATAATCAGTTTTAATCAGAGTTTTGTAGATATTAAACATTAATACAAATGAGAATCAGTGCAACAAGACAAACTGCTGAGGGTTCTGTGCCTCAGGCAACATCTGTGTAGAGAAAAGGATAGTGAATCTTTCAGGTTGAACCTTGTGGTTGAAGTCCATCAAATCCCAATGCTTTGAGTCCCTGACCTGCTTATTCCTCCAAATCCAGGTGTCCAACTCTCTTGTGTCTCCAAATGAGAATCAGTCTTCAACATAGGATAAGGATAACTCCGTGAATATGTACTAGTGCCTGTAGAGAGAGCCACCTTTCAATGCAGAGGTAAAGAAGGCTGTTTTTGGTGTCTTGATACCTGGTAAAGATGTACTTGTCACTCGAAATAGTCTCCTTTTGTAAATATGGAACCATTTGCCTCCACTCAAAATGAAGCAAGTTATATAATTGCAACTACAGAAACTGTATGTAATTACCTAGTTAAACAGGATAAAACCTCAACATACTTTGAGCTCGGTGAGATTCATCCAAGACTTCAAAAAGTCAACAATTATACCAGTGCCTAAGAAGAATAATGTGGGCTGCCTTGATGACTATCACCTGCTAGCACTCACATCGACAGTGATGAAATGCTTTGAGAGGTTGGTCATGACTGGACTGAACTCCAGCCTCAGCAAGGACCTGGACCCATTGCAATTTGCCTATCACCACAATAGGTCAATGGCAGACGTGATCGCAATGATTCTCCACATGACTTTAAAATACCTGAACAACACAAACACCTACGTCAGGATGCTGTCCATCGACTACAGCTCAGCATTTAATACCATCATTCCCACAATCCTGATTGAGAAGTTACAGAACCTGGGCCTCCGTACCTCCCTCTGCAATTGGATCCTCGACTTCCTAACTGGAAGACCACAATCTGTGCGGATTGGTGATGACACATCCTCCTTGCTGATGATTAACACTGGCGCACCTCAGAGGTGTGTGCCTAACCCACTGCTCTACTCTCTGTATACACGTGACTGTGTGGCTAGATATAGCTCAAATACCATCTATAAATTAGCTGACAATACAACCATTGTTTTAGAAACTCAGGTGGTGACGAGAGGGCGTACAAGAGTGAGTTATGCAAACTAGTGGAGTGGTGCCACAGCAGATGAAAGAGCTGATTGTGGACTTCAGGAAGGGTAAGATGAAGGAACACATACCAATCCTCATAGAGGGATCAGAAGTGGAGAGAGTGAGTAGCTTCAAGTTCCTGAGTGTCAAGATCTTTGAAGATCTAACCTGGTCCCAACATATCGATGTAGTTATAAAGAAGACAAGACAGCAGCTATACTTTATTAGGATTTTGAAGAGCATGTCAACGAATACATTCTGTTATGAACCAACAGCAATGGATATGAAACTGAGTCCGGATTTATAAACAAACAATTAAATTTATTAACCTCTGCTCAAAAACATAGAAAAGTAAACAAACGACTAACTTAAATGGAAGTAAACTGTTATTCAGCTATATCTAGCAAACACTCGAACTTAGAATAGTTCTTAACGAGTTCTCATTCAAGCACAGACTTAAAGTGGTAAATTCAAAAGTCCATGTGATTTATACAGTCATTAAGGAGAAACTTTCCCAAAACAACAATTCCTTCGAAGAAATTATGAATCTGCCAATCACAGTTGAGATATGCCTTGTACGAAGAAATCATAAAGAAATGAAGTGTCTTAAAGATACTGATCTTTTGGCCGGAGGGTGGTCACTGCACAAACCTTCCTGACCTTGCAGGGGTTTAACTCAAATGTGCATGCCACAATTCCTGAACGAAGATTCAAAAATTCAATCACTTCCAAAACACCGAATGTCGTTAACTCTACACAATCATTTAGGTTTGGATAATGCTGGTAATGCTTTACTCTTCGATACTAAGCTTCTATGGGAAAAACAAGCGTGCAACAAACAAAACCGGTGGCGTCTTACCAAACCAGCCTACCAGCATCAACAGGGCTGCAACATAAAATACAAATAAGAACTGCGTTACAGTTGCGGGCTTCTCTTTTATACCATACCATCACATGACATCACATCACCCTACTGTCATAAGACCATTACATCATCCCACTCACAAGACCATTGCATCATCCCACTGTCCCGGCATCAAACTGTGGGCATGTAACAACTCAAAAACTTCTATAGTTGTACCATGCAGAGCATTCTGACAGGCTGCATCACTGTCTGGTATGGAGGAGCTACTGCACAGGACTCTGTGGCCGACGTGAGAAGAACCCTGTGCAGGGTCAACCCACGGAAGGCTGCTGGACCAGACAACATCCCTGGTAGAGTGCTTAGAGGATGTGCCGAAGAAGTCTTCAGTGTCCTGCCTCAATGACTACTGTCCCATTGCACTTACATCCATCATCATGAAGTGTTTCGAGAGGCTCGTCATGAGGCACATCAAGACCCTGCTGCCCCCCTCACTGGACCCCCTGCAGTTTGCGTACTGTCTCAACCCGCTCAACAGATGACGCCATTGCCATCACCCTCCATCTGGCCCTAACCCACCTGGACAAAAAAGACACATACGTTCAGATGTTGTTCATAGACTTCAGTTCAGCATTCAACACAATCATCCCTCAGAAACTGATTGGAAAGCTGGGCCTTCTGGGCCTGAACACCTCCCTCTGCAACTGGATCCTAGACTTCCTGACTGGGAGACCTCAGTCAGTCCGGATCGGGAGCAGCATCTCCAACATCATCACACTGAGCACGGGGGCTCCCCAAGGTTGCATGCTCAGTCCACTGCTGTTCACTCTGCTGACCCACGACTGTGCTGCAACACACAGCTCGAACCACGTCATCAAGTTCGCCGATGACACGACCGTGATGGGTCTCATCAGTAAGAACGATGAGTCAGCTTACAGAGAGGAGGTGCAACGGCTAACGGACTGATGCAGAGCCAACAACCTGTCTCTGAATGTGAACAAAACAAAAGAGATGGTCGTTGACTTCAGGAGGGCATGGAGTGACCACTCCCCGCTGAACATCGACGACTCCTCAGTAGAGATCGTTAAGATCACCAAATTTCTTGGTGTTTACCTGACAGAGAATCTCACCTGGTCCCTCAACACCAGCTCCATAGCAAAGAAAGCCCAGCAGGTCTCTACTTTTTGCGAAGGCAGAGGAAAGTCCATCTCCCACCCCCCATCCTCATCACATTCTACAGGGGTTGTATTGAGAGCATCCTGAGCAGCTGCATCACTGCCTAGTTCGGAAATTTCACCATCTCGGATCGCAAGACCCTGCAGCAGATAGTGAGGTCAGCTGAGAAGATCATCGGGGTCTCTCTTCCTGCCATCACAGACATTTACACTACACGCTGCATCCACAAAGGAAACAGCATTATGAAGGACCCCATGTACCCCTCGTACAATCTCTTCTCCCTCCTGCCGTCTGGGAAAAGGCTCCGAAGCATTCGGGCTCTCACGACCAGACTATGTAACAGTTTCTTCCCCCAAGCTATCAGACTCCTCAATACCCGAAGCCTGGACTGACACCTTGCCCTACTGTCCTGTTTATTATTTATTGTAATGCCTGCACTGTTTTTGTGCACTTTATGCAGTCCAGTGTAGGTCTGTAGTCTAGTGTAGCTTTCTCTGTGTTGTGATTTTTTATTACGTAGTTCGGTCTAGTTTTTTGTACTGTGTCATGTAACACCATGGTCCTGAAAAACGTTGTCTCATTTTTACTACGCACTGTACCAGCAGTTATGGTCGAAATGACAATAAAAGTTGACTTGACTTGAAAGAAGCTGCAGAAGGTTTCTAAATCTAGTCAGCTCCATCTTGGATACTAGCCTACAAAATACCCAGGACATCTTCAGGGAGCGGTGTCTCAGAAAGGCAGCGTCCATTATTAAGGACCTCCAACCCCCAAGGCATGCCCTTTTCTCACTATTACTAACAGGTAGGAGGTACAGAAGCCTGAAGGCACACACTGAACGATTCAGAAACAGCTTCTTCCCCTCTGCCATCCGATTCCTAAATGAACATTGAATCTTTGGTCACTACCTCACTTTTTTTTTAATATACAGTATTTCTGTTTTTGCATTTTTAAAAATCTATTCAATATACATAATTGATTTACTGGTTTATTTATTATTATTATTTTTATTTTATTTCTTCTTTTTATTTTTTTCTGCTAGATAATGTATTGCATTGAACTACTGCTGCTAAGTTAATACATTTAATGTCACATGCCGGTGATAATAAACCTGATTCTGACTCATCCAAGAGAGATTCTTCTGGAATTTCTGATTGACTGGATAAAGACTTTATATCTGCAGCTCCAATCGTAATATGGCTGATTCAAAATCACACTAGGATTTGTCTGTAAATTCCTTTCAATCATAAAATGAAATTCACATGGGAATTTACCTGCACGTCCCACCCCATCAAAACCCAGCCTGCATCCACTCCAATGCACACAATTGCATATTTCTTGAAAAAGAATTTCAACAATCATTGCTTTCCCTTTTTGCTTGCAAGAGTTAGTGTAGAGACAGTTCTCCCTGCCTAAATTACTCAGGTGAGAATGAACAGAAAGATATTAATCCAATAGTGCAGGATTATTGGAAACAGCCACCCATTATGACAAAACCAATACTTCCTGTAGAAAAGGAAAGATAAAATGACAGAAAGCAATATGATTCTGATTTGGATACCTTTTTACAATAACTTGGACAAAAATAAAATCAGAAACAGCAGAATCAAAATCTACTTTAATAACTCCATTATGTTCAAGAAGATAATTTAAAAATGCAATATTAAAAATTCCAACACCAGTGATTCATTGTTTCTTTATAATGGCTATGATTTGTTTTATATTCCTTGGCTTTACATGGTGCTAATGTAGGCAAGTGATTTGAAGCACTGAAGGTTGCAGGCAAGTTCAAGGTTGAAAAGAAAGTTATTATTGAAGCACATGTACGTCACCATTTGCAATCCTGAGCTTCATTTTCTTGCAGGAATTACATTAAACACGATAGAATCAATGAAAGACCGCACGCCACAGGGCAGACAACAACCAAAGGGCAAAAAGAAAACCAACAAACCGTGCAACTACAAAAAGAAAGAGAAAAATAAATAAATGGCAATAAATATCAAGAACATGAAGTGAAGAGTCTTTGTGGTAAGTGTTCAGTAATGAGGTGAGTGACACTGAGTGAAGTTATTTCCTTTGGTACAACAGCTTAGTATTTGAGTGTTAATAACTGCTCCTAAACCTAGTGGTACAGGTATTGAGGCTCCTGTAGCTTTCTCCTGAAGGTAACATTAGAAGAGAGCATGGCCTGGGTGGTGAGGATACTCAATATTGGATGCTTCTTTACTGCAACAGCGTACATGTAGAGGCACTCGGTGTTTGGGAGGGCTATATCGATGAGGGATTGGTCAGGATCCACTATTTTTTGTAATTTTTCCAATACAAGGGCATTAGTGTTTCTATACCAACCCGTGATGCAACCAGCCAATATACTCTCCACCACATATTTAGTTTGTCAAAGCTTTAGATGACATGCCGAATCTTCGTAAACTTCTAAGAAAGTAGAGACACTGCTGTGCTTTCTTTGTAATTGCACTTACATGCTGGACCCAGGACAGATCTTCCGAAATGAGAATACAGAGGAATTTAAAGTTGCTGACTCTCTCCATCCTTGATACCCAGATGAGGACTGGCTCATGGACCTCCATTTTCCTCCTCCTGAAGTCAATAATCATTTCTTTGGCCTTGCTGACATTGAGTGAGAGTAGAACAAGGCTCTTCATGACTGACATTGTCCTCCAAATCTATTTAAGAATTCCTCTTCGAAACTCCAGTTTTCTCTGTAAATAGATAACTGCAGCTAATTGCAAAAAGATACAATTAGAAATAAGTTGGTTAGTATTTTATATTTAGTCAGATTCAGATTCACATTTATCGCATGTACATTGAAACATACAGTGAAATGCATCATTTACATTAACAAACAACACACCTAGACGTGAGCTGGGGGCAACCTGCACACATTGCCACACATTCTGGGCCAACCTTGTATGCCTACAATGCAAAATCCAACAAAACTAAACACAATAAGCAAAAAGACAACAACATCAAATCAAGTCCCTTTCCTCCATCCCACCCGTCAACACACATAGACAGTCCTCCAACTCCAAGACAAGCCTCTAGACTCCAAGCTTCAGACATCTGGCATCAACATATAGACTTCTGATCAAGCTTTGGGCTCCGATCCTCAGAAATGATCCCCAGACCAAAGTTCAAAGCAAATTTATTATCAACATCCGTATATGGCACCAGACACAACCCCGAGATTCATTTTCTTGTGGCAAACCCAGTACATCTCTAGAATCATAACTATAACAGAATCAATGAAAGTCTGTCCAACTTGGGCATTCAACCAGAGTAGAGAAGACAACAAACTGTACAAATACAAAATAAGAAATAAGTAAACAATAAATATTGGGAACATAAGATGAAAAATCCTTAAAAGTGAGCCCATTCATTGTAGGAATAGTTTAGTGATGGGGCAGATAAAGTTGAGTGAAGTGATCCCCTTTAGTTCAAGAGCCTGATTGTTGATGGGAGGTAACTGTTCCTAAACCTGGTGGTGTGAGTCCTGAGGCTCCTGTACCTGCAGCAGTGAGAAGAGAGCATGTCCTAGGCGGTAGGGGCCCCTGATGATGGATGTTGCTTCCCTGCATACTCCCCACCACAGAAGTTTGTCAAGATGTGATGCCAAAGCTCCGCAAACTCCTAAAGAAGTAGAGGTGTTGTTGTACTTTCTTTGTAATTGCACTTATGTGCTGGGCCTAGAACAGGTCCTTTGAAATAATAACACCTGGGAAGGTTGAAAATCTGTCTGAGTGGTGTCGTATCAACAACCTCTTACTCAATATCAGCAAAACCAAGGAGTTGAATATAGACTTCAGGAGAAGGAAACCAGAGGTCCATAAACTAGTACTCATTGGAGGGTCATCAACTTTAAACCCATACAGTCAGAATGACAACATACTCCTTACAGACAGCGGCAGAAATTGAACGTTGATCAGTGATCACTGGTGCTATAAAGCATTGTGCTAACCACTACGCTGGAGTCCTGCTCTTGCTTGTCTTCCTTTATTTCAGATTTCCAGAATCGTCTGCACTCTAATTTTTTTTTTGTCATAATTCAAGTTGTTAGGACATGTTGAGGTGTTGATGATTTTAGAAGACAAAGATGCTGAAAGTGCAAGCTATCAATGCTTCAAGCAAGAACAACTCTTCATATGGAAACATAGTATTTAACAGGACAGAGACTAAAATGTTGCATATAAGGAGAGAAAAGGGAGCCAGAATCAGAGTGGGAGAACTCAGTTTAAGAAAAGAGAAGATTTGTTTAAGAGGAAAAGGAAAAATAACAAAAAGGGCTCATGTAAACTTCCACCTTCTTATTATGGCTTCTTCCCCCTTCATTTCCAGTCTTGATGAAGTGTCTCATTCCCCAAACATTAATTCTTTACTCTTCTGCATCGATGCTGCCTGACCTGCTAAGTGCTTCCAACATTTTGGATGCGTTACTCTAGATTTTCAATATCTGCAGAATCTCTTGTGTTTATGAACTAATATGATATTTGCAATTTTATTATGTATTCATGGGCTTTCATATGTTGTCCATCCAAAAAAATGCCTTTGAATTGAGTTTCATGTTAGGCTAGCAAATTAACCACATTCCATGTGTTGTAAATCACATAAAGGCAAAACCAAATTAGGAAATCCAATTTGCTAGTTAAATGATATTAGAGAAATGCATTGATTATTTCAGCAATGTTATAGTTTCACAATCATGATTATTTATACCTGCTTTTAACTGAAGTTAAATTCCTCAGATACTGTGAACAAATTATTAATAAATGTCTTTGGATCATTGGACCTGATCTCCAAATTAATAGTCTACTAACACATTCACGATGCTACCCCAAACTTTCCAAGAACAATTCATAAACTCAATGAATAAAACTTTATATTATTAATTATTCTCTCTGTGGTGTTCTGCACTGTTCTAAGAAGATCCAAAACAAACCTGAGGAACATTTTCTAACAAGTTACAGTCTTCTGGACCCAATATTAAATTCTGCAATTTTGGATTCTCTTTGTTATAATGGGATAAGTCATTCATTTATGCCATTGGCTTTTCTATCTTTCCATTGATACTTCCAGACCATAAGGTCATAAGATCATAAGACATAGGAGCAGAATTAGGCTATTCGACCAATTGAGTCTGTTCCACCATTCCATCATGGGTGATTTATTATCCCTCTCAACCCCGTTCTCCTGCCATCTCCCCTTAATCTTTGATGGCTTTACTAATTAAGAACTTATCAACTTCCACGTTAAATATACCCATTGACTTGGCCAGTCATCTGTGGCAATGAATTCCACAGATTCACCACTCTCTGGCTAAACAAATGCTTCCTTATTTCTGTTCTAAATGGATGTTCCTCTATTCTGAGGCTGTGCCCCCTGGTCCTAGACACCTCCACTATAGGATTCATCCTTTCCACATCCACTCTATCTGGGCCTTTCAATATTCAATAGGTTTCAATAAGATCTCCTCTCATTCTTATAAACTCCAGAGACTATGGACCCAAAGCTCTGGGCCTGTACTCACTGGAGTTTAGAAGAATGTTAACCCCTTTCTTCCTGGGCCCCTTCCAATTCCAGTACATCTTTTCTTAGATAAGGAGGCCCCAAACTGCTCTCAATACTCCAAGTGTGGTCTGACCAGTGCTTTATAAAGCCTTAGCAATACATCATTACTTTTTTAAAGTTCTAGTCCTCTCAAAATGAATGCTAATATTGTATTTGCGCTCCTTACCACTGACTCAGCCTGTAAGTTAATGTTTAGGGAACTGTGCATGAGGACTCCCAATTCACTTTGTAACTCAAATTCTTTTGAATTTTCTCACCATTTAGAAAATCGTCTTATGCCTTTTTCCTTCTACAAAAGTTCATGACATGCACTTCCCTACATTATATTCCATCTGCCATTTCTAATGAGACCTATTGAGTAGGTACTGCAACCCTGTATTTTACAAAATTTGCATTCCTTTTGTCTGTGTTCTCAGTCTCTAATTGACCTCATTTCACATTTTTCACAATCTAACAACCAGATTGTCTCTCCCTGATATGTACGCATTGACTAGATGCCTTTTCCCTCAGCGTGTACTCACTACAGAGATACTCCCCTCATCACATCCATCCTTCTGAATTAACCTTGCAACTTAATTCTACCATGTTCACCCGGAGCAGTCTTATGTTTTCCTTTCCACAGATACTGCCTGACCTGCTGGATACTTCCAGCACTTTCTGCTTTGATTTTAGAGATCCAGCATCTACAGCTCATTTGACTTGCATGTAGTTGTTCACTTTCCCTATTAGGTAACTTACAATGGCAATCATGTCATTTTAAAAGGATACTCACACTGTTAATTAAATCATTTATAATTGTTTGCGTAGAAATTAAGCTACTCATAAAGAATACAATGAGATTAAGGTGGGAAGACACCTTTTTATGGTTAATGCTAACATATTGACTTACAATTCACAAGGTTTCCCCTCCTTTCCTTTCCAGAAGTTTCTTACAGAATTGCAACTTTGATCACACTGTTCACAATCTCTCACCAAATAGAGGTAATTAGCTTTAGCTAAGATAGCACTGCTTCCTGGTTAACAAAAAGGGCAAATAAACATACTGATTGACATTTTAAGTATTAGATACAAATAGTGTTAAGATCATAACATTTGCTTTTCATAAATTAGAATGAAAACAGAATCAAATTGCCTTTGAGGATTTTATTCAAATCATTGTTAAATTCCAATCAACTTAAACTATCTCTTACCTAAAGTTAACACACAGTTCACATTCTTCAAAGTGTCCAACTCTGATCTCCGGGGTCAACCTTATCTTTCCCTCCTGTTAATTTAGGAACTTTTCATCTACCTTTGAAAGGCACTGTCATTAAACACAGTGGTGTGTTGCAAGGTGTATTCAGATTCAAATTGCAGTCGACTCAGTTTTACAGGAGTCAGCAACAAAATGAAAGAGCTACATTCAGATGCTTTTCTGTGACAGTTCAGTTTGATCTTATCTGTTTCTAGTTGAGAAGTAACTGCAAAGGTTGGAATTATTTGCAGAAGATGAATTCCCAGGGAATTTCATTTGAAAGAGTAATTAGACAATATTTTGTTTTTCTGGGATGTACCCCTGTTGCTCAGTTTAAGTCTTGGATCTATCCCTCCCTGTTTAACCAAATGCTTTTCGAGGTATTTGAACCTGTTATTTAAAGGCAAGGGTTTTTGCAAGATTACAATCCTACTTTATTTTGTCAAAATTTTCATTGAAGTTGTAAGCGCTAAAAAAATTCATCCGCTATGGATGAATTTATCCATATTATGACTTTTATTTATCCGTATTATCCCTATTATGACTTTTATTTAACAGATAACCTGAGTAGAATATTTAAAGTCACAACAATTTGCCTCAGTTTAGTAGGATATATTTGTCTGCATCTTTATTAATCATACATTTAGCTGAAATATGAATGCTTTAATGTTTCAATTGAAAAATAAATGACCACAGAGAGGATATTAAACACAGATGTTTCGTTTTACTGAATTGCAGGGAAAACTGATCTATTATAGCTGACTTGTGACATTTTGGCAAATATAAAGCACTTGTTTTTTTTAAATAAAACAAACTCAGCCTTGTAATCACAAATAAATGACTCCTTGATTCCCTTAGCAATCATTGAAGCAATGGTGGCAAATGAAGATAACAACACAAGTAAAGCTGGAAATGACAGCTGTACGCTCAATGATGTTCTCCTATTAAAATAGTTTTATCCAAATTATGCATGCCAACATTTAATTTCCCATAGTATGCTCACTATTAGACCAGGATTAAATAATTTATTCTTTAATTTGTTTCCATTTGTTTCCACAACCATACAGCTGGGAATGCTGTTATTGGAGGCAGACCCAATTAGTCTGTGCTGACTATTCAGCATCCATTTACACTCATACGTTACTGTTCTAATTTTATTCTCCCCACACTCCCCTCAAATCCTTGCCATCCCCTATTTACCTGGACATTGGGGTTTAAGTGACAGTGGCCAATAATCCTCCCACCCCACAGATCTTTGGGATGTGAGCAGAAAGCAGAGCTGCAGGGAGAACTCACGCAAGTCACAAGGACATGCAATCTCTCTCAGCAGCTGCTCAGTTCACAGTTATGGTGAATTAAGTTATGTAGCCTGCTCACGAGCCTGATGATTGTAGGCTAATAACTGATCCTAAACCTGGTGGTGCAGAAGCCAAGTCTCTGTACCTCTGCCCAATGGCAGTAGCGAGAGGAAAGTGTGGCCTGGATGGTGGGGGTCTTTACTGATGAATGCTGCTTTCTTGTGGAAGCACCCCATGTAAATCTACACAATGATGGGGAGAGTTTTGCTTGCAATAGAGTGGGCTGTATGTATCACTTTCTGTAGTCTTTTCCATTCCTGGGCATTGGTGTTTCTGTACTAGGCCATGATGCAACCAGTTAGGATGTGCATCTGGAAAAGTTTGGGAATGTTTTTGGTGACATGTTGAATCTATGTAAAATTCTATGACAGCAGGGGCTCTGTCATGCCTTCTTTGTGATGACATACTAGTCCCAGAACAGATCATCTGATATGTTAATGCCAAGGAATTTAAAGCTACTGACCCTCTCCACCTCCAAATCCCTAATGAAGACTGACTCATGGACCTTGGCTTCTTCTTCCTGTAATTAGTAATCAGCTCTTTGGTTTTGTTGACATTGAGTGAACGGTTGTTGTCATGGTACCATGCAACCAGTTTCAGTCTTCCTCCTATTTACTGATTCATCATCACCTTTGCTTTGGCCAGCAACAGTGGTGTCATCAGCAAACTTAAATACAGCACTGGAGCTGTACTTAAGCACATAATCATTGGTGTAAAGTGAGTGAAGCAGGTTGCCAAGTACACAGTCCTATGGTGCACCTGTGCTGTTAGTGACTGTGAAGGAGATGTCATTGCCAATCTGTAATAACTGCAGTCTCCCAGAGTGAAAATTGAGGATCCAGTTGCACAATGAGTTATCAAAGTCCAAGTCTTTCTTGAAGCTCAGTGAATATTTTCGAAGGGATGATAATATTGAATGCTGAGCTGTAGTCAATGAAGAGCATTCTAATGTGTGCATCTTCACTGTCCTGATATTCCAGAGTTGAGTGAAGAGCCAATGAAATGGCATCTGCTGTTGATCTGGTGTGATAGTAGGCAAATTGGAGTAGATCCAGGTCACTTCTCAGGGAGGAGTTTATATGCTTCATGACTAATCTCTTGAAGAACTTCATCACAGTCGATTTAAGTGGTACTGGACAACAGCCATTGAGGTATGTTAACACATTCTTCTTGGGCACTAGTATGACTGATGCCTCTTGAAGCAAGTGGTTACTTAAGACTACCAAAGTGAGAGGTTGAAGATGTTGGTAAATGTTTCTGCGAGTTGATTAGCACAGATCATCAGTACTCAGCCAGGTTTGCTATTTTGTCCAGTTGTCATCCATGAATTCATCCCCTGAAGGATACCCTCATGTCAGCCTCAGAGACTGGGATCACAGGGTCATCAGGGGCCTCCATGTTCTTTCAGTCAAAGTGAGCATAAGTGGGAGCGTAACCTTGTTGCAATTTATATTGCTTGGTTTTGCTTTGTAGGAGGTGATAGCATGTAAGACCTGCCACAGCTGTTGAGCATTCCTCTGTGATATACATTTAGTCCAGAATTGTCACTTTTCATGTGAGATGGCCTTTCAGAAATCACATCTGGACCTCTTGTGTTTTCCTGGATCACCAATCCAAAATGCCACCGATCTAGCCCTTAGCAGATTGTGAATCTTTTGGTTCATCTATGGCTGCTGGTTGGGGAAGACTCTGAATGATTTTGTGGTCACTCTCGTCATGAGTATCTTTATAATGTCCATGACAACCATGATATATTAATTCAGGTTCTCTGATGATCCTTGAGCAAAGTTCAGTCCACTGACTCAAAGCAATCCTGTAGCTGCTCTTCTGCCTCCTGTGACAACCTCTGATGTGTTTGCTTCTGGTTCCTTGCTCCTTAGCCTCTCATATATGCAGGTAGGAGGACGACAGACAGATTGTCAGAGTTCCCAAAAGTGTAGCAGTGGTTGAGTGTGTTGGGTCCTCCAGTACTGTGGGTGATCTATTGATGGTAATCGAGCAGAGGCTTCATCAAATGTTGAGTGCTATAAAAGGCTTAATATTTGCCTTTGGTGGTATGTAAATTGTGGTCAGGATCATGGTGGAGAACTCTCTCGGTAAGTAAAACAGTCAGCACTTAATCATTAGATGCTTTAGGTTGGTTGAACAAGAGTAAGTCAAGACTGCTAGATCGAAGCATCATGATGAGTCTATAATGAAACAGATGCCATCACGTCTGCCCTCTCCTGTTGCTGGCATCTGGTCCACCCAGTGGACTGAGACTCCCTTGGGCAGGAACACAATGTCTGGAGTGTGTGGGGGTGGGGAAAGGGGTGGTGTATGTGAACCATGTCACAGTGACACAGAGAACACTGTTATCCCTCATTTCCCTCCAGTATAAGCAACCACAATGGGAATGCTATAATCAGACTTAAAAAGAATACTAACAAGGATCCTGAAAGATTGAATAGTGAAGAAGCAGTAGGAAATTAGAAAAATAGTCAAAATAATCACTTATGAACTAAATTGTGCTTAAAAACTCAACATCAAATCAAAAGCAAATCAAATTTATTTTTAAAAAGTGCAATCAAAAGATTAAAGAAAAAGAAATAAGACATGGAAGGGAATTATGGTCCTTGGGAGAGCACTGCAGGACATGACAGGTGCCTGGTCTATGAAATGCACACAATAGAATTATTCCAAAATTCATGAGAAGCACACCTTTAATATCCCACAATAGGATCCCTACAAGACAACTGTTATAAAATTGACTAGATAATTATCTTGAACATTACCAAGGAACCCACAGGAAACATTTGTATAATCTGGAAAAGGAGAGAACAAGGGGAAAATACTTAAAGTAGGCCACCTACTGATTTTATTAAAAGATGCATGGATGGTTGTTAGGGAAAAGAGTAACATTGAAATAACTGCCAAGAGTATCACAAGGATATTTCCATCTGTAGAAACTCATGAGATGAGTACAAAGCCCACTGCTAACACTAGTTGAACCACTACTGTATTTGTTTTAAAGAAAATGAGAACTAGCACTTAAATAGCAACTTAACTGACTACAAGTGCTGATCATGATTCTTATACATTATTTTTCATTCTGTAATATTAACTGCATAACCTGTATGGACTTGTTCAAGGCAATGATCATATTGAGGGTGAAAGCAATATCAGAATGAAGAATTTCTCTGAGGTTTACAATTGAATATTTTATTTTATCCACTGAAAACATATAGGATTTCTAAATAGTACCTAAATATTTCGATGTTGCTGCACACAATAGTTTAACAACTATTCCTCTGTGTAAATTAGTCTCTTTTCTCAAGATTATTTTCAAATCAGAGCACAATTTCAAGTGCTCCTCTGGACATTTCTTAAAAGCTCTCAGTTTCATTGTCCTCATCATTCACTGGAGTCCAGTTATTACATCTTTAACTGGAAAATCATGGTCACTTTAGAATCTCTCTAAATCGCTTACCTCTCATTTTAAACTCAAGTCCTACTGTTGTACCTCTGATATGGAAAGAAGTTACCTATATTCTACTAGATCTGTGCCCCTCATAAGATTTTAATATATCTATGCTCCTCAAATACTATATGTTCCCTCTTGATTTCCTCTACTGCAGTGAAAAGAAAACTAGCCTCTCCAGCCTCTGCTCATATTTGAAATATACAATCCCAAGCAATATTTTCAAACTATTTATTTTAACTTAAATATTTAATAAACATATAAAATTGCATGCAAAAGTTTGGGCACCCCTGGTCAAAATTTCTGTTACTGTGAATAGCTAAGTGAATAAAAGATGACCTGATTTCCCAAAGGCATAAAGTTAAAGATGACACAATTCTTTAATATTTTAAGGAAGATTGCTTTCTTATTTCCATCTTTTACAGTTTCAAAATAACAAAAAAGGAAAAGGGCCCGAAGCAAAAGTTTGGGCACCCTGCATGGTCAGTACTTAGTAACACCCCCTTTGGCAAGTATCACAGCTTGTAAATGCTTTCTGTAGCCCGCTAAGAGTCGAAAAATTCTTGTTTGGGGGATTTTTGCCCATTCTTCCTTGAAAAAGGCTTCTACAGTTGGTCAACAATTGAAACAATTTTAAAGGATAAAGTGAGAAAGGCTCTGCCCTGATGAAAGCTACAATTATTACTAAGCAACGCAGTGGTTTAATTATTGGGTTTTGGGTTTTTGATCCTCACATCAACCGGGCACGGTGGAAAGCGCACTCGGGAGCAATCTGTCCCGAGTCCCGAGAACTTTCGTTCCCGAGCCCGGCGCTGAAACATACACTCTTAAGTGTTTTATATGCACAGAAAGGTAAAATATATACTATATACTAAGACAAACGTTTGACTAACTGACGCTAAATAATACCAGATGTACCTGTTCCGACTTACTTAGTAAGAGAACTTCCAATTTTTTTTATCCCAATGCACGATAATCCACGCACATCCTCCCGTATACTTTAAATCACCTTTAGATTACTTATAATACCTAATACAATGTAAATGCTATGTAAAATAGTTGTTATACTGCATTGTTTAGGGAATAATGACAAGAAAAAAAAGTCTGTAGATGCTTGAAAAACAAGTGCAGGAAGAGCACTTCCGGGTTTTCACCATCGGTTGGTTGGTTGGTTGGTTGAATTGAATCCATGCATGCGGAATCCGCGGATAAGGTGGGCCGACTGTATTTAATTGAATTCATTCTTTCCTCTACCAGTGAAATATTCCCCGTGCCACTGGCTGCAACACAAGCGAAAAGCATGATCGATCCACTCCCATGCTTAACAGTTGGAGAGGTGTTCTTTTCATGAAATTCTGCACCCTTTTTTCTCCAAACATACCCTTTGCTCATTGCAGCCAAAACATTCTATTTTAACTTTATCAGTGCACAGGACTTGTTTCCAAGATGCATCAGGCTTGTTTAGATGTTCCTTTGCAAACTTCTGACGCTGAATTTTGTGGTGAGGACTCAGGAAAGGTTTTCTTCCGGTGACTCTTCCATGAAGGTCATATTTGTGCAGGTGTTGCTGCACAGTGGAACAGGGCACCACCACTCCAGAGTCTGTTAAATCTTCCTGAAGGTCTTTTGCAGTCAATCAGGGGTATTGATTTGCCTTTCTAGCAATCGTACGTGCAGTTCTCTCGGAAAGTTTTCTTGGTCTTCCAGACCTCAACTTGACTTCCACCATTCCTGTTAGCTGCCATATCTTAATTACATTATGAACTGAGGAAACGGCTACCTGAAAACACTTTGCTATCTTCTTATAGCCTTCTCGTGCTTTGTGGGCATCATTTACTTTAAGTTTCAGAGTACTAGGCAGTTGCTTAGAGAAACCCATGGCTGCTGATTGTTGGGACATGGTTTGAGGAGTCAGGGTATTTATAAAGCTTTGAAATCTGCATCGCCTGGCCTTTCCTAACGATGACTGTGAACAAGCCATTGCCCTAACAAGCTAATTAAGGTCTGAGACCTTGGTAAAAGTTATCTGAGAGCTCAATTCTCTTCAGGAGCCCAAACTTTTGCATGGTGCTCCTTTCCTTTTTTTTCCACTCTAAAATTGAACAAAACAAAAATAATACACTAATCTTGATTAAAATGTTGAAAAGAATGGCTTATCTTTAACTTTATGACTTTTGGAGATCAATTCATCTTCTACTCACTTAACTATTCATAGTAACAGAAATTTTGACCAGGGGTGCCCACTGTATATACTTATTGTAATATGTTATTTTTTCTATATATTTATTTATCATGCATTTTATTGTACTGCTGCCACAAAAACAACATATTTCACGGCATATGCCAGTGATATTATACCTAATTCTCACATCCTGGTCCATCTGTGACCTCTCCAGCAGTATCACATCCATCCAATAATGTAGTGATCAGAACCACATGCACTACTTCAGCTGAGATCAGACCAATAGATTATGAAGTGGGGGCACAACTACCCTACTTTTGTTTTCAATGTCCTTTTTCAGAGTAACAGCATGTGATAACTGGCAACAAACAAGGCTGTTCCCCAACCTTATTCTGGACAGAATAGATATTGTTGTGGAAACTGCATTTGTCTGGTTCTAAACGAGTTTTAGAAACTCCAGTTGCACATCATTTTGATATGTCAAAGAAAAATAATAAGCAATATCATATTATCACAGTGTATGTGTTGTTAGTAGAAACTGTGCCCATCCAAAGAAAAATGGATAAAGGCTTTTGTCAATAGATTCTTCTCAGAGCCACAGCTATGCACTACATTTTAATCAACTAATTAATCAAAACTGAAACTTTTTGGCATTATTTATACCACTTCTGATATACTTTGTATTAGATGAACCAAGCATTGGGACAAATTTTTGCACATAATTTAAAAGTTTAATTATATTTTCCATTTGCTTTGAAGAAAGTGATTTTAAAATGACAATGTAAAAGAGAGCAGAATATTTTGCATTAGAGTTGAGCTCTTGACTTGAAATAAATATGGACCATAAATGGGACACCATAGCTTAGAAATTGGATCAATTTGCTTTAGTAACTATCTATCTATGTATTTACTTGTATGTTTGTTTGCTTATTTATTCAATTATTTAGAGACGCAGTGCAGAGCAAGTCCTTCTGGGTCAATGAGCTGCACTACTCAGCAACCCACCCATTTAACCCTTGCTTAATCACAGGATAATTTACAATGAACAATTAACCTACCAACTGGTATCTCTTTGGAATGTAAGAGGAAACCAGATCACCCTGAGGAAACACATCTGCTCATGGGGAGGACGTACAAACTCATTACAGATGGCATCAGAATTGAAATCTGAACTCTGACACCCTGAACTTTTAAGGCAGCACACTAACTGCTATGCTACTAAAGCAATTGGACCCAAATTACATGGCACTTTAGTTGCAATGGGGGAAAGTGTGCTCATCAAGAAATTGGACCAGGGTCATATGCAGACTAATCCTGTAGTATATCTGGCACTTTTCTTTCTTTACACATGCATCTATTAAGCATGTTTTGTTGAATAGTTATGGTACAGATCTCTCCGCATTGAGCTACCTTGATGAATATATTTAAAGGCACAGTCTGTTAATATCAGGACCCCTGACATTAGGCAGCATTAGAAGTGAACATGGACTGCTAAGACATCATCCACAGATCACATAGTGAGCTACATCTAACATATAGTGCTTAATTTAACATATTGATTCAGTGGGTGCCCCAGTGCAGATCCCGGTGTTAGAACTCCATGAATGGAAGTATCATTTATGTCAATGTCTGAACTTGCAGCATAGGTCGGGAACCTCAAGACAATCAAGTTCATCTGTGATGAGCCCAAGTTACATTTTACTCCATCTGGTCCTATTCATTGGGCATCGGGCTGGATTGTACTAACCCCAGCCTATGACCTGTTCTTGCTGCTTGTACCATCCCTGCATCCACACAAAACTTTTGTAGCTAGAATAAAATTGAAAGCCCTCAGTTCAATAGATTAGGGAACACCTGTGCAATAGTGGTCTGGGAAGAAGCGAGAGGTTAGGCACCTGTGAATCTGCACTCCAGCGTGGCCTTGAATTGTGTATTCACAGAAACCATAGTAAGCCTGGCTGAAGGAGGTTTCAAATGTCTCCTCTGGGTGTGAAGATCTCCTCTTAGTCAACAATGCAGAAATAAATTTCATGTTATCATACTCTGACCTGCCCATCACTGTAGGCAACTATGTTGAGCCATTTCCATAAATGCATCAGGAATTTATTCATTCATTTGTTACTAGAAGTTTGTAGAATCAGCTGATTTATTGTGAGCCATACTAATGCTAAAAGCTGGTACTTAGAGAGTGCCGTTTATTGGATGAGGGACTTTGTTCTATCAGGACTTTCATTTCCAGGTAACCAATGATACTTCCCTTAGCAATTGTGTAAGGCCATGAGACCCACAGACATTGGAGCAGAATTAGGACATTCGGCCCATCAAGTCTGGTCTGCCTTCCCAGCATGGCCACTTTATTATCCCTCTCAACCCTATTCTCCTTCCTTCTTCGCATAATCTTTGACACCCTTACAAATCAAAAACCAATCAACCTCCACTTTAAACATACCCAACAACTTGGCCTCAGCAGCCATTTATAGCAATGAATTCCATATATCCACCACTTTTTTGCCTTAAGAAGTTCCACCTCATCTCTGTTCTAAAGGGACATACTTCTATTCTGATGCTGTGCCCTCTGGTCTCAGACTCCACCACTACAGGAAATTTCTACTCCACGTTCACTCTATCAAGGCCTTTCAATGTTTGATAAATTTCAGTGAGATCCTCCCATCATGCTTCTTTCTTTCTTTATCAATCTTTTTATTAATCAAAAAGAAGTACATGTATATAAACAAGAGGAGAATTATCTCAAATATCTATATCAATAACAATTCATATAAAAGGTAAAATAAACATTATCAAAATCATACATAGTATTAATCTAATAGTAGATAATAAAAAAATAAGATAATCAATTCTCCTCCTATAATTCCATGAAAAGAATAAAGATAAAGAAACTTTTATAATTTTATATACATGAAAAAACCCATGAAACAAAAAAAGAAAAAGAGGGAAAAAAAGGGACTGGGCAGCCCATACTGAGAGTAAAGGCAAGAAAAAAGAGAAACTTTCTGATCAAATCCAAAGTTTTGAGAAAGTAACTGGAAGAACAATAAATCAAATCATATGAAAATATTGAATAAAAGGTCACCAGGTTTCTTCAAATTTAAAGGATGTATCAATTGTCCGACTTCTTATTTTCTCTAAACTTAGACAGGACATAATGGAGGTAAGCCAATAAATAACAGTAAGTGGATTAGAGTCCTTCCATTTAAGCAAAAAGGCTCTCCTAGCCAATAAGGTTGTAAAAGCTATCATCTGTTGAGCGGAAACAGGAATATATCCTGCTTCCGGTGGAGTGATCCCAAAAATTGCTGTAAAAAAATTTGGTTGTAGGTCCGAATTCAAGACCTTTGATAAAGTTTTAAAGATATATTTCCAAAAGTTATCTATCTTGATACAAGACCAAAACATATGAGTTAAAGTATTACTTCAATATTACATCTGTCGCAAATAGGATTAATATTTGAAAAGATATGGGCTAATTTATCCTTTGACATATGTGCCCAATGTACTACCTTGAACTGTATCAAGGAGTGATGGGCACAAATAGATGAAGTATTTGCCAAGTGAAAAATTTTATCCCATTGATTATCTGAAAGTAACTCTTGAAATTCCAATTCCTACACAGCTTTAATTGTATAGTTAGATACCATTTGCAAATTCAATTACCATTTAAAAGTTATAGCTATCAGTCTTTTTGAAATGCTTTAACCTGAAGAAGTGTATCTATTATATTGGGTGAATAAGCAGAGGGAAATTTGGAAGTAAACTACGTAAAAAATCCCTAATTTGTAAATATCTAAAATAATGTGCATTAGATAAGTCATATTTGTCTACTAACTGAGTGAAAGACATTAAACAATCCCCCATAAACAAGTCTAAAAAAGTTATTATTCCTTTGGTTTTCCAAGCTAAAAAGGTCTGATTGGAAATTGATGATTTTAAAAAAATAATTAAGATTGATTCTACTAGAAAGAACAAGGGTATTAAGCTCAAAAAATCTCTGAAACTGAAACCAAGTTCTTAATGTATGTTTAATAATGGGATTAAGGTCTCAACTACCAATCTTAGAAAGCAAAAAAGGAAGAGGAGCTCCCAGTAAAGAGGCCAAAGAATACCCCTACACTGAGTTTTTCTCCAAATCCACCCATAAAGGACAGTCGTGTATGTCTGAGTAGTGAATCCAAAAAGAAATACATTAAATATTAATTGCCCAGTAGTACATTCTAAAATTTGGCAAAGCCATACCACCATGTTTTTTTTAAATTTCTGCAATAGTGGTTTACTCAATCTAGGATTTTTATTATTCTGAATATAAGATAAAATTTTAGAGTTTGTTCTATCAAAAAACAGTTTAGGAACAAAGGAAGGGATTGCTTGAAATACATATAAGAACTTCGGTAACACTATCATTTTAATAGCATTAATTCAACCAATTAATGATAATGTCATAGGAGACCATTTAGAAAGCATTTGTTGCGTGTATTCAATTAATGGAAGGAAGTTATATTTATACAGATCCTTAAAATTTTTGGTAATTTTAATACCAAGGTAAGTAAAGTTATTTTTAACAATGCTAAAAGGAATTTGATCATATTGATCCCAGTAGTTATTAATATGAAATAACTCACTTTTGTGCAAATTTAATTTATATCCAGAAAAATTACTAAATTCAGAAAATATAGATAACATACCAGGAATAGATTTTTTAGGATCTGAAATATAAACTAATGAGTGATCTGCATACAACGAAACCTTGTGCACTTTATCTCCTCTCTTAATACCTTGAACATTGTTGGAGTTCCAAAGAGCAATAGCAAGAGGTTCTAAAGCCAGGCTGAATAACAGCGGACTAAGAGGACAGCCCTGCTGGGTACCTCTGTATATCCTAAAATAAGTAGATTTTTGATTGTTAGTTATAACTGCTGCCATAGGATTTGATAGAGCAGCTTAATCCAGGAAATAAAACCTGGACCAAAATTAAATCTTTCTGAAACCTCGAATAAATAAGACCATTCTACCCTATCAAAGGCTTTCTCCTTATCAAGGGAAACAACACATTCGGATTCTTTAGATGGAGAGGAGTGAATAATGTTCAATAATCTCTGAATATTAAAATATGAATATCTATTCTTAATAAATTCAGTTTGATCCTTGAAAAAAACTTTAGGTAAGATATTCTCGAGCCTGTTAGCCAAAATCTTAGAAAAAAGTTTAGAATCCACATTTAGTAAGGAATTGGTCTGTAAGAGGCACGTTCAGATAAATCTTTTTCTTTTCTGGGAATTAATGAAATTGATGCATCATAGAAAGTTTTCAGGAGAGTCCCAGAAGGCCATCATGCATCTAGTCTCCAGCAAGTACAGGCTCCTAATATGTTAGCCCTTGTATTCCTGGGATCATGCTTCTAAACATCTCCAAAGCCAGCACATCTTTTATTAGATAAATGGATCAATACTGCTCACAATACTCCAATTCTGATACTTCATTTTTTTTTTGTTTTATCAGCAATCAAGCTTTATGGTATGACTGTGAGTTTTATTAGGAACCAGGGAAGTAGAGAATAGCCCCCATTCAGCAGGGTATTCCTGCAGGTCATGCTGGTGCAGAAAACCTCAAACTATCTGGTCTCCCTGACGATGAGCACAAGTTTCCCAGAAACTTTGCTTTCACCATCAGAAAATCCTTTGATGACCTACACCTGTTATGGGTGATGAACAGACCTGATGGACAATGGGGTGAAGAGTTAACCATCCCCCCCCCCGAGAAACACGAACTATTACTGTTGCTATGCTGACCATGAAAAAGAGAGACGGAAAAACAAGCAAGAACATCGGCGACAGATAAGAGAGAGGGGGAAATCGCTGGTTAACCGTATTGTGACTCCTTTTTGAATTATTTACTGTTTCGCTGCAAGGACAATAGGTTGCTCATAAACATTCCTCAGTGGACTGAAGGAGTGGCCTTATTTGATGGTCACAGTCATTCAGGAGTGATGGATAGCTGAGTCCCCGTGAGTAGGGATAAAAAGACAGGTCTGGAGAGACACCCACCAGACACGCCAGTGGACACTGATTGAGTGTTGGAACCCACAAGAAAGGTGGGGGCTTCGGAGACCGAACCAGGAGATCGGACAGTAAGGCTATCAGTGTAAAAGCAGGGCCAGTGGGGACTTGTGTGTGTGTCCACTCATGCCAAAGTGACAAGTCCACCACAGAAGAACGGTCTAGCAGAAGGACTGAGAGGTCATAACTGAATGACCACACCAATACGACGGATTAAGAAAGCAAAGGAAGGTTTGCCTGACTGTAGCTGTTACATCTCGCTCGCTCGCTCTCTCTCTCTCTCTGTCCAATGATTACAATACAACAACCATAACTACATCAGCACTCATGAACTGAACTTTACACTTTTCTATGACAATTCGTTTACCCCTAGACATCGATAGAGCTTGTTTATTATTGCTTATTATTATTATTCCTACACTTTTAGGTTTACTACTGCTAACTTGGTTTATATGTATATTTGCATTATTGATATAGTTTTGCTTATTTTTATTAATAAACACCTTTAGTTTGGTACCACCAGACTCCAACAAATTCTTCTTTCTCTGCTGGTTAGACACCCAGTTACGGGGTACGTAACACACCCAACTGAAATTTGTGGGAGTAGAAATCCTTCCTGTTGGGAATAGCTTCTGGTTGTTAATGGAAGCCATTATACAGTTATGGCAGGGCCTGTAGAGGAAACTGGAGTTCTCATCATCCACCATCCATCCATTCCCCTTCCCTGGTCTTCCCTGCATGAAAAGCTTGTGAAATATAAATGTACAGTTAACTAAAGTAAGTGTTCATATACTTTATTTTCCAATATACGTGTTGTTATTTGGAGTACATACACAATCTATGATGCAATGCCTGTGTAGCTACTTCCCTGCATAGACCATTATACTCAGGCTTCTGTCAGCTTTTGCCAAGTTTGTAAATTGCCTTGAGTAGATATATCTTTTTGGAGTAATATTGATGATAGAGCAATGATTGTAGTAAATGTTTTTAGTTGTAACTGGATACCATACCAAACATTTGGCATAGTGTACAGTTCTAGAAGCATTACAAAACATCACAAATATTTCTTAATCTGTGGAAAATAAATTTGATTTTAAACTGTATAACAATTAGACTGGCCTGATAAGGTTTTCTTTTAGGCTTCATTTCACCCTATAACACCTCAGAAACAGTGATTTGTGACCTGAGATCCATCCTACCAATTGCATTTTTCTCTGTTTCATTAATAACAGAGGAACTCCTTTTAAGAAATATATAACTGTGCAAGCTTAGCAATAAACTGGGAGACAGGGAGTCAATGAATACTTTAATTACCCATCTCAGATGATACTGCAATATAATCCTATATGAAATTGTTTAATAGTCAAATGTTATTATTCATTGAATAATAAAGGAACCATTATTTTTTTTATCTTAGGTAATCACTTTGTTTGCAATCTGTTTTGTGCAGTGTGGTTTAATAATTACTATTTAGGAGTTTCAGTTATTTCACTGAATATCCTGATAAAAATCATTAAATATCTCTTTGGAAACACTGGGTCAAGTTCTAATTGATGTGTGCAGTTACAACATAAATCAATAGCGGAATACCATCTCTAGTCTGTGTATCCTGAGCAGTTTTAAGCCTTATCTAAGAAAGGATATGCTGACATTGGAGAGGGTTCAAAGGAAGTTCATGAAAAAGATCCGGGATTGAAAGTTTTGTCATATGAAGAGCGTTTGATGGCTCTGGGCCTCTACTCACTGGAATTCATAAGAATGAGAGGTGACCTCATTGAAACTTATTGAATGGTGAAACGCCTCGATAAAGTGGAAGTGGAGAGAATGTTTCCTATGGTGGGGAGTCTAAGATCAGAGGACACAACCTCAGAATAGAGGGGCATCCTTTTAGAATGGAAATGAGGAGGAATTTCTTTAGCCAGAAAATGCTGAATCTGTAGAATTTGTTGCAATCGGTGACTGAGGAGGCCAGGTCATTGGGTATATTTAAGGTAGACATTGATAAATTTTTAATTAGTCAGGGCATGAAATGATATGTTGAGAAGGCAGGAGATTTGGGCTGAGGGGGAAATTGGATCAGCCATGATGAAATGTAGGAGCAGACTCAATGGACCAAATGGCCTAATTCTGCTCTTATATCTTACGGTCTTATGTCTTACTGAATGATAAATAACTTGTTTCTCAGTTCTGATAGAAATAGCAACCAGAAAAAAATTTCTCGCCATATTTGATAACAAGATTTCGGTGAGCATTTTGTACATCAGATTAAGATTAATAGACTTGTAAACTGTAAACATAAAGGAGATATAGAACATGCAACAGTACAGCACAGGAACAGGCCCTTTGGCCCACCATGTCTGTACTGACCATGATACTGATCTAAACTAATCGTAGGATTCCCAGAATTTTGATATCATGTGAACCCCACACATAATACCGATAACCCAAACAATACCAAAACCAAGATTCAGTTTTGCAGGGGAGAGGATCAGCAGAAACTTCAACTATGGGTAATGATGACCTTTTACAGAATGATCAACAGTAAAACAACTCGACAATGTTCAACAACTGAAGATCTTAGCACTAAAAGCAACAGAATTTAAATAAGTTCCAAACTAATAAAAATACTTTGACTTGTTACCTGAGGAATTCTACTTAAATACAACCAGAAAGCAAATTAGCAGAAGAGAAATCTCAAGTTGTTGCCTTGGTAATACCGATTTCATATATACTGATTGCTTGCCCATATGCAGCTCCACTTTTTCAATGCTTCAAGTATTGTGATTTGTTTTATTTAAGCCCTAGATATCAAAACATTAAATATAGCTTTTTTGGCATCAGGTCCCAGATAATCTGCCTGGATTAATTAGTATATTCCTGTTCTTACGTCATCCAGCTCTTCAAGTAGCCGGAAGCTTCGTCAGGGGTGCTAGATAATAATCTCACTTTCCTTTTTTATCACTTACTTCCCTGGTTAAGCTTTTAGTGATATTCCCTAATATCTCCTTAGTGCCTTGGTGAAGAAAAATCTAATGACATTCTTCTGAAGCACCTTAGAATGCTTCACTGAGTTGAAGGTGCTAAAAGGTTATAGTGTTGTCATTGATGATAAGTATAAGAGCAACTTCACTGATTCAGCTTGCCACAGAACATCCCCATGAAAGTTAACAAAAAAAATATCAGATTCCCACAATCCCAGAGGTTCATTTTCAGATTTGTAAAAGGGAAATAATGTTTGAATGCTTGAGGTCATTCACAAAATGCAGACCTTAAGATAATAGCAAACCACCCTTCCCTTTAAAGCATCTTATGTATTTTATTATGACTCTGAACCTTCCCACTTCTACTCTCATCATTTACTTTCTTGTGTAATGTCGGCTCATATTTTTACCTCCAGCCTTCACCAAAGGAAAATAGAAAATACTAGAAAGTTTCAACATGTCAGACAGCATCTCTGAAGAGAAAAATGGAGTCTGTGTGATCTGCTTGTGAAATATAGAGGAAGTCCTGGAAATAATTTGAACTGCTAAGCACAAAAAGCTAGATTGAAAAAGAAAGGGGCATTGAATGATAGAACTTATTCTAATATCCCTACAGAATGATAATTGAGAGGTTATCCTGTCAGGAAACACAAACAATACATTTGCCATACATAAAAAGTGTCATCCTGTTGATGGTGTGTGAGATGCAGAAGACAGAAATGTGTTCAACAAACGTCGACAGAAGGAGGAAGAGATGCAAACTGCCAAGTCAGCCAGCTGTTGCAATTATCAATCATTCAGTATCTTATACATGTTATATAAAACAACATTTGGCTTGGAAGTTGTTCAGACTTCTCAATACCACAGGCTCATTTGATACACACTTACTTTATCAATCTCAGCACTCTTTCAGATTGTCCCGGGAAGTGTTCTGTGCTGGTTGCCTGTGAAAACGAACAACAGAAAATGCTGGAAATACTCAGCAGTTCAGACAGCATCTGTAACATGCCAATGGCCTTTCAATTTTCATTTCGGGTTTCTAGCATCTGCGATGCATTATTTTTGAGCATGTGCAGATATGTTGTACAGTATCAGACCTCCAGCTGTGTCTGTGTCTACATGAAATCCAGAAGTCTGTGTCTACATGAAGTACTTACAAGGTATAGCCGTTTTCACACTAAATTAAGTGTTTAGTGGTTTATATATCAGGGTATTGGGTGAGAGGTCACAGGAGACTACTGTGAATACTTTCAGCTCTGTGGGAAGCACAGAATGAAGATCTGGAGGTAATAAGGTCCTATAGCCATAATAACCTGTCTTGGCACCAGTGCTCATGTTATGAAAATGTCCATATGCAACTCTGATAATGTGTAGCAGAGGCCTGTACTTCTTGCACAGTGACAAGTCTGTGATCTAACAAGTTTTAACCTATTTCTGATTTATTTATTCAATGGAATACTTGTTCTGATTGACACTCCTAAAATGTTTAACTAGCTGTATTCCATGTCCAGACCACCACACAAATCAGTCTCCACTCTGTTGAGTATGTCTGTATTCCTGTTGCCTTTGGAAAGCAGCCAATATAATCAATGACCCCTCATACCTGAGTCATTCTTTCTTCTGCTCTCTCTTTTCAGACAGAAAATACAAAATCTTGAAAGCACATACTGCCAGAGTCATGGACGTTTTCTATCCTGCCATTAAGAAACAACCAGACCTCTCATAAGCTGAAAATGAACTCTTGATTCCAGTCTGCCTCAGTGTGGCCCTTGAACCTGATTTATTGGTACTGCACCTTCTCCATAGCTATGACACTATATTCTGAATTCCATTTCACTTTTTACTACCTTAATGGACTAATATATGGTACAATCTGTTTGGCTGGTGCACAAACAAAAGATTTTCAGTGCACCTCAGTATGTGTGACAATAACAAACTAATACCAACTGTGAGTAATATAAAAATAACAAGCTTAAATAAAATATGTAAAATATAAAACAGAGTGTAAGATCAATAACACTTTATGATTCGAAATAAGATGTTCCTGTAACTCTTACTTTAAACAGTTTCAGTAAAAGTAGAAACCTTTTGTTAACTTGTGAAGTAAAAATAACTGATTACAATTATGCTTAACATAGATTCTGTCATATATCACAGAGTGTCTCCATTTATATGCCTAAGCTACAAGAGAGCAGTTACGGACCTGACAAATAGGTGACCAACATTTTAGAGTGACATATAAAATAGAAGTAAATTACTTTCATTAGAATTACTGAATTATTTAGCAAGAACATATCAAATAAAATGTTTCCTAATAATTGAAACCAAATGGTGAGATAATTATTCATCATTACAGCCATAAAGACAATACTGTATAAAATTCAGGAATGTGACAAGAAACTGTCATTGATAGTCCACACACAATGAATGCCCTTAGTATCCCCCATTTATAGCAACAAGATTTGATAAAATCTGAATATGGCAGAAGGATGTAATTACAAAGAACATATTATGCTGAATGAGGTTTAAGATATTTTTGAAATATAGCTCTTTTTTTAACTAACTGGACCAGTCACAAGAAATAACAGCAAGACTGTGTTGTTGTTACAGATTGTGCGATTAAACAATATGATACCATATTGTACTTGAGGGAAAAAACAAAGGCCAGGAAGGCTTAAAGAAGGGAACACAGAGTGTTTTAATGAAGGAAAGTATTTAGTACTTCAGTAATATTTGAGTAATATTGTAAACATGTTGGTTACATAACGTATTTCTGGTTATATGTAAAAGTGCGTAAATGGCATACATCATCACACTGCCATGTCATATAAATGCACACCTCACTTAAAGTTAACATAGAAACATTAGAAAACCTACAGCACAATACAGACCCTTTGGCCCACAAAGCTGTACTGAACATGTCCTTACATTAGAAATTACTTAGGGTTACCCATAGCCCTCTATTTTTCTGAGGTCCATGTACTTGTCCAGGAGTCTCTTAAAAGACCCTATCATATCTGCCTCCACCACCGTCACCAGCAGCCCATTCCATGCACTCACTACTATCTGCATAAAAAAACTTACACCTGACATCTCTCACATTAAGACTCACATCCCTCAGTTCCCTTGCTTTCCTTTCAATTAGTTTTGTGTTTTGGAGTAACAAAACATAACAGCGGTGATGAGGAAGTTTTAGATGTACCCGAGACGACAACCTACCTGTTGAAGTGCAGCAAGATGTTTGAGTTTTAAAAAGTGTAGCAAGATGCAGTTGAGTAATAAATGCTGCGGCACGTGCTTCTTTTGGAAGTTACAGAGATTGCTAAGTTAAAAATAGGCAGAAAATGGAATAATTCATGGGTTCATAAACAGTGAGCATCAAGTGATAATAATCATACAAAAGAGCCGAAGTTGCTGGCTACATCAGAAAGATAGACCCACTTGATTACTCAGTAGATAACTGGCTCAAGTGTACTGAGCTATTGGTACAGTATTTTGAAGAAAATGAAATAGCCAATGAGAAGCAAGTACCAGTTTTGCTGAATGGGTTTAGAGGCATACAGTTTGCTTAGATGTGTAACTGCTCCAACTAAACCACCAGATGTGGAGCAAACTTAAGACTCAATAGTAGAAATTAATGATGAAGATTTATTCAGAGAATAATACAGGAAATAATCAAACAAAGAGATCACTGACTCAGGACTTGAGCACACAGAACTCGAATCCAGGACTCAGCAATATGCACTTGTCCAGAATAAACTTAAATAGGACATAAGGCACAGGAAACCCTTGCAGATCGAAATGAAAAACCAATCACTTAAGAAAGATAAGCACAAGGAAACCATATTCACATAATGAGCATCACAAAAAGCACAGTGACAGCTTAATTAAAACAAAGCAACTCTAATAAACTCAAATAACTGGTGTTCAGGTGCATCAAGACCTGCCACTACCCAGCACCCCTCAGTGGTCTGAGGGTTCATGACAAAATTCAAGCAGTGGTGGATGTCCAAGGCCAAAGGATGTGGTCTTTTTCAGGATCTATCAAGTACTGTAATAGATTCCTGCCAAACCTGGCTACTACGCTCCACACCTTGAACTCATCACTACAGATCAGGTAGAAATGGCAATGGACTAAACAAAGTGAGGTTGCTTTCCAAAAGGCAAGAGAAATGGTGATGTCAGACACTGTACTCACACATTATGATACAGATCATCCAGTGAAGCTTGCCATGCATGATTTGGGAGGCTGACACATCCAGACAAGGGGTGTCCAGAGCTGTCAGAACCACTTTCTGCAGTCCCAGAGTCAACTCCTACAGCCACACGGGGGAGGTCCCAGAACCTGGGTTTCTTCCACAGGACCCAGAACCTCGGATAGTTTTACAGGCACAATTCTCTCCTGCCAAGTGGAGTGAGAAAAGATGTTATCCTCATGGTACTGTATTTAATATTTCAATAATATTTGAGTAAAATTGTGAGTATAATATTTGATTAAACATTCTTTGTTGTTTACATAATGTGTTGTTGTTTTTCTGTAAAAGTACATAAATGGTATGTCATCATGCACGTCTCACTTAAAGTAAAAGCAAATTAAGGCTCTCATCTCTCAGTTCCTTTGCTTTCCCTTCAATTAGTTTTATATTTTGGACTTTTGGTGGAAAGAGAAGGAGGGAGGCAGAGGCATTAAAGAGAATTCAAGTGCTTAGTGCTTTTTTACAAACTAGAGACAAAACAGCTTTTAGCAGAACAATAATATTCAGGAATGGTAAAGAGGCCAGAACTGGAGGAGCACACATATAAGTAGGAAATATAACCCTCATTTGCCTTTATTTTGTATATACACATTCATAGAAGGTGCTGAAAATAGGTTTTACAACTTATAATAAACTACATCGTTACAATTATAGGGACAGGGAATATTCAGTTCTTAGTGTGGCCTTTTGCTTATTGAATGCCTTATTTAACGAAGAAGGGAGTTACATCTATTTCAGGATAAATTTCCTAGACATGTTGTGGGTTTCAAACTCCTGATGCTTATTAGTACACTATTCTGAGTTAGAACAGATGGTTCTTTTATGAGTTGAATCTGACTTTATTATGCATGCTGTGATCAAGGATTGCATGCAACATGACTAACGAGTACCCTTCAATAACAGTGTTTTATTAAAAAACAGAAGTGAATGCTGTCCACCATCACATCTCTCTGGCCACTACAAAACTGGTAAATAACCACTTCTTACCTATAATCTATTGTAATCCTAAAGCAAATAGATTTATCAGCAAAATGATTTATTTTATATAAAAATAGAACTGTGCAGTCGAAAGCCACAGCAGACATAATCAGAAAGCAATAACAAAAATAAGCATTCCAAATCAAAGCTTTGTTTCTCTCCGCTCAACATATTGAAAATCTTTTGCCCCTGAGATCTCTTATCCCTCAGCCTCCAGCATCTTTGAATTCTCAGTAATTTCAACCACCATCTCATTCATCCCGATATTTCCCTCTCATTTCTGAGTTTGTATTGTTTCTGTCTTCTCTATAAACTCATCTAGTAGAATCTTTGATCCTTCCATCTTATGATGTCTCATGCTTTCTCCATCAACACAGTCCCTGGTCACTTCCATGTAAAGCTTTATTCTGAAAGTCTCTTCCTCCCTCTCACTTCAACTCCATCCCAATTCCAACCCTCAAACAAATTCTCATCAGTTATTTACAGTAGTCTCCACCTCACCATTCATCACAGCTTTTCAGTTGCTGCCAATATACTCAAACAAGCCCACACTCTATTAAAATCATCAGCACCAGTGGCCCATAAGCACAAGGGATTCTGCAGATGCTGGAAATACAGAGTAGCACAGATAAAATGCTGGAGGAACTCAGCAAGTCAAGCAACATCTCTGGAGTGGAACATTTCAGGCTGAGACCCTCATCAGGACTCTTTATTCCTCTCCATTGATGCTGCCTGACCTGCTGAGTTCCTCTAGCATTTTGTATGTGACTCCATAAGCATGACCCTCCACCTTCCTCAAATCTGAGAGACTTTATTTATAGACAACTAGTTTATCCATTTGCTGCCAGAACCGTTCTGAACTCTGTCCAAAAACAGAAGTCTGGAAATGGAGACACAAGAGACTGCAAATGCTTGAATGTGGAGCAAAAATAAAACTGCTGGCAGAACTTTTCAGGTCAGGAAGCATTGTGGAGAAAAATGGACAACCAGAGTTTCAGGTTCAGACCCTTCACTTAGATTGAGCTTCCACCCAATTATTCACTTCTGAAGAAACAACTGCATGATATTTTTGAGAGCTGATGGGTCAGCTGAGAATGAGCTTCCCTGCGAAGAACTGTATATAGAAGCAGGAAACAGGGGCAGTGTGCTCTAATAGTCAGAGAGTTGTTGAGAATTCCCAAGGCAGAGTCAACTCTGAATGGGTCATGATGTGGTCAGATATTTATGGGCTTTAGTGATCTTATGCACCACTAATTAATAAAATACATGACCTGTTCAACAGTCTGATGCTCCATATTATCACGTATTGTAACGTGAGCGAGAACTTTCTTGGAATGATGGCAATCTCGTGCTGAACTGTTGCCGTCTATCAGCTTGTGTCATTAATGTTGGGTGTGCATTACTGGTTTTACTGATGCTTCCCCTTTGCACTCCAAAGTTAAATCCCCCATACAACCCAAGAGAAGATCACAAATTTACAGCAACAGAACACCCCAGGTTCAGAACCCCTCACCAAGTAACCTGTCTGCAGAACATTCATCAGGTTAGAGTTGGTACAGAAATGAACTCTTTCTTTTGAATTGAGTGAAATGGCTGCAAGGGATAATGGTAAGTAAAAGATAGTATGTATTCTTTGAATCAATTATGTTAATGTTTCAATTACTTAGTGGCATTAACTGATACATGTCTTTCACCTTTTTAATAATTCTTATTTTAAATATTTATTTGATTTCTTACTGTATCTGAAATTCAATTACAATCAAGAACATTCAAAGGGATTTGACTGTTGGCAAAGCCTTACGGCATGGCCTAGCCAGTTGTCAATGAGTTTTTTGAAGTGTTTCACTGGCAGAGGTCCTTTGTTGCACCTCATGGACACCAGTATCTTCATCAAAGCCTTGCCATAGAATAATTATTCATACGGATTGGAATGGTTTAGGGTAGGAAGCGGACATTAATATGTGAATGAAATCTTCAGAAAAGAGTAATGCCCAGTGAAAGAGACTCAGAGCTAAAAGCAAGTCTGATCCAATAAGTTAAACTCAAGTTCAGGTCCCTCATTCCACTGCAAACAGAGCCACTCTTTAAGAAATCTTCATTACATTCTCTGTTGAATAGTTTTGGAAGGTTTCCAAGAAAATTAAGCAACCTTGGAAATATTTATTTAGTTAGTGATACAGCGCGGAGTAGGCCCCCCTGGCTCTTTGACCTGTGCCAACCCAGCAGCCCCTCCACTCAAATTAGCCCTAAACTATTCATGGGACAATTTATGATGACCAACCTGGTACATCTTTGGAATGTGGGTGGAAACCAGAGTACTCAGGGAAAACACATACATTCCATGGGGAGTGTAATGTACTGTGTGAGTATTCATAGGTCAGAGTGTGTATGACGTCAGAACGGGGGTTATAGAAAATGGAGGTCTGGTGAATAAATGTGGTTGTTCAATCTACAGCGGTGTCCGAGTCACATCAATACTACATGGTGTCAGAAGTGATTGCGAGAAGGAAAAAAAGAGTAGAAGATGTCACAGTTACAGCCACCATCAAGTTTAAGCCTATGAGGTAATCTTGCTGAGAACTGGAGAATATGGCTCCAGCAGTTTGAGTTGTTTTGCACCGTTAGCGGCGTAGCTGAAAAGATGGAGAAAGTGCAATGTGCTACGTTTCTGCATGTGGCAGGGGCTGAGGCAATAAAGGTTTCCAACACATTTATCTTCCAAGATGATGAGCAAGATAAAATTGAAATGTTGAAGGAAAAGTTTCAAGATTACTGCGAACTGAGAAAAAACCTATCATACATCCAACACTTATTTTTTTATGAGGGCTCAAGGACTGTCAAGGACCATAGATGCCTATGTAATAGATTTGATGAACAAGACAAAAAACTGTGAGTTCGGACAACTGCATGATTCTTTAATACATGACAGGATTGTATGCGGCATGCAAGATGATCATGAGAGAGGTGGAGCTTACGTTAGAAAAGGCGATTGATGTTTGCCGTGCCAGCGAGATCGTCAAGTCCAGTTAAAGTGCTTAATGGAGAAGTTGAAGTGCACAAAATTAAAACTGTGAAAACCGACAAGAGTAGGATGAAGCCAGCTCCACAGGATGATCAAAAGGAAGTTAACTGCAACAGATGTGATTATAAACATGGATACAGAAAATGTCCAGCCTTTGGTAAGACATGCAAATTATGTAGAAAAAAAATCATTTTGCAAAGATGTGCAAATTGCAGGAGCATGCAAGGAAAATGCATGCTGTGGAACAGAGTGAGGGCAACAGTGACATGTTCATTGGCACAGTTGAAGTGGAACAGAAGGTATGCATCAAGAATATTGACAATGCAGAGATGGAGGATGAAGATGATTGGACTCAGGATCTGCTGATAAACAGGAGGAATGTGACATTTAAGCTTGACACTGGGGCAAAGTGCAATGTAAAGTCAGCAGAAACATTCAACTCACTGGACATCAGAGGAAAAGTTGGAAAATCCACCTGCAAGCTTGTTGCATATTTTGGCCACAAGACAGCGCAATTGGGAAAGAAAACACTCACCTGTGTGTACAAAGGACAAACACACAGGATAGAGTTTGAGATAGTACAGCAACATGTTCCAGCAATACTGGGCAAAGCAACATACACAAAGCTAGGCCTGGTGAAACAAACCTATGGTATTGAGAAAGAAAATGACATTCTCAAAGACTTTGCTGACTTGTTTTCTGGATTAGGATGTTTACCGGGGAAACACCATATCCAGATTGATCCAACTGTTGCACCAGTCGTGCATGCTCCCAGAAAGATTCCAGTAGCTCTCAGGGATTGAGTAGTGGAGGAGCTACACAGAATGGAACAGATGGGAGTCATAACGAGACAAATAGAACCGACCGACTGGGTGAATAGTATGGTGACAGTTGTCACAGAGAAAAAGATGAAGATTTGCATGGATCCACAAGATCTCAACCGAGCCATCAACAGAGAGCACTATCCGCTGCTCAGGGTTGAAGAGGTTGTGTCCCGCATGCCTAATGCGAAATACTTTTCAGTATTAGACACAAATCAAGGTTTCTGGCAGATCAAGCTAGATGAGCAAAGTTCTAAATTATGCACTTTCAACACACCCATAGGGAGATATTGTTTCCTGTGTCGACCCTTTGGGATTTCTTCTGCATCAGAGGTATTCCAGAGGTCCGTGGCACAAATGATTGAAGGCCTGGACGGGGTGATCAACATCATTGATGATTTGCTGATATGGGGTGACACAATTGAGGAACATGATCAGAGACTGAGGAAGCTTCTGGAGAGAGCACGTGAGTACAATCTAAAACTGAACAAAAGTAAATGTAAGATCAGAACTACAGAGATCAGATACATAGGTCACGTACTCAGCGCTGATGGGCTAAAACCAGATAATGAAAAGGTCAAGGCTGTGGTACAGCTACCACCACCCAAAGATAAGCAAGGACTATTGAGATTCATGGGCATGATACAGTATCTTGCCAAATTCATTCCCAACTTTTCGGAGGTCAGTGCTCCACTTCGAAAGCTACTGGAAAGCAACACTGAATGACATTGGGAAGACGAACAAAAGAAAAGCTTTGACACATTGAACCGGTTGGTTACCAATGCCCCAGCACTCAAATTCTATGATGTCAATAAACTGGTGACGATGTCTGTGAATGCCAGTTTGGAGGGAATAGAAGCTGTTATACTGCAGGATGGGAGGCCTGTGACGTATGGCTCATGAGCACTGACGGACTGTCAACACCGATATGCTCAAATCGAGAAGGAATTATTTGCCATAGTTTATGAATGTGAGAAGTTCCACCAATATGTATATGACAAAGAAATCCAGGTTCAGAGTGACCATAAACCACTTGAGAGCATCTTCAAAAAGCCAATTCACTGAGCTCCTATGAGGCTGCAAAGGATGCTTCTCAGGCTACAGAGGTACACTCTCACAGTTACCTATAAGCCAGGAAAAGAATTGTACACCCCTGATGCTTTGAACCATGCTTACCTCAAAGATCAAAAGGAAGAGTTGCTAGGAAGAGAGTTGAAGGTCAACTGGGTTACACCTCAGCTACCTATTTCTGAGGAGTAGTTGAACATGTTCAGGAAAGCGACTGCAGATGATCCTGAAATGCAAATGCTAAGAAACATTACAATCAACGGATGGCCAACCAAAAGAAAAGATGTTCCAAAAGAAATACAGAAATACTGGACATTTAAAGAGGAAATCAGCTATGCATCAGGACTAATGTTCAAAACGGCAAAACATCGTACCAAACCAAATGAGACAGGAAATGCTCAGCAGAATTCATGAGTCACACCTGTGTATAGTGAAATGTAAAGAAAGAGCAAGGGACATTCTCTATTGGCCAGGTATGTCAACTCAGAGGACATTGTGTCTCAGTGTGCAGTCTGCAATGAAAACAAAAACAGCAATCCAAGAGAGCCTTTGCTTCCCCATCCACTACCAGGAAGACCATGGGAGAAGATTGGCACAGGTCTCTTTCACTCCAATGGTGCAGAATATCTGCTTTGTGTGGACTACTGTTCAAAATATCCGGAGATCACCAAGTTAAGGGACACATCCAGTCAAGGTGTCATAACCGCAATGAAGTTGACATTCGCAAGACATGGTATTCCAGATATTGTCAATAGTGACAATGGTCCACGATATGCCAGTGGTGAGTTTAGAGGGTTCTCAGAAAGCTGGGAATTTCAACATGTTACTTCCAGTCCAGGGCACACTCAGTCAAATAGACAAGCAGAGAGTACTGTACAGACTGTCAAGAACATACTCAGGAAGGCACAGAGCAGCAATGGTGACCCTTACATTGCTCTGCTTGACTACCACAACACACCGATTGAGGGTGTGGGGTTCTCTCCTGCACAGCTGTTGATGGGACATCGTCTGAAGTCCAAACTGCCAACATCCACAACTCTACTGACTCCTGAAGGTAATGCTCAAGTACATGACAAGCTAAAGTACAAGCAAATAAAGCAAAAGAGCTACTATGACAGACATACAAGACAGTTGCCAGATCTGCATACAGGTGAAAATGTCAGCATACAGAGAGGAGACACTTGGCAACCAGCTGTTGTTGTGAACAGACATCAGCAACCAAGATCCTTCATAGTTCGCACGCCAGATGGAAGAGTTTACAGGAGGAACAGGAAGCATCTGCTGAAGACAGGCAAGAGGGAGATTCCACGTACAGATGCACAGGACATTTCCACGGATACAGACATGGAAACAAACGACAGCAAGAGTGAGGGGTGCGACGAAACCCCACGACGCAATGAAGGTGAAGGTTTGGTGCAGGCCGACAGGGGTGGAAATGCAGACCACAAAGACACAGAGGTCACTCGAGAGACTGACTCTGATGAAGGACAAGCATAGTCACAGTTGTATTGCACACTGTCTGGGAGACAAGTCAAACTTCCAGCTAGATACAGAGACTAGATCTACCTACAGTCTCACACAGTTTGAGGCAAAGTCACACATATTACAAGGTCCAAGGTGTGAAATAAAAGGTTTATTAGTCTATGTTAGTAAAAGAAAATATACTGCTGTTAGTATTGTAACATTCAATGTAGAATACAGTATAAGAAGTTAAGATTTTTTTTTAGTTTATGTCATGGCTGTTGCAATGTAAAACAAGTCATACCTAGAGGCATTGTTTTGGTAATGCACAGTGTTGTAAAATAAAATCTTGAGAAGGGGGATGTAATGTACTGTGTGAGTATCCGTAGGTCAGAGTGCGTATGACGTCAGAACGGAGGTTATAGAAAATGGAGGTCTGGTGAACAAACATGGTTGTTCAATCTACAGTGGTGAACGAGTTACATCAATACTACAGGAAGGACATGAAGAGACTACAGAATGGCGCCAGAATTGAACACTGAACCCTGGAATGGCCTGAACTGTGATAGAGTCATGCTAACCGCTACACTACCATGACACGCATATGATGTTGCTTGATTACTTCTAAAGTCAGAGAGCAGTTATCTAAATGTTTTCATATTCCACACAGCAAAATGAGAAAATTGTAATAAATATAATACAAACCTGAAACAATAATGAAAATAATTTATTCATACCAACTCCTGTGATAATTGCATTAGTAGAAGGTAGTTCCTCTTCCATAAATGCTTTTATAACTCCCCTAACACAACGTCACAGTGATCTCATTTTAGTGAAAATTCATAGCTATATTAAATTTTGCCATTTGTGTGCCTATGCTGTCTCAAGGAGTGTGAAAATATTTAACTACAGTCAGCAACATACAGTACTTGGATTCTGACCAAAAATAATCTTCTATGTGTCAGTTGAATGGGGTTAAGCCAAGTCTACTCAGCACCAACATGATACTGAAGATTAGAACTGATTCAATGTGGGAGCATGGTACAGAAACCAACAAAACATCTCATTACTGCACTAATCAACTGTTTTCTTAGCAGGAGCTTATCTTTGTGATGACATACTAATAGCTGCAACTCCTAATCAGAATTATCACATAGCATTCTTTATTCAAGCCCACTGCCAACCAAGTCTCTCTATTTTGGATCTCTGATTCTTTCACAGTCAACCAAATGTAGGAGCACTAACTTTAAAATGACCCTGAACTTTGCTAGTCCTATTCTGACTTTCTCACACTTCCTGGTGACGAATCAGTATCCATGCTACCGAACACCTTTCAATCTGAACTTTACCCAAAACATTGCCATTCGGAGCCTTCAAATCTACCCACCTCAAACAGATCTCCAATGCCATCCTATGCTGAATCAGGAAGGTTGCAGTGCCACGATAGCACTCTCAATCAAAACTGTTACATTAATCAATCAATAGCTCTGACCCAGACTCCATGTCTACCATCAGCCAGCATTCTCAGTTATCATCATCATCATCACCATCATTATGTGTCATGTCGTATGATGTGAGTGAGCATGATCCTCCATCTGTCTTTAATCTGAGTTCTAATAAACAGGAATTTTTGCCTGTCCACCCTTTGATGAAACTCATGAATCATGCATCAGTTGTTCCCATACCTGCAGAATGTTCGGGCTTCTCTTTCCTCAGTACATGTCCCAGAAAGACTAGCTGCCATTGATTGATGATATTGACTCTTCTTATTCCGGCTTTTCGCAACACTTCCTCATTTGTTACTCTGCCTTTCCATGATATTTTCATCATTCTTCTCAAAAAGCACATTTCTGCAGCTTCAACTCTTCCTTCATTTTGTTTTATATTGTCCAACATTTGCTTCTATATGTTAGTGTGGAATTACATAGCACCACAACACTCTGGAGTTTGATACTCATGGAAATTGTGTTATTCTTTTGTATTTTGCTCAAATGCTCAAACTTACATACATTTAGCAGCTCCATTCCTTCTTCTAATTTCAACATCAGCCATACTGTCAAATGTTATCATGCTTGTTAAGCAATTGAACTTCTATTTTGTTTAATTCTTTCATGCCCACTTTCAGTTCAGATTTCTTGCAGTTGATGGTTAATCCTCTCTTTGTCACTTTCTTTGACAACTTTATCTCATATTTCTGGGAGCTTCACTTTAGAAGTAGCTATCAGTACTGTGTTGTTTGTTGTTCAAATTGTATTCACCAATTACCATGCCTGGAATACTGCTAATTTCTCTTAGAGCCTTCTCACAAGAAAGTTGAATAGATCGGGCGAGAGAACAGAACCCTGTCTGACTCCCCAGTTAATCTGGACAAGATCACTTTTCTCATTTTCAGCTCCCATTCCTGTTCTTTTGTTCCCAGTAAAAGAAAATTCTGATGTTTCTGATATCTTTTCCATCAATGTCCAAGTGCTGAACGAGTTTTATAATCTCACTTTATCAAAAGCTTTGGTATAACCAATGGAACAGTTTCATTTCTAGCCCGTTTTAATTCAGTGGCCATGATCTAACCACCCTAACAGCCACATTATCATAATGCCAGCTAGAACTCATTATCAGCCAAGATTCAAACTGTTCTTCAGTCAGCCCAGGGTTAGTTGCTCATTTCCTACCAGGACAATCAGCCATACACCCTAAATCCACCATACATTTGAGAACATTATTCATTTTTCATGCTTTCTTTGATAAAGTATGCAACAGTTTCAACAAATAAGGCATAATTAAAATATTGACTTATATTCATTCTCATTGTAGATACTGCCTGACTTGCCATGTGTTTCCAAACCGTGGCAGTTTCTGTTTGAGATTTTCAGCTCTCATGATGTTTTGCCTTTTATTTAAAATCAATTTTCTCAGTCCGGTGGTCACTTTTGCAAATCACACAATAGTTATGTAATCAAAGCTGAACTGTGTTCCACTGTAGTAATTTCCATCTCCCTCAGCAGTGTGATGTTTCAGCCACCATGACCAGCAGTAAGAACTGAATAAACTTCCAACATCATTCTGTTCCGGGAGTGGGGAAGTTATCAAATGCATTTAGGAAAGAGGAGCTATCTTTTACTAATGCAATTATGAGCACAGGGATTGGTATGAATAAATTATATACATTAATAATTCAGGGTGCATCATGCTTATTATAAATTTCTCAAATATAGGTACTCTACCTATTTTAAATGCTTTGCTTAAAACAGTATACTCTTCATATTTCAAGACATTTTTGTGTTTAAAAATCAAAAGATTTGATTTTAAAAACAAATACAATACAGCAATATCAGAGTTTATTGCCAATTTATTTGGATTGTTACCTAATTTGAATTAAACAACTTGAAGAAAAAGTAATTTTACTTTTAAGTGTGTTATTATGGAACTTTTTCATCTTAACCATTAACCTTTCTGACATTAGAAATAATTTCTTTTAATTTCTTAATTTGTTCACCTGGTCATGTCCATAAAACCAAAGTTGTTCTTTTTCTTTGGTAAAACTGGCTCTCTAAAGTGCCAGAAACAATAAAAGGTAATAAAATCTTTGAAATAATTTCTTGTTTAAAACCGGAACAAGTCTTTCAGTTCCTTTGTGTTTAACATTTCCTCTGATAAAAATAAAGCAGAAAACGGTGGAAATATTCAGCAGGTCAAGATCCTGTTACAAAAAGTTGGCTCTACATGATCTGGGTTGGGTGTAAACACTGGCAATCTTGCAATGTCTTCAAGAAAACTATCATTATGGAGACCTATCAAGAATGCTTGTAGAATAAATAGAAATACAGATGTTTACCAAATCTTAACAAAAAAAAAATTCCTCAAGGAAATGAACATTGTGGATGCTTCTCAAGGATGAAATTAAAGCACAATCTGAAAGTTTGTGTGGCATATTGCAGCAATGAACAACCACACCTGCAATAAGTACATGCACCTCAGGAAACATCCCCTCAGAGTTATTAAGCTTGAAATTGAGGTATGCACATTGCTATATGCTAAAAGACAACTTACTTGGATATTTTGATGTTGTGATGTCTTTCTGTTCTTTCATCACTACCTGGCCAGGTTGTAATTCTTGGCTGAGTACAAAAAGACCCAAGTGTAAGATAGTCACTACAGGAAGGGGAAAGGTATATATATATAAAACATGAATGGTCTTTAAATCAGAAGAGAGGTGGAATGTAAGGAGGAGGACAGGGTACTTTCACCTGTTGTACTTTCAGTCCTATCCACAGTACATAATCTCAGCAATGATAGCACCAGTGAAGCCATGCGCCATACTTTCTTTTGAGTTAATAACAACCTTTAGACCACAAGACCATAAGACATAGGAGAAATATAAGGTTATACGGCTCATTAGTTCTGCTCCACCATTCCATCATGTCTGATCTATTATCCCTCTCAATCCCATTCCCCTGCCTTCTCCACGTAACCTTTCACACCCTGACTAACCAGGAACCTGTCAACTTCCGCTTTAAATATACTCAGTGGCTTGGCCTCCACAGATTCACTACAGTCCAGCTACAAAAATCCTTATTGGTTTCTGTTCTAAATGAGTGTCCCTCTACTCCGAGGCTGTGTGCTTTGGTCCTACACTCACCCACTACAGAAAACATCCTCTCCACTAGACCTTTTCATATTCAATAGGTTTCAATGATATCCCCTCTCATTCTTCTAAACTCCAGTGAGTACAGGCCCAGAGCCATCAAACACTTGTCATACTGTATATTAATCCTTTCATTCCCAGAATCAGACTTGTGATTCCATAGGTTACATGGTGGACACAACATTGTAGGCCAAAGGGCCTGTAATGTGCTGTAAATTTCTAAAAAAAAATCTATGTTTGAACCTCGTATGAACTCTCTCTAATCCCAGCATATCTTTTCTTTGATAAGGAGTCCAAAACTGCACACAATACTCCAAGTGTGGTCTGGCCAATGTCTTCTAAACCCTCAGCATGACATACTCTGGTCCTTTCGAAATGAATGCTTACATTGCTTTGACTTGCTAACACTGACTCAACCTGAAAATTAACCTTTAGGGAATCCTACACAAGGACTCCCAAGACCCTTTGCACCTCTGATTTTTGAATTTTCTCCCCATTTAGAAAATAGTCTGCGCCTTTATTTCTTCTACCTAAGTGCATGGGCATACACATCACTACTCTATATTCTACCTGCCACTTCTTTGTCCACACTCTCAATCTGTCTAGGTCTTTCTGCTGAGTCCCTACACCCTCATCACTATCTGCTCTTACACCTATCCTTGCATTGTCTGCAAACTTATTCATAAAGCCATCATTTCTGTAACCCAAATTGTTAACATATAATGTGATAAGACACAGTCCCAACACTGAACCCTGTGATAGATAGATAGATAGATACTTTATTCATCCCCATGGGGAAATTCAACTTTTTTTCCAATGTCCCATACACTTGTTGTAGCAAAACTAATTACATACAATACTTAACTCAGTAAAAAAAAATATGATATGCATCTAAATCACTATCTCAAAAAGCATTAATAATAGCTTTTAAAAAGTTCTTAAGTCCTGGCAGTTGAATTGTAAAGCCTAATGGCATTGGGGAGTATTGACCTCTTCATCCTGTCTGAGGAGCATTGCATCGATAGTAACCTGTCGCTGAAACTGCTTCTCTGTCTCTGGATGGTGCTATGTAGAGGATGTTCAGAGTTATCCATAATTGACTGTAGCCTACTCAGCGCCCTTCGCTCAGCTACCGATGTTAAACTCTCCAGTACTTTGCCCACGACAGAGCCCGCCTTCCTTACCAGCTTATTAAGACGTGAGGCGTCCCTCTTCTTAATGCTTCCTCCCCAACACGCCACTACAAAGAAGAGGGCGCTCTCCACAACTGACCTATAGAACATCTTCAGCATCTCACTACAGACATTGAATGACGCCAGCCTTCTTAGGAAGTACAGTCGACTCTGTGCCTTCCTGCACAAGGCATCTGTGTTGGCAGTCCAGTCTAGCTTCTCGTCTAACTGTACTCCCAGATACTTGTAGGTCTTAACCTGCTCCACACATTCTCCATTAATGATCACTGGCTCCATATGAGGCCTAGATCTCCTAAAGTCCACCACCATCTCCTTGGTCTTGGTGATATTGAGACGCAGGTAGTTTGAGTTGCACCATATCACAAAGTCCTGTATCAGTTTCCTATACTCCTCCTCTTGTCCATTCCTGACACACCCCACTATGGCCGTGTCATCAGCGAACTTCTGCACATGGCAGGACTCCGAGTTATATTGGAAGTCTGATGTGTACAGGGTGAACAGGACCGGAGAGAGTACGGTTCCCTGCGACGCCCCTGTGCTGCTTACCACCGTGTCAGACCTACAGTCTCCCAACCGCACATACTGAGGTCTATCTGTCAAGTAGTCCACTATCCAATCCACCATGTGAGAGTCTACTCCCATCTCCGTTAGTTTGTGCCTTAAGATCTTGGGCTGGATGGTGTTAAAGGCACTAGAGAAGTCAAGGAATGTAATCCTCACAGCACAACTGACCCCATCTAGGTGAGAGAGTGATTTGTGCAGCAAATACGTGATAGCATCCTCCACTCCCACCTTCTCCTTATACGCAAACTGAAGAGGATCCTGGGCGTGCCTGGTTTGTGGCCTCAGATTCTGTATTATCAGCCGCTCCATGGTCTTCATCACGTGCGACGTCAAGGCAACAGGTCTGAAGTCATTCAACTCCTGCGGAATGCTATTAGTCACCAGCAGCCAACTAGAAAAGGCCCCTTTATTCCCCAGCCTTTGTTTTCTGCCAGTCAGCCAGCCAATCTTCTATCGAAGCTGGTATCTTTCATGTAAAACTATTGATTCTTAACTTGTTAAACGGTATCATGTGCAGCACCTTGTCAAAGGCCTTCTGAAAATCCAATCAAACAGCCACTGACTCTCCATTGTCTATCTTGCCTGTTATTTCCTCAAAGAATTTCAACAGATTTATCAGCTTAGGATTTCCCTTGAAGAAATCATGCTGGCTTTGGCATGTTTTGTGACTCTAAAACCTCATCCTTAAAAATGGAATCCAACTTCTTCCCAACCACTGAAGTCAGCTGTACTGGCTTATAACTTCCTTTCTGCTCCCTCCCTCTATTCTTGAAGAGTGGAGTGACAGTTGCAATTTTCCAGTCCTTTAGAACCATTCCAGAATCTGCTGATTCTTGAAAAATCATTTTAAATGCCTTCACATTCTCTTCAGCTTTTTTTTTCAGAACCCTGGGTGTAGTCCACCTGGTTCAGGTGAATTTATCTACCTTCAGACCATTCAGTTTCCCAAGCACCTTCTTCTTAATAATAACAACTACACTCACTTCTGTCCCCTGACATTCACGAATTTCTGGCATACTGAAATGTCTTCCATAGTGAATATTGATGGAAAATACTTATTCAATTCATCTGCCATTTCTTTTTCTCCCATCACTATCTCTACTGCATTATTTTCCAGTGGTCTAATATTCACTCTCGCTTCTCTTTTACTCTTTATATATCTGAAAAAACTGTTGGTGTTCTCATTTATTATATTGGCTGGCTTTCTTTAACATATTATGTTTTTGCTCCTTATGGCTTTTTTTTTTAGCAGTGAGGATTGTTTACCACGTCTGAGCTGCATAGCTCTCAGGGTTGAAAATTAAGTGCACGGGATGTGGTTGTAAAGCATAATGAAAGGTAATTGACCTTAAATATTAACTAGCCTGCTAATTATGCATAGACTTCTGTGCACTTCCAGTATTTTCGATTTTCATCTGTTACTCTGTAGCTACTGACATCAGCAATGCAAAATAAGGGCTTTGTTAGATCTTCAAACACCTTTCTTTAAGGTCAATGTGAGATTCAATACCAAATCTTGAAAACAAAATCTATTTCCATACCACTAAGTAGTGTCAGCATAGGTTTATGGAAGGGAGGTTTTGAACTTATGATTGGAAGGATAGATAAGGAGGTGGATATAATGCACGTGGAATTTCTGAACAAAAAGCGCATCCTCCAGGATGTAAACATGAGAGATTCTGCAGATGCTGGAAATCCAGAGCAGCACACACATAATGCTGGAGGAACTCACAACTCAGAAGGTCAGGAAATAAGTCAATGTTTCAGGCCGAGACCTCTCATTCTCCAAGATGTATCAGCCATAGCTTACTGGCTGGCCTCACCGTTCATATTCCTCTGCCCATTCACATCAACCTTTCAACCCAAGTGGAAATCAGACAGGCATAGTGGAATCCAAGCAGCAAGTAGGACTCATGTGGTATTTACTGACGTCCTGATCCCAAATTGACCTGGCAGCCTTTAGTAGCTTGCACTATCAAAGCAATTTGAACATTTTAAAAAATATCTCTGATGGCATTACTTGGGTTGATGAATGTATGACGTAAAACTCAAAGCACTTTTCACACAGGCCCTCTTCCCAGCACATCATCACCAGACTCATTGGTGTGCCAGGATCTAATTTCCAAACAATTTTCAGCTTCAGCCTTCAGTCAGGCAGCATGGAAGAATAAAAGTGTGCTGAGGCACTATAGAGTCGCTTGTTTGATGTGCACCATTCAAGAAGATGCAACAAGCCAGAGCTCAGGTATAATAGAACGAAAAAGAGTGAAGATTACTTAAAGACAGGAACAAGAAAGTAAGAATTAAGAGGCCATTTCAGATTATAGACTATAGCTATGGGATGTTACTGAGCTTCAAATAGCATCTTGAATAATTTATAGATAAATTGAGAAAAAACTTCAGCGTGGAATGAAATTGAATACTGCAGCAAATGGGATATAATACAGAAAATGGTGATGTATTTACTTTGGTTAGAAAAGTAGCAAAAAAGTGCAATTTCTCCACTGAGAGACGGGAAAAAGTTAATTTGCAGTAGGACCTGGCATGGTTATATATGAATAATATGAAGTTAATATCAGGGTTATGCCTGTTTGTATGGTAGATTGGGTAATATTTCAACCCTTATTTTTGAGAAAGGATTGCTGCATTAAAACAAAGTTATATTGGAATTTATGCTCTGTCTGCCAGAACAAGTGGGATCTACCAATGGCCACACATTTTAATTCCACTCTCCATTTCCATTCAGACATGTCCATCTATGGATTCCTCCACTCTCATGATGAGGCCACACATAGGTTGGAGGAACAACACCTTATATTCCGTTTGAGTAGCCTCCAACCTGATGGCATGAACTTCAATTTCTCAAACTTCCAGTGATTAACCCCACCACTGCACCCCCCTCTCTATTTCCCATCTCCTTTCCCCTCTCTCACCTCATCTCACCAATCAACTTCCCAGCTCTTTACTTCATCACACTCCCTCCAGGTTTCACCTATCATCTGGTGGTTCTCACTCCCCTCCCCCCACCTTTTAAATCTACTCCTCAGCCTTTTTTTCCCCTGTCCTGCAGAAGGGTTTCAGTTGAAACGTCAACTGTAGTTTCACCATGGATGCTGCCTGGCCTGCTGAATTCCTCCTGCATTTTGTGTATGTTGCTCAGATTTTCAGCGTCTGAAGATTTTTTGTTGTTTGTGCTTTATTTTTAATGGAAACTTGGTTTTTGTTTCCCTACCTTTGGTACTATTTGCTTACCTTAGGGAGAAACAAAATCAGGGTTTATTAGAATGATTGTTGGCATATGGAGTGAAGTCAGGGGTAGAAAATAGTGGCAAAATTATATAATGAGACAAAACTGATAAAACAAATTCTATATTGCCCAGAAGTAAGAAGATTATGATATGACCCCATTGAAACATAGATATTTGTTGATATGGAAAAAGCCAGCAGCAGTGTACTCTTATTGACACAATCTAGTAATAGCAGTCACAATCACAATCAAGATTCTGTTCTTTAGGATCTAAATGAGGAGAAAGAACTGTTTTCTTCCTAAAGCTTCTGAGTCTTTGAACACTGTAGCCTAGTTGTGGATGCCCAGTTTGCTAAATAGATTCAAGATCAAAGTAGATAGAACTTTGGAATTAAAAGATTTGGCCTTTGTGTGGAAAGCCTTTGAGGTAGAAAATCAGCCTTGATCTTACTGAATAGTACTTGTACTTGAAAAGCCTCACTGTGTTCCTGATCTTGTGCTCTTATTGTCTTACACAAAATCAAGAAGCAGGTTTTAGAATAAAATCATTTCATTAATTGGACAGTGCAAACAAAATAGGTCAAGCAGCATTCAAATCTGAATGGAAAAAATTTGGCAATAATAGGAGTTTGTTAATCTGGTCAATAGTGAACTAAACAGAAAACTCATAATGAAAATGCAAATTGCTTTACCTAAGTCTGTTGCTTGTTGTGGCAATGATGTGTGTTTGCATTTTGCACGATCAGCAATAGTCTATGTCAGAGCAATGAGCTGTGAATAGCTGTGTGTTATCTTTTGCAGCACTCAAAAGCAATTACCATGTTTATTCAATGTAAGATGTGTCAAAAGCTAATGACCTTTCTGATTAAGAAGGATAAAGATTGTCTTGGATCTATGTTTTAGTTGACTTCCATCACAGGCCTGTCTTGACCCTATCTATTTCTGCAAACTTGACTGGATAATCAATAAGTAAGGTCAATATTCCATGATGTCAGTCAGATACATGTTCTCCCATACTGAAGCAGCAAAACAGAAGCCTCCAGAGGTATTGACATTATAATGAAACTGTTACTATCCAGCACACTATTCTTTCATTGTGTTAATGATACATAAAGGTGAATATACAGTACGTTTACCCCGTCTCTTCACTTTCTTTCCAGTCTGAAGAAGGGTCATTCCCAAAAATGTCAACTGTTTAATCCTTTCCATAGATGCTATTTGACTTGCTGAGTTCCTCCAGCATTTTGTGTGTGTTACTCTGAATTTCCAGCATCTGCTGCATCTCTTGTTTATATATTTACCTCTATTTTTTTGAACTCAACTACAAAAACATAGACAGCAAATCTTGTCCTTTGAAATAGATTCAGAATTAAATGATTTTAATAACTTTGTCATTATAGCAGGTTAATTTAAATTAGGAATTCCACTGCACAAACACAAATATACATAAAATGAAGCGTTGTAAGGCATTGGTTAGTCCATACCTTTGGTATTGTGAGCAGTTTTGGGCACCTAATCTAAGGAAGGATGTGCTGACATTGGGGTTGTGAAGAAATGGTTCAGAAAAATAATCCAAGGGATGAAAGAGCACTTGATGGCTCTGGGCCTGTACTTGCTTGAGTTTGGAAGAATGGGGATGGGGATCTCATTAAAACTTATCTAATGTTGAAAGTATGAGATACAGTGGACATGGAAAAGATGTTTCCAATAGTGGGGGAATCTAGGACCAGAGGGCACAGCCTCAGAATAGAAAGATGTCCCTGAAGAACGGCACTTACAAAACTTACAAATTTCTTTATCCAGAGGATGGAGAATTTGTGAAATTCGTTGCTACATATGGTTGTGGAGGTCATGTTATTTGGTATATTTAAAGTGGAAGTTGATAGCTTCTTGATTAGTAAAAGTGTTAAAGGTTATGGGGAGAAAGCCGGTGAATGGGGTTGAGAGGAATAATAAATCAGGTATAATTGAATGGTGGTGCAGACATGATGGGCCTAAAAGCTTTAATTTCTGCTTCTATATCTTGTAGTCTAAAATAATGCAATACATTATTTATTTATTTCAATTTCCTCTGTATAGAGCTCCAGTTCATTGATGCCGGACATGCCAGAAATCTTAATGTATAAACCTTTATTCCTGGCAAAACACTTTTCAGTTGTGGGTCCAGTCCATTTCTCAGTCAATGCCAATTTATTAATTTTCCAGTATAAATCTTAACGACTCTAAAACCCTGGCATTTTTTCCCAACATCATTCTTGCCAGTGTGTTGAGGATGATTACAGGGTCTCCACTAAGAATAACAGGCTTAGCATAACCAGAGCTTCAGACCTGTAACAGCAGCATGCTGAAATACAACTTCAATAACTTAGCAGGATATCAGATATCAACATGTTTAATTACAGTACTTCATGCTTAAAAATGTATAGTAAAAAACATTCACATTTTGAGTTATCTCATATAGCTTGAATTGCGTATATTACAGTTTTTACTGTTCTGCAGGATACTACAGCAACCATTTTGCACAGAGGAAATCCATTAAACACCCGTGAATTGAATGACTAGTAAATTTATTTTCATGAATGAAGAATGTGATCAATTAAACATCACTTTTACACAAAAACATTATATATTTGTGGCCAAATATGTGAATAACTTACAAAATGGAAATTATTGAAATACTTGAATGAAATACCTATTGCCTCTGCAATTTTGTTGAATTCACATGGTATGGAGCAATTTAACATTTTAGTGGTGGGTGAAAGGGGTATCAAAGGAATATTAAAGAAAATATGAGCATGGTATCAGTACAAAACCAGTATAATTGCCTAGCTTTAGTCCAGTGCTACTATACCTTCAGCGCATTAATTCCCCAGAGTTTATTCAAACATCAATAACCAAGACAACAGATAAACTGCTGGAACAACTCAACGGGTCAAGAGGCAGCTTAGGAGGCAAATAGATTAGCAACATTTTGGATCAAGCCCCTTCATCTGGACTGAAAACAGAACTAGTTTTCTTTTACTTTGGAGTAGTGAGAGAGTGATCTGTATGAGAACGGGACCCACTGAAAAGACCACATCTTGTTGCTTGAGCATTTCACTTGTCCCTGTAAAAAAAAAGTGAGGTTTAAGCAGAGCAGCCATTCTGGTAGTGGTCAGTGTTGGAGTGAGACAGAATTATACTGAGGAACAGAGGCATTGGCTCAGAGGCTTTGGCGAGAAAAAGCAGACACCAAGGTCACCATTTTTAATCGACCGTTGTGTGAATGGGCCAGTGTAGGAGTCTCAGGTTTGAGACTTTGGCATGGAGGCCCAGATGATTAACTAAAAACTTGCCAGAATTACAACTAATTAAATAAAATAGGGGTGAAGGATCTGGTGGTGTATATGCAGCTGCATGATGTGGGAACTGGTGGACCCAGTTATGACTACTGATGACCAAAACTGCAGCAAGACTTGGTTGCTTAAAGAATGCAGACTGGAGGGTTGAACATGCCATGAAATATGTTTAAGGTAGTGGTAAATTGCAACATAGATTTTATATATATATATATATATATAATTAAATAAATAGTGCAAGTAGAGAGCAGACAAAGAAAAAAATAAGTGTACATGGGTTCATTGTCCATTCAGAAATCTGATGGAAGAAGCTGCTCCTAATATGCTGAGTGTGTAGCTTTTGACTTCAGTACCACTTCCTTGATAGTAACAATGAGACGAGGGCATGTCCTGAATGATATGGGTCCTTTTATCAGGCACCGCTTTTCGAAAATGTCTTCGATGCCAGGGAGTCTAATGCCAAGATGCAACTGGTTGTGTATGCAACTCTCTGCAGCTTTTTCCAAGGTGATTTCTGAACTAAAAATGTATTGAATCATTAGCTATGTGGATCCCATCAGGAGCAGTATCACTATAATGTGATTTATATCACTTTTTTATGGCGCACTCAGAAAAGATGATCATTCCACAGAATCATTACCCCGATGGCTGGGAAGCACATTACCAGTTGGAGCACAGAGTGCACTTTGACATGGATATCAGAGAGATGCAATATGGAAACAGGCTCTTTGGTCCTTTGACCCACTGAGTGCACACAGACGATTAACCACCCAGTTACATGTTCCCATGATCTCAACAAGTCCTCTCAAATATATGGTAAATTCCCACAAACTGCCTTGTGAAATGCCGTGATGTCAGCAGTGTAACCTTTTACATTGTGCCTAAAGGAAGAATGCAAAGTGTTGTACTCAGAGTTATATAGGATAGAAATAGACCTAACCTCCCCTGCACTGATCCAACTTGCTTCCCATTTGCCTGCATTTAAACCACATCATTCTAAGCCTTTCCTATTCCTGCTTTTTTGCCACTGTTCAATGATGGCTACTTTCTGAAGATGGGAACTAATTTCTGTCATGTGGAGTTGAAATGTGTTTTACTTAATGGTTGATAACATTAGACAATTAAGTGAATTGGAAAGATTTAGAAGTTTCTGGGCCGAATGTGGCAAATGGGACTAGCTTGGATGGGGCATTTTGGCTGTAATGGATCAGTTGGGCTGAAAAGCCTGCTTCCATATTGTAGGACTCTATTACACATTGCCATATTAGTGGGTTAATATCAAATACCATATATAAACATGGATCGCAATCAGAAATGGTTCAATTTTGTAATAAAGTAGATTTCATTTGAAAACGATCACCCATGTGATTTCCAGGATGGAACAGATTTTGGATTGTGTTGGAATGAAAAAACAGCTATATGATTTGGCCTTTAGATATTAGGTTCCAGCATTTGCAAATGAAATATATCTCATTTTAAAATTGTAATTGCTCAGCAATCACCAGTAAAGCAACTTTCCTTTATACTGCTGTTATATGAATAAGAAACCAGAGGTAATGGGAGCAGAATAAAGGAAAATTCAATTGGCAACAAGTAATTTTAAAGATTCAGAATGGGATAGTATCATGTCAGACAATATGCCTAAACATCAGCAGTTCCCAATAACTGTGTATGTGAGGGAAACACCAAGTTGTTACCCCACAAATATCAGGCTCCTGAACCGGAGTGGATAACTTCACTCACCCCCAACACTGAATTGATTGCACAACCTATGCACTCACTTTCAAGGATTCTACAACTCATGTTGTCAATATGTATTTATTAATATTTTGTTATATTTTTACTTTTTGTATTTGCACAATTTGTCGTCTTCTGTACATTAGTTGTTCATCCAGTTTTGTTTTAGTGCTGTTTTTCATTGATTCTATTGTATTTCTTTGTACTTACTGTGACTACCCACAAGAAAATAAATCTTGGAATAGTATAGGATTTACTTTGATAATAAATTTACTTTGAACTTTGAAGATGGTCTGGTCCTGATTCTGTTAGGGTGCTGCTGAGTGTATATTTGGTTTGATTATGCAGATTCTTGCAAAAAATGTCATTACAGAGCGAATTGAAAAGGATATTGCAACTATTAATGTCCAATTGTAGTACACTCAAAGGACATCTTTATTATCAGTAAGGAATCATGTACAAATCAAAGAAATCTGGCTTAAAGTGATTTAATATTGGGATGTAAAACCCTGGTTAAATTTGACAAATAGTAAAATGGAGGCAAAAAAATGATAGATATTGTAATTAACCAACAAATAAGATGACAGAGGAGTTTCCACTCTTCACTTCTCCATCTGCCTATAAACCCAATTTACCTGGATGCATCTATTATCTGCAAGGTCTTGCTCCCCATATTTCTTACACTATATTATACTGGCTATAAGACCGTAACACCATAAGACATAGGAGTAGAATTAGGCCATTAGGCCCATCAGGTCTGCTCTCCCATTTGATCATTTCCTCACAAATCTATTCTTCTGCCTTTTCCCCATAATATTTGACAGCCTCACTAATCAAGAACCTATCAACCACCACTTTAAATATACCCAATGACTTGGCCTCCACAACTATCTGCGGTGATGAATTCCACAGATTCTCCACTGGATGGCTACAGAAATTCCTCTTTATCTTTGTTCTCAAAAGACATCCTTCCATTCTGAAGTTATGCCCTCTGATCCTAGAGACTCTTGCTATTAGAAACATCATCTCCCTGTCCACTCTATCAAGTATGTTCAATGAAATCGTCCACATTCTTCTAAACTCTGATATAGTACAGGCCCAGAGCCATCAAATGTTCCTTCTACAATAATCCTTTCATTCCAGAGGTAGTTCTCATAAACCTCCTCTGGACTTTCTCCAATGCCAGTGCATCGTTTCTTAGATATGTGGCCCAAAACTGCTCACAATACTTCAAATGTGGTCTGACCAATGCTTATAAAGCACCAATATTGTTTTTATATTCTAGTTCTCTTGAAATGAATACTAACATTGTATTTCACTCCCCTACCGCTTACATAACCTGCAAGTTAACCTTTAGAGAATCCTGTACTTGGACTCCTAATTCCCTTTGCACTTCTGGTTTCTGAATTCACTCTCTGTTTGGAAAATAGACTTTGTTTTTATTCCTTCTAAACTTCATGTATTCCAAACTACTTGACCATACACTTACTTACACTGAATTGCATCTACCACTTTCTTGCCAATTTTCAGTATCTGTCAGAGTCTTTCTGTAGACTCCTTGCTTTGCCAACCCTGCCTGCCCCTCCACCTATCTTTGTATTATCTGCAAACTTGTACATAAAGCCATCAAATCTGTTATCCAGATCATTAACATAGAAAGTGAAAAGAAGCGCTCTGAACACCAAGCCCTGTGGAACACCACAAGACACCACCACCCAACCACAAAGGGCCCCTTTAGTCCCCATTTTTGCCTTCTGCCAGTCAGCCAAACTTCCATCCATGCAAACATCTTTCTTGCCAATGGGCTCTTACCTTGCTGAGCAGCCTCATGTACGAAACATTGCCAAAGACCTTCTGAAAATCTAAGTACACAACATCCACCTTTGTCTAATATGTTTGTTATTTTCTCATTTAATTCTAACAGATCTGTCAGGTAGATTTCCCCTTAAGGAAACCATGCAGACTTTAGCCTATTTTATTATGTACCTCCAGTATACTGAAACCTCATCTTGAATAATGGATTCTAATACCTTGCCAACCACTGACATCAGGCTAACTAACCTATCTTTCCTATGTTTTGTCTCCCTCCGTTTTTAAAGTGTGAAGTGACATTTTCAAATATCCAGTCCTCCTGAACCATTCCAGAATCAAATGATTCTTTAAAGATCATGACTAATACCTCCACAATCTATTCAACTAACTCTTTCAGAACCCCAGGGTATAGACCAGGTGAGTTATCTACCTTTAGACCTTAGTTTCCCAAGCACTTTCTCCGTAGTAATGATGACTCACTTCTGCCTCAGATGCTGCTGAATTTCAGACATGCAATTGCTGTCTTCCATAGTGATGACAAACACAAAATAGTTAGGCATATTACCTATTGTTATTTGTTCCCTATTACTATCATTCCAGCAATCCAATGCCCACTTTTGACTCTCTTTTATTCTTTATATGTCGGAAAAAATTTTTGCCATCCTCTTTTGTCCTACTGGCTGCTTACCTTCGTATTTCATCTTTGCTCTCCTTATTGCTTTTTTTAGTTGCGGCCGTTTTTTTTTTAAAGCTTCCCATCCTTTAGCTCAGGGTTTCTCAACCAGGGTTCCATGACAGATTGTTAGGGGTTCCGTGAGAAGTCATGATTTAAAAAAAAAACATCGTTTTGTTAACTTTACTCTATATGTGATTCCAGTGCTCGCATTGGTGGACAGTTACCGACCAGCCCCGTTAGCAATCTTGTTAAAGGTCTCTCGGCCCAGTATGGCAGTGCGCAGTTGGACTGTGTTTATTTGGTTGAGTCCAGTCTCAGACTTTGATGCAAGATAGGGGAGGCTGTTGATAATTGGTGGGTGCTGTATTGCACAGAGGGGAGGACGGTAGGCTGATAATTGGTGAGTGCTGTATTGTATGTAGGGGAGGACGGTAGGCTGATGAAGAGTGTGAAGTGTGTTTTCCAAGCACCGAATGGACTCACCCAACTTGGTCTGTGACGTCAGCCTCCCCATCCTGAATTACCCTCAATTTCTCTTTACGTGCCGTTGTCTGACTTATGGTGGTGAACAAAATCCACCGGTGTAGTAGAAAATTGGAGGGAAATTTTCATTCAAAATTTCTGGTGTGGTGATTTTTGAAGAAGAGATGGAAGAGGAGGATTCCAGGCCTAGGCCCAAGGACGATTCTGATATGATTGACGCTGAAGAATTACAATCTTCTGAGTAATTTCACTGTCCTACTGTAAAAATGGACATAAAAAGTCCATCTATTTTTTACAAAACTATAACAGATCATGTACGCAACAGGTACACAAAGTACAAACATTAAGTAACAAGGCAGTGAATAAATTGAAATATGATTACTACTGTCTATAAAACAGTTAATTTCCTGGGGAGCCCACTGCTTTCGGAAATCCCCCACTGCACCCATTGTAACTGCATGCTCCCTCTCCAAGGACAGCCGGGCACGGGCATATCCTCAGAAGAGGGGCCCTGGCAGAGCCTTCGACTCCCCACTGCCAGACCTGTGAATGGCCATCTCAGCCAAGTTCAGGAGCAATCAAACGAGTAGATCCTCCTGGTGACCACCCCTTTCCGTACTGGGTGCCCCTATATAAGGAGCACGGGGCTGAAGTGCAACCAGAACTCGAGCAGCAGCCCCTTCAGACACTCAAACAAGGGCTGCAACCTCTCACACTCCAAATATGTGTGGAACACTGACCCGGCCCGGTCACAGAATAGACCGGTGTCAATGAACCTGCTTAAAGACCTATTGCACGGTACTGCCCAATGCAACACCTTCCACACCACATCCCCAATGTAGAGGGGGAAGATCCCTTAATAGAGAGATTTCCACTGGGGCCTTCTCCACTGCCAGATGGTAAAACAGACCGCCAAGGCAATTCTGGTTGGCAGACAAACGCAAGGAAGTGAAAGGTGTGCAAGAACAGCCCAGACAAGAAACGTTTTGGAGCGCCATGGAAGAGCACAGTGTTGGCATCTCCACAGGACAGCTCTCATTGTGTGGGAGCTCTTCTGCACGGTGTCCCAAGGCCTGGGTCTGACAAGCACTCCTGGCCCATCAGGTGGTGGTGAAGCCAGAATCTCTCGTTTTCCTCAAGCCCCCTCAACACCTCCCGTGATAGGATGGGGACCAGTCCCCGTTGCAGCTAGAGCACCATCCTCCACTGGCGTGGGAACACCCTGTCTGGATGAGGATAGACCCCATACTCTCAACAGGTCTCGGTAAAGCTGAGGCAGTTCCCTCAAAGCAGTGTAGCTGATGCTGTCTGCTGGAAGCCGCGTGCCCTCCTGCAAGCTGTATCCCCAGTGGTGAAAGTGCGTCGCCAGCACATGCCATCTCAGAGGGTGGTCGCTGCAGGTATCTCTGCAGGGTTCTGAGGCAGAGAGGCGCACACACACACACACACACACACACACACACACACACACACACACACACACACACACACACACACACACACACACACACACACACACACACACACACACACACACATTTTCTTCTTCGGTTGTCCATCAAAATCTGATGATGATAATGTCCACTCCTTTAACGGTGAGATCTTTGATGACTATACAGTCCTATCCTGGACCCACAAGTTCTATTGCAGGTGGGACATGTATATGTGGTAGTGGTGGTAGTGATGGCAACCATGGCTGCATTTCTCCTGGCTCTCCTCTGCTGTCTTCTGGTTGTTCTTTCCATCTCCAGAATACGAACCCCATCCCTACACAACTGTCGCCAAGTGTTACGGTCAGCAGCAACATCCTCCAGGTCCTCAGGTCTGATCTTGTACTTCCTTAAAGCATTCTTCATCTGATCCTTATAGGGCTTCTTCGGCCCTCCAGCTGAGCGTCGACCATGATGTAGCTGGCTGTATAACACTCTGTGTGGTAGCCGACATGGGGGCATCCTTATCACGTGCCCCAGCCACTGCAGCTGACGTTGGGTGATCATGGCCTCAATACTTCTGCAGTTGGTCTTTACAAGTATTTGAGTGTGAGGCACCCGCTCATGCCGGGTAATTCCCAGGATGCCCTGAAGGCAGCTTATGTGGAAGCGCTCCAAGGACTTGATGTGACGGCTGTAGGTTACCCAAGCTTCACAGCTATAAAGGAGAGTGGTGACACAGACCGCTTGGTATACAGCGACCTTTGTGGAGGGACAAAGGCTCCTGTTCTGAAAGACTCTATGCTGAAGTCTCCCAAAGGCAGCTGATGCCTGTTTAATGTGGCTCCGGATGTCATTGACAATGCCGCTATCCTCAGGGAGAATGCTCCCCAGACATTTGAAAGATGGCACTACTGACAGCTTTTCATCACCAACAGTGAAGGCAGGTAGGGTGGGTGGGACACTGGTACTCCATTGACAAACCACTTCTGTCTTGGTGGTATTGACAGTCAGCCCCATCCTGCTGTACACTCTCACCGCCACAGCAAGGACAATCTGAAGATCCTCCGGAGTATGGGCCACAAGAACACAGTCATCTGCATACTGCAGCTCCAGGACCTGCTCTCTATGGAGTTTGGTGGTTGCGTGGAGCCTCCTGATGTCGAAGAGGTTGCCATCTAATCTGACGTCCACTGCCACACCACTGCTATCCTCAATCTCTTTGTGGAGAAGCTTGGTAACACACAAGAGGAAGATGTTAAAGAGCACTGGCACTAGCACACACCCCTCCCACACCCCTGTGCATACAAGGAAGGGCTCGGACTCTTGTCCTCCTATGGTCACCTAATCAGTCATCCCATCGTGGAACTGGTGGAGGATGTTAACATATTTATTGGGACAGCCAAACCTGAAGAGGACATCTCATAAGAGCTCTCCTTGCACAGTGTTGAATGCTTTGGAGAGGTCAACAAAGGCCATAAACAGGTCTTGATGTTGCTCCCGGCACTTTTCCTGAAGCTGCTGGGCTGTGAAGTTCATGTTGATCATGCTCCTGTTCTTCCTAAATCCACGCTGCAATTCAGGCAGCATTGACTTGGTGATGTTGCTGATGAGCCTCTGAAGCATCACCTTAGCCAGGATCTTTCCAGCAACAGAAAGGAGTGGTATGCCCCTACTATTGCCGCAGATGGCCTTGTCACCCTTGTTCTTATAAATGACAATGATGTTTGCATTTTTGCATTGCTGTGGGATGTTCTCATCAGTCCAGTCCTTGGTGATGTATTGGTAGAGGATGCGCATACACATGTGCCCTCCATTCTTCAGTAACTCGGCAGGGATATTGTCAGTGCCAGGGGGCTTATCGTTCTTAAGGGAATAGACAGCTGATAAAACCTCCTGGAAGGTTGGTGGTAGACTGAGGTCATGGTTGGGAGGAACTTCAGGCAGTTCATTCAGGATGGTGGGGTCTACATCCAGGTCCTGATTAAGCAGGGTGCTAAAATGCTCGCCCCACCTCAGCAGAATGGTATTCTGATTCTTCAGAAGTGTTAGTCCATCTGCTGTTTTCAGGGGAGTAACTCATTGATTTATTGGGCCATAGATGGTTTTGACAGCATTGTAAAAATCATGCATGTCATTATTATTGGCAAAGAACTGAATTTCATGTGCCTTTTCAGTCCATCGCTCATTTTGTATGGCCTGGACTGCCTTTTGCACTTTCCTCCAAGCTGCCTGCCAATGCTGGCTGATGCTGGTGGATGAAGGGTTGTCTAAAGTTGCCCGGTGTGCTTTGTGCATGTCCTTAAGCAAGTTGTGGATGGTGTCTGAGTTATCGTCAAACCAGTCTTGACAGTTCCTGCTGTTATGGCCAATGGATTGGGCAGCTGCCTCATAGAGCGTAGAGCTGATATAGGTCCACTGTTGTTCCATGGTATTTTCTGAGCTCAGACAAGGTTCCAGCTCCCTTAGTTTCTCAGCTACGATGTGTCGAAACTCACTTCTTGCTTCTGTGTTTCTCAGGCAGTTGCAATTTAGCCACTTTTTATTGGGTTTTTGCAGCCGCAAGGGGGAACGCGCTTTCATATGGAGCTTGGCCACAATCATACGATGGTCAGTCCAGCACTGTGCACCCCTCATGGCACGGGTGATGAGAACATCCTCGATGTCACTATGTCTCACAATGATGAAGTCAATCATGTACCAATGTTTAGAGCAAGGGTGCTCTAAACGAGGTCTTATATTATGCCTTCTGCTGGAAGATGGTGTTGGTTATGATAAGGTTATGCTCAGAGCAAAGAGTAAGTAGCCTCATGCCATTTGTATTCACCTTGCCAATACCATGTCTACCTAGCACTCCACTCCATATCCTGTTCTTCTGTCCCACCCTAGCGTTGAAGTCCCCAAGCAAGGCTTTGGGCTGGTGATCTGAAGGTCATTAGTTCAAGCCTCAGCTGAGGCAGCGTGTGTGTCCTTGAGCAAGGCACTTAACCACACACTGCTCCTGCACGTTTATAGTCCAGTGGCAGCGGTTGGTGCAGTATGGACAAGACAAGACAAAAGGATCTTATCATTTTTGGGGATCTGGCAAAAAGCTTCATCCAATGTCTGATAAAAGCATTCCTTGGCATTCTCAGATGGCAAAGTTGGTGCATAGGCACTGAGAAGCGTGGCATAACGTTTCTTTGCCAGGGGAATACGGAGGGTCATTAGTCTTTCACTAATGCCAACAGGTGTTTCTGGGAGACTTCGTAGAAAGGTGTTCTTGATGGCCAATCCTACTCCATGGAGATGTTGTCCACCTGGGGGGGGAAACCTTTCCAGAAGAAGGTGTACCCCATCCCTTCATCTATTAAGGAGTCTTCATCCAGAAGCCTGGTCTCACTCAAGGCAGCAATGTCGATGTTGTAGCGCCTCAGCTCAGCACCGATCAAGGCTGTTCTCCAGTGAGGTCCGTCAGAGATGCCATACGAGTCCAGGAGAGTCTTTACACTCCATGTTGAGAGTTTTAGGTTGTATTGTTTCTTAATTCGACTGCAGTAGTGGAATAACCTGATAGGCACGGTAACCTATCTAGGTGAGTGATTGAATGGGCAATCTTTAGGCCAGCTTTTCTAGGCCCTTCCCCAATTGGGGTGAGCAGTGCGGTCCCTAAATAGGGCTGCTCAGTTGCACAGGGGTCTTCCGAAAACAGCTGCCACTCAGTCCCAGCTGCTAGCGACCAAATACCCTGTACCGCTGCCATGCAGGGTTCTGACTAGGAGCTCCCAGTCCATTCGTACCTGCTCCCATTGCCAGACGCCCCATCATCATCAGACTTCAACCAGGTGTAATGTCCAGGTATTGTTCACCGTGGTCAGAGGTGCAGACTTGCGAAAGGAAGACATTAAAGTGCTACAGGGGGTGCACCATCCCCAGTAGCATTATCTTCACCATGATGAGGTAAATCCCGGTGACAAGGGTGGACCCAGGACAACTGGTCCCTCATCTTGGCTGCAGGAGGCTGCCGGGTCCTTTGTCTGTTAAGGCCTGCCTATTGCGTGCCACCAGCACATTGCTTTTCTGTCAGGGTGTGCTCCCTTAGCCTTGTCTCAACAGACTTACCACAAGGCAGTGGGGCTATTTACCCATAGCTGGGACAGGGGTTGACGGGCGCCAGGGCGTGTTCACACAGTGGTGGGCCTGCACGCCACATCTCTGGGGCCCACTGCTACTCCGAGATCCTCTGTAGTTTAGCCTGGGCCTGTAAGATACACACCCCCCCCCCCCCACCGCTCTCCATGATCACAAGACCCAAACAACTTACAGATGCAGCAATGGCTCCAGCAATATTGAAAAGACACTTACAAATCACAGCCATGTGACAAGTTAAAGTGATGATTATTTTAAACAACCAGTGTAATGTCAAAACAAACAGATTAAAGCTTTTGAAAATTAAGTGTGTCAGTAAAAGGTTCAGAAAGCAAGTCATTTAGTAGCTTTAAGTCCAGTTCACTCCAGAATGTTTTAAAACATGTACCTCCCTCTGCAACTGAATCCTTGACTTTCTCATTGGGAGAATGCAGTTCAGAAATAACATCTCCTTTTCACTGACAATTAGCACCAGTGCACTGCAAGAATGTATGCTTAGTTCTCTGCCCTACTCTCTTTACACTCATGACTGTGTGACTTGGCAGAGCTCAAATAGCATCAGATGACACAGCTACTGTTGGCATAATCTCAGATAGTGACGAGAAGGTGCACAGGAGTGAGATAGATTGGATGCTCGAGTGGTGCTGCAGCAACAACCTTGCACTTAAAGTCAGTAAGACCAAAGAATTGATTATGGACTTCACAAAGAGTAAGTTGAAGAACCACACACCAGTCCTTACTGAGGTGTCAGCAGTGGAAAGGGTGAGCAGCTTTAAGTTCCTGGGTGTTAACATCTCAAGATTTATCCTGGGCCCAGCATATTGATGCAATTACAAGTAAGTCACAAAAGCAGCTATTTTTCATTCGGAGTTTGAGAAGACTTGGCATGACATTAAAGATCTCTGCAAATTTGAACAGTTGTACCAGAGAGAGCATTTTAACTGGTTGTATCAAGTCTGGAGGAACTGATATAATGATATATTAGTCCAGCAGAAAAAAATCTATTCGCTTTCTAGGTGTAAGTCCTTCTTCACAACACCATTGAAAACAAAGATCCCCAAACCACTTTGGTATACCTCACCTCAGAGATTTGGTTTTCTGCGCATTCCCCTTCCCCATTCCTTGCACATAAGAATAAAGACAGAATAAAAACGATTCTGTTTTATAATATATTCCCCCTTTCCAATTTACTTTGCAGTTCACAGGGTGGGGTGATGCCTTCATATCAGTAGCTGCAGTATAAATCATGGCATAAAGCACAGCATGTGCAAAAATACCAACAGTTAATTATGTTGCAATTTGTCTATTGGCAAAATAGGTCAACAGCAGACACAACCTCAATGGCTCTCCACACGGCTTTAGACCTAAACAACACAAATGTCTATGGCAGGATGCTGTTCATTGACTATAGCTCAGCATTTAATACCATCATTCCCACAATCCTGATTGAGAAGTTGCAGAACCTGGGCCTCTGTACCTCCTCTGCAATTGGATCCTCAGCTTCCAAACCAGAAGACCACAGTCTGTGCAGATTGATGATAACATATCCTCCTCATTGACTATCAACACCTCAGGGGTGTGTGCTTAGCCCACTGCTCTACTCTCTGTAAACACATGACTGTGTCACTAGGCATAGCTCAAATATCATCTATAAATTTGCTGATGATACAACAATTGTTGGTCGAATTTCAGGTGGTGACGAGAGGTCATACAGGAGTGAGATATGCCAACTAATGGAATGGTGCCACAGCAACAACCTGGCACTCAACATCAGTAAGACAAAAGAGCTGGTGTGGATATCAGGAAGGATAAGACGAAGGAGCACATACCAATCCTCACAGAGGGATCAGAAGTGGAGAGAGTGAGCAGCTTCAAGTTCCTGGGTGTCAGGATCTCTGAGGATCTAACCTGGTCCCAACATATCGATGTAGTTATAAAGAAGGCAAGACAGTAGCTATACTTTATTAGGAGCTTTGAAGAGATTTGCCATGTCAACAAGTACACTCAAAAACTGCTATAGTTGTATCGTGGAGAGCATTCTGACAGGCTGTATCACTATCTGGTATGGAGGGGCTACTGCACAGGACCAAAAGAAGCTACAGAAGGTTGTAAATCTAGTCAGCTCCATCTTGGGCACTAGCCTACAAAGTACCCAGGACATCTTTAGGGAGTGGTATCTCAGAAAGACAGCATCCCTTATTAAGGACCTCCAGCACCCAGGGCAAGCCCTTTTCTCACTGTTACCATCAGGTTGGAGGTACAGAAGTCTGAAGGCACACACTCAGCGACTCAGGAACAGCTTCTACCCCTCTGCCATCCGATTCCTAAATGGACATTGAAGCTTTGGACACTACCTCACATTTTTAAATATACAGTATTTCTGTTTTTGCACATTTTAAAAAATCTATTCAATATACGTAATTGATTTACTTGTTTATTTATTATTATGTTTTATTTGATCTTTCTCTCTCTCTCTCTGCAAGATTATGTATTTCATTGGACTGCTACTGCTAAGTTAACAAAGTTCATGTCACATGCCGATGATAATAAACCTGATTCTCATTCTGTTCTATATTTTGCTTAATTAATTTTAAAGTTCCTTCACAAATCCATCAGTCTGCTTTAAATACTTAAGACAACAGGAACAAGGACAACAAAATGAATCAATACATAACTATTTATGCAATTCATACATTGTAACTTAAATATTTTATTTTAACTATTTGATTTGACTTATTTTTGGATTTAGCCTCAGTTTCCTTTGGTTAACTAATTTTACCGAGAATGCAGACTGGAGTGACAAGGGTCATGATTTTGGAAGAAGTCAATGTTTAGCCATTTGACCATATATGTAAGTTACATGATCGGCACAACATTATGGGCTGGAAGGCCTGTAACGTGCTGTAAATTTCTATGTATAATGAATTCCAGATAATGGTTTGCAAACTTTGTTTGTTTGGCTTTTAGACAGTTGGCAATTTTAGTGTCTGCATAACAAAACTAGCACATTGCATGTACACTACAATCTGTTTTTTAATTCAATTAGGCAATGCTGATAGTGCTCTTGTTTAACATGCTGGCTTGCTTTATTTTGTAAGTCCCTCCATCCGAGTTCAGCACAACTGCACAATCAACAAACAGCTTCCTGGGGATCTGGAGGAACCTCTGCCTCACAAAGCCAACTCCAGCATTGCTGCATCAGTGTTCTGAGATGTGGCACCCTTTCTCATGTGCAGGCTCCAGTGATGCAACTATATAGAGTGTCAGTAATTTACTTCCCTACACTGATTGCGATTATAATTAGCAGTGGGTATTACCTTGTAACAACCATGGACTAGGCTTCAGGCTGTACATGGCCTCTGCAAGCAGGTTGCAAAGCAAATTTGGCAATTGCACTGGTGGATATGCACATGTCAACTATTTACTATTTCATCGTGATGGTATGTAACTTCCTTCTTTTTGTTGTTGCGCTTGTCAAGACCTGAGCAAAGCACAGCAACAATACACTGCCTGCTTGCATTCAGCCTTGCCTGAGAAAGTGAATTATTGAGTTGGCTCAGGCTGAAGACTAGCGATATTTGCTCTATATTGAGATATTCCTTTCAGCCGTGGTGTTGACAATTAGTTTTCTGCTTGAGAGTTTTAGCTAATGGCCCTGTTTTGCCTGGCATTTATTGTTTTCTTTTCCCTTAAAATCCTTTCTGCATTGGTCTGTGAACCATCGACCTGCTTCAGTGTCTCTCTCGTTCTCCTCACTTGGGCCATATCCAAACATACTGATATTCCCAGGTGGGTTTAAACTTTCAGAATTGCATCTTGCAACTTTTTACATCCTACAGGAAATTCTTTACAAGCCAAATTTGCAATCTATTATTTTTAAAGACAATTGACACTGGCCAGTTCCCTCTCCACTCAGTGCCATATCTTGTGGCAAAATGTTTCCAACAATTGCAACAATAGGCCAATACACTAGCTAGGTCTATGGCAAATAGAAATCACAGTAATTTCAAAGCGTAGATCAGACAAGATTAGCTATATGGGCAAAATGAATAGATGCAATAGACATGGGAAGGGAACTGATTTACCATTGATATAAACCTTTGTAAGGGATAATTGTGTTTTCAACATAACAATAAGCACATAATTTCTCTTTTTAACTTTAAATTGTAAATATTAAAAACATCTAATATTAGCTTAAAAGATCTATATTAATGCAAACAATATTGTTGGGATATCTTAAATCAAAACTATGCTATGTTTTTCTTTTACTGGATTAAGACTGGTTCTCAGTCCTGAACCAAAACAACACCTCACACTTTATGGTTTATTTTAGGTTTCGATTTGAAATCCCCTTAAGAATTTTGTCTTTGGATCCATAGTATCTGTATAGTTAGCTCTGATACTAACACAAATGAAAATTTGGTAGAAAGTAAATATCATTCTACTATTTTGTGTGCCAATACAAATTCCTGGTACAGCTGACTACAAGTTTTAGATCATCAAATCAAAGCTTATCTGTTCTCTCGGGTTCAAGTAAAATATCCCACAACATCACACACAATGTTGGAGTGACTCAGTAGAACAGGCAGCATCTATGGAGATGAATTAACAGTTGGCGTTTCAGGCCGAGACACCTCATTAGGACCAGACCTTTCATCAACGATCTCACAATTCCATTGCAAAGTTCAAAGAAAATGTTACCGAAGTATGTATGCCACCATACACTACCCTGAGAATTATTTTCTTGCAAGCGTATTTGAAATACAATCAAGGGGATTTCCATCTGATTTTGTCTGATACTTATCCCCCAACCAGAGCTGTTTCATTTTTATTGTTTGAGCTTATGCAATGCAGTTTCTGTGTTTCCTACTTTGAAACACACAGTTCAATTCAAAAAAATACTTCACAGGCTACAATGAGCACAGAAATGTCTTGAGTTCATGAGCGGTACTACATAAATGCAAGTTCTTTCTTTTCACTTTTTATATGGTCTGCAGCAGCCACTGAACAATGCACACACTTTTATGATTCTACATGTTATGGTGAAAAATTTATTACGTTATATCTTTCCTCTGAAGTGAAGGAGAAATATGTATTTTCTGGATCGTATTATCCTGAAAAGGGAAGCAATCTATAAAACCTAATTATTTATTGGAAATAACTGTGGCATATGAAGTGTTTCATAGCTTTTGGAAATGAAACTATAATGGATTTTTGGACTGTAGCATAAATTCCATTTACCTCATGTTTTACTGATGTGTATCACAACTTCCACTCCACCAAATCAAGATGGATTTTATAATGTAATTTCCTTTGTAAAAATCTGTGGGGAAATTCACTGTTTTATTCTAAAAAACCAAACATGTATAAAATGCAGTATCAATAATGCACTTAATTATTTCCATCATATGCAAAGAAAAGAGTGCAACCAACAAAGTTCGAACAGTAATTTAATAAACAAAATTGTTTAAATGTTTTTGGTCTTGGAGAATCGGTAACACTTGAAGCAGTAAAATAAAGTGGCTGATTCGCAGTGGACCTAAAAGACAGAATCAGAATTAATATCACTGACATACTGTACGTCATGAAATCAGTTGTTTTGTAGATTCAGTACAGTGCAATACATACAAAACAATATAAATTACAACAAGGAATATAAACAGTATATTAAAAATAAATTAAATAAATACTTAAATAAACAAACAAAAAATAGTGAGGTAGTGTTCAAGGATTGGTTCATTGCTGTTCAGAAATCTGATGGCAGAGGGGAAGAAAGTGTTCCTAACTTTCCAAATTTTGTACTGCCAAGTACTGTGTGGGTGGAACTGAGTGGATCAAGGAACAATTTCAGACACAAACTTACTGTGCTCAACTTGATGAAAGGCCTGACTATTTTTCAGACATTGGAGCAGTCACCTGAAGGATGCATAAGATAACATCACTAGCTTTAATTATCCAGAGGTTGGAGCAACTGCAGGTGGAACCACCATCATCATAGAACGTAAAACATAGAAAATGGAACAACACAGCACAGAAACAGGCATAATGTTGTGCTGAGCTACCGGTAATTAAAATAGTAATCAAATGGCCAACTAAACTAAACACTTCTGCCTCCTAAATGTCTGCATCCTTCCATTTTCCAGGTGCCTTTCTAAATGTCTCTTAAAAGCCCCTAATGTATCTGCCTCTACCAGCACCTCGGGCAGCACATTACAGGCACCCACCACTATCTGTGTCAAAACACTAGACCCTCACATCTCCTTTGAAATTACCCCCTCTCACCTTAAATGCATGCCTTCTAGTATTAGACACTTCAACCTGAGGAAGATATACAGTCTGTCTACTCTATCTATGTCTCTCATGATCTTACAATATTTTATCAGATCTCCCCTCAGCCTCTGCTGCTTCAGAGAAACAACTAAAGTCTGTCCAACCTCTCATTATTGTACATGACCTCTAGTCCAGGTAGCATCCTGGTAAATCTCTTCCACACCCTCTCCAAAGCCTTGACATCCTTCCTATAATGAGGCCACCAGAAGTGTGTGCAAAACTCCAGATGCAATCTTACTTGAGTTTTATAAAACTGCAACATAACTTCCTGATTTTTGAACTCAATGCCTTGACTAATAAAGGCAAGCATGCCATATGCCTTCTTAAACACCTTATCAACCTGTGCCAAGGCATAAAACCAAGTTTGATGTGGAACAGGGAGAACAGGAGCCCTGCATTTCCTGCTGTCCCCAAACTGCCCAGGGACTACTTCCAGCAAGTTACTTGACCCGAAGTTAATTAATTGGCAAGAAACCCTCAACTAAATTATTGTGATGAGCACCAAGGTGTTGCAACTGGGACGTGCTGCCTGCACAAATAATTCAGAAACCATTTCCACTGTATACTCAGGGGGTTATTGAGAACTTTCAGTACTGTACATTGATTGGGCAAAGGTAGGAACATGAAGCTGGCAGTTATGGTATCGAGATAACTTGCAGTTATCAGTCATGCTTGCATCAGTCAACTTGCAAACAGCTAGTCTAAATTTATCTCTAAACTACAATGACAAGACTAAGGATAATAATAAAGGCTGATAAAGAATACTATGCACCAAAAGCAAATAGGGAACATTAAAGGACCAGAATGGAAAAGAAGAACAATTATATCTGCAGCTCTAGACGGATGCTTCTTCAACAGCCATTGAAAAGTTATCTGCGAAAGATATTGCATTCTGCAAAATTGTTCATGCCGCCCATAAACCCCTGCCAAATAAACCAAATATTATTAAATATTATTATTAAATGCAGTCTTTAATATAAACTCTAAGAAATCAAGGCAGGTAAATTGGATCAAGAGACTTCTGAGTACTTTGCTGCTTTAAGCTTTAATAAATATTAGTTCTAAAGTAGCTCCCTCAGATTGTTTGGTCCTGATTTTATTTTGTTTAAAGTTGATACCAGTAGCTTCTCAGGGCTTTAAAATTAGAATTAGAGTCAGGTTTATTATCACTGACATCTGTCATGAAAGTTGTTCTGCAGCAGCAGTACAGTGCAAGACATAAAAATCACTGAAAATTCCAATAAGAATACGAGGGGTGATTGATAAGTTTGTGGCCTAAGTAGAAGGAGTCAATTTTAGAAAACCTAACACATTTATTTTTCAACATAGTCTCCTCCTACATTTACACTCTTAGTCCAGCGGTTATGGAGCATACAGATCTTGGACCACCAGAAAGTGTCCACAGCAGGTGTGATTGATAAGTTCATGGCCTAAGGTAGAAGGAGATGAGTTATTAACTTCAAACTTTCTGCATAATCACTCAAAGAGTTGAACTGCATGTGCATGTAACGAAAGCATCCTGGACCGCCAGGTGGTCCACAGCAGGGGTGATTGATACGTTCGTGGCCTAAGGTAGAAGGAGATGAGTTATACAGCTCTCGTTACTTGCATGTGCAGGTCAACTCTTTGAATGAAAATGCAGAATGTTTGAAGTTAATAACTCATCCTCTTCTACCTTAGGCCACAAACTTATCAATCATCCCTGCTGTGGAACACTTTTGGAGGTCAAAAACGCTGATTTCTACAAAGAAGGATCCATATGCTCCACAACTGCTGGACTAAATGTGTAAATGTAGGTAAAATCAATGTGCTAGGTTTTCTAAAATTGACTCCTTCTACCTTAGGCCACAAACTTATCAATCACCCCTCGTATATAAAATATAAATAGTGTAATAAAAGAGCAAATAGTGAGATAGTGTTTATGTGTTCTTACACCATTCAGAAGTCTGATGGTGGGGGGTGGTTGGTGGGTGAACACTGAATGTGAATCTTTAGGGTCTTGTGCCTCTTTCTTGATGGTAGCTATGAGCTTTATCTAGACTAAATTCATTTAACGTTTTACTGAAGTGTATCTATAATTGTTCTGATAGGCAACAGGAAGCAATTGTGATATACTTCAACTTAATTTTAAAATTTAGTTAAATATCTGCATGAAACTCCATTCTCCATTTGAAATGATGGCAGAACGTTGCATGTACCTCACAAATTCACTCCTGACTGAGGATGAAATGATTTTTAGCAAAGTGTACCATCATAATGCAGGTAAATGATAGTCTGGAAATTTATGATACCAGGGCAGGTGAATCAGTGTCTGCATTCTCTCCTTGGTCAACATTCCCAGCATTGGGTTTATGACTATGGTGAACCAGTTCTTCCACAAACCTAATGCCCCTAGGTTCAAGTGAACAGATTTCTAAGATACAGAGAAAATACTTCAAAAAGATCCCAAGTTTCCTTGAGAAATATCTATCCTTGGCCTTTGAGCCAAGAGAAGCATCCAGAAGGACGCAGAGCTCCTTAAGTTTTATAGTAGAAGCTTAGAGAAGCCAATCCCAAACTTCGCATCCTTCAGCCACTTCTGAATTCACAGAAATGGAGAGGAGGTGAGACATCCTCAGTCTTGTAGGACAGTCTATGTAGCTATATGCAGTATCTGCTGGAATCACTGTAGTGAGCAGCAGCTGTGTCTCGAGACTGTTACTGAAACACTCCTCTGCACCTTTCCTTATTCATGAAGGGAAATATGGTGTCTAGACTAAGGCTGACTGCAGGAAGGAGCAGAGGAGAGGGGTGGAATGTTGGGTTGTGTGGGATGCTAATAGTTAGTGCCAGGATGAGGATCTCAAGAGGGAAAGTGGATTCAAATATTTGAAGTCTAATCTATGATTGTTCTGACTGTGGAAATTAGGATTTGAATAAGGCCCAATCAAAGATTCAAAGGTTCATTCATTATTAAAGAATATAACTTTGAAATTTTTCCTTTCCAAGTAGCCATGAATATGATGGATAAGCAGGAATAAGGTACTAGGATGGCCGAAGTAGGAAGAATAAAGTGTAGATTGGGGGGGGGGGGGGGGGGGGGGAGAGAGAGAGAGAGAGAGAGAGAGAGAGAGAGAGAGAGTGTGTGTGTGTGTGTGTGTGTGTATGGATGAAGTGATTTAGAACCATAGAACATTACACCACAGAAACAGGCCTTTTGGCCCTTCTTGGCTGTGCCGAACCATTTTTCTGCCTAGTCCCACTGACCTGCACCTGGGCTATATCCCTCCAAACCCCTCTCATCCATATACCTGTCCAAGTTTTTCTTAAATGTCAAAAGTGAGCCCGCATTCACCACTTCATCTGTCAGCTCATTCCACACTCCCAACACTCTCTGCATGAAGGAGCCCTCCCTAATGTTCCCTTTAAACTTTTCCCCCTTCACCCTTAACCCATGACTTCTTTTTTTTTCTCCCCTAGCCTCAGTGGAAAAAGTCTGCTTGCATTCACTCTATCTATACCCATCATAATTTTATACACCTCTATCAAATCACCCCTCATTCTCCTACGCTCCAGTGAATAAAGTCCTAACCTATTCAACCCCTCTCTGTAACTCAGTTTCTCAAGTCCCGGCAACATCCTTGTAAACCTTCTCTGCACTCTTTCAACCTTATTAATATCCTTCCTGTAATTAGGTGACCAAAACTGTACACAATACTCCAAATTCGGTCTCACCAATGTCTTATACAATCTCACCATTACGTTCCAACTCTTATACTCAATAGAATGTAAGTAGAATATAAGTCTTATCATCTGATCCACACCCCAGAGCAGAAGGTGGCGGTAATGCACCATTAAGCTGGGGGCCAAATGCCAACAAACAAGAAGAAGAAGTCATGAAACCAAGAAAGAAAAGAAAGGCAGCACCATCATCAACACCCAAATTCCCCTTCTTGCACATAAAAAAATGAGAAAGATAAGGCAAAAAACGCAGAAAAAAAAACTATAAGACTGCAAAAAGTCTGTAGTCCTAGTGCATATTCGAAAGACAGAATATCTGGGTAACATTCTCCAGGCACAGTGGCAGGCTCTCCCCTTTCCGTGGCAGAGCCATTCTCAGCAATCCAAAAGGCAATCTGTGTCTATGTTTCATGTCTATGGATACAGGCCGAATGTGAGCAAAAAGGACTGACTTAAATTACCAGTTCCATGCTGTATTACTCCTTGACTCTTTGAACTCAGGATACGAAGTCAAGTGGTCAGTTGGGTGGAGATCAGCATCTCTGTGTAATTGAGGACTGGAGATCAGGATTAGGGGGTTATGGTAGTTGCCCCAGAGGAATTTAGGCAATATTGGAGTGATGGAGCAGTGATTGTTGAGTTTTGGAACTAGAACCAGGAGCAACTAGAGATCAGGGAGGAATGAACTGATTGGATGATGACATTTCTCTACTTTGTCAGGTTAGTTGGGTGGAAAGCGTACTTGCTTTATGAAGGATAAACTCAGTTTAGAGGAATCACAATCCAAACTAGCATTCCTACAACCGAGGATGACCAACTGTAATCACTCCTGGTTCAAAATGGATTAATTTCCTTCACAGAACTCCAAATGAAGCACTGCATGCATGGAGAATAACATTTGACAGGGCAAATGCAACTCATGCCGGTAAGTGCCCAGACAAATTTCTGAATTAATGTGACATGATTTGGAAATGACTCTGATTGTATTTCCTTTGGGAAAGGTGTGTTTTCAGTTGTGTTTGATATAAATAAACAGAGACACATGATTCAGTACCTCCACTGTTGTTCTAAATACAATTGTCTTAGGGCTGTTTAATATGCTGATCAAGTGGCAGCAGAGAAGGTCAGCTCTGATTGATATTACTACACGCCTTTTCTAATAGAATTGGCTCATTATACTATGCTTCTGAAATTCATTCCATGGAAAAAGGATGTCGTATTTTCCCCACGTTTATGTCGAATACACTTCTCTCAGGCTTAGAGCCGGGTACAAATATTGATTATAACTGATATTTTGATGACAAATGCCTGGGCATTTCTAGTCTGACAGTATTTATACCACTGTAGTCCATCCCTTCTGATGGTTGGTCCTATTCCAATCAAGCTTCCACTTTCCAACCTTGTTTACAATCAAATTCCAGTTCTTACTTAGAGCGAGACTTTTGTCTTTGTTTTCCTTTAGTTTTATTTCAATAGTTTTCTTTACCAGGCCTGTCTTCCCTATATTTCACCAGGATTCTGAAGAAATACCATCCATAAACCCGTAAGGAAGCTTAAATCACAACTTATGTGGGTCAAAGATGACCTGGGACTCCAGTTGGCTGGCATTTCCAGGATTCCCTGTTAATGCGGAGCAGTGTATATCAGCCAGACAGGACACATGGTGGAAACCCTCATCAAGAAACACTTGAGGTGAATCCATTTATGTTACCCAGAGAAACTGATGATTGCAGAACGCTGCAGTTGCAATGGCTGTAGGATTGACTACAACAGCATACAACTACTGTGCTGCACCAGTGGCTTTACGGCTTACTCTAAGTAAGAACTGGAATTTGATTGTAAACAAGGTGGGAGAGCAGAAATATGATTGGATGAGGACTAACCAATCAGGAGGGACGGACCATGGTGGTATAGATACCACTGGACTGGACGTGCCCAGGCATCATCCCTGATGAAGATGGCAGAGTTTGTTATTGAAATGTCCGTTATAACTGATTCCTGTACCCGGCTGGAAGCCCAAGAGGAGTTTATTCGTTCATTCCATTGACTTGAACATTACCTATCAGCAGTGAGTTTCAGGGCTCACATTTATTACCTATTCTTTTGCTTGCTTAAACACTCTCAGTAACCTTCACATTAAATTAAAATGCTGTCATCAGTATTTCAAATGACCATCAATAAAGCAATCGTGATATATGCTCTATTCAGGAGGGAGTCTAACTTGGAGGCAATGACTCACTTTTGCTTGTGGTACATTCTGCCTTTGATATGTAGGAACTGGGAAATGAAGCATGTGTATCCCTTTGTACTAAAGAGAGGTCTGTATTCCTTCCAATGCCTTGTGTTCACAGTAGCAGCTGTTGTCTGAAAAGGGGCAATTAAGCTCACTTCTGAATTCACAGAAGTGGAGAGGAGATGAGATATACTCAATCCTGTAGGACAGTCTATGTAGCTAGATAGAGTATCTGGTGGAATCATTGTAGTAAGCATCAGCTATGCCTCGAGGCTGTTAGTGAAATACTGCTCTGAACCACTTCATCTCCAGTCTGGAAGTAAACCAATACATGACCATGACTCCTCCAAGTAACCAGCGAAACAATAAATGCCATGCTCTGAAAGGTATTTGCAGTTGGAGCAGGTGACTGCTTTCAGTGAGCAACTATTACTGATGTACTAATTGTTGAGATTTAATATTTCAGTTATATTTGAGTGATCTTACATATATATAGATTGATTAATCATTCTCGATGAATAATTAAATACAGGTTATATGTAAAAATACGTCAATTGCATACGTCTTGCAAGCCTCGCTTAAAGTAAAGATGAAGCCAGACTTACATTCCTGGACTCCATGTTTTCACTGGATTAATTTAATGTTTCAGAGCTACAAAGCATATCACTAATAGCTCTGAAAATTACTCCCTGTGGATTTAAAGTGGCTTTATCCTCCAACTGAGAGCATTGATTCATCCTCCTTCTTCGAATATCTAGCCCACTCAGTAATCTCTGCTCTTCTGACACCTTAGCAGAGGCCCTCTAAGGAAAGGATTCTAGGGTGGATGAAAACTTGAGCTGACTTGATAGATTTATAGGCTTAGAATACTGCCAAGCCTGATGGCCTACTACTGAAATTTTGAAGGATCATCCTGTGTCACAAAACTACCAGGATTATTACACCCTGCAGGAAAATGTAAGTTCCACACTCTCTTAGCAACAAGAGCAGCTGAACATAAACACTCAACACTGGCTTGCCACAGGGTCTGTACTTGCATCAGCTGCTCTCAACAACTATACAGCAGATATGCCTTACAATAAATACTGAATGTTTATCTTTGTTAACAACATTTCACTGTTAGCTCTAGAGAAAGCAAAGATGTTCAAAGAGCCATGCACATATTGGAATGGCTATTACCAAACCTGTTGCTTCTGGCCCACTTCAGACAAGATATTGATGTCAACATTTCATCTGAACAACAAGGATGCTGGGAAAGAACCAAAGGTTTCCTTCTGCAGAAGGCAGCTTATCCGGTAGCTTCATCCTAAGTACCTGGCTGCCACCATAGACACGACTCTCACATAAATCATCCTCATCTAACTAAAACTGCAATGAGAAGGGTGGACCTGTTCAGGGAACTTGGTAGAATGTCACCAAGAAGGCGTGAATACCCTTCATTTCAGCATAGGCCAATGCCTACCCTGCTGCAGAAATCCAGAGCACCTCCTGATCCTGCACCGTTGTATGTCAATCAGAGATGTATTGATAAATGCCACCATGCAGGTGATGACTGGGACCAGCAGCACCCAGTCTGATCCAAGCGCCTCACCTGTCAATCGGCTGTATTTCCAACAGCCTCTACAAAGTGGGAAGATTCATGAGTAGCAAACTTACCCCATTCACAAAGACTTCACAAATCGGCCACGCAAACATTCTGGGAGAGCTGTCAACACCTGTGCTGCAAAAACAAACCGACATTTCGAAGTAACAGGGGAGAGAACGAAGAGAACAAATGCAGGTTACAAATATGTTATCCCAAACCCCATTGCAGAAGTACCTCACCTCACGCTTCACAAAAGACAGTGAAAAGCCATCAACAAAATCCATTCAGGCCGTGGATAATGCAGCCATCTGCTTCACAGATGAAAGATGCTGAATCCTGTTAAAAGTGTACAAAGCCGTAATTCCCAGGGTGTGGAATATCATATAAATTGTCTTATTAACGTCCATTGAGTTACACAACACAGAAGTAGGCCCTTCAGACCAAGTGGCCCATGCTGACCCAGGAGCCCCAACCTAAGGTAGGTGCTTTTGCTGGTGTTTGGCTCATAACCTTCTGCCTCTTGCCAGTCCATATACCCATCCAAATATCCGTTATTGTACTTGCTTCAACCACTTCCTTTGGCTGCTCACTCCACCTACGTATAACATGTTGCCTCTCAAGCGCTGATTAAATCCCCTCTTACTGTAGTTCTTGATTTCCTTCCTCTGGAAAATTAAAGTGCAATCACCATACACACGCCCCACATGATATAATATGTGTGTTGTTTGCCTGTTGTTTTCCAACAATGACGTAAACCTGTGCGGGAGGAGCTTTGTAGTGAAAAAGCCATTGCACTGGGCCAGTTCCACTCTCTCGGCTTCCAAAGTCTTGGCCCAATGGTACGAAACATTGTCACAACTGGAGACTTCCTCGGCTATAGTGGATTGCCATGATGCCTTTATGCCTTGTCATGCCTTTGCTCCCCATGGACCATTGCAGCTCTACCTTCTTGGGGTGTATGGGGTGTCCAGGGAGGGGTAGCAACTCTGGTGGTGGGCTTGTCATGCTCCGTCCAGGGGCAGCTCATTCACCTTTGGTCCCCACCTGCCACCCAGCTCCCACCTGTGGCTCCATGAAGCTGTCTGCATACACAGTGACCACACCTCAGTACACCGCTTTGACAGGTGAGTTTAAATATAGCAGTGTTACCAAAACTGAACACAGTATTCTAAGTGGGGTCTTACCCAACTCCTGTACAATTTCTCCATGGCTTTTATACTCAATGGCCAAAAGCTTTCTTCACCATCCTTTCTACCTGTTCCTCCACTTTCAGTGAACTTGTACTCCCAGCTTCCTCTTTTCTGCAACACTCCCTAAGGCCCTGCCGTTCACTGTTAAAGTTGTACCTGGATTTTACTTTCCAACATGCATCGCCTCACACTTACTTGAATTAAACTCCATTTGATATTCCTTGGTACAATTATTCAGCTGATCAAGATTCCCTGTAATTTCTTATAGCCTTCTTCACTGTCCACTACACCACCTATTTTAGTGTCATCTGCAAACTTACTTACTATATCTTGCGCGTTCTTATGCAATTCATTGATATAGAATAACAAACAGCAATGGGCCTAGCTCTGAACCCTGGCTCTGAGGCACACCTATAGTTATGGGCCTCAATTTGAGAAACATGTTTTCACCATCAGCCTCTACTTTCTGCCATCAAGCCAGTTGTATATCCACTTAACCCTCGATTCCATGTGATCTAACCATCCAGAGCAGCCAACCACAGGAACCTTATCAAAGGCCTTACTGAAGTCCATATAGACCACATGTACTGCCCTAAGCTCATCGACTTTCTTGGTCACATTATCAAAACAGAAAAAAAATCAATCAACATCTTGATATGTTAAATGATATTGACTTGTTTAAGAGAATTGATATTCAGTAAATGACTCTTGAGATGCCATGTTTTGTTAAAAAAAGAACAGTCTTAAGTCAGTCTATTAGAGTAGGAACATCTGCCAACATGTTTTGGGGCAACTAGTTTGCTCATGGAGGTCATACAATCGCAGAGTTGCTATACAATGCAAGGGGTTCAGCATATCCAAGGGGTCTTTCTGAAGTAGGCCATCCAGTCTGTTCATGCATTGTGCTCCTCCTATCTAATCCTGTTTTGAAATTGCAGATTAATTATTACAGAAAGCAAGTTCCTGATCCATGAACACTCTGCACAATGTCTGTACCTCATCTCCATCAATTCCAGCATATGTATCCTCATCCTTGAAACATTCACTAGAATCTTGATTGGTCTAAAACACCACTATCAAGCCTTCTCTTGAGCTCATCTTCCTGGGCGAACTTGTCCAATCTAACCTTTGAATTATAATCTTTCAGCTTTAGTGCCATTCTGATAAATCTTTATGTGCCCTCTCTAAGATCTTCAAATCCTCTCTACTGTCAGGTGACCAGAACTAGATACAATTCATAAATTGTGGCTTAACCTGTGCTTTATCAGGATTCAATATTTAAACTCTGCTTTTCTACTGTACAGCTTATAAAACACAGGAATCCAAATGCTTTACTTACCACAATGGAAATTTTAAAAGGCTTAGCTGTATCAGAAAAGTATTGGACAATCAAAATCATGAAGCAAATCACACATAAATATTGAATGACCCCTTTAAGTGGCATTCGTGGGACACTTTTACTGTCGCTGTTGTGTTCAGCCATGACTTGGTGCAGCCATGTTCGAGTTCAGTTCCTAGACTAACAGAGGCTGTACCAAGTCAGCTGACTGTCAAAGTAATCCTTCTGGTCTGCATGTTGCTGCTAGGCCCTCACCAACATAAGACCAATCACACATGCCACAACTTTTGTAACTATATAACATCTGGTGCACCATAAAAATACATTTGGATGAGACTGAATTTCAAAGGTTTAAAGGTGCTTTTATTATCAAAGTATGTATGCAGTTTACAACTCTGAGATTCATCTTCTCCAGATAGCCATGAAGCAAAGAAAGTACATGAAAGTCATTCAGAGAGAAAAATCAACACACACACACACACACACACACACACACACACACACACACACACACACACACACACACACACACACACACACACACACACACACACACACACACACACACACACACCTTCCCCCCCCCATGGTATCCCAATCATCCAACCCCTAAATCCCTACCACCCGCACAAAATGCAACAAGAACATTGACCCCCATATCCCCCTCTCCCGCACATACCACATCAAGAACGTCCTTATCAACCCCTCCCCTGCACAAAAATACTAACAGAATACAGTAAGAACATCAAACCCCAAAATCCCTCCCTTTACACAACAAAATGGAAAAGGAACGGGCAAAAAGCAGAGAAAATAAAAACTATAGGTCTGAAAAAATCCACAGTCTATAACACAATAGTCCTGAACCGTGGTCGGAAGAGAGGGACACCATACAAGCACAGAGAGGCCCAACCCACCTGCCACATCAAGCCATGCAGCGATAAGCTGCTCACCGACTCCTTCTCTGGCAGCAATCAAAAGGCAGGCAGTCGGCGATGAACTCGCGTTCTCCTTCCACATTCACCTCAATTTCTCAATCTTCCTCGATGCTTTAGACAGCGATTAATGGACACTTTAATTGGCAAATTGGAGTCAGACATTGGCTCCTTTTTATACCCTGTGACTGATATGAAACCCCTTTTTACTGGTCATCTATAACAGGCACTGAACTCAGCAGTGAGAAAACCACCTTTCTCAAACTTCCTGCATCCAGGGTTGGTATGACTTGAGTCTCACCAGACCGGAGTTCTGGGATGTCTTGACCGCCTGAAACCTGATCAGCGTGAATACTGTAAAAATACTGTCCACATGCAATTAGCTGCTGGCAAGAAATAACAGATCGTACAATGCATACAATTATGAAGTATATTTACAAATTTTTGCTTTGTCAAACAGTTAGTAGAAAAAGAAAAAAATTACAAAAGGCCCATTACAGTTAACCCAATCCAAATGTGCACATAAGTTTGATCTAATCTTGAAGTTGTCTTTAACTCAGGCACTGGACCCACGGACTCCGTGAAAGCATACACTACCTTCCAAATGTTACTCAAAATCCACCTCGAACCAACAGGCACCCCCACGGGGGTATTGGTCCTTCCTCCTTGAAGCCACTCATCTGCACAAAGCACCTTGTGCAACAGGGATGGCATCCCCAGCCATCTTCCCTCCTGTCTACCCCAGCCCCACCAAAAAGATTTCAACCCACATCAGTGTTCATCACAGCATTCTCTAAAACTGTCTTCCAATTCCACCTTCCTGATTGGCTGACACAGTATTCCTAATTTGAACAACATAGCCCCTTATCTTTAGCATGCTTCAAATCGAAACATGCTAAAAGCAGACTGCTCTTACAAAACTGCTGAAATGAAATGCCTACAGCGTAGCAGTAAAACTCTTAATCAGGATGTTGCATTTCTATGGCATAACATTAGTAATATATAAACAGTATAATGAGTCATGCTGTATTAACACCTTTAATGCATGTACGGAATGTGTGAATATTGTAAATGCATTCATGTGGGGTAGAAAAAGAGTTCATAGATAACAATGGAGGGCAAAATACTGCCCTATACATTTCACTTTTGTTCTGCCAGTACCTGATCAAGCTGGTATCAGAGAGTATTTAACCATGCACTCTCTCATTTTCACATTGTAAAATCTTTGCCAGAAGACATCACATTGATATTCCTATATTTCAAAGGGAATGACATATTTGCATGAATATAATACAAAATGCATCATTTCACCACACACTCCATGTTATTTGAGAGAGGAGCCTATTCACCCCCTGCTTTGTTATAATCTAAATATTCTCTTTGCTGAAGAGCAAAAACTGCTTTATATCTGATTCCTTGAGTACATTCGCTTAAAAATTAAAAATTTAGAAAGTATGTTTTTAATGTCAACGATCCAACAGGATGGGAGGTCTTTGAGTCTTTGAGATTCTGCCATAACATTTCCCTACTCCTCCCTTTAGACTTCCCATTTGAGGGCACCTTTACTAAACTTATGTTCATTATCATGACCCCAAAAGATCTGATTAAGAGTGAAGGTTCATTGTAACTGCACCTTGCAGCAATCATTAAAATAATGTTATGGTTTTTATTAAATGCAAAACCTGAAGCTGTATGTACAAAAAAATCTGATTTTTTAAAAAGCAAGAATTCATCTTTTTTTTAAAGCTACCATCCTGTCACAACATGAAATAAGGCTGCAGTAGAAAAGTTAACTCTCATCAACATGCTGGCTAGATCTGACTTGTATTTCTTTGCAGCCTTGCACAATTATACAGTTTATATATTGAATACTTACATCACTCCTGAAGGGCACTTTCAGTTGTATTATATTTGAGCTTTGCATTTAAAATTACCCTGGGATATACTGAAGGCAAAAAAAAGAGTAAATTATTGTTAAATATTCCTGAATCTTCTGAACTGCTGGGAAGTGTATGGTCATGCACACTGGTAGAAGAAAGTAAATGGTTGACTATTTTCTAAATGGAGAGAAAATACAAAAATCTGAGGCACAAAGGGATTTGAGAGTCCTTGTGCAGGGTTCTCTAAGGTTTACTTTGCTGGTTGAGTCTGTGGTGAGGAAAGCAAATACAATGTTAGCATTCATTTCAAGCGGACTAGAATATAAAAGCAAGGATGTAATGTTGAGACTTAACAAAGCACCAGTGAGGCCTCATTTGGAGTATTGTGAGCAACATTTGGCCCCTTATCTTAGAAAGGACATTCTGAAACTGGAGCGGGTTGAAAGGAGATTCATGAAAATGATTCCAAGATTAAACAGCTTTTCATGTGAAGAGCGTTTGATGCCTCTGGGCCTGTATTCAACAGAAGTTAGAACAATGAAGAGTGACTAAACTGCAAACTATTGAATGGTGAAAAGCCATGATGGAGTGGATGTGGAGAGAATGTTTCCTGTTGTGGGAGAGTCTAAGACTAAAGGACACTGAATAGCGGGTCATCCTTTTAGAAAGGAGATGAGGAGGAATTTCTTTAGCCAGAGAGAGGTGAATCTGTGAAATTTGTTGCCACAGGCTCCTATGGAGGCGAAGTCTTTATGTATATTTAAGCAGCTTAATGGATTCTTAAATTTGTCAGGGCATGAAGGGATATGGGGGGAAGACAGGAGACTGAGGCTGAGGGGAAAAATGGATCAGCCATGATGAAATGGCAGAGCAGACTCAATGGGCCAAATGGCCTAATTCTGCTCCTGTATCTTATGGTTTTATGGTTAATGCTCTCATTTAAAGAATTAAAATAGTGTTCATGAGTATTTCCTTTATTTCTTCACTCCTGAAGTAGAGATGCTGCTGGCTAGGCTAGAGTTTACTGATCACTAATTGCAGTTGAGAGAGCTCCTTGGATCATTGCAGCCTGCATGGTAAAGTTACTCAAAGAGTAGTAGGGGTCTGACTCAATAATAATGAGGTACTAATTTGCATTTCAACACTGCCTTCAATATATTAAAACAGCTCAAAGCTTTTCATTAGAGCATTATCAATCAAATTTGATGCCAAGTCACTCATGAAGATACTTGGTTGCATTTACCTCTGGCTGGAGGTTGCCTGGAGAACCCTTCACATCAGTCCCACTCTGACTTTTGTGCATTGCACTGAAATGCAAAGTCAGGTAAGAGCTAAACATCAGATTTCAGTTCATACACGTTTGCTCGCTGCAGTTAGGCTCAACCCTGGGCAGAGTTGAGGGATAGGATGCACCTTCCTTCCCAAGTCCCAGCTTTCTGCCATGACTCTCAAAAGAACCACCACTTCATTAATTTCAGCAGAGTCACCAGCCTTGAGTTAAAAAGGCAAGTTCAGGTAAGCCGATTGCCAGAACTCACCAAAAGGCACCAATATCTTACTTGGCTGGCAGTGAGTTGGGTGCTCCCAGTCAGATCCTCATGCATTCTCAGAAAATCATTTCCACCACATACTGTCTCTGAGATCACTGTTGTAGGGACAAAAATAGTTGCTCTCCTCTTTCCGGACTGTAGGTTTGCGAAGAAGGTGCGGAGAAAGACGCAAGGGCCTTTGTCATGGTTCATGCTAAACTGCTTCATGACAGTGGACTGTCTAATCTAGGGCCTGTCCCCTGTGACATCACAGAGACAGACATCAAACGCCACTGAAGAATCATCAACTCCTTTGTTCTGCCCAAAACTTGTTTGTGTGCCAGCACATCAAGATGTTCATAGAGGACTGCTGCCAACCAGCACAGTCCAGTCTGCAGGAGTACGTGCTCAGGGATACACAGAAGCTTGGTGCACCATCACAAGTGCTCAGTGGAGGAGGACCATATTTATGGGTTCTTCTGCTGCGGGGAAGGGAGGGGCCAGGTTGGTTGAGGAAGCCCCTCAGTTCTTGCAGTAGTGTGCCACACCAGGGGCCATATGAGTGGAAACCCGTCCTTGTCACAAGGAGTTTGTACGGTCTCCTCATGACCACGTAAGCTTCCTCTGGTTTCCTCACACGTTCTAAAGATGTACCGGTTAGGGTTAATGAGTTGTGACATGCTTCAGTGTGTTGGTACGAGGTGTAGTATCACTTACAGGCTTCCCAGCTCAATCCTCACTGATTTGATCTGATGCAAACAACATACTTCACTGTAGTTTAGATGTATTTGAGATACAACATGGTGACTGGCCCTTTTGGTCCAATGAGACCATGCTAACATGGGGAGAACATACAAAAATTCTTACAGACAGCAGTGGGAAATACTTTTTTCATTTTGAATAAAGTTTATTTTGGTTAAAAATGCTGCAGGAGTACATGCAATGTTGGAAAGTGTACGGTCATGCACTTTGGCGGATGAAATAAGCGGGCAGACTATTATCTAGATGGGGAGAGAATTCAAAATGCAGAGATGCAAAGGGACTTGGGAGTCCTTGTGCAGGATACCCTAAAGGTTAACCTCCAGGCTGAGTCGGTTGTGAAGAAGGCGAATGCAATATTGGCATTCATTTCTAGAGGTATAGAATATAAGAACAGGGATGTGATGTTGAGGCTCTATAAGGCACTTGTGAGACAACCCTTGGAGTATTATGTGCAGTTTTGGGCTCCTATTTTAGAAAGGATATACTGACATTGGAGAGGGTTCATAGAAGATTCACTAGAATGATTCCAGGAATGAAAGGGTTACTGTATGAGGAATGTTGGCAGCTCTTGGGCTGTATTCCCTGGAGTTCAGGAGAATGAGGGGGGAATCTCATAGAAACATTCCAAATGTTAAAAGGCCTGAACAGATTAGTTATGGCAAAGGTATTTCCCATAGTAGGGTACTCTAGGACAAGAGGGCACAACTTCAGGATTGAAGGATGTCCTTTTAGAACTGAGATACGGAGAAATTACTTTAGTCAAAGGGTGGTAAATCTGTGGAATTTGTTGCACAGAATCTGTGGAATCTGTAGAGACCAAGTCACTGGATGTATTTAAGGCAGAGATAGATAGGGTCTTGATTAGCCAGGGCATCAAAGGGAATGGGGTGAAAGCAGGGGAGTGGGGATAACTGGAAGAATTGGATCAGCACATGATTGAATGGCGGAGCAGACTCGATGGGCCAAATGGTCTACTTCTGCTCCTAAATCTTATGGTCTTACATGCTAGGAGAAGCACTGAAGCTTGATACAGCCAAGGTAAGGGCTCGGTGAGGAAGGACCATAGTCTGGTGTTCTGCTCCAGGTCAGGGAGGGGTTGGGTGAGGTAGTCCCTTAATTATTAAGTGTTTCAGTTCATGTGGCCACAAGCAGTTGTTATTTAAAAATTATTACACTGCTGATTACATTGCCCATGAATGAAAAGAATGAACACAGTTTATTCTTGTATATTTTTTATTATGAATGAAGTTTTTTTTGTTAAAAATATATACATTTGAATTGATTTTGAGTGACTCCACAGACATTTCACGGCAACTGAAGTGGCCTAAGATAGCAAGCCATTGGGAAGATATCAGAGTTAGACCTTGAGCCTTTTGACTTTGCAGAATGGCTGTAAGATCCAGACCTCTGGGCTGAGCAATTCTACTGAGCCCTCACAAGACAAGCACAGCAGGGTAAAAAAGCACAGGCAGGGTGCCAGATCACACAAAATCCACAGAAGCAGTGAATGCTCAATAAAAGAGGTACGCTTTAAAAAACAGCTTCAATGAAGATTGTAAAAGAAATGGACAGGATCGCAGAAGAAATTCCGGAGATTGGATCTTGATAGATGTCAAATAGAATTTTATACAATGTAGATCAGACACAGGAGAGATTTAAATGACTTCAGAAACATGAAGGTAGGACACGGAGACTAGAAAGATCTGATTCTGACAAGCTTTATTTGTTGCATGTGCATTAAAATATATGTGAAATGCACTGCTTGCATCAAATCAAATCAGTGAGGATTGTAGTACACTCAAATTGCTGGAGAAACTCAGCAGGCCAGGCAGCATCTAGGGACAAGAGTAAAGAGTCGACATTTCTGGCCTAGAATAATGCTGCAAGTGCTGTCATGTTTTTGGTGCCAACTGTCACAACCACGGATTTGGCAGCGTAGCATATACGACAATTGTGCTTGTAAATCTGTACGTGTCAGCTAATTATCATTTCATTATGATAGCATTTAACTCCATTCATTCCTTCGTAGTGTTGGCCAAGACTTGAACACAACAACGCTTCACTTCCTGCTTACATTCCTGAGTAATTGGACTGTCGAGTCAACTGACTCTGAAGACTAGTGGTATTTATTTTACATTTAGTTATTCCTTTCAGTCGCAGTGTAGATTTTGTTTTCCATTTGAGAGTTTTAGTTAACGGCCTTGTCTGGCCTAGCGTTTATTGTTTTCTTTTCCCTTTAACACTGTTCACATTAAAGTCGGAACTATCAAACCACTTCAGTGTCTCTCACTCTGCATTTGGCCTTATTCGAACTGGGTGACATCAACATAGCATGCCCATAACTCTGTAACCATAACCATACATCTCTGGAATATGGGAAGAAAGAGGAAACATATAAGGTCACGGGAAAACTCCTTCCAGGCAACCATGACACTATCATGCCGCCCTTCATCAGACTAATCACGTCTGGTAGTTAACTGTGAGGGTTTCAGTCATCGCTAAGATGGGAGCAATGTTGGGTTAAGGATGAAGAACAGGGCAGTTTCGCTAATCATCTGAGTATGTGGTCCAAAGTCTAACACATTAAATGTAATAACAAGTTTATAAAAACTCTGGCTCAGTCAGACTGGGGTAAGTATGTACAAGACAAACTAATGGAGCTTGGTACAGGAACAACACAGCAACAAGCAATCTGATGATTTAGAACCATGGATAATTTTGCTCGTAGTCATAATGAGCTTATGCCAAACTTACATGTGGAAGCAACACTTGGGTGAGAAATCAGAAGATGAAGGACCAGAAAAATATACTTTGTTTGATAATTTCTGACTGCAAGTTAACAATAGAAGCTCATGAGTGTAGTCCTATCAGCTGGACAACTACAAAGCTAGTGATTGTTAAAGGAGATTAAAACATTCCCATTAAAGGACACAGCAGGGTGTTGATCATTTGGAGATTTGGGCAGAGAAATGCCAGATGGAGATTAATTCGGACAAGTGTGAGATGGTGCACTTTGGGAGGTCAAATGCAAGAGGAAGGCCAATGTAAAAGGAAGACTCGGGAGCACTAACATACAGAGGGACCTTGGTGTGCAAGCCCATAGTTCCCTGAAAGTGGATAGGAAGGTTAAAAAATATCAAAGACACATCAGTGTAAATGTATTATCAAAGTACATACATGTCACCATATACAACCCTGAGATTCATTTTCTTGAAGACATACTCAAAAATCATTAACATAATAATAATTATAATTGAATCAATGAAAAACCCTGCCAACTTGGTCATTCAACCAGTATAAAAGACAAAAAAATGTGCAAATACAAAAGAAAAAAAAGAAATAATAATAAATACATAAGCAATAATTATCGAGACCATAAAGTGTCCTTGAACATGAGTCCATAGGTTGTGAGAACATTTCAATGATGGGGAAAGTGAAGTTGAGTGAAGTTATCCCCTATGGTTCAAGAGCCTAATGATTGAGGGGTAGTAACTGTTCCTGAACTGGTGGTGTCAGTCCTGAGGCTGATGTACCTTTCTCCTGATGGCAGTGGCAAGAAGAACATGTCCTGGGTGATTGGGGTCCCTGATGATGGATGCCACTTTACTACAACAATGTTTCATGCAGATATGCTCAGTGGTGGGGAGGGCACTGACTGGGGTCTGCAAGTGAGGAAATCAAGGCTCCAAAGATACTGAGGTCAAGGCCTCGAAGTTTATTGATTAGAGGGGATGTATTGAATGCAGAGCTATAGTCGATAAAGAGCACCCTGATGCATGCGTCTTTGCCGTCAGTGATGTTCCAGGGTTGAGTGAAAGGCCAATGAGATGTCTGCTGTGGACTTGTTGCTCCAGTAGGCAAACTGAAGTGGATCCAAGTTGTTTCTCAGGCAGGAGTTGATATATTTCATCACCACCCTTTCAAAATACTTCAGCCCTGTGGATGTAAGTGCTACGGGATGATAGTCATTGAGGATGTACTGCATGCTTGTCTTCAGTCAGGACAGAGAGCATTAGTGTGCAAGTTATGTATAGCTGTTTAAAAATATGGTTAGACCACACTTGAAGTTTTATGTTCAATTCTGGTTGCCACATTATAAAAAGGACATGGAGGTTTCAGAAAGGTTGGAGAGGAGCTTCACCAGAATGTTATTTGGATTAGACAGTATTGGTTATAGAGAGATGTTAGACAAGCTGGGTTTTTTGCTCTGGAACAAAGCCTGCCATGTGACCTGATAAACATAAAGAAAATGCAGAGATGGGGTAGACAGAGTCTTTTTCCAACAGTTCCAAGTACCAACGAGCACTGGCATAAAGTGAAAAAGGGGAAGTTTTGAGGGTGATGTACAATGCAACTTTATTTTTTTTTTAGAAACATTGGTAGGGGCCTGGAATGTGTTGCTAAAGGGGTAATAGAAGCAGATGTGTTAGCAATATTAAACAGGCATTTAGACACACTACCAGATGGAGAATAAAGGGATACAGACTATATGTTTGCAGATGAGATTAGTCAAATTGGCATCATGGTCACCACCAACATTATGAGCTGAGGGGCCTGTTCCTATGCTTACTGATCTATGTTTGTAGGTTGCTCTGTGTCATTTGTGCATGGAAAGAGGCAAAAATACTTTGTGAAATTAAGAGTTGAATTACTTTCTGAAGCAATATCTAGACCCTGACCTGCTTCTTTACCCGCAATATTTCTGTACTAGTGTGAATAATTTTCTGGTCACTAACGAATCCCCAAGATGACAGGATATTTGAAATGGTAATGCCATTGAATCTCAAACAGAAGTGACTGTAACACCTGCTGAAGGAGAAGGTCAACACTTGGCACTTGCACAATGAAAATTATAATAAGCAGGTCCACTTTGGTCATTCAGTGACTGCCATTTTAATAGATTACCCACAAAAGGCAGACATGTAAATATTAGATCAGGGAAAATTAGACAGCAACTCCAGAGCAGCTAAATTTTTCTTGCTTTTTCTGGTAGATTTCCCCTGAGCTCCATCTATAGTCTCCAATTGGAATTCCCCATCTTTGAGAACAAAAGGAAAGAGTCAATAGGAAATCCCAACAGAAATTGTTCTGTAGTGAACCCTCCACTCTCTCTGGAATGTCTGCATGATAGCAAGTGATGGAAAGTCATCTCATATGGTGCAGAGGAGGTCAACCAGGTTAGTTCCAGAGATGAGGGGGTTAGACCATGAGGAGAGATTGAGTCACCTGGGACTGTACTCGCTGGAATTCAGGAGAATGAGATGAGATCTTATAGAAACATATAAGTTATGAGAGGGATAGATAAGATAGAGGCAGGAAAGTTGTTTCCACTGGTAGGTGAGACCAGAACTAGGGGACGTAGCCTGAAGATTTGTGGGAGTAGATTTAGGATGGAGATAAGGAGGAACTTCTTTTCCCAGAGAATGGTGAACCTGTGGAATTCTCTGTCCAATGAAGCAGTGATTGCTACTTCAGTAAATACAAACGTTTGTATATTTAAGACAAGGTTGGATAGATTTTTGCATAGTAGGGGAATTAAGGGTTATGGGGCAAAGGCAGGTAGGTGGAGATGGGTCCATGGCCAGATCAGCCATGATCTTATTGAATGGCAGAGCAGGCTTGATGGGCCAGATGGCCTACTCCTGCTCCTATTTCTTATGTGAACTCTATTTCATGCTTACTTGATATTGAAGTCAATACTTTCTTGGAACGAGTGAATGGCACTCAGCGATTGTGTCTTTTTTACATAGATAGCCTTCAAGGAGTTGCAATTACATTTATAGGCGCACTTTAGAATGATTTTGGTGTGATGTAACAACTTCAGCTTTAGATCCTCACCTACAGTGGGAGCAAGTTGTGGTGCAAAGTGTTTTTCATTGATTAAATCTCAGGGTAATCTCATCTGTTCTGGGCACCATGATTTAGACACACTAAGGGCCTCAGAGAAGGTACAAAGTTCAATATCAGGAAGAGCAATTCAGAATGGAGTAACTGGAACCATTCTCCTAAAAGAGAATAGCTTAAGAATACATTTGTTGGAAGCTTCTCAATGTTCTGATAAAGAAATTATGTATTTCCCATGAATGCTGGTAACACCTGTAGGCCTTATAGACTGTTGTTCCATCAAGTACCTTTGGAAGTCTGATTTAGTAATTCTCTTGCTTCTGAGTACAAACGTTTGTGTTGCAATTTCACCTGCAGAAATTTAAGTACATTTCTATAGCTTGATGCTCCAGTGCTACATACAAACTAGGAGCAAAATAAAAGGTCAGTCAGCCCCTTTAATCTGGTCTTCTACTTTATAAGATGAAAGATTATATTTGACTGTGACCTTAGTACTGCACTACACACACAGTGGCCACTTCATTAGATAACTTCTGTACCTAATAAAGTGGCCACTGAGTGTATGTTTATGGTCTTCTGCTGCTGTAGGCCATTCACTTCAAGTTATATGCTCAGAGATGTTCTTCTGCCCTCTTCTGTTGTTATTTAAGTTACTGTCACCTTCCTGTCAACTGAAACCAATACTGCCATTCTCTACTGGCCTTTCTCATTAACACGGCATTTTTGTCAAACCTCTTGACCATATCGGCATGTTTTTATCCATTGAGTTGCTGCTACATGATTGGCTGATTAGATCTTTGTGTTAATGAGGTGTGCAGATGTATTTAGTAAAGTAGCCTCTGACTGTAGACGAGCAGTTAATCTGAGTCCTCATCTCCTTAATTTAGGGAGATGAATAAAGACCGATGGTACAGTTTTGAAGGTGAGCTTGGGTAATTAACCCCTGTTCTGGTCAATATCCACCTCTCAACCTCATTTCTGAGACAGTGACTACAACACCCTCACCTTTAGCATAATCTTTGACAGAGATAAAAGACTGTATGGGAAAATACTTACTTGGGAGTGGGTGAATTATAATGCTATTAGGCAAGAACTTGGAAATGTAAATTGTGAACAGATGTTCTCAGGAAATGTACAACAGAGATGTAGAGGTCGTATGAGTGGCACTTGCATGACATTCTGGATAAGTTGTCCTACTGAGGCAGAGAAAGGATGGTAGGGTGAAGGTACTATAGTTAACAAGAGAAGTGAAACATTTAGTCAAGAGGAAGAAAGGAGCAAGGATCATACAGGGATCTTGAAAGTTATAAGTAGCCAGGAAGAAATTTAGGAATGGATTTAGGAGAGCTGGAAGGAAACATAAGAAGGCCTTGGTGAGCAGGATTAAGGAAAACCAAAAAACATTCTACACATACGTGAAGAGTAGAAGGATGACAAGAGAGTAAGACTGATCAGGAATAGTAGAGGAAACCTATGCCTGGAGTCAGAGGACGTAGGGGATTCCTTAATAAATGCTTTGCTCCAGTATTCACGAGTGAGATGGACCTTGATAAACGTGAGGTCAGTATAGAACAGGCAAGTGTACTGGAACATGTCAAGGTTAAAGAAGAAGATATGCAGGAACTTTTGAAAATCATTAGGATAGGTAAGTTCCCTTGGCCAGGCAGGATATACTTCAAGTTATTGTAAGAAATGACTGAAAGAGATTTCTGTGCCTTTGGAAGTGATTTTTATATCATTATGGGCCAGAGCAGTAGAACCAGAAGATTGAAAGGTGGCAAATGTGTTTCCTTTGTTCAGGAAAAGTAATAGGGATAAACCTGGAATTGTAGGGCAGCAAATCTTATGTCAGTGGTCAACAAACTACTGGAGAGGATTCTTTGAAACAGGATTTACAAGCATTTGGAGAAGCACAGTCTGATTAGAAATATTCAGTATAGCTTTGTGAGCTGCACGGCATGCTTCACGAGCCTGACTGACTTCCTCAGGGAAGTAACAAAGCAAACTCAGTTAGGTAGAGTAGTGGATGTGGTGTATATGGATCTTAGTAAGGTACCTGACAAGGTTCCCCATGGTAAGTTCATTCAGAAAACCAGAAGGGATCCAAGGAAACTTGGCTATCTGGATACAAATTTGGCTTAGCCACAAAAGGCAGAGGGTGGTACTAGCTGGAGTTTATTCTGCCAGGAGGTCCGTGACTAACTGTGCTTTGCAGGGATATTATAAATAACTTATGCGAGGAAGTGGAAGGGTAAGTTTGAAGATGACATGAAGATTGGTAATGTTATGGATTATGTAGAAAGTTGTCGTAGGTTACTATAGTATGTTGATAGGTTGCAGAATGGGCTGAGAAGATGGAGTTCAATCAGAAAAAGTGTGAAGTGATACACTTTGAAAAGTTGCATTTGAAAGCAGAGTACAAGGTTAACGACAGGACTTTTAGCAGTGCAAAGGAACAGAGGGATCATGAGATGCATGTCCAGAGATCACTCAAAGTTAATAGGACAGTTATGAAGGTACATGGTACATCTGCCTTCATTAGTCAGAGGATTAGGTTCAAGAGCCACAAGGTAATATTTCAGCTCCATGAAACTCCGGTTGGACCACACTTGGACCATAGTGTTCAGTTCTGGTTGCTTCATTATAGATAGGATGTGGAACCTTTAAAGAGGGAGCAGAAAAGATTTGCCAAGAGAGAGCACATCTTATGAGGAATGTTTGACTGAGCTAGGGTTTTTCTCTTTGGAACAGAGTAGGATGAAAGATCAGCCATTTGTTTTTCCCAAGGGTGACTATTACATAGGCAATGGCTATTACATAGGCAATGGCTATTACATAGGCAATCATTTTAAGGTAATTGGAGGAAAATATAGAGGGGATATCAGCCAGAGGCGCTGGTAGAGGCAGATACATTAAGGACATTTAAGAGACTCTTAGATAGGCACGTGAATGAAAGAGAAATGGAGGGTTATGTGGGAGGGAAGAGTTTGATTGATCTTGAAGTATATTGAAGGCTCAGCACAGCATCATAGACCGAAGGACCTGAACTGTTTTATGAACTATGTAGCAAATAACTCCATCATTATTGCATTTGCTGTTTGTGGGAGCTTCCTGTGGTAAACCATGTATATCTGTCTGGACACGCCCCTCTGCTGACTGCTCCTGTGGCTCCTCCCACAGACCCTTGGATAAAGGTGATTGTGTCTCTGCTCCTCCCACAGACATGCTCCATTTTACTGCTAATAAAAGCCTTTCAGTATTTACTCTACTTCCAGTCTTTTGGAGTTATTGATAGTCCATCACTTCCAAACCCCAAAATATTTGGACACTTCCAGCATTAAAACAGTGATTCCACTGTGGCTGTAAAAAAGCACCTGAAAAAAAGCTTGGGAAGTGCCATTCTTTTTTTCACCTTCATCCAATCCTTGGCTTGCTTTGAACTGGGACTGGTTCCAGAGTTGAAAGAATCGGTAACAAAAAGAGTTAAATGCTGATTTAAGGTGATTGGTAAAAGAGCTGGGGTGATTTGAAGAAACATCTTGGGTACACCATGTGAATGCCATGTGTGTTGGAAAAGGCAGTGTGAGCAGGCTAAATTGTAATGTTAGAAGATATTTGCAAAGGATGATGAGGAATGAAGAGTGGAATTAATTGAGTAGTTTTACCAAAGGGGTTTCCATGTCCTAAAAGGGCTGAATGGCCTCGGCCTGCTCAACCACATTCTGTGATCCTACATCAAGCCAAGTTGAATGAGCTATAGCTACCCTTCACTGTGATGTTGGCATGTAATAAATACAACGTCGGCTGGAAGAGAAGTAATAAACAGAATAGAGTGACACTCCATTATCAGCAATATTACCACTTTGGTTCACACTCATCTTGAAACCTTCAGCAATAATCTTCAATTCCTTTGCTTATGAAAAGGACCACTGAATGGTCTTCAAAAGATCTGTAAAAACCTTGCAGTCATGAGGTACTTAATCTCTAACTGCACAATGACAGATTCACTTGTCATGACAGTTATGCTACTCCAAACAGTCTCAGGGTTACAATCCCTTTACTAAAGTATACAGTTTATTTCAGGTCAAGTTCACAGCAGAATTCGTTGAATGTTAATGATGCAGCATTTGCAATTTCTGCTGGCAGTTGGTGATAACTGAACAGATGCTTTTCCCATTACATTGATGTTAGTAACAACTTTCAGTCAATTTGCTGAAATTCTTATCAAAAGGCCGTCAAGTAAAATTGCCTACACTAGAGCCTCAAATGTGTTAGCTTTTCCAAAACAGAAATAAAGCATACAATTATGGCCTGCCACAAGTTATACATACACTGTATAATTCCATTGTATAATGTGAAATATCAGAAAAGACAATTATATTTTTGTATAGAAATATTCAAATATTCAAAGTTTAAAGTAAATTTATTATCGAAGTACATACATATTTGTCACTGTATACTACCTGGAGATTCATGTTCTTGCAGGCATTCACAGTAGAACAAAGAAATACAATGGAACCACTGAAAAACTACACATAAATGAAGAATGACTGACAACCAATGTGCAAAAGCAGACAAACTGTGCAAATACAGAATAATAATAATAATAATAATAATAATAATAATAATAATAATACTGAGAGCATGAATACATGCCTTGTGTTCAGTGATCAGTTCAGTGTTGATGTGAATGAAGTTATCTGTGTTGCTTTAGGAGCCAGGTGGTTGAAGGGTAGGAACTGCTCCTGAAACTGTAGTGTGAGTCCTAAGGCTTCTGTACGTCCTTCCTAATGACAACAGTGAGAAGGGATCATGGCCTTGATGGTGGAGATCTTTAATAAACTCCTTGGAGATATGCTCAACAATTGTACTACAAAATGATTTCCATTCAGATAATGACTTTAAGTCACTATAAAAAGCTGAGACCAGTTGTGAATCTAAGACTAAGTAAAAAGCCATTTTAAAGTGTAGATTTAAAACGGGACTTATAGGAGGGTAACACGGCAGAGAGACAGGGGAAGGGATTCCTTGCCCTTGGTGCTTTGACAGATGAAAGCATAGTTGCCCAAAGAGTTTGGACTCAACTATGAATTCATAAGAATTTTGAAAGATTTCTCTGTAAAAATGACCAGGAGCTTGGTGTTAAGGTTTGCAGAAGAGATATAGAAGGAGATCCTTAAGTTCTAGTAAAAGGGGTAAACAGCCATTGACTGAAAGTTTTAGCTCTGCATCCTCTCACTATAGATGCTGCCTAACCTACTGTGCATTTACCAGTATTCTTCAGTTCTTTTTTTGGATTTCAAACATCCATATTATTTCATTTTTATGCTTGATGTTTGATCCTAGATTAGCATCCAGCTAAGAGCACTGACATCAGCTAAAACTAAGGGGTTATATTTCCAATCCAGGTATCTGCTGGTTTTCAGCCATGTGATTTTCAACTTTAATCAGCAGCTAGATTAAAATTACAATCTGAGAATTTCCAGAAGGAATAAAGTTTAATCAATTGCTGGTATTTTAACTGCTCAGCTTCCTATCAGGGTGGTAGGCATAGAATTGGGAGCTATAATTTTCACTAGGCCATATTTTATTTCATTAGCACAGTAATTACTATTTTCTGCAAGAGAGAATACTGGAAGCAACACTAAAAGTGAATAGCTCAGATTATTAAAAAAAGTCATGTAAGAAATACAGTGCTTGGAGCTCTGTGGAAAGTAGCAGCCAAACTAGACAAAGAGGGCAGAGCCATGGTTTACAAAGCCCAGGTATGAAGTATTATGGAGTATGCCTGCTTATCATGGATGAACGCCTCACAGAGTGTCCTCAGCCAGCTTGATTCCATTCAGAAAAAGGCTCTCAGGATTATAGGTGTAGATGAAGCCACAGCTGGTGGGAAGCTAGCCATCAGTAGCTTACACCACAGATGACAGATTGCTACAGCTACTGTGCTATACAAAATGCACACCAGCCACAACCCTGCAGACCTTCGCACCATGCTGCCTTCATCTTATGAGAGATGGTGCACCACACAATCAAGTTTATCTATCCTACTCATGCTGTTTCTATGCCTGATGCGAGAACCTACACACTGGATAGAAGCCTCCTTCACTGTGCTATCAGAAATTGGAACAGCCTTCCAGATGTTGTGGTTGGAAACATCTGCGACGATGGGGGTCCAAGCCTTCAAGAGTCAAGTGCACAAACACTTATTATCTCTGGGAGGACAGTCACATACTTCTCCATAAGCTGTCATGAAGGGGACCAGGATGGCAATGCTTGGTTGTTGGCAGGTAGGGTTAATACCTGACTTTCAAGAGCACTTGGCAGTTATGTTCTGGCTGGACTTAGTCCTTAAACTGCTGGAGAACAGTACAGAAAGATCAGGTGTTGTTTTCTCCCGGTGGGGATTAGTTTTTAGTTCCAAGTGCTCCTGTCACATTTTGTCAGCCTGCAACCTTATCCTTCAATCTCTCTGAATTATGGAGGACAGCATGTGTATAAATATCTCTCTCCAGCAGACTTCATCCTGATCACCATGACTCCAGTATTTCTACTATTTTTTAATGTTTCTTAATTGTACATATGATTTTTTAAATGTTCTGTCACTGAGCAGCAGTGTACCATCTGATTGGCCTGTCAGAGTTCTCTTTGGGAACTAGTTGATTTGATCAGCATTTCTGATATGGCAATTGATCACAATGGCACTTAAAAAGAAATCTGCAATAAAAGGGCTGGTCTATTATATATTTAATATTTCAGAAATATTTCAATAATATTGTAAATATATTGTTTAATTAAGCATTTTTTGTTTGTTTAAATAATTAGTTAGGGGTTATATGTAAAGGTATGTGAATGGCATATGTCATTACACCACCACGTCATATGTGCATGCCTTGCTAAAAGTAAAACTGAAACTAGAAACGATGTCCTCAGCTCTGTGTTTTTATTTCAATTAGTTTTATGCTTTGGATTTACAAAACTTAATAAGCTTCACAGTGTAGGCCGCCTAAAAGAATTCGATTTCATTCGTGTCACGGAAACCAAATTTCAAGGCTACCACCAAGAATGAATTTCGATTAATTCTTAAGAAAATAGTCTAGATGAAGTTTGTGTTGGATTTAAATTGCTCACAAGTCATTAAATAAACTCAATTGTGGATAAAATCCACTAAATCTAGCAATATTTCTGAACGATTCTTCCCCATTTTGCCTCTAACGAACAATTAAATTGGATAATACATTATTAAAATGAGATTATATCTAATAACACTCTTAATGAGCAACCTGAAGTGCAAAGGCTGTGAGACAAATGGATGCCCTCCTGGAAAATTTTAATATCACCGTGGCAGCACTTACTTGTGCTACCTTTCAATGAAATGTACTTTCAGCTTTTCTAATTTTCCACTGTTTGTTACTACTTATGTTCATTCACTATGTTTTCAATGGTCTCAAGTCAACTTTTGTTTGCAAATTTATTAAGTAGCTGCATGTACACCATCACAGGCTGTATCTAGTAGAAACTGTTCATTTAATGTGCAAATGAGATGTTAGCTGGGACGTCTAATGAATGTTTCTGCTAAATCTCTTCAGCTACTAACTCATATTTAATTTTTTAATAAAAGCTGGAAATATTCAACTTCTACGAGGAGACAAACAGTTAACAGTTCAGGCAATTATCCTTCTAAAAAATTTAATTTCTTTACCTTATTAACTAGGTAACTGAATAGTTCAATTTAGGTCCATACCATTGTCTACAGTTTAGTGAAGGGAGTCTCTTAATGCAGTTGATTAAGAGAATCGTCCACAGCAGATTCACTTTGTAAAATGTTACAGAAATAGTTTCTTTATCACAACTGTTTAAGAGCTGGTTATGCTTCTATTTCTATTGATGAGAAATTGACAAATTGCTTTTTCTAAAACCCTAATATGCAATTATAATAAAGTTTTAAAGTCTAACAGTGGTATTAAGACCCTCCATCTTTCTTTAAGTATCTGAAGCAAAATGCAGACTATATAAACAGGCTCACTTAATGCCCAGATTTGCCCTGACAAGATAATTTGATGTTAAATGGGTTATCAGCCAATCATATCTCAGCAGATCTCAGACTTCCACATGTGTGGTGAAAGGAAGACTGAGATGTGCTGGATCATCAATGGGGATGGGAGAGGTTCCGGCGGATTGGAGGGTTGCGGATGTTGTTCCCTTATTCAAGAAAGGGAGTAGAGATAGCCCAGGAAATTATAGACTAGTGAGTCTTACTTCAGTGTTTGGTAATTTGATGAAGAACATCATGAGAGGCAGGATTTATGAACACTTGGAGAGGCATAATATGATTAGGAATAGTCAGCATCGCTTTGTCAAAGGCAGGTCATGCCTTACGAGCCTGATTGAATTTTTTGAGGATGTGATTAAACACATTGATGAAGGTAGAGCCGTAGATGTAGTGTATATGAATTTCAGCAAAGCATTTGATAAGGTACCCCATGCAAGGCTTATTGAGAAAGTAAGGAGGCATGGGATCCAAGGAGAAATTGCTTTGTGGATCCAGAATTGGCTTGCCCACAGAAGGCAAAGAGTGTTTGTAGTTGGGTCATATTCTGCATGGAAGTCGGTGACCAGGGGTGTGCCTCAGGGATCTGCTCTGGGACCCTTACTCTTCATGATTTTTGTAAATGACTTTGATGACGATGTAGAGGGATGGGTTAGAAAATTTGCTGATAACACAAAGGTTGCAGGTGTAATGGATAATGTGCAGGGCTGTCAGAGGTCACAGCGAGATATCGATAGGATGCAAAACTGGGCTGAGAAGTGTCAGATGGAGTTCAACCCAGATAAGTGTGAGGTGGTTCATTTTGGTTGGTCAAATATGATGGCAGAATCTAGTACTAATGGTAAGACTCTTGGCAGTGTGGAGGATCAGAGGGATCTTGGGGTCCAAGTCCATAGGACACTCAAGGCTGCTGCGCAGGTTGACTCTGTGGTTAAGAAGACATACAGTGCATTGACCTTCATCAACCGTGAGATTGAGTTTAAGAGCCAAGCGGTAATGTTGCAGCTATATAGGACCCTGGTCAGACCCCACTTGGAGTACTGTGCTCAGTTCTGGTTGCCTCACTACAGGAAGGTTGTGGAAAACATAGAAAAGCTGCAGAGGAGATTTACGAGGATGTTGCCTGGATTGGGGAGCATGCCTTATGAGAATAGGTTGAATGAACTCGGCCTTTTTACAGTGGATTGATGCAGGCTGAGAGGTTACCTGATAGAGGTGTACAAGATGATGAGAGACATTGATCGTGTGGATAGTCAGAGGGTTTTTCCCAGCGCAGAAATGGCTAGTACAAGAGGGCACAGTTTTAAGGTGCTTGGAAGTAGGTACAGAGGAGGTATCGGGGCAAGTTTTTTACGCAGTTTGTGATAAGTGCATGGAATGACCTCCTCCCATTCTTCTGAATTCAAGAAAATACAGTCCCAGGCAACTCAATCTCTCCTCATAGTCTAACCTCTCATCTCTGGATAATCACTAACATTCAGAATCTTAACAATTTTTATTTCCTCTGCAAGGATACATTTACTAAATAGCTCAAACTCTCTGCACAACTGTTTGACTGCAATAGGGGAAATTTGTTCTCCTGCCTCAATCTCTTTTCTTCCTAGTAGGATTAGGGAATGATTATTCATTTCCACCAGCATTTGAGTCATTCATTTTGCCATTGGCTTTAACCATTTTTGCTTGCAGATTCTTCACTTAATCAATTCATTGAATGTTTTAATGTTACCTGTGTAAATGCAATTGTACTTTGCTGATACTCAGTTTAAAGCAAGTATATATCCTTCATGGTGCCATCACCAGGTTGGTTTATTCTAACAAATGTAATGGCTTCACTCCAACCTTGTCTCAGTTTATCTGCTAATCCCCTCATTGTGCTTTTGTCGTCACAACCACTTTAAGTAATTAGGTGCTGGGTCCTCATTCACACCGACTCCTATTCACCAGATTTCCCTGAGATGCATTGGCTCCCAAATAGGCAAGGTCTTGACTATAAAATCCTTGTTCCTGCCTTCATATCACATGAACAGGAGAAATTGATGCAGAAATGGGCTGCTAGCCTTGTGATCCTTTTCCACCTTTCAGTAAAATATCTGATCCTAGCCGTACAATCTACTTTCCAACCCCCCACATCTCTTATTGTCAAACTAACCACCTCCCAACCTTCTCCACCCTCTTCCCATGTTGTGGAAGCAGTCCGACTAGGTTTTTGAAAAGTATGAACAAGATTGTTCTTGGTCCAATCATATTCAGCATCCACTTCCTATGGAATTCCCACAGCCTAACTTATCTTATGGAGCCATATGGACCCAAGTTTTCTGGAAGCCAAAGAGCAGTTTTCAGTAGGAGTAATCACAGACATCCTGAACGAGTCCATAGCCCATACTTGGTACTTCTGCTTCCCTCATTATTTGTTATTTATACTAATGTCTCCAAAAAAGGGGGACTATGTAAAGTATCTAAGTTTGGTTGATGACATGAGAATTAGTGGAAGCTTGTGTTGCAGTGAGGATTTTATAATTCTATTGGGATAGTGGTAGGTTGAGTGATTAGATAAAAGCTTGAAAAATGGAGTTTATTATGGGAGAGTGTGAGTTTGTGCACTTTGGTAAGAGGAATCAAAAGGCAGACTATCTAAATGCAACAAGATGCAAATAGGAGAACTGCAGAGGGTTTCGGGTATTCTTTTCTATGAATCACAAAAAGTTGTTAGACCATTGCATCTAATAGTTCAGGCAACAAAATCAGATTGTCCTTTATTGTAAATGAATGGTACTGGTGAGATCACCTGCAGTTTTGTTGACCCCACCTTTCAGAAGAGTTTAGCAGAGGTCCAAATGAGATTCAGCTGGATAATTTCTGGAATGAAATTATTGTCCAGTAAAGAAAGGTTAAATAGCTTGGGTCTGGAATTTAGAAGACTGAGGGGTGAGAACTTTAAGGGGAATAACAGTGGTAGATTTGAGATGTTTTCACTAGTGTGATGATCGTAAGCAATGGGAGATAGTTGCTTGATAAGTTACCAATCATTTAAAACTAGGGTAGATAAAAATCTCTTCTCAGAGGATGGCAATTCTTGGGAACTCTACCACAGAGGCTTATAGAACCTAGATTATTAAAATTATTTAAAGTGGAAGGAGATTCACATTTTGAAACAACTATGGGAACTGGCACAGAAAAGGAGATGCAGCATAGTGTAGATCAGCCATTGAATGGTGTGACAGGGTTGAGGGTCGAAAGGACTACTTCTGCTCATAATTGTATTCTAACAATTCCAAGAGAAACTTTAGAATCAATTGGAAGATATTTAAATAATTAAAATAAGTTACAAACAAAAAATAAACATTTATAAACACTTTCATGCAAAGCAAATTATTAATGTTTAATTAGGAAAAGGACACATAGCTTTTTAGTAAACTTCAGTGACCCTTTTCAAATAAATGGAGTTGTACTAAATACACTGATTGTCGGTTAACTGAGTGGTTTTATTCCAGGAATGAAAGGGTTTGCGCATGAAGAGTGTTTGATGGCTCTGGGTCTGTACTCACAGGAGTTTAGAAGAATGGAGAGAGATCTCATTGAAACCCATCTATTTCTGAAAGGCCTAGATAGAGTGGATGTGGAGAGGATATCGCCTATTGTGGGTGAACCTCCGAATAGAGGACACAGCTTCAGGATGGAAGTATTCCCATTTAGAATAGAAAGGAATTTATTTAGCCATAGGATAGTGAATCTATGGAATTCATTGCCCCAGACAGCTATGGAGGCCACGTTTCTGTATGTTTAAAGTGGAGGTTAATAGATTGTTGATTAGTGAAGACATCAAAGGTTACAGGTAGATGCAGAAGAATGGGATTGAGAGGGATAATAACTCCACCATGATGGAATGGCAGAGCAAACTCAATAGGCCAAATGGCCTAATTCTGCTCCTATGTCTTATAATCTTATGGTCTTTACTCATCCCATTAACTTTCTCTCATTTCATTCTCTCTCTCTCACACATCGATCAAACTGACCACGTATTTTTATTTTTAACTCACACATTCCAGGTTTTTCCTTTTCCTCAGGAGCTTATCACATGCTTTTTTTAATAAACCGAACATTGTTGTTATTTTTCATCTGGATTGTTTCATTAATTTTATCAAACTGGGATGTCTTATTCAGGCAAAAGCTATATTTAATGACTTTGGTCATTGTCTTAATTCAGTCTCATGTACATTTGGTTTGTATGTAATTTTTATTACCTTGTCCACGATCTTGAAATAATATTAGTTTGTAACCAAAATTTTCCCCTGTACCCGAACAGCTTCTGTGTATTTAAGTTTTTCTCTGTATTGCACTGCTAGTAAGAATTTAAGTTATTTCTCATTCCTACACTTCTACCAGACAGTGTATTGAAACCACAATTAATCGATTTTCTCAGACAATTTGGAATTGATGAAGCTTTTACATCCTCTTAAGTTCAGGCACCGAAAATTTCCACTTCGCCTAGGATTCTTCTGAGTCCTTAAATCTTCGCAACCATCCTTTCTGACTATGCCAAATTGCTGGATTCTGAAGTTCTTGATCTAAGGTTTTTTGAAAGTCAAGAAAGTCATAAAATTTTTTACTTTATAAAGAAGAGAAAATCTGCAGTTGCTAGATATCCAAACAACACACACAAAATGCTGGAGGAACTCAGCAGGCCAGGCAACATCTGTAAACAATTGATGTTTCAGGCTGAGACCAGGGTCCAAATCATCAACTGTACTCTTTCCATAGATGCTGCCTGGCCTGCTGAGTTCCTCCAGCATTTTGTGTGTGTTGCTTGTCACTTCTTGATCACTTTATTAAGTGCCAATAGAATAAAGAGAATTGGAAATGGGAAGTCTAAGAACAAAGAGGAAAGGAAAATAAAAAGATTTAAAATGGGGAGCCTATGTGCTCTGTCCTTCTTAGACCCCATAGATAGGAGACATTCCATTAAAATATGTAGATAGGAGTTAACCAAACAGATAACGTCTATTCAAATAATGTGACACCAGCTTCTATAATCATTCTAAGAAATGTAACCTCTAAGGGACACACTGAACAACTACATGTATATAGGAAATTATAGAAAATAAAAGCATGCATAAAAGTTAAGCTGCAAAGAAAATAACAGTTATACAATCTGATCTAACAGGACCCAGTTTCAAGGACTCTACAACTCAAGCTCTCAGTTTTAATTGATTGGTTCTTTGTTATTTTTATTATTAGTATTTTTGTATTTCCAGTATGTCTTCTATCACACATTTGTTGACTGTCCGTCTTTATGTGAAGATTTTTCATAGATTCTTTTGCATTTCTTTGTTCTGCTGTGAATTGCTGCAAAAAAAGAATTTCCGGGTAGTACAGTATATGGTACCATATACGTACTTTGCCAATAAATACATTTTGACTGTTCAAGAAGGGAAATGTTAATAATACTGAAAACAATGGATCAGTGAGTTTCACCTCAATGGTAGGGAAGTTACTGGAAAGGATTCTCAGAGACTCTATTTGAGCAATTGGTAAACCCTGCCTAATTAGAACAGGCAGCATGGCTTTGTGCAGGACATGTTTTGTCTTACTAACTTGGTTGAGTTTTGAAGAGGTGACAAAGGTGATTGAAGGTAAAACTGTGATGTTGTTTACATGGATTTTAGTGAGACATTTGATGAAGTCCCTCATGGGAGGCTCATCCAGAAGATTAAGTTGCATGAGATCCACAGTGAATCAGTCACTTGGATTCACCATTAGCTTGCTCATAGAAGACCAGGGTAGCAGTTGATGGGACTTTTTCAGGCTGGGGGTTTAGTTACTAGTGGTGCTTGCAAAGCTCCATACTGCAAACCCTCTTCTTTGTGATATACTGTTTATAAATGACCTGGATGAAAATGTAGATGGGTGAGTTAGCAAGTCTGCTGACTTTATGAAGATTGGTGGTGATTATGTGTGTGGAGAAGACTGGCAAAGGATACAGTGGAATATAGATCAGCTGCAAATATAGACAGAGAAGTTACACATGGAGTTTAACTTCGCCAAATGTGAAGTGCTGCGCCTTGGAAGATCAAAAATAAAAAGGCAGAACACTGTATATGGCAAAATCCATTAGTGTTATTGTGCAGAGGGATCTTGAGGTCCAAGTCCATAGCTGTCTGGAATCAACAACGCAGGTTTATAACATTATGAAAAGCAAAGATAGAGAGCCAGTATCTTTTATGTAGGCTTGAAATCTCTAACATCAGAGAGCATATATTTAATGTGAGAAGGGTGAGTTTAAAGGAGAGGTGTGGCTTAGTTACCTGGGTTAATGCTGGAGGCAAATACAATAAGGGTACCAAAATGTTCTTAGATAGACACATGAATGTGTGTGAAATGGAGAGTCATGAATTTTGTCTAGGCAGATGAGATTAGCATTTGATTACTAATTTATTTAGTTCAGCACAACATTGTGGACTGAAGGGCCTGTTCCTGTTGGGGTACTGTTCTGTGTAAAAGTGAGTGACAAAAGGGCTTTAGTTTTGCACTTGCAAAGTCAGATTCTGCCCCCTAGAGTTTTTCTAGTGATTTTGAATGTTTCTGCATTTGGATTCAACTGTGAAACCTCAGAGCTTATTTGTCTATAACGGGCTAAACAGTAGCAGTTTCTCACCCAATTACTGCAACAATACCATCACTTTCATTCCTCCCACTAAAGAAAACATCCAACATTATAGATGCAGACACTGAGTACCTACACTGTGGTGTTTCATACAATACAAATAATCACAGTCCTTGCTTAAAGGTTGTGCTGCTACACTGACATTCCCCATGTACATTATGTATTCCATTTTTCTTTCAAAAGCCCAATTCCCAGTTACGTGCCAACAGGCTGCACTTACTTTTTTCTGAAAGCTGCGTTTCTCATCCTAGCATTATTAGATCAGATATTTCTTCTTTCAACAACTTACCTTCAAGATATGTATGTACAAACCTTATTTTTTCATCCAGAAATCTCATTCCCTAGTTTCTGCTGACTGGCAGATCTGATATTTCACTTTCAGAAAGCATACTTGTAGCTATTGACTGGCAGTACACACTCACACTTCACATTTTCTTTTGCTAGATTTCAACTCCCAGTTACTTACTGATTGATAGATAAGTTTCGTCTGAACTTTCTTTATCATGGCAAACATACATCCATCGACCACCAGTCAGGACAAAGTTCACTGTGTCAGCTATGGTGTAGGTAAAAATATTATTAAACTTCATGTTTATAGCCTGTCCATGTTGAGAAACAATAAGAAAATCTTTTACAGGTTATTTTTCTAGTCTTATATTGCAACCAAAACAATAACATACTGGTTTGCCCAGAGAATTTTAAGCAGTCAGACTTAAAATTTACCATAAAATGTAGTAAAACTTCCATTTTAAACTCATTTTAATAAATCTTTTAATATTGAGTAACACCAATAATCAGAACATCACAAACAATTATCAGTGAAGTTGTCACTGGTTATAATATTCACCAAGTTCTACACCATTTACACTGTTCATCTGGTTTTGAAGTATAATAAATAAAAGTTGAAGAAAGATGCAAAACATTTCCATACAAGGGAATGGAAATTCTAATTAGTGGATTAATTCTAATGTTTTCACACTTTTCCTAAGAGTTTAACACCAATATTGTAGTCATCTTGGAATTCAAGAGCAGAATCTAATTATACCCAGTAAGATACAAAAAATGCTAGAAAAACTCAGCAAGTTAGGCAACAACTATAGAGGGAAAAAAGTCGTTAACATTTGTGGCTGAGATCCTGGTCTTGGCTCAAAACATCTACTGTTTATTCCCCTCCCTAGATGATGCGTAATTTGCTGAGTTCTTTCAGCATTTTGTTTGTGTTGCTCAAGATTTCCAACCTCTGCAGAACCCTTTTTTATTTATGCCTGTTAATACTGTTACAGCTGGAGTACTGAACCTGTCATTTCCCTCTGTACTGAACTTTATATTGAATCAATTGCACGGCCCAGTCTTTGAGATTCTTTGGCATATTGTTGATGGAATCACAACTGAGAACATGGACTAACACAAGATCATAAATCCCTTTGATTTAAATTGGATTTGTCCTGTGGATAGAAGGCAAAGTAGAACTGAGCTACATTTTGAAATTCTTTTCCTTTGGCTTAATCCTTTAAATTACATGTACTTTACTGTGGGTGTTTAGTTGATATGCTAATTTTAAAATGTTTTGAATCATTTTGTAATGTAAATTATTTTTCTCATTTGTTTTTATTCTGAGTATCAGGAACATCTAACCTTCAGAATCTATAGTTTTAAAGTTGGCAGAACTGGGTGAATTGAGGGTAAAGTTATGCCAACGGTCTAGGCCAGGGGTGTCAAACTCAAATACACAGTGGGCCAAAATTTAAAAATCGGTACAAGTCGAGGGCCGGACTGGTTCAGCGTTTATTGCAAAACTTATTGAAATGAATTTATTACACATATTAACCTGGAACTAACAAAGCTTAGGTTATTGCCTACAAAAACAACATTGAACATTAAATAAATAAAAAATCTGTTGCATTTATTTCTTATGGCTTTATCTGCAGCTTTTCCGGAGTAATTTCTAATGAAAACATTTTTCCAGAGGCCAACACTCTGTGATTCACACTAGTCTAAGCCAGATACTTGGCATCTCATCTTGGATGCAAGTTCATCAATGTTTGGAGTCAGGCTCTGAGCTGAGGAAATCCTCAGAATTGAGTGAAGGTGTTCATCAGAAAGACGACTCCTGGGTGATGTTTTGTTTATCTTCATCAAAGAGAACAGTTGTTCACACAGATATGTGCTGCCAAACATAGAGAGCATTTGAGCAGTTTGGGTACGCAGCTGGGGCATTGTGTTGGGAATGAAACGTAGAAACTGTGCAGCGCCCACCGAGTCATACTTTGCCTTGAGTGTGTCACTACATTGGAGTTCAATCAGCTCCATTTGTATGTTGGTTGGTGCGCTTTCCACGTCAGCTGCAAATGGATTACTGAGCAGTTCAAACCTGCTTTTTTGGGCTTCAAAGTCGGCAAATCGCCATGTGAAGTCGGCACCAAGTATGCTAAGGTTTTCAGCAAACTTTGCACGTGGGAACACTGCGGTAGAAACCTGCTCTTTCATAGTTTGGCAACACGGAAAATGGCTCAAGTTTTCTTGCTGCATCTGCGTCTCCCACAGGCGCAGCTTGGTTTTAAAAGCCCTCACTGCAGCGTACATGTCTGTGATCACACGACCCCGCCCCTGAAGCTGCAGGTTGAGCGCATTGAGATGGCTCTTGATGTCACACAGAAACGCCATTTCACAAAGCAACTTTTTATCCTGGAGCTCTGTTGTGTCTTTCCCTTTGCTTTCCATGAACTGACAGATCTCCTCACGCAACTCGAAACATCTTTTCAGCACTTTTCCTTGGCTTAACCATCACACCTCTGTGTGATAGGGCAAATCATTATATTCTGAACCCAACTCCTCCAGAAACGACTTGAACTTGCGGTGATTCAAACCTTTGGCTCTTATGAAGTTAACTGCTCGTGTTATGGTGCTCATTATATGTTCCATTTTCAAGGCTTTGCCACACAACGATTCCTGGTGTATGATGCAGTGATAAGCTGTCAGCTCACCTGCGCTGTTTTCCTCCCGCATCTTCTCCCGGATCCTGCCCACCAATCCACTCTTTTGACCGCACATCGCGGGCGCTCCATCTGTCGTCAGTCCCACAAGTTTATCCCAAGGCAGCCTCATTATATTTACACATCTGGATACCTCTTCAAAGAGATCTTTTCCAGTAGTTGTGCCATGCATTGATCTTAATCCCAAAAGTTCCTCTGTTACACACAGACTTGAGTCCACTCCACGAATGAAAATTGACAATTGGGCAGTATCAGAAGTGTCCCTGCTCTCATCCACAGCTAGGGAATATGCGATGAAATCTCTTCCCTTCCCCACCAGCTGTTGTTGTAGATTGGTGGCAAGCTCACGTACACGGTCAGCAACGGTGTTTCTGCTCAGGCTCACATTTGAAAATGCTTGCCTTTTATCTGGGCACACGACGTCGCAAACTTTCATCATGCAGTTTTTAACAAATTCTCCCTCGGTAAAGGGCCGGGCTGATTTAGCAATCTCTGCTGCCACAATAAAACTAGCCTTTACAGCAGCCTCACTTTGTGTTTTGGCTTTTGTGAACATAGCCTGCTGTGACGCCAGACTTCTTTTCAACTCTTCTACCTTCTGGAGCTTCTGTTTCTTGTCCAGATGCTTGTATTTGTCGTGGTGTTTCGTTTCATAGTGTCGTCTTACGTTATATTCTTTAATTACAGCCACACCGTCTCCGCACACAAGACAAACAGGTTTGCCCTTTATATCTGCGAACATATACTCTGCCTCCCACCTGCCTTGAAAACCCCTGTTTTCAAAGTCCACCTTTCGTTCAGCCATTTTTGGGGTGAGGGATAGCTGAAAGTTGACCACACGTGACTAGCGCCATAAGGATGCTGATGAGAGAGTAAGGCAAGCGCGAGCAATGCACTGGCAGTGCATTGTGGGATTTGTAGTATTAGTGGTGCATGCAATAGTGGGCCAGCTCTGATAGAAAAAAAAATTATTCATTAATGATATTCAGGAAATAAACCAGGGAAACCGAATAAACACTAAAAACCCTGAAAACCTGGTACCTGAATAAACTCAGCATTAGCCATATATACGCCATAGGCGCTTCGATTACTGGGGCCAGCTTTAATAGTAATTAGATATTATCTCGCGGGCCAAAGATAATTCCACCGTGGGCCGGATTTGGCACGCAGGCCTTGAGTTTGACATATATGGTCTAGGCTGTCAATAATTCTGTGTTTCCTCAGTGCTTCACCAAGAACACTGAAATAAATCACATTCTTCTGTCTCCCGATCAGGTAAATTTAGACAAATTCATTTTAAAATCAAAGCAAGGTGAACTAGGCCAACGTAAGCAATTCAACAACTTAACAATAATTTATGTAATTCCTATTAAACTTTTGATGTACATTTGTTCAACTGAAAAGAACTTCATCTTGCACTTGCAATTATTGCCATTTGTAAACTCCTAAGGAAACATAACCTGCTCCCTGAAGCAAAATTGCCTCAGACTGATAACAGTATCTCCACATTGAAATATAACATACTCACTATGTATTTTTTGGGACAGAGGCATATCTTAAGTAGAACGGATTTAGTGACACACTAGTGTCAGTCAGTGCTCTGTAAGCAATGAGCAATGAGCCTAGTTTGCCCTTGGTTCTTGCACATTACCGACTTTTTGCGATGAGAGCTGATTAAATCCATAGGATATTTGTGAGGCTGATGAAGTGTCAGGATTGAAAGACATAGGTGAAAAATATTGAACCTTCTGCACAAGAGGCTGCTGGCCCTATAACCTTGCATGCATTATCATGCAAAAGCTGTCACTCCATGATTGAAGTGATGGGATGTTTCAAGAAAAGGCCACGTTACTGTTGGTTCGAATAATGGATGACTCTGAGATATAATGTAAGGAATAAAGCATAATCAAAATACTTGGGAGGCTGAAAACAGATGCAGGGTTACAATGAAGGCCTGCTTGTTTTTCATATTGCAGTGGAATCTTAACCATGGTGTGCAGCTATATAACTGTGGTGAACTACATATACCTGTCTGGACTGCTCCTGTGGCTTCTCCCACAGACCCCTGCTGACTGCTCCTGTGGCTCCTCCCACAGACCCCTGTATAAAGGCGATTGAGGCCTGAGCCCGGCCTCATTCTCCAGGATGTAGTGTTGTTCATTCTTCCAGTCAATAAAAGCCGATATCTCGCTTCTTACGTCTCAGAGTGAGTTATTGATGGTGCATCAATTTTATTGACTGAAAGTTAAAACATGGAAACCGTTTTATGTCCGGAAAGATTAGATTTGGACCCCCAAGACCCTGAAGCAGCTCTTGCCTTTGAACTCTGGCTTGCATGCTTCCAATCATACTTGGAGGAGGTTCGTGCAACTGACCCCGCTGTTAGGCACAGAATTCTCCTCTCGAGAGTTGCCCCAAAAGTTTATTCATTCATCAGGGACCTGTCGACCTACGAAGGGGTGCTTGATGCCCTCAAAAGACAGTACCTTCGGCCAGTGAACACCGTCTATGCCAGACATCGCTTGGCCACGCGCAGACAGCGCCCTGCGGAGTCGTCCGCCGAATTTCTCCGAGCTCTACAGGCACTCGTGCGGACTTGTGACTGCAAAACGCTCATGGCGGAACAGCATGCGGAACTCTTGGTACGAGACGCCTTTGTGACCGGAATTAGGTCAGTGTATGTGTGCCAGAGGCTGCTGGAAAATGCTGATCTTACCTTACGCTCGGCGATCGAGACGGCCAACACACTGGAGGCTGCTCTGCACAACGCTGACGCTGTCCAGCCGCGCAATTCCCCGCCGGTTCCGTGGACACCTCCGACCCCGCCGCCACCGGTTCCCGCGAGCGAATTCGCCAACGCCACTGCCAGTCGTGGTTCCACGCACTCCCTGAACCCAACCAAGCGAAAGCTGTGTTATTTCTGTGGGCTTGAGAAACATCCTCGAAACCGTTGCCCAGCTCAAGAAGCGACCTGCTCCAGCTGCGGAAAACCGGGCCATTTCGCCAGAGCCTGTAAGTCTAAACCACGCGCGGGGTCGAGCAGCGCTGCGTTTGAGACGTGGGGGCCGCCATCTTCCATGCCCGGATGTGGGCGGCCATCTTTGCTGGCGTCACCATGCCCCGCCCCCGACTCACCGGTGTTTACCGGGCACCAAGACGGCATTTCAACTCTGGCCACCGTAAACCTCGACCAAAGCACTCCGCACCAGCTCGCAAGGTCAATGATGGACATCCTGGTGGAGGGACACAGGACTAGCTGCCTGTTTGACATGGGCAGCACTGAGAGTTTTATTGACCCGGACACAGTGCAACGCTGTGGACTCATGACACGGCTGGTAAGTCACAGGATCACCTTGGCTTCTGAGTCGCATTCCACAGACATCCGGGTGGGTTGTGTAGCGACATTGGTGGTGCAGGGCACAGAATATCGAACTTTGCGCTACTGGTCACGCCTCGACTATGCGCACCTGTGCTATTGGGGCTGGACTTCCAGAGCAATCTCGAAAGTGTGACTATGGCATATGATGGGCCTCTCCCACCGCTCACTGTCAGGAATCCTCAGTTTGGTAAGACTTCGCCATATACCCCGTTACCGCACACACATACACACCGAACCACACGTCACGCCCAGCACCATGCCGATAGCTGTGCTACTGACACTACTTGCAGCCTCTCCACCCTCAAGATCCCTCCCCCATCGCTGTTTGCCAATCTGACCCCCGACTGTAAACCGGTGGCGACTAAAAGCAGGAGGTACAGTGCAGGGGACAGGGCCTTCATTCAGTCAGAGGTGCAGCGGCTGCTCGGGGAGGGAATCATCGAGCCAAGCACAAGCCCTTGGCGGTCCCAGGTGGTTGTTGTTCGGACTGGGCAGAAAAATAGAATGGTTGTGGACTATAGTCAGACCATCAATAGGTTCACGCAGCTTGACGCGTACCCCCTACCCCGCATCGCGGATATGGTCAACCAGATAGCTCAGTACAAGGTGTACTCGACAATAGATCTGAAATCCGCTTATCACCAGCTCCCCATCCGCCCAGAGGACCACCCCTACACCGCCTTCAAGGTGGGCGGCAGGCTCTATCACTTCCTGCACGTCCCATTTGGTGTCACCAATGGTGTCTCAGTCTTCCAGAGGGAAATGGACCGGATGGTGGACCAGTACAACCTGAAGGCCACATTTCCCTATCTAGATAACATCACCATCTGTGGTCACGACGCCAACCTCCAACGATTTTTCCAAGTGGCCGAAGTTTTGAACCTTACTTATAACAGGGACAAGTGTGTGTTCAGAACCACCCGACTCGCTATCCTTGGGTATCTCGTGGAAAACGGGATCATTGGCCCTGACCCCGACCATATGCGCCCCCTGTTAGAACTCCCTCTTCCCACCACTCTCAAAGACCTCAGACGGTGCCTGGGTTTTTTTTCCTATTACGCCCAATGGGTCCCCCATTACGCAGACAAGGCCCGCCCCCTGGTCAAGTCTACCACTTTTCCCCTCTCTGCTGAGGCCTGCGTGGCCTTCAGCTGCATTAAAGGGGACATTATCAAAGCAACGATGCATGCGGTGGACGAGACCATTCCCTTCCAAGTAGAGAGTGATGCCTCCGATTTCACGCTGGCTGCTACCCTCAATCAGGCAGGCAGGCCAGTAGCATTCTTTTCTTGTACCCTTCAAGGCTCTGAAATTCGGCACTCCGCGGTGGAGAAAGAAGCCCAGGCCATAGTGGAAGCTATTAGGCACTGGAGGCACTATCTCGCCGGCAAAAGGTTCACCTTGCTGACCGACCAGCGCTCGGTTGCGTTCATGTTCAACAACCAACAGCAGGGCAAAATCAAAAATGATAAAATTTTGCGGTGGAGAATAGAACTCTCCACCTACAACTTTGACATCCTGTACCAGCCTGGCAGACTCAATGAGCCCCCTGATGCCCTATCCCGGGGAACGTGTGCTAGCGCACAGCTCGACCAGATGTATGCCCTTCATGCACATCTTTGCCATCCGGGGGTCACCCGATTTTACCATTTTGTTAAAGCCCGGAACCTGCCGTACTCCCTGGAGGACATCAGGACGATGACCAGGGACTGCCAAGTCTGCGCTGAGTGCAAACCGCACTTCTCTACCGTCCTGAAACGGCGCAACTTGTCAAGGCCACCCGCCCTTTTGAGCGACTGAGTGTTGACTTTAAGGGCCCCCTTCCCTCCACCGACTGCAATGTCTATTTTCTCAATATTATTGACGAGTACTCGCGATTCCCCTTTGCCATTCCCTGCCCCGACACCACTACCACATCCGTCGTAAAAGCCCTGCGCCAGCTCTTCACTCTGTTCGGATATCCCTGCTATATCCACAGTGATAGAGGGTCCTCCTTTATGAGTGACGAGCTGCGCTGGTACCTGCTAGCTAGGGGCATTGCTACTAGTCGGACCACGAGTTATAATCTCCGGGGAAATGGACAGGTGGAGAGGGAAAATGCCACAGTGTGGAAGGCCACACTTTTAGTCCTTAAGTCAAAAGGGTTGCCGGTCTCTCGATGGCAGGAGGTCCTCCCTGAGGCACTCCACTCTATCCGCTCCCTGTTATGTACGTCCACCAATGCCACCCCTCACGAGCGCCTATTCTCTTTTCCCAGGAAGTCTGTCACTGGGACCACCCTACCAGTTTGGCTGACGTCCCCAGCGCCAGTGCTGCTCCGGAAACGTGAGGAGTAATAAATACTCCCCGCTGGTCGAGAGGGTTCACCTTCTACATGCGAACCCCCAGTATGCCTACGTGGTCTTGCCTGATGGGCGGGAGGACACGGTCTCTGTCCGCGACCTGGCGCCCGCAGGAGCAGCAGACCACTACCCCGTACACTCCCCGGTAACTATGGACCCTGTACCCGAGCTGACACCGCGCACACCGTGCCCCACACAGACTCCTCATGACGCTCATGTACCAGGCATCTTGTACGCGTATATTCCGGGCGCCTCGCACACACGTGAGGGATCCCTGACACCTCCAGTTAGGCCAGAACCAGCACAACCTCCGTCTCCTGTGCAATCGCAGCCGGAGCTACGTAGATCGCAGCGACAGATTCGACCACCTGATAGACTTAACCTGTAAATATACTTGTAAGAAACTTCACCCCATGGGGACTCTCTTTTAAAACAAAGGGGGGGTGAATGTGGTGAACTACATATACCTGTCTGGACTGCTCCTGTGGCTCCTCCCACAGACCCCTGTATAAAGGTGATTGAAGCCTGAGCCCGGCCTCATTCTCCAGGATGTAGTGTTGTTCATTCTTCCAGTCAATAAAAGCCGATATTTTGCTTCTTACGTCTCAGAGTGAGTTATTGATGGTGCATCAATAACCAGAGTGTCTACTTGGCAAATGTTATGTATGACAAGTAGGCTTTTTGAAAAGGGGTGGGGGTCATTTTGGCTGCAGCCACTGGTGGCAGTTTCTGGATCATTCCAACATCAAAAAATACATGGGAGGATCCACGATTCGCCCATACTCTACTAGAGGCCTTAACAGAAGATGCACGGTGCACGCACAAAACATATAGTCAGTACCTGTTTCCCAGGGCACCAATAGCAAACACCAGAGGTCATATGTACAAAATTAAGGGAGGGAAGTTTAGGGGAGACATCAGGGGTAAATTTTTTTACACAGAGGGTTGTGAGTGCCTGGAATGACTTGCCAGGGATGGTGGTGAAGGCTAAAACATTAGGGGTATTTAAGAGCCTCTTGGACAGGCACATGGATGAAAGAAGAATGGAGGGTTATGGGGTAGTGTGGCTTTAGTATTTTTTTTGTATGGATTATATGGGTTGGCACAACATGGAGGGCTGAAGGGCCTGTACTGTGCTGTAGTGTTCTATGGTTCTATATCACATACATTGCTCACAAAACAAACTATTACCACAAGTAAAGTAATAAAATACAATATAATTAACATTGCATGTAGTGCACAGCACAGGTAAACAGTGAACAGTAAACAATAAATACTAAACAGTAAACAGCTTGATGTCCTAGTGACGTGACTTCAGTGGTGATGGGGTATTTGCTAGTCTCACAGCCTGAGCGAAGAAGCTGTTATCCAGTCCAGGAATCCTAGTCCAAATACTCCTGTATTTCTTTTTTGATGGTAGTGGGTCAGAGAGATTGTGGAATGGGAGGTAGGGATCCTCAATGATGCTTCAGGCTTTCGTCTGCAACGGTCCTGGCGAATGTCTCAAATAGGGGAAGAGGGAATCTTCTTGGTTTGCTTCTCCTATCCTTTGTAGGGTCTTGCAGTCTGATGCCTCACAGTTTCTGTACCACACAACGATGCAGCCAGGCAGAACACTCTCGGTGGTGCTCCTGAAGAAAGTTGTTAGAATGATAGATAGATAGATAGATAGATACTTTATTCATCCCCATGGGGAAATTCAACATTTTTTCTAATGTCCCATACACTTGTAGCAAAACTAATTACATACAATACTTTCCGGTATTGTATGGGGGTGGGGAGCCTCAGTGTCCTCAGAAAGTCTAGGCACTCCTGTGCCTTCTTGACATGTGAGGAAGGATCCAGGCTATATCATCCATTATGTGCACACCAAGGGACTCTGTGCTCTGCACTCTCTCCATGGCAGACCCATTGATGTGCAGTGGACCTGCAACTTCCTGAAGCTCACAATCATCCCTTCTATCTTGTCCACGTTGTGACTCAGGTCGCTTTATCTCACACTATTTGACAAACTCCTCCACCTCCTGCCTGTATGCTGACCCAGCGTTGTTGCTGATGAGGCCAGCCACTGCCTATCATCAGTGAGCTTGATGATGCAGTTTGAGCTGGATCTGGCAGTGCAGTTGTGAGTCAGTAGTGTGAACTGCAGAGGGCTGGACATGCAGCCATGAAGGCGCCAGTGCTCAGCATGATGGAGCCTGAGGTGTTGCTGCCAGCTTGGACTAACTGCAGAATTTCCATCAAGAAATTGAAGATTCAGTTACAAAGAGGGGTGTTGAGTGCGGTGTAGGTTCTACCGAGGACAGTTTATCCACCAGCCTCTGAGGGATGATTGTGTTAAACCCCAAGCAGAAGTTGAAGAACAAAATCCTGGAGTATGAAGCATCATTTTCAAAGTGGGACAGGACTGACTAGAGGGCCAGTGGTATGGCATTATCCGTGCACCAGTTTGACCGGTAAGCGAACTGGTAAGGGTCCATTGTTGCTGGAAGGTGGGATTATATACAATCCCTTACCATCTGATCGAAGTATTTCGTGATTGCCAAGGTCTGTGCCACTGGGCAGTAATTATTTAGGTCAGTTACTCGTCGCTCTCTTGGGCACCAAATGATGGTGGCTGCCTTGAAACCTGCTTCACAGTGCCACAGTGGACAGTTACAAAGAGATATTGAAGATATCCGTTAAGACCTCTGATAGCTGAGCCATACAATTCCTCAACACCCGGTCAGGTATGTTATCTGGCCCTGCAACTTTTCATGGGATTACGCCGAATAGGATGCTCCTCGCCTCGGCTGTGGCCTGTTCCTCAGGGGGAGAGGAGGCTTTCCTTGATGTCACATCATTCATTGTGTCAAATCATCCACAGAGGGCATTCAGCATATCAGGAAGGGAGGTGGTGCTGTCGTTGATGTGCAGGGTGGACTTGTAATCCGTTTTAGTTTATAATTTACCACATATGTCATGTAACCCTGGTGTCACAAAGGTGCCTGTGAATTTTCTGCGAGTACTCCCCCTTTGCCTTCCTGACGGGACGTGAGAGCAGGGCTCTTGCTGACATTGGAGTCGTCCTGTCCCCCAATCTGAAGGCAGTGTCCCCATTGCTAAGCAGTGCATGAACCTGTGCAGTCAGCCATGGTTTCTGCTTTGCCCTGACAATGTAATGTTTAACCACAGTTATTTCCTCAATGCATTTTCCTATATAGCTGGTCACCAATCCCGCATATCCATCAATGTTGACGTGATGATCGTAGGTAGCCATCTCCCTGAATAAGCTCCAGTCCGTGCTTTCGAAACAGCCCTGCAGTGCTGAGGTGGCACCTTCTGCTAAGGTCCAGATCTCCCTGTAAAATGGCTGGACTCATTTAACCAGTGGTCTGTACACTGGGATTAGCAAAACGGATATGTGGTCTGAGGTGAGGATGGGGTGCAATCTTGTAGACTCCATGAACATTGGTATATAACAGGTCCAATATATTCTTTCCTCTGGTTTTGAAGTTGACATGCTTCTAGAACTTTCGCAGGACTATTTTTAAGTTAGCATAGTTGAAGTCACCAGCAACAATGCAGATACCATCGGGCTGAGTGGCTTTGAGGTTGCAGATGGTACCAAAGAGTTCCTAGAGCACTTCCCCAGCACTAGCTCCACTCCACAGTCACACAGGGAAGCAGACATTGGAAGGGGGAAATGTAAACAACCACAATCCAATGGCAGTGAACTCCCTTGGTAAGTAGAAGGGTCTGCACTTCACCATTAAAATCTCTATCTGCAGTGAGCAATGAGACATTCTTACTGACATAGACACATAGGCCTCCGCAGGTCCTACTGGAGATGACAATATTTCTGTCTACCCAAAAGCAGATTAGGCCATCCAGCTGGATGACTGAATCTGGAGTGGTATTGAGGAACCACATTTCTGTCAGGGTATTTGTGCAGCAGTCCCCCATCTCCCGTTTGTTCAGAAGCACATGTACATAATTCAACTTAGTGATCAGATGATAGTGATTAGAATTATTCAGAGCATGGGCCTGCAGGGATCTGATTTACGTCCTGCTCGAATACCAGCACATTTAAGGCACTTGTGCATCTTTATGCACTGCTCCTGAGGTCTGTTTCCCCGAGTAGTTGGAGTAGGCTACAGTGCCTACTACACTGTGTAAGGTCACATTCAATGCGTTAGTCCTGGCTGCACCCCATCTTCATGGTCCTGCTCACTAGTGAGGTAGACTGGTGGATTTTAGTGTACTTTAAAATCAGCAGTGTTAGTTGATCATAGAAAAGATGAACAGGACAAGACATTTCACTATTGACTGGAGCCAGAGAGGCCACTGTGAGTGTGTACATTATCACCAACCTCTCAAAAGAATCCTTTGGAGATTATGTCAGGGAAAAAGCCTCAAAAACCCTAAATGTATCAAGTTGAAGTCCTTACATGCATTCTCAAAACTGGGAAGTATACTGTCAAATACTATATTCCCCTACTAGCTGGGAAATTCCTCAAAAATATAATATGCCAGAAAAAATCCACGGGTCAGTCAACAATGGTGGAAGGAGAAACAGTCAACAATTTTCAGCCTGCAACTCATTGTGTGAATTGGGAAAGAGAAGTTCCGGGTAGTTTTGTAAAACACAATGCACCACAACCCCATCAGTCTGAGCAACCATGGCCATCAACACTATTTCCAAGCTTCGATTGATTCATTGCTTCCACATGTACAGCACTCCACACACAGATTCCACTTTCATCAACACAGCCACACACCATTTGATTGGCAATCACAAAGCGATTCTTTCCCCTACATGGAAGCAGAAGTAGGAGCAGTTAACCATAGGCAGCAACTTGTCCGTACCCATGGACGAGACCTAATCATCATCATAAGTCCAGTTGTTGTAGAGTCTGTGCCCAGGGGCAAGGCCAAAGTGAAGTATAATGGCATCCTCCAACCCAGTCCTCCTTCTCATATCCTATTTACCCACATTTTACTCTCTTCTGATTGACAGGATGCAGATAGATAGTATAAAATCAGTTTGTAACCTGCCTTACCTTCGCCCTCGCTGTTTCCAGTCTGCTTGAGTTTGCTCCCTATGCTGAGATTATACCCTTTTCCTCCTCCTTCAGCAACTTGCTCTGTTCTGCATGGCAAACAGTCTTCCAATAACACTTTCGAAGGAGAATGTACCAATGATTGACTGCAAATAATGTACAGCCATCTTGTTAACAGAGAATAAAAACAAATCAGAAACTGTTGAAACTCTCCCTATGTATTTTGAAGAATTCTAAAGTGTACTGAGTATTTGTCCAATCAATAGATTTAGTGATCTCTCACCATTTGGAAGCTTCGAGTGGAAAGCCTGGAATCTGGATTTTCATTCCTCTGGCCCTGCACCAACTATCAAGTATCCATGTACATTAATTCCTTTTTCCCCCTGCTGAATGTTCACAGAGCTATGTAAGTTAAGAGAAACACCAGTTGGGAGTGGTGTTGATTCAATATTGTACTCCACTGATACAATTTGCCTGCTCTGCAAAGTTCCAGTGGAAATTTGCTGTATATGCAGTGAAGGTGTCATCTATTTGGTATCAGGTATGACTGTTGCCACAATTGTGCACACCTGGACTCTCCTCCATTCTAAAGCCAAAACACAGCACACACATGTATGCCTCTCATAGAACAAAATCTTGAACTAACTATGCAAGTCAATTTGCACAGTACTAAAGTGCCTGCGTCAATGTAGCCTTTTACCAAATCCTCTTCCTTTATTCAGTGTTAGCTCTTCATTCCAATTCTACATGTGTGAACTACTATTGTACAATGTAAATGTGTGGTCGTCCTTCAGAATTAGAACTGCATGTGTGATCAATATAATCCTTGCCTTAAAAAGTGGCATCTAAAGTTATTTTCCCACATGTAATATATAGCATCTTTATTTACTCCAGACAACCAATGTACGATTACTAGATAAAGTTTTAATTATTTTGCCAATGTAAAGGCACTTAAATGTACACTTACTTATTACATCTTCCGAATCAAATATCAAAGTAGCCAGTTTTGTCCAAGTACAGATGCAGCACCATTAAAAATACTTTCAAATTCTGTTTAACTGCACAGATAACATAAATTTGCCTTGAAATAAACCATCATAGATGTTAGTTCTTCATTAATTTTGTAAATGAATGCCAATATATTGTTTTTTTAACAACATAAACTCAGACTAATTTACAATAGGGAAAAAAAAGTTGGGCCCAAATAGCCAGTGAGAAAACACCTTTAGACAAGATACATGGTTAATATTACCAGAACGGAATCCATTGACCTAAAAATATTGACCCTGCATAGAATAACAACACACCAGTTTGTTGCAAAATATCACCTAACCTATGAATGGTATCAATAAGTGTTGCTTAACTTGATTTCATTTGTAAGTAACCTTGCTGCTGTAGTTACGGGAGACAAATTATTTGCATTTGCATATATTAGCTTGTTGTTAGGAGTTGCCACTATGATGGTACCTCCTCTTCCCATTTTAAAAAGAGTGCAGCAGATGTACAGTCATCCCCAAAACGGTAATATTCTTCCTTGGGTAGACTATGTCACAAAGGTTTTGTTTACTTGACCACTGTCTGTATTGTTTGGAAAATACTGAATGCTTCTTAAAAATAAGTTCATTGAGCTGCCTCCACTAAGTTTACACACTGGCTTAGTATAGTCACATTTACCAAGATACATGAAAAAATATTATATGTGCACAATCCAGTGAGATAAAACCATGCAAGTATAACATGGATTCTACATGCTATGCAGTCTCAGAACATCTTTAGACTTCTACTGTGCTCACAGCATTCAGCATACCGCCTCAAACCTGTGAGAGAGCTCATCAAAATGCCTGCAGTTCTGCATTACCGGATGACGGAATGGAGCACTCATTCTCTTCAACTCAAGCAATGCTTGCCAGGGGCTGATTATCAGCTTGCTGAGAATGAATGGTGGCAGTGAGGTAGTGCTACATTGAATTGCTGTGGGAAAGGTGGAGACACAGTAGAATAACATGGCATTGAGGTGCAGGTTCTGACCTAGGCAACTTGTGCAGTGCTTTCATAACAATTGGTTAGTCCCCACTGATATGAATGTTGTAGTTGAGCTTGAAGCTTATATGTTCTTTGGAACAAGGACATACTTGTTATCACATTGGAAATGACTCAAATCCCAATTTCTGGTTTGATCAGCCATATGTATGGTTACTCATTACTTTAACATTTGTACCAGTCACAAACATAATAATAGAATGCTGGTTAAAGTAAGATTTTTCTGATATATATTTAGCTTTCAGATAAATTGCTAAAGATTTAAAATATAATGAGTTCTGGCAGTTCCTTCCTGTGCCCAAAGGCTCCAATGTTTCACTCTGTAGAATAAATTGTGTCCTTAATTTAGTTGTTTTACCTTGAGGGAAAATTGATTTAAACTAATTTATTAAGGGAAAAATGGAAATGTTATTTTAGGAAGGGGAGTGAATCTTGTAACATTGAACCAAAGTTTTAAAAAGTCCAATTACTATTTAATAAATTCATAACCAATTAGCTTCTTAAATTGTCTCAATATCCTGATGTGTTTGATATATCAGGTCAAAACTTGTTTTACAAAGCAAGAAAATATATTGCAAATCAAAATCAGTGATGTCATTCACATGAAGTCAATATATCTTTTGAAGTTTTACTCTTTGAAATGTGCCTTTATATTTAATGTGTGCTGATAATCTACACATGAACTTCAGAACTGGATGCTGCCCCCTCTGTCTCCAAGACCAGGTTGCAGTCATCGATCCACTCAACAGAGAAGATCATTGGCCGTCAGCTACCGACACCGAAAGATCTGAACATAGCCAGAGCAAAGAAAAGAGCTGGAAAATTACTGCTGACTCCACCCACCCGAGCAGTCACCTATTCATCAAATTGTCATCAGGAAGACCCTTCATGTCCATCACTATCAGGACTACATGTCATCTCTGAAGCTTCTTTCCTGTAGCTATCCAGCTTCTCAACAAAACTCACTCAGTGTAATAGCCTAACTGTCCCTGCACAACATCCGTTAAAATGTCTAAATGGTCTTTCCTGCTCTCCTTGTTCTGTTGATAATTAGTGAGTCTGTTCATGCAGTATGTTACACTTATTTATTTTAAAGCTGATTATTGATGTTTGTACATGTGACTGTTCTGCTAATTGTTGATTGCTCATGGCTCTTTGCACTATTGACTTGTATATTTTTGGTTGCTATTGTGTTATCTGTTATAGTATTGTCTTGTGGTTTATGCTTGGCACTGAACCACAATCAATTTTGGCATGTTTCACAAACTGGCAATAAAGTGATTCTGGTACTTTGTAAGTATTGCCTACTTAAATATTATAATCATGCATTTAAACTTAGCATTGTTCTTTTAGACTTTAATAAATAAAAGTAGACTTACTTTCTGACAAAAAAAATCTTAACAAAAACTGGATTGCTAATATCCATTTCCAGGCACTACAGAAGTTTTTAGAGTTCTGTGTTATGAGTGATGGACAGACCTGATGGACAATGGGGTGCAGAGTTAACCATTCCCAACCCCCCGCCTGAGAACTATGAACTATTGCTGTTGCTATGCTGCTAATGAGAGAGAGAAATAAAGCCCAGGCAAGAACATTTGCTACAGATAAGAGGGGGAGAGAGACTGTTGATTTACTGTATTATGACTTTTCCTGGATTATTTACTTTCCACTACAAGTACTTTGCCTTGCTCGTTAACATTCCTCAGGAGATAGCAGGAGTGGCCTGATTTGATGGACATAGTCATTCAGAGTTGATGGATAGCTGAGACCCCGTGAGTGGGGATAAAAAGACAGATCTGGAGAGACACCCTTCAGACACACTAGTGGACACTGACTGAGTGTTGGGAACCCACAGAAAGGTGGGGGCTTTGGAGACCAAACCAGGAGATCGGTCAGTAAAGCTCACAGTGTTACAGCAGGGCCGGTGGGGACTTGTGTGTGTGTCCACTCATGCCAGAGTGACGAGTCCACCACAGAAGAACGGTCTAGCTGAAGACCAGAGGGGTCATAACTGAATGGCCACAACAATATGACGGATTATGAAAGCCACAAAAAGGTTTGCCTGCCGCAACTGTTGCTGTTACATCTCGCTCGCTCTCTCTCTCTCCAATGATTTCAACACAACAACCATAACTACTTCAGCATTTATGAACTGAACTCTATACTTTCCTATGACAATTCATTTACCCCTAAACATTGATAGAGCTTGTTTATTATTGATTATTATTATTCCTGCACTTTTAGATTTATTACTGCTAACTTGTTTTATATGTATATTTGCATTTTTGATATTGTACTGTGTAGTTTACTAATAAACACCTTTAGTTTGGTACCACCAGACTCCAACGGATTCTTCTTTCTCTGCTGGTCAGACACCCAGTTATGGGGTACGTAACAAATTGGGGCCTGGTCTCTGGGATTTGATTACCAAATTGGGGGGCCAGTGAATCGGGATAAAAGTCGCTTATCTGATCTGGTTGTGTGGATAACCAGATGGGAAACCAGCAGAGATGGAAATTGACAAATTTTTAAAAGACCCAACTTCAGGGGCATTAGAGGATGCCAGGAAGGCGGAATTGGTGAGCATTGCAAAACGATTAAATCTCTCGGCAGTGAAATCATCGATGAGCAAGTTGGATATACAGAGAGCAATAGCTGTGCATTACATATCCGAGGGTGTGTTCACATCGGATGTATTGGACCTGTTCCCTGAGAAAAAAAACAGCCGAGGGTGAGCTTCAGATACAGATAGAAAGATTAAAGTTGGCTGCGGAGAAGGAGGAAAGAGAGCATGAGCTCCAGATACTCCGGATAAAGGAGATAGAAGCTGCAAGGCAGAGGGAAGAAGCTAATAGGCAGAGGGAGGACAGAGAGAAAGAGAGGCAGTTTGAGCTGGAAATGGAGAGGTTAAAGGCATCGCAGGGAAGAGACCGGGCAGCTAACCCAACTGAGGGGTTCAAGATTGGTCAGGAGATCCAGTTAGTACCTCCATTCAAAGAGATGGATGTCGATAAGTTCTTCCTTCATTTTGAGAAAGTGGCTGTGAATCAGAACTGGCCTAAGGGGAAATGGGCTGTTCTGTTACAGAGCATACTTAGGGGGAAGGCTCAGCAAGCATATTCGGCAATGTCCATGGATGAGTCTAAGGATTACGAGGAAGTAAAAAGGGCTGTATTGAGGAGTTACGAGTTGGTGCCAGAGGCATACCGGCAGAAGTTCCGGAACTTGAGAAAGCCGTGGAACCACACGTATTTAAAGTTTGCCCGTGAGATGCAAATGTATTGTGAGTGTTGGTGCGCCTCAAAAGGGGTCGTTGGAGATTATGATAAACTATTACAGTTAATACTGATAGAGCAGTTCAAAGGTTGTATCCCTGAGAGTATGAAGACGTACTTGGATGAGAAGGAGACAGTGAATCTGTCTGCGACTGCCAAATTAGCAGACGAGTATGCCTTAACCCACAAAACAAAGTTTTCCCTAAATAAAAGCTACCAGAAAGGCAGTAGGGATGGCAGAGAAAGCCCACCGGCTAAGGCAGAGAATAAGCCGGGAGCTAGTGGAAAAGGTAAGTAGGAGGAAAAGCAGACTGGCAGGAAGGTTCCCAACTTTACGTGTTATAATTGTGGGAAAGCTGGTCATATAGCATCTAAGTGCTTTGCTCCGAAGAAGGAGACAGGAAAAGGGAAAATAGCAGTTCCGACTGGTTGCATTGAGTCGGTCAACAGATCGATGAGGAAGGCAAAGGTAGATAGAGCCCAAGAGGTGCGTGAGAAGTTTATCTTGGAAGGGGCAGTGTCTGTGAAGGAAGGAGAAACCCCAGTTCCAGTGCGGATCTGGAGAGATACTGGGGACGTGTATTCAGCAGTGAAGCTGACAAGTAAGCCTGTAAGTGCTGAGGACCCGCCCATAGATTCCAAGATTTATCCCGCATGCCCAATCACTCACAGCATGTCTAGAGAGGCGGCTGAGAAAGAAGAGTTTAAATGAGTCCAGGGTTGATTTAGTGGAGACGTTTTTACCAATCTTGTACCAGGAGAGGTTGAGGATGGTAAAACAGAGAATAGTGGAGCTAAGGAAAGTAAGGGAGACAAAGCAGATTTAGTGCTGTCAAGGAATGAAATTTTAAACTTGGCTCACAAGATACCCCAAGGTGGACATTTAGGAGTGAGGAAGGAGGTTATGGAGGCACAGAGTAAAGATGAGAAACAGATGAGGCAGTTAGAAGGTCCAGGGTTGGACATGAATGATCTGTCTGGCTTGCCAGAGCTGTTTTCAGTTGAAGAAGTTAAGCGTGTTCCCAATGATGTGAGGACAGTCCTAGATGAAAAGGATGATGCTACCTTGAGGGAGTCTGCTGGGTTGGCAGACGAGGTTGTTTTAACCCGCAAGGTTGAGTTTACTCTGAAGGGGAGTTGCCCAGAGTGTAACTGGGAGGATCAGGGGAACTTAGAATTTGAAAAGGGGACTGGTATTGAAAGCCTAGGAGAGACAGATGTCCTGCTTGCTTGTATTCAGGATGTGAAGGATGTGGAGTCACAGGGTACTGAACCTAATGTTGAAGCTCAGGAAAAGTCTGAGGTATCTGATTTGGTTAAAAAGGAATGTAGTTCTTTTGGGTCAGATAGACTTGGTTCAGTGAAGAAAGGGTTAACCGTGGCACCGGGAGAAAGTGAGAATTCTCAGTCACTTGTGTTAAAAGTTAGTAATGAGATGAAAGCTGGTGATGTGAATATTATTGAAGGGAAAGAGAAAAGTATTGTTACAGGAATTCGATATTAAAATACAACATGTAAAGGGGAGTCATTGCTGACTGTTTATCTAGATGTTAATTTGAAAGTATATCTGTATTATTCTTGTAGTTAAGACCACTTCTGTATTTTGTTAAACTCTGTAATTCAGTAACATGCTTTATTAGTTAATTTTCACCCTGGTGAAGATTTCCAGAAGGATGGGGATGTTATGAGTGATGGACAGACCTGATGGACAATGGGGTGCAGAGTTAACCATTCCCAACCCCCCCTCCTGAGAACTACGAACTATTGCTGTTGTTATGCTGCTATTGAGAGAGAGATAAAGCCCAGGCAAGAACATTTGCTACAGATAAGAGTGGGAGAGAGACTGTTGATTTACTGTATTATGACTTTTCCTGGGATTATTTACTTTCCACTACAAGGAATTTGCTTTGCTCGTTAACATTCCTCAGGAGATAGCAGGAGTGGCCTGATTTGATGGACACAGTCATTCAGAGTTGATGGATAGCTGAGACCCCGTGAGTGGGGATAAAAAGACAGATCTGGAGAGACACCCTTCAGACACACCAGCGGACACTGACTGAGTGTTGGGAACCCACAGAAAGGTGGGGGCTTCGGAGACCGAACCAGGAGATCGGTCAGTAAAGCTCACAGTGTTACAGCAGGGCCGGTGGGGACTTGTGTGTGTGTCCACTCATGCCAGAGTGATGAGTCCACCACAGAAGAACGGTCTAGCTGAAGAACAGAGGGGTCATAACTGAATGACCACAACGCTACGACGGATTAAGAAAGCAATGGAAGGTTTGGCTGCCGCAACTGTTGCTGTTACATCTCGCTCTCTCTCTCTCTCTCTCTCTCCAACGATTTCAATACAACAACCATAACTACTTCAGCATTTATGAACTGAACTCTATACTTTCCTATGACAATTCATTTACCTTTAGACATCAATAGAGCTTGTTTATTATTGATTATTATTATTCCTACACTTTTAGGTTTATCACTGCTAACTTGTTTTATATATATATTTGCATTTTTGATATTGTACTGTGTAGTTTACTAATAAACACCTTTAGTTTGGTACCACCAAACTCCAACGGATTCTTCTTTCTCTGCTGGTCAGACACCCAGTTATGGGGTACATAACATCTGAAATATGTGTGCATATTTGAAGGACAAAGCAATATAGGTAACTTTTTAATGTGGATGCATCTGCTCACAGCTTGAGAGCAAATTGATTTTAATGGCCCAGATGTTCCTGTGGGATGCTGTGCAGCGCCCAACAGTTCCCTCTGAGACTATCCAGATGCCCGGAATTCCAGTGCAAACACAAAACAACTGACAATCCTGACGCCTTCCCCTCACCCACTCCCAGATTCTTCTTCAGTAACTGGGTCCATCTGCAAAGCATAAACTCAATCAGTTTCCCACATACCCTGGAAAATCTGCCCACTGACTTGCACCAGATTAAACCTGGCCCGAGTTTAGCACCTATATTTGTTTTCATGGGTGAGCAATGATTGTAAGGAAGAGTACATCTCTCGTAATTTATTTTTGAACTGATCTAATCAATTTAAAATGTATTTTATTGTTTATATCTGCTTGATTAATTCAGATATTGTAATTCTAGTTTATAAACACATTTCTTAAATTGATTTTTTAATTGTTTTTCACTATTTTGAAAGAAACCTTCAACTCCTTTGACAATCTTGATGAGCAGTCAGCCCGAAGGCTTGGCTCTACCACCTGTCAATGCATTCAGTTTGTTATTACAGGGCTGCGGGATTATGCTGAAAGTGACCTGTTGATTACATCAGACATAATTCTGTTCAGGAAGCTCTAGCCCAGAGATGCACACATTACAGACTAAATGCTAATGCAGCCATCTTGTAACTGAATTGACAGATTTTGCTTCATGGGTCCTGTCATGTATTTAATATTTTAGTAACATCTCAATAATCTTGGAAATTTGATGTTGATTAAACATTCTTATTTGTTTAAACAATTAATTAGGGTTATATGTAGAAATACATTAATTGCACACATCATCACGCTACCATGTGATACGTGCGCACCTTGCTTAAAGTAAACTCAAAGTTAAACCTGCATTCCCAATCGCTTGTGTCCTCCTTGGAATCAGTTTAATGTTTTGAAGTTTCAAAACATGACAGGTCTGATCATGTGCAATTGCCATTGATTTACAAAATTCTCTCAAAGCAACATGTCCCTGAAGGACATCCTGGGCCTGAGCAATGACAGGGGTCTTAGGTAACAATTAGGTCATGTGGTAGGGACAAGTTCAACCGCACAAATTAACTAAGAAGACCTTTGGTGGATGACAAAGTCACATCTCCAGGTTTGCCGTGACATCAAGAATCACAGAGGCACAAGAACGACCACAATGGTGGAGTGGATTTTCAACAACAAAAATGCTGGAAGAACTCAATGAGTCAGGCAGTATCAGTGGAAGGAAATGAATAGTTGATGTTCTTTCAGTCTCGGATTCTACATCAGTACTGGAAAGAAAGAGGGCAGAAGTGGGAATAAAATGTGGGTGGGAAGGGGAGGAGTGCAAAATAGCAGGTGATAGATGAATCCAGAGGAGTGGGAGTGGGGAAGTGAGAACAATATGAGAAGCTGGGAGATGATAGGTGGAGGAAGCATCTCCATGCAGGTAGGAAACATGAGGGCCAGTGACTCTAAATGTACATGGGTCTTTGAGACTGGAGTTCAAAGCTTAGCGTTCATGGTGCCATCATCCGTGAGTGTGGAGATTGAGGCCTGGAGCTCGGATTCTCATTTACCTGCATCAGCGAACCCTGGAATTGATACTGTAGATCAAAGGGCAAAGGTCGATCAGATGTGCAGAAGTCAAGATCTGGTGACCAAAGCCCTGAGTCTGTGAATCTCTGAAAATCGAAGGCCTAATGTCTGCAAGTGAGTCCACTGGAAGCTGAGGCCTGGGGCTGGAGGACTGTGTTTGTGAATGGAAGGGAAGAACTGGGCTTGTTTCACTGTGGCTTTGTTGCTTGTTGTGCTCTGTTTTGTTCTGAAATGAAAAAGATGGAATCTGTTGGGGAGGGCAGTAGACCATGGAATAAAGGGGAGGAGGATGGAGTGCATTTATTAAATAATTGAAGCATTTTAAATATTACAATTAAAGAAACAAAAAAACACCTGCAAATATTTAAAGCACTTGACTATCAGCACAAACAGCATTTTATTAAGAAACAATGCAATTTGCCTTTAACTCTTTCAGAGGTTCATGGATCTGAAGCTGACATAGGATCTGAGAGTAGAAGGCCCAAGATAAACACTGCAGAAATCCAGCAAGCATCTGCCACATCACCGGGTGCCAGACAGCGTAAGCAGAGGAGCACAGCTGAGGTAACTGGTAGGGTTAACCCAGCATGGTTACACCTGTATTGCATGGGAGTCTCAAATCTGATGGTCTGATAGGAATAGATATCAATCGTTGCATGTACACTGTTCGGCAAAATCTGTCTGTATCAATAATGGGGTTTTTTTTGCAAGTTGAGACCCATCACAGGCTTCAGTTATCAATACAACCTTGGGAATGCACTTTTATCAGCATGCTCCCATTAGCTGGTGGTAGAAAGAGTAACCTTTCATGTTTTGCTATTCAGTATGACACAGGAGATTACATAGACTTTCTATCCAAATAAAAAAAACCCTAATTCCATGGATCAACAAGCAGAGACAACATATCATTTCCCAATGCACGCCCTCTCCCCCGCCCCCACCACACAACTGCTCCAAACCCCTCAGCATATACAAATGCAGTTTATGCTGCTGGTCAACTCTGCCCTTTACTGAAGCTAATACAGATTCTTGTCCCTCACTACTCAGGCAGGTGTTTGGCTGCAGGCAGCAAATTTTAACATGCAGCTTGAACTGTTTTATCTTGCACAGAATAGTTTAAATGCCTTTCAAAGAAACTCTCGCCCAACATCTAGAACAGTAGTAAAAATACCATGAATAATGAACAACCCATCTGCCTTGTCTGAAAGTGAAAGTACATACCATAACATAATGAATCTCCCTATTGGACCAGATACACAAGCTATCAAGATCCAAGTATTTTTCAAGCAGACTTCATAAATGAATACTAACTTTTAGCCACACATTTCTGAATAGTTTAGCTCCATTTTTTGTAATGATGAACAAAGCACTTTAGTCTGGTTCACAAATAACAAGGTCACTCTAATTGTATCTATATATCAGTTAAAGATTATAATGAAAATGCACTTTTATTCTCTATTAGAAGTGAGTTAGTGCTTTTCTCCATGAATCAAATACTAATATGTTGCAATGGGGCAGCCACAGCTAGTTGACATATCTATTAATCCAATACTAAATTAATTGGTCTCTAGCCTTCACTTAATTAGGCTTCTGTACTGAAATTGAGACTTACTGCTCATTTTATGTCCTTGTTCATGCAATGACAAGATCAGGAGCAAGGCCTGCTTTTGTGGAGATTATTTACAAATAAAATAACCAGCGATTATTGGAGTCAGGAGGAGGCATAATGTTCTTGTGGAAAGTCCTCAATATATCCTCAAAAATCCTCCACAATAGCCCCTTAACCATTGCCCTTCCACCTTTGCCCTAACCTGGTGGTGGCATCCGTCGGTCTCGAGAGACCATGGATCTGTGCCTGGAGTTTCCAGGGTGCAGGCCTGGGCAGGGTTGTATGGGAGACCGGCAGTTGCCCAAGCTGCAGGTCTTCCCCTCTCCACGCCACCGATGTTGTCCAAGGGAAGGGCACTAGGACCCAAGCAGCTTGGCACCGGTGACGTCGCAGAGCAATGTGTTGTTAAGTGCCTTGCTCAAGGACACAAACACGCTGCCTCAGCTGAGGCTCGAACCAGTGACCTTCACGTTACTAGTCTGGTGCCTTGCCCACTAGGCCACGCGCCAACCACAATGTTTTAAATAGGTAATCAGAACACTGTTTCTCTCATCAAAATGCACATTGCATGTTGGCACAGGCATGTTGGCATCATACTTAAAAATTGTTACTAAATTCAAGGACAACTCTGGTCAAGGCTCTTGGACCACGTGTCTACTTGCTTCCACTAATGTGTCCAAAGACAATTTCTGTGACATGTTTTCATGTACTAAGTTCCATTCAGAAAAGATATTCATATAAAATCCATGCTTCTCTTCAGTTCTATAAATACACATCTTGCAAAAACCAAACCTCAAATCAGGAGCTAAACTAGCATAACAAAGATTTCAAATTTAGCTCAAGCCTGAACACACATTTGAACTACACACACTAAAGCCACTTTCCATTCAAGATATATTGAATATATTAAGGAAACTTACAACAGACTGTCTGCAGCAGAAAATTCCCAGGATAACAATCTCCTTTTTTCTCACTAGAGCTATGAAACCCAATCATTCAAAAAGACAATGGAATGACATCCTTGAATTTTTCAGCAGTTGGTTCAGGCTGAAAACTCAGGGCTGATCAGCCAAGCTTTAAGCCCATGTGTAAGAATATCTTTTTTGGGATTGGGTGGAAAAGGAGGGAGGGCAAATTGCCAAGATTCTGTCCTAAATGCATATCCCAGTAGAGCCTACAGTTATTTTCGTCCAAGAATTAATACATATATTGTATTAAACAAATTACAATTTGCTGAGAACGTTCAACACAAATTCAATAATTCTGAAGTGTAGTCACTGGAGAAAACAAAATCAATTTTCATATACCCAAGTCCCATAAGCATCAATGAGATTAATGAACTGATCTTGTGGCTGAAATTCTTTGTGTTTGCATACTACATGGAGATAGTGGAAGAGAACTCCATAAATGGAGGCTAACATATTCATATACAGATTATGTATTAAGTGTCTAGGTGAGAGGGTTTTTTTTTTAGGTTTTGGTTGAGGGGTGAATATTGCTCAGAATACCAGATAGAATATATCTGACTTTTCTCAAAATCGTAACACAAAACTTTTATTTTCACAAGACAGCTCTGTAAGTTTAATGTTATGTCCCAAAAGCAACACCACTTCAGTATCTCATAGCATGTGAGATCTAATTTACATGGTCTAAACACCAAGCAGTCAATCTTCCAACAGCAGATGCAGTCTCAGCTGGACAATAAACTATTTTTCCCTTGGCAATGGGAGCAAGAAGCCTGGTCCAATGCTTCTCACATGCAATATTCTGAAGGGTCAAGGTCGAAATACTATGTTGATATCCCAATAGGTCCACAAGCACCCCACAACTACTCTAATGTCAGTCAGCTACACAATCTTCCACCATTTCCCCCTTACCCCAGTGTAGTCACATAACCAGAACAGGTACACTCACGTCATTACACTCAGATCAGAAATAAACTAAAAACACGCAACAGATCAGGGAACATCCATGTCTTCTGGAAATAAAAGCTTTGCGCTATGACTTTGAGAAAGGTCAGAGATATTCTCCTTGGCATTCTGAGCATTAGCCATCCCTCAGCCAGGGAAGGAAGAACAGTGTAAACTTATTACGTCAAAGACAGATGCTGCTTGACCTGCTGACTGCTTCTCGCATTCTCTGTTGTTTCTTTTTCAGACTTTAAGTATTTGCATTTTTGTGCTAGTTCACATTCAAATCAGTATCGACTTGACTAGCTATTTATTGGAAAACAGTAGTCACAACTCTTCCAAAAATGCACTCTAGCTTCCAGATGAGAGATGGGTAAATCTCCATGTAAACATTCATTGACTCTTTCAACCTGTTTTATTTCCAGAAGTGATGGTAAGACTTGGCTAGCTGACAAAACTGAGAAAACACATACACAAGCCATAGAGAACTGTGTGAAGGTTGTTTTACACAAGGTAGTAAGAGTAGTGTACTTTAATTTAGTTGCATTTGCCTGTTCCACAGGACTGGCCTATTGGTCATGGCAGTCCCCAGGCTAGTTTGCCTCTACTGATAACCTAGTTTTCCTCCATCCCTTGGCACCTGTTAATAATTTGTCCAAGTCAGGGAAAATCTTCTAAATGCAGGCAGAGCAGAATAAATGACTCCAGGATGAGCATAGCATATGTCCTGCAGAGAAGTTCCTCCGTTCATGCATTGACATAACCTAAACCTTCCACATGCACACTGACTGCAGACATACAGTACAATAACTTGGGCAGTAAGTTAGGTGTGATTGAAGACCTCCATTCACCACAGAAGCACTGGGACTGCACAGATCTACACCAATCTTTCTCACCAGGAAAAAACAGCAGGTTAATTTAGGCCAATGAAGTAGGGAGTGCATAAATCAAGGAGGCAATTACATTTACTAGTGAATCAGTCAGCAGGAACATTTTATACATGCTCTCTTGAACCAAAAGTATCTACAAAGTTTGAATGTCTAATTATTAGTCCATTAGAATTTATCTCATGCCTTTTTATAAGTGCATTAACTGTATTCAACTCTTACAGCGCACTTCAAAGGAGCTTGGAACAATGTGTATAAATGGTTTCACCTTTAAGTTTTGGGAGCGTTTCAAAAAGTTCAGCAACAGATTGAAGAGATTGCTTTTAACTGGCCTCTTTTATAATTGATGCAGGTCAAAGACTTTTTAATAACACAAATTTTAGATAAATTTAAACCAATTTCAAACTAAGTTGTTGAGCAATATTCAGTGAGGAAAATATGGTTGAAATGTAATTAAAATTAATAACACTATGGAGGGAAATAGACAGTTGGCATTTGGAGCCGTGACCCTTCATCATGATTGGAAATAAAGAGGGGATGTAGCCATTATGAAAAGATGGGGGATGAGGGGTAAAACAAGAGCTGGCTGGTGATGGTGGATCCAGGTGAGGTGAGTGATAGAAATAATGTCAGAAGGTGAAAGGCTGAAGATAATGGATTATTCTAAGAGAGCATGGAATAATGGTAAGGAGGGGAGGAATGAGTGGCTGATGTGCAGGTGGAGAGGGAATGGAAAAACATAAGGTGCTGGTGGGGCAGTTGGACAGGATGGGAAAAAGAAAAGGCAAAATAGACAGAAAGGGATGGGGGTAAATCGGTTACCGGAAATTTGTGGATTCGATTTATATGCCATCGACCTTGCTTTTATATTTTACACACACAAAATCAGGTTAGAGACTACACATGCAAAATATAAGAGGTTATCCCAATAATTTTTCTTTGGCCATGATCTGGCAGCAGAGGAGGTTGTGAACAGCATGTCAGTGTGGAAATGTGCAGAGGAATTGAAGGAGTTGGCACAGCATTTGGGGTGAAGGTACTCAATGAAGCATTCCTCCAGACTGTGTCCAGTCTCACCTTTGTTAAGGGAGCAGAGCTGGATGCAATGAATAACACTGATGAATTCACATGCAAAGGAATGCATCATCACAAGAACAAAAAAGAGCAAGAACTGATTGTTCAAAATACTCAGCAGGTCAGTCAGCAAATGTGGAAAGAGTAATAGTTAAAGATTCAGGTCTGTCATCAACGCTGTAACTCGGTGGATGCTGCACTCTTGGATATGGAATCTCCACATCCACTCTATTTAGACTGTTCTTTATTCAATAGGTTTCAACGAGATAGCTCATCATTCTTCTGAACTCCAGTGAGTATTGACCTAAAGCCAACAAACGCTGTCCAAACATAAACCCGTTCTTTACCAGAATCATTCTCCTGAATCTCCTCTTGGCCCACTCCAGTGCCAACACATCTTTTCTTAGATAAGGGGCCCAATATTCCACACAATACTCCAGCTGCAGTGTGACCTATGCCTTATAAAACCTCAGCATTACGACCTTGCTTTTATATTCTAGTCCTATTGAAATGAATGTTAACATTGCATTTGCCTTCCTTACCACCAACACAACTTGCAAGATAAACTTTAGGGAATCCTGCACATGGACTCTCAAGTCCCTTTGCACTTCTGATTTCTGAGTTGTTTCCTATTTATTCCTTGTACCAAAGTGCAGGACCATACACTTCACAGCACTATATTCCATCTGCCACTTCATTGTCCATTCTCCTAATCTGTTTTAGTCCTTCTTGCAGACTTCCTGTTTCCTCAGCACTCCATGCCCCTCCTCCTATCTTTGTATCATTCACAAACAGTCCACAAAACCATCAATTCTATCATCCAAGTCATTGACATATAATGTGAAAAGAAGCAGTCCCAACACCGACCCCTACAGAACACCACTAATTACCAGCAACTAACCAGAAAAGAACCCCTTTGTTCCCACTCTTTGTCTCCTGCCAATCACTTTGCCTAGTATTTCCTCAAAAAATTCCAACAGATTTGTCAGGCAGGATATCCCCTTAATGAATGCATGCTGACTTTGGCCTATTTTACAATGTGCCACCAAATGCTCCAATACCTCATCCTTAACAAGTGATTCCAACAATTTCCCAACCACTGAAGTCTGGCTAACTGGCCTATCATTTCCTTTCTTTTGCCTCCTGTGGTGAACTACATATACCTGTCTGGACTGCTCCTGTGGCTCCTCCCACAGACCCCTGCTGATTGCTCCTGTGGCTCCTCCCACAGACCCCTGCTGACTGCTCCTGTGGCTCCTCCCACAGACCCCTGCTGACTGCTCCTGTGACTCCTCCCACAGACCCCTGCTGATTGCTCCTGTGGCTCCTCCCACAGACCCCTGCTGACTGCTCCTGTGGCTCCTCCCACAGACCCCTGTCTGGACTGCTCCTGTGACTCCTCCCACAGACCCCTGCTGATTGCTCCTGTGGCTCCTCCCACAGACCCCTGCTGATTGCTTCTGTGGCTCCTCCCACAGACCCCTGTATAAAGGCGATTGGGGCCTGATGCCCGGCTTCATTCTCCAGGATGTAGTGTTGTTCATTCTTCCAGTCAATAAAAGCCGATACCTCGCTTCTTACGTCTCAGAGTGAGTTATTGATGGTGCATCACCTCCTCCCTTCTTAAAGAGTGGAGAGATATCTGCAATTTTCCAGTTCTGCAGAACCATTTCACAATGTGGTGATTCATGAAAGATCACTCCTAATGCCTCCACAATCTGTTCAGCTACCTCTTTCAGAACCCTGGGGTGTAGTCCATCTGGTCCAAGTGACTTATCGAATTTCAGAAATTCCAGCATCCCAAGCATCTTCTCCTTAGTAATAACAACTACACTCACTTCTGCCACTGACACTCTCTTTTACTCTTTATATATCTGAAAAAATGTGGTATCTTCTTTTATATTATTGTCCAGCTTACCTTCATATTTCATTTTTATTGGATAGCTTACCAAAAGTTAGGGTTTTTTTGTTAAACAGGCCTAATGATATCGAGGGATTACTTAGAGTATGACAGTCCCAACCTTATTAGAATCTCTGGTCACTGATGCTGGCTAGGTGCAGTTATGTGACAGCATGCTTAAAACATCAGGCAAACTAAGAGTTTCACAAAATTTTCACATTCAGATGGATAGATTTTCAGAAGAAAGATTGCCAATCTCTCTGTAGGGGTCAAGAAAATTAGCTGTTTGTTTCTTTTTATACCAACTAGTCTCAGGAAATGTTCTGGAAAATGAAATGCAGAAAAATAAACAATTCCGAAGAGGATGAGATTTTTGACGGATTATTGAACCAAACCTCCACAGTCAACGATTTATAAAACCTTTACAAAATTAGCTGGCAGTGTTCCTTTGGAAATGATATGGTAATTAACCTTTTCATTCCTAATAGGTTTTCACAGCTGGTTGTTCTAAATGTACCTGGAGATATCAAGGTATCCACAAGAATCCAATGCAGCTCCCCCTCTCTACTCTCCACTCACTTCTTGACTGTATTTGCATTCTATTTCTGAAATATTATTCTTGTAATACTTCATGTAAAAACAAATTCCACAAAACAGATTTGACTGTTACATCTTTTTTTTAGGATATCTAACCTCTCAAGCAATCAAAAGGCTGAATATTAATATTCATGCAAAGGTGACTGAATTACCCATTAAAAGCAACCAATGTAGTTATATCCAAGGATCAGATATATTTTTCTGTGGCTTTTCTTTAAACATCTGATACATAAGCTGATAATTCCTTCTAGAAATATATCATAATGTCAAGTCAATCATAGCTGTACAGCACAAAATACAGTCATTTACAAAAATCTTGCTCTGTTTTCTAATAAATTATTATCACAACATCCTCCAATGTAGAACAGAAGAAATAGGAGCAGGAGAGATCATTTTGCCCCCAAGCCTGCTCTGTAATTCAATAACATATGATCATGGCCCAACTCCAGGTTTATTATTACTGAAAAATGTCATGGAATTTGTTTTGTGGGCAGCAGTACAGTGCAAGACATAAAAATTATGATAAGTTACAATAAATAAATAGTGCTATAGACTTATTTTGGATGAGCCTCGAGATGAACTACCACAGGAATTAGTAGAAGCTGGAGTTGGGCTGCATTTGTTTTCATGGAATAGAGGAGGCAGAGGAAGGGGTCTACAAAATTATGAGAATTTAGACAGAGGGCATATTGCTTTAACTTTTCCTCATAGCAGAAATGCCAATGATGAGAGGACAGATGAAATGTAAGGGACACAAGATTTAGAAGAAATAGAAGAAAGAGTTTTTTTCACCCTGAGGGTGGCTTTATTTGGAAATCATTGTTTGAGAGCATGGTGCAGTCAGAGACTCCCACACCAGTTAAGAAGTTTTTAAATGATTACTTGCATCAACAAAGCACAGGAGGCTACAGACCAAGTTTTAGTCAATGTGAAGTTAGGCCGCGTACTCAAGCTTTCAAACCCAAATGGGCAGAAGAGTGGCTGAAGAGATTTAACAGACAAGTGGGAATTGTTATGCTTGCCAAAATAAGGAGAGATGCAATCTAATATGAATAAGTGACAACAGAGAGATCTGGGAGTATACATGCACATATCTTAGAAAATGGTAGTGTCATGGTCCCTTCTGTCACCTGGCTATCTTCCTCAGGAATTGGGCCTTAACCACCTCGTTCGGTTTCCAAACATTCCCTGGTTCCAACAACTACAAACACCTGCATCCCATCATCCAAAGCAGTATAAGAATCCTGTGACCACAACTAGAAGGTGCCAGTTTGTTGGTTGACTCGTCTCATTCCATGGGACTTAGGACTATCAGTTCTAAGTCTAACTTTGTTCCTGAATTATCTACTAGAGCCAAGACTCTGGGCAAAGACTCACTTGGATCCCTTCCCACGCTCACTACGATGGCAACGCCTTCTGACTTGGCCTCCGCACCCATGTTCAGCACGTGGGTGTGCTCCACTGCCACGTACTTGCAACAGAATGAACTGGCCACGATGAACCCAGTGGACACAGATCCGGTACAACAGGCTCTGGCCAGCCAGGGCTACCTATTGGGCGCCCACGACCAACTACTTTGGGAGATTGCAGAAAATGTTTGGACATTAACCATGAATGTGCAGAAGGTCAGTGAACAAGTGGACCGGGTCTCTGCTTCTGTTTCTCCAACCCCTCCAAGAACCTCGGCAACCCAAACCGCACTACTCAGGATGGCTTCGCCCTCTGAATCAGCAACACCATCCCCTCGAGAGCTGTATGTACTCGAGCCTGAACCCTACGCTGGGGACCTAGGTAGGTGCTGGGCCTTCCTGTTACAATGCTCCCTAGTCTTTGAGCTACAGCCACGCACCTACACTTCTGACAAATCGAAGATTGTGTACATCATTGGGCTGCTACGAGGGGATGCCTTGGCTTGGGCAACCGCGATATGGGATAACCGTCCAGAAGTTTGTTCCTCATACTTCTCCTTTGTTGCGGAAATGAGGAAAGTCTTTGAACAATCCATTCGCGGTAAGGACTCCGTGAAACGGCTGCTTACTCTTCATCAGGCTTTGCGAAGTGTGGCCAGGTATTCCATTGAGTTCCGGACCTTGGCTGCAGACTCCGGGTGGAATGACAAGGCCCTACGGGAGGTGTTCCGACAGGGCCTCTCGGACCAAATAAAGGATGAGATGGCAGCAAGGGACGACATGGACTGTCTGGACTCTGATCTCACTACCCATTCGATTAGATTATCGACTTCGAGAATGGCTGAGAGAGAAGACCGGTTATCCCGTTCCTCGGGCCATCCAACAGTTCACCTTACCTTCTCCAACCTCTCTCCCCCACTTCCGTTCCTCGCAGAGCTCCTGCTCCTACTGTTCTGGTGGGTCTGACAACACTCCCTTCAGCCCCCCAAACTCGGCTGCAGATCCCGGCTACCATGAATTATCAAGGATGGTCTCTGTCCCGATCCACTTTGGTGAATTCTGGCGCCAAGGGCAATTTGCTGGACGAGGACATAGAGGGGAAGAAGCTGTTCCTGAATCACTGAGTGTGTCCCTTCAGGTTTCTGTACCTCCTACCTGATGGCAACAGTGAGAAAAGGACATGCCCTGGGTGCTGGAGGTCCTTAATAATGGACACTGCCTTTCTGAGACAACGCTCTCTAAAGATGTCCTGGGTACTTTGTAGGCTAGTGCTCAAGATGGAGCTGATTATATTTACAACCTTCTGCAGCTTTCAGTCCTGTGCAGTAGCCCCTTCATACCAAACAGTGATGCAGCCTGTCAGAATACTCTCCGCGGTACAACTATAGCAGTTTTTAGTGTATTTGTTGATGTGCTAAATCTCTTCAAACTCCTAATAAAGTATAGCCACTGTCTTTCCTTTATAACTACATCTGCCTTTTGTGATCAGGTTAGATCCTCTGAGATCTTGACACCCAGGAACTTGAAGCTGCTCACTCTCTCCACTTTGGATCCCTCTGAGGATTGGTATGTGTTCCTTCGTCTTACCCTTCCTGAAGACTACAATCAACTCTTTTGTCTTATTGACGTAGAGTGCCTGGTTGTTGCTGCAACACCATTCTACTAGTTGGCATATCTCATTCCTGTAAGTCCTCTCATCAGCATCTGAAATGCTACGCACAATAATGGTTTCATCGTCAGCAAATTTATAGATGGTATTTGAGCTATGCTTAGCTACACAGTCATCTGTATATAGAGAGTAGGGCAGTGGGCTAAGCACACAGGTAGGCATATTGAAAGAATAGTTAAAGAATTAAAACAATAGAAGTATAGAACACAAAAACAGGGAAACTATGTAGAACCAGTAAAAAAGGCTATCTGGAAAATTGCATCTATGTCTGGTATCTAACTTCAGGGTATAAAGATCCAAGAGAGGATGCAGAAATGAGTTTACTAGAATGGTTCCATAAGAATTTTGATTGTAAGGTCAGCCTGAAGAGTCTGCATTTGTTCTTAATGAAGGAAAAATATTTTGAGAGAGCCTGAGAAAATCAGGACTTGGATGGAATAAGTAGAGTGAAGTGGTTCACAGTAGGATAGGAACAGATATAAGATTTTGGAAAGGCACAAGATTTGAGAGTAATTAAAATTTGGAGAGGATGTTCAGAGTTGGATATTCACTTGAAAGAGGTTAATTTGCCTGACTTTAAGGAAATGAGACTATTGGGATTGTTCTGCTTGAGATTACTTCATGATAGGAGCCGTAAGCTACCAGACTGCTGAGAAAGGAAATGCCAGTAATTTCTTGAGAACCTACCGGTCTTAGGAAAACTGAGAACAGTAACATGAATACCACTTTTTTTTACTGGCTATGCATTCAGCACAATGCTTTGTGTGAGTTTGTTTAACGACACTTAGGCCAACAGAAACTTCCTTGGATTCACTTCACTCACCAAAGTTTGTGATTTACTGAGCAACTCTACCCATAGTCAGGATTAGAGTTATGATTCTCTAAGCATGGAAGGACAATTAGTGTCATTGCTAGGCAAATACTCAGGCTGTGAATGATCTCAATCAAAGAATGGATATTCAATTTCATTGCCTTCAGATAGGCTTTGATCTTCTGGGTACTGATACTCAAGTAGGAGAGCTGCTGATGGAATTCAATGATGTGGATGCTGTGAGGATGGATAGTAACTGCTGATCATTAACCAAAGGGATGTTTTAAACCTAAAGCAATGTTTGCTCACCAAGCTGAGCTGTTGTTTCAGAGTAGAGGATACTTTACTCTGCCTCCTACACAACTAAATATAATTTGCTTGAAAATATGTGGCAGGAGTAGCAACTTCAATTTAAAAGGAGGATAGTATATGATCTAATGCAATATGCCTAATGATGGAAATGCAATAGGTATAATTATTTAAATCAGGGTAATTTTGTTTGTTTCTGACTTAATGTATTTATAAAATTAAATTTCAAGAAAATTAAGCAGTTAAAACTGAACACTCCCTCTGGTCTACATTTCTGATGATGGATATGGCATGACTCAAAGCTGCATTCATCCTCTATTTATTCACTAAAGAGTGACTGTTCATTCTATAAAATAACAGTTCCACACATTCCCATTTCAATGTAATCCACCTGAAAATTTTTTAAAAATAGATCTTTATTTTTTATGTTTCCCATTGATGATCCCTGACTCGTATTACATTACCTGAGAACACTTAATATTCCCCTTCATTCTGAAGATGGGTGGTGGTGTGTTGTTGGGTTGTAGCTGGGGGGGGTACTGTGGAGGGGAAGTTTGCCCCATTGGTCTGGATTTGCAGAGCTATGAACTTATCCTATACTTACTTGATATATGGTTACAGTGTAGACTGCAGGAATAAAGCCTCCTACATCTAGACAGTGAGGCATACCATCATATCCTTGCCTCATGGTAATTGGGATTTATGTGCTGGCTTGAACAAGCTCCACCCATGGAGCTGCTCAAAAACCTCTGGCAGATTCAAAGCCCAGGCCCTGGTTTACCATCTGTCAAAATTATCAGTGCTTCTTTTAGTATTTGATATTCAGAAGTACCCACAAACCATTCATAATGAAGTAACCAACAATTCTCTTTGGAGCGAAGGAGGATGAGAGGTGACATGATCGAAATGTATAAGCTGATAAGAGTCATAGCTTGAGGGTTCAGACAAAGACTTTTTCAAAGGGTGGAAATGGGGATTAGGAGGAGGAAAATATGGGGGATGTCAGAGGTAATATTTTTTCAGAGTAGTGGGTGCATGGAACGCCCTGCCGGGGTGGTGATAAAGGCAGATACATTAGGGCCATGTAAGAGACTCTTTGATAGGCACATAGGTAAAAGCAAAATGGAGGTCTATGTGGGAGGGAAGAGTTAGATTGACCTTAGAGTGGGTTAAAAGGTTGTCCTGGGTCAAAGGGCCTGCACTGTGCTGTAGACACCAATGAGGGACAAATTGTTGCGTGCAACTCCGATGGGAATCATCAAATATTCCTGTTTAGGGATACAACAACTGAACATTTTAGTTCAGCAAAATCATTTTAAAATGTTTGTAAAATCTATCGATACTCAAAATTAACAGATCCCAGACCCGGACTGCAGACTCAAGTCGCAAGTGCGGTTTCCCTTTAAGAAAAAGGAAGTGAGGAAAGCATGTTTGGCTATAGGTACAATTAAAATGCAAAGGCGTTACCTTCCAACTCCTGACTATCCTTCTGATGAATGTACAGACTCTGGAAAATAAAACTGAAAAACTCAGATCGCAGTACCAGGGGGACATCAGGGACTGCTGTATACTTGGCTTCACAGAAACATGGCTATCCTCTGCCATTTTGGACACAGCACTGCAATTCAATAGTTTCATTGTTCACTATGTAAAGACAGGATAGCTCAGTCATTTAAAGGTAGAAGAGATAGAGTCTGCTTTATAATTAACTCATCATAGTGAACAGATAGAGCGGCTCTGTCTCAGTCCTGCTCACCTGACTTTGAACATCAAATATCATCCATTTTATATTCCGAAGGAGTATCCTGCCTTCATCCTGGTAACACTGTGCATTCCACCTCTGTCTAGCATCAGGCAGGCACTGGAGGAGCTAAGCTCAGTAATGATGCCTTCCCTACCAGGCCAGTTTGAAGGAGTTTCTGAGCAACTACCACCAACACCTGTGGAACCAGAGAAGCCAACACACTTGACCACTGTTACACCACCATCAAGAATATTTACCGTGCCAGCCCATGCCCACATTTTGGAAAGTTGGAGGCAAAAGTCGTGGCACAGTTGATCAGAGATAGTGTCACAGCTGTAGAAAAGGTGGACATCATGGAGGGATTGTCTATGGAGTCTCTGTGGGTGGGGTTAGGAACAGGAAGGGGACAATAACTTTACTGGGTGTTTTTTTATACACTGCCCAATAGTAACAGGGATAACGAAGAGCGGATAGGGAAACAGATCCTGGAAAGGTGTAAAAATAACAGTGATGTCATGATGGGAGATTTTAAGCTCTGAAATATTAATTGGCATCTCCCTAGAGCAAGGGGTTTAGGTGGGGTGGAGTTTGTTAGGTGTGTTCAGGAAGGTTTCTTGACACAATATGTGGATAAGCCTACAAGAAGAGAGACTGTACTTAATTACTTAATTTAGTATTGGGAAATGAACCTGGTCAGGTGTCAAATCTCTCAGTGGGAGTGCATTTTGGTGATAGTGATCATAATTCTATCTCCTTTATAACAGCATTGGAGAGAGATAGGAACAGACAAGTTAGAAAAGCGTTTAATTGGAGTAAGAGGAATTATAAGGCTATCAGGCAGGAAATTGGAAGCTTAAATTGGGAACAGATGTTCTCAGGGAAAGGTACAGAAGAACTGTGGCAAATGTTCAGGGGATATTTGTGTTGAGTTCTGCATAGGTACGTTCCAATGAGATAGGGAAGTTATGGTAGGGTACAGGAACTATGGTGTACAAAGGCTGTGATAAGTCTAGTCAAGAAGAAAAGAAATGCTTACAAAAGGTTCAGAGAGCTAGGTAATGTTAGAGATCTAGAAGATTATAAGGCTAACAAGAAGGAGCTTAAGAAGGAAATTAGGAGAGCCAGAAAAGGCCATGAAAGGGAGTAGAAAGAGCCCAAGAAATTATAGACCAGTGAGTCTTACTTCAGTGGTTGGTAAGTTGATGGAGAAGATCCTGAAAGTCAGGACTTCTGAACATTTGGAGAGGCATAATATGATTAGGAATAGTCAGCATGGCTTTGTCAAGAGCAGGTCATGCCTTACGAGCCTAATTGAATTTTTTGAAGATGTGACTAAACACATTGATGAAGGTTGAGCAGTAGATGTAGTGTATATGGATTTTAGCAAGGCATTTATAAGGTACCCCATGCAAGGCTTATTGAGAAAGTAAGGAGGCATAGGCTCCAAGGGGACATTGCTTTGTGGATCCAGAACTGGCTGGTTCACAGAAGGCAAAGAGTGGTTGTAGATGGGTTGTATTCTGCATGGAGGTTGGTGACCGGTGGTGTGCCTGAGGGATCCGTTCTGGGACCCTTACTCTTCGTGATTTTTATAAATGACCTGGATGAGGAAGTGGGCGGATAGGTTAGTAAGTTTGCTGATGTTACAAAGGTTGGAGGTTGTTGTGGATAGTGTGGAGGGCTGTCAGAGGTTACAGCGGGACATTGATAGGATACAAAACTGGGCTGAGAGTGGCAGATGGAGTTCAACACAGATAAGTGTAAAGTGGTTCATTTTGGAAGGTCAAATATGATGGCAGAATATAGTATTAATGGTAAGACTCTTGGCAGTGTGAAGGATCAGAGTGATATTGGTGTCCGAGTCTATAGGACGCTCAAAGCAGCTGCGCCAGTTGACTCTGTGGTTAAGAAGGCATACGGAGTATTGGTCTTCATCAACCATGGAATTGAATTTAGGGGCCGAGAGCTAATGTTGCAGCTATATAGGACCCTGGTCAGACCCCACTTGGAGTACTGTGCTCAGTTCTGGTTGCCTCACTACAGGAAGGATGTTGAAACTGTAGAAAGGGTGCAGAGGAGATTTACAAAAATGTGCCTGGATCGGGGAGCATGCCCTATTAAAACAGGTTGAGTGAACTTAGTCTTTTCTCCTTGGCGCAATGGAGAATGAGAGGTGGCCTGATAGAGGTGTATAAGATGATGAGAGGCATTGATCATGTGGATAGTCAGAGGCATTTTCCCAGGGCTGAAATGGCTAGCATAAGTGGGCACAGGTTTAAGGTGCTGGGGAGTAGGTACAGAGGAGATGTCAGGGGTAAGTTTTTTACGCAGAGTGGTGAGTGTGTGGAATGGGCTGCCGACAACGGTGGTGGAGGTGGATACGATAGGGTCTTTTAAGAGACTTTTGGATAGGTACATGGAGTTTAGAGTAATAGAGGGCTATGGGTAACCCTAGTAATTTCCAAGTTAGGGACATGTTCGACACAACTTTGTGGGCTGAAGGGCCTGTAGTGTGCTGTAGGTTTTCTATGTTCTATCTGGCTGCATTTCTACTCTCAGCGTATAGGCAGAGACTAAAGACCGCAGCACGAGCAGCGAATCACTGAGAATGTATGGTCAAGGGAGGAGGAGGATGAGGAGTGCTTAGATGATTGCTTTCAGTCGGTGGACTGGACAATATTCAGGGATTCATCGTTGAGTTTAAATGAGTAGATCATAGTTATCACTAACTTCATCAAAATCTGTGTGAATGAATGTGCCTTCACAGCATACCCAAACAAAAGCCATGGATGAACCAGGAGATTGATAGTCTGCTGATGGCCAAATCTGTGGCGTTAAATACTGTTGATCTAGAACCACACAAAAAGTTCATGTATGGCCTACGGAAGGCTATCTTAAGGGAAAAAAACAACTCTGATTGAGGCTAGAGATGGAATCGGAAGCACATCAACTGTGGCAGGGTTTCCAGGCCATGACTTTCTACAAAGTATAACATCATCAGTGGCAGTGACACCTCACTCCGAGATGATTTCATCACCTTTTATGTATGCTTTGGACGGGAAAACACAGCTACATCAATGCAAATCCCTGCAGCATCTGATAACCCTGTGATCTCTGTTTCAGAGACCAACAGCAGACCATTGTTCAAGAGGGTAAGGCATCAGGCCCTGATGGTGTACCTGGTGGTGCTCTTTAGGACCTGTGCCAACCAACTGACTAGTGTGCTCAAGGACATCTCCAATCTCTCACTGCTGCAGTCAGAGGTTCCCACCTGCTTCAACAGGGTGACAATCATTCCAGTGCCCAAGAAGAGCAGGATGAGCTGCCTCATGACCTAACGTCCAGTGGCACTCACATCTACCTTGATGAAGTGCTTTGAGAGGTTAGCTATGGCTAGAATCAACTCCTGCTTCAGCAAGGACCTAGCCCCACTGCAATTTGCCTACTGCTGCAATAGGTGTACGGCAGATGCAATCTCACTGGCTCTCCACTCAGCTTTGGATCATCTGGACAATACATCAAGCTGGTGTTTCTTGACTACAGATTAGTGTTCAACACAATCATACCCTCAGTTCTAATCAACAAGATGCAAAACCTGAGCCTCTGTACCTCCATCTGCCACTGGATTCTTGTCTTACTCACTGGGAGACCACAGTCTGTGCAGATCGGAAATATCATTGACAATTCTGGGAGGTATAGGAGCAATCCAACCCCACTAATTTTCCCCATTATCAATTCTCTCCCCAAATTCACCTACCCACCTATGTTCCGGCCACTTACAGTGAGCGGTTAACTTACCAACAGCTCACCTTGGAAATGTGTGGTGGAAACAGGAGCACCCATAGAAACTCACACCATCATAGGAAGAATGAATTAATTTCACATAGACATTGAAGCTTAGAATTCAACCCAAGTCACTGGAGTTGTGGTCAACAGCTTTAATAACTACACACTAGATAGATAGATAGATAGATAGATAGATAGATACTTTATTCATCCCCATGGGGAAATTCAACTTTTTTTCCAATGTCCCATACACTTGTTGTAGCAAAACTAATTACATACAATACTTAACTCAGTAAAAAAATATGATATGCATCTAAATCACTATCTCAAAAAGCATTAATAATAGCTTTTAAAAAGTTCTTAAGTCCTGGCGGTAGAATTGTAAAGCCTAATGGCATTGGGGAGTATTGACCTCTTCATCCTGTCTGAGGAGCATTGTATCGATAGTAACCTGTCGCTGAAACTGCTTCTCTGTCTCTGGATGGTGCTATGTAGAGGATGTTCAGAGTTATCCATAATTGACCGTAGCCTACTCAGCGCCCTTCGCTCAGCTACCAATGTTAAACTCTCCAGTACTTTGCCCACGACAGAGCCCGCCTTCCTTACCAGCTTATTAAGACGTGAGGCGTCCCTCTTCTTAATGCTTCCTCTCCAACACGCCACCACAAAGAAGAGGGCGCTCTCCACAACTGACCTATAGAACATCTTCAGCATCTCACTACAGACATTGAATGACGCCAACCTTCTTAGGAAGTACAGTCGACTCTGTGCCTTCCTGCACAAGATGCCAGCACTAATTCTAGAAAATGCATCACTGTTCCTGTTTTAGTCAGTAATATGTGTGGTTTTCCTTGATGTTGCTACGTCCCATCATTCAGAACAAAAAGAACTTGCAACAAAACACCAGCCGTTCTCAAAGTAATCCACAGTATCTCATTGAACAATGTATCAAAATCATTCCACATGGTGCACTCAGGTTTTAAAAGTACTCACATTCATTTAACTTACACTCCAAATATACAACCCTCTCCATTAAAGAGACAATAAACCTACCAAACCATTGACTTTATATAGACAGATAAATATTTAATTTGTCAAATTTTGCAAGTAACTTATTATTTGCAAATATTTTATAAATTTAATCAGAAGGCTGACTCCTTGCTTACATAACTCTTTATTCCAAGCTGTACTTAACATTCCTGAAGTATCTTCTTCAAGCATCAGCAATTCCAATAAACCACCTTTTCATGTATAACTCAATTGGTCCCATATCCTTCTTTATAAATGGTGTGTTCACATAATTATTTTCATATTCAGCACTATTTATGTAAAACATATTCTACATCAATATTAACAGAAGCATATAATAACTTTAATTAATAAATATCACAGATGGTATCATTCGATACATTTGACAGACTACTAAATATCATGATTAGAAACAATCTCTTCTTTGGATGCCTTTTAACATCTCCATTTTCTTGTCCTTATTTTTCTACTGACTTATATCCTGACTTAATTTCTTCTCTTCCAATTCCTTGATCCCTCACAAACAGGAGAAAATCTACAGATGCTGGAAATCCAACCAACACACACAAAATGCTTCAGGATTCAGCAGGCCAGGCAGCATCTATTGAAGAGAGTGCAGGCGAGGTTTTGGGCTGAGACCCTTCATGAGGACTAGAAAAAAGATGGAGAATCAGGGTTAGAAAGTGGAGGAAGGAAAGAAAGAACCGCAAAATGATAGATGAAGCCAGGAGGGAGGGAAGCGTGAAGTAAAGAGCTGGGAAGTTGGTTGGTGAAAGAGATACAGGGCTGGAGAAGGGGAAATCTGATAGGAGAGGACAGAAGTCCTTGGAATAAAGAAAGAGGGGAGGAGCAACAGAGGGGGGTGATTGGCAGAAAAGGAGATAAGGTGACAGAGTAAACTGGAAATGGGGAATGGTGAAGGGGGTGGGCGCTTTACCGGAAGTTCAAGAAATCAATGTTCATACCATCAGGTTGGAGGCTAGCTCTGTTCCATACATGCAGATCAGAATCATGCATTAAGCAAATCTACCTCACAAGAAGTAAAGACCTTTTGTAGGGTTTTCTGTCCTGGGCATTGGTGTTTCCATACCAGGTCATGATTCAACCAGTCATGATGCTCTCCACTGTGCATCTATAGAAGTTTGTCAAAGTATTAAATGGCATGCCAAATTAGCACAGACAAAGTAGAGGAACTGACTTCCCTTCTTCACAATGGCACTTACGTGTTGGTCGCAAGAGAGATCATTTGAAATGATAATGCAAAGGAATTTAAAGCTGCTGACTCTCTCCATCTCCGTTCCCCTGATGATGACTGGCTAATGGACCTCCAGTTTCCTCCTCCTGTAGTCAATAATCAGCTATTTAGTTTTGCTAATGTTGAATGAGTGGTTATTGTTATGGCACCATTCAGCGAGATTTTCAGTCTCCCTCCTATACACCCAATTATCCAAATCATTCTTCACACATTAGTCCTACCTACTTTACCAGTACCTGGTGAAATTTAAATTCATTTCCTCCACTGTATGAACACCACAAGAATATCTTGACTCAGAACTACATGCAAGTATGGTGTGGTCTTACTTATTGCAGTCATGTATCTCTGCTGTTGTATTCAATTCCTTTTACTATGAAGAGAAGCACAGCAGCTTCATTCCTGCCCACCTGCTGTATCTGTGTGATTACTTTCATCAAATTCTACAAAAACACCAGTTCATTGTACTTCCTTTTTTCTAATCTGTCACCTTTCAGATAATGATTTGCCTTCTAGTTTGACACCAAGATGAATAATTTTACATCCACCTATAATATTCAACATAGGTCACGTAATAGCCCCCTCACTCAACCTGTCCAATTCACTCTGGAGCCCCTCAGCCTCTACTTTACAACACACATTTCCACCTAGCTTTGGGTCATCTGCAAACTTGGAGATATTACATTTAATTTCCTCAATATACAGTGGATTCTGGTTACTTGGGCCATCCATTAATCAGAACAGCTGCTTATTTGGGACAGCTCTTAAAGAACAAACACAAGTCAAGAAAATAGCTAAGATTCCCTCCGTTTACTTAGGACATTATGATACTTAAATAGGGGAAACTTTTGCCGAATAGTTTCTAATAGTCAGTCATGTGCACTTGTGTGGCCATTAGACACTACACTGCGCTTAGAGCAAGCAGCTTTTAAATAGCGTCAGTTGCATGTGCTTGTGTTCAAAAACTAGTAATATTTGTCAAGAAATAATCAGAAAGACAATTCAGAACTGTTTTGCTCACTGTGATTTCAAGCATTCAGGCTTGGAGATGCCAGAAATGGGCAGAAGTAACAATTAAATGATTTCTTCATTTCAACAAGTTGGAAACTATGAAGAATTTGGAGGTATCGACAATGATCTTGAATGTTACAATGAAAATGAAGATGTGGAAGCCACAGTTATCGAAAGCATTGTGTGAAGGTAATCTATTACACTGCACTAATTTTGCACTAATCTCTGCACTAATTTTGTTAATTTACAGTCAATCAAAAGAACACATCAGCATACATTGGATAAATTCCTCTGTCGATAACTATTAGGAACTAATATACAGTTTTATGATGCTGTAGTAGTACTTTAGTGTTCTAATTTATTCTGCATTTCATTTAAATACAGTATCTGTTACTCAGTTAAATGGTAGTTTGTATTTTTATGTTTTTTTAACTATTTCCATGAAAATTCAGCTAATTGGGGCAGTGCTTAATTAGGCCAAAATGTACCGGTTCCAATGTGTCCCAATTAACTGGAATCTAATATATATATATATATATATATAGTGAGTCTGCCAGGGTCCAAGCACTGAGTCCTTTAGTACTGCATTGGTCATTGCCTGCCACTTGGAAAAGGATACATTTAGTCCCACTCTTTGTTTCCTGTCTTGTGCTTTAATCTTCCATACTAACATCTTCAGTGATAACTTGCTGAAATCCCTCTTCCAGAAACATTCATACCCACATTCCCCCCATCCAACTTATAGAAAATCTAGTACCTTTATCAAGCATGAATTTTCTTTCATTTATCCAAGTCATATTAAACTGATCTTGTTACTGTTATCTAAAATGCTCCACTGTTAATTTTTTTAAATAATTGACTCAGTATTTCTCTTGCTACCAATGCCAGGCTAAGCAAACTGTAATTCCCTGTTTTCTCTCTTTTTCCTTTTCTTAAATAGCAAAGTTGCATTAGCTACTCTGATCTGTGGGAAAATATCTAGAGTGTAAAAGAATGCTGGGGAATTACCAACTATGTGGCACGGTAGCATAGTGATTGGCATAATGCACTCGCTGAAAGATTGGGGGTTTGAATCCCACCACTGTCTGTAAGGAGTTTCTATATTAACTCTTCTCAGGCTTTCAGCTGGATACAGGTATTAATTTTAACCTACATTTTAATGACAATTCCTGCCATCTTCATTAAGGATGATGCCTGGGCATGTCGAGTCCGATGGTATATATACTCCCGTCATCCGTCCCTCCTGATTAGTTAGTCCTCATCCAATCAACTTTCTACTGTCTCACCTTGTTTACAATTGAGTTTCAGTTCTTACTTACAGTGAGACCTTCATCTTTGTTAAAATCCTTTTCCTCTAGTTTTATTTCAATACCTTCGAAGTGGCACCTATTGGAAACCTATTTACACGGACTTACACTTCAACAATAACAGCCACTATCATGCCTCCCAATGTAAAGTGGTTCTTTCTATTGTGTTTAACTGTGTGAAAACTATTTCAGACCTGAAGGGTCTCCACAGGAATTAAGACGATTATGCGCAGCGTTCCTACAAAATGACTACAAAATGAAAGAAATCAATTGGGCCCTTAAAAGGGTCAACAGATAAATCAGGAAACCTAACAACAAGGAGGAGCCTGATGCTACTGCCTGCCTTCTCTATATTTCCATGGTTTCTGGAAGGATCATCAGGATCCTGAAGAAATACCAAATGTATACATAGAATCATAGGATAGTACAGTATAGTACAGGCCCTTCGGCCCACAATGTTGTGCCGACCTTAAACCCTGCCTCCCATATAACCCCCCACCTTAAATTCCTCCATATACCTGTCTAGTAGTCTCTTAAATTTCATTAGTGTATCTGCCTCCACCACTGACTCAGGCAATGCATTCCACGCACCAACCACTCTCTGAGTGAAAAACCTTCCTCTAATATCCCCCTTGAACTTCCCGCCCCTTACCTTAAAGCCATGTCCTCTTCTACTGAGCAGTGGTGCCCTGGGGAAGAGGCGCTGGCTATCCACTCTATCTATTCCTCTTAGTATCTTGTACACCTCTATCATGTCTCCTCTCATCCTTCTTCTCTCCAAAGAGTAAATCCCTAGCTCCCTTAATCTCTGATCATAATGCATACTCTCTAAACCAGGCAACATGCTGGTAAATCTCCTCTGTACCCTTTCCAATGCTTCTATCTCCTTCCTATACTGAGGCAACCAGAGCTGGACACAGTACTCCAAGTGTGGCCTAACCAGAGTTTTATAGAGCTGCATCATTACCTCACGACTCTTAAACTCCATCCCTCGACTTATGAAAGCTAACAGCCCATAACCTTTCTTAACTACCCTATCTACCTGTGAGGCAAACATACCATCCACAAACCCGTAAGGAAGCTCAAATCACAGCTTATGCGGGTCAGAGATGACTGGGACTCAAGACAGCTGGCGTTTACAGGATTCCCTACAAACGTGGAGCAGTGTAGATCAGCCAGATGGGACACACTTTGGAAACCCACATCAAGGAGCACAGGAGGTGTAGCCAGTTGGTTTACCCAGAACAATCGATGGTAGCAGGACATTACATTTGCAATTGCCATTATATTGACTTCGACAGCACAAAACTCCTGTACCACGCTAATGGCTTTTGGGACCGCCTGGTGAAGGAAGCCATTGGAATAAAACTAGAGGAAAAGAATTTTAACAAAGACAAACGCCTTGCTCTAAGTAAGAACTCAACCTCAATTGTAAACAATGTGGAGGACCGGAAACCTGATTGGATGAGGACTAACCAATCAGGAGGGATAGACTATGGGGGGGGGGGGGGGGGGTGCAGGTGTATAAATACCACCAGATTAGCCATGTCTTAGGTGTCATCCCTCATGAAGGTGGTGGAGATTGTCATTGAAATGTCAGTAAAAATCAAAACCCGTACCTGCTGGAAACCCATGGAGAGTTTATTCGTTATATATTCTGTGAAAGCATTAGGTTTAAGTTTGTACATTTTTCCTGTGACGACATGGGTTTCCTCTGAGTCCCATGGTTTCTTCCCACATTCCAAAGATGTACGGCTAAGGTTAGTGTTAAGTGGGCATGCTATGTCACACCAGAGGGATGGCGATACTTGTTAGCAACCCAGTACAATCCTCACTGATCTGATTTGATGCAAATGATGCATTTCACTGTATGCCCAGATGTACCTGTGACAAATAAAACTAATCTTTATCTTTATGCAACTATGCATCTACTGTTTCTGGGGCCCCTTCCTAGAGACCTCAGGGATACAGACTTCCCTGTCTGTAATGCAGTAGGTTCTGTGTTCAAGCTCCACTGTATTCTGGAGAAAATGACCTCCACTGATGGAGTGTTTTTCCTATCAGAGGTGCTTCATCGTGGCTGAGGTACAGAATCATGGCCTACAACTGCCATCTCAGCTAATCATATTTGGAAAAGATTAGACAAATACTTTGTCCTGGTGTACACCTAACCTTTATTTGTATTAGTACACAAATATTTATAGAATTTAACATGATGTTTCTGCAAGCTAATTGATCCTGTTTCTAAGAAAAGTTACGGAATTTATTGCACTGTTTGCAAAAATCTGCTATTTTCATTCCTGGTTTCAACTGTGAGTACACTCTAAGTCACCGGAAAGGCACTGAAGCTGGTGATGGGAATCTTTGTTCATCGAAATAAACGGGCATTCTTCTGGAGGCTCTCTAGGTACAGTCTCAATGACATTGTTTACTTCAATAACTTGGGTTGACAAATGATTTCTTTGATGCACATATTTACGGTGAAAGCATGCTGTAATTGATAAGACACCTCTGAAAGTTCAAACACCTTTGTTGGGAGAAACTAATCAACACAGATATTCTAAAAACTTCTGAGGACAGAGGCCCTGATAGATAGATCAGCTATTTGATGTACTAAGTGATAGTGTGGATCTGGTCTGCAAATTACTTAAGCCCAAAGTTACCTGGATTGATGCAAGGCAATTAATATCACCCTGGTGTCTACATTTGGCCGACATATATGCAAAAGTCTCCTGGTTACCGTTTTGCAAAAAATATCTCTTTGTCTGTGGGCATACCTGTGCCCCACAGACAGTAATACTTATTTGCAAATGTAAACTTTTAACTTCATTTTACTGCTTGCAATTTACAGTCCACTTTAGGAACTGAAGACTTGAATTAATATCTGCTATTTCACATAATTTTAGAATATTCGCTAACATATCCCCTCTTGGTCCATGGACAAAAATCTGTTCCAGAAAGGCCAAACTTTAAGGAAGATCTAATTAAGTAAGGCAGCAAAAATGCTGTTCACATTTTGGATTATTTCCCAATTTAATAACCTATCATGACCCTAAGTATATACGTCTATATTATCTATCATCCCTAATTGGCTGTCTACAAGACTAAGCAAAGACAACAATAAAACATTCCAGAAATTTGACCGTATCCGCTTCTTGGACATATTTGTCTTATCGATCTTTAAAATTAAGTTTTGTCATCTGTGTGCTTGTTGCCTCCTTCCCTGTTGACCCATTGCACTTTAATCACATCCTTGTCTTCTCCCCTTCAATCACTGATCACTGAAAATATCAGCAGTAGCTATCTGTAGTTACTCTATGGGCAGGGTTCATCAACAATGTGACCTTGTTTCAAGCTCACAGGCAAAAATTCACATCCCACGCCTTGACAGAAGATTAATCAGAATACTCTGACAACCAATCTCTCTGCCCCTTTGATTGATCTAAAGGAGGGTTTCAGGTGGTCTCTATTTGAATAGCTACAGGGCTTCACCCTGGTGGCACCCTCTCCTGCACTGTCCTTCAGATCACTGGCTCAGCCACTGAAAGAGCCCAGTTTGTGTTCGTTCTTCTTCCGGCTGGGGCAGCTGTGTTCAGGCACTGTGTATCATGTCTTCTCTCTTTCTCAGTCTGCCTTGCCATCAAGGTTGTGGAACTTGACATATCTGCCATAACTTCAATCCTTTCCCATCTATTTCCCCAATATATTTCCATTCCGATCTCTATAACTGATCATCTACCTCCCAGAACCAGCCTTTATTACCAAATATCAATACCATTATTCTTTAACACTATATTCGCAGCTTGCTAACACACTCTCTCTGTGCCTTCTGTGTTCACATTCCAGCTCCTTTTCATCTACAGGTCTACTTCCATTAGGAGCATCTACATCGGAAGCAACAGGCTGGTGTTTCTCACTTAGATTCTCTATAAGGACATGTTACTGGGTGGACTTGATCCCTTGTTCTGCTGGAGGGAGTGACAAGAAGGTGAGTCATACCTTTCAATCGGAGTCCAGTGTGTCTACTCGCTGTGCAGACATAGGTATCATTTGTCCAGAACACCACCAATGGACCTCCCACCTGGGAGCAAACCCTGCTTTATTAGGCAGCTCTCTTACCATAACTTGGTAACAAGGTTGTGGGAGAACTATCCTCTCTCTCTATTGTTCTCTCGAATCAGCAACATGCTGCTGCTGCTTTGCTTGGTCCTTCCACACTTTAAGCTGGTTGCAGAGGTCCTTTACATACTGGGTCATTTTGTCCTTATAAGCTCCAGGTTCACCAAACCCATTGCTTGCCCTGTCAGTAATCTGTAGGGGCTAAGACCCAGTATGTGGTTTGGGGTTGCTCGCAATCTCATCAGGGTCCCTGGTAATACAGCGACCCATGTCTTTCCTGTCTCTATTACAGCTTTAGCTAAGGCAGTTTTGATTGATCAGTTCATCCTCTCTACCACCCCTGAACTCTGAGAATGGTAGAGTACATGATAGTCAAAGTTTCAAAGTAGAATGCATTTATTATCGAAGTATGTATGCAGTACGCAACCCTTTGATTTGTCCTCCCGCAGGCAGCCACAAAAGAAAGAAACACCATGGAACTTGTTCAAAGAAAACATCAAACCCCCAATGCACAAAAGAAAACAAATTGTGCAAAAAAACAAAAAAATGAGCAAATAACACACAAAATATTAAACATCAGACTGCAGAGTCTTTGAAAGGGTCTAGGAGTGTTTACCACTGTGTTGTCCATTGACCGCAGTCCACAGAGCCAGTCCACACCAAAGCACCCCGATCAAATCAGGCAAAAATGGTAAAAATGTATAACCAGAAACACTTGTAACATGAACTGCAAAATCCTCCAAAACAAGTCCACAGCCACGAACAGCACCAATCAAACCTTGCAGCGTGAGGAATACTGGTTCAGCAATGAGCGAGAGGGAGGGGGAGGCTGGTCATAGGCAGGCAGGTAACATTGAACATGCGCTCACCTTCCACTCTCATCCTCGTCAATTTTCATCGCACTTAACAGTTTAATATAGGTTATCCCACCATTACTGCAGCTTACAAACCGGCACAGTCCAGTACTCTCCCACATTGCTACAGTAAAGGCGAAAAAGCCAAGTTATATTTGGTAATCCAGACACTAGGGCTTTCTTAATATCTGGGAAGGCCTTGTCTTCTACTAACCTCCATTTATCTTCCTCCAGACGGGGCTTACCTCCTTTCATAAAGCCTATGTTGTTGCCACCAATGCTGCAAATCTGTATGAAGTTCATCACTCTCCACACATTGACTGGACAAGGCATGGAACTGATTGCTTTCCTTTTATCTTCTGCCATGTCCTTTCTACCCTGTGAGGGAACATGTCTCAGGCACTTGGGCCTTGATCTTAAACCCCTGGTGCTGTAATATTTCAAAAACACTCAGTATTGCTCTACAGTTCCCTACTTCATCCTATGAGGTAATTAACAAACCATCCACGTATTGTAGAATTGTACTACAGCATGGCATCAAGTCAAGCTTGCCCAAGGTCTGTCCCATGACTTCATGGAAGATGACAGGCTATTGGGGAAACCCTAAGGTTGTCTAGTCTATGTATACTGTTTTCCCTGTAAGGTGAGGGCAAAATGGTCTAGAGCTATGAATATTCTATGTGCTGGGGAGAGGCCATTAAGGCTGGGCTAGCCATTATGGGATGCCATTGTGGTGTAGTCCTATTGAGTCTACTGTCTATAATCTATTGTGAACCAATATCATTCACCCAGCTTCGTTACCGGCCACGTGGGTGAGCTGGTGATCGAAGAAGTCTTCCTCAGTTATACCCTGTTGTTTCAATACCTTTACTATACTTTGAACAGGTAGCAGTCTGCCAGCCTTAATGGAGTATTGTTTGTGGGGTTTGCGCAGTTCCCCTTCTAATTTAATTAGATCTAAGCTAACTTGCCTACAGTCTTGTTTATGTTTGGTCCATACCCCTGGGAACTGCTGACAGAGGAGTCCATACATTTCTTCCTTGCTCCAATCCTTGTTTATCTGTACTGTTGCAGCTATATGGGCCACTTTGTGAGCCCTAGACATTGTGCGTGTTTGCTTACCCTGATGTCCGTATAATTTCTCCCTTTCCTGAAGACACCTGTCTCCACTTACGTCTATTCCCAGGATACTTCCCTCATTATTTAGACAGACCCAGAAATAAACTGGGATACGCATTCCCCCAATGTCAAGCATCTGAGGCTCACTCTTTTCTGCTATAATTGTCCACACACACACACACACACACACACACACACACACACACACACACACACACACACACACACACACACACACACACACACACACACACACACACACACACACACACACACACACACACACACACACACCCCTGTAATATAAATAGCCTTTCGGGTTGTTGATAAGGGTAGGTCAGTTACAGGTACTGATGCCCCTGTGTCCATTAACATAACACATTGCCAGCTCCCTAGCAATCCTGTTGTGTAGATCCATGGCTCACCATTGTTGAAAATGGAGGCTACTGCCAGCTACTTGTCTGACCTCGGTGCTGTCTATACTCGTCTATAACCTGGTCAGCAGTCAGACTGGACTCAAGGTTGTGGACTTTGGTTCTTTTGTGGTCTCCACCTGCCTTGTTAGGTGACTTTCATGCACCCTTCTCCTGTGTGGACGCTATCTCCAAGCATGGCCTGGGAGACCGCAGCTGTCACGTATTATCTCCTCTGCCCTTCTCTGTCTAGTGTGGCAGTCCTTTGCTAAGTGCCCGGCCCAGTTACAATCAAAGCAAAATTCAAGCATCTTCACTGCAGCTATGTCTGCTCCAGCTACCTTACAACCCCTTTTCCCTCCCTTTCAATCTATTTCCTCAGCCCATGAAACTTGTGTGGAGTTGGTGGATCCCACCGTCATCCCCAAGTCTAAAATCTCCTGGCTTACTGAGCTCAGCCCTTCCTTGAACATTTTCAAGAAGACTAGATCATCCCTCCCTGGATTGTCCTGCCCTCAGAGACATAGTGTTTTTGCTCTGCATAGTCCAAGGAAGGTTCATCAGCCTTCTGAATGACTGGCATGACCATTTCCCAGTTACTCTCTCCTCCAAGTCGCTGCCTCTCTCCATCCTTAAAATTCCAATATCCTTCTTCATTGGCGGCATCCCCACTAGTTGCCCAATTTCCATCCTGCATCCCTTGTGTCATATTGTCCCACATATTTCTCCGGCTTGTGTATGTCTTTGGGATGCATCTAGTGGAATTTGATCATTTCTTCTAAGTTAAGCCAAAATTCATCAACTCTAAGTGAGGCCAGTTCGGATAGAATGGTCTCCTTTTCCAGGGGACAAGGGGCTTGTGGATGGTAGTGATGAGTGTGAGTGGCTGACTGGTATCATCAGGATTCTGAGCCTGCCATTGCTTGGTCTCTATAGGTACCATCCCAACAGGCAGTATGGGCCATAATCTCTCCTGTTTGTGGACACTTCCTGGTCTAACACTTCCTATTTACCTCTCTGCCCAGATTCCTGACTAATTCTTTTGTGTATTGTTCTCATTGTTCTACCTGTTCTCCACCCATCTTTCTCTCTGTAAATATTCCTTCAATGTCCAGCTCTGTTTGTACACTGTCTCATTGTTTTCTGTATTCATCCTTTTCCTCGGTAGCTCTGCTATTTGTACACTGTGTAATTCCTGACACATTGTTCCCTCTTACAAATACACATGACAGAATGACTACAGCTTTGTCTCTTCTCTTCTTTGAATGGTGTTGCACCACTGCCAAAGTTCCTCTGGGCTTCAGGTGTTAACCCAGCCAGCTTTGTCCATTCCCTGTTCCACCTTCTCAAGTGTATGGAGCATATACTCGTGGAGTTCTCCCCTCATCATATTTGAGTCTATGATGTTGCTGAATCTCTTTTATGTTGAAAATGAAGTATTTCTGCCCTATGACCCCCTCCCCGAGCTTTGATTCTAACAAACATACAGTCAATCACACACACAAACAATGCACTGCTATATGGCTTCTGGAATGAGTACACATACACACTTTTATATCTACCGATTCAGCTCTCCGTCATGCTCTTTAATACTTCGTGGTTATTGACCCAAGCAGATCTAAACATGGGTGCTACTCTTAAAAAAAAATATTCACCAAATTAGACTGCTGAAGTCACTGACCGCACAGTGGGTCTGGATGAGCCCCCAAAGATGTTTACTATGATCTAAGTCACCAGAGAGGCACTGAAGCTGAGGATATAGAAGTCTTTATTCATTGAAACAAGCAGGCATTCTTCTGGAAACCCTTTAGGTAGAGTCTCATAAACTCTGAAGTGCACAATATTTTTATACCTTTAAGATCAAAGGTATCAGTTGGTGATTCAATACAATTTCAATAGTTACAATGACATTGTTTACTTTAATACTTTGGATGACAAATGGTCCCTTTGATGTACATATTTCCAGTGAAAGTACATTGTGATTGATAAGACACCTCTGAGGGTTCAAGCACCTTTGCTGGGAGTAAAACGTATATTCTAAAAGTTTCTGCGGAAAGAGAGCCAAATGCCCAGCTAATGATAGATCAGCTATTTGATGTGCTAATTGATAGTATGAGTCTGGTCTGCAAGTTTCCTTGAACTTGTTTACAATAGTGCAATTAACTTAAACCCATAGTTTCCTGGATTAGCTCCGGCCAATTAGCACAACCCATTGTTTTAGCATTTGGCTGATGCACATGCGAAAATCTCATGATCACCATTTTGCAAACCATATCTATTAATCTGTGGGAAAGCCTGTGTTCAACAGACAGCAAGGTTTATTTGAAAGAAAAATGTGCTTTTAAGTCTAATTTGCTACTTCTAATTTAGAATTTATATTAAGAACTGAAGTCTGGCTCTTGCTTGAATCAATATTTTCTAAATTCACATAACTCCAGAATACTCTCTAACAGTTCCTTTATATTCCTGCCTTGAAAGATAAAAAGGAGCTCAGACATGCATGATAATAACCAATGCATGTCTGAATACTACATCCAGGGATTTTAGACATGTAAAAGGGACCCATGTCATTCCCAGTTTGGGACACTGCCAGCCTCTGCAGGTACCCAGTTATTTTTGAGCAACAATCCACAAGGTTGAGTGTAGGAGTTTAATATGTGCAATTTAAAATTTCCCTATATTACAAATGTGTTTCTACATTTCAAAGAGAACAACATAAGTTTGTAATTAATAAGTCCAGTCATTTCTTTCTGAATGAACTGACCACATTGGAAGTTAAATATTAGCAAATCTGTGTATTTCCCATTGATTTGGAGAGATGACATTCTACTACAGACCTACCTTAAAGTCTGTGTGCCAACTGGTTTCCGTTCAGTCTCCACAACTTTAAATATTTTCACTGCCTTACAAAATTGTGGTGAACATTTATTTTTGGATTCCATCTCTGATCTGTAAATATAATTCTCTGTACAAATATGTCAAATGGCACTGGACAAGGTGTATTCTGTGGGAAATTTGAACTAATTAATGGATATGACCTACGGGTGATTTAGAATCCTGAATCATACAAAAATACAGAAAATAAATGGTGCCAATTAATATTGTTTTTCAAAAGATGAATGCAACTAATTGCTTTGCTGAATAATTTTAACCACAACATTTATAAATAAGCTACTTTATTTGCAGTTATCCTTTATGAGCATTTAAGAAATAAGAAAAGAATCTGCAGCTTCCAAATGATCATTTTTAAAACAAATGCCAATTACATCAAAAGTATATTTCTTGGTTAAATTAAAGAATATATTTAATTAAAGTACTTTAATTAATATAAACAAAGAGCAATTAGTCTGAAGTGTAATTAAAAACTGAAATTAAAAGTTTAATTTCAAATTCATCCTCGTCACCAAATCATTGCTAAATTAGATAAAAACACTGATAAACTAGTCATCTAAATCCATAGGGAATGAAACAATATGGTTCCGCATCTGTAGAATAATATTATTCCACATACACTGGACCACAAATTTAATTGGCTGTTATCACCAGCTCTGAACAAGACAGCTTATCAATAATTTGCAAGTGCGATCCACACTGCAAAGCATTCTGCAGATTTTGTTTTGTTAATTGATGTGTTTCCTTATTGTGTAACTCTGTTACATCTGCACAATTCCTGCATTTTTCACAGGAAATAAGAAACATCAAAGGTGAGAAAAATAATTCAATTTATTTAGTTTTCATTTCCTTCTACTGTATCTAATCCCACTAATTCTAAATTGGCTGGAACCTCTTAACAGACTGTGGTCTGGAAATTGAATCATGCTGAGAAAAACGTCAATTGCTGATACTTATGTTGCTATATTTTTATGTCAAAATTTCCTTCTATTTTTCTTGTCCGTTCATTTAATTTTATTTTTCTATTCTTGAAGCAGTGGTTTCAGGTTGTTCTTTTGTTCCAGTATTATTTTGCTCGCTGTGGATGCAAGAATTGAAAAGAAGTGGTACTACTGAGAACAATAAAACCATATTTGAAATGGAAATTATTGTAAACCATTCTTGCTGCCAGACATAAATTGTAATTTTCATCAGACTTTATTGAACTGCATGCAAATCCATCAATCTCGGTAACAATCAACAACAGACAATTTTATGGTAACTTTAGCTGTGCTGGATGTAGAAGGTGATTAACATTAAATGCAAATCATATTAACTTAGTTACACCAACCTTAGAATATATTCCTAAAAGGATATAAAAGCACTGAGGAAAATGCAAGCAAGATTTATGAGAGTGATTGTTGAGATTCTAAGATATTGCGCTGATCTGGAAAGACAGATAATGATGGGGAATTTTTACGCTAAAAATAAAAATCCCTGCGAACATGAAAGAACTTCAGGATGATGCATCCACTTGTGGAGAGATGTTTGACGCTGGGAAATATAAATATAAGGTAACCACCTGTGGTGAACTACATATACCTGTCTGGACACCCCCCCCCCCCCCGCTGACTGTTCCTGTGGCTCCTTCCACAGACCCCGGTATAAAGGCGATTGGGGCCTGAGCCCAGCCTCTCAGTCTCAAGGATGTAGCATCGTGGTCAATTGCTGCTTGTTCTTTCTTCCAGTCAATAAAAGCCGATATCTTGCCTCACGTCTCAGAGAGTTATTGATGGTGCATCACCACCAATGTTTTCAGGAAGGAATTGAAAAGAAAAATTCTTTACCTTGAGCAAAATTAGAAGACGGAACTTTGTGCCATTTGGTGTATTTAGGCAACTATTACAGAAATTTAGGGAATTAGAACAGGGAAAAGAGAAAAGCAGAAGGATATATCTTCAAAATTACAGAACCATTAACAGGGAAAAACCAGTCGACACCTGTAACATCAAATAGTTGCTTCTGTGCTGCAGCAGAATATCTATCGTAAATGAAAATCTTTGTGGATATCATAGATGAGAGCTTTAGTGAGGGTGTCACACCTCAGGTGCAGGCTCCAGATGGATAGGTGATCTCCAGAAATAAGAGAAGCAAGAAGATAGTGCAGTATTCCCCTGTGGTTATTCCACTGAGTAATAAATATACCCTTTTGGAATCTGTTGGGGTTGTTTTTCAAGACACTTCAGAGGCCAGTAGCTGTAACTGGGTTAATGAGGAAAAGCAAGGAGGGACGAAGTCTGCCAGAGTGATAGTGATAGGGACTCAATAGGAAGGGATGCAGACAGGTATTTCTGTGGCTGCAGTCAAGACTCCAGGGTCAAACATGTCTCACAGTGGGTACAGGACAGTATGGGAGGGGTGGGTGAGCAGCCAGACATTGTGATCCATACAGCTGCCATTGACATAAACAGGAGCGGGAATGAGCTCCTGCAAAGGGCTTTTTGGAGGCTAGGTAGAAAGTTAAAACGCAGGATTTCCTTGGTTGTAATCTTAAGAATACCACCCGTGCCGCGTGCTAGTGACTTGAGGAATAAATACGTACTTTGTTCAATCTGTGGCTAAGGAGCTGGCGCATGAAGGAAGGCTTCAGATTTACAGGTGTTAGATTCCCTTCCAAAGAGGTGGAACAGCTCCACAAGACATTTTGCATCTGAATTGTTGGGGTCCAGTATCCTCACTGGGACGATCAATATGGTAGGACTGATGGGCTGGAATGTATTCTTTTTAATCCTAGGAGTATAATGGGTAAGTGGAATGGAATTAGATCCTGCTTTAGTTCTTGGAATTATGATGCTGTTGACATTACGGAGGCTTGGCTGCACAAGGGACCAGGACTGGCAGTTCAACACTCCTGGGTTTCATTGTTTTAGATGTGATAGAGAGTGGGGTAAAAGAGGTAGAGAGATTGCACTATTGTTGAGAATAATGTCACAGAAGTACTCCGAGATGGCTCCACTGAGTCGATCAATTGAGACAAATTGGATGGAGCTCCAAAACAAGAAATCTGCAACTGTTCTGAGGGGATTACACAATAAGCCCCCTAACAGCCACCAAAGGTAGATGAACAGGTATGTAAACAGATCATAGAAAGGTGTAGAAATTTCAGGACTGTCATAGTGGGTCTTTACCTTCTGCAGTGTTGATATGAGCTTACTTAATACAAGAGGTTTAGATAGGGCAGAATCCCGTTCACTACATCCAAGAGGGGGTCTAGAATGTGTATGTGGGGATTCCAACTAGTAGAAGGAACAAACTAGACCTGATTCTGAGAAATGAATCACAACTTGTTAATGGATGACCATTTTGGGAATAGTGACCACACTCATTGTGTTTTAAGGTGAGCATGAATAAAGACAAAGTTGGATCATATGGGAGGTACTAAATTGGTAGAAGGAGGTAAGGGCTGTTGACTGGGAGCAGCTGTTGTCAGACAAGCCCATGTCTGGCATGTGGGATTTGTTTAAAGACCAGCTGAGCAGAGTATGGGATTGGCATTTTCCAGTAACGAGTAAGGACAGGGAAAGCCAATGAAGGGTATATTGGGTGACCCAAAAGAAGAGAAGAGTAAAGAAGGAGAAGTGGAGAGTAGCAAATGTCAAGAAGAGAAAGGAAACATACGTAAGGTTTAGGATGCAAAATCAGGCTGGGTCCATTCAGAATATTAAAACAGAAGGGAAGTGCTCAAGCAGGTGAATAGGAAGGCCATGAAAGGGCATGAAATGTCCTTGGTGAGCAGGGTCAAAAATGTTGTTAATACTGTACGTTAAGAAAAAGAAGATAGCAAAGGAGAGGATAGGTTCACTCAAGGATTAAAGGGTAATTTGTTCTTGGAGTCAGAGCAATTGGCTGAGTTGCTAAATGAATACTTTGTGTTGGTATTTTCTGAGGAGAAGGATTTGGAGGATAGTGAAAGCACAGCCGGACATCCTAATGTGCTGGAATACTTTGAGATTAAGGAAGAGGTTGTGCTGGATCTTCTGAAAAGTAATAAAGAGGGTAAATCCCAAGGCCTAATGGCATATAAAGAAGCAAGCGAGGAGACTGCCGAGGCTTTGACAATAATCTTTGTGTCCTCACTAGCAACAGATGAGATCCCAGAGGACTAGAGTGTAGCAAATATTGTGCTTTTGTTCAAGGAAGGAAATAAAGATAATCCAAGTAATTATAGGCTGGTAAACATCACATCAATGGTAGGGAAACTATTGGAGAGGATATTGAGACATAGAATTTATACATATTTGAAAAGGCATGGTCTGCTTAGGGTCAATCAGCATAGCTTTGCATGGAGCAAGTCACACTTTAAAAACTTGATCAAGTTTTTTTGAGGCAGCGATCAGGGTAAGGCTGTGAACATTGTTTATATGGGCTTTAATAAAGGATTTGATGAGGCCACTCGTGGTAGATAGATTCAGAAGATAAAGATGTATGACATCTGAGGTGAATTGCACGTTTTGATTCAGAACTGTCTTGCAAACAGAAGACAGAGAGTAGGGGTGGACAGCTGTTGCTATGGTTAGAGGCCTGTGGCTGGTGGTGTTCCACAAGGATCAATGCTGGATCCTTTGTTATTTGTGTTATACATCAATAATTGAATGAAGATTGGCAGGCTTGTGAATCACAACAAAACTGATGGAAATGTGGACAGTGTAAAGGACTGTCAAAGATATATATCAACTACAGCAATGGGAAGAGAAGTGGCGGAAGGAGTTTAAACTGGCCATGTGTGAGGTAATGAATTTTACAAAGTCAAATGAAAGGAGAATGTGCACAGTGTCCTGTACAGCCCTTCATAGATCCGAAGTACAGAGAGATCATGGAGTGCAAGTCCATAGTTCACTAGAAGTGGCTACATGTGGATGTGGTAAATAAATCATATGTCACACTTGCTTTTATTGGTAGGGGTGCTGAGTATAAGAGGAAGGAAGTCATGCTGCTGCTTTATAAAATTTTAGCCAGATTTGGAGTATTGTGTGTTGTTCTTGTCACCACATTACAGGAAGGATATCCAGACTGTGAAGTGTGTGCAGAAGATGTTTACCAGGATACTGCCTGAATTAGAGGGTATGAGCTATAAGAAAAGGTTGGACAAACTTGTGTTATTCTTCCTAGAACTTTGCAGGCTGACAGGATACCTGAAATAAGTTTTTTTTTCATTATATAGGCTAGGTAGTCAGAATCTTTTCCCCAGTGTGAAATTCCTAACGTCAGAGTACATGCTTTTAAGAACAGATGGGAGAATTTTAAAGACAATGTGAGGGACAAGATTTTAACACAAAGAGAGTTAAGTACCTGGAACGTGTTACGAGGGGCACAAGTGGAAGTCGACAGTTTGGTAATGATAACAGGTTTTTAGATTGGCATGTGAATATGAGGAACAGAGGGATGTGAATGATACTCGGGGAAGGACATTTAGTATAAGTTAACATCAAAATTGGCACAACATAAATCGGAGACGTAACGTAAATATGTTTACTCCTCATGGATGTAAGAAATAAAGTCAATTCAACTTCATGGGCCAAATGGCTGCCTAGTGCTGTGCCTCTCTATATTTTATGGAATTTTTAAATCGAAATACTGTATAGGAAAAGCCATCCAATGACTCAATAAGAAATTTGGGTCATCTCACTGAAACATTATTCTTATATTTATGTTACAGCTCATTTTTCACCTAATTCAGTCTCCAGTTTTCAATCTGCATCATGTCCCAAAATAAGCTGTGGTAGAAATGCAAAAACTGTCAGCGATTTTCTTCATTTCTCTCTGAAATTCACTGTTGCTCAAATGCAGGTCAACACAGAAATTCAGAAGCTGGAGTCAAAGATCCCCTGCTCCTTGATAAGCAGCACCATAGCAGGCTTTTCAAAAGCAAGGAGTTACCTTACATTTTTAATATACAGTTCCTACTATAACACCATTATGTCTTTTTGGATAGGGGCAATATTATATAGGCAGATATACTCTCTCCTAGTCTGAAAAAAGTCATACTAAATACAACTAACAAACAAGGAAGGTCTGAACCTAAAAAAAGACTATTATTTGTGTCACTCGTGTTATTTAGGACTCTGCAAGAAATTTACTGATGTCTTTTATCTTCCGAAAGCTTAAACAATTTTGAACTATTCCTGTATTTTTTATTTCAACCAGTCTATTTTTAGTCCACTTTAAATATGAACAAGTGTGAAAACTGTATTTCTCTATGTAAAATGATGCAGTTAATGCTCGTGACAAATCATGGAAGAACAAGAGATGTAAATGTTGTTACAATGTTGTAAATGACAGGGAAATGTCATCATTAAAATCAATCAATCAACGGAATAAATCAGATTCTCTTGGGATGTATCTTCATCCTCCCTTTTTAATGTGCCTGTAACAAAGTTGCAAAACATGATTATTATTTAATAAGTAGTTTTCAAATATTTTCTAAAAAGTTGCACTGTCAATTAAAAAATATCTGTGTCTCAGCAGCACCAAGGCACCTCTAGCGCACAGCAGGGATGCTCTACCAAATCACAAGCTGTTTCCTTGCAGTAAACTGATGTAGTCTAATGATATTTTTGTGTGTTTCAAACTGGCAAAACCCAATGGGGTGCTAGTAAACACCCCTTTGATGTTCAATGTTTTAGGAACAGCGTCTTCCTCTCTGCCTTCTGAATGGACAGTGAACACTACCTTACTATGTTTTTGCTTTCTTTTCAAATGGTTCCATTTATTATCAGAGAATGTATACAGTATACAACCTGAAATACTTATTTTCGTAGATGTCCATGACAAACAGAACTCCAAAAGAATGAACGACAGAAAAATGTCAGAACCCCAAAGCCCCCTTCCCCTCTCCCTTGTGCAGGCAGCAGCAAACAACAATGCATCAAACTTTCCCCTTCCCCTCCCACCCGTTTCAGCAAAAACATCAGCGCCCACCACCCACCAAGCAACAGCAGAGCACCCAAAGAGAGGCCATGATCTGCCGTCAACAAAAACTTCTGTTTACCCGGCAGTTCGACATGCCGCAAGCTCTCTCTCACATGAACAAGGGGCAGAGAGTTATCACCCATTTCACAACAGAAGTGGAGACTGACAGTCGCTGTTTCGGTGCTACATTCTACTGTGCTGCTTTTTCATTCCGAGATTCCTGACTCCAGAATCGGCAGCACACTCTCCCCTCCATCAAGAGAAGGAGAGAGAGAATATGACTGCTCACCTACAGATACCTCTATCCATACAGCCGCCACAGTGAAATCATGATGTTCCTTCCCCTGCGACGCCTCACTCAGCAACACTGGCCTGGAATCATGCGTCCACAGGCCCATGCAGGCCGCATCCCAGAGGCGCCATCTTCCAAGCCATGCCTGGAAATGTTGGAATATGGTCGGCCAATGAGCTTCAGGAACGGGAACTCATCTGAGACAAGAAAACTGCAGTTTGAGTGCCACTTGCAGATCAGGACCTCGATAAACCCTAATCACCTTTAAAAGGAAAATAATGAAACATTGAAGAGAGGAATTTAAGCTGTTTCTGCAGATGAGTTTGAAGAGACAGCAACTTGGTGCCAGTCTACTGAATATTCTTTTTATATTGTATATAGCTTCTTGCACTACTTATTTAAATTAATTCCTATACTGTATATATTTCTTATTGTACTTCATCGTATTTTGTTAGTGTAGCTGTTAAAAGCAGCTTCCATTCCTTTGCTGGTTTATGAAAGTAGACCTATTGGGTGGTAACTGGCTGAAACACAACTGCCCTGCTTTTTGTGTTCAGGACATGCCAGGGCAGTTTACCAGTTTACCATAGGTACTAATGTTCCAATGTGATTGTAATTCCCTGGATCGTAGGTCTCCAGTACTACGGCTGGGATGTGTCCAGTCCCACCACCTTGGCTGCATTCAGCACACGGCTGGTTTTTGATATCGTGTGGAAGAAATCAACTTGTTGAAGACGGGTGTCTGTGATGGTGGGATTCTCAGGAGGAAATCGAGACAGATGAGCATGGCCATCCATTCTACACCACTGACTCAACAAGGTTGCCATTGCTTCGTGTTTCCGGTGCTCATGTACCAGGTCACGTCATTAGGTAAGGATGGCTATGTACAGAACTTAGTACCTCCTCCACCTCCCAATATGTACTTACTTTTCATCGCTATTTGTGAATTGATATGACAATATTATAATGCTATAATCTGATCATTTGTGTGAGAGTGCTTGTTGTTTCTAATGAAAACTGTTTTTGCTGTTTAGTATTGCTGATTGGTCAAGCTGGAATCTCATTTCTAAGGCTGTTTTTGAACATGAACAACCATTGCTGAATTATGTAGTTCTCTCATCTATGGATTAGAGATTTTGGGTAACTTCGAGGGGCATGAACAGAAAAAAAACAATGTTTGTGTTGAAATCCAATTTTGAGGGAATGGGCTATAGCAGGGGCTCCCAACCTGGGGTCCAATAACCCCTTGCTTAATGGTATTGGTCCATGGCATGACAAGGTTGGGAGGAGAGAGCGACTTCATGATAAAGCAATAAACAAAGCAGAGGTCTACTTCCTCAGATGTAAAATATCACCTCGTATTCTATGCATGGTTTGAGAGGGAAAATAAAACTGCACCTGTGCGAATCCCTTCAGCTTCCCGTGATCCTGTGATCTCTGTCTCAGAGGGCAACGACAGAACATCTTTCAAGGCAACAGACTTTGATAGTGTATCTGGAGGGGCTTTGAAAAACTGTGCCAACCAACAGGCGAGAGTGTTCAAGGACATTTTAAATCTCTCACTGCTGCAGGCAGAGATTCCCACCTGCTTCAAAAGGGTGACAATCATACCAATGCCCAAGAGCAAGGTGAGCAACTTCAACAACTATTGCCCACTGGCACTCACATCTGATGTGATGTAGTGCTTTGAGAGGTTGATCATGGCTAGAATCTGCAAGGACCTGGACCCACTGCAGTTTGCCTATCACTACAATAGGTCCTCAGCAGATGTAATCTCTCTGGCCCTCCACTTGGCCTTGGATCACCTGGACAATAGCAATACTTATGCCAAGCTGTTGCTTATTGAGTGTAGCGCAGCATACGACAGAATCATACCTTCAGTTCTGATCAACCAGCTCCAAAACCTGGGCCTCTGCAACTGGATCCTTGACTTCCTCACTGAGAGATCATAGTCTGAGTAGATAAAGAAAACATCTCCTCTTCGCTGACAATCAACACTGGCATACCTCAACAATGTGTGCTTAGCCCATTGCTCTACCTCTCTACACCCACAATTGTGCTGCTAGTTACAACTCAAATGCCAATGACAGAACTCTAGTTGGCATAATTTCAAAAAGTGATGAGAAGGAGTACAGGAGCGAGCCGGATCAGCTGGTTGAATGGTGTCACAGCAGCAACGTTGCTCTCGTCATCAATAAGACCAAGGCATTGATTCAGGAAGGGAAGGGAACTTCTCAAACTCACTGAAGCTTTGTCTCTGTCAGTTGGGAGTCACTGAGGAACATCCTCCTCATGGAAATATATCGCCATTTTGCTTCCTGACGGCACATATCAACACAACAGCACCAATCTTGGTGGAGACTGGGATCAAACAAGTCTGCATTATTACCCTGGCACTTTTCTTAATGTTTCCCACTGCAATATTGGTCCTTTCCTCTGGCAAATATCTTGCAGAAGTGAAGCCAATCTTGAAAACGAGTGGAAAATTGCTTAACATGCAGTGACGGCATTCCAGAGCCAAGATCACTCAAATCTCAGCAGAGGAGTTGCAGTTTGCAGACAGCCTTGGATTGCGTGTGCTTGGAGGGTGAACTCCAAATTGTCACTGACTCATCCATTGACGGACACCAAAGTATGAGGCAACATCCACAAATGAAAGTTACTGTCCTAATCTGTCTCCGAAGTTCTCGACTGCTCTCGGGCATTAAAAGGTTCATAGCAACACAGACCACATTCTATTTCTCCAAAACCACCTCCCTAAGAAGGCAAGACATGGAATTCTACATTACTTTCAATGCACCAGAGCAGCTTTTAGTCAATTGAGGAAAAAGACTTCTGAAGATCAACATCCAGGACATTGAAATGCTGGTTACACTCAGTTGGCAGCTTTGAGAAGGCTACGTTATTCATATGTCTGATACCGGACTTCAGAAGTAAATACTTTAATCTGAGCACTGTTATGGGAAGACGTTACCAAGCAAGGAGTAGAAAAGATTCAAGGATGTGTTTAAAGCCACTTTTATAAAGACCCAGCATCCCCAGTGACTTCTGGGAATCCCTGGCCATGCAGCTTAAACTGTGTAAGCAGCTTTCAGGATGGCGTTAAAGGCCTCACATCTGTGACTTGGAAGGGAAAAGGTGCACAATACCTCAGAAACTGTCCACCCACCCAGCCACTCAGGGATCTGTTAACCCTTCTGCCTATCGATGGAAGAGTCTGCATTTTCAAGGCTGAGCTCATCAGCAGCGTCAGAAACCTCACAAGAGGTGTAAAAGCAAGTTATCCTCGAGCACCAGGAGGGGGAGGAGAAGGAAAAGAAGAATTAGAAGATGAAGAATAGGAAAGAAGACTGGGGATAAGAGAAGAAATATGTATAGATAAGCAAAGCCTTTCATCTCCTTCACAAGAAATCACAAAACATTTCATGGTAATTAAGTACTTCTGAGATACATTTGTAGTACAGTAAGCCCAGCATCAATCCGGGCCACAGCATCAACCTTCAAGCAGTGATCTGATCATGTACTAATAACCTGCTTTAGTTAACATCTGAGTAAAAATATGCGTGTTTTCTGCTGTTTATCCTTTAATTCTAGAACAATTACTTTTCACATAAACTTAATTTCTTTTATCAGTGGAGAAGGTCAGAGAGCTAGGAATCTCTTGCTGAGCGTTCTTTGTAAATTAGTTTAAGTTGAGAGGGAATATTGTTGTATTAATGGTGTAGTGTTCTCGTGCAGGGTGTAGAAACTCTGAACTAACACCAAGTTAAACTGAAGTCAATGAGGACAGGATCGCAGTAAGATTAACCATTTACTGTTCACTCTTCCACATTAATGTATAGTGAAACGTCATCAACAACTTTAAATACACTTCAACACAGACTTTCCAGCAACGCATTCAATAACACAAGAAAATAAACTTTATCAACCGTCATTTCTTTTAACAGAATCAGCATTAACATTTTTACTTCAACATATCGACTGTCATATGAACTTACGGCATTGCTTCTATGATGTTTCTTAGTGCGTAGAAATGGAACTTTTCTCACGTTGATTCTACACACACAAGCCCTCGCCTTTCCGTTTCTCCAAACCGGTATTTACCCACAAGACGCGGCGAAACCCGGTGTGACATCATCACATGCCGCGATACATCACAGACAATGAATTTACCTTCAACAACTGCAACATAGTAATCAACCTTAACTTTAACTAGAAAATAGTTACAAACGAATTACTAAAGCAAAAATGTAATAAAGTTAAATAAATGCCTTAAGGGCAACACGTTCCCCGCCTGACCTTTGTAAGGTCAATATTAACATGATACAGAACTTTAGTCTCTAGATCAGTCTTTAGGTAGAAGTAGAATGACTTCTGCAATTGGTCTTTGGTAAGTTTTCACATCACCTTGGTCAGAAATTTTCAACCCAACCTTCCTGACATGTCCATCCCTACCAGGGAATGTGGCAGTGATTCTGGCCATTGGCCAGCAGTTGCGGGCGATCTGCTTGTCCCTGAGCAGGACTAGATCTCCAACTTGAAGGTTCCTGCGAGGTTCTGTCCACTTTTGTCTGTGTTGCAACAAAGGTAGATATTCATGTCTCCAACGAGACCAGAACTGATTTGCGAGAGCCTGAACCTGTCTCCATTGCTTTGTGTACAAGTCCTTATCAGAGAAGTCCCCGGGTGGAGGGGGAGCTCCTGCCTTCTGCGTAAGGAGCATTGATGGCGAGAGTATGAAGGGGCTTTCCGGGTCGGAAGACACAGGTAGGAGTGGTTGCGCATTTATAATGGCTGCAACCTCTGCCATCAGTGTGCACAGTACCTTGTGGGTCAGTCGGGTGCATTGCTGCAGAAACATTGAATCAAGGATCCTTCTGGCGATGCCAATCATCCGCTGCCATGAGCCTCCCGTGTGAGAGGCGTGTGGTGTGTTGAATTCCCAGTTGCATCCCTGCTGACTGAGGTACCTTTGCACCATTTTCTCCACCCCAAGCTCCTTGGATGCTCCAACAAAGTTTGTGCCGCAATCAGATCTTAACTGTTTTGCAGGGCCTCTTAGTGCAAAGAAGCGCCTGAGAGCGGTAATGCAGCTGGAGGTATCTAAAGATTCGATGACCTCAATGTGCACCGCTCTCGAACTCATGCAGCTGAACATGATAGCCCACCGTTTGCTCTCTACTTGTCCTCCTCTGGTGTGTCTAGTGGTGATAGTCCAGTGACCAAAAACATCGAGCCCCAGATACGTAAAAGGAGGGCAGGCTTTGAGACGTTCTGGTAGGAGGTCTGCCATATGTTGAACTTCCAGCTTCCCTCGCAATTTCCAGCGGGTTACACATCTGTGGAGTACTGAATTGATCAGTGTTTTGCCTCCCAAGATCCACAGTCCCGCTGCCCTGACTGCTCCCTCTGTCAGGTGACGGCCCTGATGCCTTACCTGTTCATGGTGATGGCGCATAAGCTGTACGGACATGTGGCTGTCTTTGGGCAGGATTACTGGGCTGTTTTCTGAAGCTGAAAGGTGAGCGTGTATTAATCAGCCTCCAATGCAAATGAGATCGTTCTTCAGGATCGGGCTGAGTTTCCTCAAAGGGCTGTCCTTTGGTATTGGTTTATTAGCTTGGAGGGCCGAAAACTCCTCTACAAAAGCTGCTCTTTGAGTTGCTTGAAGTCCTTTGCCTGGGCCAATTTGTCCACATTTGTGCCATCCCTTGCATTCACTATTTTGGGATGAGCGTTTGTGGGATCTGGCCATGTGGATGAGGAACGCAAGTCCTCTCACTAAGGAATTCAAGGTGGAGAACCGCTGGAAGTGTTCAGTGGTACGTATTGATTCTTCTGGGTAGGTGACACCGGTTTGTATTTGCAGCCGAATTTCCGAGTCTCTTTAGGGTTCGATCAGCTCAAGTGTCTCACTTGTTTGAGTTTTTGCTGCTGATGGAGCAAGTTTATTATCGTGCTCAGTTTGAGCGACGACTGACTGTCCCAGTGTCTTCTCGGTTACTTTACTACGCTTGTTAAAGCTTTGATGTGCTTCCTTAATACACATAAAGGTTGTGCAGGTTTGAAAAGTTGAATGGCAGCCACTCTCTAGCACATTGGTCTTGAGCGTGTTAACTGTCGGTTTGTGTACATTGCCAAGGAACACCTCTCCTATCACCACCTAGCCCAGATCCAGGCGTTGGGCAAAGGGGGCGTCGTGTGGTCCATTGACCTGTTGCCTGACCTTGGGCACCCTGAGAACATCTCTTCCGAGTAGCAGGAGTATTTCTGCTTTTGGATCCAGTTCTTGGCAATGTGGTAGAGATTTTCAAGATTTCATTGCACTCCAGGAGTGGACGGAAACAGATCATAACTTTACCATCCAGCAACTCGAGCTGGAAGCCTTCTGCCTTCCTGCCATATGTTTCTACGCTGCCTGAGCAAGTTCTAAGGTAGTATGGGAACTGATTACTCTCTATGCTGAACAAGTCGAAGAACTCTGGTCTGACTAGTGAGCGATTGCTCTGGTCATCCAGAATCACATAGGCTTTGATGGCCTTGTCTTTGGCTCCCTTAGGGTACACCTTAGTGAGGCAGATCTTTGAACAAGAACGGCTTGACTGAGCTTGACCGCAAACTTCTGTGCAGCTCGAGCTGACAACAGTTGTCTTGGAGTGATCCTCTCCCTCCCCGCCGTCCTCTTGTGAGGGTGAAGGAGCTTTGTCAGTTTGCGGTGACGGGCTGGGATGCATGGCCCCATCGTGATTAGTGCTGTTGCATTCGGAGCACTTTACAGGGAAGGTACACTCTCTAGTGAGGTGGGAAGTAGAGGAACAGCATTTAATATATTTTTTTCTCCTTGAGAAGGGCCTTTCTCTCAACAAAGGATTTTTTTCTAAACGTTCTGCATTTTTGAGGGGGTGGGGTTTGTTGAGCAATGGACAATTCTTGCTAGGGTTAGTTGTGGAAACTTCAGTTTTACGCACTGAGACAGGTTTATTGATGCTAAAATTGTTCAAAGTGGATTTAACTGGCTTGGTGTGAATTGTACTTGACTCATGAAGCTAGGGTCATTTTGCTTCTTCGTCTCCTTGCACAGAAACCTAGTGAAATATTTAAAGGGAGGGAATCGACCACCATTCTCTTCCTTGTACTCTGAGACAACAGACATCCACCTTTCCTGCAGCCCAAATGGAAGTTTATCCACGATTGGTCCAATTCCGTATGAAGTAACTAGATATGATAGGCTAGTTAAATAACCGTCTTCTTTAGCGCCTTCAATCTCCATGAGTAAATCTCTGAGTTCTTTTAGTTTAGTGTGGTCCTTGGCTGACACCCTAGGAAAATTTTCCTGCTGTTGAAATAGTGCCGTTTCAATAATTTCAGGGGCCACATAGCACTCCCGAAGTCTCTCCCATGCTTTGCGTAAGCTATCTTGGGGTTGTTGACGTACACTGAGCGTATGCATTTCACCTGTTCATATGATTCCTTTCTCAGCCATTGTGTCATAAGATCCAACTCTTGGATTGCTGTGAGCTGGACTCCACCGGTTGCATTGGTGAATGAGGAGTACCATGCACGGTAATTTTCAGGCTTACCGTCAAACTGGTATAGTCCTGAAGTGACGAGATCTCGTCGTGCTAAATACTGTGCCAAGGGTTCTACTGCCAGTAGCATGCTGGCTGGGGGAATATGTTGGCGGGCATATGACTGGGCGTGTACATTTGTGATGGGATTTGCTGTTCTGACTTCAGCCTTTGCCTCTTCTCTCGCCAAATCTGGTAAGTTTGGTGTCAAGAAGTATTTATCGTCAGCCCTTTCATTCTTGAGTTCGTCGCAAGGTTGCAAGTGTAAATTGTCTTCCTCAGATGAATGCGATGCAATTGGGCTTCCCTGTGACTCCTCATGGAAAGGGATATCAGCAGGTAAGTATGGAGAGGAAGAACAAATCTTCAGGTCCATTTGAGATTGGAGATATTCGCTGGTACGTTCCATTCTGGTCCTTTCTGAAGTAGATTTTACTTCATCTAGAATGTGCATTTCTTCAGCGCTTTCTAATATTTCTGCTTCCACTCTGGCAACATCGGCTTCTCGGTGGAGCGCCAGCTCTTCTAACTCTGCTTCTATCCTTATCTTTTCCGATTGGTTTTCAGCTTCTCTGGCAGCCTTTTCCGTTTTCAGTTTTGCTTCTTGTTCAGTGTATGCCGCTCGCACCTTGGCAGCTTCTGCTTTAGCTCTTGCGAGGGCAGCCCTACTTGCTGATGACCTACTGCTCTTGGCACAGGATGGCATCGACTTGATGCTAGATTGCGTGACCATCGTACCACTTGTTGAATCACCTGGTAATGGTGCCTTTTCACTGTAGTGTTCTCGTGTAGGGTGTAGAAACTCTGAACTAACACCAAATTAAACCGAAGTCAATGAGGACAGGATCGCAGTAAGATTAACCGTTTACTGTTCACTCTTCCACATTAACGTATGGTGAAAAGCCATCAACAACTTTAAATACACTTCAACACAGACTTTCCAGCAATGCTTTCAATAGCACAAGAAAATAAACTTTATCAATCGTCATTTCTTTTAACAGAATCAGCATTAACATTTTTACTTCAATATATTGACTGTCATATGAACTTACGGCATTGCTTCTATGATGTTTCTTAGTGCGTAGAAATGGAATTTTTCTCACGTTGATCCTACACACACAAGCCCCCGCCTTTCCGTTTCTCCAAACTGGAATTTACCCACAAGACACGGCGAAACCCGGTGTGATGTCATCACATGCCGCGATACATCACAGACAATGAATTTACCTTCAACAACTGCAACGTAGTTATCAACCTTAACTTTAACTAGAAAGTAGTTACAAACGAATTACTAAAGCAAAAATGTAATAAAGTTAAATAAATGCCTTAAGGGCAACACAAATGGGTTTGGCTTTGATGTCGTGCCAAAACGTTCTCACCTGTGGATATCACTTGCAACAAATTCCACCCAAGCTCCTCGAAAGGATTTATTTAAAGCGGTACGATATATTTGTATGGAGATACTAATGTGGAGGAAAAATGATCCTCAGCAGAGTAGTGGAGCAGATGGTTTTGCTTCCCCTAACTCCAGTAAGCCAATTGGGGGTTCTTTGTCTGGAGTTTGCAAGTTGTCCCTGTAAATGTTTTTCACATCACAAAGAATTACTGGTAGATTAAGTGACTGCTGTTAATTACCCCTTATGCAGTTAAAAGGCAGAACAAAATAAAAGGCTTGTTAGGGATTGTCAGGCATGCAAACATCCTTCAAGAATTATGGAGATAGAGCAGCCAGTTAATACAAATGACTACCTATCTTTATTCCAGGACAATGATAACTTCTAGAATAAACACCATTGTCTGCTGAGTGAACCATTTCTCAATGGAGTGGTAAAAGAAAGCTGTTTTGAATATCTGGGTTCCCAACAATGATGTTTTAAATTGCAGATATTCTTTGGCAACTGAAATGTGTTCCCACTGTAAGCATGCAATTCTATAGTACCAGTTGCCTAACTCTGAATATTGAAGTGAACTGCAAAATTGTAACTTCTGAAACTCAATGTAATCAGCTGGAGTTATCTTTGTACTTGAAGAATATTTAACTTTGATCTACTTTGAGATTGCTCAGATAGAAGCTCTAGAACAACTTTTGCTGTGCTGAATAAAAAACTTTTACAGCTATAGCTCTGATCTCCTTAGGTTCATCCATTGGCATGTGGGTGAGAACACATAGCAGGGACGCAAAGGGGGTAATAACACTGATGGATTAACGCTGCTGGGAACTATCATGCACCTGATGGGCAGATTAGCCTCCTTTATGCTTAAAATAAAAAGTGGAAGGTGGAAAGACAAGAAAATCTGAGAAGGGAAATCCAAAGCATAAAATTCAGGCACAGAAGATAGAATGAAAGGACTGGAGATCTATAAGACTTTTATCCCTAGAAATGCATCTCTGGTTACTGCTCGACACATTATGTATTCGCATCAATGCTTTGTATTCTGAGGTAGAGTGGTTATATTAGTATCTCAGCAGTTTAGCTAAATTGATTATTTGCAAACTTTACTCCCTTGTGATCAAATATAAAGACAAATTAGTATGTGGGAAATTTGTTAATGTTCCAACCTATAACTAAATAACCTGCGAGCCATTTACCTAAGATAATTACATTCTTCGGGAAATTTTAGGATGTTCTTAGCATCAGAATGAAGTTTTGCAGCCAAGATTACAAAAGAGCAAGTCGTGCAAAACCTAACTTTGCAACTATAATCATCTTGCATTCAAAAAAAATAATCATCAATATGAATTTAGGAAGTGAATATATAAGAGATGAACATTGAGAAATTTTCTGACATATGTTAATTGATATGGCATTGCACATATTAACTGAAATAGGATCAGATTTCTTCATGGTTCTAGAACTTAATGAGAAAAAGTAGAACAATGGAAAATAAATTGTCATTGCATGCAAGATTCTCTCTGCTTTTGATAAGCTACATTATTCTTGCTGGATATTTTTGCATGTGATTGGCAAGTCAAATTTGAAATTACTTCCTGGAACCACTCAAACTGGTTGACAAGCACAAAATCTGCCCTACTTTCAGCATTCACTTCACAAAATCCCATTCACATTTAAACCAACACAGTTGACAAAGAATGGCAATTTCTAAACATCTAACCAAATTATGTATTTAACCCAATTCATGGATGAATTCTGACAAATATTTTATTTATTTAGTGGAGGTTTCAGGGTTGTTAGAAGGGATGGGAACAGAAGACTGCGATCACCATGGCTAGGGAGAAGGAACTAGGGGAGCTAATAGGATGAAAGCTTGGCTCTGATTATTTGTGTGTTTTAGTCTTGAAAGGATTGTTCCTCCTTCTCTCCATTTCCATTCTGATTCTGGCTCCATTCTTACTCTTTCTTTTCTCCTCTGCTACCTGTCACCCCAAACTGGTGCCACTCCTCCTACCCATTCTCCCATGGTTCACTCTGCTCTCCCATCATCCCACCTCTTTTTTCCACACTGACTTCCATGCTTCTTGCTTCATCCTCCCTCTCCCATCCACGCACCTGCCCCTTCACCTGTCTTCACCTATCACTTTCCATTTTATACTCCTTTCACTAATTCACCTTTTTATTCTGACTTTTCCCTTACTGTACATTCCCAAACCAAAAGCCGTGGATGAACTAGGAGGTACATCATCTGCTGAAGGCTAGATCTGTGGCATTTAAGTCTGACGACCCAGGTCTGTACAAGAAAACCAGGTATGGTTTGCAGAGGGCTAGTTCAAGGATGAAGAGACAATTTTGAACGAGGTTGAAAGCGACATTGGATGTACAACAACTCTGGCAGAGTTTGCAAGACATTACTTTCTACAAAGTGGAACCCAATAGCATGAATGGCAATGATGCTTCACTACCAGATGAACTCAATGTCTTCTATGCCTGCATTGAAAGGGAGAATATAACTACAGCTGTGAAGATCCCTGCTGCGCCTGATGACCCTGTGATCTCCATCTCAGAGGCCGAAGTCTTTAATGAGAGTGAACCCTCATGAGGCCCAAGATCCCGATAGAGTACAGTACCTGGTAAGGATCTGAAAACCTGTGCCAACCAACTAGCAGGAGTATTCAAGGACATTTTCAAACTCTCACTGCTATGGGTGGAAGTTCCCACTTGCTTCAAAAAGGCAGCAATTATACCAGTGCCTAAGAATAATAATGTGAGCTGAGCTTAATAACTATTGCCCAGTAGCACTCAGATCAACAGTTATGAAATGAGAGGTTGGTCAAGACTGGACTGAACTCCTGCCTCAGCAAGGACCTGGATCCATTGCAATTTACCTATTGCCACAATGGGTCAACAGTAGATGCAATCTCATTGGCTTGTTATGAACCCCGTAACTGGGTCACTTACCAGCAAAGATAGAGAGGTCCGTTGAAGTCTGATGATACTATTTTTAACAGTATTTATTAGTAAAAATACACAAAAATAATATCAATGCAAATATACAGGTAATATATGTCATCAATACTAAATCTAAAAGTGCGGGTATAATAATAATCAGTAAGAAATAAGCTCTTTCATTGTCTAGGGGATAATGTATTGTCCGATGGAAATATAAAGTTCACTCAGGTCATGCAGGCTGCAGCCTTTGGGGACCGCTGGGTTTGCAATGGTTGGAGAGAGAGAGAGAGTTTTGGGAGAAAAACTTGCCGGCTTTCCTTTTATGATTTCGATCCGTCGGAGTCTCGTTGGTGTGGCCGTTCACTTGTGGCCTCTTCTTTAGCTAAAGCCGTTCTTCCGTGGTGAGCCCGCCAATCCCAGGCAAGGGAAGGACGCACATGAGCCCCCACCGGCTGTCGCTATTAAACATTGTCACGGGATTTCTAGCGTTTCTCCTGGTGCGTCTAAAGGGGTTGTTCCCCAGACCCTCTTTTATCCTTACTCACGGGGTCTCAGATGTCAGTCAGGTTGGGATGATGCAATCCCTCAACCAGCCCACTCTGGTCGTCCCCTGAGGGGCTTCAATGAATAGTACAGTACTCAATACACAATTCCGTCTCCAAGAGACAATAGCCGTTATCAGTGGCTTTGTTTCGCTGAGGCCAGGACACATTCCAAACCTTGTGGATTCTCTCTCATTTCCTGGGTCCCAGACCTGAATTAATAGCGATCTTGCGATTCTCAAAAAGGAGGGGGTGACTTTGTACCCTTCGGCCCCTCAGAGTTGCAGCACATTCGTAACAGGCTCTTCACACGGCTTTAGACCACCTGGACAACACAAATGCCTACGTCAGGATGCTGTTCATCGACTACAGCTCAGCATTAACACCATCATTCCTACAATCCTAATTGAGAAGTTACAGAACCTGGGCCTCTGTACCTCCTCCTGCAATTGGATCCTTGACTTCCTAACCAGAAGACTATAATCTGTGCAGATTGGTGATAGTATCTCCTCCTCACTGATGATCAACACTGGTGCACCTCGGGGATGTGTGCTTAGTCCACTGCTCTACCCTTTCTCTACCCAGGGCATGCCCTGTTCTCACTGTTACCATCAGGTAGGACTTACAGAAGCCTGAAGGCACACACTCAGCGATTCAGGAACAGCTTCTTCCCCTCTGCCATCCGATTCCTAAATGAACATAGAACACTTGGACACTACCTCACTTTTTAATATATATTATTTCTGTTTTTTGCCCAATTTTTAATATATTTGATATAACTATACTGTAATTGATTTACATATTTATTATTATTATTTATGTTTTCTTCTTCTACATTACGTATTGCATCACTGTGAAGTTAACAAATTTCACGATACATGCCAGTGATAATAAATCTGATTCTGATTCTGATTCTAATTCTTACTTCCCAATCCTGACAAAGGGTCTTGGCCTGAAACATTTACCCTTTATTCCCCTCCATAGATGATGCATCAATAGCCAACTCTAGCATTTTGTGTGTACGTTACTTTGGATTTCCAGAATCTGCAGAATTTCTTGTGTTTAAGAGATTGTGCTTGTGATCAAAAGTCAAAGTTCAAAGTAAATTCATTGTCAAAGTATATATACTATGCTGAGATTCATTTTCTTGTATCCATTCACAGTGAATACGAAGAAACACAATGGGGTCATTGAATCTGCACATAAAAAAGACAGACAAATGATCAATGTGCAAAGGACAACAAATTGTGTAAATACAACACAATATGCAAAATAATAAATACATAAATAAATAAATAAATAATATTGAGAACATGAGTTGTAGAGCAATTGAAATTGAGTCCATAAGTTGTGGAATCAGTTCAGTGTTGGAGTGAGTGAAGTTATCCACAATAGTTCAGGAGCTTAATCGTTGAGGGGTAGTAACTGTTCCCAAACCTGTGGCATGGGACCTAAGGCTCCAATACCTCCTTCCTGAAAGCAACAGTAAGAAAAGAGCATGGCCTGGAAAATAGGGGTCCTTGATGATGAATGCTGCTTTCCTGTAACAGTGGTCCTTATAGATGTGCTCAGTGGTGGGGAGGGCTTCACCTGGGATAGAATGGCTGCATCTACTACTTTTTGTAGGCTTTTTGGTTCAAGAGCATCTGTGCCTCCAGTTAGTATACTCTCCATTATACATCTGTAAGAGTTTGTCAAAGCTTTAGATGACTTGCTGAATCTTGGCAAACTTCTCAGAAAGTAGAGCCACCTCCTTGCCTTCTTTATAATGACACTTCTATGCTTTACCCAGGACAGGTTCTCTGAAATGATAATGCTGGATATTGAAGGTTAATGACCTCTACACCTCTGATCCCCCAGTGAGAACTGGCTCATGATCTCCAGTTTCATCCTCCTATAGTTAATAATCGACCCTTTGCTTCTGCTGATGTTGAGTGAGAGGTTAATGTTGTGGCATGATTCAGCCAGATTCTATCTCACTCCTATATGTTGATTTGTCACCACCTTTAACTGGCCAACAACAGTGGTGCCATCAGCAAGCATAAATATGGTATTGGAGCTGTACTTAGCCTCACAGTCATAAATATAGTGAGTAGAGTGGGGGTTAAGTACAGACGAGGCCTGCAAGTGAGGAAATGGAGGATCCAGTTGCGCAGCAAGGTATTGAGGACTGGGTCTTAGAGCTTGTTGATTAGTGTTGAAGAGGTGATAGGGTTGAATGCTGAGCTGCAGCCAAGGAAGAGCCTCCTGATGTATGCATCTTCACTGGCCTGATATTCCAAGGTTGAGTGAAGGGCCAATGAAATAGTAACTGCTGCTGACCTGTTGTGACAGTAGGCAAATTAGAGCAGATCCAAGTCACTCCTCAGGCAGGAGTTGATAGATTTCATCGCCAAGCTCTCAAAGCACTTAATCACTATGGACATTTACAAAGACAAGTGTGTAAAAAGGGCCCGAAGGATCTTTGGGGACCCAAGTCACCCCAATCACTAACTGTTCCTCCTGCTACCACCTGAGAAATGGTACTGTAGCATAAAAGCCAGGACCAACAGGACACGGGACATCTTCTTCCACCAGGCCATCAGACGGCTTAATTCATGCTGATGCAACTGTATTCATATGATATATTGACTATCCTGTTGTACATAATATTTATTACAAATTACTGTAAATTACACATTGCACATTTGGACGGAGACATAACGTAAAGATTTTTACCCCTCATGTATATGAAGAATGTAAGCAATAATGTCAATTCAATTCAATTCAATGCAAGTGCTATTGGATGAAAGTCATTGAGAGATGTTACCACGTTCTTCCTGGGCATCAGTAAAATTCAAACCTGCTGAAGCAGGTGGGTATCTTAGACTGCTGAAGTAGAAAGATTAAGATACAGTATCTATAAACAGTCCAACCAGCTGTTTAGTATTTGGCCCGGTATACCATCTGGGCCAAACACCTTCCTGAAGAATGCTCTCATGTCACCCCCCAGAGACTGAAATCGTAGGTTTATCAAGGACTGTGGGAGTGAAGGTTCCTCCATCTTCTAGACTTATCTAGAATTCCCTAGATCCCACTTCCTTAGAGTTCCTAGATTCTGGAAAGATTCAACCCATAATGGAGAGAAGTAAATTCAATGTTCCTATTCAAGAAAGGAGGGAGGCAGAATGGAGGAAACAATAAGCCAGTTAGCCCAGCATCTGTTACCGGGAAAACGTGTGCAACAATTAATAAAGTACTAGTGACAAGATATATGGAAAATTGTAATAAAATTAAGAATGTTTGCATTGATTTATGAAGGGTCCATGCCAGTTTATTTGATAAATTCAGAAGATTTTTTTTTTGAGAATATACTTGGCAGAGTGAATAGAGGAACCAGCACTGAATTTAGATTTCCAACAGCTATTCAATAAGGTGTCTCATAAAAATTACTGCACTTGTTTAAAAAACATCATTATGATTAATATATTGGCATGGATAGTGTACACAGGAGGTAGCTCCTGCTGGAATATAGAACCACAAAGTGCTGGAAAAACTCAATAGGTCAGGCAGCATCTAAGGAGGGAAATGGTGGGTGGTGTTGCTGGGAGAAGGTTAACGCTTCATGTGAAGACCCTTCATCCAGACTGGATAGGGGATAGGCTGTCTCACAATAAACAGGAGATGAGTTAAATGGGTTATCATCAGACTGACAAGCTATGGGTGCCACAGAAGTCAATGCCGTGCCTTCAAATCATGACAATCTACATGAATGATTTAGATGAAAGGAGCTCTGAGTTTATTGTAGCCAGATTTGCTAATGACATAAGATAAATGAGCAAGTAAGCTGTGACATAGATGCAAGATGTCGGAGAAGGGATGAAGGGAGGTTTAGTAGCAAACATAAATTTGGAGGACAGTGTGGGGAAATTGGGGGGATTTCTAGTTTAGTAGAAAGGAGAGAAAAGCAAGATATTTTTGTAAATGGAGAGAAAGTACTAAAGGTTGCTATACAGATCTGGATATCCCAAGTGAATATTAGGATGCAGGACAGCAAATAGCATCACAAGAGACTGCAGATGCTGGAATCAGGAGCAGAAAAGCAAACTGCTAGAGGCCTTCAGGAGCTCAGGCAGGAAGCAAAGAGATGATAGATGTTTGAGGTGGAGACATGCATCGGGACGGAGAGTGTAGAGGGGGGTTCCCATCCTGGTGGTCATGGTTAATGGCAGGGGTCTATGCAATAAAAGGTTGGGAAGCCCTGGTGGAAAGGGAGGATAGACGATAGAAAGAAGGGTTGAGATGGGGGCTAGTAAATGACAGATGTAGTGATAATAATTTATTTATTTTTACTCTGCTATGAAGCTTTAAATGAATAGTGGAGTCACCATACTTTTCTAATGGGAATGATCAGCTTGCCCTTCAGTCATTCATAGAAACTTTTTGTTTTTGTACCCTTATCCTCCCATGAAATCCAACTGGAAGTACCAGAAGATAAGACTTTAATTGGACTTGTGCCAATTATAAATCAATAAAAATTTGCATATAAAGAAATAGCCTGTAAAAGCTGTTATGGTTAAACTTGATAGGGATACCATGATCTCAATAAAATGTATGGAGAAAGAGGTTGCTGGTAGTAGGTGAAATGAAACTTCTTATTTGACTTAAATTGGTTTGCATGTTCTAAATTATTTTAATGTATGTATGTATGTGTTTTAAAACAAATTTTAACTATATTTTTAGTTCTATAGTTTTAAAGACACTTCCAAAATTTTTGTAGCATACTGAGTTAAATTAAACAGGAATTCAGATGAGATTAGTTGTTGATTCACTATCATCTACTTTGCACAACTACCAAGACAAATTTCATTCCATCTTGTCAAAAGAAAATTCCAAAGCTTAACCTGTAATGGATTGTTGTATTATTAGTATTACTGAGGGAGCTCAGAATGATTCAGGTCAGTCAAGACGGGAAATATATGTGTCGTAACTATGCACTTCCCAGAGAGACATATGCATGAATTCTCCTGTAAGTAGTTTGTTGTAGACACACTTGGAAAGGAACATGTAGCAAAGTCTACAATCTGTGATTACATCAAAATTATTGGCATTGCTTGTTGAAGTCTGGCCAAGCCTGCATAGAATCTCTCGCAAAAATATATGGTGCAATCATGTGTGGAAGGTCTCATCTGTAATATTTTGATAGCTGTCATATTTTGATGGAAATGTTCAACCATCTGAAATACAAAAAAACTGCAAGTCAACCCTTTAGGTCACTCAATTAAATAGGTCACAGAAACAGAAAGTTTATAAATATCAGAAAGGAATATTTATATATCCAGAAAAACTTTGCATGGCACTGACACTAAACTTTCACAGCAACTAACAAGTTAAGTTTAATATATTGAGTTTGATCATTATCACTCTGGTCGAAAATGAATTCCTTGTCGATGGTCCATTAAATATTAAATGAGGATTGAAATGAGTGGAAATAGAACCCATGAAAATGAAGGGGCCAGTGTCACATGGAGGAAGCCATGCCATTCAGTGTCACATGCCATTCAGTCACAGCTTTTTTATCCCTGGAGTCTTCAAAAGGGTCTCAAGGCATTCAGTCCAGAAAAGATACAGCTTACGACTTTGAGCCATCAGTATCCAGATCTGCTCAGAATTGTTTGATCACAATGCAAGCCAGCATTGGCAGTTGTCTGCATGTTCACTTTACATGACAGAAATACCCAGGAGGAATCTCAGTGGATGGGAGATGTTGCATATTTCATATTTCAGTAATATTTGAGCAATATTGTAAATATATTGTGCAATTAAGCATCCTTTGTTGTTTAATTAATTCATTACTATTTATATGTAGAAGTACATGAATGGCATACGTCATCGTGCTAACATGCCATAAGTGTTCACCTCATTAAAGTAAACCGAAACATTGATATACTCCCTGCCCCATGTTTTCTCTTTCAATTATTTTGTGTTTTGCAGTTACAAAACAAAGGAATAGGGACAAGGGAGTTTTAAACAAACCCTAGACAACTACCTTCCTGCTGAAGCTCAGCATGGCATGAAAGTTTCTTTTAAAAGCAAGCGCGAAATAGTCAAGTTGAAAATAAAGGAGCATAGCATGTGTCTCCTCAGAAGGGAGAGGGAGAACATGGTTGGGATTTTAAAAAAAGGCAGACATCAAGCAAATTTATGAGCTCATAAACAGTGAGCACTGGGTGATAATTATAACTAAGAAATGTCTGGCTAAATCAGAAAGCTAGAAGTGTTTGTCTGCACAAGGAAAAACTGGATATTGCATTTGAGCAAATTGAGCAGTATTTTGAAGCAAATGAAATAGCCAGGAGAAGCAAGTGTCAATTTTGCTGAGTACACTGTGTTTAAAAGCATGCAGTTTGTTTAGAGATTTGACTATTGTAGCCAAACCAACCAAACTGAGCTTTGCTGATGTTGTGAAAGTAATGCAGGAAGATTTACAACCAAAGTCATTGTCAATTGTAGAACACTTTAGGTTTCATCAGTGGAATCAAAAGAAAGTGGAGCTATTTCAGTGTTCATGACTCAATTGAAGAGATTGTCTGAGCATTGTAGGTTCAGTGATGGGATTAGTGAAGTACTTAGAAATTGTTTAGCTTATGGAATCTTACAAGAAAGCATTCATAAACAGCTCCTAACTGAGGCACAACTTACATTTAAAAGAGCAGTTCAAATAGCGGTATCAATGAAAACAGCAGCCAGAGATGCAACTGAGTGTGAACAAGATTGCAGTGCCTAAGCAGAAACCAGTCAGGCAGAGGCTCACATACAACACACCAATGCATGTTTAAAGGTGAAACTTACAGAAAATGCCACACAGTAAAATACCCACAAAGAGTGTGCCAGGCAGACAACAATAAATGGACTGCACAGAGAAGAGAAAAAGATAAAAAGTCAGGTTGCAGTTCAAAGAGAGCACTAACTTGCATGCTGTTGGTGAAACTCTGATAATGATGACAGTGACACAGGATTACGTAGCTTTGAGAGTCACAATGTGAAAACTATCAATAGACAAGCATTATGACCTACACTGGAAGTGAACGGCAAATTAGTTAAAATGGATCTGGACACTGGTTCGGCTCTTTCAGAGATTCCACAAAATGAGTTTGAATTGCAATTCAAATACACTGAACTGAAGCCTGCAGATATCCAACTCAGAACTTATTCTGACTCCTCATTTAAATCCAAGTTTCCTGAAGGCCCGAATCTAGGGTCTGCTGGTATTAGCAAAGACATAAACTGAAACCAAAATGTCTGCATAATATCCAGCATGCTAATACTGCTGCTTTATTTTTTAAATTACATTATAAGAAAATAAAACCTAGGGTTTTTTTAAAGTCTCAAGGAAAGGGCAAATTGCAAAGCTTACATATTATGTATTCTTATTTTATTCTAAAATTTATGCAAGTCAAAAAAGCGACAAAAACAATAATTTAAGAAGTCAGAGGGAGGCATATTTGTTCTGCTTGAAGTGATTTGTAAAAATCTATCTGCTGCAATAACTATTTCCCACATCATTGATTCAGCTGTTTTTTATCATGTTGACAGAGCCCTGCCATTGATTAAAGACCTGATAATAAAGGATGGCCTTAGTTAACACAATGAAAGGTTATCTGCTGATCAACAAAAGTAAGAAAACTGAACTAAAAATATCATCAGACTACATGCACTTTGATGAAATGAATTGACATGTTTTCCTTAGTCCTGAGGTTGCCTGTCCTTTACTTACGGTTCAAAGCACCATTAAGAGAGACAGAATGGATTACACACTTTATCACTGACATTTATTTTGACTTTTCAAGTAATAGACATCTTATTTCTCAGGGCTTTTTTTGCTGTTAAGCAGAAACATTTGAAGAGCAGACAAGTGAAACGAACGGCTGTCCAAAAAATTATAGTGATTTAGAAGCCACCTGGTTTTCTCTGCTTTGAAATTCAGAGAATACCAGAGTATAAAATGACTGCATTTTCACTGTGTCCATGGTTTATTGCTATCCACAGATGCTGCCTCACCATTCACTATGTAAATACACAGCACATACAGTGTAGAGATTGTGCAGGGCGGAGGAAATAGATAAGGAATAGTATAAGAATAATACATATTTTGGATCAGGGAGCATTCATTCCAAGATGCCCCATTGAAATCACCTTGTTATAAAGGGAAAGTTTCTTCTGAAGGTCACACCCTGATTCCATATGAATCCTTTCTATCTACACGACTCTCAATAAATGGTCTGATCTCACTTGTGCTACCTACCTGGCATCTGTCATATGTAGCGCTTGCTCTGCTCGATTTCACTCATTGTCTCTTGGTCATACAGGGAGATCTGTTTTTATAAACACAAGGAAGCCTGCAGACGCTGGAAATCCAGAGCAGCACACATCAGATGCTGGAGGAGCTTAGCAGGTCAGGCAGCATCTATGGAAATGAATAGATAGTGAATGTTTTGGGCTGAAATTGAAAAGGAAGGGGGGTATGGATGATGATCTGGATGATGGGGTGGTAAATTGGATTAGTAAGTATGCAGCTGATACTAAGGTAGGTGGCATTGGGAATAATGAAGTAGGTTTTCAAAGTTTGCAGAGAGATTTAGGCCAGTTAGAAGAGTGGGCTGAACGATGGCAGATGGCGTTTAATGCTGATAACTGTGAGGTGCTACATTTTGGTAGGAATAATCCAAATAAGACATACATGATAAATGGTAGGGCATTGAAGAATGCAGTAGAACAGAGTGAACTAGGAAATAATGGTGCATAGTTCCCTGAAGGTGGAATTTCATGTTGATAGGGTGGTGAAGAAAGCTTTTGGTATGTTGGCCTTTATAAATCAGAGCATTGAGTATAGGAGTTCGGATGTAATATTAAAATTGTACAAGGCATTGGTAAGGCCAAATTTGGAGTATTGTGTACAGTTCTGGTCACCGAATTATAGGAAAGATGTCAATAAAATAGAGAGAGTACAGAGGAGATTTACTAGAATGTTACCTGGGTTTCAGCACCTAAGTTACAGAGAAAGATTGAACAAGTTAGGTCTGTTACGAACCCTGTAACTGGGTCACTTACCAGCAAAGATAGAGAGGTCCGTTGAAGTCTGATGATACTATTTTTAACAGTATTTATTAGTAAAAATACACAAAAATAATATCAATGCAAATATACAGATAATATACATCATCAATACTAAATCTAAAAGTGTGGGTATAATAATAATCAATAAGAAATAAGCTCTATCGTTGTCTAGGGGATAATGTATTGTCCGATGAAAATATAAAGTTCACTCAGTTCATGCAGGCTGCAGCCTTTGGGGACCGCTTTGTTGCAATGGTTGGAGAGAGAGAGAGATTTTGAGAAAAACTTGCCGGCTTTCCTTTTATGATTTCGATCCGTCAGGAGTCTCGTTGTCGTGGCCTTTCACTTGTGACCTCTCCTGTAGCTAAGCCGTTCTTCCGTGATGAGCCCGTCACCCTGGCAAGGGAGGACGCACACAAGCCCTCACTGGCGTTCGCTATAAAACGCTATCACGGGATCTCTAGCATTTCTCCTGGTGCGTCTAAAGGGGTTGTTCCCCAGACCCTCTTTTATCCTTACTCACGGGGTCTCAGATGTCAATCAGGTTGGGATGATGCAATCCCTCAACCAGCCCACTCTGGTCGTCCCCTGAGGGGTTTCAATGAATAGTACAGTACTCAATACACAATTCTGTCTCCAAGAGACAATGGCCATTATCAGTGATTCCGTTTCGCCGAGGTCAGGACATATTCCAAACCTTGTGTATTCTGGACGTCTCTCCCTCATTTCCTGGGTCCCAGACCCGAATTAATAGCAATCTTGCAATTCTCAAAAAGGAGGGGGCGACTTTGTACCCTTCGGCCCCTCAGAGTTGCTTCACATTCGTAACAGGTCTTTATTCTTTGGAGCATAGAAGGTTGAGGGGGGACTTGATAGAGGTATTTAAAATTATGAGGGGGATAGATATAGTTGACGTGGATAGGCTTTTTCCATTGAGAGTAGGGGAGATTCAAACAAGAGGACATGAGTTGAGAGTTAGAGGGCAAAAGTTTAAGGGTAACACGAGGGGGAATTTCTTTACTCAGAGAGTGGTAGCTGTGTGGAACGAGCTTCCAGTAGAAGTGGTAGAGGCCGGTTCGGTATTATCATTTAAAGTAAAATTGGATAGGTATATGGACAGGAAAGGAATGGAGGTTTATGGGCTGAGTGTGGGTCGGTGGGACTAGGTGAGAGTAAGCATTCGGCACAGACTAGAAGGGCCGAGGTGGCCTGTTTCCATGCTGTAATTGTTATATGGTTATATAATGCCAGAATTAAAAGGTGGGGAGGGAGGGGAACGAGTCTAGCTGGAAAGTGATAGGTGAAGCCAGGTGTGTGGGAGAGGTCAAGGGCTGGAGAAGAATGAATTTGATAGGACAAAAGGAAGGAAGAGGGGACCCTACATAGAAGAAGTAAATGAGGGGAAGGGGAAATTTCTTTACCGGAAGGAGAAATCAATATTCATGCCATCAGTTGGAAGACACCCAGAAGGAACATAAGATCTGCTTTTAAATCCTTTTCTCTTTTGCTCACGTGACTTTTACATAGACTGTAGCTGAAATGTTATCATCTTTAAAAACACTTTCCCATCATGGTTTTATCTGTCAAGTTTGATTCCACTTTACCCGTTCTCATCCAATTGAAATTGGTTCTTCTCAAACTGACGCTTTCGCTTTGGGATCTTTTGCAGCACCATGGTAGTGTAGCAATTAGCACGGCACTGTTACTCCAGAGTTTCAAGTTCAATTCCAGTTCTGTTCTCTGTGGAGTCTCTGTATATCCTTCCAGTGGAATGCAAGGATTTTCTCTGGGTGCTCTGGTTTCCTCTCATGGTCCAAAAACATATTGAATAGGTTAATTGGTTATTGTAAATTTTCCCATAATTACTTTAGGATTAATTGGATTTGCTGGGGATCGCTGGGGCTGTGTGGCTTGAGGGGCCAGAAGGACCTACTCCACTGTATCACTAAAATAAAAAATATTCCAAAGCTACTCACCGATCTCATGACTATCGTTTGCTAATTCTCCCCTACTGATATTTATCCCACTGGCTTTGAATCATTTCCCAGAACTAAATCCAACAGGGGCCTAGATATGCACTGATCAAGAAAAGTCTGTAAGAATACTTCACTCTCGACTGTCTCCAGATATTTATATGTTACTCCAGATTCCAACATCTCCTGTCTCTTGGGAGTAGATTCTATTCCCGTTTGTTCAAGGAGATCAAATCTTTTCAGTATTCAATCCGCATTGCACCCTTCTCCTTATCTTTCCTAAACACTTTATATCCTGGAACATTTAGAATCCCCATTCCTACAACTGTTTTGAAGTTTACTTTTCATCATCTCTGCCACATTATAATCTGATTTGGCAATTAAATCTTATGTTTTCTAGACTGCTCTAATATGCTTCTTGTCTTTGCACACACTCATTGCAAATCTATCTTAGTTCACTATATCATCTCTTAATGTGGCTTTCTAAACATGTTTTGCATTTTGTTCTTGCTTACTCGTTCTCTGTAGTAATACAAATTATGTTCATTAGGATACTTACTCAGCTCCCTTTTGAAGGCTACAATTGAATATACTTTGCTCTAACCCTGAACACAAACATTCCAGATTTACTAAATTAAAAAGGACTACTTCCTATCTCTCAAAGATGACATTAAGCCAGTCAAAATGCAAAGAAGATCAGAAAGAATGCTACCTGAACTCAAAGGTCTGAGTCATTGGGAGAGTTGAGAAGGCCAGAGCTTTAATTGCCCTAAAGGATATCAGAATCAGGTTTAATATTACTGGCATATGTTGTGAAATTTGTTGTTCTGTGGCAGCAGTAAATTGCAATGCATAATAATTTTTTTAATCTATAAATTACAATGGAAATATGTATAAAAATTAAGTGATGTAAAAAGAGAGCAAAAAGATTTTTTTTTAAAGTAATAAGTCCATAAGACCATAACATACAGGAGGAAAATTAGGTGATTTGGCCCATCGAGTCTGCTCTGCCATTTCGTCATGGCTGATCCAATTTTCTTCTCAGCCTCAATCTCCTGCTTTCTCCCTGTATCCCGTCATGCCTTGCTCAGTTATGAATCTATCAACCTCTGCCTTAAATATACATAAAGACTTGGCCTCCTCAGCTGCCCTTGGCAAAGAATTCCACAGATTCACCATTCTCTGGTTAAAGAAATTCCTCCTCATCTCCGTTCTAAAAGGATGCCCCTCTATTCCGATGCTGTGACCTCTGATCTTAGACTCTCCCACCATTGGTAACTTCCTCTCCACATCCACTCTGTCAAGGTCTTCCACCATTCGATAGGTTTCAATGAGGTCACCCCTCACTCTTCTAAATTCTAGTGAATACAGGCCAAGACCCATCAGATGCTCTTCACATGACAATCCTGGAATCATTTTCATGAAACTCCTTTGAACCTTCTCCACTTTCAGCACATCTTTTCTAAGACAAGGGGCCCAAACTTGCTCACAAATAGTGAGGTCGAGTTCATGGATTTGTTGTCCACACAGAAATCTGATGGCAGAGAGGAAGCAGCTGATCCTGAAATGGGGGCAGGGGGGTGTATGTCTTCAGGCTCCTATAACTTCTCCTTGATGGTAACAATGAGAAAGGGCATGTCATGGGTGATGGGTACCACCTTTGTAAGCCATCACCTTTTGTAAATGTCCTCAATGCTGGGGAGCTTCGCACCCATGAAGGTGCTGGCAGTTTTCTGCAGACTTTTCCGATCCTGTGCAGTGGCCCTTCCATATCAGATGGTGATGCAACCAGCTAGAATGCTTTTCAAGGTACACCTGTAGAAATTTGTGTCTTTGGTGACATAGCAAGTCTCCTCAAGCTCCTAATGAAATACAGCCGCCGTTGTAATTACATCAATATGTCGGACCCAGGATAGATCTGCAGAAATGTTAACACTCAGGAAATTGAAACTGCTCATCCTTTTAATTACTGATCCTTTTAATGAGGACTGCTGTGTCCTTGGCTCCCCTTCCTGAAGCCCATAATCAATTCCTTTGTCTGACTGATGTTGAGTGCAAGGTTGTTGTGTGACACCTTGAGAGAGATACTGGTCTCTCTCAAGTTCAGTTATAACCAGTTCCTTTTGTTCAGGTCACACTGTCAAGATGGGAACTGTCATTGCAGCAGAAAAGGTCGTTAGCTGCAGTCTATCATCACTGCAGGACTTGTATGTGTCTAAAACAAAGAACTGGGCAGAAAAATTATTGCAGGTATTACCCATCCATCAAAATGCCTTTTCCGAAAGCTTCCTTCTAGAAAGCGCAATAGGGCTACTAAAACAAAAACTTCATGATATCTTAAAAGTTTCTTTCCCCAGGCAGTTAATCTAATCAACCATTCTCATTGAATGAATCCACCCAGCTCTATTACTTTAGTTACGGCACTGCATTGTGAACACTTTCAACCACTTTTTATACTGCTGTTCACATTGTAAATACATAGATAGATAGTTAGATAGATAGATACTTTATTCATCCCCATGGGGAAATTCAACTTTTTTCCAATGTCCCATACACTTGTTGTAGCAAAACTAATTACATACAATACTTAACTCAGTAAAAAAAATATGATATGCATCTAAATCACTATCTCAAAAAGCATTAATAATAGCTTTTAAAAAGTTCTTAAGTCCTGGCAGTTGAATTGTAAAGCCTAATGGCATTGGGGAGTATTGACCTCTTCATCCTGTCTGAGGAGCATTGCATCGATAGTAACCTGTCGCTGAAACTGCTTCTCTGTCTCTGGATGGTGCTATGTAGAGGATGTTCAGAGTTTTCCATAATTGACCGTAGCCTACTCAGCGCCCTTCGCTCAGCTACCGATGTTAAACTCTCCAGTACTTTGCCCACGACAGAGCCCACCTTCCTTACCAGCTTATTAAGACGTGAGGCGTCCCTCTTCTTAATGCTTCCTCCCCAACACGCCACTACAAAGAAGAGGGCGCTCTCCACAACTGACCTATAGAACATCTTCAGCATCTCACTACAGACATTGAATGACGCCAACCTTCTTAGGAAGTACAGTCGACTCTGTGCCTTCCTGCACAAGGCATCTGTGTTGGCAGTCCAGTCTAGCTTCTCGTCTAACTGTACTCCCAGATACTTGTAGGTCTTAACCTGCTCCACACATTCTCCATTAATGATCACTGGCTCCATATGAGGCCTAGATCTCCTAAAGTCCACCACCATCTCCTTGGTCTTGGTGATATTGAGACGCAGGTAGTTTGAGTTGCACCATATCACAAAGTCCTGTATCAGTTTCCTATACTCCTCCTCCTGTCCATTCCTGACACACCCCACTATGGCCGTGTCATCAGCGAACTTCTGCACATGGTAGGACTCCGAGTTATATTGGAAGTCTGATGTGTACAGGGTGAACAGGACCGGAAAGAGTACGGTTCCCTGCGGCGCTCCTGTGCTGCTGACCACCGTGTCAGACCTACAGTCTCCCAACCGCACATATTGAGGTCTATCTGTCAAGTAGTCCACTATCCAATCCACCATGTGAGAAATACATGCCAGTATTTATCTATTTATGCACATTTTATTGATTGTTTATTAACATACAGAGTGGAATAGGCTCATCCAGTCCTTCTAGTCATGTCACCTAGTAACCCCCTACTTAATCCTAGCCTAATCACAGGACAGCATACAATACAAGTGTGCTGCCTTTATGGCAGTTATTTAGTTTATAATATTTTCGCTTAGTAATTCGTTTGTTAGCATTTTTAGTTAAAGTTAGGATTGTTTAAGTAAATTCATTTGTCTGTAATATATCACGGCTGCGATGACGTCACATCCGGTTTCGCCGCGTCTTGTGGGAAAATACCGGTTTGGGATAAACGCAAGGGTGGGGGTCACTCACATGTGGCGCCACAGCACTAGTTAAGTTTCTCTCTACGCACCAAAAACACAGTGAAAGCAACGCTGTAAGTCATTAGATAATCGATATGTTGAATTAAAATGTTAACGCCGATTCTGTTAAAAGTAACGACGGTCGATAAGGTTTATGTTTTCGTTAGTTAAAGAGTCGGGATAGTTTGTGTTGAAGTGTATTTAAAGCAGTCAATGGAGCAGGTAGATTCTGACTGTATGCTGCACTTTAATGTAATGTAGTTATTGTAGTTTTACCTTTGCAAGTATTCACGATGTAAATGTGATATTTAGAAGGAAACAAATACTGTACCAATCTTGTATTGTTTTATCAACAGTTTTCACCATACATTAATGTGAAGAGTGAACAGTAAATGGTTAATCTTACTGTGACCTTGTTTTCATTGACTACGGTTTATCTCGACGTTTAACTCGGCGTTACGTTACACCCGAGCAAGAACGTTACAGTGAAAAAGCGGCATTATCAGGTGTTTCAAGTGCAGCAATGTCAACTCGGTCCAGCATCAAGTCGTTGCCAAAGTCATCGCCATCCTGTGACAGGGGCAGTAGGGCATCAAGTAAGGCCACCCAAGCAAGAGCTAAAGCAGAACTCGCCAATGTGCGAGCGCACTTTACCAAACAAGAAGTAGAAATAAGAATGGAAGCGGCTGCCAGAGAAGCCGAAACCCAGAAGAGAGAAGCCGAAAACGAGTTGGAAAGAAAAAGGGTAGAGGCAAAGTTAGAAGTGCTGAAGCTAGAACGAGAAGCAGCAGCTGCCGGGGTGGAAGCAGAGTTAATAGAAGATGCTGAAGAAATGCATGATCCGGTTGACGGAAAATCTACTTCAGAAAAGATCAGATTGGAACGCACAGGCGACTATGTCCAATCTCGAATAGAATGGAAGACTCGTTCTTCCTCTCCATACTTATTTGATAACGTCCCACTTCACGAGGAGTCTCAGAGAGGTCCGACTGCATCACGTCCATCCGAGGAAGACAATTTACCCACGCAACTCCATGATGAATCCAGGAATGAAAGGGCTCATGACCAGTACTTCTCGACACCAAACTTACCAGATTTGGGGAGAAGAGACGCAAGGGTCGAATTCAGGACATCAAATTCCACAACAAATGTACGCCCTCTGTCATGTAAGTGCCAACATATTTCCCCAGCCCGCATGCCACTTGCAGTCGAACCCATGGCATGGTATTTAGCACAACGGGATATCGTCACTTCAGGACTATACCAGTTCGACGATAAACCTGAAAATTACCGTGCATGGTACTCCACATTCACCAACGCTATCGACGGAGTCCAGCTCAGAGCAACCCAGAAGCTGGATCTTATGGCAAAATGGCTGGGAAAAGAATCATGCGAACAGGTGAGACGCATACGTTCAGTGTACATCAACAAACCCGAGCTAGCATTGAAGAAAGCATGGGAGAGACTTCAGGAGGGCTATGGAGCCCCCGAAATTATTGAAGCGGCGCTATGCCAACGTTTGGGAAATTTTCCTAAGGTGTCAGCCAAGGACCACACTAAGCTAAGAGAATTCGGAGATTTACTCATGGAGATTCAAGGCACCAAAGAAGATGGCTACTCAGCTGGTCTAGTATACCTAGACCCTCCAACCGGGATTAGACAACTCGTGGACAAACTTCCATTTGGGCTGCAGGACAGGTGGTTGTCCGTTGCCTCAGAGTACAAGGAAGAACACAGAGGTCGATTTCCTCTCTTTGAGTATTTCACTAGGTTTGTGTGCAAGGAGGCAAAGAAGCGAAATGATCCTAGCCTCATAGGTCCAGGAAGCAGTACAATTTACACCAAGCCAGATAAATCCTCTCCGAATAGTTCCAACATTACTAAGCCAGTCTCAGCACTTAAGACTGAAGTCTCTACAACTAACAACGACCCTAGCAAGAATTGTCCATTGCATAACAAACCCCACCCCCTCAAGAAATGCAGAACGTTTAGGGAAAAACCCCTTGAAGAGAGGAAGGCCCTTCTCAAGGAGAAAAGAATATGTTTTAAATGCTGTTCCTCGACCTCTCACTGTGCTAGAGAGTGTACGATCGCCGTGAAGTGCCCGGAATGTAATAGCACTAATCACGATGGGGCCATGCATCCCAGCCCGTTACCGCGAACCGACAACGCTCCTTCACCCCCACAACAGGACGGCGGGGAGGGAGAAGCTCACTCCAGGACAACTGTTGTCAGCTCGAGCTGTACAGAAGTTTGCGGTCAAGCTCAGTCAAGCCGTTCTTGTTCAAAGATCTGTCTCACTAAGGTGTACCCTAAGGGAGCCAAAGACAAGGCCATCAAAGCCTACATAATTCTGGATGATCAGAGCAATCGCTCGCTAGTCAGTCCAGAGTTCTTTAACTTGTTCAGCATTGAGAGTGAGCAGTTCCCATACTACCTTAGAACTTGCTCAGGCAACATGGAAACTTACGGAAGGAAGGCTGAAGGCTTCCAGATCGAGTCCCTGGATGGTAAAGTCGTCATCTGTCTCCCTCCACTCTTAGAGTGCAATGAAATCTTGAACAACCGCACTGAGATCCCGACGCCAAGTGCGGTGCTACACCAGCCACATCTCCACCACATCGCCAAACACATCCCAGAGCTGGATCCAGAAGCAGAAATACTCCTGCTATTAGGAAGAGATGTTCTCCGGGTACACAAGGTTAGGCAGCAGGTCAATGGACCACACGACGCCCCCTTTGCGCAACGCCTGGATCTGGGTTGGGTGGTGATAGGAGAGGTGTGTCCTGGCAACATACACAAATCAACGGTTAACACACTCAAGACCAATGTGCTAGAGAGTAGCCGCCATTTGATTTTTCAACCCCACACAAGTTCCATGTGTGTCCAGGAAGCACAACAAGGCTTTAACAAGCGCAAAGTAACTGACGAGACGCTGGGTCAGTCAGTCTTCGCTCAAACGGAGCATGATAATAAACTTGCTCCATCGGCTCAAGACGCCATCTTCTTAAAAACAGAGGACACCAAGGTCTTCAGAGACAAAGCAAATAGTGGGGTCGCCCCACTACCTTTCAGAGAACCCCACAGGAACCTTCAAGTTGGAGATTTAGTCCTGCTCAGGGACAAGCAAATCGCCCGCAACTGTTGGCCAATGGCCAGAATCACTGCCCCATTCCCTAGTCGAGATGGACATGTCAGGAAAGTCGAGTTGAAAACTACCGACCAAGGCGATGTGAAAATTTACCAAAGGCCAGTTACAGAAGTCATTCTACTTCTACCTAATGACTGATTTAGAGACTGAAGTTTGTATTATGTTCATTGTGACCTTACGAAGGTCAAGCGGGGAGTGTGCTGCCTTTATGGCAGTTATTTAGTTTATAATATTTTTGCTTAGTAATTCGTTTGTTAGCATTTTTAGTTAAAGTTAGGATTGTTTAAGTAAATTCATTTGTCTGTAATATATCACGACTGCGATGACGTCACATCCGGTTTCGCCGCGTCTTGTGGGAAAATACCGGTTTGGGATAAACGCAAGGGTGGGGGTCGCTCACATGTGGCGCCACAGCGCTAGTTAAGTTTCTCTCTACGCACCAAAAACACAGTGAAAGCAACGCTGTAAGTCATTAGATAATCGATATGTTGAATTAAAATGTTAACGCTGATTCTGTTAAAAGTAATGACGGTCGATAAGGTTTATGTTTTCATTAGTTAAAGAGTCGGGATAGTTTGTGTTGAAGTGTATTTAAAGCAGTCAATGGAGCAGGTAGATTCTGACTGTATGCTGCACTTTAATGTAATGTAGTTATTGTAGTTTTACCTTTGCAAGTATTCACGGTGTAAATGTGATATTTAGAAGGAAACAAACACTGTACCAATCTTGTATTGTTTTATCAACAGTTTTCACCATACGTTAATGTGAAGAGTGAACAGTAAATGGTTAATCTTACTGCGACCTTGTTTTCATTGACTACGGTTTATCTCGATGTTTAACTCGGCGTTACGTTACACCCGAGCGAGAACGTTACAACAATGATGAACTAACCTATCAACTGGTACATCTCTCAACTGTGGGAGGAAACTGGAGACCCGGAAGAAAACCACACATTCATGGTGAGAATGCACAAACTTCGTACAGGCAGCTGTGGGAATTGAACCCTAGTCACTGAAACTGGTGAGTGTTGTGCTAACCACTATGCTACTGTACTTCAAACTTAATTGTTATATAATTTTTATTCTGTATTATTGTTGAACACTATCATTTTTTGTTGCATGTAACACCAGCACACCACAGCAATTTCCTAATACATGTAAAAGTATCTGTTGAATGATGTTGACCCTTGACATTCCCCAGGAATGATCCCAATGATCCACAAATCTGAAAGCCTGTTCCCTGTACCAACTCTTGCACCAAATTTTCGACAACAAGTGCTGCCATACTTTTCGTACTGGCCAGGGACAGGCAGGTTGTGATACCTTGTTTGTCAAAATCTTAATGAAATATAGTTTAAAAAGGCAAGGAATCTTCAACAGTTTTAGATTCGAAGCAAGAAGGCTGCGAGTGAATGGCTAAGGATTTCCGGAGCGAAGGCATCTTACTACTCAGGCTAAAAGAGAGGCAAGACTGCACTGCACTGGCCAGTACAGCAGGAAAAGTTGAAAAAGAAGACCCCCATATCCAGCAGGCAGCGGAGTGAGGGTAGCAGAGTGAGAGGGCTTTGGTTCAACAGGCTTAGGCGGTGAAGGATTGAGGCATGGTATGTTTACCTGTGATAATTGCGGAAACAAAGTATGTGTGTGAGGCCAGTTTTCTGTGCTCGGTGTCAAATGTGGGAGGCCCCAGAGTCTCCCAGCCTCCCGGACGGCCATATCTGCACCCGATGTGTTGAGCTGCAGCTCCTAAGGGACTGCATTAGGGAACTGGAGATACAGCTTGATGACCTTCGTCTGGTCAGGGAGAGTGAGGAGGTGATAGAAGGGAATCATAGACAGGTGGTCACACTGGGCCCAAGGGAGACAGACAAGTGAGTAACAGTCAGGAGGGGGAAGGGGAAGAGTCATATACTAGAGAGTACTCCTGTGGCTGTTCCCCTGAGCAATAAGTACTCCTGTTTGAGTACTGTTGCGGGGCGAGACACCCTACCTGGGGGAAGCAACAGTGGCCGTGCCTCAGGCACAGAGTCCAGGCCTGTGGCTCAGAAGGGTAGGGAAGGGAAGAGGAAGGCAGTAGGGATAGGGGACTCTGTAGTTAGGGTGTTAAACAGGTGATTCTGTGGACACAGGAAAGAAACTCAGATGGTAGTTTGCCTCCCAGGTGCCAGGGTCCAGGATGTTCCTGATCGCGTCCAAGATATCCTGAAGTGGAAGGGAGAACAGCCAGAGGTCGTGGTACATATTGGTACCAATGACATAGTTAGGAAAAGGGAAGAGGTCCTGAAAAAAGAGTACATAGAGTTAGGAAGGAAATTGAGAAGCAGGACCACAAAGGCAATAATCTCGGGATTACTGCCTGAGACACGCGACAGTGAGTATAGGAATAGAATGAGGTGGAGGATAAATGCGTGGCTGAGCGATTGGAGCAGGGGGCAGGTATTCAGATTTCTGAATCATTGGGACCTCTTTTGGGGCAGGTGTGACCTGTACAAAAAAGACGGATTGCACTTGAATCCCAGGGGGACGAAAGTCCTGGCAGGGAGGTTTGCTAAGGCTGCTGGGGAGAGTTTAAACTAGAAATGTTGGGAGGTGGGAACCATACTGAAGAGACTGGGGAAGAGGAGGTTGGCTCACAAATAGAGAAAGCTTGGAGACAGTGTGTGAGTGAGGATAGGCAGGTGATAGAGAAGGGACGCGCTTAGACTGACAGTTTGAGATGTGTCTGTTTTAACGCAAGGAGTATTGTGAATAAAGCGAATGAGCTTAGTGTGTGAATCAGTACTTGGAGATATGATGTGGTGGCCATTACAAGGACTTGGATGGCTCAGGGACAGGAAAGGTTACTTCAAGTGCCGGGTTTTAGATGTTTCAGAAAGGACAAGGAAGGAGGCAAAAGAGGTGGGGGCATGGTACTGTTGATCAGAGATAGTGTCACGGTGGCAGAAAAGGTGGGCATCATGGAAGGGTTGTCTACGGAGTCTCTGTGGGTGGAGGTTAGGAAAAGGAAGGGGTCAATAACTTTATGGGGTGTTTTTTATAGGCTGCCCAACAGTAATAGGGATATCGAGGAGCAGATAGGGAAACAGATCCTCAAAACGTGTAATAATAACAGAGTTGTCGTGATGGGAGATTTTACTTTCCCAAATATCAATTGGCATCTCCCTAGAGCAAGGGGATGATGGGGTGGAGTTTGTTAGGTGTGATCAGGAAGGTTTCTTGACAAAATATGTAGATAAGCCTGCAAGAGGAGAGACTGTACTTAATTTGGTATTGGGAAATGAACCGGGACAGGTATCAGATTTCTCAGTGGGAGAGCACTATGGACAAGGATCTTGATGATTGTAGTGATGACTTGCAGTGGAATGAATAGCTTGAGCATGTAGATATTAAGAAAGAGGATGTGCTGGAGATTTTGGAAAGCATCAAGTTGGATAAGTCGCCGGACCAGATGAGATGTACCCCAGGCTACTGTGGGAGGTGAAAGAGGAGATTGCTGAGCCTCTGGCAATGATCTTTGCATCATCAATAGGGACGGGAGAGGTTCTGGAGGATTGGAGGGTTGTGGATGTTGTTCCTTTATTCAAGAAAGGGAGTACAGATAGCCCAGGAAATTATAGACCAGTGAGTCTTACTTCAGTGGTTGGTAAGTTGATGGAGAAGATCCTGAGAGGCAGTATTTATGAACATTTGGAGAGGTATAATATGATTAGGAATAGGCTGCATGGCTTTGTCAAGGGCAGGTCGTGCCTTACGAACCTGATTGAATTTTCTGAGGATGTGACTGAACACATTGATGAAGGAAGAGCAGTAGATGTAGTGTATATGGATTTTAGCAAGGCATTTGAGAAGGTAACCCATGCAAGGTTTATTGAGAAAGTAAGGAGGCATGGGATCCAAGGGGACATTGCTTTGTGGATCCAGAACTGGCTTGCCCACAAAAGACAAAGACTGGTTGTAGATGGATCATATTCTGCATGGAGGCCGGTGACCAGTGGTGTGCCTCAGGGATCTGTTCTGGGACCTTTATTCTTCATGATTTTTGTAAATTACCTGGATGAGGAAGTGGAGGGATGGGTTAGTAAGTTTGCTGATGACATAAAGGTTGGAGGTATTGTTGATAGTGTGGAGGACTGTCAGAAGTTACAGCGGGACATTGATAGGATGCAAAACTGGGCTGAGAAGTGGCAGATGGAGTTCAACCCAGATAAGTGTGAAGTGGTTAATTTTGGTAGGTCAAATATGATGGCAGAATATAGTATTAATAGTAAGAGTCTTGGCAGTGTGGAGGATCCGAGGGATCTTGGGGTCCGAATCCACAGGACGCTCAAAGCAGCAGCACAGGTTGACTCTGTGGTTAAGAAAGCGTATGGTGTATTGGCCTTCATCAATCATGGAATTGAATTTAGGAGCTGAGAAGTAATGTTGCGGCTATATAGGACCCTGATCAGACCCCACTTGGAATACTGTGTTCAATTCTGGTCGCCTTACTACAAGAAGGATGTGGAAGCCATAGAAAGGGTGCAGAGGAGATTTACAAGGATGCTGCCTGGATTGGGGAGCATCCCTTATGAAAACAGGTTGAGTGAACTTGGCCTTTTCTCCTTGGAGCAACGAAGGATGAAAGGCGACCTGATAGTGGTGTATAAGATGATGAGAGGCATTGATCATATGGATCGTCAGAGGCTCTTTCCAAGGGCTGAAATGGTTATCATAAGAGGACACAGTTTTAAGGTGCTTGGGAGTAGGTACAGAGGAGATGTCAGGGGTAAGTTTTTTTACGCAGAGAATGGTGAGTGCGTGGAATGGACTGCTGGTAACGGTGGTGGAGGCGGATACAATAGGGTCTTTTAAGAGACTTTTGGATAGGTACATGGAGCTTAGAAAAATAGAGGGCTATGGGTAACCCTGGTAATTTCTAAGGTAGGGACATGTCCGGAACAACTTTGTAGGCCAAAGGGCCTGTATTGTGCTGTAGGTTTTCTATGTTCCTAAAATTTGTTTGCATCCATTGAATTAGCAATTGGAAGAACATTGTGTCATACTATACAATAACTAAAGGCCAATAAACTTTATATAATAAAGACTTTTGCAAGTTAGTTAATCCTGCCCTACCATGTGTATGTCACCTTAAATGACATATTTCACAACCAAAAGATCAACTTAAAAACTAAAATCAGAAAGCTGCATAAGTTGGAAATCTGAAATGGAAATGTAAGTGCTCAGTATGTCTGAGAACTAAAGAAAGATTATTCATCTGAAGCTGTTGCCTGACTTGCTGAGTATTTCCAACACCCTTATTTTTAGTTATGATGGGCTCAAGAAGTGGATTAGTATATCAATTGTAAGCAAGTTGCAACAGACATCCTAGTGAAGGTTTATTACAGAAAACAATTGTAGATGTCAAATGCACAATACAAAAATTAGGCTGAAAATTCACTCCAACTACAAACTACTTCACAGTAAAGTGTCCCTAGGTACTTCCCAGGCACATAATCAGACAAAAACAAACGGCACCAAGCCAAAGTCAATGAACAAAGTATATCTTGAAATGCATCTTACATGAGATGAAAGAGAACTCAAAGGTGTCTCTTCTAATCCCCAAACAATCCCATTCTGCAGTTCAGGCTCCATTTTATTGAATTCCCGTTAATGTAAATCAATATAGATTCCAACCCCACATGGGAAAAATACTGCAGTGATGTTTTATGAAGCAATCCATTAAACTCAGCTCTGGAGAAAACTTATTTGAATTTGAATGGGCAGTCTTAGAAAAATCTATGAAAAGAGGTGCCATAAAGCCTTCTAAATAAATGGTCATTGACAATGCCAATGTTAACTGCAAAAACAATGTTCATGCAATGGAAATTGTATAGCATAGACAAGGGTGGACAGAACTTAAATTTCTTAACAGTAGTATTGTATTTATCTCTTACAGATACAGTGGTATTACAAACATAGCCTCAACTATATTTTCATTTGTGTGTTGTACCAGTGTACAGCAACTTACTTTGATCCTGAGCAGAGAGCAAACTCACAAATACCCAATCTGTGAAAGTCAGATTGGAAAAAAGCAATGAGAATTACCATTAAAATGTAGGACATTCTACCTGCATCAACAAGTAAAAGGACATTTTTGCACTAATATGCAATTTCTTGAGAAGAATCCAAGCCATGTGTATAAACATTGTTCACTGTAATCATAAAGTGCAGCAATTTTTGGTTGGGATTTAGTATGTTTTTAAAGGACAATTATATAATCAGTTCTTAGCACAAGTACAAAATGAAGATGACTATGGATATTTCTTTGGTAGGTTTTTCTTAATCTTGTAACTTTGATCCAATGCATAGTTAGCTATTCATCTCTCACAGCGAGAAGTCTTAATGGAATGTGGATCATTAATCTTTAGTTATCATGGTGTGAATGTTAACATTACTGCTGGGGCAGGTTTCCAAACTGGTGAGATTATGTATGGACAGAAGGTAGAAGATTGCTATGATCAAACCTGAGTTTCCATGACAAATGGATAGTGTGCCCAAGAGGAGATAGGTTCAAATGAACGACACTGATGTAATTTAAATATCTATTATAAAAGAAATGAAGAAGGTGTCCAGTCTTATAGTAATGCCCACCTTCTGGAGGACTGCTTATGAGTATTCCAGTAGAAAAAATTAGACACTTGCCAGAACATCCATACTCTGTCCACAGAGATGAACTACCATTCATTACTTTGAACCAAATCACTTCTTAGTGAGAACACTGTATATCTTTTGACAGATCAGCTGAGTTAATCTTGTCTTTGAAATATGATTGGACTGGCTCAGAATGAACTTGAATATTTGCCAATTTTTACTTGATATTTTACAAGGTTGTGAAGGATTCAGTTTTAATCAGTTCAAAACTAAACACATGACTAAAGTATCTCAAACTATTGCAACTTTTCATATAGGGATCAACTAGTAAAATTAAAGTAACTCAGACGCAGAGCAAACTGTAATTAAACAATATTACTCCCAAGAATTAGTCATTGTCATATTTTATTTTAAAGAAAGTTTAACTTTTATTTGGACTATCTTTCAATAAACAATATCATGCAATTTAATTTCCAGACAATTGCTTGCAGAACTCATGTAAAATACTAGTTCATTAAAATTCCGGAGCCCTCCTAACTCACAACAACAGAACACCAGCATTGAAAGTCCATTAAGTTAATCTTGCAGGATTTACTCTATTTTGTGCATGATACAAAGTTGCTCCCTTAAGTACAGACGTATAAGCACCCATGTATCTGTGTGATTTCCCCAGGTTTTTTGGTGCGAACAATACTTCAGCAGAACTGTGAATTTGTGCGCTATCTGGTTAAATGAATAACAGCTTTGTTTAGCGGCATCACCATTCATGATCAAGATGGTTTATTCCCGTTTATTCTTGTTTATTCTCCTGTTAAATAGTTTTGGAATTTCAACTGATAGAAGCGATTTGGATCCATTTTCCACACATAATTTGTATTATGTCGGTACCCTCCGCTTACGTGCTTTATTCTTCTTTTATTGGGAGAAGTTCATGTTGTTTCAATTATGAATTTTGCTCCTTTCAGTTCAGAGAGGCTCTTTCTAAATTTATTCAATTGACCTTACAAAGCAGAGCACTGTTTCAGTAAATGTGAGTTGTTGAGTGTGTAAATTTTGCTTTCTGTCATATAAACTGTTTGCTATGCAACCTATCATAATTACCATCCTTACTATAATTCAGTAATTGTCTGTGATATCAATGTGCACTTGAATAAATATCGACACCATTCTGTTAAAAATATGTACTGAGAATTAAATATTAATGAATTTTAAATTATTTACCCATTAATCTTTTAGGATTTCTAGCAGGTATGTACAGTAGTAGAACATATAAAATGGCTACTGAGGGCCACTCAAACACATAAGCTTACTTTAGAATAGAATGTGCATCAATATTGTAACTGCTGGTACAGTATTATATTTCAGTACAAACAAAATATGAATTAAAACATTATTTGAATGTTAAAGTGTCTTGTGGTTATTCTTAATTTATAATTTTCCAGACTGGAAGTGTTGTTTGATTGGGAGAGGCTTCTTAAATTTAATCAAATCAGAATCAAGTTTAATATGACTCAATTGTGTTGTGAAATCTGTTTTTTAGCAGCAGCAGTGCAGTGTAAAGCCTTAAAAATCTATAAATTACAATAAGAAAAATATATATATATATAAATTAGAGGTAGTGTTTTTGGATTGGTTCATTGTCAAATCTGATTTGATAGAGCAGAAGAAACTTGTAAAATGTTCGGCGTGTGTCTACCTCCCCTCTGAAGGTAATAATAAGAAGAGAGCACATAAAAGGTGATGGCTGAGGCATCACATTTTGAAGATATCCCAAATGCAGGGGAGGCTAGTGCAACCCTATGCAGCTTTTTTCTGACCCTGTGCAGAGGCTTTTCCATACCAGATGATGTTACAATCAGTTAGAATGCTCTCCACAGTACATCTGGAGAAATTGGCAAGTGCGTTTGGTGACATACCTATTCTCTTCAAATGTCTAATGAAATATAGCCATTAATATGCTTCCTTTGTAATTGCATCAGTACGTCAGGCCTAGAATAGCTCCTCGAAGACTTTGACACGCATGAACTTGAAACTGCTCCCCCTTGCTACTGCTGATCCCTCGATGAAGACTGGTGTGTGTTCCCTCAACTTCTCCTTCCTGAAGTCCACAATCAATTCTTTGTTCTTATTGACGTTGTTGCTGCGACACCACTCAACCAGATGAATTATCTCACTCCTGTTCCCTCCATGTCACCATGTGAGATTCTGCCAGCATCACTTGTGACATCAGCATGCTTATAGATGGTGTTTCAGCTGTGCCTAGCCACACAGTCACGGGTGTAGAGAGAGTACAGCAGCAGGCTAACCGCACATCCCTGAGTTGTACCAATACTGACTGTAACTGAGGATGTGATATTATTTCTGATCCGCACTGGGACTGATCTCCTGGTGAGAAAGTTAAGAATCCAGCTACAAAGGGAGGTTCAGCGGCCCATGTTTTTAAGGTTGTTAATTAGTACTGAGAGGATGATGGTGTTGAATGCTGAGCTGTAGTCAATAAAAAGCAGCTTGACGTAGGTATTGCTTTGTCCATGTGGTCCAAGGTCTAGTGGAGAGCCTGTGAGATTGCATCTGCTCTAGACCTACTGCGGTGACAGGCAAATTGAAATGAGTCCAGGTCCTTGTTTAGGCAGGAGTTAAATCTAGCCATAACAAATTACTCAAAGCACTTCATCACAGTAGATGTGTATGCAAATGGATGATAGTCATTGAGGCAGTTTCCCCTGCTCTTATTGGGCACATTTTGAATCATCTTAGTCATAAATTTATGCAATTGGATCAGATCCCTGCATAACCATTTGGTTAATTTTATTTTCCATTAACCTCAGTAAAATCATTTGATATTTAAAAATATGCAGCCAATCTGATGGAATTATTTTGTGAATTAACTAAAAGTTGTCAACAAGATGTCCAAAAGTAAAGCCTTTGTTCCTATTATTTGAAGATAATTCATCATACCAACTTTTTGTAATCAATTAATCACATTATATGTGATCTGCTTATCATATTTAACATTAACTTATGATGTATGGTATTACATAGAGAAAGCATTTAACTATGATATTAATTTCATGACTGTCAGACAGATGAAAAATGAGAGAAAATTCTTTGCAACTTTGTATAAATTAGTAATTTCAACATAATTATTAAGTTGTGAGTTACTTCTTTAAAAATTACATTTGATATAATCTAGTTCATGTTTTATGATGGGGTGAGAAATCATATTTAGTCAAAGAGAAACAAGAACAATTGCACTTTCCTGGAGAAATGGAAACAAGTGAGAGATTAATGAGAATAATTTACAATTTAGCAGCCTGAATCCCAAGTGTAACCTGCTAATAGTTACAGCTCGATTTTTTTAAATTATGAACCATCACTTACAGTGCTGAATACTCCAAGACTACTCTTTGTTGATGAAATTCAATGCATTTTCCAGTGCAAAGATTGTCACAGTTCAACTCCAACGCAGCTAATGTGTAAGCCCTCAGAGGTAAAGTTTTCAACTAGAAGCATAACAAAACTGTGCACCCTCAAAAGTTCGTTCTACCATTCAACAGGATCATGGCTGAAATCATCACTGAGTTCATTTCCAAATTCTGCCTGGTCTCCATAACTGATAATTCCCCCAACAGCCAGAAAATTTCGACTCTCATGATCCTTTGTAAGTTGAAGTTTTTCTTAATCACAGCTTTGTGCATAACAAAATCTGTCCTTATAAAGTGAAATGATACCTCAATGTTAATAGTTTGGCGGTGCTCATTACGGCCCAGCATCTGCATTCAGCCACTGAAGATACCCTTATCTGCAAGAACACCCATGGATTGGGTTACACTGGAGCCCTCTTTGAAGTAAACTGGGCTGCAAGTGGTGGCCAAAGGTAGGTGGAATAGCCCCACTGTTGTCAAAGGCAGTTTCACTGATGATCGATATTCAGTCATTTTAAATCTGTTTAAATTGTTTTACATGTGAAAACAAATAACAAAATACTTTAAAACTATGTAAATTAAGAAAGGTCTAAATTGTATCAATACTGTGTGTTCATTGATATGATGGCCATATAGGATAGTGGCTATATAGTTAAAAAATAAGAAAGAAGGAGAAAAAGGTGGAAGATCTCCAGTCCAAAAATTAACCTGGACCCAGCACTTAATCAGTGTGGAACTCACACTGGCCTTCACAAGTTCTTCTACCATTATTAAGCCAGCTGTAGTAAGAATGAATTTGCGTAGGCAACTTCAGCTGCAATCACGTTGGAAAAGCTTGATTTCACAAAGAAGTAATAGATCCTTTCATTGTCTCCCACACTCACACTCCCTCTTACATTGGATATTCGCAGGTCTGCATGGGACTTACCAGCTACAAAATGCCAGGTAATAACTTGCCATAGTCTCAAAATTCAGAGTTCAAAGGAGATTTATTATTAAAGTATGTGTACTATATATAACCTTGGGATTTGTTTCCTTACAGGCAGCCATAAAACAAAGGAACCCTAAAAAACCCATTGAAAAAGACCATCAAACACCCAATGTGCAGAAAAAAACCAAATTGTGCAAACAATAAAAGTAAGCAAATAACATTTAGAACAGAAGTTCATGGAAGTGAGTCCGCAGCCATGAAGCCAGTCATCACTGCAGCTGATCCAGGAGCCTTGCTTGTTGCAGGCCACTGCCTCAGTTCAGTGCAGAGACGAATAATCCTCAGGAAGTAGAGAGCTGAACACTGGCCCATCCCTGTCTGGTCAGTCACAAAACCCTGACCTTTTCAATCTGTCTCGGTGCTGAAGTCAGCAAACCTCAGGCTGTTCCTTGCTCTCGGTCCCAGACATGGCCCCACTGCCTCGCCTCCACTCACCTACTTCAGTTCTGGAGCATTGAATTGGCTCCAAATCCACTCCAGCAATGGTGAAACATTGGCCCATTCCCTGCTCTCGGGCCTGGGCCCAGCGGCCTCAGTTCAGCTCCTACCTGCCACACCACAACCATCCTGCACCTTTGGGACTTCATTTCACACCATAAAAATGACAGGTGGTACAGGCGGATCAAAAGCTTACTTCCAAAATGGAAGTTATAGGCTATTGATTGCAGTGACAGTATCGGAGAAAAGGTGTGTTTAATACAGTAATTTATAGTTTTGCTTGTTTTGTTTGCTACCAGCAAGTCATTGCAGTGCTTCACCAGTGTCATCTTAACAGCTCCAAAGAAACTGTGAATTGTGTCTCAGGAAGAACAAAGGCAGGATGGGTAACACCCCACCAGCTGAGTGACCTCCTAGTTACACACCAGCCCAACAAAAAATATATTACTTATCTCTGACAGTCTTAATAAATGGCACTGTCCACACCTGGAAGCAGTAAAATCTAAATGGTCTTTAGGTGTGGGCTGATAGTTGACCAGTAACATTCACACCATCAGGGAATCAATGACCACTCCAAATTTCCTAGCCCAGGCGGTTCCCCCCACACAGATATCCTATGAATCACCATTTGTCAGAAACTGAACCAATGATACATTCAGCACACCCACAAGGAGCATTGTCACAAAAGGCAGCATCTCTTATCAAAGACCCCCGCCATTCAGGCCATTCTGTCTTCTTGCTGCTGCCATCGGGGAAGAGGTACAAGAGTTTTAGGTCCCACACCACCAGGTTTCAGGAAGAGTTATTATCCTTCAACCTTTGGGCTCCTGAACCAGCGAAGAGAACCTCAGTTCCCTCAACACTAAACTAATTAAAACATAAGAACATAAGAAATAGGAGCAGGAGTCGGCCACCTGGGCTGTCGAGCCTGCTCTGCCATTCAATAAGATCATGGGTGATCTAGGCCTGGACCGATCTCCACTGACCTGCCTTTTCCCCATAACCCTTAATTCCTCTTGTGACTCACTTTCAAGGACTCTACAAATCATGTCATCAATATTATTTATTTATTTATTTATTCATTATTACTTGTAGTTTTTGTATTTGCACAATTTGTCTTCTTTTGCACATTTGTTGTTTGTTAGTCTTTGTGTGTAGCTTTTCATTGATTCTATTGTACAGTATTCCTTTGTTCTACTGTGAATGCCCACAAGACAATGAATTTCAGGGTAGTATGGTGACATTTATGCACTTTGATAATACATTTACTTTGAACTTTGAACTTTGGAATACCATGGCTCGAAGAGTAGGTCAGAAGCTGAGTCTGATCCAGCAAATGACTCACCTGCTGACATCCCACAGGCTTTACAGCATCTCCAAGGCACACATCAGAAGCATGATACAACACTATCCACAGGCTTGGTCGTGTGCAGCTGCAGTAACTCTTGAGAAGACGCCATGCAGGGCAAAGAAGCTTGTAGACTAGCACAATCACCCTGAATATTCATTCTCTCTGTCAGTGAAGGTGTGGCGTCTACCATCTACTAAATGCACCACATTTGCTCACCTTGGCTTCTGAACCCTGCCACCAAGAAGCAGCAAGACAGAAGACATATTGTAGATTCCTCTTCGAGTAACACAACATCCTGTTACAAAAATAAATTGCCTGTGCTGTATTGTTACTTTATCTAAATCCTGGAACTCCCTATCCAACAGCTCCATTGATGCACCTTCACTGGAAGGACTGCAACAGTTCAAAAATATAACTCACTACCATATTGTCAAGGCAATTCAAATAGGAAACATATGCTGGCCTTTTCAGTAATATTCAGATCCCAAAAAAATAAAGAAATTGACACTGATCTTGCCAATATTGCTTGGGTCCTATTTTAGCTCTTCTTTCTGAGTATAAAACACTCATATATATACCATTTCAGATGGAGAATTCCTTGATTTTTTTGTCCTGCCATATATAAATGTTTTAAAATGCAGTTGTTGCTTTCAAATCCTGTGGTTAGGCCTCAGAGGCATTAAGAACTTAGCTCACTCCAAATAGATATTGATTTTTAAAAGTCTGTTTTGTTACTAGAGCAAGTTGAAAGATGTATTGTTAATGTGGTACAAATAATTCATCTCATATGCAATTCCAAGCTAAAGTCACGTGGATGTACAGTTGTCATTTGTGAGAACATCATCTCCATCCTATCAACTGTGTTCAAGCTCCAATATTCTAGAGAGAACTGCATCTTCACAGTATTGAATAAAACAATCATATATGCAGTCCCATGAGTCAGCAGCATATGTGCTACTCTCAGAATACGAATGGAGTAAGTTTAGATCTATTTCTTTTTTGCAGCGAGTCTATTACTGGTGATACCAGTAAGAAGTAACATAATTCCAACAGTACCTGAGAAAATGCTGCAAGTACTGATAATAGACTTGCTGTTCTCCACAGCAGTAATTCCAGTTGACACAAACAGAAATAAGGGACATAAAATATTTAAACATTTTTCATCTTTTATTTAAATATAGTATCTAAAAATGAAAGTTTTACTTTCCCACAGACTTTTGCACCATCAAGAGCTCTCTGAGATCATAAAGTGATCCTCAATCTATACAATTCAAACTATGTTCCATGTGATTATCACTGATCAATCTGAATAACTGTGCTTCTGCAACTACTTTAACCATGCAGCCGTAACCTTGAGAAGAGAGCTGTTAATCAGAGTTGGTTTTACTGTCATCTTCACCAGCATCTATTGTCTCTTAAGAGAGAGATATTATATATGAATTCAATAACTTCAGGGCTTATTGGACTATTCAAAAAAATGTTAGTTCTGTGATTAAAAATAAATTAACTCAATAAAGGGATCTGTTGCAGCTTCTGGGATATAATGAACATTCTTCACAGTATCCATTGATCAAATTATGTGATTGGTAAAATGCAAGAAGCTGGAAACAAAGATATGATGAAGGGTCTTGACCTGAAATATTGACTGTTTATTTCTCTTCATAGATGCTGCCTGGCCTGCTGAGTTCTTCCAGCGTTTCCTGTGTTGCTCAAAATTTCTAATGTCTGCAGAATTACGTGTCTCTGATATTCCTTCTAATCGTGCTTAACACAATATGTATCTGGTGCTGGAGTTGGCAGTATGTTCCAAATGATAACTTTACAAGTTTAAAATACAGATTTGTTGAGCCTGATATTATACCACTGGATAATACTGTCAGAGACAGTGTGAGAAAATTATCAAAAGCTGTGATTCACTTAATGTATTGTATATGGCTTAATTGGTCAGGAATTTTAATTCGACATTTTTTTTAGTGCAGTTCAGCCAATATCAGAAATAAATACTGCAACTTTATTTTTCAAAATCTATTAGTGCAACTTTTAAAGAGATTTTACTGAAGAAAGACTCTGCCTATAAAACTGGACAAGCTTCCCATCCCTGCCAGGTGAATTGATTACCAGTGGCTATTTCCAGTAACTGCTCCTGCTCAAAGACCTTGAAGGAGGCATCAAAGATCAAACAGCTGTTCTTTTGTCCACCGCGCAGTTGCTGGATACATTTCAAAAGGTCTAATTGTGATTTTGCTCACTGACTGATTGGTCCAAATATTAATTAAAGTATGTTTTACAGACCATCCCTGGGTAACAAACAGGTTCTGGCTTATGCCCATGTCAAATTTGTCCACAAGTCAGTGAATACACAAAAACCACCTGATGTAGCAACCAGACCACAACAGTATTGTATTGATTGGCATGAAAAGCATACAAGACTGATAAGGAAGGACAATTATTAAGAGATGAGAGAAAAAAAAAGAGGAAACTAATTTTTCCTTTCATAGGAACAACCATATGCAGGGGAGTTAGAGTTTTGAATTGAAATTATGGGAGCTCATTCATATGTATGGGTATCCATAATCCTGGCATTTGTTTGTCACAAAACATTTTCAAGCTGGCCTGGATGAAGTCGTCCACAATGATCGGGAAGACATCAGGGTGCACTGACTAGATCGCGTTGCTCAGCTCCTCACCTGGCAGCTTGATGTTAGCCAGGTGTGGAATGTGAACTGCGACCAGGATGACAGCGGAGAACTCCCTCAATAGACAGAATGAATGATACTTGACTGCCAGACGTTCCAGTTCGGGGGGAAAAGGACTGAAACTCAACTGCCATGCCTATGCGTCAGGATGAGTTACTCATGAAACAAAGGCTACACACAGAATGCTGGAGGAACTCAGCAGGCCAGGCAGCATCTATGGAAAAGAGCAAACTGTCAACGTTTCGGGCCAAGACCCTTCAGCAGGACTTTGGTGTGAAATGTTGACTGTTTACTCTTTTCCATGGATGCTGCCTGGCCTGCTGAGCTCCTTCAACATTTTGTGTGTATTCTATTGGTTGCCAGCATCTTCAGATGTTCCCTTTTTTATGAAAAAAGGGTGCCTCTGCCTTTACCTGACACCTCCGCTTAGTCCAAGCAGTGGAAGATGAGGCCCTGGGGGTGAAGTGCTGTGTGCAGAGTGCTGGGAGTGATGTGTCTGGAGAGAAGACTACACTACAATCCAGGTTGGTCCAAACTTCCCATATATCTAGAACTCTCAGATCCTGATGAACCTCTTCTGCACCATCTCCAAAGCCTCCTCAACCTTCCCATAGCATGGTAGCCAGACTGCATACAATGTGGCCAGAGCAGGGTTTTATACAGCTCAATAGACAGAAAAAAAATTTGGGGAATGAAACTACCAGTAAATGGGGAGAATTTTGAGATTCACTTTGTACAGAACTCATCAGATTTGATAGAGCACTTGAGAGAAGTTTTCTTCTGGAGCTGTCAATAGATATGATTGGTTGACTCAAAATTGACTTTGAACCATACATTGTTTGTTTCTGACCCTGAAGCAATCTGGGCAATGTTAAGAAGCAATCGATGCAAGCTATTTTCGGCAGACCCACTATGTTTAAGAGTGAATTTCAAGCCTGCCCAACCTGTGGAAACATGGTCCTGCCGAAGGATCTCAGCCCAAAACGCCAACTGTACTCTTTTCCATAGATGCTGCCTGGCCTGCTGAGTTCCTCCAGCATTTTGTGTGTGTTGCTCGGATTTCCAGCACCTGCAGATTTTCTCGTTTGTGAAGAGATGGTTAAAATCCTGTTCAGATGTGACTTGAGATATCCCTGTCCAGTGACAATATTATCATGCTGCTTTCTGATTACAGAAGAGCTTCTCACCACATGAAAGCAGGTACCTTACTCATACTCAGGTGTTGAACTCACAGGATGTCATTCAGATTGCAATGAGATTTCAGCTGCAGGCCAGCACAGTGATGCCACTGCTAAAATGATAGAAGTGCACTAGAAAGATATTGGAGTTGTTTCCTGCCGTGGGACTTTATTGATCTTCCTCACTTGTCAAAACCCATTCACCATGATCAGTATTTAGTGTTATATCAGGGGCCTTTCCCTGGGGTCTTTCATCACAGCCCGGTCCACCCAGACAAAGTGCTCCGTACCACTTAGCACATTTACATGGAGCGCTGCCACAAGAAATTAGCATCCATCATTAAATAATGGATTGAATAGAGGATATGCACTCTTCACACTACTACCATCAAGCAGGAGGTACAGGAGCCTCAGGTCCCACTCAACCAGGTTCAGCAACAGTTATTCTCCTCCAATCAGCATGGATAACTTTACTCACCACAAGTCTAAACTGATTCTACAACCTACTGACTCACTTCCAATTATCTTATTATTCACATTCTGAATATTAAGTTTTTATTTGCACAATTTGTCTTCTTTTACACATTGGTTATTGTCAATCTTTGTTATGTATAGCTTTTCATACATTGTATTAAATCTCTTTATTTCACTGTAAATATCTACAAGATAATGAATTTCAAAGTACTATATGATAATGTATGCATACTTTGATAATAAATTCACTTTAAGCTTTTAAATTTGAACTTCACTGGTGATGTCCTGCTGTGGAAAGTAGTCCTGTCCCCTGACTATCTAATGATGCCGTTAGGTTCAAGCTCAAACACACCTAGGACACAAGAGCCTTGCACTCAAATTAGTATGGACACCCCCATTCACTCCCTTCACCCAGGCCTAAGGTAAAATTGGACCTTCAGCCTACATAAATGTAAACACTAGCTATAATGAAAAACAGAATTGTGGTCATAATTTTAATATTATTTATCTTTTATAAATGTTATAAGGATAATAAATACCGATTGCTTTGTACAAGACTTTAACATTTTAAAAAGCTGCAAATAAAAATAGTTAAATGAGACTGCATTTTATTCGGAAAAGAATCTACCACTTTTGAACATTGAGATTTTCCAGCACGTATAAATGATGAAAAAGTGAGCATACATCTATGGCAGAATATGCACTTTAAAACTTATGTAAATCAGATCTTTGCTTGGTATTTGTAAAAACAGAGTCTCGTGAAATCAGGATTATGTTAGTGGATTCCTGCAGATCTTTTATACGTTGCAGTTCAAATCAATTTTCAATGTGGCACAAACCTCAGTATAAAAATGAATTCTGTTTCAATTAAATAATTCTAAATGTCTGGCAAATGCTGTTAGGGCTGCTTTATTTACAGCTTTCTGGGTAGTCTGGAACGAGAATTCCTGCATTTTCTGTGACTAGCCTTGAAGTCTATCAAATGTACTTGTGTTAGCTTAATTGGTAAGGTTTCATAACAAACTGCTGAGTAAATACTATTTAAAACAGTGTTAATCATGCAACAATCTCTTGCTACAAACCAGTCTGAGTTCCTAGTGTTGCAGTATTAACCAAGAACTGAAACTGAGTAAAATGCAAAATCTTTAATTCCACCTGTCCCAAGTATCTGTTTGGTGCCTCCCCTTTGGGCTATTTAAAAATAAACATCACAGATGAATCAGTAAGAAAGGATGAGCAGAAGTAATTAATCACCGAGGCCCCTTATAAAACAACGGCCCCGTCCGAGATAAAGTTGTAGGTGTCCAAAGGCCTTGCAAGGCCCCTCAATTAAGGAAGAGCTTTCTAGCTACCTCTGCTCAGTCATGATATGAAGATGTCATAGTATCATAGTCCTAATTAGATCATATAGCAATTCCAAAAGCATATATAACACCCAGGTATTTCATACATCTTCTGTGACTGCTCCATCTGCTGTTCAAGGTGATCATTTAGTTTGTTTCAATGTGCAATCTGTTGAAGAGAGGCACAAACAAGATTTCCACCATTGCTATTAAAGGTCTTGGGTTTGCTCCCATATAGATCAAGAATGTGTATAATCTCTCCCATCGATTTAATGCTTGAAGTCGAGGTCGATGCTACTAAATCTATTGTGCATCTAAAACTAATAAATATTTTTGAAGTGATGATGCCCAGAATTTCTCACGTGTAGGATAACCAGCTGCAATGTGACTTATCTCCTGTGATTTCTAAATATGATGCCTGGACCACAATGCATATTGTGATTCTGAGCCTGGATGGTGACATCAGCAGCTTCTGAACTCCAATGAATACTGCAGCATAAGAGAACTACAATACTAGTTCATCTGGCTGCAACTTTGTTAGCAGGAAGCAAAGAAAGTCACCGATTTGCTTTGATGAACAAGATGCCTGTGACCTGTTTGATATGCTTGTGAACTGACATTGTTGAACTTGTAATGACCTGGAAGTAACTAGAACACTAACTAGAGTGCTAGCTTACTGTATGTAAGATACCCTTTTCCTGGAGACTAACTTAAAGCATATAAGCAACCTTGGTCAGGCTGAAAGCAGACTTTGTCTTCAGCAAACTTTCCAGTCAGCATTTCCCAAATTCCTGAAAATTTCAAGGAGGGAGCAACATTCCTTCCAATGTTCTTGTCTGAGTTGAAGTTTCAGCCATCAAAACTGAAGCTGCTCCCGTTTAAGGATTCATTTCTTGAAAGGTCAGGATAGAGTTTTAATTTCCAGTACAAATAAGAGACTGAGTGCTACACAGTGACTATGCATAAAATAGCACATTGCTTGGGGAGTTATTAACGTGCGAGATAATGTACTTGAAGTAAATAGAAAGTCTTAAGTGCAGGCAACACTCTAAAGGTAAATCACAGGCTAAAATCTTCTCTGCAAATTAAGAGGTACTAGTCTTTAATGAAGGTGATAATTGACCCAGTCTCTGAGCTTCCATTCAGTACATGTTTGATTCCCTTGTATTAAATGGGGGAATGTGCTAGTGAGTAATTAGCTGTTAATCTTTTGTTTGATGCACAGCACAATGTTTTGAATTTACTTTTGCCTTCTGACATAATTTATTCAAGTTTCCATCTTAACAGTTATCCAAATGTGTTTTTCTCAGTGTTGCTATTTAGAATTTTAAAAATAAGTATTTAACTTTGTCTACATTTAATTGGGATGTTTTTTATTATGCTACATTTCTTGTTTCAATTTATTGCAAGGTCACTAAAAGTGTCACTTGCCAATATATTTCATAATTGGCACAGAAGAGAAACAGCACCGATTCCATTTTACCTTTTGCTAGTAATAACATGCACCCTTTTTTTGCATTAGTGGCAGCCCCATTAGTGTGAACTCCAAGCACTATAATACATTCCAGCCCCATATAAAACAGAAAATGATAGAAAAGCTCAGCAGATTCTGCAGTGTAAAGTGAGAGAGAACAATCAGTGAGCTGCATTTTATACAAAAAGTGGTGGGCTGGGATTGGATTCCCTATAAACGTCTAAAATTCTGAACCTAATCTGATCTATGTGTGCTGGATTTTCATTGATGCGATGCTCTACTCAGGCTGCCAGAGTTATTTAAATAAATAGACCTTGCTTATTGAGGACAGTGTGACCGTGTGACACAATTACAGAGGTAGTGTTGGTATTCCAAACGACTCACCTCCAACTGCTTGTGATTGGTTATAATGAACACAGGTCAAGCTACAGGAGACCTTATCACTACCAGGAGATGATTTGATAATCTATATTGTCTCTAACAAAAATATAAAACATGGATCACTACAGAGGATGCCAGTGCTTCGGCCCACAATGTCATGACAACCTTTCAACCTACTCTAAGATAAATCTTACCCTTATCTCCTACATAGCCCTCCTTTCCTCTATCATTCATGTGCTGAAGAGTCACTAAAATATTCTACATCGATCTATCACTGCCATGACCTCTGGCAGCGTATTTCACACACCCACCAGTCTCTGTGTAAAAACTTACCTCTGATATCACCCCTATACCTTTCTCCAAATACCTTCAAAATAAAACACAGAATATTAAAGCACAGTATGGGCTAACTGCCTCTGATTTTACCTGCTCTGCAGGTCTAACGGCTGATAGTTGTACTCATTGAATCGTGAATGATCCAACAGATGAAGGAAGAAGGGAAGTTTGGAAAGAGGTTTGGTACACATTTCCCTGAAAGTGTTGTGGAACAGGTGTGCTTCATTCCATCAAGCTCCCCGCCTTTTGACCGCACAATCAATCACACCTGAAAATGGATTCAAAACAAGAGAAATCACCCTGAGATCAGAGCACCATCATGATTAAGGATCAGAATCTTTGTGTGCAGGGTTGATCACAAACATATTGTCACTGGTCAAGGTAATATCATCAGTGCACAATTGAGTGTTCACATTTATATTGGTCCAACAGCTTTTTTTTGATTAGTTGTCTGTTGTGCAGGCCGCTAGCCTCCACTGGGCTGTGGCCAACTGGATAGCTGAGTGGAGACTGCCCCAAACACTATGTAGACAGATGGGGAGAAAACTATCCACTAGACTACCTGAACATCAGCTAGCCATAAGAAGACACAATCCTCTGTCAAGAAGGACACAAGTTCATCTGGGAAACTACAAAATTTCTGGCAGAAGCACAAAACAAGAAATCAAGAGAACTCTTTGAAGCTTGGTTTTCAAAGGAAGACTCTATTAACAAGCTTATTGAATTGGATGCAATTTATGAACCTGTATGTCTGCTTGATAGGACTGAGGGGTAAGCCATGAACACTCAGGGAACCAAGGCTCACAATGATCGATAACCAATGATACGGGCCAGCAGAGATCACTCAGCTATCCGGTTGGCCAGGACTGAGTGGAGACCAGCGGCCAGCACGTTAGCCAACCAATCAAAACAACAAGTCAGACCAATATAAACATGAGTACTTGGCAGAAACAGCACTCAATTGCACACTGATGTCACCTCGACTGGTGATGAAACATTTGCAACCTAACCTCTAGCCTCGGCGAACAACCATACAAACAAGCATCCAACCCGAGCTACCAATCTTTCGAACTGATCAGGATCTATCTTCCCTGGAGCAGATCCTCTGCCTGACTCTAATGATCTCCATCCACCTGCTTAAACGTTCACTCCAATTGTCATTTAGGTCACTATTTTGACTTCTTCTCCTGGACTCCCTGGGTGTGAGAATTCAAGGACCACCCAGCTCTGGGATCAAAACCCCTTCAAGGTGGTGGATCAGGCTTGTTAACTTTTTTCAAGCCTCCTTGTTGACTGGAAGAAAAACCTGCCAATGAGGGTTTCATCAAATTAAGAAACTATCAACATGTACAGTCAAATTGAGAATGCATTATCTTGGGGGGGGGGGGGGGGGGTGGTGTACCTAAACTTCCAGGTGTCAGGTTTGAAACTTTTCTCCATCTCCTGTAATCAGCCTTGACCTGCAAATATCCATACTGAACAGGCACACAGAAGTTAAGCAAACATAGGAGCCAAGATAGTGAGTTGGTGTACTAGGTTGGGAAGGAAAGGTTGGGCTGGGGTAGCAGTAGGGGGAAACGTAGTGGGGAAAGAAGAAGGCAAAATATGTTGCAGGCAAGGGACATTAAATTAAATGCATAATAGTTGATGGACCCAGTTATATGAAAACATTTGCAGTATTGATATGGGTTCTCAAAAGGCCGAGCAGCATCTGATCAAAGGATAAGGTGATTGTGCTTCAGCTTCCATGCAGAATGAGACAGGGCAACGAATTGAAGTGGCAGGCATCACACTTCAGACTGAAAAGAGGTGTTCCACAAAGTGGGCACCCCAATCAGCATTTTTTACCCTGAATGGTTAAGATGGCTATGTCATGAACAACCAAAACTGTACATTAGAGCACATTGTCAGGAAAAGCTGTTTGGGAACTATAAGCAATTGGAAAAGAGAAGGTAAACATTTAGGCATCACGTCTCCATTATTTGTATAAGGAGATGCATTGTGAACAGACAAATATGTTAGATGTAAGTGAATAAAGGAAGAGGGTGGTGTGGACAATCAGTATTTATTTATCGCTATCTGTAAAGTTGATGACAGTTATTTATTGCAATAACTTTCCAAAAGAAAGTAGGCTGACATGACAGGCTAGCAATGCTCATGCATAAAGCCCTTCTTTGCAATTCTACACATATTATCTTTATTAAGGAAACAACAATCCGTGCGCATATGATAATGATCCCTCTCCTAGCAAACTGAAATCAAAGCAGTGTAGATATTTCACTTTCCTTCATGACCCCATCATGTTCTGCACACACATGGCCTGTGTGAGCACCTACATTCCATGATATATATCAAACCAACATCTTCAAAGTGGGAAAGGTCACCAGCACATTTCAGAGGCAAGACAATTTACAGGTTAATAAATGCAGTTCCCTGCACCAGCATCATGTCTAGCTCTGACTCTGAAAAGCTTTCTGAGTAAAGTGTGGATTTGGAAAAAAAAACTGTGTTTATCTTATTATAGTGCATGTGTAAGGTGTTACAAATTGAACTATATAAGATTTTCTAAACTCAGTATTTCAAGGATGGATAAACTCAAGGGATACCGAGAGAGCAGGTTCACTTTTCTCTGCAGCAATTTACACTCAGACAAGCTGTAGAACAAAGCCCAAGCTAGCTGACTTGTCTGGTCTGCTTCCAATAAAGGTCTTTATGATGGCATGTCAGCAAAAAGAGTGGCCACGAGGCAGGGCACCAGTTCTAAGCAATGAACCTGTCCACTTTTCACATTGAACATACTGAAAACAAATAGTGTAGTCATTGGATTACATTATATTAATTTGAATAGATTTATAAATTAACAACCTGAGAAGGAAGCATCCTAAAAATTTATATCTTCACCAATCCATACTTTAATGTACTTTTTTGGATCTTCTTTGCCCTTTCTTCTCATCAGACAATGATTAAGTTAAAAAAAGAATCAGAACCCTTTGCTGGCTCAGAGGAATTATGCAGAGTAGCTTGGGCAAAGTTTGCTAAAGGCTCACAGGATCCATTATCAGTTTGTCCCATGGTAACTGAGTTCAGCCACTGTGACTTCTAATTGGCCTCCTCACTGCTGAGTTACTGAAGGGAAAACATTAGGCTTCCAATTCAGAATGACACAGTTGTTATTGAGTGTACATGTTTGTGAAACCTTAAGTCCTGTGGAGCAGAGCCAACTAAGGAGCTCTGCTGGTCAGTTATTCAGATGTCAAGATCAATCCCAGTCAATCAGAGGCCCCAGGATTGAGTCAGTATTCCCACTCTTTCAGATCTCAGCAGAAATAAAGTGTGCATGCATCAGAACTCCCTGACTGAGTCATATTCCACAATTACAACTGTAATGAAATGAAATATAAGAAATAAAGAAATCTTCACTTAAAATTTGCATTCTGAATGTTAGAGAAGTTTTCTAGGCTTGATAATCATCTATTAATGTTTTCTAAAGGAAAATCTGTATCTGAATTTTAACCACCACAGATACTTAATTACTACAAACATACAAATTAGGAGCAGAAGTAAGACATATCAACCCTCAAGCCATTTAATAAAAACATTGTTTGAATGATTATAACTCCCACTCCACATTCCCATCCACCCACAGTAACATTTCATCCTCTTGCTTATCAAGAACCTGTCTAACTCTACATTAACAATGTTACCACTTGCCCTGACAGCCCCCTATGCACATGCACTCACAGTTACCATCGCAAACATCAGATCAGCCTTCTGGAGAGAGAAGCCACAGAAAGCATCTGGCCTAGATGGAGTCTCCAACTGTGTCCTACGATTCACGTGCTGATCAGCTGACAGGGTGCTTGTAGACATATTTATCCTCTCCCTCAGTATTCTGAGGTTCCCACCTACCTGACGGAGACAACTATCATCCTGGTACCAAAAAAAAAAGGTAATGTGCCTTAAAGACTACTGACAGTGGCTGTGACATCCATTGTCATGAAGTGCTTTGGGAGCCCAGTCAAGACACACATAATCTCACAATAGTCTGAAAATGTGATCCTACCAAGCAGTGTTAGCGTGGCTTCAGGAAGAGGAAATCACATCTAACAAATTGATTAGAGACTGTTGAGGAAGAATCCGTTAGTATGGATGGAGAAGAACCATTTAGTAATATATCTTCTGAATTTCAAAATGTGTTCAACAAGATACCTCTAATAATGTTACTTGCAAAATAACATCTGGGGGGAATATAGTGGCATCGAAAGAGGACTGGGTAACCAAAAGCAGGGATGAGAGAAATAAAGAGATCATTTTCAAATTGGTAACCTACAACCAATTAGGATGCTACCAGGATGAGTGCTTAGACCACAGCTGTTTACAAGATAAACATTTTCAAAAAATTAAACAAATACACCATGGCCAACTTAGTATACTTTGCAAAGCTAGTGTACAGATGCTGCAAGTAATCAGAGAAGGAAGTAAAAAGTATTTTCCTCCCCACCACCCCGCAAAAGGAATTGGAGTATAGAGGTAGGGATGTCTTCCTAAAACAATACAATTCATTAGTGAGACCATATCTAATTGTGTATAACTTTGGACCCCTTATTTATGAAAGGCTTTCTAACATTACAGACAGTTCAGAGAAAGTTCAGGCTGATTCTGGCTGTAAAGGGTTTGACATTTGAGGGAAGGTTAAATAGATTAGATCTGTACTCATTTAGCTGAAAGAGGGGCAACATTGAAGTATGTAAGACTCTTCACAGGGAAATAGTGGGAGTATGTTTCTCCTCATGGAAGATTCCAGAACCAGGATGCATAATCTTAAAATATGGGGATGGCCATTTAAGTTTGAAGTAAGGAAAATTTATTTTCCCAGAGAGTTGTGAATCTTTGGAATTCCTTGCCCCAGAAAGCTGTGGATGGCTAATTCTTCAATGTTTTCAAATCTGAAATAGATAAATTTTAATCAGTTAAGTAATCAAGGGTTATGAATGCAGGAGGGTGGACTTAAGGAAAGGTGGATCAGGCTATTGATTGTCAGAGCAGGATCCACATGACAAATGATCTACTGTTCCTAAATCCTATGGACATATGGTCTGAACTGCTTTCAGTACATCTAAACCATTCCTTAAATAGTGATTCCAATACTGTACACAATACCCCAGAGGTGATCTCACCCAGGAGCTGTATATCTGAAGCATAACCCCTCTACTTTTGTATTCAGTTCTCTTTGCAATCAACAGGAATGTTCTATTAGTTTTCCTGTTAGCTTTTCAGTCTAAAGCCGGCCGGTGGTGCAGTAGCATCTGCACCGGACTTCTGAGGTGAGTGGTTCTGGGTTCAAATCCAGTCAGCTCCTTCAATGCTTTCCATCCATGCTGGGTTGAGCATTGGACTAGCAACTGGGCCTCGTGAAAAACAGACATATGTTAAAGAAACAGCAAGGTTGCCTTCCAACGAGCCACAATGCACAGAGAGGAACTCAACAACAACTTTCAGTCTAAATTATCTCGGCCTAAAACGTTGACTGTCTATTTCCCTCCACAAATGAATTCCTCCAGCATCTTGTTTTCTCCTTAATTAATTGCAGGTCATTCTAAAGTCACTGCTGGAAAATTTGTTTTAATTCACTGTGTCTTTTGTCAGGCTTTATCATCCATTTTGAAAACCTTGTCCAATATTCAGGTCTGTTGAGCTTTCATACCTCAGAGCATGGCAGATCTGTGTACAGCTATTTTTTTTTTTAATTTCAAGTTATGATTATTTATTTAATGGATTTAAAAGAAGCCACACTGAGGTGAACTGGGGAATGGAGTGGAGAAAAAAGCAGGAAAAATCAACCACTTTTGGAAAATGTCCAGCAGTAGAAGAGTATTTCCAGCATTTTTAGAATTTCAGATTTGCAGCAATTGCAGTGTTTTGTATCTCACAGCTCTGACATTGACTGATTCTTCCTCTCCTCTTTCCTCTTTCAGCTGCTTCTGCCTGCACTTCCTCAAGGATGAGCTGTGCACAACAAGCCTGTGTTATTCACTCTCTCTCAGTCTCCTTCTTTTTCATGCCTATTCCATCCATCCACCCCTCTCTACAAATTAATGCATGCTTGATTTATAACCTTTTCCATTTCTGGTGATAGGTTGAATATTTTTGGGCCCTGTGAAATTTCCTGCACTTCAAGTTGTTTGTGCTGGAGGAGAAGGACTTACTTTGTTCATTGGTCAAATGTTCAAGGTTGTCGTTTCCCATCATTTTAATAATCATTTCAAATCAGCCTGGGGCACCCATCAGCAGTGCCAATTTGACAATGAAAATGCATTCACAACAGTGGAAAATGGAGAATTACTTGTCATTCTCATCGCTTATTGAGCCTGGTACTTATGAGTGTCATTTTTAGTTGCCTGTTGAGTTTTGAACCAGGTTCTGAGACTGATAATGCCAGGCCCAGAAAACCGTAATTTGTCAGCCAAATCAACATGAACAAAGTCACTCAAGCTTGTGGGAAAGGCTTTGCAATTGCCTTTCAGACTAAGTCAGGAGACAGTTAACATGAAATAGATCAAACTGTCCAGCAGGTGGGGGGAGGAGAGCAAGGCTACTGGAGAGGAGGGAAATTCAGAAGAGTGGAGGTCCAAGAAATCCTGAGTAGCTGACTGGACATAGGAATAATCAAGAGGTGTGACAGAATGGTGGGGCAATGTGGACAAATTTGGGAAGGAGGGTTTGGGTGAACACATCAAAGAAGGGAGAGGCATGAGAAAGGGAATGTGAGAAACTGGAACTCAGAAGGATTGGCATCAGGATCAATGTCAGCCCTTGGATTTGGGAGAGAGATCAGGAGTGTTGACAGGGACTTCATTGGAACAGGAGACAGCATGAAAATTTGATCATGTATTTTACTGACATCCTGTGGATTTATTCCCCCAGTTGTTTTCTGTAATGGCCATTCCATATACTTGGTTTCCATGATTGAAATTCACCTGCATTACTCCAAGAAGAGCATTGCAGAAGGAAAAAAAGACTGAAACATGTGCTTCTGATCGAGAAACTATGAGGGTCTCTAACATGCAACTCTTTGATCTGGAAATAATCACCAACACAATTTATTCTGGGTTAAATCTATTTTCAGCTTTAGTGTATAAAAAGGAACAATGGAGTAAATTTCTCCAAGATAATATATATACTCTTTTACTATATCTGAAGTGTAGGAGCATATTGACTAATAATTAAAATGCTGCAATGAAATTAATTGGACCATCAGTCAGTTAATCAGATCCTTTGGGAAGCTTTCTACATTAACAGGTTTTACGTTCAAATTAAGGGCAACGAGAAACACAGGAAAGTTTATAATATCAGCAACTTACTAGACTTCTTAGCAATTGAGAGAGGCAGATGAAATGTAGCAGGAGACTCATCCATAAGTCTCAAGTTCAAGTCCAGCTTGGTACAATTTTAAACTGGAAATGCCTGAGGAATATTATGTCAATGACAACCTGAGTCTCAGCCAACTTTGACTGGAGCGTATTAGACATGAACAAACGCCTGTGTATACTTGGATGTTTACTGGGCCAAAATAGATTCAACAACAATAAAAGGTATTGGGAAGTGACAGGGGCACAAAGGAAGCCCTTCAAATGAAGAAGTGATACTCTGAGCCTCTGGAAAAAGCCTCTAATCTCAGGATTTCCACCTGGCTGTTGAGATTCATCCTTCTGGGTCCTGAGTAAAATTCTTTGAGATTATGCTGTGCCCCTGCTTCTAGAAACCAAGTAACAACTCTTTGGTTGTGAAAAGTGTGTTGGCTCCAATTTAGAAATGTCATTATAGGGTTACAGTCTTTTGAGGACTCACAAGCACTCACTGGTGATCTTGCCAATCTCTTTGGTTCAACTATAGAAGGAACCCAGATGCCAGAAAAATTGCAGTCCTTGAATAGAGGGAGATGCGAAGCCTGTTCATTATATTCCATGTCTGAACAGTTCAAAATGAGGGAAAATAATGAAGAGGCAGAGCTAAGAGGTTACAGCACCCAAGGGCAACTCCTTTGCTTGCATCTTTGAAAACAGTTCTATTTCCACCTTTAATATCTCTAGTTTTCCTTTTCAGGGTTCTTTTGAAGACCCTGACCTGGAGTTACACGCTGACTCTGGTTCTTTGCGGGAATGGGACGTGCTCTCAGGGTTCCACAATCGGCCGCTATTCAGCATGCCACAGTCTCGGCCTAAGATTTCGGGACGGATACAGAAGCCTGGGATCTCGAGTAACTGGAGACGGGCGGTTCAAGGGTCAGTGTCGCTACAGGAGAGCCGTGTGTCGTTGGGGGAGTTGGAACCTCTGCTGTGAGCCTGGGGACCCGGGATCCTTGCAATCTTCAGGCACAGAGCTCAAGAAAAGCAACGTAATGGACTTTTAACATCATAAACCAACGAGTTGTTTGTTATGTCTCCCCGCTCGTTGGAAAATGGAGTCACCTCTTTCTCCCTTATTATATGTTGAAAAATCGAGTGAATAATGTAGTCTTTGGGGTAACTGCAGGTCTGTGTCTTTGCTATAGCTTTGCTAACACTTGAGTGCTGGTAGCAAGTATTTTTGCCGGTAAGGGGAGGGGGATTGTTGCTCGCTGCTGCTAATGTGCAGAAGGGAGGGCAGCTGGGTGGAGCTTTGGGGTTCTAACTTTAACTGTCATTCATTCTTGGGGCACTCCTCTGTTTTCGTGAATGGTTGCAAAGAAAAATCATTTCAGGATATATATTGTATACATTTCTCTGACATTAAATTGTACTTTTGAACCTTTGAAATACAATAAATAAAATAGAGATCATTTGGAATATGTAACTTGCCACCACGTGGAGAAGTGAAGCTACATATTAGAAGCGAGAAAAGGGCATAAATCAGAATAACATTGAAAATGCTTTGAAAGGAGTGGAGAAAGTAGAAGAAACACCAACATTGGCCTATTGGACTAATTGGTCTGTTTCTCAACTCTACTTTGTTCACTTATTCTAAAATCTCAATTATGAACTAAAAGGATTGGTACAATAGAGCTGCTTTAAGTGTCTGCCAAAATTAGTATAAATTGGACAGGAACTTCCAATGGCTGTAAGTATAATTTTCCACCATTTGTAGTCATCATTTGTGTGCATGTTTGACCTTCTTAATAGATAACCGTAAGCCTGCTCATCATTCATTATGTGGTTGATTATTAGAAACTATAATCTTGCATATATTTCACACAAAGCTCTATGTGGAAAAGTCTAAGAATAATATTTAATGGTATCATTGCAGAATACTTCTATTTGCCTTGCAAGACTAATCCCTGAACCTAGGCCATAGACTCGTACCACAACCTTCATAAGTGTTGTACCCTCTTAAAAATTAAGAAGATTTTTATTTGAAATTTCACTTGGATCTATAATGACACTGGTGATGGAGTTGAGCTGCAGGTGGTGCTGTGAATCAGTGAAGACACACAGCATACTAATACATTAACATCCCTACCATTGCAATGCAATTCAAAATTCAAGATTATTGTCGGAGAACAAAATAATTGTTACTCCAGATCTAATGCAGCATAAAAGAAACATAATAAGACAAAGAACACAATAATAAAAATAAACACAATAAATATAAATACATAAGATAGCTTATATCCATAAAGTGACGCTAGGCATAGGAGGTTTGTATGTAAAGCCTTGTTAAAGAACATTAGTAATCTTGAACAAAAGATGCATTATTGTGGTTTCTTCACAGTCATTATTTTACTTAATCTTTCATGTATGAATTAATTTCATGGGACTCATGCATTGCCATAAATCCTAATACACTTGTTAAAAACCAGCATTAAAAGGAACAAAATGGCTGTGAGAGCAGCTAATTTTGAAAAATTTTAAGAGAAAAAAAATCTAAAATGCAGTTCTCTGCCCCTCACATTCACACATCCTTTTATTTTCACTTTATTTGTCACTGGCTAAGACATAGGCCAGTGAAGCGGGGGCCAATCTTGTGCTTTGTATATAGGCAAAGGAATATGGGTGCAGGTGCAGATCTCCTCAGTGGAGTTTTAAGTGAAATCAAAGATAAAGTTGATATTCTTTTCAGACATCATCAAATCATCAAATGGAGGACAACACACAAAATGCTGGAGGAACTCTGCAGGTCAGGCAGCATGTCTGGAAAGGAATGAAGAGTTAAAGTCTTGGGCCCAGACTTTATCAAGAGTCCTTCATTAGTTTTCCTGTTTCCTGAGGACAAAATTGAAAAGGGTGAATACAGGACTGAAGATGTTGCATTTAAATATGCACAGTATATGGCAAAAGATAGATGAACTTGCAACACAGTAACAGTTTGGCAGGTATGATGTTGTAGGCATCACTGAATCATAGCTGGAAAAAAGTTTATAGCTGGGAGCTTAATGTCCAAGGATTCACATTGTGTCACATCGAAAGGACAGGCTGAAAGGTAAGGGGGTGACATTGCTCTGTTGGTAAAAAAAAATGAAATCAAATCATTAGAAAGACGCGACATAGAGTTGGAAGGTGTTGAATCATCATGGATAGAGCTAATGAATTGCAAAGGTAAAAAGTTGTATACAGACCCCCCAAACAATAGACAATAGGTGCAGGAGTAGGCCATTCGGCCCATCAAGCCAGCACCGCCATTCAATGTGATCATGGCTGATCATCTGCAATTAGTACCCCATTCCTGCCTTCTCCCCATATCCCTTGACTCCGCTATCTTTAAGAGCTCTATCTAACTCTTTCTTGAAAGCATCCAGAGAATTGGCCTCCATTGCTTTCTGAGGCAGAGCATTCCATACATCCACAACTCTCTGGGTGAAAAAGTTTTTCCAGAACTCCGTTCTAAATGGCCTACCCCTTATTCTTAAACTGTGGCCTTTGGTTCTGGACTCCCCCAACATCGGGAACATGTTTCCTGCCTCTAGCGTGTCCAATCCCTTAATAATCTTAAAAGTTTCAATCAGATCCCCTCTCATCCTTCTAAATTCCAGTGTATACAAACCCAGTCACTCCAATCTTTCAACATATGACAGTAGTAAGGATGTGGCCTACAAATTACAATGGGAGATAGAAAATGTAAGCCAAAAGGGAAATGTTAAAACAGTCATGCAGGACTTCAATATGCAGGTAGTTTGTGAAAATCAGATTGGTGCTGGTTTACAGGAGGGGTAATTTCTAGAGAGCCTATGAGATGGCTTTTTAGAGCAGCTCATGGTTGAGCCCATTAGAGGATCAGCTATTCTGGGCTGGATGTTGTGCAATGAAGCAGAATTGATTAGAGAGCTTAAGGTAAAAGAACCCTTAGAGGTTAGTGATTATAATATAATCATATTCACCCTAAAATTTGGGAAGAAGAAACTAAAGTCAGATGTATTGGTATTACAGTGGAGTAAAGGGAATTACAGAGGCATGAGAGAGGAGTTGGCCAGAATTGACTGGTAAAAAAACACTGGCAGGAATGATGGCAGAGCAGCAATGGATGGAATTTCTGGAAGCGTTTTGGTAGGAACATGATATATACATCTGTGAAGAAGTATACTAAGGAAAAATTATAAAATGGTGGCTAACAAGAGAAGTCAAAGCCTACATAAGAGACAAAGAGCACATGTAATAGTACAAAAATTTGTGGGGAGTTGGAGGATTAGGAGGCTTTTAAAAACCAACAGAAGGTGGCTAAAAATGTCATTAAGAAGGTAAAGATGAAATATGAAAGTAAGCTAGCTAATAATATTAAAGGGGATACCAAAAGTTTCTTCAGATACAGAAAGCGTAAAAGAGAGGCTAGAGTAGATATCAGCCTGCTGGAAAACCATTCTGGAGAGGTAGTAATGGGGGACAATGAAATAGCCAATGAACTGAATAAGTATTTTGTATCAGTCTTCACTGTGGAAGACTCTAGCAGTATGGTGGATGTTCCAGGTGTCAGGCAGCATCAAGTGTGTGAAGTTACCATAACTAGTAAGAAGGTTCTTGCAAAACTGAAAGGTCTGAAGGTAGATAAGTCACCTGGACCAGCTGGTGTACACCGCATAAATCAGAAAGAAGTGGCTGAAGAGATTTATAGGCCAGTTTGTCTGACCTCAGTGGTTGGGAAGATGTTGAGTCGATTATTAACAGTGAGATGTCAGGGTACTTGGAGGCACATGATAAGACAGGCTGTAGTAAGCATGGTTTCCTCAAGGGAAAATCTTGCCCGACAAATCTGTTGGAATTCTTTGAAGAAATAACAAGCAGGATTGGCAAAGAAGAATCGGTTGATATCGTGTACTTGGATTTTCAGAAGACTTTGACAAGGTGCCACACATGAGGCTGCTTAACAAATTATGAGCCCATGGTGTTATAGGAAAGATTCTGGCATGGATAAAGCAGTGGCTGATTGGCAGGAGGAAATGAGTGGAAATAAAAGGAGCCTTTTCTGCCTGGCAACCAGTGATTAGTGGTGTTCCACAGGCGTCTGTGTTCAGACTCATCCTTTTTACTTTATATGTCAATGATTTGGATGGCTTTGTTGCAAAGTTTTCATGATATGAAGATAAGTGGAGGGGCAGTTTTGAGAATGTAGAGAAGCTACAGAAGGACTGATGTAGCTTTTAAAGAGTGGAATAGAATGGGTATTAAATGTTTTCAGGATTTGTTTGTTGGAGATTGTCTCTCTTCATTTGAACAACTGTCAGCTAAGTATAGCCTACCCAAAACCCACATTTTTAGGTATTTACAAATTAAAGACTTTTTGTGTTCTCAAGTACATACATTTCCTAAAAGTCCAGATAAGAATTTACTTGATACAATTTTAAATTTGAAACCCTTCCATAATGGATCTATATCTAATATTTATGGTATGTTTTTGGGAATGAGAAATATTCCTTTAGACAAAATTAAAAATCTCTGGGAACAAGATTTACAGATTCCAATTTCTGAGGATACTTGGAATGAAATTTTTAAATTGGTTAATATCTCATCGTTATGTGCCTGTTATTCCCTTCTACAATTTAAAGTGGTTCATAGGGCCCACATGACTAAAGATAAGCTGTCTCGCTTTTATTCTGATATATCTCACAATTGTGATAGATGTAACAATGGAGAAGCTTCACTAATTCATATGTTTTGGACTCGTCCGAATATTGAAAAATATTAGAAAGAAGTATTCCAAACCTTTTTGGTGCTTTTTAAAGTAAATTTTAAATCTAATCCTTTGACTGCCTTATTTAGTATTGTTGGAGGAAATTATATTATTTTGGAGACACATGATTTGCACATTTTGGCTTTTATTTCTCTTATAGCCAGGAGGGCATTGTTGCTCAAGTGGAAGGATGCCACTCCGCCTTATTAGTTACATGATGTTAGGTCTTGCTTAAATTCAGAGAAGAATCTCTATTCAACCTATACAAGATTTTTTAACATTGTGGGAACCTTTTTTGAATTATTTTCAAAATCTTTGATTTTTTCTTAAGCACAGATGTGTTTTACTATATATTAAGGGTTTTTTCCTTTTTTTTAACCAAACAGTTGTTTTTTTCTGGTAGTGGGTTTAGAATTTTTGTATAATTAAATGATCTCTTTTCAATATTATGTTTAAATTTAATTTATATGGATATGGGGTAATAAGACTATATTTGTGATTCCGATATATTGTAATCAATATATATTATATATCCTACTGTACTCTGTATTATTTTATGTAAGAAATCAATAAAAATATTGGAAAACAAAGAGAGGCTACAGAAGGACTTAGACATATTAGAAGAATGAGCAAAGCAGTGGCAGATGGAATACAGTGCTGGGAGATGTATGGTCATGCACTTCGGTAGAAGAAACGAAACGGTTGACTATTTTCTAAATAGAGAGAAAGTACTAAAAACTGAGATTCAAAGGGACTTGGGAGTCCATGTGCAGGATCCCATAAAGGTTCATTTGCAGATGGAGTTGGTGAGGAAGGCAACTGCGAGGTTAGCATTCATTTCAAGAGGACTAGAATATAAATACAAGGATGCAATGCTGTGAATTTATAAAGCGCTGTTGAGGCCTCAATTGGAATATTGTGAGCAGTTTTGGGACCCTTGTCTTAGAAAGGATGTTCTGAAACTGGAGAGGGGTCAAAAGAAGTTCACAAAAATGATTCCAGGATTGAATGGCTTGTCATATGATGAGCGTTTGATGGCTCTGGACTTGTATTCACCAGAAGAATGAGGGGTGACTTCTTCGAAACCTATCAAATGGCGAAAAGCCCTGATGGAGTGGATGTGAAGAGGATGTTTCCTATGGTGGGAAATTCTAAGACCAGCGGGCACAAACTCCGAACAAATGGGTGTCTTTTTAGAATGGAGATGAGGAGAAATTTCTTTAACCAGAGAGTGCTGAATCTGTGGAATTCTTTGCCACAAGCAGCTGTAGAGGCTAAGTCTTTAAGTATACGCAAAGTGGAGGTTGATAGATTAGAACATAGAACACAGATAACCTACAGCACAATACAGGCCCTTCGGCCCACAAAGTGGTGCCGAAAATGTCCCTACCTTAGAAATTACCAGGCTTACCTATAGCTCTCTATTTTACTAAGCTCCATGTACCTATCTAAAGATCTCTTAAAAGATCCTATCGCATCCGCCTCCACCACCATTGCCAGCAGCCCATTCCACGCACTCACCATTCTCTGAGTAAAAAAACTTACCCCTGACATCTCCTCTGTACCTACACCCCAGCACCTTAAACCTGTGTCCTCTTGTGGCAACCTTCTCTTGGGCTGAGAAGTGGCAGATGGAGTTCAACCCGGAGAAACCTCAGGGTTTGAGGGCCGAAGGGCCTGTAATGTGCTGTACTGTTCTATGTTCTATGTTCTATTTCAGCCCTGGGAAAAAGCCTCTGACTATCCACATGATCAATGCCTCTCATTATCTTATACATCTCTATCAGGTCACCTCTCATCCTCTGTCACTCCAAGGAGAAAAGGCCAAGTTCACTCAACCTATTCTGATAAGGCATGCTCCCCAATCCAGGCAACATCCTTGTAAATCTCCTCTGCACCCTTTCTATGGCTTCCACATCCTTCCTGTAGTGAGGCGACCAGAACTGACCACAGTGCTCCAAGTGGGGTCTGACCAGAGTCCTATACAGCTGTAACATTACCTCTCAGTTCCTAAATTCAATTCCATGATTGATGAAGGCCAATGAACCGTACACCTTCTTAACCCCAGAGTCAACCTGCTTTGAGCGTCCTATGGACTCAGACCCCAGGATCCCTCTGATCCTCCACACTGCCAAGAGTCTTACTATTAATACTATATTCTGCCATAATATTTGACCTACTAAAATGAACCACTTCACACATACCTGGGTTGAACTCCATCTGCCACTTCTCAGCCCAGTTTTGCATCTTATCAATGTCCCGCTGTAACCTCTGACAGCCCTCCACACTATCCACAACACCTCCAACCTTTGTATCATCAGCAAACATACTAACCCATCCCTCCACTTTCTCACCCAGGTCATTTATAAAAATCACAAAAAGTAAGGGTCCCCGAACAGATCCCCGAGGCACACCACTGGTGACCGAACTCCAGCACATCCTCTTTCTTATTATCTACATGCTCAAGCTTTTCAGTCTGCTGAAAGTCATCACTACAATCACCAAGATCCTTTTCCATAGTGAATACTGAAGTAAAATATTTATTAAGAACCTCTGCTATTTCCTCCGGTTCCATACACACTTTCCCATTGTCACACTTGATAGGTCCTATTCTTTCACGTCTTTATCCTCTTGCTCTTCACATACTTGTAGAATGCCTTGGGGTTTTCCTTAATCCTGTCCGCCAAGGCCTTCTCATGGCCCCGTTCTGGCTCTCCTAATCTCCTTCTTAAGCTCCTTTCTATTAGCCTTATACTCTTCTCGATCTCTAACATTACCTAGCTCTCTGAACCTTTTGTAAGCTTTTCTTGTCTTCTTGACTAGATTTATTACAGACTTTGTATGCCACAGTTTCTGTACCCTACCATAACTTCCCTGTCTCATTGGAACGTACCCATACAGAACTCCATACAAATATCCCCTGAATATTTGCCACATTTCCTTCATACTTTTTCCTGAGAACAACTTTCTAATTTAAGCCTCCAATTTCCTGCCTGATAGCCTCATAATTCCCCTTACTCCAATTAAACACTTTTCTAACTTGTCTGTTCCTATCTCTGTCCAATGCTATTCCAAAAGAGATAGAATTATGATCACTATCTCAAAAATGCTCTCCCACTGAGAGATCTGACACCTGACCAGGTTCATTTCCCAATACCAAATCAAGTGCAGCCTCTCCTCTTGTAGGTTTATCTACATATATGTCAAGAAACCTTCCTGAACACACCTAACAAACTCCACCCCATTTAAACCCCTTGTTCTAGGTAGATGCCAATCAATATTTAGGAAATTAAAATCTCCCATCATGACAACCCTGTTATTATAACACCTTTCCAGGATCTGTTTCCCTATCTTCTCCTCAATATCCCTGTTACTATTAGGCAGCTTATAAAAAAAACGAGTAAAGTTATTAACCCCTTCCTGTCCCTAACCTCCACCCACAGAGACTTCATAGACAATCCCTCCACGGCGTCCACCTTTTCTGCAGCCGTGACACTATCTCTGATCAACAGTGCCACACCCCCACCTCTTTTGCCTCCCTCCCTGTCCTGTCTGAAACATCTAAAACCCGACACTTGAAGTAACCATTCCTGTCCCTGAGCCATCCAAGTCCCTGTAATGGCCACCACATCATATCTCCAAGTACTGTTCCACGCTCTAAGCTCATCCGCTTTGTTCATAACACTCCTTGCGTTAAAATAGACACATCTCAAACATTCAGACTGAGCATGTTCCTTCTCTATCACCTGCCTGTCCTCCCTCTCGCACTGTCTACAAGCTTTCTCTATTTGTGAGCCAACCGCCTCTTCCCCAGTCTCTTCAGTTCGGTTCCTACCCCACAACAATTCTAATTTAAACTCTCCCCAGTAGCCTTAGCAAACCTCCCTGCCAAGATATTGGTCTCCCCGGGATTCAAGTGCAACCCATCCTTTTTGTACAGGTCACACCTGCCCCAAAAGAGGTCTCAATGATCCAGAAATCTGAATCCCTGCCCCCTGCTCCAATCCCTCAGCCACGCATTTATCCTCCACCTCATCCTATTCCTATTCTCACTGTCACGTGGCACAGGCAGTAATCCAGAGATTACTATCTTTGCGGTCCTGCTTCTTAACTTCCTTCCTAACTCCCTGTAGTCTTTTTACAGGACCTCCTCCCTTTTCCTACCTATGTCATTGGTAGCAATATGTAGCATGACCTCTTGCTGTTCTCCCTCCCACCGCAGGATATCGTGGACGTGATCTGAAACATCCCGGACCCTGGCACCTGGGAGGCAAACTACCATCCGAGTTTCTTTCCTGCATCCACAGAATCGCTTGTCTGACCCCCTAACTAGAGAGTCCACTATCACTACTGCTTTCCTCTTCCCTTCCCGACCCTTCTGAGCCACAGAGCCAGACTCTGTACCAGAGACATGACCTCTGCCGCTTCCCACAGGTAGGCTGTCCCCCAACAGTACTCAAACAGGAGTACTTATGGTCAAACAGGTACAGCCACAGGGTTACTCTCTAGTACCTGACTGTTCCCCTTCCCCCTCCTGACTGTGATCCACCTGTCCGTCTCCGTGGCCCTGGTGTGACCAGCTGCCTATAACTCCTTTCGATCACCTCCTCGCTCTCCCTGACCAGGCGAATGTCATCGAGCTGTATCTCCAGTTCCCTAACTCGGTCCCTCAGGAGCTGCAGCTCAAAACGCATGGTGCAGTATGGCCATCCGGGAGGCTGGGAGACTCCTGGACCCCCCCACATCTGACACCAAGCACAAAAAACTGGCCTCACACACATACTACCTCCTCTCCACAATTAACACAGGTAAACCTACCTCGTCTCGTCCTGTTATTGCCTGAGCCTGTTGAGCCAAATCCCTATCACCCTGCTACCTCTCACTCTGCTGCCGGCTCCAATTCTGCCCGCTGGATACGGTGGTCTTTTAAACCTTTCCGTGCTACTGGCTGACGTCTTGATTGACAAGGGGTACAGCTACTTGATTCTTGTATGGTAAGGGCATGAAGGGCTATTGGACAAAGGCAGGAGATCGGGGCTGAGAGGAAAATTGGAATAGTCATATTGAAATGGTGGAAAAGACTCAATGGGCCAAATGTCCTAATTCTGCTCCTATACATTATGATCTTATGGTACTCTCCACCAAACCAACCCTGACCTCCCCTCCCACCACTATCCCTAAATCCCAAATCTACCCTCACTTCCACAGCCAATCCCCTATTACCCAGATGCATTAAGGCCCATTAGTACTTCTAGCCCACCTTCACAGCAGGGACTGAATCCAGATCTTAGCTGTGTAGACTCAGCATTACAAGATCAAATTATGTCATCAGCTTTGATCAATTTAGTTTGGAAAACACTTGTCTACCAGCATTTGAGTAATCCAATAAATAAATAAATAACAGAATTGCAGATAAGAGGTACAAAGCATTGTCAGGAAAAAAATAGAATTGCACATTCAGCACAAAGTGTTCCTGGGGTATTAATGGCTAGTATTTTCTACTTCTATGCTCCTGGCTTCTCTGCTAATCAAAAAGACGAGGTAAGGAAATAGTCCTGTGGAGATCACAGAAGCAGCTGTCAATGACAAAGTGGCAGAGATGCATGACAATCCAGAAGCAGATAACAGGAGCTGCTTATGGAAAAATGATAAACATAACTGCTGGTACAGAAAGCAGACTTATGTGACTAGATCAAAAATTATTCAGAGAGGAGTCAAGGTCTTCATGAAAAAAATAAGTCACAGCTGATGCAAACTTCCAATTAAAGAGAAACACACAGTTGTTTAAATGTAAAATAAAATGAGATGGAGGAATGTAACATTAAATATTTGAAATATGTATTAACAGTCAACATCAGAATACACTAATCAACAGCAGTAATTTGATTAAATAAATTGACAATACACTTAATTGTACTATATGAAGATCGCGCTTTAAAAAAATATAAAATACTGTGTTTCAGTAATTCATAATCTATCCATCGCTCAATTCTTAATCTTAATGAAAGAAAACTGTATTTGGAAATCAGCCATTCTCAGTATTCTTCATATGTATCTGGAATTATTGCATTTTCAAAGATCATTGCTCAGATTATGCATGACTGGGTAAAATTATGTTATAATTCGACAATGGTTGGATATGGTATTAGAATGGATCCACAACGTGTCAATAAATCCTGTCACCTGAAAGGTGTATGTCGTGTTCATCAACAACATTGTACAAACATGTGCAGCTTCATTTCAAGTAATTACATAGGTTGAAGTTCAGCATTTGCACAGATGCATTTATGATTTTTTCTAATAGCTACATTGTCTCCTGATTTAGATGTGACAGTTACTTGAATCCTGTCCAAGGTTTTAGTGTGATATGAGCATTCTGTCATGTGACAGGCTCTTCAGTGATGCTGTTTTTAATGAAAGGTAACAGTGCAATAGAACTCTCACAAAAATTCCTTCACCTTCCTGCTCTTTGAAAAAAAATCCTGCTGATACAACAATGATTATCAATATGCTGCTGAAGTTTTGTCGGGAGGTAAGCTAATACCCCTAGTATACTTATCTGTACGCGATTTGCCCAGCTGAGCTCTCTGGCCTTCTAAATGTTTTTCGTATGGAGTTTCCCCACGATTACTGAGGGCCTGTGCGACTGAGCTGGGAGAACCACTACAGCGCATCTTCAACATGAGCCTGGAGCAGAGAAGAGTACCCAGACAGTGGAAAACATCCTGTATTGTCCCGGTACCGAAGAAACCACAACCAAAGGAGTTGAATGACTTCAGACCTGTTGCCTTGACGTCGCACATGATGAAGACCATGGAGCGGCTGATAATACAGAATCTGAGGCCACAACCAGGCACGCCCAGGATCCTCTTCAGTTTGCGTATAAGGAGAAGGTGGGAGTGGAGGATGCTATCATGTATTTGCTGCACAAATCACTCTCTCACCTAGATGGGGCCAGTTGTGCTGTGAGGATTACATTCCTTGACTTCTCTAGTGCCTTTAACACCATCCAGCCCAAGATCTTAAGGCACAAACTAACGGAGATGGGAGTAGACTCTCACATGGTGGATTGGATAGTGGACTACTTGACAGATAGACCTCAGTATGTGCGATTGGGAGACTGTAGGTCTGACACGGTGGTCAGCAGCACAGGAGCGCCGCAGGGAACCGTACTCTCTCCGGTCCTGTTCACCCTGTACACAACAGACTTCCAATATAACTCGGAGTCCTGCCATGTGCAGAAGTTCGCTGATGACACGGCCATAGTGGGGTGTATCAGGAATGGACAGGAGGAGGAGTATAGGAAACTGATACAGGACTTTGTGATATGGTGCAACTCAAACTACCTGCGTCTCAATATCACCAAGATCAAGGAGATGGTGGTGGACTTTAGGAGATCTAGGCCTCATATGGAGCCAGTGATCATTAATGGAGAATGTGTGGAGCAGGTTAAGACCTACAAGTATCTGGGAGTACAGTTAGATGAGAAGCTAGACTGGACTGCCAACACAGATGCCTTGTGCAGGAAGGCACAGAGTCGACTGTACTTCCTTAGAAGGTTGGCGTCATTCAATGTCTGTAGTGAGATGCTGAAGATGTTCTATAGGTCAGTTGTGGAGAGCGCCCTCTTCTTTGTGGTGGCGTGTTGGGGAGGAAGCATTAAGAAGAGGGACGCCTCACGTCTTAATAAGCTGGTAAGGAAGGCGGGCTCTGTCGTGGGCAAAGTACTGGAGAGTTTAACATCGGTAGCTGAGCGAAGGGTGCTGAGTAGGCTACGGTCAATTATGGAAAACTCTGAACATCCTCTACATAGCACCATCCAGAGACAGAGAAGCAGTTTCATCGACAGGCTACTATCGATGCAATGCTCCTCTGACAGGATGAAGAGGTCAATACTCCCCAATGCCATTAGGCTTTACAATTCTACCGCCAGGACTTAAGAACTTTTTAAAAGCTATTATTAATGCTGTCTGAGATAGTGATTTAGATGCATATCATTTTTTTTTTTTACTGAGTCAAGTATTGTATGTTATTAGTTTTTGCTACAACAAGTGTATGGGACATTGGAAAAAAAAGTTGAATTTCCCCATGGGGATGAATAAAGTATCTATCTATCTATCTATCTATCTATCTATCTATCTATCTATCTATCTATGTATTCTGCTTCATTCTTGTCTCCTTTTTGGTCTTTAAGGGTTTGCAGTAGAGCTACACCCTCGCAGCTCCCGTGACCTGGGTTCATTTCTGTCCTCCAGTGCTGTCTTTGTGGAACTTGCACAGTCTCCCTGTGACTGTGTGGATTTACCCCCAGTTCTCTGCATTCCTCCCACATTATAAAGACTTGCATGTTGATAGGTCAATCGGCCACTGTAAATTGCCCCTATTGCATAGGTGAGTGGTAGAATTTGTGGGAAGGTGGGAGGGGTAAACTAGGATGAGAGTAAATGTGTGCTTGGTGTTTAAATTCCATGTAACTCTGGTTTCATTTACTTTAATTCCTCCCTTCCTTCTCTCACTCCACTCCCTTCCTCCCTTCCTCTCTCCTTACCTTTCTCCATCTTTCTTTCCCTCCTACCCTCCTTTCCTCTCTCCTTCCCCCCTCTTTCCATCTCCCTCACTTATCCCCTTCCTTTCCTCTCCTCCTTTGTTCCCCTTTGTCCCTCCCTCCTTCTTTCCCTCACTCTTCTCACTCCATCATTCCTTTTCCCCCACCATCTTCCTCTCCCTAATTCCCTCCCCTCTGCCTTCCATCCTTTTCTCCTTTCCTCCCTTCATCCTGCCCCATCCCACCATCTGTCTTTCCTTCCGTTCAGTAATGGACAGCCCTTCCAGGTGAGGTGACACTTCACCTGTGAGTTGGCTGGTGTGGTATACTGTGTCCGGTGCTCCCGGTGTGGTCTTTTATATATTGGTGAGATCCAATGCAGACTGGGAGACCGTTTTGCTGAACACCTACGCTCGGTCCACCAGAGAAAGCAGGATCTCCCAGTGGCCACACATTTTAATTCCATGTCCCACTCCCATTCTGATATGTCTATCCATGGCCTCCTCTATTGTCAAAATGAATCCAAACTCAGGTTGGAGGAACAACACCTTATATACCGGCTGGGTAGCCTCCAACCTGATGGCATGAACATTGACTTCCCTAACTTCCGTTAATGCCCCTCCTCCCATTCTTACCCCATCCCTGACATATTTAGTTGTTTGCCTGTTCTCCATCTCCCTCTGGTGCTCCCCCCCTTTCTTTCTCCTGAGGCCACCTATCCCATGATCCTTTCCCTTCTCCAGCTCTGTATCACTTTCGCCAATCACCTTTCCAGCTCTTAGCTTCATCCCACCCCCTCCGGTCTTCTCCTATCATTTTGCATTTCCCCCTCCCCCACTACTTTCAAATCTCTTACTATCTTTCCTTTCGGTTAGTCCTGACGAAGGGTCTCGGCCCGAAACGTCGACAGCGCTTCTCCCTATAGATACTGCCTGGCCTGCTGTGTTCCACCGGGATTTTGTGTGTGTTGTTGTTTGAATTTCCAGCATCTGCAGATTTCCTCGTGCATACTCACCCCAAGTCATTGATTCCTTTAGTCTTCAAAATTCTGTTGGTTTTCAGTTCCATGCAGAAAGTCTAGAAGTCTAGATATTTATAGATGAACAATTGAAAGCATCATGTCCAGATGCACCACAGGCTGGTATGGCAACTGCTCTGCTCAAGGCCGCAGAAATTGCAGAGTTATTGGCATAGCTCAGTCCATCATGAAAACCAACTCCATTGACACTGGCTACATTTCCTACTGCCTCAGGAACGCAGCCAACATAATTTAAGACCCCTGCCAATGCTTTCATTCTCTCTTCTCCCCACTTCCATTGGCCAGAAAATTTTTAAAAAAGTATGAAAACATGAATGATGAGACTGAAGTGAGTGAAGTGAGTGAGCGAAGAGAGAGTGAGTCTTATAGCCCACTGCAATAAGACTCTCGAATAGATTTTCTGTACAATAAAGATGAGCTCTTGATCTCTCAAGCTACCCAGCTGTGGCCCTTGCACCTTAAGAATCAGGATCAGATTAATTACCACCATCTTATTTGTCATGAAGTTTGTTGTTTTGTGACAGCAGTGCAGTGCAAAAACATTAAACTTACTGTAACCCTCAGGTTCAGCTAGTGGCTTAACCTAGGGGGAGACAGCCCCTGGCCCGGCCAAACTTGAGAAATCTTGTTTGGGTGGATGCTGCGTGATGTGTTCCCCTGTTACAAATGTGTACCCCAAAATAAAGAGTACACAATATGCAATTAAACAATTGAGCTTTATAATTCTTAATTTGACTATATGGTGAATAAAGAAACAAAAAAGGAAAAGGACCCATTCTCATGAAACAGTCTAATGTGCAACGTTGGAGCTCACGGTTCTGTCCATTTGTTCCCCATCGACCTCCTCCGAGCGTCGCCAACCCTCGGACCCTCACTCCAAGTCCACTCTGTCTGGTGGTCTACCAACTCTCTCCATTCACGCCTTCTCTCTTCATCTCTCACCGGCAAAAAGACCACAAATCCCTTCTTTCAGACCCACAAGAAAGAAACAAGATGTCTCTCATTGAATGGCACAAAATCCAAAGCCCCAGCTATCTCTGGTCATAACCAAACATTGCTGCTACAGAGAAACCATTACATTAGCAATGACACATTACAGAGAGGCCATTACATTAGCAGTGAAATCTTACAGTGTTACATTACTACTAATTATACAATAAATAAATAGTACAAAAATGGAATAATGAGGTAGTATGCATAGGTTCATGGACCATTCATAAATCTGATAGGGAGGGGAAGAATCTGTGCCAAAATCATTGAGTGAACGTCTTCAGACTTTTCTACCTCCTCTGTAATGGTACTAATAAGAAGAGGGTATGTCCTGGCTGGTGAGGGTCCTTAGTGATGAATGCTGCCTTTTGTGGAATTCCTCTGGAAGAAATACTTGATGGTGAGAATTGTGCCAGTGATGGAGATGGCTGAGTTTACGGCCTTTTGCAATCCTGTACATTGGAATCTCTAAACCAGACTGTTACGTAACCAGTCAGAATGCTCTCTACTACAAAGCTATACAAATGTTCAAGTTTATGGTGAGATACCAAATCTCCTCTAGCTCTTATTGAAGTAAAGCCATTTGTATGCCTTCTTCACGACTGGGCGCACGGAGGGTAGTGCTTAGCATAATGCTATTACAACTCGGGGGTCGGAGATCAGGGTTCAATTCCAGCATCCTCTGTAATGAGTTTGTACACCCTTCCCGTGAGTGTGAGGGTTTCCTCCAGGTCTTCCGGTTTCCTCCCAGAGTCCAGAGATGTACAGTGTAGCGGGTTAGTTGGTCATTGTAAATTGTCCTGTGGGTAAATAGTTGGGTTGCTGGGCAATGCAGCTTGTTGGACCAGAAGGGCCTGTCCACACTGTATCACTAAACAAAACTAAACAAGTAAAATCAATGAGCTGAGCCCATGTGCTACCTAGATAGTAAAGATGGATAGGAAAACTGTAGGTGGTATGTGCCAATTGGAGGTAAATAGGGATTTGATGAGAAATGTATTTTGGTTGACATATATGAAGTTGACCAAAGGGTCTGTTTGGATGCTGTATAACTTTAAAAATTAAATATTTTTAAGTTAAACTTTACCATCTCTGTAAGTTTTAATTAGTCTTTCATTTGGACATCAAGACAAGTTGAAGCATTCATTTAGCACACCAAAGATATATGTGATCTGATTGTGAGATTTGTAGATTTTTACCAAAAGAAAATCAGTCACATTACTGTTAAACTTTATCAGGGATTTTGGACTATGCTCTGAACTTTGTTGGCAATTTAGGTCATGTGCAGCAAATGCAATCTGACAGCTGAAGGCTCAACTCAGGCTCAATAACTCAGGATTTGATATTGGGAATAGAGCTCAGGATCAGGGAAAACTGAAGTTCAGCTCTGCCAATCATGCCAGTTCACATTTCAAATCCAATGTCTGGATATGATGTTAACATATCTTCTATTCTAACACATCCAAATACCATATGATAGCTCACTTACCAAAACATCCTCTCTAGTTCTCTCAAAGATCTCACTAATATTTCAAGAACACAACATTTATATGGACCTTTTAATATTCAGCAAGGCTCAGTATAGCAAGAAAAAAAAACAATGATAGTGTTTTCAAAGTTCAAAGTAAATTTATTATCAAAATATATATATGTCACCAGTACCAATCCCAAGATCCATTATCTTGTGGGCATAATCAATAAATCTATAGAATAATAACCATAACTGAATCAATGAAAGATTGCCCAACTTTGGCGTTCAGCTAGAGTACAGAAGATATCAAACTCTGCAAGTACAAAAAGAAGAAATAATGATAAACAAATAAGCAATAAATATCAAGAACATGAGGAGAAGAGTCCTTGAATGTGAGGTTGTGGGTACATTTCAATGATGTGGCAAGTGAAGTTGAGTGAAATTATCCCCTATGGTTCAAGAGCGTGATGATTGAGAGAAAGTAGCTTTTCCTGAACCTGGTGGTGTGAGTCCTGAGGCTCCTGTATCTGCTTTTTGATGGCAGCAGTGAGAAGAGAACATGTCCTGGGTGTTTGGGGTCCTTGATAATGGATGTTGCTTTCTTGCAACAGTGTTTCAAGTAGATGTGCTCTGTGGTTGGGAAGGATTTACCTTTGATGCAATAAGTCCAACCCACTATTTTTGGTAGGCTTTTTCATTCAAGAGCATTGGTGTTTACATACTAGGCTGTGATACAGCCAGTCAGTATAGTCTCCACTAAACATGAATAGAAGTTGGTCCAAGTTTTAGATATCATGCTGAAGCTCTACAAACTCCTAAAGAAGTAGAGGAGTTGCATATTTTCTTCATAATTGCACTTATGAGCTTGGCCCAGGACAGGTCCTCTATAATAACACCAAGGAATTTAAAGTTGCTGACCCTCTCCATCTCTTATCATCCAAAGAAGACTGGCTCATGAACTTTTGGTTTTCTTCTCCTGAAGTTAATAATCAGCTCCTTGGTCTTGCTCCTTGATCTCCATCCTATATGCTGATTCATCACCAGTTTTTATTCAGCCTATGACAGTGGTGTTATCAGCAAACCTGAATATGACATTGGAGTTGTGCTTAGCCACACAGTCATAAGTGTGTAGCTAGTAGAGCAGGAGACTAAGCAGTAAGCCTTGTGGTGCCCCCTATGCTGATGGAGATCGTGGAGGAGGGGTTGTTGCCAAGTGAGAGTCTGCAAGTGAGGAAATTAAAGATCCAATTGCACAAGGAGATATTGAGGCCAAGGTCTTCGAGCTTATTGATTAGTTTTGAGAAGATGATGGTATTGAATGTTGAGCTGTAGGCGATAAAGAGCTCCCTGATGTATGTATCGTTGTTGTCCAGATGTTCAGGGGTTGAGTGAAGAGCCAATGAGATGAAATCTGCTGTTATCCTCTTTTCCCAACAGTCCTGATCTTTTCCAGTCCTGATGAAGGGTCTCAGCCCAAAATGTCGACGGTTTACTCTTTTCCATGGATGCTGCCTGACCTGCTGAGTTCCTCCAGTAACTTTATGTGTGTTGCCTTGAAATCTGCTGTGAACCTGGTGCTCCGGTAGGTAAAATGGAGTAGATCTAAGTTGCTTTTCAGGCAGGAGTTGATATTTTTCACCACTAACCTCTCAAAACACTTTATCACTGTGGATGGAAGTGCTACTCTGTGATAGTATTTGACACAGGTCACCACACTCTTCTCGGGCACAGGTATAATTGAAACCTTCAGGTGAGTACCACACACTGCCAAAGTGAGAGGTTAAAGATCTCAGTAAACTCTCCAGTTAGTTGACCAGCTGTTAGTACTTGGCCAGGTACCTTGTCTGGGCTGGATGCTGCTTTTCATGGGTTTACCTTCCCGAAGGCTGTTTGCACGTCAGCTTCAGAGACTGAAATCATAGGATCAATGGGGAATGTCGGAGTTTGTGATAGTTCCTCCATGTTTTGATGGTCAAAGTGAGCATAGAAGGCATTGAGCTCATCCAGAAGTGAACCCCTGCTGTCACCTATGTCACTTGATTTAACTTTATAAGATGTGATAGTATTCAAGCCCAGCCACAACTGTCAAGCATCCTTCACTAATTCAATTTCTTTCCAAAACTGTCACTTTGCCCATGAGGTGGCTTTCTGGAGATTGGATCTGGACCTCTTGTAACTTTCCTGGTCACCAGACTTGAATGCCGTTGATGTGGCTCTCAGCACATTGTGAATTTCATGATTCATCCAGGGCTTCTGACTGGGGAAGATTCTGAATTACTTTGTAGGGACACATTCATCTACAACTGTTTAAATAAAGTCTATTAAACCATGGTGTATTCATTCAGATCCATAAATGAGTCCTTGAACACAGTCCAGTCCACAAACTTGAAGCAATCGCATAGCCTCTCCTCTGCCTCCCATGACCACCTAATCTCTGGAGCTTTGCTCTTCAGCCAAGTGGCGTATGCAAGGAGGAGAAAGACTTCTGTAACAATTTACTTTCATGAAGACAAGTGATGCCGCAGGTGCTGAACATCCAGAGTAACGCACACAAAACACTGGAGGAAATCAGCAGGTCAGGTGGCATGTAAGGAGAGGAATAAAGAGTTGACATTACTGGCTGAGAACTTTCATCAGTACGCAGTATTTTATATAGTTTATATAGTATTTTATACAGCTTTGATTTGGGGCACACCTGTGGATGCAGCCAATGACTCAAAGCTGCAGTCAGGACTAAGATGAATTATTTTGGATTTAAGTTAGTCCCTAAGATTCCTACCTTATTGTTCTTGAGGGCTATGCTAAAAATATGAACAATAAAAGATACTTTGTGTTTCAATTTATCCTTACCATCTTAAAAATCTTCAAAAAATACGGGACATTTTTCTTAATCCGTAATTATGAATATAAAATTCCCAAACAATGATCTTATGCTTCAACTATTTGTTCTATAAAGTTTCATTTGGATTGGGCCAAAAAGAGTTGTAAGACAAAAGTTACACCAATCTGCCGTAATGCCGTTTTAAGATTCAAGATCTTAGGCTGGCATTGGAAATCAGTGCTGAATCTGCAGCAGGATGTGAGCTGTTGAGGGAGTACTGATTCAAAGCCTGTCTCACCACCTCCTTGGGGAAGTGTAGGTTTGTTAATTCATGCTCCATCTGCGTTGAACCCATAGAATTGTTTACAGGGCTTTTCTCAAACGTGAATTAAGGTTTAATTTGTATTGAATGACAATTGTAAATCAGTGTATAAACAAGCAGCAACAGTTTTTTTCTGGAGTTTACCTTTTATAGCTGACTAGAGAATCAGTCACTTTGTTATTAGTATTCAGAGCATTTTTACAGCCCAAAATGCCTAATCTCACAGTATGGTGGCTTTAATTTACAACACATGCTTGATTAGTTAAGTACTTTTATTTTTAAATTGTTTTTTCCCCACATTTGTAGCTTCCTGACATTGATATTTCAAATTGCTTGTTATAAAGAGTAAATGATGAATATATATATTTTTGCACGGTGTACAAATCATCACTATTATTGCTTATGTATTATAGTTAAATTAACAAATTTAATGAATAGCACTAGAAAGTAGTGATTAATAATCCCTGAAATTAGCAACAAATTGCAGCACGAGGTGGAATCTCAACACTGTGATATGCAAACAGAGCTCCTGCAGGAAGGAGCTGCAAAAGGCCCACTCCATCTTCCTGGACAGCCCTCATGCACACAACCTTGCCAAGATGTGTATTGATACATTGTTGCACCAAGCACAGTTGTTCTGATGACAGCAGCTTATCCTATACAAATGGCGGCACGATAGCACTGTGGTTAGCTCAGCGCTTTACAGAACAGGCGGCCCGGGTTCGGTTCCCGTCACTGTCTGTAGGAAGTTAATACATTCTCCCCATGACCACACAGGTTTCCTCCAGATGCTCTGGTTTCCTCCCACAGTCCAAAGACATACCGGTTGGTAGGTTAATTGGTCACTGTAAATTGTCCCGTTAAATCACGGGATAGCTCAAAGGGCTGAAAGGGCCTACTCCGCACTCCATCTCAATAAAGTAAATTAAAAAATGTCCTGCTTATAACTCCATCTCTGTCATAGAGAATGCTATAGCACAGAGACAGGCTATTTGGCCCATCTAATCCATGCTGAGCTATCATCTGCCTACCCCAACTCCCATCTGCGTACCTATTCAAATTGCACTCAAACGTTCAAATCAAACCTGAATCCACCATTTCCACTGGCTGCTCATTCTACACTTTCAACAGCCTCTGAATGAAGAAGTTTCCCCTCATGTTTCCCCTCATGTTCCATTTCAACTTTCATCCTTAACCCACCTCTAGTTCTAGTCTCACCCAACTTCAGTGAAAATAGTCCTCTTATATTTACTCTAAGAACATACCTCATCATTTTGTTACCTCTGTCAAATCGTCCCACATTCTACTGCACTCTAGGGAATAAAGTCCTAACCTACTTAACCTTTCCTGTTAAGTCAGCTCCTCAAGTCCCAGCAATATCCTTGTAAATTTTCTCTGCACTCTTTCAATCCTATTTACATTTTACCTGTAGGTACGTGATCAGAACAGGACATAATACTCTAAATTGGGCCTCACCAATGTCTTACATAACTTCAATATAACCTCCCAACTCCTATACTGTACTCAATACTTTGATTTATAAAGGCCAATGAGCCAAAAGCCTTTTTGACAACCCGATCTACTCTGACACCACTTTCAATGAATCATGAACCTGTACTCTGAGATTTCTCTGTTCTTCCACACTCTTCAGTGCCCTACCACTCACCGTGTAAATCCTATTCTGGTTTGTACGTCTCACATTTGCTTGCATTAAGTTCCATGTGTAATTTCAGCCCATTTTTCCACCTGGTCCAGATCCTGCTGCAAGTTTTAATAGCCTTCCTTGTTGTCTATTATGCCCCTAATTAGCTGTCAACAACAAATTTGCTGATACAGTTTATTACATTATTTTCCAGATTGTTGCTATAGATGCCAAACAGCAATGGACCCAGCACTGATCCCTTTGGCACACCACTAGGCACAAGCCTCCAATCAAGAAGGCAACCATCTACTGTCACTCTCTGTCTTCTCATATGAAGCCAGTATCTAACCCACTGTACTAACCCATATTGAATGGCAAGTGACTGAACCTTCTTGACCAACTTCCAATGCAAACCTTGTCAAGGGCCTTGCTAAAGTCCATACAAACAACGTCCACTGCCTTGTCTTATTGACTTCCCTTGTAACTTCCTTGAAAAACTCTGTATGATTGGTTAGGCACAACTACACACACAAATCAGTCACCATCTATCCAAATACTTATATATGCGGTCTTTTAGAATACTTTCCAATAACTTACCCACTAGTGATGTCAGGCTCACTGGCCTATAATTTCCCAGCTTCTTTTTAGAGCCTTTCTTGAACAACAGAAAAACATTACTATTCTCCCATCGTCTGGCAAATTACCCATTGCTAAGGACATTTTAAATATCTCTGCTAGGCTCCCTGCAATTTCTGCACTAGCCTCCCACAAGGTCCAAGAGAATTCCTTCGTCATCCCTAGGGATTTATCCACCCTAATTTGCCTCAAGACAGCATACATCTCCTCCTCTTTAATCTGTATACAGTCCAAGAACCCACAGCTGCTTTGCCTATCTTCTATAGTCTAGGTGTCCATCTCCTGAGTAAATACAGATGCAAAGAATCCATTTAAGATCTCCTCCATCTCCTTTGGCTCCATGCATGGATGACCCTGTAATCTTCATTATGTCCATTGCAATCAGTTTTCTCTTAACATATCTGTCAACAACACACTATCTGCTCTGACATGCTAGTTCCCACCTCCCTGCAGCTTTAGCTTAAATCCCCTAGGACAGCTCTTCCCCAAGAATATTAGTTCCTCCTCCAGTAAAGTTGCAAACCGTCCCTCCCTGTACAGGTCCCATCTTCCCTGCTGGAAGAGAGCCTAATGATACAAAAATCTGGAGCCCTCCCTCCTACACCATCTCCTGAACCACTTGTTAAACTGTATTTTCTTCCTATTTCTCTTGTATTTGCTTTTTCAAAGAAAGACAACACTTAGAATAAATCCCAACAATATGTAGTCACGAGGCTCCCACCTGTGTCCCGGTTACATTGAAAGAACTGATCTGAACAAGCACTTGAATTACCATGAAGGCTACAGATCAAGTGTTGGTAATTTAGATTAGTGTGGATGTGTGCTTTATGGTTTACATGAACATAGTGGGCTGAAGTGCTTGTTTCTGTGCTGTATGACTCTTTTGAACAATAGAGGAGCATTGTACATTGTTTGATCTTAATCTTATTCCTCCTGCTGTCTGTTAGGCAAGATGATTCAGTTTGTTTCACCTTCTTAAGAATTTATTGATAGTCAACCACCTCCATCACACAAAATGGTCATCAGCAGAACTTCCACAGTTCATTAAGATATCCTTTCAAATGTACTGTACGTTTCTTTTTAATGTTATATTTTAATTCAAAGAAAGGACAAGCAAAAATATAAGAATTGCATCATTATGGAGCTGTTTGATTTTATTTCTAATACTAAAAGCAACTCTGGTCTCACCTTAGCAGGGAAATTCATGTTGGTAGCTGGCGTCGGAATAGCGATTAAGTACCTGTCTGTCTTAATGATGCACCCACTGTCAAACACTGATAACATCGACTCTTTTTTGAAAATTTGAGATGCAGAGCTCAACCACACATACACCAAGACATGGTTTTTCTATAAAATACTTATCAATCAACTCTGCGGCACATATCAGTGCCACAACAAACGGAAGATTGCAGAAATGTTCAGCCTCAAAGCTTGTCCGGCACAATTACTATCAATCAAACAAGAGCGCATGCTGCTTCGAAGAATATATTAAAGAATTCACATTAATCAATCATATGCAGTTCTTATTTTGATGCACATTATGTTTTTTTCCTTCACCTTCGCCTTTTCTGATCATAGAAAATATTAAATTTATATTGCAGCATAAATATTTAAAGCAGGATTAATAACATTGTAAAAGTAATGAACCAGCATTGAAGCCACCAAACACTTAAGTGTTTCTAATGAAAATTATGTTATGTGTAAAGATGTATGGGGTATTGTGTGGAATGAAGCTTTGCTTTCTGTGCTGGTAACAAATGACCTGAGTGAAATGAGTGAACCCCATTAGGCAAATGGCACAATAAATGAGAATGATCATGCTCAGCTGAATCTTGTGCTTCTAAAGTATGTGTCACAGATGATACCTGACACTTTTCAAGTAATATTTCAATAATAGAAATAAAATAATAAAGAAATTAACAAACTGCTGGTTTGCAAATAACAGACTGCTGGCAGCCATTTCACACTATCACAAAACTCATGGCCTAGTCCCTAGATTTCATCTTGAATATGCTGCACTTCACTTGCCATCCAAAATGAATCTTATTTGACAAGAATGCTCCATTTTGCAGCACTATAGTTCTTTGCTTAAGCCATAAGATATTGGAGCAAATATAGGCCATTTGGCCTGTAAAGTCTGTTCACTATTCAATAATGGCTGACTTATTATCCCTCTAAACCCCAATCCCCTGCCTTCTCCCCTTAACATTTGATGCCCTTATTAATTAAGAACCTACCAACCTCCTCTGTAAGTATACCCAATGTGTTGTCCTCCACAGCCATCTGTAGCAATGAATTTCACAAATTCTCCACTCTCTGGTGAAAGAAAATCCTCCATATCTCTTTTCTAACGTGACATCATTCTATTCTGAGGTTGTGCCCTCTGGTCCCAGTTTCCCCCACTAGTTTCCCTCCTCTCCACTCCTCATACACTAACCCTTTCATTCCTAGAATCACTCTTGTGAATCACCTCTGAATTGTCTCCAATGCCAGCATATCCTTTTTTAGATGAAGGGCCAAAAATTTCTCATTATATTCTAAATGCGGTCTGACCAATGCTTTATAAAGCCTTAGCATTACATCTGTATATTCTAGTCCTCTGAAAATCAATGCTAACATTGTACTTGTTTTTCTTACCACTGACACAACCTGCAAGTTAGCCTTTAGGAAATCCTGCATGAGGACTTGCAAGTCCCTTTGTACGACTGATTTCTGAGTCGTCTTCCCATTTAGAAAATAGACCACGCCTTTATTCCTTCTGCCAAAGTGTATGACCATACACTTCCCGACATTATATTCCATCTGCAACTTTTTTGCCCATCCTCCTAATCTGTGCAATCCTTCTATGGACTCCTTGCTTCCTCAACACTACCTGCTCCTCCACCTATCTTCATATCATCTGCAAACTTGGCCACAAAGCCATCCAAATCATTACCGGATATTGTGTACAGAAGTGGTTCCAACACCAACTCATGAGGAAAACCACAAGTAACCAGCATCCAGGTAGAAAAGATTCCCATTATTCCCAAACTATGCCTCCTGCCACAAAAAAAGGATCTATGGATCTATATTCACTCTACAAAAATGGCTAATGCCAAAATATGATATTCAAGTAGATTTATTTCAATTTGTACCTAAAGCTCAAAATAGCATAATTTTTCCAGTCAACAAAACTCTTCATGCACTCTTGATGTTAACTCTTAATGTTTGGCCTAAAGAAATCCTATGGAGGTTAAAACAATATTATATAACTATTGTTACATCTCCAAGCATATTATAAAATACCATGAGTCAAAAATTATCCAACAGCACAGATGACTGATAATGCCAGATTTAACTTGCTGTTACTGGGTTCCATTTATCTTTCACAAATGGGCTGGGTCATTGATTGTATCACAGCCTATTTCCAATCAACTTCCCATTCTCACAGAACCTAACAGCAAGCACAGAGAAACATAACTTCAGGAGTGCTGTGCTTAAAGTCATTTCCAACAAGTGATGATATTTTACGAGGGTTGATTCATAAGTTCATGGCCAGATGAGTTATTAACTTCAAACTTTCTGCATAATCACTCAAAGAGTTGAACTGCATGTGTATGTAACGAGAGCTGTATAACTCATCTCCTTCTGCCTTAGGTCACAAACTTATCAATCACCCATGCTCTGGGCACTTTCTGATCCAAGATCCGAATGCTCCATGACCGCTGGACTAAGTGTGTAAATGTAGGAGGGGACTATGTTGAAAAATAAATGTGCTAAGTTTTCTAAAATTGACTCCTTCTACCTTAGGCCACAAAATTATCAATCACCCCTTGTAATTGTTCTTGAGATTTATTTCAAATCATTTTTAAATACCATCTATGCAAGACGGCAGTCACTATACAAAGTGATTGAACTCATTTGTTATTTGTAACAGAATCAGTTGGCAGTGCTAATTCTCCCTCTAGCCTTGCCCCTTTTCCCGGTTAGTCACTCCTCCTCGTTCTGTCCCTGGTCTGGTTTCCCTACTAGTTCACACTTTGCCCTCCTGTTCTGCAGTTCTTGGGAGTTCGGCATTGTTACGTTCCCAGTAACCGGGTGACTTACCAGCAAAGATGGAGAGGTCTGCTGAAGTCTGATGGTACTATTTTCAAACGTTTTTATTTATAAAGGGGCACAAACGTATGGTTAATACAAAACATTCAGATCATATACATCGTCAAAACTCAATCTAAAGCACAGGTACAGTAATAATCAATCAGAAATAAGCTCTATCGTTGTCTAGGGGAATACTGAGTCCAATGGAATATAAAAGTCACTCATAATCTGCAGGCTTTTCCGTTTGGGAACCGCTGGCATTTCACGTGTTGGAGAGAGAGAGTGGTGAGAAAGAAGGAACACTTGCCTGTCGTCTTTACGAAGAAAATCCCGGTTGTTAGTTAAAACGGTTTTCCTTTGGTTTCAGCCACAGACTCCCGATCCGGAATCTAACGCACATGGCTTCCTTCAAAATGGCTTCCCGCTCCGACGGGAAGCGCTATCGTGTCTTCTTCGTGTGTCTCCTTGGTGCGTCTGAGGCCCCGCCTCGGCAGCCCACCTTTTATCTGGACTGGCAGGGTTGTAGATGTCAATCAGGGTGGGGGTGAGGCAGTCTTTCCCCCATCACCCAGCCCACGTTGCCCTGAGGGTTTGCACGTAGTCCAGTCCCTTATTCCACAAAGGTGTCTCCCAAGACAATGGCTATGTCCATGGCTTTTGTCTGGCGGAGAGGCCAGCCCACATTCCAAACTGTAAGGCTGCTCTCTCTCTCTCGTGATTCTCACAAAGGAGGGGGCTGGGGTCATAACACCTCCCCTCTTAAAAGTTTTTTACCAGTGGTTAAAAACAAGTTGGTACAGGATTTTTGGAATCTAACATACTGCACAAGCTTTTCTCTTCACAGAGTACTACCGTTATATATTCCAGTCAGTATCTAAACAGGTAATAATTACAGTGCCCCTTTCTTTAATATCTTAACATCACGTACCCGTACTAAAGTCTGGTAGCATCAAACTTCAGCTCAATAACCACCTATTTATTTATTTTCTTCAGCAACACAACTAAGGAGGTGTGATCTTAGCTTAGGTGCATCTACAAAAGTTTATACAAATACTAATCGTTTCGGTCGTGTTATTTCACCGGCAGGTCTCCAAACGGGTTGTCTTTATTATTCACAGGCTTTGGCGCAAACCCGTACAACCGGCATTGCTGTTTAAAAATGGCATTTTCTATTAACCATCGCCTCTTTTCCGGGGAGATCCCCCGTGGGGAACTTGAGTAATTTGGCGAGGTACTCTCCCGCCTTTCCTTTCCACGACGGTTATTCTCTTAACTCCGTGTCCCCAACTTAGTCCATCATGGGAATTTCCACCCAATTCTTTAATGCTACACAGGTAGTTAACCCTTTTGTCAAGACCATGCAGGCTGATGTGTTTCAGTTCGAACCTTTTTCTCTGGCCGCATTTAAATTTCGGCTTCCTCACAGCGCTTTCTTGAATAACAATAGCGTGTGAGGCCCCCTTACATTCCAAATCAACCTGTAATCGATGCGCAGGCATCAATCTAGACTTTAACTTTTTTCCATTCGATTTGGGAACTACAGATTTACCGTTCTCCTCCACAACAACAGTTATCTCCCCATTCGTAAACTCCACATTCACTCTGAACACCCCCTTCAGCACAACCATCTGGGAACTCACACTTCCCAAGGTTAACCCCTTTTTCCCCGAACCAAGTCTATCTGATCCAAAAGGACGGCCGTCTCGTCCAGCTGAGTCAAATACCTCAGACTTTTTCTGAGCTCCGTGACTAGGTTCAGGACCACGTGCATCCCCATCTTGGACACACTCAAACGGGGCATTGGCCTCTTCCAGGCTTTCAATACCCGTACCCTTTTCAAATTCTAAATTCCCCTGATCCTCCCAGTTACTCTCTGGGCAACTCACTTCCGGAGTAAACTCAACCTTCTTCAAGGTAATGGCATCCTTTTCATCGAGGACTGCCCTCATTTCATTATCGGGAACACCTTTAGAATGATCCATGTCCAACCCTGGACCTTTTAACAGCTTTATCTGTTTCTCATCTTTATTTCCTACCTCTAGGACCTTTTTCTTCGCTAAGGGCAGTTCTACCTTCTCTCCCTTACCCCCTTTTACGTTACTATTCCTTGTTTTACCACCCTCGAAACCCTCGTGGCACAGGGTCGGTAAAGACGTCTGGGCCAATTTTAAACTGCTCCCGTTCTCAGCTGCCGCTCTCGACAGGCTGCGAGTGTCCGCGCATGCGGGATAGCTCGGGGACTCTATGGGCGGGGCCTCAACTCTCACGGGCTGGGTTGTCAGCTTCACGGCTGCACCCATCTTCCCACCCGCTAGGTCGTTACCCAGAAGGACGTCCACGCCTTCCCCCGGCAATTCCGGCAGGACCCCCAGTTCCACTAGTCCCGACACCAACTCACAATCTAGAAGGACCCTATGCAAAGGCACTACCTCGGTCCAGTTTCCTATGCCTCTCAGGGCTACCTCGCCCGTCGGAGGTCCGAATTGTAATACGTTACGGCTAATTAATGATAGCTCCGCCCCCATGTCTCTCCAAATCCGTATGGGGATTGGCGGGTCCCCCTTCCTCACAGACACGGTTCCGGGTGACAGATAAATCTCCGACCCTGGGACCCTCTTGCCGATTTTCTGATTACCACTGCACACCCGATAGGGATCGCTGCTCTCTCTCTCTCTCTGGCTCCTTTCTCGGAGCAAAGCATTTAGATGCAATATGACCCACCTTTCCTCAATTAAAACAGGTTAAACCAGGAAATCTCCAGGTTTCCTGCCTGTTATCCTCACTTTTTCTGCTAGCTCTCGGCGGAGTTTCTCCATTAGCCGGCGGACTTTCCCTACCATTCCGACGGTCACTCGGGTAACTTTTTGGCGAGGAAAACTTTGTCTTGTGGGTTAGGGCATATTCACCTGCGAACCTAGCAATTTCTGAGATGGACTGATTCGTCCTCTCATTCAAATACATCCGGATCTCTTCCGGAACACAACCTTTAAATTCCTCAATCAAAAATAACTCCCTGATACGCCCATAATTCTCAGCCACCTTTTCCGCGGTGCACCAATGGTCCAAGAGCACACCCATCTCATGGGCTAGCTCGGTATACGTTTGATTCCACCCTTTCCTTAAATTTCGGAACCTTTGTCTATACGCCTCAGGTACTAACTCGTAACCCCGGAGAATGGCCTCCTTTACTTGGTCATAATTCCCTTCCCCTTCCGGGGGCAAAGCTGCATATGCCCGCTGTGCTTTCCCTCGTAACACACTTTGTAACAACGCCACCCACTGCTCTCTGGGCCTCTTCTGATTCACTGCCACCTTTTCAAAAAGCAAGAAATAACTATCAACATCCGTCTCCTTGAACGGGGGGACCAACCTCAATGCCCGACTAACATCAAACCCCTCCTCTCTCTCCCCTTGAGCTCTTCGCTCTTGCCTTCGCCTGTCCAGCTCCAACTCATGGCTCCTTTGTTTCTCTTTCTCTTCTGCTTCTTCTTCTAGCTGCTTTAGCTGGAGCTCATGACCCCGTTTCACCTCTAATTCCTTTAGTTTGAACGCCTGCTCCCTTTCCTTTTCCTTTTCTTTCTCAGCCCGTTCCTCAGCTCGTTCCTTTTCCTTCTCAGCTGCTTCTAGCTGCTTTACTTTAAATTCATGTTCCAACCTTACTTTCTCCAACTCTAACTGATCTGTCCCACTCGCTAATCTCTTTTCGGGGATATTTTCCAAATCCTCAGCTGCAAACACCTTCTTCCCAATGTAATACTGATTTATGACCCTTTGCACTTCCTGCTTTTTCATTGATGACCTCACCTCTGTGAGGTCTAACTCCTTTGCCAGATTTACCAAGTCTAATTTGGTAGCCGCCCCTAGCGCCTCTATAGTCGGGTTTCTCATAAATTCATCCACATCCATCTTTGCTGGTTTCCTGTCTGGCTACCTGCGTAACCAGATTTAAGTTTGGACTTACAGCCCGATTCACTGACCCTCCCCTTTGGTTTCAAATCCCGGGACGAGGCCCCACTTGTTACGTTCCCAGTAACTGGGTGACTTACCAGCAAAGATAGAGAGGTCCGCTGAAGTCTGATGGTACTATTTTCAAACGTTTTTATTTATAAAGGGGCACAAACGTATGGTTAATACAAAACATTCAGATCATATACATCGTCAAATCTCAATCTAAAGCACAGGTATAGTAATAATCAATCAGAAATAAGCTCTGTCGTTGTCTAGGGGAATACTGAGTCCAATGGAATATAAAAGTCACTCATAATCTGCAGGCTTTTCCGGTTGGGAACCGCTGGCATTTCACGTGTTGGAGAGAGAGAGTGGTGAGAAAGAAGGAACACTTGCCTGTCGTCTTTACGAAGAAAATCCCGGTTGTTAGTTAAAACGGTTTTCCTTTGGTTTCAGCCACAGACTCCCGATCCGGAATCTAATGCACATGGCTTCCTTCAAAATGGCTTCCCGCTCCGACGGGAAGCGCTATCGTGTCTTCTTAGTGTGTCTCCTTGGTGCGTCTGAGGGGCCGCCTCGGCAGCCCACCTTTTATCGGGACTTGCAGGGTTGTAGCTGTCAGTCAGGGTGGGGGTGAGGCAATCTTTCCCCATCACCCAGCCCACGTTGCCCTGAGGGTTTGCATGTAGTCCAGTCCCTTATTCCACAAAGGTGTCTCCCAAGACAATGGCTATGTCCATGGCTTTTGTCTGGCGGAGAGGCCAGCCCACATTCCAAACCGTAAGGCTGCCCTCTCTCTCTCTCGCGATTCTCACAAAGGAGGGGGCTGGGGTCATAACAGCATTTACACACCCTGACAATAAAACAATTGCTAGCTTGGCTAATCAAAACAATCCCTTCAAAACATGTTCTACTCATTTATAACTCATGAAAATAAGAATTCTAGACACAGACATTCCAAACAGTTTCATTTATTTTCACTCACACCGTAACATCAGTTTGTAGACAGCAGAACAGCCCCAAAAGACCTGAGGGACAGCTTGGGGCATCCTAAAGTAATGCCTGGGTTAGTGGGAGCAGGCGCACTATACCCTACACAGGCAAGCATTATTCTTTTATATTCATCTGAGCATATGGACACTGACCTATGGACCTAAGGCATTTATTGTGGAATAAAACTGTAGGATGTTAGAATCCTTTTTAAAATGTTCCAATTCTGCATCTGAAATAATTGCTATGTCTGGTCACATGATTCCCCCCCCCCCCCCCACCCCACCACACTCCAGGTTGTGCTTCGGAGAAGCACTCCATGGCTGGAGGAATACAGTCATCTCTCTCCTGTCACCTGGTGACCGAAGACCTGCAGTTTTGAACTGCTTCTCCGAAGACCAGCCTGGGCCACCTGATCCCTCAACAACAAGAGGGGCTGAACCAAGCAGTACCCCTCTCTCTTCCGAGCAACAATGGCAGCGCACACCATTCACTGGAAGGACAACACCCCCCATCTGGCACCATCCTTATCCAGTCCCAGAGAGGTTGGTGAAACCACTCAAGGCTGAATTGGAACATTTTAAACAGGGATTCTAACATCCTACAGTTATATTCCACAAAAAATGCCTTAGTTAAACCCATAGATCAGTGTCCACATGCTCAGATGAACATAAAAGAACAATATGTCCCCGGGGGTGTTGCCAGAGTAGAGTGTAGTGCGCCTGCTCCCACTAACCCAGGCTGTATCTAAGGGGTCAGTGTGGACATGGTGGATGATTACAAATACCTGGGGATATGAATGGATAATAAACTGGACTGGTCAAAGAACACTGAGGCTGTCTACAAGAAGGGTCAGAGCTGTCTTTATTCCCTGAGGAGACTGAGGTCCTTTAACATCTGCCGGACGATGCTGAGGATGTTCTACGAGGCTGTGGTGGCCAGTGCTATCATGTTTGCTGTTGTGTGCTGGGGCAGCAGGCTGAGGGTAGCAGACACCAACAAAATCAACAAACTTATTCGTAAGGCCAGTGATGTTGTGGGGGTGGAACTGGACTCTCTTAGACGGTGGTGTCTGAAAAGAGGATGCTGTCCAAGTTGCATGCCATCTTGGACAATGTCTTCCATCCACTCAATAATGTACTGGTTAGGCACAGGAGTACATTCAGCCAGAGACTCATTCCACCGAGATGTAACACTGAGCATCATAGGAAGTCATTCCTACTTGTGGCCATCAAACTTTACAACATTAGCATTGCCATCTGATTCTGTCAAAGTAATCAATGATGTTATAAGGACAAATGTCAAAATTCTATAGTTTGCAATTAAGTTTAAACAAAAAATTTGCTTGTTAACTGCTCTCCGTTTATCCATTCTATTCTCTATGTTAAATACTTTGGAGCAAGAAATTATGTGAACAACATAATTTCACATAATGTTTTATTTCATTCAGTTTCAAAAACATTCCTTATTCTTAAAAGTCTTGTAATGGGTTTTACACTGTTTGCAGAAAGAACCACAGTCTACAAATAAGTGAATCCAAATGAATCAAGGACTAGTGGAAGTAGACAGATCAATTGCCTTTGTTCTTGCTGTGAGGTCAAAGGAATGAAGGCTGCCATTTGTGAAGCTGCTTTTCATCCTCCATTTTGTGAACTGCATTTGCTTGGCTGAATTAGTATTTTAAAGTAGACACAATGATGCTCCAGGTAATCTCCTGGACTAGAAATCAATTCCAAATAAGAAAATATTTGTCAGTTGTTCCTTAGTTAGATATAACATACAGGTTTGGGAATGTTGAGGTTTGTGTCTTCCCTGAGAGTTTCAAGCTAGTTACTAGTTTGGTAACTGGTTTGGAACAAGGAGCCATGAAATTATCAGTTGTCACTTGCAGAAGAAAAACAATAAATGGATGCTGCCTTGAACCAGAGCCAATAGGAATGTATTATAGATCAGTTAAATGATCCAGGGCCAATAACACTGAAGTGCAACTTTTGAACTAATAAGGAATGAATACAAAAGCAGAGGCTTTCAAATGCAAAAATAGCAATAACTTTGAAGACTAACCATTACAGATACAAGTATGAACAACCCTACGTAGAACACGTGAGGAGTGGATCAGGACTATGAGGAACACCTGGCCAGCGTAGACTCCTTTGACCGGGTATTACCTTTTCTATTCTTTGACTCTTCAGGAGAGTTAGGGAAACATGATATGTGCATGCAGGTACTTAGTGTCTGAATTCACATACTTGCTAGTTTAGAAAATAAGGTACTTGTCAGTAATCTCAGATTTTCTCTGTACCTTTCTGATCATTGTTACTAAGGCCTGATCTTTGTAGCAGTATTATGGTGTATTAACCTTGGTACTAACATTACTCTGGTGTTGACATTTGACATTTAAGCAAATGGCACTGCTGTCCATCATTGTGATTCAGAGTCAGTACCATGAATTTGAAATGCTTTGTCTGATATTTATAGGCTTTTATACTTTGTCACTTCATTACCTGATCCAGGTTTGTTTAAATGGACACGTCACTTCTTGAGTTTATTTTCACTCTTGAGAAATTAAACTGAACATCAAGACTAGATTGGTCAAAAGTAGATCAAAGCCTGAGTAGTAGCAAAATTCATCTCAAACTCTATTCAGTGACTATTTTCAGTGACTAAGGATTATTGGCCAAACTTTTCCTGGCATTTGATTCAAACTGAAATTTCCCCAGGCTTCAGAGTTTCATTAAAAATACATCTATTATAAATCCCATTTTAGATGTAATTTTGGAGGAAGATTTTGTTTAACACTGCAGTACAAATTTATCCCTCTTAGAAAATGCCCTTCCTGAATCCTCTTTTAAGGGTTGTAAGGTTGTCTAAGTGATTCACATGGAGGAAATACTGAATGAAGTGCAACTTGATGCAGTGAAAAACTCAGCACTGTTACTCAACAACCTTTTACATTCTGACAGTAAAGTTAGTAACAAAAGCCACGCCATGGAAGTTAGAAATAGCTCCAATATTGTGCTGGCCTACCTGAAATATGCATTTTCATAGCAGGAGAATTCTAAATGATGAATATAGGCTTCCCTGTGTCATCTAAAAAATAATCCCAGAGCCATATTTTCACCAAGCAAGCAGACCAAATTCTGCAAAGAAAAGAAGTTTGGATTTTATAGCAATAATTTTGCATTGTACCGGAATGCATACAATTTGAAGATGACACTCATTCAGCTGGGGTCAGCAATGGTTTCCATTTATTTTCCGGATGAACATATTTGATTTCACCTTCTCAGCATAGCCTTCTATTCACTTTTCAACTATTTGCTTTTTCAGCTGGTCCTTCAGTGTACCCTTGCTGCTGGCATCATCCACTCCTTCTGATGCTCTACTTCACATTCTGGCTGCAGTTACACCATCAGCTACAGTAACAAGCAGAATCAGCAAATGCCCCCCCCAGACTTGCCTCAACTTGGCATTTTATCAGCACCCCCACCTGAGGCCTACCCATCAGCCAGAACTGGTGTCCCTGGGGATCAATGAGCCATAAAAAGTATCAAGAATTGTTAGACAATTCACATGAAAAATCCCAATGATCTGATTGATTTCACAGTATATTCAGCTAGGTAGCTTATTAACCAATGGAACAGCATTATGCTAATTGCCAAAACTAATAATATACTGATTGTACAATTTCTACTGGTGGAGACAGGATCGGGCCTGGAAGGTACAGAAAAAGCCCCCTTGCTTTAATTGAAATCATCAGGAAAGCAAAACGTTTCTTATAGCAAAGCAAGTAGGAAACTTATTCATTCCATTTCACCTTGATCTGAACTGCATACATCTCAAAATGCTTGGATTAAGCTTTTTTTTTTTGAAAAGTTTCAAAGCATTGTTGGAATTGATAATCATTGGAGTCAAACCTTTTGGAAACATAAATTCAGAGAACTAACACTACCTGCCCATTGCATCCAGCTTAGACACAGCAACAAAATATTTCAAACACAGAAATGGCAAATGATCAACACCTATTATCCTCTCTAGTGCTGATGTACTTGTCATTAGTTTCAGTATGTGGTTCGATTGAATAAGATTTGGAACTTGAGCAGCAAGCTCTTCATTTTAATTTGCACCATTAAACTAATCTTATTAATCTAGCTTTAAATTATAACTGGCAAAACCTGTACATGAATAAATCCTCTTGAAATTAGATCCAACGTTAGAATGAGATATGGACAATCAAACCAGGGAAGCATAACAGATTCAATGAATGTTCCAGAAAACTCATGTAACATATGCTGATTAGTCAGCATAGCATAAAGTATATAATAAAATATAATTAATTTTTTTCATACTTTTGCAAAATCTGTTGGGATCCATGTTTAAAGCAATTGTCATCTAAATTCTTTTTACTTCACTTCCAAAGCTTGAATGCAATACAGATAAGAAAGATGCAAATGCATACCCATACCCTGGATTTTATTCTAATAGTTCAACTGATACAAAGTTAAATTATATAATTCATATTTTAATTTTTGTACGAAAATGGAAAAGCAAAATTGTGAGAGTTCTAGTAAATTCTACTTACTAAAATAGTTACAGGACACAAGAACTTTGAAGGGCATTCATTGCAACTCTAACAGTAACAAAGTCTTATGACATTGGTACTTACATCACACATACACACATCTCTGAACTACATTCAAGTACATCACAAACACAATATACTCTGCAGATGCTGGACATCCAAAGCAACACATGAAATGCTGGAGGAATTCAGCAGGTCAGACAGTATCCATGAAAACAATAAATAGCTGACATTTCGGGCCAACTTCCTTCATTCAGTCCTGATGAAGGGTCTTGGCCTGAATCATTGAATGTCTTTTCCCCTACATAGACGCTGCCTGACCTGCTGAGTTTTGCTAGCATTTTGTGTGTGGTTGTTTCAAGTATATCATAACACTTTCACTCTTTTAAGGAAATCTGGTAAATGTTTCATCAGAGATCCTGTCTGTTAACCGACTTCCTTAACTAATTGTCCTCCTCTATCTGTGCTTGTCTCCAGTCTTGCAATTGTTCCTGGAACTCTGCAGCTTCCAGATTTAATTCATGGATATCTTGTGATTCTTTTTGTCAAAGTCAGAAATAGATTCATCCACAAACATTATTTCAGTGATAACAGATATGTCTCTTTGTGTTTCTACACAGTTTTTGATACAAACTAAATGCCCTTTTGGACTTCAGGTTATGTGCTTGAGGAAGTGTGATAGAAGAAGAGATTCTCACAGCATCTACAGTAAGAAACATCTAACTGAATAATAGAATCACCAAGGCAGACAAAGTCAAGGGTGAAGTTCTGGAAGATTGGATAAGCCTAAGTGAATACTTGATGATCAGCGTGGATTTGGAAGGTAAAAGGGCTGCTTCTCAAAGATCCTGTCTCTCACTGCCCCTTTGCTGTGATCTCTGCTGCTCTCCAATGCTTTGACCACGTGCTTACCCAGACCCGCTACTACAGCCATGTATCCTTTCTGGGAATGTGTCTTCACCACCAACTTACACCACACGGTTTCCAGATTTGTTTTCAGGCTTCTCGATTTGGATCGTCTGAGGATCCCAGGTACTCACATTCAACTGACTGTTCCTCCCACCGCGTTCTACGCACCATGCTTTCCGCCATGAAGTGGTACCTGGTATCCCTATCACAGTCATTTCCACAACTCCGGGATTCTCTCTCTGCCGCCTGTGATGGAACTGTACACTACTTTATGCTCCGCCGGATCTAGGCTTTCAATTGCCGGTTCTTTCTCACATCCTGCAAGGATTGGAAGATCGCCAGTCTAGAGACCACAGAACCTGCTGACTCCTACACTGGCAGGTTCAGATGTCTCCAGACGCTGCTGATCTCAACAGCTCTAACAATCCCGAACGGACTCAAAACACAGACTCTACCACCATCAATGAGGGTTCCAATGACCTCAGACACCTCCAAAGTGCCAATTGTGCAACCTCCAACTCCAACTCCAGTCTTGAACTCCAGATGGGGTCTTCACATGCTGCTGCTGGGGCCCCCATCTCCCCTTCTCCCACCACCACTCCACAATCCTATCTCTCTCAGGTCCCACCTTCACTGCCTGGGTCCTCGGAGACTCTATCTTCCTCTGATCCCAACATCCCTGAACACTCCAAACCTCCCTTCTCCTGAGTCACCGTTCCCCCCTCTGATCCCAGCTCTCATCCATGCTAGGTCTCCAACATTCCCTCTGACCTTCACCTCTCTGAGACAGGACTTTCTGTCACCAGTAAGGGCCTCACTTTTGTACTCCTGCCCACACCTCAGAGAGTTCTGCGCTCGCCACGACACTGAGCTCTTCTTCCACCTCCTCAGTCTCTGAGTCTATTTCTTTGGCAAGGACTCCCCACCTTGCACCAATCACCCCTTATCCCGTCTTCAACCCTCCTCCTCTTCCTGGACAATCCACCCTGGTCTTATGCCTGCTTTGGACCTTTTCATTGCTAACTGCTGACGGGACATTAATCATCTGGACATCCTCTCTCCAATTCCAACCTCACTCCTTCTGAACACTCAGTTCTCCTCTCCCATCACACCAATTCTAACTTCAACATCAAACCCACAGATAAGGGAGGTGCTGTACTAGTCTGGTGTACTGACTTCTTCCTTGCTGAGGCCCAACACCAACTCTCAGACACCTCCTCTTACCCCTCAAACAGGACCCCACTAAGAATCACCAAGCCATTGTCTCCCATAACATCACCAATCTTATTGACTCTGGAGATTTCCCATCCACTGCCACCATCCTCATAGTTCCCACACCCGCCCCTCTTGTTTCTACCTCCTTCCCAAAATCCACAAACCTGCTTGTCCAGGTAGACCCATTGTTTCAGCTTGTCCCTGCCCCACCAAACTCATATCGGCATACCTCAACTCAGTTTTATCCTTCCCGGTTCAGTCCCTTCCTACCTCCATCTGTGACACCTCACATTCAAGGATTTCAGGCTCCTTGGCCCCCGTCATCTTGTTTTTACTATGGCTGTCCAATCCCTATACACCTTCATCTCCCACCAGGAAGGCCTCAAAGCTCTCCATTTCTTTCTGGACACCAGACCCAACCAATTCCTCTCCACCATCAGTCTCCTCCACCTAGCAGAATGTCCTCACTCTAAATAATTTCTCCTTTGGGTCCTCCCACTTTCTTCAAACAAAAGCCATGGGAATTCACATGGCTCCCAGCTATGCCTGTCTGTTTGTCGGCTACGTGGAACAGTCAATGTTGCAAGCCTGTACTGGTGACCATTCAGCACTTTTCCTATGCTACATTGATGACTGCATTGGTGCTGTTGCCCGCACCCGTGCTGAGCTTGTCGATTTCATCCAATTTGCCTCCAACTTCCACCCGGCCCTCAAATTCACCTGATCAGTTTCTGACACTTCCCTTCCTTTTCTCAATATCACTGTCTCTATCTCCGGAGACAGCTTATCCACCAATGTCTATTATAAACCAACGGACTCTCACAGCTCACACAAAATGCTGGTGGAACACAGCAGGCCAGGCAGCATCTATAAGGAGAAGCACTGTCGACGTTTCGGGCCGAGACCCTTCGTCAGGAGTCCTGACGAAACGTCGACAGTGCTTCTCCTTATAGATGCTGCCTGGCCTGCTGTGTTCCACCAGCACTTTGTGTGTGTTGTTTGAATTTCCAGCATCTGCAGATTTCCTCGTGTGTGGACTCTCACAGCTACCTGGACTATACCATATCCCACCCTGCTACTTGTAAAAAATGCCATCCCCTTCTTTCGTTTCCTCCATCTCCGCTGCATCTGCTCTCAGGATGAGGCTTTTCATTCTAGAATGAAGGAAATGTCCTCCTTTTTCATAGAAAGAGGCTTCCCTTCCTCCACCATCTATGTTACCCTCAACTGCATCTCTTCCATTTCACGCACTTCTACTCTTACCCCATACTCCCGCCACACTACTGAGGTAGGTTCCTCTTGTCCGCACCTACCACCCCACCAGCCTCCGCGTCCAGCACGTAATTTTATGAAACTTCTTCCACCTCCAACTAGAGTCCCACCACCAAACACGTCTTTCCCTCCCCACTCCTCACGTTCTGCTTTATGCAGGGATCGGTTCCTACGTGACTCCCTCATCCATTCGTCCCTCACCACTGATCTCCCACCTGGCACTTATCCTTGCAAGCAGAACAAGTGCATCACCTGCCCTTACACCTCCTCCCTCACTACCATTTAGGGCCACAAACAGTCCTTCCAGGTGAGGTGACACTTCACCTGTGAATCTGTTGTGGTCATTTACTGTGTTTGGAGCTCCTGGTGTGGCCTCTTGTATATCGGTGCGACCCAACGTAGATTGGGACTCTACTTCAACGAGCATCTATGCTCCATCCACCAGAGCAAGCAAGATCTCCCAGTGTTCACCCAATTTAACTCCACTTTCCATTCCCATTACGATATGTCTATCCATGGCCTCCTCCACTGTCGGGATAAGGCCATATTTAGGTTGGAGGAACAACACCTTATATTCCGTTTGGGTAGCCTCCCACCTGATGGCATGAACATCAATTTCTCGAACTTCCAGTAATGCCCCCTAACCCCCCCCCCACCCCTTCATTTCCCATTCCCTTGTCCTTCTCTCATGTTATCTCCTTGCCTGCCCATCGCCTCCCTCTGATGTTCCTCTCTCCCCACCCCTTTCTTCTTCCTTCCATGGCCTTCTGTCTCTTTTACCAATCCAACTTCCTAGCTTTTTGCTTCATCCTTCCCCCTCTAAGTCTCACCTATCACCTGGCGCTTCTCTCTCCCTCTCCCCCATCTTTCAAATCTACTCCTCAGCTTTTTTTCTACAGACCTGCTGAAGGTTTTCAGCCCAGAAGGTTGACTGTATTTTTTTCCGTAGATGCCGTCTGCCCTGCTGAGTTCCTACAGCATTTTGTGTGTGTTGCTCCTATTTTTAAATCTTATATTCATTCACCAATTTGGTGACTTTAACTGTCTTACTTAAAATTGATTCCCTCTTCCTAACACGTTGCACTTTGCTTCATTTTCTGCCACTCTACTCTTCCTTCTAAGTTACACTATTCCAGCTCAATCTTGCTTGAGGACAACAATGTATTAACAACTCTATTAGAGGGCAAAAATACTATAGGATATAGAACTGAACAGCATTTAATCTATCATCAGTTCCACAAAAAAAAAGGATCACTCTTGAAACATGGTTCTTTAATGTTGATTTAACACATAAATAGGTCTCTGTAATGCCCACTGGAGGAAGGCTAATACAAAGGAATGAATGGAAGTTTGTTCCCAGTATATCACAGGTGGGGAGCCTTTGGTTTAGCGGTTAGTGTAATGCTAGTGGAGCTTCAGCGACCTGGGTTCAGACCTGCTGCTGTCTGTCTGTAAGCTCATATGTTTCCCAGTGACTGCATGGCCTTCCTCTGACTTCTCCAGGTTTCTGCCACATTCTAAAGACAGGTGGACAGGTAGACTAATTGATCAAATGGGGTTAATTGGAGGATGTTGTCTCGTTGAACCAGAAGGGCCCTTATCACATTGTATCTCTAAATAAAATAAGATTCTTAAATTAATGCAAAATGAAGTGATGTCCCTTACTGGGCGTTAACTCAGCTAATATTTTATGTGTTTCAAGGACCCAAAGTAACTTGTAATAGCCTATTATCCTGCAGATCAAGAAAGGGAAGGCTGGAGCCGTTTGCATATCTAGGGATTTCAAGGTGAGCATCAACCCTGTGCTGTGTACTGTGTAGTATCCGCTGCCATGAATAAAAGACATTTTTGCATCTTTGGCAGATGGGGAGAGGTTTTCAAAGATTGACTTGTCACAAGCCTATTTGCAAATGGAGATTGAGGAGTCAATCAGCAAGCTCCTCACAATCCACATTCACAAGGGACCATTCCAGTGTAATCATTTCATCTTTGGCGTTGCATCAGCTCCAGCAATTTGGCAAAGAACAATGGACCAAGTGCTCCAAGATACCCCTGGAACACAATGCTACTTTGATGACTTCATTGTGAATTGGCAAAAATGATGACAGGCACCTCCAGAACCTTGGTAAAGTGCTCACCAGGCTGAGTGTGCATGGTCTGCATAGAAAGAGAGACAACTGTGAGTGTTTCAAGAATGAAATCTCATATTGTGGACATGCCATTGACAAGCCTGGCTTACGTAACCTGCATGGGAAGACTGAAGCAGTGCTACAGGCACCCATTCTGGAAAATGTGTCACAACTCCACCTATACTTGGGCCAGGTAAATTACTACCACCAGTTTCTCCCAAACGTTACTACAGTGCTGCATCCATTGAATGTGCAATTACATACAGAAGCAAAGCAGGAATGGTCAGAAAGATGTGAAAATGCATTCAAGGAAACAGAGACTAGTAACAACAAATGAACTGCTCACCCATTATGTCCCATCCCTGCCCATAAAACTAGCGTGCAATGCATCCTTTTATGGCTTTGGAGCCATTTTGCCACATATTATGAAAGATGGATCTGAATGTCCAATTGTATTTGCTTCAAGATCACTGATGAGCACAGAACACAACTACACACAGATTGACTGAGAGGTTCTTAGTCTAGCATGGGGAGTAAAGGAGTTCCACCACTACCTCTATGGACAAAAGTTTATGCGAGTGACAGATCACCAGCCCCACTGTGTCAATTTTCAATCCCGAGATAGAATTCCATTGATGCTTGTCACCTGGTTAAAACGTTGGGCGTTATTTCTAGGAACCCACTCTTGTGACATAGAGTTCAAGGGTACTAAATGACACAACAACACTGATGGCTTGTCACATCTTCCACTGCTGGCAACTGAAGAAAAAAAGTCTTCATACTGCATTGGTGGACCAGTTGCCAGTAACAAATTCTGAAATCCAAAGGGAAACAAGGAATGACCCAACATTGTCAAAAGTCCATGAAATCACCTTGCAAGGATGGCCAGCTCTTGGTAACGCTATTCTTCCAAAATTTACAGTGAGATGAGACCAACTGTCTGTACATCAAAGAACACTTTGTAGATTTCATGTTGTGGTTCCCTCTAAATTGCACACCAGAGTGTTAGAAAATCTGCATGAAGGACAGCTGGGTACAGTCAAGCTGAAGAGTCTCAGGCGGAGTTATGTGTGGTGGCTGGGAATAGATGAACAGATTGAAAACTTGGTAAAAAGCTGTTCGGGGTGCCAAAAAGTTCAAAAATGCATCCCCAAAGTTACTGTTACACCTGTGGGAGTGGCTGTCTTCACCATGGCAAAGAGTACATACTGACTTTGCTGGACCATTCATGGACTCCATGCTTCTGATTGCTGTGGATGCTCATTTGAAGTAGCCTGAGGTTACACTAATGAAGTCAACCACCACAGCAAAGACTGTCTCCACTCTGAGGACTGTCTTCACCAGAAATGGTTTACCAGAACAAATTGTGAGTGACAATGGACCACAATACATGTCAGAAGATTTCCAACTGTTCATGAAGAAAAATGGCATCAGATATTTCAAGTCAACTCCTCACCACCCAGCAATGAATGGGTTAGCTGAAAGGTTTATCCAAACCTTCAAGAGCTCATTAAAGCAATGGACAAGGAAGAATTTCCTCTACAGCACAGCGTGGGCAACTTCCTTTTTGTGTATCAGAACTCTGTTCATGTGACGACAAATCAAACATCTGAAATGCTGATCATGAGCAGGAATCTAAGATCTCGCACAGACCTATGGAGGGAAGTGCAGAATGAACATTTCAACCAGTTGCCAAGTGAAGCAGTAAGGAGCTTCGAGATTGGACAGGAAGTCCTTGCACATGATTACTGAGAAGAAAAGTAGACACAGGGTAGGATAGCTACAAGAACTGGACCACTGATGTACACAGTGGATGTTGGAGATTACACATGGAGATGGAATGTGGACCAGATACAGGATGCTCAACTGAAGAACACACCTGAGTCGACTACATCCAACAAGACGGACATAATACAGTCACTGGACTTCCTTCTCAGTGATGATGTCACCGAGAGCAACAAGACACCTACCAAACTTGATGCCTCTCCACAGGTCCAGAGGTGCTATCCTGAAAGAAACAGAGCGCCACCCAAAAGACTGAATCTTTAGATCTGTGAAGTGAGTTATGGACTGTTACTTTGAAAGCATGTTTATTTGGAATATGGGTTTATGAAAGGGAATTTGAATGTTTTGTACATACATAGTTTTATGTTCCATTAATCTAAAGGGGGAGGAAGTGAAATATATGGATCTATTTCTTTCAGAGCAATGAAACCACCTGCCCTTAGCACTACATATAGATCTATTGTCTGTGCATGTGCATTGTTTTCTCTCTCTCTCTCGCCACAATGTGGATACACCAGTTAAAGCTATCCCCCCAAGCGTGCTTTTATTTAATCAATATGTAGTGTGCACAGACACAGCAAGTATGTTCTGCTGTTCTTGCCTGCCTTGAATGTCGAAATTATTTTCTGAGTGTGTGTCAATGAGACTAGGGAAATGATTATTCTTTGTTATCAACGATCAATATGTCTCATTGATATAGTTGTACTGATGTCCTAGATGATATTGTTCTGCATCACAGTCAGCTTTCTCCAACTTTTCATTAATATTTAACTAATACACAGAAGTCATCTCAATGGGCACGACATCAGTGACTCTGGTGTACTTGACAAGAATCGTGTTTACAGTTCTTTTCCAGAGAATATTAGATGAATATTCCCAATTACAATGTCTATCTATGGACCTGCTTCAGTAACATATTGAGTCATATTGCAGCTATAAGCTTCTTAAACCACTCTCAATTTTCCTGTGAGAACACAATAAAAATAAACCCTAACATTGCAAGATGCTTCAACAGTGACTGTTTGCACCGGTTTATTTGAATGTGCCCAAATTTACAGTAAGTTCAAGTTCAAGCTTATTGTCAGCTGACTGTATATACAACCAAACAGAACAGTGCTCCTCTGGAGTACAGTGCATCCACTCAACATATATCACACACACCAAAATATTATACTATAAATAGGTCAATAAAATCTAATTCAGATACTCCTAGAACTGATGTTCCTTCCTGACAGTAGTCAGTCAAAGAGATTGTGGGATGAATGCTAAGAATTATCAACAATGCTTTCGGCCCTTCGTCTGCAGAACTCCCAGTAAATGTCACAAATGGGCGGAAAGACCCATCGTCATCGCAGTGGTTTTCACTGTAGCGTCTTGCAGCCGGATCCCCTGCAGCTTCCGTACCAGACAATGATGCAGCCAGTCACTACACTCTCGACAGTGCTCCCGTAGAAAGATGCTAGAATAGGGACGGTATCCTTGCGTGGTTCAGTCTGATCAGAAAATGTAGATATGACTGTGTCTTCTTGAGTAGTGCTGTATTATCCCAAACAGCGGAGGCAGAACCACCTCTACAAATGAAATATTCACAGCTTTTTATGATGCTACCAAGTCCAGTAGTGTGCAACCTACCTAGCAATATAACAGGAACATAAGAAATGGGAACAGGAGTAGGCCATCTGGCCCATCGAGCCAGCTCCACCATTCAATAAGATCCTGACTGATCTGGCCATGGACCCATCTCCACCTACCTGCCTTTGCCCCATAGCTCTTAATTCCCCTACTATGCAAAATTCTATCCAACCTTGTCTTAAATATATTTACTGAGGAAGCCTCCACTGCTTCATTGGGCAGAAAATTCCACAGATTCACCACCCTCTGGGAGAACTAGTACCTCCTCATCTCCATCCTAAAAATAGTTCCCGAATCTTGTGGCTATGTCCTCTAGTTCTAGTCTTACATACCAGTGGAAACAACTTTCCTGCCTGTATCTTATTTATCCCTTTAATAATTTTATATGTTTCTATAAGATCTTCTCTCATTCTTCTGAATTCCAGTGAGCACGGTCCCAGGCAACTCAATCTCTCCTCATAGACTAACTCCCTCATCTCTGGAATCAACCTGATAAACCTCCTCTGCACTGCCTCCAAAGCCAGTGTATCATTCTTCAAGTAAGGAAACCAGAACTATATGCAGCACTCCAGGTTCTGCCTCTCCAGTACCCTGTACAGTTGCAGCATAACCTCCCTGCTCTTAAATTCAATCCCTCTAGCAATGAAGGCCAACATTCCATTTGCCTTCTTGATAGCCTGCTGCACCTGCAAACCAAACTTTTGTGATTCATGCACAAGCACTCCCAAATCCCTCAGCACAGCAGTAAGCTGCAATTTTTTTATCATTTAAATAATAATCTGTTCTTTCACTTTTCCTACCAAAGTGGATAACCTCTCATATACCAACATGGTGCTCCATCTGCAAGATCCTTGCCCACTCATTTAACCTATCTATATCTCTCTGCAGACTCTCCGTATCTTCTGCACAATTTTCTTTTCCACTCAATTTAGTATCCTCAGCAAACTAAGATACACTACACTCAGCCCCCTCTTACCGATTGTTAATGTATATCGTGAATAGTTGCGGGCCCAGCACCAACCACTACAGCATACCACTCACCACTGATTGCCAACAAGAGTAACACCCATGTATCCTAACTGTCTGGTTTCTATTAGTTAACCAATCCTCTATCCATGTTAATACATCACCTCCTAATCTATATATCCTTATCTAATGCATAAGTCTTTTATGTGGCACCTTATCAAACGCCTTCTGGAAATCAAAGTACTGTAAATAATGTCTATCTGTTCCCCTTTATCCACTGTACTTGTCATATCCTCAAAGATCTTCAGTAAGTTTGCCAAACAGGACCTGCCCTTGCTGAATCCATGTTGTGTCTGCCTGATGAATCCATTTCTTTCCAAATGCCTCACTATTTCTTATTTAATGACAGCCTCAAGCATTTTCCCAACTACAGATGTTGAACTAACTGGCCTATAGTTACCTGCCTTTTGCCTACTTCCTTTTTTGAACAGTGGCATGACATTCACTGTCTTCCAATCTGCTGGGACCTATTCCAACTTCAAGAGAATTTTGGTAAATCATCACCAAAGCTTCTGCTGTAACTTCTGCTATTTCTTTCAGTATCCTGGGATGAATTCCATCAGGACCAGGAGACTTATCTATCTTCAGGCCCGCAAGTTTTCTCAACACTATCTCTTTAGTGATAGCTATTGTATCAAGGTCCCCACCTCCCATCACATCCATAACATTTCTCTTTGTCACGTAGATGCGTCCTTCACCGTAAACCCCAACACAAAATAGTCGTTCAAAGCCTCGGCCATTTCCTCATTACCCAATATCAATTCCCCCTTCTCACCCTCCAAGGGACCTACATTCACTTTAGCCATTCTTTTCCACTTTATATAATTATAAAAACTTTTACTTATCCATTTTTATATTTTGTGCTAGTTTATTTTCATTTCCCTTTCTTTATTGCTCGCTTAGTGGTACTTTGTTGCTTTTCAAAGTTTTCCCAATCTTCCAGTTTCTCACTATTCTTGGTGACTTTGTATGCATGATCTTTTAGTTTGATGCCTTCTTTAATTACCCTAGCTATCCAAGGTTGGCTCTCCCCACTCTCACTGCCCTTGCTTTTAACTGGAATATACTTTTGTTGAGCACTATGAAAAATCTCTTTGAAAGTCTTCCACTGTTCCTCAACAGTCCAACCATATGGCCTTTCTTCCCAGTCTACACTGGCAAAATCCTCCCTCATCCCATTGTAGTCTCCATTGCTTAGGCATAATACACTGGCTTTAGATTGGGCTATTGCACCCTCCATTTGTATGAGAAATTCAGTCATATTGTGATAACTGTTTCCAAGATGATCCCTAACTAAAAGATCACTAATTTTACTTGTCTCATTGCACAGGACCAGGTCTAAGATAGCACATTCCCTTGTAGGTTCAGTAACATGCTGTTCAATAAAACCATAATGGATGCATTCTGTGAAGTCTTCCTCAATGCTGCCTCGACCAGCTTGATTCACCCAATCTATGTGCAAGTTAAAGTCCCCCATGATAACTGCTATTCCATTCTCGCATGCCTCAAATATTTCTCAGATAATAACTGTAATGTTATTATTCGGTGTTCGATAGACAACTCCCACCAGTGATTTTTTTCCCCTTTCCTATTCCTAATCTCTTCCCAGATTGATTCAGCATTCTGCTCCTTAGATCTTATATCGTCTCTCACTATCACCCTGATCTCATCTTTAATTAAGAGTGCTACCTAACCTCCCTTATCTTCCTGCCTATCCTTCCGTATTACTTGATATCCCTGGTTATTTAATTTTCAATCCTCTCCACCCTGCAACCACTTCTCTGTAATGGTCACTAAATCATACTCCTTTGTACTGATTTGAGCCACAAGTTCACTGACCTTGTTTCAAATACTACAGACACTCAAATAAAGTGCCCTTATACTCATTGTGCTTTTAAAATCTTGTAACCTTTTACTCTTTTGCACTTGACTTTTCTACACTCCACTCTTCCTTTTCTCTTTTTTAAACATAGAAACATAGAAAACCCACAGCACAATACAGGTCCTTCGGCCTACAAAGTTGTGCCAAACACGTCCCTACCATAGAAATTACTAGGCTTACCCATAACCCTCTATTTTTCTAAGCTCCATGTACCTATCCAAAAGTCTCTTAAAAGACCCTATTGTATCCACCTTCACCACTGTTGCCGGCAGCCCATTCCACGCACTCACCATTCTCTGAGTAAAAAACTTACCCCTGACATCTCCTCTGTACCCACTCCCCAGCACCTTAAACCTATGTCCTCTTGTGGCAACTATTTCAGCCCTGGGAAAAAGCCTCTGACTATCCACACAATCAATGCCTCTCTCATCTTATACACCTATTTTTTATCTTTTGTTTTTCTTTATCTTTATCCACACTTTCCTTTTTTACTTTATCCATACTTCTCCAATCTGTTGAACACACCCACTTACTATTTAGTTTAAAACTCCATCCACAGCCCTAGTCATGCAATTCACTAGGATCCAGGTCCCCATCATGGTTCAGGTGGAGCCCATCCCATTGGTACAGCTCCTTCCTTCCTCAACACTGGTGCCAATTTCCCATGAATTCAAACCCACTTCTCTCACATCAATCCTTGACCCACGCATTTAACTCTCTAATCTTCTTGACCCTATGCCAATTTGCACGTGGCACATGGGAAGCAGGAGATGAAATTCAGCTCCTCGTGCCTGCTGCATTATTCAATAATATTGTGGCTGAGGTACTGCATTCTGACATTTTACTGCACTGACCCTACATACTTTAATTGCCTTTATATCTAAAATTCTATCAGTATAAAGGGAATTATAGGATGTGGGTTTAGTACAATAATACACTTGATTACAGAACCTCATTAAACTCAAAGTCAAGTTTAATGTTATATATATACACAAGTACATATAGTGTATGCACAGGTGCAATGAAAATCTTACTTGCAGCAGTATCATAGTCACAAACACCGTACAAAGAGCATTTCACTGTACAAGAAATACCTAAGCTTAAATGATGTGCAATTTTTACAAGAAAGAACACAATTAAAACAAAAAAAATCAATTTTAGTGTAAAGTGACCAAAGTGGTTGTGGTATGCTAAATTGCAGTGATAAGGTTTTGCTGGGTTGTTCAAGAGCCAAATGATCGCAAGAAAGTAGCTGTTCTTGAACCTGGTGGAGTGGAAATTCAGTATTCTGCATCTCCAAGATGCAAATCATGGGGACTTTTGGTGATTGATGGTGCCTTCCTGATGTAGTGCCTCCTGCAGATACAAATGACAGAGAAGAAGGCTCTACCTGTGTTATTCAGAGTTCACTACTCTCTACAACTTCTTCTCTTCCTACACATTTAGATCATAGAGTATGTAAGGCACAGCACAGCCCCTTTGGCCAACGATATTGTGCTGACATATAACCTACTCAAGATCAATCTTAGCTTTCCCTCCTATATAGTCCTCTGTTTTCCATCATCCATCTGTCTACTAAGAGTTTCTTAAATGCCTCTAATGTATCTGCCTCTACCACCATCCATGGCAGGGTATTCAATGCACCCAACATCACTATGTAAAGAACTTACTGCTGACATCCCCCCTATACTTTCCACTAATCACCTTAAAATTAAGCCCCCATGTATTAGCCATTTCTACCCTGGGAAAAGTTCTCTGACAATCCACTCTATATATATGGCTCTTATCATATTGTACACTTCTATTAAGTCACTGCTGACCCCCCTTCCCCTCCGAAGAGAAAAGCCCTAGATCACTCAATCTTTCCTCATAAGGCATGCCCTTATATCCAGGGAGGACCCAAGTAAGTGTCCTCTGCACCCTCTCTAAAGCTTCCACATCCTTCCTATACTGAGGGGACCTGAACTTGAACACAATATTCTAAGTACAATCTAACCAGAGTTTTATAGAGCTGCAGTATTACCTCACTGCTCTTGAATTCAGTCCTCCAACTAATGATGGCCAATACACCATATACTTTCTTAACAACTCTAACGACTTGCACAACAACTTTGAGGGATCATTGGACATGGACTCCAGGATTCCTCTGTTCCTCCACTCTGCCAAGAATCCTGCCATTAATCCTGTATTCTGCCTTCAAATTTGACCTTCCAAAGTGAATTACCTCATACTTTTCCTGCAAGGTAGGGGGAGGGGACTCCAAGCTAGGCTGAAATGCACAGGGATGAGGCCTCCTCTACCCAGCGTCTTCTTGGCAAATGTGCAGTCGCTGGAGAACAAAATTAAGGACCTGAGGGCAAGATTACTGCATTAGAGATAAATGGAGGACTGTTCTACTGTATGTTTGATTGAAATTTAGCTTTCTCCAGACGCGCCAGATATAGTGATCAAACCTGAAGGCTTCTCAATTTACAAAATGGACCAAGTTGCTGATCTGGGAAAGGCAAAAGGAGGAGGTATGGGTTTTATGATAAATTCTCATTGGTGGTCCGATGTGGCAGTTTTGTCAAGTTCATGTTCCCCCCGACTTGGAAACCTAATGGTCAAATGCCATCCATTCTATTTACCTAGGGAGTTCTCATCTGTGATCCTGACTGCAGTTTACATAACACCAGCGGCTGACTAAAATAAAGTGCTCATGATACTGCATGATTCCATCTCCAAACAAGTAACAGTCCATCCCAACGAATTTCAAATCATAGTCGGAGATTTCAAGAAAACTCTGCCCAGTTACCATCAGCATACAACTTGCAGCACTAGATGTCCTGACATACTAGACCACTGTATATTAAGATAAGGAATGCTTACCATTCCTTGACCAGATTGCATTTTGGTAAATCAGATCACTTGGCTGTCATCCTGCCTGTATGCGGGCAGTGCCTAAAGAGCAAAGCCCCAGAGATTAGGACAACAAAGAGTTGATCATGGGAGGCAGAGGAAGAGTTTTGGGGTTGCTTTGAGAAGGTGAACTGGGCCATGTACAAGGTATCATCTGTGGATCTGAAAGAATACACCATGGTTGTCATGGACTTTATTAAAACAGTTTGATCTCCAGTAAGCCATCTCACAGGCCAATTGGTAATACCAGACTAAATTTGAATCAAGGAAGGTTGCTCAACAGTTCTGGCAGGGCTTGAATACTATCACCTCTTATTAAGTTGAATCAAGCGACATGGGAAACAGCAGGGCTTCGCTTGCAGATGAGCTCAATACCTTCTATGCTCACTTTGACCATCAAAGCATAGTGGAACCATCACAAGCTCCTACATGCCTGGATGATCTTTTGATATCAGACTCTGAGGCTGACATGCAAGTTGCCTTCAGAGAGGTGAACCTACGAAAATCATCCGGCACAGATGGGTACCTGGCCAAGTACTAAAGATCTGTGCTGATCAACTGGCTGGTGTGTTCACTGAGTTCTTAAACCTCCTGCTTCGGCCGTGTGTGTGGTACCTAGCTGCTTCAAGCAAACTTCAATTAAGCCGGTGCCCAAGAAGAGTGTGACGATCTGCCTCAATGACTATCACCCAGTTGCACTTACCTCCACAGTAATGAAGTGTTTTGAGAGGTTGGTGATAAAACATCAACTACTACCTGAGAAGTGACTTAGATCTGCTTCAATTTGCCTACCAGAGCAAGAGATCCACAGCAGATGTCATCTCAATGTCTGTTTACTCAACCCGGGAAGATCTGGACAGCAAGGATGTTGTTTATCGACTACAGCTCAGCATTCAATGTAATCATCCCTTCAAAGCTAATCATTAAGCTCCAAGACCTTGGTCTCAGTGCCTCCTTCTGCAATTGGATCCTGGATTTCGTCACTTGTAGATCCCAGTCAGCTTAGAGTGGCATCATCATCACCTCTATGATCTTCATCAGCCCAGGTGTACCATGAATCTGGGTGCTTTGCCCCCGGCTCTACTTGCTTTACACGTATGACTGTGTGGCTAAGCAAAGCTCCAATGCCATATTCAAGTAAGATGATGGAACCACTGCTGTGGGCCAAATCAAAGGTGGTGATGAATCAGCATATATGAAGGAGATTGAAAATCTAGCTGACTGGTCACCGAACAATAACCTCTCATTCCATGTCAGCAAGAACAAGGAAGTGATTATAGACTTCAGGAGAAGGAAACCAAAGGTCCATGAGCCAGTTCTGATTGGAGTATCAGAGGTGGAGGGGGTTAGCAACTTTAAATTTCTAGCTGTTACTATTTCAGAAGACCTGTCCTGGACAAAGCATGTGTGTCCATTATGAAGAAAGCACTGCACAGCCTCTACTTCCTGAAGAGTTTGTGAAAATTCGGCATGATATGTAAAACTTGGACAAACTTCTACAGACCTGTGATGGGAAATATATTGACTGGCTGATTCACAGCCAGGCGTGTAAACACCAATGCCCTTGAATGGAAAATCTTGCAAAAAGTAGTATATTTGGCCCATACCATTATGGGTAAAGCCCACCCAACCATTGTGCACATCTATATGAAACACTGTGAAGGTAAAGAGCATCCATTAGTTAGGGAACCCCACCACCCAGGACATGCTGCTGCCATCAGGAATGAGGGACAGGTCCTCAGGATTCACACCACCAGGTTCAGGAACAGTTATTACCCCTCAACCATCAGGCTCTTGAACAAAAGGGGATAACTTCACTCAGCTTCACTTTCCCCATCATTGAAGTGTTCCCACAACCAATGCACTCAATTTCAAGGCCTCTTCAGCTCACATTCTCCATATTGATTGCCATTTATTTATATTAGCATTTGAGCAGTTTTCTGTCTTCTGCACTCTGGCTAAATGCCCTTGTTGGGCAGTCTTTCAATGATTCTGTTATAGTTACTATTCTATAAATTTGTTGACTATGCCCACAAGAAAATGAATCTCAAAGTTGTATATAGTGACAAATATGTACTTTGATAATAAATTTTACTTTGAACTTTGAACTGAATTTTGAACCTGATCTGTCTCTTCTTAGTCAAGCTCTGTATTCTGTCCATGTCCTGTTACAACCTACAATATCTACACTATCCACAGCTCCATAAACTTACATGTCATCTGCAAGCTTACTATTCCGCCCTTCCACTTCCTTATCCAATTCATTTATAAAAATCACAAAGAGCAGTAGTCCCAGAGCACTACTGATCACCGACCTCCAGGCAGAATACACCTCATCTACTACCACCCTCTGACTTTTATGGACAAGCCATTTCTGTTTCCACACAGACAAGTTTCACTGGGTCCCATGCCTCCTGACTTTCTGCATAAACCTACCATGGGGAACCTTATCAAACACCTTACTAAATTCCATATACACCACATCTACTGTTCTATGTTCATCAATGTGTGTTTGGCACATCCTCAAAGAATTTAATTAGGTTCATGGTGCACGAGTTGCATCTCACAAAGGCGTGCTGACTATCCCTAATTAGACTATGCTTCTTCAAATGCTCATAAATCCTGTCTCTGAGAATTCTCTCCAATAATTAGCCCACCATTGAAATAAGACTTATTGGTCTATATTCCCAGGGTTATTCCTACTCCCTTTCTTGAAAAAATGAATAACATTCTCCCTCCCCCAATCATTTAATACTATTCCTGTGGCCAGTGAGAACACAAAGCTGCAGATAGCTGTAGCTCTTCCCTCAATTCCTGTAGTAACCCAGGGTATATCTTGTCTAGCTCCAGGGATTTATCTATCCTGAAGTTTTTCAAAAGGTCCAGCATATTCCCTTCCTTAATGTTGACATGCTCATCTATGCTTCAGTCCCTTTATTGAAAGTATGTCCTTCCTTAGGTAGGAAGATCAGAATGTTATATAATATTGTAGATGTGGTCTCACCTAGGCTTAGAGCAATGCATCTTCATTCTTTTACACTGATCATCTTGCAATAAAGTCCTTTCCATTCTATTTGCTTGCTGAACTGGCAGATGAAGTAACAATGATTTCTGGTTCCTCTGAATACCAATGCCTTTAAATCTGTCAGATTTTAAAAATACCTTCCTATTTTTTCCACTAAAATAGATAATTGCATATTCCATATCATGTTCCTTTTTGTCTTATCATTTTTGTTCTCTCTGCATTCTTACCAAGTATCTAAACTGTCCGTATTATTCTGGTCTTTCTATATAATCCTATCAGCCCATATTGCCAATTATCTTCGTGGTATTAGCAAAGTACTTGATCCTCAGATCCAAATCATTCATATAGATTGCTAACAAATGGACTTTTAGTTTCAATCTATGTGTTATCCCACTAGACACTGCTGCACAAATTCAAAAAATATCCATTTGATTTTTAATCTATTTTTTGCTCATCAACTGATCCTTAATTTATGCTAATTTGAACCCTCAATCCCACATGCACTTATTTTACTTAATATTATCTTATGTGGCAGCTTATCAAAGGCCAAATATATCACTTCACTGAGCTTCCCTTCATTTATTGTGCTAGTTACAACCTTGAAAAACACTGACAGATTTGTCATTCTCCTTCTCACATCAGGCTAATAAGTCTTTAGCTCTTTCTCATATCCTAAATTAGTGTGCTTACATTTACCAATTTTGAATCTGTGGGAACTTTTCTAGCATCTATGAAATTGTGGAAGATGGCAACCAGTGCATATGTTATCTCCATAATGATCTTCTTCAAATTCCCAAGATGCAGGTCATCTGCTTCTGAAGATTTATTGTCTTTGAATCCCACTACATTAGTGGTTTCTATTAATGCTAGTTCTTTGAACTCCTCATTAACACTAGACTTGTGGCTTTCATCTTTTTCTAAGAAGTTTTCAACACCTTCTTCTGTGAATTTTTCTGTCCTCACCTTATCCCAGTATAACTTCCTTTGTCTTAGCCAGTAAAAGATTCACATTAACTTGGGCTAATCATTTCCTTTTTAGATATTCATAGAAGCTCTTATAAACTTTTTACATCTCTCATTGGACAATTCTCATTTCCTTACTAATGCTTTAGTTCTCCTCTGCTGGATTTTGAAATTTCCCCAGTGCTCAGGCTGACTTCTCATTTTTTCAAATCATCATAAGGCTTTTCTTTGATTTCATGCTATCTTTAACTTCTGTTAGTCATAAGGAATGGTGCTTTGTTCTCTTTCCTCTGTACAGTATTTAATGCCAGTACACTGTCAGCAATTGCTTCCCCTTCGAGAATATTATTGGCCATAAAGTTACCTCAATCCTTTACTTATAGGAAGTGAATGATGTTATACATGCCTGTCTATAAAGTCTGCTTGTGTTTGAGCTGCTGTTTTCTTTACTTTCATGTCAAAATGATGCTACAGTAGCCGAATCTGTATGTTGCCACTTTTATTCTCAGTCTGTGCCAATAGTTGCAGACTCATTCCCCCTTCTTTGCTTTACACTCACTATAAGAATCATTTCATGAAGCAATATCAATGATTTCTACTGTCTGGAGTTCTCCCAGACTGCACCTGATCCATGAATCCCACATTTAAATCACTCACTGAGCATACAACTGGGAGAATTAATCTTCACTATTTTAACTTGCAATCATAAAGATTTCTTTCTGAATTTTCCCTCTTTTATTGTTAACTTTTCTGATTTGTGTTGCCAATTATAATGCAGCCTCAGGTGTGCCTTAGGTACTGTTGAAATTGTAGTGAGTTTCTAATGCACTTCAGCACTCATTAGTTTTAAACGCGAGTGTTTATTCTAATTCTAACAAGATCTGGTGCTTAGATCATACACATGCAAGATGATGTCTCTACACCCTCTACATCAGAGGGTCAGTAACTTCAAATTTTTCAGTGTTATCATTTCAGAGATTTCTGTCCTGAGCCCAGCACGTAAGTTTCATTACAAAGAAAGCACAGCAGTGCCTCTACTTTCTTAGAAGTTTGCAAAGATTCAGCATTTCATCTAAGATTTTGACAAACTTCTATAGATGTGTGGTGGAGACAAGACTGACTGGTTGCTTTACGCCCTAGTATGGAAACGCCAATGTCCTTAAATGAAACAAAAACCACAAAAAGTAGTGGATACGGCACAGTCAATCATTGGAAAAAACCCTCCCCATCATTGAGCAATGTTGCAGGAAAGCAGGATCCATCATCAGTGACCCTCACCACCCACGTCATGTGCTCGTCTACTGCTGCCATCAGCAAGAAGGTACAAGGGCCTCAAAACTCTCACCACCAGATTCAGGAACAGTTATTACCTCAATCATCAGGCTCTTGAACTTCACTCAACCTCACTCACCCCATCACTGAAATGTTTGCACAACCCATGAACTCACTATCAAGGCTTCCTCATCTTGTGTTCTTGATATTTATTGCTTATTTATTTATTAAATATATTATTTATTTGCACAGTTTGCTGTCTCTTGCATACTGGTTGCTTGCCATCCTGTTAGCTGCAGCCTTTCACTGATTCTGTAGAGTTTCTTTTATTTATGGTGAATGCCTGCAAGAAAATGAATCTCAAGGTTGTAGATGGTAACATATATGTACTTTGATAATAAATTTACTTCAAACTTTGAACTTTAAATTTTCAAACCCTTCACTCAGTTATCCTCAGACCCTAAGATATAGAAGCAGAATTAGGCCATTTGGTCCATCAAGTCTGCTCCATTACTTCATCAATGCTGATCCATTTTCCCTCTCAGCCCCAATCTCCTGCCTTCTCCCTGTATCCCTTATGCTCTGAATAATCAAGAATCTGTCGACCTTAAGTAGGCCAAATGATGGCCTCCATAGGCACTTATGGCACCAAATTCCACAGATTCACCACTGTGGCTCACAAAATTCCTCCCCATCGCTATTCAAAAAGGGTGCCCCTCTATCCTGGGGTGTCCTCTCGTCTTAGACTCACCAGCCACAGAAAACATCCTCTCCACATCCACTCTAATGAGGCCTTTCAACATTCTGTACGTTTCAATGAGGTCACCCCTCATTCTTCTGAATTCCAGTGAATACAGGTCCAGAGCCATCAAACACTCCTCATATGACAAACCCTTCAATCCTCGAATCATATTCATGAACCTCCTCTGAACCCTCTCCGATGACACCACAGTCTGGCCCTGTGGCTCAGAAGGGTAGGGAAAGGAAGAGGATGGCAGCAGTGATAGGGGACTCTATAGTTAGTGGGTCAGACAGGCGATTCTGTGGATGCAGGAAAGAAAGATGGATGGTAGTTTGCCTCCTAGATGTTTCTGATCGAGTCCACAATATCCTGAAGGAGAACAGACAGAGGTCGTGGTACATATTGGTACCAACAACATAGGCAGGAAAAGGGAAGAGGTCCTGAAAGTAGACTACAGGGAGTTAGGAAGGAAGTTGAGAAGCAGGACCAGAGTGAAGTGGAGAATAAATGTGTGTCTGACAGATTGGAGCAGGGGGCAGGGATTCAGATTTCTGAATTATTGGGACCTCTTTTGGGGCAGGAGTGACCTGTACAAAAAGGACAGGTTGCACTTGAATCCCAGGGGGACCAATATCCTGGCGGGGAGGTTTGGCAAGGCTATTGGGGAGAGGTTAAATTAGAATTGTTGGGGGGTTGAAACCAGACTGAAGAGACAGAGGAAGTGGTGGTTGACTCACAAATAGTGATAGCTTGGAGACAGTACAAGAGGGAGGATTGGCAGGTGATAGAGAATGGGCGCGCTCAGACTGATGGTTTGAGATGTGTCTATTTTAATGCAAGGAATATGATGAACAAAGCGGATGAGCTCAGAGCGTGGATCAGTACTTGGAGCTATGATGCTGTGGCCATTACAGAGACTTGGATTGCTCAGCAGCAGGAATAGTTACTTCGAGTGCCAGGCTTTAGGTGTTTCAGAAAGGACAGGGAGGGAGGCAAAAGAGGAGGGGGCATGGCACTGTTGATCAGATGTTCTCAGGGAAATGTATGAAGAAATGTGGCAAATGTTCAGGGGATATTTGCATGGAGTTCTGCTTAAGTGTGTTCCAATGAGACAGGAAAAGGATGGTAGGGTATGGGAACCGTGGTGTACAAAGGATGTTGAAAATCTAGTCAAGAAGAAAAGAAGAGCTTACAAAAGATTCAAATAATCAGGTAATGATAGAGATCTAGAAGATTATAAGACTAGCAGGAAGGAATGTAAGAATGAAGTTAGGAGAGCCAGAAGGGACAATGAGAAGGCCTTAGCGGACAGGATTAAGGAAAACTGCAAGGCGTTCTACAGGTCTGTGAAAAGCAGGAGGATAAGACGTGAGAGAAAAGGACCAATCAAGCATGATAGTGGAAAAGTGTGCATAGAACCGGAGGAGATAGCAGAGGTACTTAATGAGTATTTTCCTTCAGTATTCACTACGAAAAAGGATCTTGGCGATTGTAGGGATGACTTACAGTGGACTGAAAAGCTTGAGCATGTAGATGTTAAGAAAGAGGATGTGCTGGAGCATTTAGAAAGCATCAAGTTGGATAAGTCACCAGGACTGGACAAGATGTACCCCAGGCTACCATGGGAGGTGAGGGAGGAGATTGCTGAGCCTCTGGTGACGACCTTTGCATCATCAATGGGGACACAAGAGGTTCTGGAGGATTGGAGGATTGAGGATATTGTTCTATTATTCAAGAAAGAAAGTAGAGATATCCCAGAAAATTATAGACCAGAGATTCTTACTTCAGTGGTTGATAAATTGATGGAGAAGATCCTGAGGTGCAGGATTTATGAACATTTGGAGAGATATAATATGATTTGGAATAGTCAACATGACTTTGTGAAAGGAAAGTCATGCCTTACAAGCCTGACTAAATTTTTTGAGGATGTGACTAAACACATTGATGAAGATAGGGCAGTAGATGTAGTATATATAAATTTCAGCAAGGCATTTGATAAGGTACCCCATGCAAGGCTTATTGAGAAAGTAAGGAGTCATGGGATCCAAGGGGACATTGCTTTATGGATCCAGAACTGGCTTGCCCACAGTAGGCAAAGAGTGTTTGTAGATGGGTCATATTCTGCGTGGAAGTCAATCACCAGTGGTGTGCCTCAGGGATTTGTTCTGGGACCCCTGCTCTTCATGATTTTTATAAATGACCTGGATGAGGAAGTGGAGGGATGGGTTAGTAAATTTGCTGATGACACAAAGGTTGGAGGTGTTGTGGATTGTGTAGAGGGCTGTCAGGGGTTAGAGCGGGACATTGATAGGATGTAAAACTGGGCTGATTAGTGGTAGATGGAGTTCAACCCAGGTAAGTGTGAGGTGGTCCATTTTGGTAGGTCAAATATGATGACAGAATAAAGTATTAATAGTAGGACTCTTGGCAGTGTGGAGGATCAGAGGGATCTTGGGGTCCGAATCAATAAGACTCTCAAAGCTGCTGTGCAGGTTGACTCTGTGGTTAAGAAAGCATATGGTGCATTTTCCTACATCAATCGTGGGATTGAGTTTAAGAGCCAAGAGGTAATATTGCAGCTATGTAGGACCCTGGCCAGACCCCATTTGGAGTACTGTACTCACTTCTGGTCGCCTCACTGCGGGAAGAATGTGGAGATCATAGAAAGGGTGCAGAGGAGATTTACAAGGATGTTACCTGGACTGGGGAGCATGCCCTATGAAAACAGGTTGAGTGAACTCAGCCTTTTCTCCTTAGAGTGACAGAGGATGAGAGGTGACCTGGTATAAGTGTATCAGATGATGAGAGGCATTGATCATTTGGATAATCAGAGGCTTTTTCCCAGGGCTGGAATGGCTAACATGAGAGGGCACAGTTTTAAGGTGCTTGAAAGTAGGTACAGAGACGATGTCAGGGCTATGTTTTTTACGCAGAGAGTGGTCAGTGCATGGAATGGGCTGCCGGCAACGGTGGAGGAGGTGGAAACAATACGGTCTTTTAAGAGATTCCTGGGCAGGTACAAGGAGCTCCGAAAAATAGAGGGCTCTGGGTAACCCTAGTAATTTCTAAGGTAGGGATGTGTTTGGCACAGCTTTGTGGGCCGAAGGGCCTGTATTGTGCTGTAGGCTTTCTATGATCTCTATTCTTTCTTAGATAAGGGGCACAAAACAGCCTACAATACCCCAAGTAAGGCCTCACTAGTGCTTTATAAAGCCTCAACATTACATCCTCGCTTATGTATTCTAGTCCTCTCGAAATGAATGCTAACATTGCATTTGCCTTCCTCACCACAGACTCAACCTACAAATTAACCTTCAGAAAATTCTGCACAAGGACTCCCAAGTACCTTTGCAACTCATATTTTTTAAAATTTTCTCTCCACTTAGAAAATAGTCTGCACTTTTATTTCTTCTACCAAAGTGCATGCTATACACTTCCCAACATAATATTCCATCTGCCACTTTTTTGCGCATTCTCCTAAACTGTCTAAGTCCTTCTGTACCCTATCTACTTCCTCAAAACTCATCTATCTTTGTATCTCTGCAAACTAGGCCATAACACCATCAATTCTGTCATCCATATCACTGACATATAACATAAAAAGTAGTGGTCCTAAAACAACCCCTGTGGAGCACCACTGGTCACCAGAAGTCTACCAGAAAAGGTTCCCTTTATTCCTGCTCTTTGTCTCCTACCAATCAGCCATTGCTCTAGCCTTCTCTACTTTGGTGGCTGTGCTGACCGTTCCACTGAGATCCTTCCTGGATGCTTCTATCTTCCAGCCATGGATCAGTATCAATACAATGAGGTCAGGTTAGCAAAAAGAATAGGATGTTCTGAGTCCTTAAATGTTTTGGGGATTTTCAGTCTCAAGCTCTAACTAGCAGGAGAAATTATCCACAGTATGCTGTAGAATTAGTGGTCTTGCTCCTCGTAGCACTGAGTAAGAACATCCCTAAAAATGAAAGGCGTACTCCAAGATATGGCAAATGCAGTAAAGCACCTGCGGGTGCTAGTCTCAATTTCATGGCACAAAACTGAACCGTTTGTACCATACAAACTGATTTTCTGAGTCATTTGTAAGCAAAATACTTCCTTTGCATGAGCCTCTGCATTGATGTTAAAAGCTTCAATGAGCAGCAGAAGCAAAACCCTGCCATCAAGCCAACAAGGAGGACCAAAGGGTAGTTCAGGGTATAGAGTAAGATCAGGGAGTTTGAAAATTTTATTTAACTTATCAGTGGTGTATTAAAGCATGCAGAATTTTGCTTGATCTGCTCTGGAGAGATATAAAAGTTGCAGTTGTGTGCAAGGTAAAACAGATAAACTAAAATATGTTGCATGCATAAAATATTGGACTGTACATTTTCCTATTACAAATACTTACATGGTGAAAGGAGTTATGACTAACATTCGGCATTAATATTTTATGACTAACAGTCCTGTCAGCACTAATATATCAATACGCTACTCTGAAAGCATGTTTGCTCAATACACTTCTGAAAAATTATCTTTATTGTCAATATTTATTTATAATAATAGTATCGAAATCAAGAGCAACGTTAACATTTGTGTGTCTTACTGTCATGTTAGACGAGTGCAAATGAGAAACTGCACACTTTGTGATGGAGTGCTTCTGCCTTGAGGTAGATATCTCCGGGATAACTATCTCTGGCAAATGGCTGCCTGGATCCTCCGGTGCCTGCTTCCTAAGTCAATCTAAATTTCTAGAGCCTCATTAGTCTCTTAAGCTTCTACAGCCTTTAACAGCTGGGATCTATGATCATTATCATTGGTCACAAACTCTACCATTGTAGAAACCTGGGGGAGCTTCACTTTAACACTCAAATATATCATAATTGTGTAAATTTGCATAAAGCGATTTCTCACTGATTCTCATGAGGTATGCACTTTTAACTGAGCTTACTAACAAAAACTGAGTGGTAGGTTTAAACACACTCTGATTTAGAGGGGGCTAGGTGATCTTGGTAGGCAGATGGGCACCAGGATCTGAAGACTAAGGGATTGAGGTCTAGGATTGGTCAGTAAACTAATCAGGATTTGGATCAGATGAATGATGGATGATGATGTCTTTTGTCAGAAGAGGAATTGGGGGCCATATTTGGTAACTCAAAGAATTGATACTAATAGGTGGCAGGTGGAGGTACAGGGATGGGATTAGTTGAGTTGTATCAGACCAGGACTGGTGGGTTGAAGAGCTAAGGCCTGGAATGGAGGATAGATGGATTGAGACTAAGCTGGTAATGTGACCACAGTACCTACTACCATAGCCATCATGAAATCAGGTAATCACTGGTCATCCTAAAATTTCCCTTTAACTTGCCCAAGTAGGCAATCTTCAGTATTAGGTATTGTCACAATTTTCTAAAACTCTTCATCTTTCATGAAATTTAAACCCATAACATTCCAATATTTTTGTCAAATATATTAGAAAATAGTCACATGGTTTACAAGGCTTAGATATGGATAATTACAGAGAATCTAGTTGCATGAGTGAGTGTGTGGGGAGTTAAATGGATGACAAATAAGAGTAATAGTTTATATTCTATAAAAGCCCACTTCATACACATACTCAGCTTCAGTGTGTCATATTTATATTTTACAATGTGATTAACACTATGTCTGGTAGCTCCAGAAACTAATCAAAAGAAGAACACCCAGGACCCGGGAAATCTGTAGTTTATCTTTAGTGAGACTCTCACATATGATATGGTGACATAAAGACATGCGCCATTCACGTACTTCTTACATACAACCCGTAATGAACTATGTAAATAAAGAATGCTTAATCAAACGAAACACTTACAATATTACTCAAATATTAAATACACTACACTCCTATTGGATGAAGAAACTAACAGCATTACATATATACGTGGCTGGCAGTTCAACTAAACCAACTGCTTGAAGCATGCTCCCCTAAGACTGGCTAACTCAAGGAAGGACAGTCCTCATAATGACAGATCCTCACAAAGGAGCAACACCATCAAACTACCGGCCTATAACCTGCCTGCCAACAACATGGAAGCTCCTATCAGGCATCATAGCCATCGAGCTGAAGGAACGTGTGCGGAAATTCCAGAAGCTCCAAGCACCAACTGCTGGTAGACAAAGCAGTCATGTGAGACTCCAAAACCAGACAAACCGACCTAAGCACAGCCTGGATTGAATACCAGAAAGCATAGAACGGAATGCTCACACGTGGATCCTGGAATGCCTGTCTCCGTACAAGGTCAACAAGATACAAAGGACCTTCATCAAGAACTCAATGGGCCATTGGAGAACAAAGCTAGTAGTTAACTCAAAGCCAGGAACACAATTGACCATCAGATGTGGAATATACCAAGTGATGCACTATCCCCACTGCTGTTCTGCACAGCCTTGAACTCCCTCAGCCAGATCATCTCACAGTGGATATGGGTACAAGAGTGGAGTGACCATCAGATGTACATGAATGACATCAAGCTGTATGCCAGAGATGAAAGAGACATTGACTCACTAATCCACCTGACAAAAGTGTACAGCAGAGACATCGGGATGTCATTTGGACCGGAAAAGTTCAGATGGGTGGTAGTGAAAAAAGGCAAACCCATCAAGACTGAAGGAGTTCAGTTTCCTGACGACCACGTACCAGATGTACAGGACAGCTACAATACCTGGGTGTCTTGCAGATGCATGGAAGCCATGATGAGGACACAAAGAAGGCTGCAACATCCAAATACCTCCAAAGAGTGAGACAGGTCCTAAAAAGCCAGATGAATGGGAAGAACAAGATCAGAGGCATCAACTGTGTCAAGGGCACGGTTCTGGAAGAACAACCTGCTAGGAGAATACCTCAGACAGTAGACAAGGGATCTGGAAATGGAAGTGGGTGAAGTAGAGCCAGAGGACCAGAGGCCATGGCAAGACAAGCCACACATGGGATGTGCCACCACCAGATATTAGCAGATATCAGACCTACCAATGGCTGGAAGTGGCAGGGCTGAGGGACAGCACAGAGGTGCTGCTCATGGCTGCACAAGAACAGGTGTTGAGCACAAGAGTAATAGTAGCAGGGGTCTATCACACCAGACAAGATCCAAGATGCAGATTGTGTACAGAATCCGCTGAAACCATCCATCACGTTGTAGCAGGGTGCAAGATGCAGACAGGGAAATCATACACTGAGCAGCACTACTAAGTTGCAGGAATTGTGTACGGGAACACCTGTGCAGAGTATGGATTGGACACTCCCAAGTCCAAATGAGAAACACCCAAGAAGGTAGTGGAGAATAACAGAGCGAAGATCCTGCGGGACTTCCAAATACATTAGTAAAGCAGGTACTAACAAACCAACCGGACATAGTAATACTGGATAAGGAACAGAAGAAAGCAGAAGTAGTTAGATATGGCAATCCCAATTTACAGTAACATCAGGAAGAAAGAATATGAGAAGCAAGAGAAATACCAGGGCTTGAAAGAGCAGGTAGAAAAGATGTGGAAGGTTAAAGTCAGAGTAATCCCAGTGGTGATAGGAGCACTTGGAGCTGTGACATCTGGACTGGGAGAGTGACTCTAACAAATCCCAAGAACAACATCTAAGGTCTCGGTCCAGAAGAGTGCACTACTAGGAAGAGCAAGGATACTGCGCTGAACCCTCAAACTCCCAGGCCTCTAGTAGAGGAGCCAGGGTTGAGGGAAAAATACACGTACATACCATAAGGTACCATAAGAAGAAATATAGAAGAAAAATTCATATATATAAATATGTATATTTAAATTGCTGTTGAGAATTTCATACTCTTGTGGGATACCATCTTTTCTGACATGGGAGGGTGTCACTCTGCTAGGCAAGTAAGACTGGCAGCTGGGGTTCTGGGGCTTGCTCTATGGTGGTTGCAGGAGTCGACTCTGGGACTATAGGAAGTGGTTCTGACAGCTTTGGCCACTTCTGCTCTCCTCAACTGATCGAGGTGTCCATCTCCAGATGACATCAAATGAGATCACCACCGTTGAGGAGAGTGGTTGAGTTCTGTCCTTAATCTTTCCAAGTACACACTTTTGATCCCCTCTGTAGTCTCACTCCAGGACTGTCTGGGAGTGAAACATCGAACCTCCTTGTTCGAAGAGCCCTCAATTTGTTTCAGCTGTACGTCCTGCATTGTCTTTCTGAGACTGGATTTGAGGAGATCCAAGCGTGAGCACAAGGGATGACCCAGGAACAGTTAATGGTGCTGCATTGCGATATGCAAGGAAGATGTTGGCAGATTTCTGATTCAGTGTCAGTGTAGTGTGTACTGCTGACAGTGCCCGCAGTGTGTTCCTTACACTCTGGAGGGCAGGGTGAATCAGATTGGATCTAGTCTTGCTCTGCATTCTCTGAAAAGTAGTGTTTCCACACAGAAGACTATGCCACCTAGGTAGGGGGATAGGTACTTTAGTTTAAACAGCAGTCTGTTTAAAAGTGTTTATTATAGTTTAAATAGGGAACTTGGAAATAACTTCTTAGAATTCACTGCACAGTGAAAGTCAAGGTATGAGGGAAGTGTTTGTAACTTGCCACTTTGCCCATTGATGTAGTGCAATGCTGATGAATCTCATCAGCTCATTTTCCCTGCTTTAAAGCATCTTCCTTAAAGAGGAGCTATAGTCCAATGGCACTGAGCTCTTAAGTTCCAACCAGATATGAGCCAGACGCCAGCTTTAAATGGTTTGCCCTTGGGAAATTCCCATGATATCAGCCCAGCAATTCTTCGGTGAATGCTCTTCTCAGAGTCCAAGGTCTGGCCCCTTTAGCAACAGAATTCTGAGTAAGTCTGCCCTTAGGCTATTCAAGGTCAATAAACTGCTCTTCCTTCACTTCAAAAAGTCATGATAGTTTTCTATTGCCTGAACCCACAATAGTCTTCAATCTTTGGGATGAAAACCTCACAATAGTTTCAGACAGGAGGAATACTGAACAAATCACAAACTAAAATACTTATATATTCTTTAAAGGAGCCACATTTACACGTTACTGAGAAGCAATATCATATCCACTAGAATCACTACAGCCACAAAGGGTTAATATTTGATTTTAAGGGCAGTGAATCTTTTTCTTCAGCCTTTACATTGAGATTTTTGCGACAGTTTTCTTACAAGCCCTGTTTTGCGATCAATCATTTCAAAGCTCAAAGACGTGTACTTTTTTTATATTAGGGAATTCATCTCAAATTTTTGTCAATTTTTTACAAGCATGGGTAAAATCAATATGGATAAGTTTAGCTTTCTGCTCTGAATTTCATTTTCATCATTGTAATGCCTGTGTGTTTTAAGAAAAAATTATTGGACAATTCAAAATGGTTGGCATTCAAGAGTTACTGTAGGAATAGTCTATTAGTGAGGATTGGTTTTGATTTGATTTCTTACAAAATATATTACTGAATTTGCTCTCACTGCAGTGGAGAAGATGCAGAGAATAATTTTGAACCTGCCAATAATACTCTTTAAGAATTTATGGAAAACATGATAAATGTCTGCGTTAAGTTGCAAATTGGTGTGTTCTTACAGTTCAATGGCAAATATGGCATATATAGCAGAATGACACGTAGGCTTTCAGGACAGACATGAATTAATCTTACCAATAAACTGCTTCATCAGTTTGTGACTGCTGCAGAGACAGTGCAACTGAATTATATTTACATTGAACTTTGGTTAGAAAAACAAAACTTTTGTTCATTGAGACATCACCACCAGAAACATCATTGCCTCCTCTCATCCCTCAATGATTCCTTGACTCACTCTTTCATAACAACCACCCACTCATCTTCTCATGAGACTTTCCCACTGCAACCCCAGCAGGTTCAGCAGCTCTCCTTTTGGCTTCCTCTTTTCCCACCATTCCAAGACCCAAATGTTCCTTTCAGGTGAAGCAATGACTCTCATGTATCTCTTCCAATCTACTGAACTGCATTTGGTGCTGACAGTCTGTTTTCCCCTACAATGGAGAAAGCAGATGAGCTTCATTCACCCCATCACTGAACTGGACTCACTTTCAAGGACTCTTCATCTCATGCTCTCAATATTTATTACTTATATATTTATTTTTATTTATAAAAACATGTTTGTTCTCAGCTCGGGCATAACCAAGCATGATCATTTCTTAATTGCTAGGAACTTTTGGACTATTCTAGTGGTGTTTAGTATTGTAGCTTTCTGAAAATTTACATAGATATTACTGTATAGCACTAATTGTTTAATGCTATTGTGTAGTTCTTTTGTGGTGATACCTGGTGTCGATATTACTATTGAGATGATGTATACCCTGTTCATGTTCCAAAGTCTTTCAATTTCCTCTTTAAATTCAGCGTATTTCTAGTGTTTTCACTTACTGGTTTCTGTAAGTTATGTATGTTTGTAATAGCTATATCTATTAAGTAAGTTGTTCTAGCTTGTTTATCCTGTATTATTATATCAGGACAGTTATTATGGATTTTCCTATCTGTAATAACAGATCAGTCATAATATAATTTGTGATATTCTGACTCTAAAACCACATCAGGATTGTATTTATAGTAAGGTGTGATTTCGTTTATAAGTTTGTATTTTAAAGCACAATTTTGACAAATGATGTTTGCCACTTGATTGTGCCTGTGTAAGTAATCAGATTGTGTTAAATTGCTACAGGACTCTGGAACGTGTTGGATTGTTTCTGGTTTTCCATGGTATTTTCTACACTTATCATCTTGAACTTGATGGTCTTTTCTGTAATTTTGATAATGTTTTTGTTAACCTCCTGGTCCTGTGTTGCCACAGGGAAACCTTCTGTTTCTGGGAAGAGGTCTCCAACTCTGAGCCAGGCCTTCGACACTTCCTTGTGGGCATCTAGTCTGCTCAGATCCTGGGGATGTCTTCCATGGAGGGTCATGCTCTTCCATTGGTTAACTTTTTATTCAATAGTGATAATTTCTTCATTCCTCTGCATTGATCTCTCTTTTAAGTTCAGTGGTGTATACATCTTATCAGAATTATATATCCTCGCGTGGAGTGCTGAATCCTGTTTTTATTGATGAAAATATATCCTCAGATATTTTATCTGACTGTTGTGTAGGTTTTTAACATCTGCTATTCCTTTTCCTCCTTCTGTCCTCAGTAATATTAGTCTAAGCGCATTCAAGTGTATGCAATGTTTTCCAAAATTTGTCATTCCAGTTCTTATTTTCTTTATACATTTTTCAGATCAGTTTCAGATCATGATGTTATGCCTAAAGAATACATTAATATTCTATGTTACGTCTATTTCTGTCTCTGCAGATGCTGCTTCATGTTCTGGGTGTTTGTGAGTTGCAGTGACTATAATATTCTCTATTTCACAGTTCTAGAATTGATTGTTCTCTTCATCATGTGTACCAATTAATATCCAATCAGATCACTGATGACTAACAAGCTTTCTGCACCCCCATTCTGCTACTACCATTTGCATCATATTCCCTTTTGGTCTTCTCCACAATTCAGAGATGTGTTAATTCTCTCCATTCCTCCTCCTTCATTGTAAATTAATGCATGCTTCTTTGCCAGCTTTGCCGAGTTCATCAACATGAAGCATTAACCAGCACTGCCCCCTTCTCTTCTAGCTGTGATGAAGAGTCTTGGCCCAAAACATTGACTATTTATCCCACCCCCACCCCCATAGACATTGCCTGACCTGCTTAACTCCTCCAGCACTGTGTGTCTTTCAAGATTTCCAACATCTACAGAATCTCTCTAGAGGTGTTTTACCAGCATTTTCTGTTTTTTTCCCAGTTCTTTTGATCTAAAGTAGATTGAGTGGTTCATCTACAGCTCATAGAATCCAATGTAATTTCAATCCAAGCAGAGGAAATTAATATCTTTCATATACAATGAAAAATCACTTCAGACCAGTTACAGTTAGATTTGCAACAAATGAGAGTCTGGATATTAGAAACATAGAAACATAGAAAAGCTACAGCACAATACAGGACCTTCAGCCCACAAAGTTGTGCTGAACCTGTCCCTACTTTAGAAATTCCTAGGCTTACACAGAGCCTTCTATTTTTCTAAGCTCCATGTACCTATCCAAAAGACCCTATCGTATCCGCCTCCACCACCGTTGCAGGCAGCCCATTTCATGCACTCACACTCTCTGTGTAAAAAACTTACTCCTGACATCTCCTCTGTACCTACTCCTCAACATCTTAAACCTGTGTCCTCTTGTGACAACTATTTCAGCCCTGGGAAAAAAGTCTCTGACTATCCACACGATCAATGCCTCTCATCATCTTATACACCTCTATCAGGTTACCTCTCATCCTCCGTCACTCCAAGGAGAAAAGGCTGAGTTCACTCAACCTGTTTTCATAAAGCATGTTCCCCAATCCAGGCAACATCCTTGTAAGTCTCCTCTGCACCCTTTCTATGGTTTCCACATCCTTCCTGTAGTGAGGCGACTAGAATTGAGCACAGTACTCCAGGTGGGGTCTGACCAGGGTTCTATGTAGCTGAAACATTACCTCTCAGCTCCTAAATTCAATTTCACGATTGATGAAGGCCAATACACCGTATGCCTTTTAACCACATAGTCAACCTGCGCAACTGCTTTGAGTCTCCTATGGACTCGGACCCCAAGATCACTCTGATCCTCCACACTGCCAAGAGTCTTACCATTAATACTATATTCTGCCATCATATTTGACCTGCCAAAATGAACCACCTCACGCTTATCTGGGTTGAGCTCCATCTGCCACTTCTTAGCCCAGTTTTGCATCCTGTCAATGTCCCGCTGTAAGCTCTAACAGCCCTCCACACTATCCACAACACCTCCAACCTTTGTGTCATCAGCAAACTTACTAATCCATCCCTCCACTTCCTCATCCAGGTCATTCATAAAAATCATGAAGAGTAAGGGTCCCAGAACAGATCCCTGAGGCACACCAGTGGTCACCGACCTCCATGCAGAAAATGACCCATCTACAACCACTCTTTGCCTTTGTGGGCAAGCCATTTCTGGTCCTTGACAAAGCCATGTGGACTATTCCTAATCATTTTATACCTCTCCAAATGTTCATAAATCCTGCCTCTCAGGATCTTCTCCATCTACTTACCAACCACTGAAGTAAGACTCACTGGTCTATAATTTCCTGGGCTATCTGTACTCCCTTTCTTGAATAAAGGAACAACATCCGCAACCTTCCAATCCTCCGAAACCTCTCAGATCCCCACTGATGATGCAATGATCTTCGCCAGAGGCTCAGCAATCTCCTCCCTTGCCTCCCATAGTAGCCTGGGATATATCTCATCCAGTCCCGGTGACTTATCCAACTTGATGCTTTCCAATAGCTCCAGCACATCCTCTTTCTTAATATCTACATGTTCAAGCTTTTCAGTCTACTGCAAGACATCACTACAATCACCAAGATCCTTTTCCATAGTGAATATTGAAGTAAAGTATTCATTAACTACCTCTGCTATTTCCTCCGGTTCCATACACACTTTCCGACTGTCACATTTGATAGGTCCTATTCTTTCATGTCTTATCCCCTTGCTCTTCACATACTTGTAGAATGCCTTGGGGTTTTCCTTAATCCTGCCCGCCAAGGCCTTCTCTATCACCTGCCTGTCCTCCCTCACACACTGTCTCCTAGCTTTCTCTATTTGTGAGCCAACCGCCTCTTCTCCAGTCTCTTCAGTTTGGATCCCACCCCCCAACAATTCTAGTTATTCTGGGAATATATCCTCATTGATTTATCTCATTGCACTGCAAAATATTCAAATTCAAGTGAAACAAACTACTGGAGGGACTTGCAGCTCGAGTAGCTTCTTTGGGGGGAAAGGAATAGGAATAGTTAGTGTTTCGGGTCAACCCCTGCTTCAGGATCACAGTTGCACCTCAGCCTAGTGAGATCCTCCAGCAGATTGCATGTTGTTCCATTTTCCAGCATCTGCAATCTCTTGTGTTCACATGTTCAAATTCTATTTTCATCCAAAAAGTTGCATTATTATCATTCCCTATAATGATAGGCTGACGTAACCATAAATAAATGGAATCCCAACATGTAGATTTTGGAAAACCAGAGCAACACAAACAAAATATTGGATGGTGAGTCTCTTCCCCATTAATCTCCCTCCTGGCACTCATCCCTGCAAGCAGAACAAGTTCTTTGCCTACCTACTGACCTCCTCCCTCACCTCCATTCAGGGCCCCAAACAGTCCTTCCAGCTGAGGCAACACTTCACCTGCTAATCTATTGGGGTCTTCTACTGTATCTAGTGTTTGCTGGATAGAGCAAACTGGAAACCAATCTCGTCTCCTTTGAACAATGTGATGGGGATTTTTTATATTGACTGAAATCAGTAAGCGTGAGCCTCTGGTTAGTATCTCATTTTCACTTCTGTCATTGAAGCTCTACCTGAGAACTGCACCATGAAGTCCATCTTGATTATACACTCCAATTCCACAACACAACATCCTAACATGGATGTGAGAATAGTACCACTGTGTCACAACTGGCAAAGTGTACATAATTCCACCCTCTGGAAATAAGTCTCAAAAATAGAAATGTTCATTGTTCACTGCTTCTGTATATAATTACATCTAGATCATTTCTTAAGAGATATGGAAACATTTGACTCAATCAGATTTTGAACTACTGAAGTGTCATAATGCACTGTTGTTCACTTACACACAAAGCAAGCCTGAAATTCTCTGACCTGCATCAAAATCCACTCAGTAATCAATGAGATTGCACAGCCAGGCATTATTGGTTGAATGTTTTGTTACTTAGCAACCTGAAGACACCTGAGTATCTCTTCAGTTTTAAAATGGTTGATCAAAGTTAAAAGGAAAATCCAGAATCTTCAGCATGTAGATTTTTGATTCATTCTGAAATTGCTGGATTTTGGAAGGGGAAATTACACATTTAAAATGAGATGTTATTGATTTTTAATATAAAAGAAATACAATATATTATGTGTCTCTCTGTACATGGTACTTGTTATCTTCATCGAGTGCATTTTGTGCACTCTTTAAAGAAGTCTATTAAAGTTGAAGCTAGCTGTAGACATGAGAGTAGGGACAAAAGAAGTAAGAAGGTACTATCTCTCATGAAAAACACAAGCATGCTCAGTGGCTTCTCAGTGTTGCCATGATTTGGCACGTGAATCTTTATCACAATGGCCTTGAGATCATGAATCTCAAGTACACATATCTCAATGTACTTGAGATCATGAATTTAAAGGGACTCCAGAGACCATTGACCTGAAAATAGAGAACATGTTGAAGGAAGGGAAGCAAATAGCTAAAGATAATTAAATGAGAGCCATAGTTTTTTTTCAGTTAAATTTTAATCTGGATTTTCTAAAGATTGAAATAAGCATCACTGTGAAAGCTTCAAATATCTTCAGGAATTAGTAGTGATGTCTTTGATTTCTGTACTTAAAAATGAACGAGATAAATTTGCAAAAGCCTTCATTCTATTGAGAGGAGAATTCTCTGGAGTTGTTGGCAATATAAATATTAATATTTAATCAAGTTTTGAAATGTAAAAGCATTTGAAAATTAAAACAGATAAGATTTTAATACAACATTTCAGTACAATTTTTCTCACATTAATTAACAACTAGGCAAACCAGATTAGATAACTTGAAATGAATACAGAGGAGAATTTCCTATTATTTCACAAAAATTATACCAGGAAGTTTGGACCTTGGAATGATTTTACTTCAAGTAATTTTTGAGCACCTGTAGTCAACCATGTAATTCAACAAGCAGCTGTTATGATAATCACTGTCACCACAAATTCATAGCAGAGAGGCATAATAAAAAAATGACTGTCATATATCAACTTTGTTCTTTGTTTCAAAACACAAAACTGTTCTAAATATTTAGATATGCATAATGCACTTTTGTATGCATTGGTTTCTGCTGCAAGTTGTTTTATAATTTGTTTTCAGGTTTAAATTCAATATGCATATAAGAGCTGTAATTTGTACCTTCATCCTGTAGTTAGTGGATTAAATTATCATTTATGGGCTTTATAGACCAATGAATTATCTCCATTCTTGCATGTTTGATCAAGCATTTCTTTCCCCAAGTACTCATTAGTGTTTTTACCTGATCAGGTACTTGTAGGATGTTGGTTGACCAACATCTAAGCTTTCTCATTAAAACTCATTAAAACTTACTTGGGACTTAGCAGTTTGGATCTTTTTCCAGAACTTACCGACAAGTGCATCTCAAATGTTTTCCTTTTTCCTGAACCATGGTTTCCATTCTGCATACTTAACAGAACCCTTGTGTTCATTAATTAACACAAGGTCTTAATGATCTCTCAAATAAGGGCCAAAGTGTTTTGGAAATGGAATGGAAATCGAAGGATCTGCTCAAACTTCTCTATTTCTAGATAAAGATACTCCCTAACAGGTTTAGGACTTGATTTGTCAGATGCATATATAGTTCTCATGATCCAAGGGATGGATTTCAAGAAACTCAAGCTTGCATAAGTGTTACTGTCAGGCATTTGAAAATTAAAAAGAGGGTGACTTTGATAATCTTCAATTCCATAGGAATGACGAGAATGTATGGAGATTCAAAGCTGATTGAATCCTTCCTGAATCAGTATCTGTTGCTTTCTTTTTTCATACTTATATAATTATCTGGCATTTCTGTGTAAGATAAGTGAGGACACATAAAGCTTGCAGAAGACTACTGGGGGAGAGGACAGTTTGATTAGTGGACAGAAATTTCCATAAATTTGCCAAGAAAAGAAAAACCGAAAGTTTGGAGTTAGGCAGGAAAGCAGACATGGGAAAAGGAGTGAACTGAGATTATTGTCATCATTGATTACCTCAACCTAACTACCCAAACACATGCCTTCATCATAGCATCTCCAGGGTGGGGCAAGGTGCACCAGTCACCTTATTTGCTGTTGCTAGTAACAGTATATCCACAGTGAGAGGAAGAATTGTGTTGGAGAAACTCCCACAGTTTTTGAGTGATGCACCAGTCATGGTTAAAATCTCTAACATTGATCATAATAGTGAATGAGTATATGTGGCGGTGCATATTTGTTCCGTACCAGTCCTGGTTGATGGAGACTCTCAGTGGCCGTATGGATTGAGTGTGGTGCTTTCAGCACTGTCTTAAACATTGTGTTGTTACTGGGATGCAGAGAACTGAGTCCAAACTTTACCTCAGCAGCTGTAGGATTTACACTCAAGTAGTTAATTGAATCCAGAGAAAAATCCTAACATCAGCAAATGTATTCGTGAAATGACTGGTTTGTGATAAAAGAACATCTGGTTTACCATATCCTCAGGGAAAGAAGTTACTGAGGAGCAAAGTATTGGTGCATTAAGCACGTAAGATGGCAAATGGCCTTTATTATTAGAGCATTTGAAAACAGCAGTAAGGAAATCTTATTTTAGCTGCATAGTGGCTTTGTCGTAACACACCTGAAACATTGTCTACCAAGCAAAGGTTGGTTCTAGCAATGGTCAGCTTGCCAAAGGAGGAGATGTGCTTATTTATTTATAGAGATACAGTGTGGAATAGGCCCTTCTGGCCCTTTGAGCCCTGCTGCCCAGCAATCCCCCAACTGAATCATAGGACAATTTACAATGACCAATGAACCTTCCAGGGTCAACTGGTACTGTATTTTCCAGACTTCTGGAGAATGAGAAGAAATCTCATTAAAACTTACATAGGGCTTAGTAGTCTGGATCTTTTTCCAGAACTTACCAACAAATGCATCTCAAATGTTTTCCTTTTTCCTAAACCATGGTTTCCATTCTGCATACTTAACAGAACCCTTGGCTACACCTCATCTGCGTCCCACACCTCTGCACTCAGCCCAGTGCCTTCTGGAAAAAGTGAGGGTAGATTATTTTTTGTGCGTGTCCTCACTTACATTTGAAACTGTTTTATTCTGCAATGATACAGAAACATGGACAAAGTCATTTTTATACAACTTTTCACTTGTATTATTCATTTTCATTGAATATGCTTCCTTAATTATTTTCCAACCTTATGCCTTATTATTAATGAGGCTCATCATGTTTTTATAGCATGACTTCATTATATAATACTTGTTTACAGCTACAGACATTTTAAATAAGTAATAAGCAATTTACTTCCTATGGTTGGTGCCAGAAAATGGCATTTATTTCAGCAATCAATTTAGTATTTTAATAGTTTATAAGTAATGTAGTCCCATATTAGATAGCTTGGTGAATAAAGGCTATTCCATTATTTGAATCATCTATGCTGAAATATCAAAATAACTATTCACATACTTCCACTAAGCATAATAACCTAACATATGGGTTTGTCTACAATAAGTAAAGGCAATGGCACAATAATTTGTATTCTCAAAAATGAAAGGGTTTGGTGAAAACAGCACATAACTTTCATACTTTATTTATGGAAGAAAATTCTTTGTCTAAATGGAACAGTAGTGAACTAATACATAAAGAATAAATAATCCAGATAACATTCTCTGCAATCAATGGATTATGAATGCACCATGAAAATATATTATAACAATAGTTCTGGTTTAGCTCAATAAAATGTTTTTTAATAAGGTAAAACAAGAAAAATGCTGGGAACACTCAGCCAATCAGGCAAAATTATTTGCATGAATTATTTGTATGTCAATATTGCAGGAACAGTCCACTGGACTGTGGATGATTTTTGTAAGTTCCCTAATAGAAACAAAGTAAGCTACTGCAGATTTTGAAGGGACAAAGAGTCTCATATTGGGAAAATGGCAGTTAAATGTCCAGCATGTTGGTGCAGCAGGTAGTCCATATCCCTCTATACACCAACAATCCAAGTTCAATCCTGATCTCCGGTTCTGCCTCTGTAAAACAGGATTATCTCACTGTGAATGCAACCCACATAAAATGCTGGTGGAACGCAACATATCAGGCAGCATCTATAGGGAGAAGCACTGTCGACGTTTTGGGCCGAGACCCTTTGTCAGGACCAACTGAAAGGAAAGATAGTAAGAGATTTGAAAGTAGGAGGGGCAGGGGGAAATGTGAAATGATAGGAGAAGACCGGAGGGGGTGGGGTGAAGCTGAGAGCCGGAAAGGTGATTGGCAAAAGGGATACAGAGCTAGAGAAGGGAAAGGATCATGGGACGGGAAGCCTAGGGAGAAAGAAAGGGGGAGGGGAGCACCAGAGGGAGATGGAGAACAGGCAGAGTGATGGGGAGAAAGAGAGAAAAAAATAGGAGGAGGAGGGGAAAAAGCTAAATATATCAGGGATGGGGTAAGAAGGGGAGGAGGGGCATTAACGGAAGTTAGAGAAGTCAATGTTCATGCTATCAGGTTGGAGGCTACCCAGCCAGTATATAAGGTGTTGTTCCTCCAACCTGAGTGTGGCTTCATCTTGACAGTAGAGGAGGCCATGGATAGACATATCAGAATGGGAATGGGACGTGGAATTAAAATGTGTGGCCACTGGGTCACATCACCCTCTGGTGCTCCCCTCCCCCTTTCTTTCTCCCTAGCCCTCCTGTCCCATGATCCTTTCCCTTCTCTAGCTCTGTATCCCTTTTGCCAATCACCTTCCCGGCTCTCAGCTTCACCCCACCCCCTCCAATCTTCTCCTATCATTTCACATTTTCCCCTCCCCCTCCTACTTTCAAATCTCTTATTATCTTTCCTTTCAGTTAGTCCTGATGAAGGGTCTCGGCCTGAAACGTCGATAGTGCTTCTCCCTATAGATGCTGCCTGACCTGCTGCGTTCCACCAGCAGTTTGTGTGTGTTGCTTGAATTTCCAGCATCTGCAGATTTCCTCGTGTTTGCCTTTTAAATTCACTGTGAATGTATGGGTTTCCTGCGGGTAGTCTGATTTTGCCCCACATCCTTAAGACACATTAGTTGGTAGTTTAATTTACTATTCTAAATTACCCCTGGTGCAGGGCATAATGCAGGTATCAGGGTGAGTTGATGGGCATTTGAGGAAGGATAGGTTACAGGGAATTCAATGGGGAAATAGGATTGATGGAATTGCTCTGAGAGCTGACATGGAATTGCAAGTCCTAATGACCTCTATATGAGCAAATACCATAATGCGATGGATAAATATTCTATTGTCCTATCCCTATTAAACGTGGATTGACTAAACTCTGCTGACATTACTACACAATTCTGGTCACATTCACAACTAGTACTGTAAAGTGATAGCTAAGGCAAGTAAAATATTAGGTTACATTGCAGGATTATTTGACATAATAGTAAGAAAAGTTACTTTCTCCTTATTCAAGACTTTGTCTAAGCCTCATTCAGATTCGACCCCCTTACACAGCAAATGATAAAAGGGTATCTTAATAGATTCACCAAGGGCCACAAAATTGATATCCAGCTTAAAGACACAAAACCTACAATGATTTACTTTAAGATGCTCAGACCCAGGTGAATAACACAGACAATAAGATTATGAAGATTCCAGTTTGTATTAATTTTAACATGATTAAACCAAATTAATGATCGTACCCAAGTTTAAGGCAGTGCTGGAGAGAGAGAACAAAGATCAGATGATAGCTGGGAACAAAATCAATGCAGGAGAATAGGAATGGAGCTAGGGAGGAAAACTGGTGAAAAAAGTATTGACAGAAATAATAGAACAACTGTGGACAGTACATAAAGGAGGTATTGGCATAGTTTGGACAAATACATATTCCATTAATTCAATAACAAACAAGTCATGGATTAATAATGAAAATATAACTGAATGTTGTGAAGTAGACCACTATAATGTGTATGGACAAAGAGAGGGGTGGAGGTCAAAGTGTTTAGGTAAGGGACAATGGGAAAGTATCAGAGAATATAATACAGTAAGTTTAAATATGCTATAAGTATAAACATCACAGTAAACAATGCAAGATAAGCTCAAAGGGTGTGATGTTTAAATAGCAGGAACACTGAATGATTAATCCTTCCCCCCCCCCATTAATTAAAGATATTAATATAGGGCAAATGGCAATATAGGGTTCATACAAAGTTAAGGTAGATTTTATAATAGTTCAGATCAAAAGAAAGGGATATTTGACAAATAGGCTAAAATTAAACAGAGCAAAGCTCCAGGTCCAAATGGCTTGAACCATGAATACTCAAAGAAACTGTGATGGCCTTGGCAGGAATATAAACATACAGATTAAATTTCCCCTATTTAAATGGCACTGTGAAATTGAAAGTTACAGGTAATTCTAGTTTATGAGCATGGTACAAAATATATAATTCCGTCAGTACTCTAAATGACAGATGGACAGAAATAGCAATAAGTGAAAAAAAATGACGCCAAAGTAAAACATGCTATTGGAATAGTCCCAGCAAATTGGTTCATAACAAATTTTATATTTATCTTCAAATTTGCAGATGACATCAAGATTAGGGGCATAGTGGACAGCAAGGAAGGAAGGTGTGGGATCTGGACCAGTTGGAAAAATGGCTGTATAATGACAGATAGAATTTAATGCAGACACATATGAGGTGCCTCACTTTGGCAGGCCAAGCTGGGGTAGGACTTACACAGTGATTGGTAGAGCAACAGGGAGAGCAGTAAAGCAAAAAGATCAAGGAAAGCATAACTCACGGCATTGAGCACACAATAAGCACAGCGATTCTGCAGATGCTGGAAATCCAGAAGAACAAAATGCTGGAGGAACTCAGCAGGTCAGGCAGCATCTATGAAGAAGAATAAACAGTTGATGTTTTGGGCTGAAACTTTTCATCAAGACTGGAAAAGAAGGGGGAAGAAGCCAGAGTAAGAAGGTGGAGCAAGGGGAAGATATACAAGCTGGCAAGTGATATGTGAAATCAGGTGGGGTGGAAGATAGCTGGATGGGGGAGGGAGAGATGAAGGATGATAGGTGGAAGAGGTAAAGCGTTGAATAGGAAAGGAGAGTGGAACATGGGAAAAATGGAAGGAGGAGGGGCACCAGAAGGATGTGATAGGCAGATGAGGAGACAAGAAGGTGTATGAGAGGAGCCAAAATGGGAACTACAAAAAGAGAGAAAAGGAAGAAGGAGGAAATTAACAGAAGTTAGAGAAGTAAATGATCATGCTATCAGGTTTGTGGCTACAAAGACAGAATATGAGATGTTGTCCCTTCAACCTGAAGGGGCAAAATCTAGTCAGCTCCATCTTGAGCACTAGCCTACAAAGTACCCAGGACATCTTCAGGGAGCAGTGTCTCAGAAAGGCAGCATCCATTATTAAGGACCTCCAGCACTGTTTTTCTCACTGTTACCATCAGGTAGGAGGTGCAGAAGCCTGAAGGCACACACTCAGTGATTCAGGAACAGCTTCTTCTCCTCTGCTATTGGATTCCTAAATGGACATTGAATCTTTGGACACTACCTCACTTTTTTTTAATATACAGTATTTCTGTTTTTGCACATTTTTTAATCTATTCAATATGCATAATTCATTTACTGGTTTATTTTTTATTATTATTATTTTTCTCTCTGCTATATTATTATTGCATTGAACTGCTACTGCTAAGTTAACAAATTTCTCATCACATGCCGGTGATAATAAACCTGGTTCTGATTCTGAGATTGACCTCATTATGGCATGAGAGGGAGCCTTGGACCAACATGTCAGAAGGGGACTAGGAAGTAACACAAAAATAGGCAGTCACTGGGAAAACCCGCCTTTTGTGGTGGAAGGGGTGAAGGCACTTGACAAAGTGGTCCCCCAAGCTATGTTGGATCTCTCCTATGTAGAGGAGGCAGCCACACTGGGAGTAACAAATGTAGTAGATGATCCCAACAGACTTGCATGCAACTGAAGTGTCATATCACCTGGAAGGACTGTCTGGGGCTCTGCATGGTGTTGAGGAAAGAGCTGTCTGGGCAGGTGTGCCACTAATCCTGCTTACAGGGTTAAGTACCCAGAGAAAGATCAGTGGGAAGAGATGAGTGGACCTGGGAGTGGCACAGAGAGAATCCCTGTGGAAAGTGGAAAGGGAAAGACGTGCCTACTGGTAGGATCACATTGAAGATGGCAGAAGTTGTAGAGAATGATGTGCTGGATGCAGAGGCTCATGGACTGGTAGGTAAAGGACAAGGCCCTGATTCTTGAAGAAGGAGGACATTTCAGATGTCCTGGAATGGAAAACCTAATCTTGAGAACAGATGCAGTGATTACGGAGGAACTGAGGCAAGAAAATTACACTTTTACACATGATAAGGTGAGAAGAGGTATGGTCAAGATACAGTAGCTGTGAGAATCAGTTAACAAAAAGTATCAGTAGACCGTCTGTCTGCAGAGATGTAGAAGTGAGATTGAGAAGGGGAGAGAGGTGTTCAAGATGGACCAACTAAATTGAGAATCAGAATAATTTTATTGCCAATATGTGAAACATACCATAACTGATTGTGTTCACTGCCAGACATAAAACACAGGACAATACCACAACAAACAACACAAAAGCAATCAATCAATAGTGCAAACAGCCATGAGCATTTAACAGTTAGCAGAACAGTCACATGCATAGATGTCAATAATTAGACTTAAATGTCTATGAACATATAAATAGGCTCAATAATTGGCAACAGAACAAGGAGAGCAGGAAAGACCATTTTGACCATTTAATGGATGTTGTGCAGGGACAGTTAGGATATTATACCTGTGTGAGTCTTCTTGAGAAGCTGGATAGCTACAGGGAGGAAAAAAGCTTCAGAGTTGACGATGATTTGAGGACAGGGTGAAGGTTAAAGGCAAAGTTGATAAATTTGACAAATTCAGCCTGGGTTCAGGAAGCAGCACCAATGTTGTCATCAATGTAGCGCAGAAAGAGTTATGAAGCATTCCTAGTGTAGGCTTGAACACGGACTGTTTCACATAGCCGACGAAAATATAGGCATAGCTGGGGTGCATGCAGGTGCCCACAGTAACACCTAGGATTTGGGGAAAGTTGGGGGGAGAACCATTTATGTATTTATTGAGTATAGAAGTTGTGATGTTAAGTTAAAGTTCTATAAGATGTTAGTGAGGTTGTATTGAATTATTGTGTGCAATTCTGGCCACCTGCCTATGGAAAAGATATCAATAAGCTTTAATTAGTACAGAAAATATTTACAAAGATGTTGTTGGGACTTGAGGATCTGAGTATAGGTAAAGGTTAAATAGGCTAGACTTTGCTTCCTGAAGTGTAGGAGAATGAGGGCAAATCTTATGAGAAGTCCACAAAATTATTAGGGATAAAGGTATGGTAAGTACATATTCTCCTAAGGTTGAGTAACGCAAGGACTAAAGGTCATAGATTTGGAGTGAAAGCTGAAATATTTAAATGGGACTTGATGGGGAGCTTCAGCGGCTGATGTGAATGTGGAATGAGATGCCAGTGAAAGTGGTGGATGTGGGTTCAATTGCAAAATTTAAGAGGAATATGCACAAGTACGAGTATGGAGGAAAAATGGCCCAGGAGTGGGTAGATGAAACTGGGAAGAAACAGGACTCCACAGGCTGTATGAAGAGCCTGTTTCTGTGTTGTAATGCTGTATTACTCTATGACTTCAGGAGGGAATGTAGAATTACCCTAATTTTAATCTTAGAAATATACTTGTAACTTTGTTACTGCCTCAAAGTTCACATGTGGTCAATATTCTAACCATCTTCATCTGCTTTATCAATGACCTTCCTTCCGTCAGAAAGAGACAAGTGGAGATGTTTGTTGATGACTGCATAATGTTCAATTTTATCTGCAGCTTCTCAGCAAGAAGTAGTAATCTTAACTGACTATTCAGATATTGTATATAAAGATTCTGTTAAGACTGATACGTTACAGACAAAATTTATTTCAATTTCATGGTAAAAATATGTACTTAAATGAATGTCTGAAACAGTCAGGTAGTATTGGTAGCACAAAATTGCATAGTCTGGCTCCCAAACAACTAAATGAGTAAATAATTTCTGTCTTCATTTGGTTTGGCAGCTGTTCCTTTAGATCAACCACAATATATGAGATCTTAAAAAGTTATTTATAAACTTCAACTTACTTCATAGAACATGTTACAAAGTTTGCTGTTATGGTCACCCCAGTAACACACTTGAGAATCAGTCTAACCCATTGTTTTGAGCTATGTATGGACTTCAGTTCTGGATAACGACAGTTCATTATTTTTCAAATTAACATTCCAGTTATGAATTGCTAACAAGCTTCCATAATAGGCCTGGGTCTGTGGATAGGCATGGATAGATAATAATTCCTCAGATGTAATAGAACTGAGCAAACTGAGGTCACCCAAAGGCTGGCAGCTGAATTTTAATGTGGTCCTGATTCATAAGAAAACTTGCATCTGTAGAAGCTGTTGTTTATGCAGCCTTTGGTTATTTTCTCCATCAAGGAATGAGGAAATAGAATTTCTAAAGTCCTTGTTCATAATAGCTTGATTTTAATTCCCAGTTGGAAACCTATTGTTACACCTATTTTGGAAGGCAGCAGACAGGCTCAATTTAACAACCAAACCACATTGCCCAACATAATAGTTGGAAGGAAAATATTTGATAAAGCTGAGGGGTGCAAAGAGGTTGCTTGGAATGCGATTTTTAACATAAGCTTAGCTCACTATAAGTACATGGAATCCCAAGGCAGGGAAGTCCCATGATACCCTTATGCTGTCTGAGGTACCATTACAGAAAGACTAACAGCCACTTGAACGTTAAGTGTCCTCTACTTAATTACAGCCAAATAGCAGAAACTAAAATTGGGTCAGAGGACTCCAGGTAACAATTGTTCTCAAAGTTAACATCAGCTCAAATGCCATCTTTAAATTTGAAAATGGCAGCACTGTTGTTAACTGAATCTCATATGGTGACAAGGTGCTATACAGAAGTGAGATAAATCAGCTTGTTGAGTGGTGTCACAACAACAACCTCACACTCAACATCAACAAGATTAAGACATTGAAGGGGGAATTCAGGAAGAGGAAAACCAAAGGACAGAATCAGTCTATGGAGAAAAGAGTGAGCAGCTTCAAGTTCCTGGACATCAACACCTCAGTGAGCTTTCCTGAGTTCAACACATTGATGTAATTATGAAAAAAGCAAGCTATTGTCTCTACTTCATTAAGAGTTTGAGAAAATTTGGTACATCAGCAAAGATTCTTTCAAGTTTCTCTAGATGCACAGTGGCGAGCATTCTAACAGCCTGGTATAGACTATACCATGCACAGGCTCACAAGAGATTGCATAGGGCTGTAGACTCAGGCAGCTCACGTGCACAACTCTCCCCACGATCGAAGACATTTTCAAGAGACGTCTTATGACAAGAAAGTGGCATCCATCATTAAGGACCCTCACCATCTTGGACATGCCCTTTTCTCATAACAACCATTGGAGAGGAAGTACAGGAACATGAAGCTCCAACTTCATGATTCAGAAATAGCTTCCACTTCTCCACCATCACATTTCTGAATAGTGCATGAAACCATGAACACTACCCCAATATTTAATTTGTATTGTGCTATTTATGCTTGTAATTTATCATAATTTGATATATTTGCATTGTGCTGGAGCTGCAAAACAACAAATTTCATAACATATAAGTCAGTGATAATAAATCTGATTCTGCTGTGGGCATTCCAGGTCCATTCAGTGTACTCAGGAGGTATTAAAATGCTATTATAATGTATCAGGAGTAATTGATTTTTATCCTTTACTGTTGCAAAGTTACGACGGGTGATTGATAAGTTCCTGGCCTAAGGTAGAAAGAGTCAATTTTAGAAAAACTAGCACATTTATTTTTCAACATAGTCCCCTCCTACATTTACACACTTAGCCCAGCGGTCGTGGAGCATACGGATCTTGGTCCTCCAAAAAATGTCCACAGATGGGTGATTGATAAGTTTGTGGCCTAAGGTAAAAGGAGATGAGTTATACAGCTCTCTTTACATGCACATGCAGGTCAACTCTTTGAGCGATTATGCAGAAAGTTTGGTTAATAACTCATCTCCTTCTACTTTAGGCCACAAACTTATCAATCACCTCTGATGATTTATTAACTGATAAGTTATTAACTTCAAACTTTCTGCATAATCACTCAGAGCTGAACTGCATGTGCATGTAACAAGAGCTGTATAACTCTTCTACCTTCGGCCACGAACTTAACAATCACCCCTGCTGTGGACACTTTCTGAAGGTCCAAGATCTGTTTGCTCCATGACCACTACACTAAGTGTGTAAATGGAGGAGGGGACTATGTTGAAAAATAAGTGTGCTAGGTTTTCGAAAATTGACTCCTTCTACTTATACGCCACAAACTTATCACTCACTCCTCATATTTGCAGAGAATTATTGGATTAACCACAATAAACATCAACCATAATGTTTGCAGATTTTTTAAAAGTTATCTCGTTATCTTTTAGATCTGAAAATTCCTGGTAATGCCATCAGTGTTTAGTTTGCCCATATCAAAGCTTTGCAGAACTGAACAAAGTATCAAGATGAGACTAATCTTTTCTCGAAGTTATAACTACTAATTAATTAAATTCAATACCAAAATGTACTGACATAAAAGAAAATACAGCCATTTCACACTAATGCTCAACTACTTGTGCCCTCTTTTGTAGCAACCAGAAAACAAATTGTTTGCATCAAATTATCTTGTAAGGTGATTTAAATATATCCAGCATGATAAAGACTGTTGCTTTGTCATACATTAGTCAACAATAAATCTTCCAGAGAATCATTTCAATTCGGGATGCTTTTCAAACCCTCTGTTATTGTAGAAATTGAATATTACAGAAATGGATGAGGTAAATGTTTTTTTATTTATTAATCTATTATTGTCCTGAACAATCATAATGGTTGAGGTGTATAAGCCTGGGTGAGGAGAAGCTGCTAAGCATAAAATGGAAATAATTCAGATGACTTTTCCCATTTTTAACATTTGGAAAACATGAAATATTAGCTGATCAGATGGAAAGAGGGAGAGAGGGTGGAGGAGGGGAAGAAAGGGGGGGGGTGAGGGAGAGAGAGGGAGAGAGAGAAGGGGAGAGGGAGAGAGAGAGGGGTGAGAGAGAGAGGGGGGTGAGAGAGAGAGGGATGGGGGTTGCTGAACAAAACAGAGGGAGTGTCTGTGATAGAACACAGACAAATATTTTCAAGATAACTATGACTTTATAATCTAGAAGTAAAAGATGAAAGGTAGAAAAAGAAACACAAGAAATAAATTGCTTCATCACACTGCTTCTAAAGGAACTCTTACCTGCAAAGTACTCGGAGTGATACAATGTCATTATTCACCTAATACCTAATTATAAAAACTGACAGATTTAAGTTCTGCTTAATATGCTCTCTATATAAGACGGGAATAACTTACAATATCTCCCATCCAAAAAACGTCCTTGGATGATTCCTTTAAAGCAGCAGACAGGTTTTTTGTCAACATACATTTCTAATTTATAGCATCACAGCTGCTCATCTGTCTTCTATTCATAAAATTATAATTTCAAGAAGCAAGAGCCATTAGAAATGTAAGTAATGAGAAATAAAATGGCAATGATGCATGCAAGTTGTTCTTGAGAAGCTTGAGACACCCTCTGCACCACCTCTTTTCAATCAAACACAGCCTCCTTCAAGCAGTTAGGCAGCAGTTCATGGTGACAGAGCAAATTTATTGATGTCTAGGCCTCACAGTGAGGACAGGAAAAGCCAGGCCTCTGATTGTATCCTCCATTAGAACATAATGGGCAAAATATTCCTCGAATTAGTCTGCGCGGTGCAGATTGGCAGATTTATTATTTATTATTCATTTTTCCCTCTATTTTTGTCAGGAAAACTGCAAAATATACAATGCTTGTGACCTGGCTGCTGGCAACAAATGAGAGAATATCATGTTTGGTGAGAACTGATAAGTAATTCATGGAAATGATTAAAGCTTCTCCAGGAAGCAAAGAGCAAATTATCAACTTAAACATCACAAGAAGCATAAGGTCTTTCATTATCTTGCGTCTATGTAATAAACAGAATGCATGGCTATAAGCAATATCTGAATCCATTTGGTAAGAATAAAATATATATTACTGCAATAAGTTTTGACGTGGTAATGCATCTGCTAATCAAGGTAAACAAGCAGAGGATTGTAATATGTTGGTCTACTACACTTTAAATGCATTGGATACACTTGTGACTAATCACCCAATTTTCAATAGTTTACATAATTCTGCACATACATTTTTTCAGATACATACAAATATTACAGAATGATATTCAGTTACAGTGCCAAGTACAAGCTCGTCTGATAAAATATTGCAGAGATATGTGGAGCAAGCAGAGGAACTGTCTGTGATAGAGTACAAGGAAATGTTTTCACGAAACAATTATTTTTAAAAGAGCAATTAGAGACGTCGCGGAGAAAAAGAAACAAATTCACTCAGAAAGGTATAACCACAGGCTAGATGGGAAGAAATGGAAAATGTACTTTTTTTCCAATTCTCTGTATTGTATATGATGCTCACAATGAGGTCTGCTCTATTCTGGAGAAATCATATGCAGATTGGATGACTACTTTGCAAGTCCCCAAGGAAGATATTAAGCCTCTAATCATCTGTTTCTTTAAATGTCTGCCCAGCTCCCATTTTGATCACTGTCTTAGGCTCCAATATATATCCAATGCTGGCCAATGTAAGCTCAAAGAGTAACACCTATTCTGCTTAGACACTGGAAACTGCCATGTAAAAAATAGACAGTTAAGTCAGAAGAAGGACATCTTGATGCAATTGACTCCCCTCTTTGGAGGTCAGTATTCAATTAAACAATCACCTATTTTTTCATCATCTGGAGATGCGACCATTTCTTTCTCTTTCAACACATTCCCTTTTTTTAACTCATCCATCTTTAGCTTCTATTTTTTTAAATTTAGCTGTGACCTTAACTCCATTTGTCTGCACCCTATCACAAATATTCCCTCTCAAACTTGAGATGAATAGATATTTGTTGATTAAAGATCTAAGGGATATTAAGACCAATAAGGATTATCGGGAGGTCACAGTTAGGCATGATGGCAAACAATGAGTATGGATCATGGAACTAAGGAGTATTTTCATTTGATAATGTTTAGTCACTTTACTTCTAATGATGAATTCTGGTCATTTAACTCCATGTGTGTTAGAAGGATATGGTTAAAGTTACTTAGGTTCTTTCTGTTTCTCTTAAACAATGGAGCAATATCCATAAATTCCTGATCTAACAGCACAATTCCCCAATCAAAAGCTCTTTGAAACATTATGACTGATGCTTCTGCAGTTCCTTCACCCATTCTTTTTAATACTCTGCAATATAAAACATCAAATCTTAGAGATTTATTCATTTTACTTCCATTATTTTGTTCATTACTGAGTGGCAACCTACAGTGAATTCAGTACGTTCTTCCCCTTGATTTATTTTGGCTCCCCTTTTATTGCTTCCCTTTCATTTGATTTTCATCTTTAAAACTCATTTAATAAATCTGCTGTTGTCCTGTTTTCCACTCTGGTGCCAGATCTATCTGTCTTTAATGGATCTTTATCTCAGCCGTATAAATTTCAAAAGGTTTTTATCTTCACATTACTTGCATGTTTATTATAAATTCCTTTTTATAGCTCTTTATATTTCCTTTTTATCTCATTGTCTCTACACATTGTTCCTAGTAATACTTCTTTGCATTTTTGCTACCATTTTCTTTAATTTTATAATTCCTCTCCCCAACAATGTCAATTATTTTTCTTTGGCTATGTCACTCTTGGTTTGATCTTTATGGGGATTTTAAAGCTTATATAATAAAAGTTATTTCATTCACTCTCTCCCACCATTTTCTACCTGTTAACATTCTCTAAGTAAAAGCATTCAGTGTATGTCTCTTCAAAGTTAATCACAAGTAATTAGAATAAATTTGTTTATACATGATTCTGACTAAATTTAATGTCAGACTCAGTGCTAAAATCACAATCTGCAAGGTGGTCACTTACTGGTGGATTAGTAATTACATTAGTATATTCCTTTCTCTAAATCCAATATAGACATATTTCTATAACAGTTCACCTGGAAATTATTTTGCCATGTGTTATTTTTTATTGGAGTGATTCACCAGGATGTTGCCTGGATTGGAGGACCTTAGTAATGGGGAGAGATTGGATATGCTGGGCTTGTCTTCCCTGGAGTGAAAGAGGCTGAGGAGGATCTAATAGAAGTCAATAAAATTATCGTAAATAGGGAAGTTAGTCAGAATACACTGTGGTAGGTATTTTCAAGGGATCTGAGAGGAACTTTTTTACACACACACTAAATGTAATACTTTGATTACACTGCCAGAAGAGAAGGTGGATTCAAGTACCGTAGATTCCGGACTACAGAGCGCACCTGATTTTTAGCCGCTGGCACTAATTTTAGAAATAAAATCATTTTTTTAAATGTAAAGGCCGCACCGGATTTTAGGCCGCAGGTGTCCCACGTTGTAATATGAGATATTTACACAGAAAGATATTACACGTGAGGATTTTTTTAACTTTTAATTAAATCCATATGGTAACAAAAACAAATACATATTGCAAATGCTTTTTTTCGAACCGTGCCCGTACGCGGCTACTTTTAAATATACGTTGCGTATACTTCTTTACTGAACAACATTCCAATATCTCCTAACGACTGGTAAAAAATATATATACTGCAGCCTACCAGGAAAAGTTATTGATACCTTTAACTTAAAAGCAGAGTTCGCTCGGATCCAAAGCCGCTCGCGGAATCCGCTCCCCCCTCCTTTCCGTTTCATCGCAAACGGCATTTAAAAGCAGATTTCGCTCAGATCCAAAGCCGCTCCGCCGCTCGACCCCCTCCGTCCCGTTTCATCGCAAACGGCATTTTCCCACAAGACGCCGCGAAACCGGGTGTGTCGTCATAGCATCCCGCGATGTAGTACAGAAAACAAATATAGTTTAAACTAAGAGGGTAGGTAGCACAATGCTTCGAGTGTTTTCCATGTTGATGAGGGTGAGTACAAATGACTGATTTACAATAATTTAATTGTGAAAGTGCGCTTGATTTATCGTACAATTTCATTGGACCTCTGTGAACTACTCATCAATTTTATTGGTCTACTGTTACGAGGCAAAATGTTTACGAGGCGGCATGAAAAAAACTTTGCATTAGCCGCATCGGATTATTGGCCGCAAAGTTCAAAGCTGTTCAAAATGTGGGAAAAAAGTAGCGGCTTAAAATCCGGAATCTACGGTACAATCAAAATTCAAAGTAAATTTGTTATCACTGTACATATATGTCAACCCTGAGATTCATTTTCTGGTGGGTACACTCAATAAGCCGATAATAGAATAATAACAATGATAAAATCAATGAGAAACCACACCAACTTGGGTGATCAACCACTGTGCAAAAGATATCAAACTACAAATACAAAAGGAAATAAAATAATAATAATAATAATAATAATAACAATAATAATAATAATAAACAATAAGTATCAAGAACGTGAGATGAAGATTCCTTGAAAGTGAGTTGTTAGGTTGTGGGTACACTTCAATGACGGGGAAAGTGATGTTAAGTGAAGTTACCCCTTAGGTTCAAGATCCTGATAGTTACCAGGTAATAACTATTCCAGAACCAGGTGGTGTGCATCCTGATGCTCCTGTATCTTCTTCCTGATTGTAGTGGCAAGAAGGGAGCATGTCCTGGGTCGTGGAGGTCTCTGATGACGAATGCTGCTCTCCTACGACCATGTTTCATGTAGATATGCTCAATAGCGGGATGGGCTATACCTGTGATGGACTGGGCCATACCCACTACTTTGTGTAGGATTTTCCATTCAAGGGTATTGGTTATTCCATACCATGCCATAATGCAGCCAGTCAATATGCTCTCCACTACACATCTATAGAAGTTTGTTAAAGTTTTCATGATGTTTAAGAGACATGCAGACCTGTACAGAGAAAAGGATACAAACCCAGTGTGGGTATTTGGGATCAGTGCAGATGGACAATAAGGTTGGTGTGGACATGATAGGGCCCATTTCTGTGCCGTACAACTCTATGATTCTATAGGTCTGAAAACACAACACGTCTTCATCAGCATTGAGCAGGAAAGGAAATTCATCAGGGCAGTTCTAGTCAGCATGTGCACCTCAACCATTTGATCCATCTTGAACAATGTCAGCCCTTATTTATTCCATTTTGTAATTAAGTTACCAGACTAGTACATAGAGCTCTAGACTCTGATTAAAAAACATGATTTCAGTCCCACTGAGGATCTTACATTTATAAAATTAAATTAATCCTGGATAATAAATTACTATATGCAAGTACTTCACTAATGTATGGATGCAGTTTGTACCCAAATCTAAAGAGTATCTGGCAGAACGTGAGGACTTGAAAGGCCTGGCACTTGATTTTCTCTTTTTGTCTAGATCAAGCTAAAGTTCACTTTTGTGCAAAATTTAACACATTTGGGCCCATTTCCGATGTGCCAAAGTTAGCTCATCTGGAATTTGACCAGACACTTCAGTCTGTTTTGTTCAAAGTTCAAAGTAAGTTTACTATCAAACTGAGATACACCACTCTGAGATTCATTTTCTTGCAGGCATTCAAAGAAACACAATGGAATCAATGAAAAACTACACACACACAGAGTCTGACAAACAACCAATGTACAATGTGCGTCCCATTTGGAACATGTTGGATCATACAACACATATTGAGTATACTCGCAGTACACGTAAGCATGAGCACAGATCCTGCAGGATTATAACTTGAGGTTCTGCACAGTACCAAGTTGTACACAGCAAAAGGCTCCTTGGATGCTGATATAAATTCAAGGACATTGTGTTGTGTGGTTTGGTGTGATAACAGATACTTAAGGTGAGTATCCCTCTCTCTGGACTGTGACTACCATGGATAGTGTAATTGACAGCAGTCAGAGAGTTTTAAAAAGGTGGTTCTTGGTGCTTTCTCATGAGTTTCTCTCCACAGGACTTGGGAGAGTGGGAGATGTAGGGCTGATTGTGAATTTGCTACGCATGACTGAAAAAGAGGAAGGTTGGCTAACTGTTAGTTAGTAGGTGACTAGCTAGTTAACAACAGCCAATATAAAGAAGGCAGAGTCAAGCCAAAGTGCCATTTCGGAGTGACTATTTTGAGGGCTGAGGAGCTAAGATTGTGTTGTCTCCTGGGTGCCAGGGTTGAGGATGTCTCTGAGTGGCTGTGAAAATTCTTGAGGGGGGAGGATTAATAGTCAGAGGTTGTTGTACATTTTGGTAGAAACAACATACGAGGGGTGATTGATAGGTTCGTGGCCTAAGGCAGAAGGAGTCCATTTTAGAAAACCTAGCACATTTATTTTTCAACATAGTCCCCTCCTACATTTACACACTTAGTCCAGTGGTCATAGAGCGTACGGATCTTGGACCTCTAGAAAGTGTCCACAGCAGAGGTGATTGATAAGTTTGTGGCCTAAGGTTATACAGCTCTCGTTACATGGACAAGCTGTCCAACTCTTTGAGTGATTATGCAGAAAGTTTGAAGTTCATAACTCATCAGTTATGAACTCATCAGGGGTGATTGATAAGTTTGTGGCCTAATGTATAAGGAGATGAGTTTGAAATGAATAACTCATCTCCTTCTACTTTAGACGGCTGGACTAAGTGTGCAAATGTAGGAGGGGATTATGTTGAAAATCCCCTCTTTCTCTTTCTACCTTAGGACACAAACTTATCAATCACCCCTCGTATATAGTACATGAAAAGTACTACAACTACATGGACAAATCCAACTGTGCACTGGCTGTTAGTTTCCAAAATCCATCTGATTGATCAGTGTTTCTCAAAGGAAATAAATCATCTGTGGATTTTTTTAGTTGAATTACCAAATTTAAGGAACAAAATGGCTTGAATTACCAAATTCAATTTCAATGCAGCCTGGTATGGAAACACCAGTGGCCTTGAACAGAAGACCCTACAAAACAGTATTGCTGTGCCTCAGTCCATCACAGGTAAAGCCCTCCCCACCACTGAACACATCTACAGGAAGTGTTGCTGCAGGAAATCAGCATCCATCATCAGGGAATTCCACACCCAAGTCATGCTCTCTTCTCACTGCTGCCATCAGGAAGAAGGCACAAAAGCCTCAGGTTCAGGAACAGTTATTACCCCTCAACCATCAGGCTCTTGAACCAAAGGGGATAACTTCACTTGCCCCATCATTGAAATGTTCCCACAACCTATGGACTCACTTTCAAGGACAATTCATCTAATTTTCTCAATATTTATTGCTTATTTATTCATTACTTTTTCTATTTGCACAGTTTGTTGTCTTATGCACACAAGTTGAACACAAAAGTTGATGCAGTCTTTCATTGATTCGGTTATAGTTGGAGTTATTGAATATGCCCACAAGTAAATGAACCCCATAGTTGTATGTAGTGACATATATATACTTTGATAATAAATTTACTTTGAACTTAAACAGAAGAGAACTATAAACAGAATCTGTTTCATTAAAGGCAGTAAGTCACCAAACAGCTGAGTCTGGTCCAAGGATGTAAGAAGGGCACACCTTGTGGTGCACTCTTGTTTTTTTAAATAGAACTCACTTTTATATACTGCATGATTTCACTTTAAAAACAATAAACTCAAACAAATCATGTGCTGTTATAATCTGTTAATTATTTATATCAATGTACTGTTGTATATTTTGCCAACTATAAATACATTCTCTGTCTCTTTATTCACAGAATTCTTCACCAGAAGCTGTCCTTGATACATCTGAAGTACCCAATCCAAGCTCATTTAATTCCAGAGAAACCTTTTTCAGAAAGACACGCATGCTGGTTAGTAAAATATGTTTTCTAATTGTCAGTCCAAAATAAGTTTGATTTTTTTTACATACTCTGGATTTCTGTTTTGTTGATGTCATCTATTTGGACTAAACCATTCACATAAAAATGAATAGTGATAGCAACTCTCAATTACTACATCTAAGTACACAATTAAATGTTGCATTTCATTTCTTACTTGTTTCCATTCACTTTGTCGCAAATATCTCCTTTGATAGTTTGTGAAGTTTCTCCATTGTTCTCCATTGTCCTGCCATGCACCTGTATTTGTTCTCTGATTTGTAACACTATTGTGTTAATTTGGAATTCATAAGGGACTAGATTTACAATGTTTTTTCCTTTGGGATATCCAACGATGGTCTGATCTTTCTGGGAGTTCCACACTGTTTGAAAGGAAACGAGCATAAGGTGAAATTTTGATGGTACAGAATCTTTATGTTCCAGTTAGGTTAAATGGAAAGGTTAAAAGTTTGAGAGAGCCATGGTTTTCAAGGGATATTGGAAACTTGGTTAGGAAAAAGAGAGATGTCTACAATAAATATAGGCAGCATGGAGTAAATGAGGTGCTCGAGGAATATAAAGAATGTAAGAAGAATCTTAAGAAAGAAATAATAAAAGCTAAAAGAAGATATGAGGTCGCTTTGGCAAGTAAGGTGAAAATAAATCCGAAAGGTTTCTATAGTTATATTAATAGCAAAAGGATAGTGAGGGATAAAATTGGTCCCTTAGATAATCAGAGTGGACAGCTATGTGTGGAGCCGAAAGAGATGGGAGAGATTTTGAGCAATTTCTTTTCTTCGGTATTCACTAAGGAGAAGGATATTGAATTGTGTAAGGTAAGGGAAACAAGTAGGAAAGTTATGGAAACTATGACAATTAAAGAGGAGGAAGTAACGGCGCTTTTAAGGAATATAAAAGTGGATAAATCTCCAGGTCCTGACAGGATATTCCCTAGGACCTTGAGGGAGGTTAGTGTAGAAATAGCAGGAGCTCTGACAGAAATATTTCAAATGTTGTTAGAAATGGGGATGGTGCCAGAGGATTGGCATATTGCTCGTGTGGTTCCATTGTTTAAAAAGGGTTCTAAGAGTAAACCTAGCAATTATAGGTCTGTCAGTTTGACATCAGTGGTGTGTAAATTAATGGAAAGTATTCTTAGAAATGGTATATATAATTATCTGGATAGACAGGGTCTGATTAGGAACAGTCAACATGGATTTGTGTGTGGAAGGTCATGTTTGACAAATCTTATAGAATTTTTTGAAGAGGTTACGAGGAAAGTTGACGAGGGTAAAGCAGTGGATGTTGTCTATATGGACTTCAGTAAGGCCTTTGACAAGGTTCCGCACGGAAGGTTAGTTAGGAAGGTTCAATCATTAGGTATTACTATTGAAGTAGTAAAATGGATTCAACAGTGGCTGGATGGGAGATGCCAGAGAGTAATGGTGTCAGGTTGGAGGCCGGTGACTAGTGGTGTGCCTCAGGGATCTGTACTGGGTCCAATGTTGTTTGTCATATACATTAATGATCTGGATGATGGGGTGGTAAATTGGATTAGTAAATATGCAGATGATACTAAGATAGGTGGCATTGTGGATAATGAAGTAGATTTTCAAAGCTTGCAGAGAGATTTAGCCCAGTTAGAAGAGTGGGCTGAATGATGGCAGATGGAATTTAATGCTGATAACTGTGAGGTGCTACATTTTGGTAGGAATAATCCAAGTAGGACATACATGGTAAATGGTAGGGCATTGAAGAATGTGGAGACAGAGTGATCTAGAAATAATGGTGCATAGTTCCCTGAAGGTGGAATCTCATGTGGATAGGGTGGTGAAGAAAGCTTTTGGTATGTTGGCCTTTATAAATCAGAGCATTGAGTACAGGAGTTGGGACGTAATGTTAAAATTGTACATGGCATCGGTAAGGCCAAATCTGGAGTATTGTGTACAGTTCTGGTCACTGAATTATAGGAAAGATGTCAACAAAATAGAGAGAGTACAGAGAAAATTTGCTAGAATGTTACCTGGGTTTCAGCACCTAAGTTACATGGAAAGATTGAACAAGTTAGGTCTTTATTCTTTGGAGCGTAGAAGGTTGAGGGGTGACTTGATAGAGGTATTTAAAATTATGAGGGGGATAGATAGAGTTGACGTGGATAGCCTTTTTTCCATTGAGAGTAGGGAAGATTCAAACAAGAGGACATGAGTTGAGAGTTAGGGGCCAAAAGTTTAAGGGTAACACCAGGGGGAATTTCTTTACTCAGAGTGTGGTAGCTGTGTGGAAAAAGCTTCCAGTAGAAGTGGTAGAGGCAGGTTCGGTATTGTCATTTAAAGTGAAATTGGATAGGTATATGGACAGGAAAGGAATGGAGGGTTATGGGCTGAGTGCAGATCAGTGGGACCAGGTGAGAGTAAGCACTCGGCATGGACTGGAAGGGCCGAGATGGCCTGTTTCCGTGCTGTAATTGTTGTATGGTTATATGGTTGGATTTAGAGTGCAGGGAGTGAGGATAAGTAGGAGTACGTTTGCAACACCTGGACCATTGTAAAACAGAAGCCACTGGGAAGTGATATGCTTCTTCATCAATTGTCTCTCAACTGTAATTGGCCATGAACACTTCGTGTGGGTGGGAGCTCTTGGAGCTCCACTCTCTCACATACTTACTGATTATTTGGTGCCACAGAGATCCTGCACTGTTCGGCTGATCTGCCTCCCATGGTTAAAAGTTGACAATGTATGCTAGATGTGGAACTGAAACTGTGAGTAGTGGTAAAGTTTTGGTGGGCCCTTGTATGTGACGTATTATAGCTGTTTCCTAAAGGATGTGGGTAAGGGAGCAATGGATTACCATGGATATAAGTACGTCATCGAATGGAAGATCAAATTTGATGATGTGCTTCAAAGTTCAAAGTAAAATTTATTATCAGAGTACATACACGTCACCACATACAACCCTGGCATTCTTTTTCTGTGGGCTTACTTAGCAAATCTATAGAACAGTAACTGTAAACAGGATCAATGGACAACAAACTGTGAAAAGCAGATATAAATAAATAGCAATAAATAATAAGCATGAAATAACAAGATAAAAGAGTCCTTAAATGAATGTAATTATTGCCTTGTGTTCAAGAGCTTGATGGTTGAGGGGTAGTAATTGTTCTTGAACTTGGTGGTGCAAGTTCCGAGGCACTTGTACCTTCTATTGATGGCAGCAGTGAGAAAACAGCATGGCTTATTGCTATTGGCCACAATTATGGGGTCAATGAACTTCCTGCAGCCCTACATTAATTTTGCGTCTTTATTTTTTGCATTTCCCTTTAATGCTACCTGGGTAAATGATCTCTTGATGATCAAAGCTCCTGGAAATATATAATTAATTCTTTGTTCTATTTCTCATTCAGCTTCAATCAATTTTTCCAGTGATCTTTGAAGACCTGCAGAATGGTTCGTACCATTGGTTGCAACCTTAATACACTATCCCTTTGGGAAGTGTGAACTCACTGTAATTACAGATGGCTAATTTGGGTTGGTTCTAGCTACTCATGAAATGGACTGCTGTTAGTAATATCACCATTTGCTAGCTCGTCACTGGAATCATAATACTGAGTTCCAGGATGGATCCTCTGTATAATCTGTGTTAGGTCAAATGGGCTTGGGTTAATCAAACAATATTGCAAAGTTATTTTTTACCTAGAAATACATCATGGTTAAAAATGTCTCAAAAATGAGCTTGCAGTTCCCAATTAACCTCCTATCCTATACATCTTTGTAATGTGGCAGGAAACCAGAGCACCTGTAGAAATCCCATACAGTCATGGGAGAACATACAAACTCTTTACAGACCACGACAGATTTGAGTTCAGATCACTGGTACTCTAATAGTGTTTTGTTGTGTCACCCTATTAATAAAACAAATATATTCACATGTCATTCTATGTCTTTTTCCTAATGTTACCTAATTTTTAGCCTTAAAAATAAAATTCAATAATTTGCAAAGATAACTTGAATTTTTTTTCTACCTGATCAGCTTTCTCATTTATTTCAGGCTTCAAGTAATCACACGCCTCTTTCTCATTCACCTTCTTCTGCTCGTACCTCCTCCGTCAGCTCGGCTATGATTAATAGGCCTTCATTATCTTTCTCAGATAGCATTACTTCTACATATCGTTCATTCTCTAATGGGCACTGGCCAATTACAAAGAGTTATTTTCTTCCCTCTACACCCTTTCTCTCTCTTCAACTTAAAACTGTTTCCAGTTCTGATGGAAGATCACTGATCTCTCTTTCACCACAGAGGCTGCCTGACCTGCTGAGCTTAGGTCAGCAGGTCAGAACAGAATTTCTAGGATAGTGAGATATGCGATGATTATAGGATACAAGAGAAAATGTCTCGGGCTGTTTTCAGATAAGGCAGAGCAAATAATTGTCTAGTGCAACAGAAAAGTTAAGAATTATTACGTGGTAATTCAGAAAGGGGAAATTGGCATGATAGAAAAGGTGATGGTATTAACCTTTTACTATATTAAATGATATTCTGGAGAAGAGTCTATCTTTGCTTTCATAGAGCATGTCATAAATTCACAACACAGAAGTCACACAAAGCACCAAAGTTCCCGAAGTTATTCATAAATTGTATGATAATGGAAAGTCATCCAAAGCTATTCTTCTATAAATATTACAATTATGTCGCAAAAGGAAGCTAATAGAATATTTTTAAAACACTATTTTAATCATAATAAAGACACAGTCATCACATCTTTCACATCTTCTACAGCTTAGAAGCAAACCCTTCATACCACCATCAATGCTGACCACCATGCCGCTCTACACAAATTCCACTTCCCTCTGTTAATTGCATATCCCTCTGCTCTGCTCATTCAAGTACCTGTCAAGATGTCTCTTAAATGTTGTTACTATTATGTTGTTACTAAATGTTGTTATATCTCTTCTAGCAGCTCATTCCAGGTATTGACTGCTCCATGCGCACCATTGACCCGGCACATCGTCTTTCAATCTCCTTACACCTCAAACCTAAGTCTCTAGTTTTAAACATGCCTGCCTTGGGAAACAGCTATCTACCTTATTTATACCTCACATCATTTTATATACCTCTCTTGTATCAGCTGGGGTGTAGGGGTCTCTGGGTAGAGGGTGTACCTTTGATGTCTGACAGCTGCACTCTACCTTGTAGGTTTGCTGGCCCTCATCCATCTCCTAAACCTCTGCAAGTAGAATATCCCAGTACACTGCTTCAGATGATGAGCTAAACAATGTGAGGGGGCTCAATTCACCAGCAAAGATTGCCCAAAGAACTACACTGGCCATTTGTTCGAGACCAGGATAAGCCTTCAAGGTGGAGGACATTGGCTATGGTCTGGACTGGACAGGGATGGGTGCCACCAGGCCTCACGAGCCCTAGACATGTGGAAGTGCCCCTATGACCCATAAAAAAGGGCTGCGGGATCCGAACCGAACTGAACTTTGTATCATCTGTCAGCTGTCAGTCTCCTTTGGTCCAGCTAAAAGAGAGCTAGCCTATCCAATCTCCCCTGATAACTCAAGCTCTCCAATCCAAGCAACACCCCAGAGAATAAGTGCTCACCTAGACCGCATGTCATCATTTATCAAAGTCTGTTTGAGGTAATCGATAAAACTTGAAATTTCAGGGACATTCAAGTTCATGGTTAACAGGGAATTAAAGAAACCATTATCACTGCTCAACTGGCTTGGAAACAATTTGAGGAATATCATCCAGCCATGGGGGCCTACTACTACAAAGTATTAATGAAACACAATTCACCAGGGTAACATTGGGCTTTGCTGCTTGCTGCTCTTACAGATGCAATCAAAATATCACTGGAAGTGCATATGCACACCTGTATTGAACAGGTAAAATCCAGCACCATTGAAGAGTGAATGAAAACAAATACAGTGGAGCTGCTGCTATTCCAGCACATTCTGCTAAATGAAAGTTTCCTGTTCAGTATAAAGGAACTGTAAATGTAATTCAGCTAATGCATATTATTTAGAACATCATCGGCAGTGTTCATATAAAACAGCTCAAATTGGTTCATTCAAAGATGTTCTCTGACAATAATATTTGTTACGTTGTTTTACATGTATAGTATTTGTTTGGGAAATATTACAACTGCATGAAGAAAAACTCATGGGCAAAAGCTGTTTAACTTTATTTCTTATGTAAATAACTGTATCTAAGAGGGTGTTTTACTTCTGCCAATCTAATCCTTTGGACATGAGTTAACTGTGTGCAAATTTAAAGGTTCATAAAATCATTGAAAAGTTCAGCAAATGAGTCGAGCGTTTGCATCAATTGCTAATCCATGATATTTATTAATGATGATATCACCTGCTTTGCTGATAACAAAATGCACTCATATGTTTAAAAATAAGTTTTTCTTCAGACTTCAATTAATATTCTTAAAGATCACATCAGATAACACCCACAGAACTTTAAAAATGTCAATGTGTAGGTTTTTGCAAATAAAACGACATGAGGTGTTTTATGTTTAATAAAAACTGTAACACATTTTACTGAACTCTGAAACCTGAACACAAAGAGCTCTAAAAATCCTTTACATAATTACATCATCATGTCAGACCAGCCTCTTGAAGTGAAACCCCAACTCAACGTCAGTGGTTGTGAATTCTGTATATTTCTACCAATTATGTTGTCCTACACAAGCTCCCGTCAGAATTCACTAAAACCAGCAATGTGTGGAGCTTGGGCAAGTCCCCCCGCTTGGGTTCTGCGTTCTAGGGGTGGAGGAACAGCAGGTACCTCTGGCTCATCCAGAGGTGTGTTGATACACTCAAGGTCAATTTGTGACACCAGGATTATGGCAGTGGAATACTCCAAATCTTGATGGGCCGGTTTAAGGTGATTCACCAAAATACATTCAGGTTTACCCCTCTTAATTATGATAGAAGTATTTTCACCTCGTTCCAAAATGTGAAACTGGCCTTCTTAAGGGGGCTAAGGGGATGTTGGTGGACATCACTGCAGTTGAAAATAAATGAGGCGGAATGTAGGTCAACAGGAACCCGAGTACATGATGGAAGGTAGCAATACGTGAAAAAGAAGTGAATTTATGGAGGAGGGTGGAACGTAGTTGAGAGCTGACCAGGCATTTGTGGCATCAGGAATGAAATCATCTGGAACTCGTAACAGCTGCCTGTATACCAGCTCAGCCGCAGATGGCTGCAGGCTGTCCTTTGGAGCTGTTCTGAGCCCCAGCAGCACCCACGAGAGACAACCGTGCCAACACTCATTGGTTAGGGAAGCCCTCAAAGCAGCCTTTAAGGAGTGCTGAAACCGATCGCGTAGGCCATTGAACTGCGGGTGATATGCTGTGGTGTGATGCAGGTTTATGCCAAGGTTCCGGGCCATCGCAGCCCAGAGCTCTGATGTGAATTAGGGACTATGGTCAGAGGAAATATCAGATGGAGTGTCAAACAGAGCAACCCAGGTCTTGTCTACAGCCACCATCAATGTTAGGGGATGCCTTCTGCCCACTGGTGTTATGGTCTGCCATGGTAAGGATGTGCATGATACCACCGGAGAGGGAGGAGGATTAACAAAGTCAAAGCTTCACTCAAGGACCTCAAAAGGTGCCAATGGTGCCTGGAAATGATGGTTAATGTTTGTCCGCTGGTACTCAACACAGGCTGCAGTCTTATCATGTATATCCTTTCTGAGGCCGTGCCACACAAACTCTAGTGTAAGCAGTTTTGGTGAGACCTTCTGGCCCCAATATGAGAGGCCAAGTAAGGAATTAAAAACACTATGGGAGGTGGGGTATCTGTTCAGATTTGGATGCATTGGTGACAAGTAGGTCATCTAGGTAAACAAAAAGAATATCTAAGTCTTTTAATATAAGTCCATCGGCCATTGAAAGTCTGTGCTTCATTTTTAAGTCTAAATGATATGCTCAGAAACTCAAAGAGGCTGAACAGTGTTATCACAGCCATTTTGCGAAGGTACTCCAAGCACACAGGCATCTGATGGTAGCCCCTAACTAAGTTGATTTTGGAAAATATTAACTTTCTGGCCAAACATGTCGAGAAGACCTGGATGTGTGGGACCGGGTAAAGATTGGTGGTGATGACCTCATTAATGCTTCAGCATTTGCAACACAGCAACAACCACCATCGGACCTAGGGACGAAATGGAGGGGCTATTTTACCAGTGTACAACACCAAGTTATTCCATGCTGACAAGCTCAGCTTTTGCAGTTACCAGCTTTTCCGGGACGAGTCCACACAGGCAGGCTTGGACCAGCAGGTCAGTTGTGGAAAAGTGGAGCTCAGCCCCATGTTTTGTAACTGTAGGGGAGAATGTAGGCTTGGTGGAATTTGGGAATTCGCCCAGATGTCATGTGAACTCAGATGCAGTGGCTCATGTGCTTAACAGAGTCACTGTGGGGAACTTACTGGGGAGCAGGGTAATGACACACGGTCCTTGACGTCCACAAGCTAGCAATTCTTCAGATCAACTAACAGTCCTTCAGCACCCTGGAAGTCTACACTGAACATGGGTCTAGCCACTTTAGCCAGGACAAAGCTCCATGTGTAACAGAGTCTCACCCATCATGTCCCATAAGGCTGGATCCTGTTTCTCTTGGTGGCCTCCAGTGCAGTTTCATCGCTCTTTGCCTTCTCATCAATAGGTGACGCTGGCAGCACACTCACTTGAGCACCCATGTCACACAGGAAGTGTTGCCCTGAAAGTGTGTCCATAATGAACAGTAGTCGAACCTGGCAGCTGGAACTCACGGTTTTCACACACTTCCAAAGTCCTGTTTTGTCGAAGTTTCAAAGTGGTAGGCACTTCCTAGTGTTCCTACCAAAGCGAGCATGGTAAAAATACAGACCTGGCATCATCAGGTATCCTTATGTAGGGCCCTGATGCCTGGGTTTATTAAGGCAGAGAAAGGAGGAGGAATGATGCACTACTGCCTAGCTGAGTGGAGACAGTCAGCCATTTTAGCAAATTCCCTATAGTCCTTCACGGGTGTATTAACAAGGGCTATGTGAACTTGATCAGGCATTTGCTACACGAAGAGTTCTTTAAAACTAAAACAAGGATGGTGACTTTCCAGGAGAGACAGCATGTGGTCAATTAACTTTGATGGCAAATATCTGGCATACTCAGAATCTGATATTCCAAAATTCCATAAAAGTTAAGTTTTCAGTGCTCAGTATTTATCATGTTCAGGCAGGTATTCTAGTAGACCCACCACTCTCATCACTGCTGATGACACCAAAAAGAATTTGGTGTCATCGGCAGTGATTTCTCACAGTGAAAATTTGGCCTCAGTTTGTACAAACCAAGCGACGTTATTTTGCTCCCAAAACTCTAGCAGTTTCAAAGTGACTGTATTAGCCAACATATTCAATAACTGTGGAATCGTCCCTGAGCATTGGGGTCTCCAATGTAGTTTTCACAAATAAAATGAGGCTTTTTATTTAATAAAAACTGAAACACATTTTATTGAACTCTGAAACCTGAACACAATCTACGCTAAAAGTCCTTTATGTAATTACATCATCACATCAGACCAACCTCTTAAAGTGAAACGCCAACTCAATGAAGGAGACTGTGAATTATGTAGATCTCCATCAACTATGTTACCCTACAAATGCAGGTTTTCATAGTTTTGGTTGTGACATAATTTTAAAACTGAGTAGAGGTTTGGAGGGAAGGAATTTTATGTAGCAAAAAGCACATTAACCAATTTTTACTAGTGGAACAGAATTCAGTTCAACCTCCCTTTTCCCATTGGAATAGAAGCTGAGAAAGGCTGGCGTGGTTGGTTCTTCAGAGATAAACTGAGAACCATTAAGTTCTGTCTCTGTTTCTCTCTGCAGAAATATGGCCCAGCCTGCTAATGATTTAATAGCGTTATCTATTTTTGTTCTTTATCAATGGTACTTGACTGGGAGCTGTTTATAGTGAAAATATAATTAACCACATCAGTCATTATTAAGGAAGATAACCAAAGATTATTGAGGAGTTGGATCCTTGGCATGATTATAAAGAGAAAAGAGAAGTGGGCAGGCAGATTTAGAGAGGAAAGTCCAAAGCTAAGCCAGTTGAAAGCATAGTGGTGGAGTAATTAAATTCAGGGAGGTTCGATGAGAGATATTGAAGGAAGCATTCCATCTCTGAAAATTTTAAAATAAAAAGTAGGACTAAATATGGATTAATGAGAACAATAGTGATGGCAGTATGTGTTGTGATGCAAGTTATGAATCAGATGGCAGAGTTTTAAGTGGCACAACAGCCTCCAATTTTACCCAGACAGCTTTAGGGACTTTCAACTTGGGGAAATCCCAGGCACAAAGAATTGTTTTGTGATTTAGAATACGGAGCATGTTAGTAACATCAGGAAATTCAGGTCAGTCAGTAACAGATAGGGAAGCATTTTATCTGCAGCATGTTGTAGCCCCTATTTCTTCATTTATTATGAGTTATCCCCATATTAATGTAAGATTTCATGTTAGCTTCATTAGAAAAAGACTATTCTCAACATACATGCAGCGATTTCAAATGCATTTAAATACCTGATGATCTGAACTTCAAGGAGGGGAGCTGTGATCATCCACCTCAGTTTTGGACTGAGACTGACAATTTATCCCGAACTTCCATCCATCCACTGCCGAATTTACAGAAATTGGGTATCTTACCACTTCTTTCCACAAAATCTCTCAGAAAATAAATAATATGGAAGTTTTACTAATACACAGTTGAACTCTGGATCTTGACAAAGCAAAAAATTGTTTTAAGTTCTCTGTATGAAATCATCCTAAACTGCTCATCACTGCTTAGACATTGTTGAAAGCTTTAAAATGCAACCAACATCCCTCATTTATAAACGCTACCTTCATGCTGCTCTGCACAGGGCAGAATAAGATCTGTGCAATAGTGCTGAACCATTTGTATTGACCTTTGCTTAAGCACTTTAACTATCTGTTTTTAATTGTTCTGTAATGACATAATGAATTGAGAATAATCTAATGGCTACTGTTGTACTATAATCAGCCATAAGATGAACAATCAAGTGGACCATATCACTTACCAGAATGTGATGAACAAACAGGTAATGTTACTTGTCATTGGGTAATAATCCTCCCATGAATAATCTCTATTACCTTATCATTGAAGTACCATTTTAATCCATTTCTGGAATTCTTGCAAACAGAAGTTTTTCAATCTCTTTCTCAACTCTACCTAAGCAATATAATTGCAAGAACAACTGGGTTTTTTTACGTTAGCATATTGAAATCCCAGCATGAACATGACATTCATATTTGGTCAAGTGTTATTAACATTAATGATCTGTCACCTGGATGATAAAAATCAAACTTAGCAATTAAATTTCATCTGGAAAAATAGCTGGGAGAAAAAACTGGCCAGTTTCTTTGGAGTTAGCCAATCTGTTTCTATCTATGGCTGGTTTTTATATAAAATAAAAACCCATATTATATAACATTTTTTAAATGCCAAAGAGCGTCTCTGAGGACATTCCTGCTAATTAAGTACTTTTGAAGTGTGGTTCATAGGAAATAATGAGACAATTTGTGCATAGCATGGTCCGACAAACAGAATGAAATAATCACTGGAAAATCCACAATAACTCAGGGACAATTATTTTAGTAGGAACACCACTTCTGAACAACATCATCATAACTCCCTCAGCACTGCACTGATGTGTTAATCTAGATATTGTACATAAGGCTCTGCTGTAGAATTGGAATCTTCAACCTTTTTAGTCAGAAGTTACAACTCCATCCACAGTTGGAGCTGGAAAGTAACACCAGAGGTTGAATTAGCTCGTTCATTCACAGGAGCAACATTTGTTGCAGGCTGTGTTCTATGAGAGATCGTGGTCCTTTATTTGACATGAATAAACAGCTGTTATTTGTAATAGAAAAAAAACAAATGAAGTAACAGGCCTCATTCACTGTCTGCCAGTGCATCCCAGCAGATGTGAAAGCAGTAAATGAAAATGGGAAAAGCATCCTTCAATTTGGGATGGATGATAAAAAGTGTGCATTTCAATGCAGTGTTACAGCTCAGGCTTGAAGCGACATTTGGCAAACTGTTGTAGTTGCTCGTGAAAGCCTCTCAAGTCTTTCCAAAGTTCTTACATTAGGAAACTGATAGACTGCAGGCTCTGCATTGATTATTTGTGTTTACTAATTACTGCGCCAAAGCAATGCAGTGAATTATTACTTCACACATGTGACAGCTCATAGAAAGCCACTGAATCTAAATAGTTTTATAATGTTCAAAGGCATAATAACAAGAGAGATCAGCGCAAAGTGAACTTACATATAGAAGAGGCTATCTCACTGATTTCAGCCATCATATCTGTGCTACTTCAGGAGCTTAAATAAATTGAAAGAGCTAAACTAAGTGTTGGCATTGTGTCTTTAAAGCCAGATTTATTGAATTAAAATGTTTCTAAAAATAAAGAAGTAAGAAACTAAACACAACAGCTCCTGCCTGAGCAATAAAAACTGAATTGATTAAAACATCCTGACTCTATATTTAAACAAAACCTTATGCAATCCTCAAGGGCATGGGTGATCTGTCAGGAACCTAAAACAAATCAGTGGAGTTGGTGTAATATTCAGTGGACTAGGAAAATAAAATTAAAAAATCAAAGGTGAATTTCTTTAACCTCTGCACATCACTGCCTGGTTAAGTCAGCTTTCCAGTTTCGAGTCAAGAAATGGGTGTCATTGAGCATGCACTTTTAATTTTAGCTAGAGAGTTGGTGGACATTAAAGCAGATGGGCTACCAGCCCACCCCTACAGCAGAAATCCTTATCACGCCAGAGCATATACACACTCTCAAGCATATACCCTTCTCAAAAGGCAGCTGATCACAGTTCGTTGACCATGTGGGAAGATAGGTCTCATTTTTAAAGTTCAACCTTTCCGGCAGAAGGATGATGTTCGCTGCTAACATATGAAACATCTGTACACCACAACATCCATGATGAAAATACCATTTCCATCCCTTCCCTCTAGCATCTATTTTCAGCTTTCCAGCTATTTTTTTTATCATAACATGTATGATTAATGAGAAGAATAGTATGAGAATTCTTTCTGCCTCAAGTTCCAATCTAAATTACATACTAGATTTGCAAATCTATTGCCAATATCAAATCTTCAGTTTCAAGTTCCTAACATATAGGAAAATCAATCTTCCAGGGATTACAATGTTTCAGGACAATTTTGGGAAACATCTTCTTGAACAATTCTTCCCGCACCATGGGAAAATATGAAATAGCCAGATTTTGTTCAATAGAACTAAATGTGAAATGATAATAATCCCTGATCTGGGACATGACCTAACAATCTTGATGAATTGGCCCATGGACTTGAACTTTTGCCTCCAATGGCTACTCCACTGACTGAAGGCATTTTGTAGGCTGTTTGCCCAGCTTCCAGCAGTCTGCAGTTAGGGGATTAAGGAACATGGAAGATGAGCTAATCATATTGACACAAAGGTTCAGGAACTCAGTGGAGTCAAAAAGCTTCCATCAGATAAGAAAAAAAAAATATTTTCTGGGATTCAGTGGGACTCACATTCCACAGGTAGAGAAGTGAAACTGAGCGGATGGATTGGATGCTCTTCAGGCAACATTGGACCTGAAGGGATTCAGTCCCCACACATTCACTTCATTCCATAGTTCATTTTCTAATCTCCAAACATACATATGCTCCACTGCTAGGGTTACCATAGGTTTCCTTATGTGATATATAAAAACTTAACCTTGGTATCTGAAAATTCATCCTCAATTAGCAGCACTGCACTTTGTTATAGTAGCGGATAAGCATTGGACCTGTCTTCCATACTTCACTGTCACACAGGCACTGGAAGCAAATTCAAATGTAAAGCACAACAGGCAGCCATACTAAATTACATATTTAGTTCTAATAACTAAGGACAGTTTTACTTGGAAAGAATTTTAAAGAAATAATGTCATATGCATACATACCATTTGCTTCTGATTTTGGGATCAGACAAGCTACTGTGACCAGCAAATATCAGCTTTCAGCAGAATGATTTCAACTCAGTTGGCTGTGCCTTGATAAAGTGAGGGACTAAATAACATTGCAAGTCCAAAGCAAATACTGGAACAGCAACATTCCATTTTAGTCCTTTATTCTATATTTATAGTCCAATTATTTCAACAACATAATGCCAATAAACACAAAATAAACTTTACTCAGATCTATTGAATTTCAATTTCAAAACCAATACGATTATCAAAGCAGAGAAAAAGAAGTCACTTAAAAGTTTATTCCGACTCTGTAAAACATTTATGAAAATGGAATTTCACTGGTTTTGGTTTTAAGGTTCTCCAGCAAAAAGAAGATCCAGCTACCATTCAAAATCCTTAGGTATCAGCGGTATTGAGAGGCTCTAACTAAAAAACCTCCAGCATCACACGCAAGATAAAGTTGTTTAAACATACTGTCACTTCAGGCTGATGCATTATTAAGCATTACTTTAAGCATGAATTATTCCACAAAATCAGCACGTTCTAAATCAAGAGATTTCTTGAAACTTCTTGTTGGTGAAAAAAATATTGACTTGCAGAATTAAAATAGTCCCCAACTTCATTGACACTTTGAGTCAGCAACATGTCAGACTTGGATACAACTTGCTTTTCTGCTGATGGAGTTTCGATTCTGGAATAATCCCATAAATTATTTCTAGAATAACTTCACATTCGGAATGCAAGTCATGGATGGATATTAGCAAGATAATGAAGAGCCACTCAGTCATCAGACAGCATCTCTTCAGTCTCTCGCTAGTGCAGTCAAAGGTTCGCACCTGTTTCCAAAGAGTGTCAGTCAGACCAGTATTCCAGAAGTGCAGGGTGAGCTGCTTCAAGCATTTAATCTACCATGATGGAGCACTTTGAGAGGTTAATCATGGCTGGAATTAACTCCTGCCATAGTAAGGACCTGGACCCTCTGCAATTTGCCAATCATCACAATAGGTCTACAGCGGGAACGATCGCACTGGCTCTCCACTTGGCCTTGAACCACCAGAACAGCAGCAATACCCACATCAGGCTACTGTTTGTTGATTACACCATCATACCTTCAGTACTAATCAACAAGCTTCAAAACCTGGGCCTCTACACCTCCCAAGTGGATTGTTCACTCCCTCATTGAGAGACCACAGTCAGTGCAGACCAGAAATAGCATCTCCTCCTTCTTGACAATCAACACCAGCACACTGCAAGAATATGTACTTTGACCTCTACTCTACACTTTCTACATTGATGACTGTGAGACAAGGCACAGCTCAAAAAGCATCTATAAATTCACCAATAAGCCCAGATAGTGACAAGAAGGTGTGCAGGGGTGGGATAGATTGTTTGGTGAGTGGCATCACAAAAACAACCTTGCACTTAACACTAGTATGACCAAGAAATTGATTGTGGACTTCAGGAAGGGGAAGTGAAAGAAACTCACACCAGTCCTTACTGAGAGATCAGCACTGGAAAGAATGAGCAGTTTCAAGTTCCTGAGTGTCAACATCTTTGACAATCTAAACTGGGCTCGACATATTGATGAAATCACAAAGAAAGCACTTCAGTGGATATATTTCATTGGGAGTTTGAGAAAATCCAGAACGTCACCAAAGACTTCAGCAAAGTTCTACAGATGTGCCATGGAGAACATTCCAAATGGTTGCATCACCATCTGGTGTGGAGGCAGGATCAGAAAATGCTGCTGAGGGTTGCAAACTCAAACCAGTTCCATTATGGGCAGTAGCCATCCCACCATTGAGGGTGTGTTCAAAAGGCAAAGGCAGCATCCACCATTAAGGGCTCTCAGCAACCAGGACATGCCCTCTTCTTACTGCTTCCACACCAGAGAGGAGACACAGGAGCCTGAACACTCACATTCAACATTTTAGAAATAGCTGCTTCCCCTCTACCTCACTATGTTGCTCTCAGGAACATTATCTCACTACTTTGCTTTTATTTTGCACTGCTGATATATTCATTTTTTATATTTCTTATTGTAACTTATAGTAATTTTGCTGTGCATTGCACTGTACTGCTGCCGCAAGACAAGTTTCACAACATACGTCAGTGATAATAAACCTGATTCTGATTTAGTCACAGTGTTAAAAGTCAAAATCAACCTCCATCAGTCAACAGGCATTGATTTTTTTTCCTTTTAACTCTCACTGATATTCTGAATTTTCTGGACTTTCAAACTGTCTTTGTGTGCTGAAAATGTTCAATAATATGATGGTTAAGGTACTAGATGTGCAGCCAGTATTCACAGATATGATTTCAAATGGAGCTTCAGAATTTAAATTCAGGTAAATCAATTAACCTGGAAGTTGAAAATAAAGCATGAAACAACCTGAATGATGCAAAACCTAGAATTCAGAGAAGGAAAAGAATAAGCGTTAATCAGTCTGACATAAAAATGAGGTACTTGTATTACTCATCAATGTGGTTAACTCTGATCTGCTTCCTCAGGCATTATTGATACATTGCTGGTGACGTCCACATTCTGTGAATGAACAAATTAGAGTTAATTAGGAAAGGCCCAGGTAGCAATTAAATTGAAATCGAAGGGAATTAATGTTGAGGGGCTCTAATGACTCTCAGACAATAATGAAGTTTTAATCATACTCCTCTGAAGAATTTACAGTATTATTATGCATCACATATTAAGAATTATGGCCTAAAATATGACAGGCCAAGGAATGAAGCAGCAATGATGTGTAGACATCCCCTATGTGGATTCAGTGCACACACCACTTTATTTGGCATCCTACATGCTGAGAGAGCTACCTATGCATTTTACTGGTATATGCCATTTTAGGATGGGAGGAAATGGACTTAACTGATGTTGTTTAAAGACAGCCAGCTTTTTGTATTTAAAATGGATAACAACATCTATTAAATTTTGAAGACAGCCGAAACTTAATCTGCCAATAAAAGAAGCTCATAGAAAAAAACGATAGAAATTAAGAATCATCTTAAAATGTCAAATTAGCAAATAACGTGCACAAAAGCAGTGAAGTTTTTAAATAATAGCAATGTAGAGTCCCTTTCTTCCTTAACTTTGTGATTTGTCAAGCAGATGGTGTGGTTCGTAAGTGCCATAGCCAGCTATATCAAGCTTAAGACTTTGATATAAATATCATAACAAATCTTTTATGCTTCCAGTAAGTTTGCTAGAAATCAAATCACAATTTCGACACTTTAGCATGCAGTTAGGTCTTCTGTTTAAAGAAGGATATACTTTGTCATAGAGGAGATGAAATGGAGGTTCCCTGATTTGATAAACACAAGAGACTCTGCAGATGCTGGAAATCCAGAGGAACACACACTAAATGCTGCAGAGGAATAAAGAAGCAATGTTTCAGACTAAAACCCTTCACCAGGACTATGTGTGTGTTTTCTGGATTGATACCTTGGGAAAAGATGTTGTGTTATGAAGAAAGGTCAAATAGAGTAGGCCTACACTTTTGAGAGCCAGGAGGAAGAAAAATACAAAAAAAGAAATCTGAGCTGAGTTTAGAGCAAAGTTCTGCAAAGTTGCTTCCCTTCATGTGGGAATCTAAAACTAAGGGTCTCAGCAGATTGCCATCTCCACTAAGAATGGAGATAAGGAAGAATACATTCTTTCAAAGGGATGTGAATGTTTGGAATTCCCTCCCTCTCAAGAGCTGGACATGTTGAGTCATTCACAGTCTTCAAGGCTGGTATGGATATATTTGACTTTGATTAAAGGCTTCAGACAGCAAAATGGAAGTGAGGCTAAAAGTGAGATCTTGCCAAATTACTGAGCAGGATCAAGCATAGAGTGGCCTCATGCACCTGCTCTTCCATGTCACTCGATGAATGAATGAATGATCTTTATTGTCATTATACATAGATACAATGAAATTCTGTTTGGCTTCCTCTCAGGCAATTAAAATAAAGCGGTAGATAAAAACAAGACAGTAATAGAAAAACAGTATTAAATAGATAAGTAGCAGAAAATAAGTTGCAGCAGCACCAGAATATCACAGTAATGTTCTGGCATGGTGGGAACACAAAGATTGTATGAACCATTTTAGTCAAGTGGCCATTTTTACCTTGTGAAATGTGCACAGGGAATTCCTAATCCATTAAATTTCAACAGATGTACTCGGTTTGTGGATATGCAGATATTATGAGGAAAAGTTATACTTAGAAATCTAGAAAATATTGACCTAATTGGTGCTTAAATGCTAAACCATAATGGCCCTAATGTTGAGGTCAGTAATGATCCACCTATGTTCGCTATTGACTACCAATTCAAGTTACATTTAAATCACTTGCATTTCAAAGCTTGCTTGATGAACTTGGCTTGAGTCCTGATGTGTTACACACTGCCAAGCCACTTTACATGTAAATTCCATCACATGGCTGGAGGTTAAATAATACTTCCACCACAAAATCACCAAGACCAAGGAGATGGTGGTGGACTTTAGGAGATCTAGGCCTCATATGGAGCCAGTGATCATTAATGGAGAATGTGTGGAGCAGGTTAAGACCTACAAGTATCTGGGAGTACAGTTAGACGAGAAGCTAGACTGGACTGCCAACACAGATGCCTTGTGCAGGAAGGCACAGAGTCGACTGTACTTCCTTAGAAGGTTGGCGTCATTCAATGTCTGTAGTGAGATGCTGAAAATGTTCTATAGGTCAGTTGTGGAGAGCGCCCTCTTCTTTGTGGTGGCGTGTTGGGGAGGAAGCATTAAGAAGAGGGACGCCTCACGTCTTAATAAGCTGGTAAGGAAGGCGGGCTCTGTCGTGGGCAAAGTACTGGAGAGTTTAACATTGGTAGCTGAGTGAAGGGCGCTGAGTAGGCTACGGTCAATTATGGGAAACTCTGAACATCCTCTACATAGCACCATCCAGAGACAGAGAAGCAGTTTCAGCGACAGGTTACTATCGATGCAATGCTCCTCAGACAGGATGAAGAGGTCAATACTCCCCAATGCCATTAGGTTTTACAATTCTACCGCCAGGACTTAAGAACTTTTTAAAAGCTATTATTAATGCTTTTTGAGATAGTGATTTAGATGCATATCATATTTTTTACTGAGTTAAGTATTGTATGTAATTAGTTTTGCTACAACAAGTGTATGGGACATTGGAAAAAAAAGTTGAATTTCCCCATGGGGATGAATAAAGTATCTATCTATCTATCTATCTATCTATCTATCTATCTATCTATCTATCTATCTATCTATCTATCTATCTATCTATCTATCTATCATATTCCTTGCCTTAAATGATAATAAATAGGAAGATTTCAGAGTATTTCTGGCATTAAGAACCTATTGAACAATTATGACACGATTAATATTAACAAAGGTTTCAAAGGACTTTGAACATTAAATCAAAACCATCAAGAGATTTTTCTTTCCTTTCAGTATCCTTCCTTTCAGTTAGTCCTGACGAAGGGTCTCAGCCTGAAACGTCGACAGTGCTTCTCCTTATAGATGCTGCCTGGCCTGCTGTGTTGCACCAGCATTTTGTGTGTGTTGTAAGAGTTCTTACCATATCATCCCAGTCCCGGTTCATCAAGAACACTTTCCATGCCATACCACACATGCACTTCGACAAGTCCAATCACCCGACTGCACTACTCCTGCTATACAGGCAGAGACTGAGGACTATAGCACAATGGTGAAGACCATGGCGATATGTTCAAGGGAGTTAGAGGAGCACTTATAGGCCAGTTATCCTGACCACAGATGTTGGGAAGATGCTGGAATCGATTGTTAAGGAAGTAGTTTTGAGGTACTTGGAGGTACATGATAAAATAGACAAAGTCAGCATGGTTTAAGGGAAAATCTTGTCTGAAAACCCTGTTGGAATTCTTTGATGAAATAACAAGCATGGTAGACAAAGGAGAATCGCTTGACGTTGTGTACTTGGATTTTCAGAAGGCCTTTGACAAGGTGGCACACCATGAGGCTGCTTAACAAGTTACGAGCCCATGGTATTACAGAATAGATATGGATAGAGCATTAGCTGATTGACAGGAGGCAAAGACTGGTTATAAAGGAATCATTTTCTGGCTGGCTGCCAGTAACTAATGGTGTTGAGACCAATTCTTTTAACATTATACATCAATGATTTGGTGGATGGAATTGATGGCCTTGTTGCCTGGTTTGCGGCTGATATAAGGAGAGGGGCAGAGGCAGGTAGTGTTGAGGAAGCAGGGAGGTTGCAGAAGGATGTAGGCAGATGAGGAGAATGGGCAAATAAGTGGCAGAACTTCCAGAAGTTGAGAAGTGTGTAGTCATGTAATTTGGTAGAAGAAATAAAAATGTAAACTATATTCCAAAGTGGAGAGAAAATATCAGAGGTGCCAAGGAACAGGAAACTGGGAGTCCTCTTGGAGGACTCCCTGATGTTTGGTTGCACTATGAGTTGGTGTTGAGGAAGGCAAATGCAATGTTGTCATTTATTTTGAGAGCACTAGAATATAAAAGCAGTGATTTAATATTGAGGCTTTTTAAGATGCTGGTAAGGCTTCACGGAGTACTACGAGCCCAACATATTGATGCAATTACAAAGAAGATACATCAGTGGCTATATTTCATTAGGAACTTGAGGAGATTTGGTATGTCACCAAAGCTTCAGGCAAATTCTGCAGATGTATCTTGGAGAGCATTCTAACTATGTTTGTAGTTGCATTACCGTGTGGTATGGAGGGCCACTGCCCAGGATTGGAAAAAGCTGCAGAGGGCTGCAGCCACAGCCAGCTCCATCATGGGCATCAGCCTCCCCAGCATTGAGGACTCTTTCAAAAGGCGATGCCTCAGAATGGCAGTACCCATCATGAAGGAGCCCACCACCCAGGACACGCCTGCTTCTCATTGCTACCATGAAGACGGAGGCACAGAAGCCTGAGGACACACATTCAGTATTTCAGGAACAGTTTCTGCCCCCCGCTATCAGATTTCCGAAGTGGACAATGAACCTATGAATACTCCCTCACTATTATTTTTGTTTTTTCTTTTGTTCTCTTTTTGCACTACTTATTTAAAATTTCAATATATATTTTATTGTCATTTATCATATATTATATGTACTGTGCGGTACTGCTGCTGCAAAACATAAAGTTTCATGACACCAAGGTCTGTTCTTCCTCAGAGAAGCAGTTACAATAATATCCACATATTGCAGAATACTGCTACTGCCGTGGAACACAGGCAATTAATTTAGCCATACATAAATGGAAATTTGCAGAGCTGTTATGGAGAACCTGGGGCACCTTTGTCCATTAAAGGAGGCCATTAACAGGGGCCATTAAATTAGGAAAGGGTCAGAGGGTGAACATTTTCATAGACAGTAGTTGCGCTTTTGGAGTGGCACATGATTACATAGCAGCTTGGGCAAGGAAACCGTACGTGACCTCATCAGAAGGGCAAATGCAAGATGAAGAAATGGTGAAGGAGTTCGTGGAAACTGCTAATATCTCCTGGGAAACAGCAGGCATAAAGATTAAAGTGCATAGAAGGGTAGACACTCCTGAGCAAGAGGAAAATGCATTTGCTGATCAGAATTCTAAGGCAATTGTGGAGAAATCTGATCCAAACCCAGTAGAATTAGCAATGGTCAGGAGGCAAAGGAGACAGATTTAAAGGCCATACAAAGGGAGAGTTGGTGTCATCAGAGGAGAAGTGGATTTGAGTCTGGGAATGAGCAGAACACAAGGAAGATTGGATGTGGCAGAAAGATGAATGTTTAGTAGCTCTAGAGTGCATGAGACGTATGTTATTAAAAACCTACCATGGTTTTAGCCCACATAGGGCAAGGTAAAGTGAGAACCCAGCGAGAAAGGTGTTGGTGGTGTCTGGGGATGGGGAAAGATATTGCTAAATTCTGCCAGCAATATATAACATGTGTCCACTATGACCTCGGTTAAAATCTGATTAGGGCATCAGCCATGGTCTAAAGGCCCATGGTTGCAAGTTCAGATGGATTTCACAGGACAATTACCCCAGTCTAGGGTAAACAATATTGTTTGGTTATCATTGATCGCTTCAGCAGGTGGGTTTGATCAATAAGTTTGTGGATGACACAAAATTAGGAGGTGTTGTTGATAATGAAGAAGGTTATCGTAGGTTACAGGGGGATCTTGATCATTTGGAACTGGGCCAAGGAATGACAAACACATTACAGTAAATGTGAGGTGATACAGTTTTAAAAGTCGAACCGGCATAAGACTTATACTGTGAATGGTAGGCACTAGGGACTGTAATGGAACACTGAATGATGTCTTCAATAAAAACAGTATAGATAACCAGTTCTAAAATCTGCAGACGAATCATTGCAAACTCCAAGTTATCAACATCGCCTGCAACAGAAACAGTAAAGGAAATACGACTGTGTACAATCATGAAATACACTTACCTTCATCATTGGTACACACAGATTGACTACTTTTTAAAAATATCTACTGCATATCATTAAACAGTTTTCTGCAGTGCAATAGAATTTCTAATAAATATATTAATATTTATTATTACTAGAACTAGGGGACATAGCCTCAAGATTCAGAGGAGTAGATTTAGGACAGAGATGAGGAAGAAGAGAGTGGTGAATCTATGGAATTCTCTGCCCAGTGAAGCAGTGGAGGCTACCACAGTAAATATATTTAAGCCAAGGCTGGATAGATGTTTGCATTGTAGAGGAATTAAAGGTTATGGGGAAAAGGTAAATAGCTGGAGGTAAGTCCACGGCCAGATCAACCATGATCTTAATGGATGGTGGAGGAGACTTGATGGGCCAGATGGCTACACCTGCTCCTATTTCTTATGTTCTTATGTTCTTGACATGCTAGTGAGGTAGAGGGTGACAACCTTTTGTAGGCAGTTTAAATTCCTTTGTGCATTGGAAGCAAAAGATGTGTGCGTGCACACACTCACACGTTAGCGAGAGCATTAGTTATAAGGAGAAGTTAGCCAGACAAGGGCTTTATTCCTTTGAACATAGGAGAATGGGAGGTGAGTTTATTGAAATATTGCATAGGTTTAGGTGAATGGTAACAGTCCTTTCTCCAGGGTGGGAGAGTCCAAAACTAGGGGCATTGAATTAGGGTGAGCACAGAAAGATTTAAAAAGGTGCTGATGGACAACTTTTTCACACAGAAGGTGAATATACGGGATGAGCTGCCAGAGGAACTCATTAATGGTATCATTTAAGAAGAACTTAGATAGGAACATGGAGTAGCACGGTTTAGAGGGTTATAGGTCAAATACAGGAAATTAGGAATAACTGGGTTGGCACTATGGTTGTCACAGACTCATTAGGCCAAGTCTGCATCTGCGCTGTATTGTTCTATGACTCCATTAGGCTGAGACCAGAACCGAAGAGAAACTGAAGCCAGTTATATCAGCAAGTGTATACGATGGCAGTGACTGTCTTCACACAGTCTAATAAACACAGTACAGCCATCACATACACATGTGGCATCCAGAAACAAATTATCATTTTTCAGTGTACACATAGATCAACTATTTTTTTAATCTACTGCATAGCATGGAATAGTATTCTGCAGTGCAATAGAACTTTTAGGCCTTGAGGCCCCTTTGTTTTATAGCAGTTCACTGCACGATTTGAGGTTTAAGCAAATGATGAGTGGCAACAGGGCTGATAACTCTGGTGTGCTAGCCACGTACACGTGTATAGAATGTATATAGGAAACCAGACAGCCATACAAAATATGATAGAGCTGACCATTGATGCAGGGAGCCGGCACTTCGACTACTGGGACCTTTTAAAGGTGCCATTTAGCAACTGGAAAATCACAGTATCAAGATAAGTACTTGACATGGTGCACAATCTCACCATTAAGTGGGTACAGCTCCTGTCAGCAGGAATACGGTGAAAAGCAGGAGCATGTGAAGGTTTAATGGAAGGTGGGAGGGATGGAGAGGAGGGGAGGCAGCAAACTAAAACAGCATCAGCTCAGCTTCCTGTGATACCAGTGCAATAACTCCAGACATCAGTCACCAACAAAGCCACATACCATCTTCCCTTGATCTCCGATATTATTGTGTCTACCAGCCTGCAATTTCAAAAATAAAAGTCACCATAAAATAAACATATAAAACCACATTTATGATGAAATCAGGTTGCGTGGCAGTGGCTGTGTATGTTCTTGGTGCTTGTTCTGGATTTTACTGCCTGAATAGTTGTAACTTGGGTGCTGGGAGGCTGCAGGCTTTCGGCAGAGGAACATGTCACTGCTCCAGGACAATTCCCTCAGGCAGTTCCAGACACTTAGGGGATCACTGTGGATTGCAGAGATGGCTGTTGGGCAGGCCTCCTGAAGCCCAACAACAGGACATTGATAAATTGACAGATGGAGCAGGATGATAAGCAGCTTGAGAGGGAACGGCAGTTGTGCGCGGCACGGAGCAATATCCACTGCATCAATGACAGCCCAGGAGCCTCAATACTTTGTCAGTGGAGAGACTGCTAGGCCTTTCCTTTTCCTTCGCACATGATGCCAGCAGGGTGAGAGTGTGGCATCAGCACTGAAGCAAAAGGTGGCTGCTGCTTTTGCTGCCATGGAAACGACGACACTGGAATCAGATGCTGCCTTTTTTTATTGTTTTATTTTTATTTTAGCGATACAATGTAGGCCCTTCCGGCCTGTTGAGCTCTGATTAACCTTAACCTAATCACTGGACAACTTACAATGACCTCTTAACCCTGTAGACTGTGGGAGGAAACCGGAGCACCCAGAGGAAACCCACACATTCTCCATGGGGAGGACTACAGAGACTCTTTACAGAAGGCAAAGGAATTGAACTCTGAACTCTGGAGCGCCCTGAGCTGTAATAACACCGTGTTAACTGACACACTACCGTGACAGTCCAAAAGTGTATGAACCACACTGGCCATCCCTTCCACACTAGAAAGCCTCGCACAAGGGACAGTGCCAAGTCAGTAACAAACTCTGGCATGCATCATGTGTACTAATGCATCAAAGATTAGCCAACCTATGGTTCCTTGGTGTCGAAAACAAGAAAGTCAGATGGAGTTGAAGAGGAGTGTACCTTCATCACCTTCAGCTTGTAAATCAGAATGAGAGGAAGTGGCATGTGACGATGAGAACGCCTTCACCTTCAATAGTTCCTGCCCTGTATAACGGGTATCCCAGTGGCAGAAATCCCTCATGATACAGGGCCATTGCTGATGTTTCCACTTACTTAAGTTCATGATTATAACTTACTGCATTCCAGTTTACAGCTGCAGGATATTTGCATATCACTAATTCTGCTTCCAATTTGAGGAACTATGAAATTCAGCCCTGTAAAAGTGTTGTCAAAGTGAAGGCTAATTGTACCTCGTGTGTAGAGAACTACTATATTAACATAAGAAAAGCACTGAAAGAATTTTAGCATATCAGGCTTATTTAAAATTGTGCATTCAATTAAATATCCCAGAGAGTCAGAAGTGCTTTCAATTATAGCCGAGTGCAGCAATTTTTCATTTTATTCCTCCTTACTGTCTCTGCACTCATCAGTCACAGAAAAGATAAACATTAATTACTGTGTGAGTTCCCCCCTTCTTGCAGAACAAATTCAAAATGCAAGGAGCACTGAGCATATTGATTTACCTGCAACTTGACAATCAGTTGCACAGCATTCTGAAAAGAAAACCTCTTTATTCCCCGTTCTTAAAACGTAACCATCTTGCTTAGATTTACCTCCAGAGCAGGCCACTTTATATAAAGAGTTTAAAATAGATTTTTTTGAAGTACACACTGAATACAAATCCTGTATCATTTCTTCAAGAATTCTGGTAATACGCCAGAACTAGCCTTTTGGGCAGATCCAAAAGTCCAGTTCTTTTCATTTGGCTGAATGCACTTGACTGCAAAATTACGCTGGATCCCACTCAGCACAGCAGAGAAACGGACCCTTTTGTCCGCACAGCCAACCACAGGGAAATATGGAGGATGTTGATCCCACATCAGTCAAAACCTCAATTTTCCCATTGTCCCTAGGTTCTAGTACAAGCACTGAGATCCCTTGGCATTTCATTGGAAACTAATTCAGCAGCATACAAAAAGCACATGTAAATATTCAGTCGTCATGTGATCCTACACAAAATTACAAATATGTCCTTGAATTTCTCCGCAAATATTTTCCATGTTATGATTTTATTTTCCTTTCCTTCTTTAGCAATGTGCTTCACTTTGTGAATCTCAATACAAAGAATAATTCTGCTTGAAGCTAACATCAATACAGTATTGCAAAATTTCCAATTTTAATAGCAATTTCTACCTTTCATTTTCTATTCCATGTTGTACTCATGAGATTTTAGGTCTAACATTCAACTATATATGTTAAGTTGGAGAAAAATTGATCCTGGAACATTCCTCGTCCACCATTACCATTCCTGTAGCAGTATGGATGTGCAGACTGTACATTGAAGAAATATTGTTCAGTGTTCAAATGTCTGATGGAACATTACAAGATGGAATCACAATATTACATTTATTAAAATGGCCACGAATTGACAGGTTGGAAAAGTGAAAATGGAACGTGCATTTGCAGTCAATTGATGAGCTTCCTTAATTAAATCCTCGATGAGGATCCAAGCTATAATGAGATCATTAAATCTGCATTTTACACTTCTGATGCTTGAAAACTAACAGCAGCTAAGCTATTTACTAAAAAAAGTATTTTATTTACTCTTAATTATTCAACTTCAATACTTGTAATACTAGTAATATAGTACAAAGTCTGAAACCACAACAAAGCACAGCTCCAATGCCAGCTGTCCTGGGCCCTGCACATACTGGAAGTGCAATTATGAAGAAATCACAGCAAAACCTTTATTCCCATAAATGTTTGCGATGATTCACCTAAAACTTTGACATACTTCTCTAGATGTGTCGTGGAGAGAGTGTAATCACGACCTGGTATGGAAACATGAATGTCCTTGAATGGAAGTCCAACAAAAAGTAGTGGATACAGCCCAGTTCATCACAGGTAAAACTCTCCCCAGCATTAAGCACTGTTGCAGGAAAGCAGCACGCATTATCAAGGAAACCCACCACCCAGCCTATGCCGTCTTCTCGCTGCTACCATCAGAAAGAAGTTAAAAGAACCTCAGGACACTCACCACCATGTTCAGGAACAGCTATTACCCCGCATCCATCAGGTTCTTGCACCAGAGGGCATAACTTCACTCAGCTTCACTCACCCCATCACTGAACTGTCTCCACAACCTAAGGATGCACTTCTATGGATTCTTCATCTCAGGTCTCAATATTTACTGTTTATTTATATTTTAATATTATTGTTCATATTTTCTCTGCTCCAACTGGTAAAACCTGAGATGCAGACATTGACAAACATGATCATTTCTAAATTGCTAGGAACTTTCAGATATTCTAGGGGTGTTTTGTATTGTGGCTTTTTGAAGATTTATATAAATATTGCTGTGTAGCTCTAATTGTTTAATGCTATTGTGTAATATCTTCGGGATATACCAGTTACATGTGTTTGGAATGGCTAGATCTATTAAATAAGTTGTTCGTGCTTGTTTATATCTGGATGGTTATTATGAGTTGCCCTATCTGTAAAAACAGATTGGTCATAACATAATTTGTGCTATTCTGACTCAAAAACTGGATCAGGTTTGTATTTATAGTAAGGTGTGATTTCATTTATAAGTTTTATTTAAAACAAGATTTTGATGAATGATGTTTGCCATTTGATTGTGCCTGCATAACTAATCAGATTGTGTTAAACTGCTACAGGATCCTATATTGCGTTGGATTGTTTCTGTTTTTTCTCGGCATTTTCTACATCTTGAATTTTTGGGTCCTTTCTGATCATTTTTGGTGTTAACCACCTGGTCCTGTATTGTCGTAAATGAACCCATCTGTTTCTGGGAAGAGGTCTCCAACTGTGAGCCAGGCATTCGACACTTCCTTGTCAGCATTTCGCCTGCTCAGATCATGGGGATATCTTCCATGGGGAGTCGTGCTTTACCATTGGTTAAACACTTTTAAAAAAAATAATGATAATGTCTTCATTTTCTGGGATGTGCACTCGTTTAAGTTTAGTGATGTATACTTCTTATCAGAATTGTATATGCTTGTGTGGAGTGCTGAATCCTGTTTTTGTTGAAGTTTTATCTGACTGTTATGTAGATTTCTAATGTCTGTTATTCTTCTTCCTCCTGCTCTCCCAGGTAGTGTTAATCTAAGTGTATCGGAATGTACACGAAGTTTTCTGAAATTTGTCATTTCAGTTCTTATTTCTGTTTGTAACTTTTCCAGATCAGTTTTGGACAAAGTTATTATGTAAAAAGAAGTTGCTGTTGTTGTTGTTGTTGTTGTTGCTGAGCTTAAGCTGATCAAACTTGAGGTACGGGCATAGCCAAGCACACTCATTTGTCAATTGCTAGGAGCTCTTGGATATTCTAGTAGTATTTAGTCTTGTGGCTTTCTGGAGATTTACATTGATATTACTGTGTAGCCCTAATTATTTAATGTTATTGTGTAGTGACAATATTGTGTAGTGACTTGGGCTGACACCAGCTGTAGTTACTGTATAACTACTGGGACAACGTATACCTTGTTCACATTCCAAAGACTTTCAATTTCTTCTTTTAATTCAGCATATTTCTGGTGTTTATCACTTACTGATTTCTGTAAGTTATGTGTGTTTGGAATGGCTATATCTATTAAATAAATTGTTCTTGCTTGCTTATCCTCTATTATTATATCCAGACTGTTATTATGGATTGCTAATTGGTGAAAATTATGTAACTGTGGATAACTTGACATGAAAACTGTGTTTTAATCTTTGTACTAGAATCACTTATTCTGAATTTCTGAAGAAGATGACATTTGTACTTCAAGCCCAGGTTTTCTAGTCTTGGGATAAGAATTCAGTTTGTTATGTCTGACAGGAGGATAGGATATCTCACCTACAAAGGTGTGGGATCCTTAGAATTCCACATAAGCATTTGTACAGTCAATCAGTGAATATATTCAAGACCAAGAAAAATGGTATTTTAGATTAAAGAATACAATTGAATGGTGTCCAATTTGAAACATTATTTAATCAAAATGCAGAGCAAGTTTTGTGATAATATGACCTACTCCTGTTCCAAGAATTTTAGAGCATAAAACATTACAGCACAGTAGGGCCCTTCGGCCCACAAGGTTGTGCCAACCTTTTAACCTACCCTAGGATCAATCTAACCCTTCCCCCTGACACATCTTTCTTTCATCTTTGAGCCTGTCTAAAAACCTCCTGAAGCCAAGTTAAAGGATCTCCCAGCACAACTAACTGTAACCTTGATATAAAGGAATTTTGCAGATTTGTCTGAATTTTTATAGCCACAGCATGTTCTCCTGTTCTTATACATTGTTCTAATTCTCAGGAAGAAAATAATATTTATTTGACAGTGGGATAAGAAAGTCATTTTTATGTTCTGCGTTTGCAAATCTGTAACAAATAATAAGTTTACAAAGGAGCATTGAATCAACTAGCCCAATATTAATTCATCTGATTTTGTTGAGACCAGTAGATCATAGGAGCAGAATTGCACCATTTGGTCCATCGAGTTTGCTCCCCCATTTCATCATGGCAGATTTATTGTTCCTTTCAACCCCATTCTCCTGCCTTCTCCTTGTAATTTTTGACACCCTTACCAATCAACCTCCACTTTAAATATAACCAAACATGGCCTCCACAGCTGTCTGTGGCAATGATTTACCACCCTCTGGCTAAAGAAATTCCTCCTCATCTCTGTTCTAAATGGACATCCCTCTATTCTGAGGCTGTACCCTCTCTCCCACCATTGAAAACATCCCCTCCCTCTCCACTCTATCAATATTCGATAGGTTCAATGAGATTTTCTCTCATTTTTCGAAACTCCAGTGAGTACAGGCCCAGAGCTCCTTATACATTTACCCTTTCATGCCCAAATTCATTGCCATGAACCTCCTCTGGACCTCTCTAATGGACTCCAGTTGCCTTTAAAATCTATATTCAGATTGTGCTGACGTACAGATTCTGGAGCTTCATTAAAAAAAATAGAATCTCTTAACGATTAGCGACACTTTCTGGCCAAGGTTACTTCAATAAAATAGGGTCTTTTCCACAGGTGGGTCTCTGATCTATTCGGCAAGCCATCAAGTTGAAAAATGTCCCCTGAAAGTAATAATTTCACAAAATTCAGGTCAGGAATTTTACCTAATCTGGAGCTGGATCCATACCTCATTCATAGAGGGCACACGGACAGAAGACTGCAGGTGCTGGAATCAGGAGCAACAATCAACCTGCTAGAGGAACTCAGCTGGTTGAAGAGCATCTGTGGGAGGAGAGAAAGTATTGCTGTTTTGGGCTGAAATGCTGCTATTGACATTTGAACTAGGATAGCCATGATCAATTTGCCAGAGAATCTGTCACCCATCTGTAAGAAACAGAATCTCCTTCCTGGTCTTCAGATTCAAGATATTATCCAAAGAAATAACTGGAAATCGGAACATCATGAGTGCTGTTTCACTGTTGATGGAAAAGCCCAAGGATACAGGTTGGCTTTAAAACATGGCGTGCCCACCATCCTCAAACAGAGATACTCACAAAGCTACTCGGTGAGGACTGGCAGCTCATTTTGTATTGAAAAGTGGTCCAAGTTTCACTGTAATTATTGGTCAGGTGAAATATCCACCACTGGCTCACTGATTTGACAAGTGCTAGATCTATCATTTCCCTATTTCCACACAAAAAAATATTCACTCATTGACAGCATGAGAGAGTATATATTATGCTCAACTGCTTGTGTTCCATCCAGTAATTACAAGCCCATATTGTTTTATTTCAGGTTCAGGACAAAGGAGGGAAAATGACAGGGAAATCAATAATGAAATATGAGGTCAAGAAGGGAGTGAGTGCAAAGAAATAGAACTTAATAAAGTATTTTAATATTGTCTAATAAAATTCTGTATAACTGATAATTTATTAATTAAGAAGACTCAGAACCTGGATGGTAATGCATATAAAATGCATTTACTTTTGAAAGTTGTGTTGTCCTCAATACCCTATGATTTACCACTGAAATCTATGGAACTGTGGCAGAAATATACATGTTTTATTGATACAAACTTCTGTTATATTTGGATATAAAAAAGCAATGCAATATTGTTATTGACATTTTCAGATAAAGGTTTAAGCCAGTGCCTGACTATAGGAATATTATTAGTTTATTTCACTGAGAAATGACTGCTTACGATAGAGACATCCACAATGCAGGAATTGTTTATGACCTGAGAATAGAAGCAGCGATCCCCTATTATCCCAGTCCCTGAGAAAAATAATTATTTTCTTGGAAGTAGGGAGTTAGGAAATTATGGCTAACATAATTATTGATTAACTGAAATGAGTAAAGCCTTCAGAAAATAAAACATGCGCAGAATTTAACTTCCAACCGATACCCAGATGAACTGACATCTACGGTGATGAAGTGCTTTGAGAGGTTGGTCATGGCCAGGAGCTGCTCCTGACTAAGCAAAGACCTGGACCCACTGCAGTATGCTTATTGCCACAATGGATCTACAGTGGATACAATTTCACTGGCTGCCCACTCGGCCTTGGATCACTGGGACAATATCAATGCCTACATCATGCTACTGTTGATTAATTACACCTCAGCATTTAACACCATCTACTCTCAGTACTAATCAACAAGCTCTAATACCTGAACCTTTGTACCTCTTTCAGCAAATGAATCCCTGACTTCCTCATCGGGAGACCAGTCTGTGCTGATCAGAAATAACATTTTCTCCTCACTGACAATCAATGCCAGAACCAGCTCAAGGATGCCCACTGCTCTACTCTCTCTACACCCATGACTGTGTGGCTTGGCACAGCTCAAATGCCCTCTATAAATTTGCTGATGACACAACTATTGTTGGCAGAATTTCAGATGGTGAAGAGGAGTCGTAGAGGAGTGAGACAGAGTAGCTGGTTGTCTGGTGTCGAAACCACAAGCTTGCACTCAATGACAGCAAAACCAAGGAACTGATTGTTGATTTCAGGAAGTGGAAGTCAAGGAAACACACACCAGTCCTCATTGAGGGATCAGAAGTGGAATGGTTGAGCAGTTTCTGGTTCCTAGGTGCCAGCATCCCTGAAGTTCTATCCTGGGCCCAACATATTGATGCAATCACAAAGAAGATGCAACAGCAGCTATATTTCATTAGGACTTTAAGAAGATTTGATAAGTCACCAAAGACACATGCAAATTTCTACAAATATACTGGGGAGAGCATTCTAACTGGTTACATCACAATCTGGCATGCTGTGACCGCCATATCTATTTATAGATATTTATTATTTTTTTATTCTGTATTGCAATGTACTGCTGCTGGAAAGCAACATATTTCACAACATATACCAGTGATATTAATCCCGATTCTGAACAGACAATTGTATTGAATATTCAGAAGGATTCTGTTAGCTGGGATATGCCACCTGTGTTAATGTGTAGTTCCATAAAGTTATCTGACTATATTCAAAATATTAAAGATAAGTAGGTAATTATAGCTAATGAAACGGTAATTAATCATTTATCATTGTCTTTGTGTTTAAGAAGTATAAAACATTATGTCAGGAGAGTGAGATTCTTTTGGACTCTCGCAGACTCTCTCTCTCCAGGAGGTCTGCTGAGTGACTAAAGACTACTGTGAGGCTCAGTTTTAATCAATCACGATGCATGGTAAATCTTGTGTTATTGGAATCTTGATCAAATTGTCTGATTGTGTCGTGTTATTGGGAAATAACGTTGGAACATTTCTAGAACTCATCATACCTGGGGAAGTTATTTATCTGTGTGAAAATATAAAAAAAACATTTTTATTAAATCATCAGAAACACAGCATTGGTTACTTTATTCAAATGGATGCAAAGGCCACAAGATAAGCTTAATTGAGAAGAAGCTCTCTTCAGCTCACTGCTCCACATTTTGCTGTGTAAGATCAACAATAATAAATAATACATAATAGTTAAACATCCAACTGTTTCACTTATGCTCATCAAATGTGTTTTCTGTTATCTCTGAAGAGAGTACTTTTAGTGAACCTTTGCTAGTCATTGTCACATATTACAAACTGCATGGGATCGAGAAAGATAATGGACTGGAATTTGAAGAGATTCTGTTTGCTGCCTGTGAACATTTTGTGCGCTTATCACTGGAAATTTCCTCTGATCCATTGCCTCTGGCAGCACGTCACCCCTAATGAGTGAAAGGGGTGAACCACTCGAGCAACCAAGGGGCTCTTCAGCCAATCAGAATGAAGAATCCTCAAAAAGGAGCAACATCTTAGAAATTCATAGCAGGCTGCAAGTGTGTGACGTGGTAATGTTTGCACTTTAAAGTGACGTCTACTGAATCAAATTTCAAAGGTAAAGTTCTGAACACTCAACACATATCATGAATCTAATGCAGTTAATTGAGAAAACATTTCTATCCCACAGAGGGCAATGAAGAAGTACAAAACATTTAATATAAAGTAGATTTAATTTATATAATGAAGCAGTATAAGCACTAAGAAATACAGAAGGGGTAATGAAAATGTAAGACTCAAACAAAAAAGTTATGATATTTTTTAAACTCAACACTAAATTCCAGAAACTTTTACTCCAACACTTGTGAAATTATTATTTTTAGGGTCAGAAAAGTTGTTAAGTAGTAATTCACACTTATCATGAAGATGAAATATCACTTATTCCAGAATTAGCTGGCCTCATTGCAGCACCGTCATTTATTAAGTAACCAGAGAGCAAGCAGAGAAAATTTATGATACCTCTGTTATTTCAATGCCAAGCCAGCTTGTAAAGGTTGCAACAGTGCACCCTTTGGAGAAACATGGTATCGTTGAAAGCAACTCCTGGATTTTCACATTCAACTATAGATAAGTATATTCCTGGTATTGTTATCAGCTTCCTTCACTAAACGGAGAGTAGTGAAAACCTCTCCAATACTCTCAGTATATTCTCAATGACCAGGAAGATGTATTGTGGAAAATTAAATCCACATAGCAGAATTCTTGAAAGATTGGTGAATTATATAAAGTTGTTTCTATTCATCAAAATATGACAGTACAATGACAACTACATTAAAGATTATTTGGATTAAATGCCATACAAAATGCAAAACTACTGTAAAATTAAATAAACATAAGGGATTCTGCAGATGCTGGAAATCCAGAGCACATACAAACACAACGGTGGAGGACATCTGCAAGTCAGGCAGCATGTACGGAAGGTCTTGGCCGGTTATTCTCCGCAAAATTAAATAGATGAGATAAAGTATTCCTCATCAACTCGATGTAATGCTATGAAGAATTTCTTCATATACAGATCCCCAACTTCCAAACCAGGAAAGATGAAAATAGCAGTAACACAACCATTTAAAATGGCATATCCATTTCGAATAAAATGTGTATCAGCACAAATTTCTGGCATTTAAAATCAGATACATTCTGGAAAAAGCATGCTGGGTTGGTTTTATTTCTGATTCTAGTTTTCTTCTTCTTGCCTCTGCCTTCCTGAAGTATTTACTCATGGGCAAGCATGCTTCCAGACCATCAGTACAGACATAAGCATATAAGCATGAAGAACTGATGTGTGAACAGCTGCGTAGGGCTGTTGATATGAATTGCACGATCATCAATGAACTTCTGCTTTCTCATGAGAGACACCAATAATGGAAGGAGAGAATCTGCTAATCTCAGTGCAAGTGGCTGACTCCTTATTAGACCATGTCATAGGAGTAGAATTAGGACACTCAACCCATTGGGCCTCTACCATGTAACCATGGCTGATTTATTTTCCCTCTCTAGCCCAGTGTCCTGCTTTCTCTCCAAAACCTTTGACATCTTAACTAATTAAGAACCTATCAACCTCTACTTTAAAAATACCCAATGACTTGGCCTCTACAGTCATCTGTGGCAATAAACACCACAGATCTACCATCCTCTAGCTCCTTATCTTGGTCCTGCAGATAAGCCCTTTTATTCTGATGCAGCTCCCTCTGGTCCTGGACTTTCCCACTGCTGAATCATCCACCCCACATCTACTCTACCTATGCCTTTGAATATCCAATAGGTTTCATGTGAAATCCCCCCATCCACTATTCTTCTAAACTTCAATGAATACATGCTCAGGGCCATCAAATGCTCCTCATATGTTAACCCTTTCATTCCCACAATCATTCTCATACACCTCCTCTGGACCTCTTTAATACTAAAACATTCTTTCTGAGATATGAACCCTCAAACTTTTCACGATACTCAAAATGTGGTCTGATCGATGCCTCATACAGCTTCAGCATTATATCCTCGCTTTTATATTCTAGTCCTCTTGAAATTAATGCCAATGTTGCATTTACCTTCCTTATCATTGAATTAACCTACAACTTAACGTCTGGAGAATCCTCAACTACGATTCTCAAGTCCCTTTGCATGCCTGATCTCTGTATTCACTCACCTTTGAGAAATTAGTCTATGCTTTAATTCCTTCTACCAAAATACATGACCATACACTTCCTTACAATGTATTCCAACCGCCACTTCTTTGCCCATTCTCCTAATCTGTCCATCTTCTGCAAAATCCGTGATTTCTCAACACTACTTCCCCCCTGCCCAACTACCTTTCTATCATCCACAAGCTTGGCCATTAAGCCATCAATTCATGCATCCAGATGAGAAACATATAATGTGAAAAGTAGCAGACCTCGACACCATCTCCAGTGTTATTCTGACATTGTAATTCTAGATGTCAAATCTTTATTCTGACAAACATTCTCCTAGCAACTATCCTATCAATCCCCATTAGAATTTCATAGTTCCTAGTAAAATCAACCATATTTCATAACTTTTGATGATATTCGATCAAACTTTACAAGTAAGGCCTCTATATTACATTCCAGGAATCAAGTGATTGAACGTTCATTCTATCAAGAGAAAAAGACAATAGCAATTTCAGAACTCCACCTGGAGCATCAGTAATGTCCCAAGTGATTACAGCAAGACATCCTCATCATTGTATTTCAAACCTTTCACAATAAAAGGTGAACATCCTTCATGCTTATCTGAGAGCTTCATGTTGCCTGGCTATTCACTTTCAATGAAACATGTGCTAGTCTCTTTCTGCCTTTCTGTTCCTCCTACCAAAGTGGCTCTTACATGGTAATTGTAACATAATGTATCTTCTTTGTTGCCCTCCGTTTACTTGCTAAATTGCTTTACATCAGCAGATAACTTGGTTATATTACACTCAAACCTCTCATCTAAGCTCTTGACATACATTGTAAATAAATGATAGCCAAGCACTGAACCTTATGGCACTCCATTAGCTACAGCTTGCCAACCAGGAAATGATTCATTTCTTCAACACATCAAACTGTGCATTTCCTAGGCTTGCCTTGCGGTAACCAGAAGACAAAGCAGCAATGACAAGAGCAGTGTTAAACAAACAGAGGTGAGTGTAAATCTACAATCATTCTGTCCAGACTTTTAAAATTACCCTCCTTGAATCAGTTTATTGATCCGTCACTAAAAGAAGGGCTCTCATATATAACATGTAGAATCCAATACTGCAACAGGCACATCAATTTTAGCAGAGCAAACATTAACAAGTGAAACAGCTACTTCTTTTGCTGGAGTGCCATGGAACATTTTACTAGATTAAAAGTTAAGATATTAGTGCAAGGTTTTACCATTGCCGAAAAGTACAAGCTTTAGGTTGCATGAAAGATTACAGCTGAAAATTACCAAACCAGACTCAAATCTTACGCAGATTTGTTGTTTGAGGGAACAGACGCATTCTCTGAAGTTATGGCTTGAGATATTTAAGTACAAACAGTATGTTAGTACAGATCTTATTTTTATTTTAAATGGACGTCACAATTCAGCTTTTTATTCCCAACATTTTAGACTCCTAGTTACAGCAAAACCAATAGTTTTCCTGCAGTGGTCCGGTGAACAGGCACACCTAAAGAGAGCAAACCACAAAACAAGACACGTGAAACACGAGGGCTGGAAACCCAAAGGATCACATGACAATGGCAAAAAGAACTGCCCACACTCTAACTGCTTCCAAGTGCATCTTGTATCAAGATGATTGCATTCAGTCCATCCAACATCATTACCAAGTTTATTGCAATTAAAATTATTTTAAAAAATAGATAAAATGGAATGAGAGGCAAAGGGGAAGATTCTGGCCTAGAAATTCTATCACACGGCTTAACACTTATATGCACCACATGATAAAATGTTAAGGTTGTAGCCTAACCAGATTTTGCACAAATCTATATTATGTCCAGTTTGCTTAACCAAAATGAGAAACTTTTGCGGAGATGTCCAGACCAGTTTGCTCTATTAGCCCAACAGCCACTGTGTAATAATGCGTCATCTCAGGTCCCTTTTAAATCTTCACTTTCTCGGCCTAGATCCATGCTTTCAATCACCAGTTCATAGGCTTTCTCACATCCAGCAAGGATTGAAAGATCACCCCCTTACAGACTGCGGAACTTGCCAGCTCCAACACCAGCAGACACGGACGTCCCCAAACCATGATCCCTGCTTCATGCCTACTTATTTGGCAAAGCATCTCCAGCCTACACCAATGACCCCTTCCCCATCTTCAGCCTGGATCCCAACTATGTCTGTCTTTTAGTCAGCTATGTGGAACAGTCTATGCTCCAAGCCCTCACTGGTATCAGTCCCCCACTTTTCCCATGCTACAGCATTGACTACATTGGTGCTGTTTCTTGCACCCGTATGGAGCTTGTTGACGTCATCAATTTTGCCTCCAACTTCCAACATGCCCTCAAGTTCACCTGGTCCATTTCCAAAGTCTCCCTCTTCTTTCTCAATCTCTCTATCTCTTACTCCAGAGATAGTTTAACTACAGATAGCTTCCATAAACCCACTGAATCTCACAGCTACCTGGACTATACCTCTTCCCACATGGTCACTTGTAAAAAATGTCCTCCCTTTCTCCAGTTCTTCCATCTCTGCTTCATCTGCTTTCAGGATGAGGCTTTTCATTCCAGAACTAATATAATGTCCTCCTTCTTCAAAGAAATGGGCTTTCAACTTCCCAGCTCTTTACTTCACCCATCCTCCCTCCCAGTTTCACCTATCACCTCCCACCTTGTACTTATTCGTCCCCTCTCCCCACCTTCTTACCCTGATTTCTCATCTTATTTTCCAGTCCTGAAGAAGGGTCTCAGCCCAAAATGGTGACTGTTTACTCTTCTCCATAGATGCTGCCTGGCCTGCTGAGTTCCTCCAGCATTTTGTGTGTGTTGCTTGGATTTCCAGCATCTGCAGATTTTCTCATATTTTTAAAACCATGTCCTTCAGTTTTTGTCTCCCCTACCCTGGGACAAAGGTTTTGGCTATTCAACTTATCTATAACCCTCTTCATCTTGTAAGCCTCTATAAGGTCACCACTCAGCCTGTTATACTCCAAGAGAAAAAAATCCCAGCCTATTCAGCCTTAGCTTATAATTTAAACTATCCAGTCCCTGTAAATGTCCTTGTTAATATTTTCTACATTGTTTCCAAATTCATCATTCCCATAGATGGACAACTAGAACTGGGCACAATTCTCCAAGTATGTTCTCACCAACAACTTATGTTGTTGCAACATGTCATCCCAAATTCTCAATGGATCAACAAATTTGCAGGAGACACTAAGATTTGGGGGATAGTGGACTGTGGAGAAGGCTACCAGAGCTTACAGCAGGATCTGGACCAGCTGGAAAAGTGGCAGATGGAATTTAATGCATACATCCATGAAGTGCTGCAGTTTTGCTGGACAAACCAAGGGAGGACAAACACAATGAACAGCAGAGCTCTAGGGAGTGCAATAGAATAAAGGAATCTGAGAATACAGATCCATAATTCACTGAAAGTGGTAGATCAATAGGGTCATAAAGAGAGCGTTTGTCTCTGGCCTTTATAAATCAGAGTATTGAGCACAGGAGTTGTGATGTTAAGTTGAAGTTGTATAATGTGTTGGTGAGGCTAAATTCAGTACATTGTGATCAGCTCTGGTCAACTGCTTACAGGAAAGATATCAAGAAGTTTGAACAGTACAGAGAAGATTTACAAGGATATTGTCAGGAGTTAAAGGGAAAGGTTGAAGAGGTTAGGCATCTATTCCCTGGAGCATAAGAAAATTAGGAAGACATTTGCTATTTTGAGGGTTATAGATAGGACATGTAGGCAGTCTTTTTCCACTGAGTTCATGTGAGACCAGAACTAGAGGTCATAACTTAAGACTATAAGACCATGAGACCATAAGATAGGAGTAGTATTAGGCCATTCAGGCCATCAAATCTACTCAGCCATTCCATCATGGCTGTTTTAATATCTCTCTCAACCGCATTCTCCTGTCTTCTCCTGGTAACCTTTAATGACCTGATTAATCAAGAATCTATCAACCTCTGCCTTAAATATACCCAAAGACTTGGCCTGCAACACTATCTGTGGCAATGGATTCCACAGATTCACCACCATCTGGCTAAAGAAATTTTTCCTTCTCTCTGTTCTAAATGGATGTCCCTCAGTTCTGAGGCTATGTTCTCTGGTCCAAGACTTCCCCGTTATAGAAACATTCTCACTACATCCACTCTATCTAGACCTTTCAATGTTCTCTAGGTTTCTGTGCTGTAGTACTCTATGACTCTGCTCATACCCTTCCCACAATTGCACTAAAGCTGGAAGAGTATTACTTTAAGCACTTGCTGTAAAGATCATGACTGCAGCATGAAAGGCAAACTATGTGATCTTACTTTAAGAATGCTTGGCTCGAATTGACAATGTCAGTTTCAGCATCATGTTACACAAGGAATATTGTCAGCACAGCTCTGTGAATCAAGCAATTAAACATCTTATTCTACAAGCATCTTTCACCAAGATTGTTAGAGTGACTCACGTTGCTGTTTTAGCACCATTAGAGATAGCAATGCAGTTTCTAGCTCAATCTATTTTTCTAACACAGCTCTCTTTATGTACTTGTTTTCTCATTTTCACCAGATAATTCCTTAGATGCCCCAACTAACATTTATCATTCGGCTCACACGTAAAATAGATGATCCAGTCTTTTACTTCAGTGTTGCTAATAGGACTTGCCTGCAATCTAATTAGCTTCCTCATTTACAGTATAGTAACATAGAAATGTCTTTGGGACGTGCTGAGAGCAGGAAAATATTAGTCTCTGTTCTCTCTTTAATGAGAAAAATATGGGAGATATTTAAACATGAATTTGAAAAGATTACCTGTACTTACATTGCACTTAAATAACAAGAATCATAGTAAAACAATAATCTAGCCATTGGACATTAATAATGTAGTTAAAATCTCTGATAATCCACTGCTCTCTGAAGCTGCAGAGCGTCGTAGACTCTGTCCAGTATATCACATGTACATCCCTCCTCATCACACTAGTATCTGCAGTAGGAGCTACTGTGCCTCTAGAAGGCAACTGTGATCATCAAAGCTCACCTCCATCCAGGCCATGTCTTCTTTCACAGCTATCATCAGGCAGGAGGTACGAAAGCCTGAAGTCCAACAACAGCTGCTGCCCTCCAACCATTCAGTTCTAAAACCAGCTGGCAAAACCCTAGTCACTACAACCTGGCAACACTATAAACACATTGATCACTTTTCACTAAATTGTATTTATTTGTTTTGCTCCAAGTGTATTATCTTTTAAAAATTGTGTATAATTTATGTTTTTCTTGTAAATGCTGCTTGTACATGCTCTGCACCTGTGCTGCTGCTGTGAGGTTTTCATTGTACCTACACATACATGTATTTGCTCATATGACAATAAACTCTACTTCAATGACATACAAGGAATTATTTACATTTTGTGTCACTAAAGATATTTTTTCAAAGACGTACATTGATAGAAATTTGAAAATATTGAATAAAGTTGTAGTCAGTTCAAAATCATGAAATGTCAACTTCAATGCAAGACATGAAATAATGAAATAAGAGAGGAAAAACAAACATGTTTAAGTATAGTAATGTAAATATTCTGATCACAAAATATGGCATAAGTTGGTCAAAATGGGTTTTAAGCTCAGGAGAAGAACAATCCAAAGTAATTTTCTGGTGCCACTTTCTGATAAATTCGATATACAAAATATGATACTATAATCCCACTTCTGACATTTCTGCGTGGAAAAAACCAACTCATCTACCCAATAATATTTGACCCCAACAGACTAGAACCGTTAATTTAAAGAGCCTTACCACTTGCTACACATTTCTCCTTACCATTCAGATTTTGAAGTTGTTTGAATTAGAACACAGAACACAGAAGATAGAAATTTACAGCACCTTACAGACTCTTGGGAACACCATGTAACCTACTCTGGAAACTGCATATCCCTCTATTTTTCTAAGCTTCATGTACCTATCTAAGAGACTCTTAAAAGTCCCTGTTGTATCTGCCTCTACCACCTTCACTGGCAGTGCATTCCACACAACCCATTTCTCTTTACGTGAAAGCGCACCTCTGACATCCCCCGTGTACCTGCTTCCAAGCACCTTAAAACTTTGCCCTCCATGTTAGCAATTGCAGCACAGGGAAAGAAAGCCTCTGGCTATCCACACGAACAATGCCTCTTATCATCTTATACACGTCTAACAGGTCACCTCTCATCCGCTGTCTCTCCAAGGAGAAAAGGCCAAGTTCACTTAACCTATTCTCATAAGGCATGATTCCCAATCCAGGCAACATTCTTGTAAGTTTCCTCTGCACTCTCTGTATAGTATCCACATACATACAGTAGTGAGGTGACCAGAACTGAACACAGTACTCCAAGTGGGGTCTATCTAAGGTCTTTTATAGTTCTGGCATTACCTCACGGCTCTTGAGCACAATCCCACGGTTGAGGAAGGCCAACACCTTCTTAATAACACTGTCAACCTGCACAGCAGCTCTGAGTGTCCCATGGACTCGGACCCCAAGATCTCGCTAATGCTTCACACTGTCAAGAGTCATACCATTAATATTATATTCTGTCTCCAAATTTGACCTACCAAAGTGAACCACTTCACATTTATCTGGGGTGAACTCCATCTGCCACTTCTCAGCCCAGTTCTGCATCCTAGCCTGCTGTAACCTCTAACAACTGTCCACACTATCCACAACACCCCCAACCTTTGTGTCATCAGCAAATCTACTAACCCACTCTGCTACTTCCTCATCCAGGTCATTTATAAACATCACAAAGAGGAGGGGTCCCAGAACAGATCCCTGCGGAACACCACTGGTCATTGTCCTCCATGCAGAATGCGAACCCCTTGCCTTCTGTGGGCGAGCCAGTTCTGGATCCACAAAGCAAGGTCCTCGCAGATTGCAACACTACCAATTGTGCTTCAAATCAATGACAACACATTATTGTGATGCTTAACCAAAGAACAGCAGGACCATTTTGGGGGTGAGCAGGGCAGATACAGGGCAGTTTAGTAAACACCAGAAATTCTACAGGTGCTGGAAATCCAGAGCAACATACACAAAATGCTGGAGGAAATCAGCAGGTCAGGCAGCAACCATTGAAATGACCAAACAGCTGACTTTAAAGGCAATGACCCTTCTTCAGGAACAGATGTTAAAAGAAATAAATGACTGACTGAATTGGGTGGGTGGCCATTAACGACTATAGAAGACATTACCCAAGAGGGTTGTGAAAGTAGATACTCCGTTGCAAATACTCAGAGGGTCATGAGAGTATGGATCGAGCTGCCAGTACGTGGTACATATGAGCTGAATTTCAGCGTCTGAGAGAAGTTTGGATATGTTGAATCAAGCTCATATGCACCACTTGTGAAGGCAGTTTGTTCCACACTCTCACGATCCTCTGAGTGTTTACATGGATGGTAGCAGTATGGTCCTGGTGCAGGTCGATGAGAGTAGGCAGATTAAATGATTTGTCACGGACTAGATGGGCCAAAGGGCCTGTTTCTGTGCTGTACTTTCCTATGACTCAATGAGCCTATAATTTAATTCAGACCGGCACTTGAAATACCATGGCATGGACTAAGTACTGAAAAGTGGAGAAGTATACAGTAGATAGCTACTTGATGGTTGGAATGGATGCAGTGGGATGAAAAGCATGTCTCCATGTTGTATGTTTATAACTTCATGTCCTTAGAGTGTTAGAAAGAGAGATCCTGAGATAGACTTCTTTTGATTTAAAATTAAGACACTAGAAGAGTATGGAATAACATAAGCATTCAAACAATGAGAAAAAGATAGAGGACTATATCTGCAGTCAAATTACAGAGACACGCAAAAATTATAGAGAAGTGATAGTGGGGGATTTTAATTCTCCAAGAAAAAGTCAGAAGATGTTAGAATAAAAGGAATGGAGGTGGGGTTTGCTTTCCTGAAGGGTGTTCAGGAGCATTTTCTTGCTCAGCTTGATTAGTAGGGAGGCATTGGTGGATAATCTGCACTACGTGGACCAAGTGTCAATGACAGGGTATTTGGTTTAAAGTGATAATTGAACCTTAAGATTTAAGTAAACGATGGAAGAGAACAAGGAACAAGCTGAAGTGGAAGTTCTAAACAAGAAGAATAATACATTCAAAAGGATAAGTGGGAATTAAAGCAAAATGGAGCCAAAGACTGACTTCAGAAACATAAGGAAGGAATAATGCAAATATTCTCACAAGATGGAAAAGGAGTGGAAGCAAGTTTCTTGGATGTCAAGAGAGAAATGATGGAATAAGTAATAAGAAGTAGGTTTATGACATATGCAGTGTGAATTCTTAATGTGACAGACATACAAAATACAAAAAGCTGAGAGAGAAAGTGAAGACAGGGATAAAGCTGCCAATAAGATAATATGAGAATAGCAAGATTGTTATCATTAAGAGGAACCAAACATTCTTTCCTGGCATGTAACTTGTAGGCAGATCATAAGAGGCTCACTGAATTCTACCAAGGACAAAGATGATGCTTATGAGCTTTAGACAGGTGAGAATGCTTAAGTATTGTGTCCAGTTTTAGTGGAGGTGTGAGGTGCAGAAGTGATTTAGGATAATGAAAGATTTTAGCTAATGATTTAACTTAGGGAAGTCAAGACTGCTTTCCTTGAAGCAAATGAAGCTGCAGGGGATTAGGTAAATGTACTAGACTATAAGCATTTTTAATGGGGAAAGCAGGCAAAATAATTTGCTATTAAGTGAATATATGAGCACTGGAGAACACAGAGTTAAGATTTTGGTCAAAAGATACGGAGGAGATGTGAAGAAAATGCTTTTTAACACAACAAAGGGTAATGATCTGGAACTTACCTCCTATAATAGTGACAAAAGTTAATATAATCAATGATTTCAAGAGGAAATTGGATGCACACTCAAGGAAAGTAAACTTGCAGGCCTGCACAGATAGAATAGTGGAAGAAAACTGACTGAATTACTCTGTGGAAGGCCACCATCAATTCAATGGGCCAAATAGCTGCCTTTCTGTGCCATAAGACACAATGGCCATGAATTTGAAAGTTGTGTGGACTGATGGATTGTTAATGTGAGGCAGCATCTTCTATTGTTTATTGACACTGTTCCTATAAATTTCAAATGATATGACAGTTTGAATGTCTAGCTCATTTGCAACCGTTATCGAAAGATTAAGCAATTTGATAACTTAATTAACTTTACCAGATAACTTTGTTGATATCTTCATTTTAGAGCAGCCCACATTCTGTCTAACATTTGACCCATAAAACTAATTGTTATATCAGCTCAATCCCTCTGCAGCCATGGTTCATTAGCATATGTGGCATCCCAAAGACTTCCATTGAAATCAGATATAGTTTTATTAATTTTTTGCTCAGGTATAGAGGAGTGGAGTTAACGACAAATCACAATTTTAGCTGATGAAATATGGCAGCCCAATCTTTGTTTGTTTTTTTTTTAGTTTATTTCTTTTTAGTTTAGGGGTTCTTTTTTTTCTCTTTACAAAATATCTTTTTCATGGTTAGTTACTTAGAGATTGGGAAGCTAAACTACATTTGTTATTTGGAATCTGTGTTTGTATATGTTAACCGTTATTAATGTAATCCTGATATCTTTGTATCATTATCATTATTGTTATCTTTGCTAATTTGAAACCTAATAAAAAGATTGAAAAAGAAATCAGATATAGTAAGATTGCATGCTTGATTTGGGGTTGCTGAACATATTGAAACTGCTGCCTTCTCATTAGAGTAATTTCTGAGCATATCCTCCTATATAGTCTAGCTAAAGAATCAATGATAATGGTCATCTGCAACTAACTGGATAATACCTGGCATAACCTTTCACATCCTGACTTATGAAGAACTATCTACCTCTGCCCTAAATAGGTCCAATAAACTAGCCTCTATAGTTGCCTGTGGCAAAGAATTCCTTAGATCCACCACTCTCTGGCTAAAAAATTCCTCTTCATCTCCCTTCTAGATGGACATCCCTCTGTTCTGAGGTTGTGCCCTCAAGTCCCAGATTCCACCACTATAAAATACATACTCCCCACATCCATCTATCTAGGCTTTACAGCATTCAATAGGTTTCCATGAGATCATCCTTCATTTTTCTAAATTCCAGTGAGTGCAGGACCAGATCATCAAGCGCTCCTCACGTAATAACTCGTTCATTCTCCAGAATCATTTTCGTGAACCTCCTTTGAACTCTCTCCAATGTCAGCGCATTCTTTTTTAGACACAAAACTGCTCCAAGTGAGACCTCACTGGTGCTTTAGAAAGCCTCAGCATTACATCATTATTTTTATATTCTACTACTCTCAGAATGAATGTTAACAGTGGACTTACCTTCCTCACCACCAATTCAACCTGCAAGTTAACCTTTAGGGAATCCTGAACAAGGACACCCAAGTTCCTTTGAGCCTCAGATTTTTGAATGTTCTCCCTGTTTCGAAAACTGTCTAAGTCTATCTAACATTCGACCCATAAAACTAATTGGTATATCAGCTCAATCTCTCTGCAGCCATGGTTGATTAGCATTTGTGGCATCCAAAAAACTTCCACTGAAATCAGATATAGTAAGACTGCATGCTTGATTTGGGGTTGCTGAACACATTTAAACCGTGGCTTTCTCATTAGAGTAATTTCTATTCCTTCTACCAAAGTGCATGACCATACATTTCCTGCCACTTCTTTGCCCATTCTCCCAATCTGTGTAAGTCCTTCTGCAGATTCTCTGTTTCCTGAACACCACCTGCCTTCCACCTATCTTGTATAGTCTGCAAACGGCCACAAATTCATCAATTATCTCATCCAAATCATTGACATACAACATAAAAAGAAGTGGTCCCAACACAGATCCCTGAGGAACACCACTAGTCACTGGTAGCTATCCAGAAAAGGCTCCCTTTATCCACACTCTTTGCCTCCTACCAATCAGCCAGAACAGTCTCTCCTGCCTGTTGTTTGCTCAAATAATTCCAAATGATTTGTCAGTCAAGGTTTTTCCTTAAGGAAACCATACTGATTTTGGCCTATTTTATCATGTGCCTCCAAGTACCCCAAGACCTCATCCTTAACAATCAACTCCATCATCTCCCTGACCACCGAGTTCGGGCTAACTGGCCTATAATTTCCTTTCTTCTGTCTACTTTCTTTCTTGAAGAGTTGAGTGACAATTGCAGTTTTTCAATCCTTTGGAACCATGCCCGAATTCATTAATCCTTGAAAGATCATTACTAATGCCTCCATAATCTCTTTAGCCACCTTTTTCAGAATCCTGGGATGTAGTCCATCAGGTCCTGGTGACTTCTCCACCTTCAGACCTTTCAGCTTCCCAAGCACCTTCTTCCTGTTAATAGCAACTGCACTCACTTCTGCCTTCTGAATCTCTCCCAATCTTCTGACATACTGATAGTGTCTTCCACAATGAAGATTGGTGCAAAATATTTATTTGCTAGTTCCTTGTCCCCCATTACCACCTCTCCACAATCATTTTCCAGTGGTTCGATATCTACTCTCACCTCTCTTTTATTATTTATATATCCGAAAAATCTCTTGATATCCTCTTAGATATTATTAGCTAGCTTACTTCCCTATTTCATTTTTGCTCCTTATGGTTTTTTTAGTTCCCTTCTGTTGGTTTTCCAGTCCCCTAACTTCCCACTAATTTTTGCTCTATTATATGCCCTCTGTTTAGCTTTTATGTTGGCTTTGACTACGGGTGTGTCATCCTGCCTTTAAAATACTTCTTCTTTCGGATGTAATTATCCTCATTTTCCAAATCACCTGCAGAAACTCCAGACGTTGCTGCTCTGCCATCACCCCTATGTGTGTCGCTTCCCAGTCAGCTTAGGCCAGCTCCTCTCTCATGTCTTTGTAATTACTTTTACTCCACAGTATTACAGATACATTTTACTTTAGCTTCTCTCTGCCAAATTTCAGGGGGATATCTATAATATTACAATCACTGGTTCCTCAGAGTTCCTTCACCTTGAGCTCCCTAATCAAATCTGGTTCTTTACACCACACCCAATCCAGAATAGCTTATCCCCTAGTGAATTCAACAACAAACTACTCTAACAAACCATCTAGTAGACATTCTACAAATTCTCTCTCTAGAGATACAGCATCAATCTGATTTCCCCAGTCTACCTGAATACTGAAATTCCCCCATGGCTACTGTAACCTTGTCCTTTTTATGTCTTTTCTATATCCTGTTGTAAATTGTAGCCCACGTCCTGGCTACTATTCGGAGGCTTGTACATAACTCCCATCATTGTCATTTCACCTTGGCAGTTCCTTAACTCTACCCACAAGAATTCTACATCTTCTCATCCTATGCCACCTCTTTCTAAGGATTTGACTTAATATTTTACTAGCAGAGCCACACAACCTTCTCGACTTACCTACCTGTCTTTTCGAAACAATGTGGATCCTTGGATGTTAAGCTTCCAACTGTAGAACCATAGAACCATAGAACATTACAAAAAAAAACTTTTCTCTTTCATTGACATATATTATCCTTTTTTGATAAGATTTTTTCTTCAGCTTTATTAATTGTATATATATATATATCAACTTGTTGAAGTTTTGTATTATTATATAGCTATAGAAGATTATGTATCAATAAAAAGATTCTAAAAATGAAAATGAAACATTACAGCACAGAAATAGGCCTTTTTGGCCCTTCTTGGCTCTGCCGAACCATTTTTCTGCCTAGTCCCACTGACCTGCAGCTAGACCATATCCCTCCATACCCCTCTCATCCATGTACCTGCCCAAGTTTTTCTTAAATGTTAAAAGTGAACCTGCATTCACCACTTCAACTGGCAACTCATTCCACAATCTACTACTCTCTGTGTGAAGAAGTCCCCCCCCCAATGTTCCCTTTAAACTTTTCCCTTTTCACCCTTTCTTTCTTTTTCAATCTTTATTATTATTATTATTATTATTATTATTAATATCAACATAATAAGATTAATATATAGATAATGGGATTACAAACATACACATTTCAACTGAACATGAAAGAATACATAAGCAATAGTTACAATTTAAATGAGTCTTCCCAAATCATGGACGATACAAGTAACATATAAACAAAGCAAACCTAGGTATATCATCATATATATTAAAAAAAAACAAAAAAGAGAAAAAGGAAAAAAAATTATGCAAGAAAAACTAATCTAACAATCTAATAACTAATAAGGAAAAAATGAAAAAGGGCTGTTTATAATATCTAACAAGAATACAAAGTCATCAGTGTCGTCAACTCCGATCCTCTCAACATATATAAAATCAAAACTGGAAAAACAAATAGGCTTGGAACAGGGTCACATTACATCATATGAAAATATTGAATAAATGGTCTCCATATCTTTTCAAATTTAATAGAAGTATCAAATACAACACTTATAATTTTTTCTAAATTTAGACATAACATAGTTTGAGAAAACCAATGAAATACGGTAGGAGGATTAATTTCTTTCCAATTCAACAAAATAGATCTTCTAGCCATTAATGTAAGAAATGCAATCATTCGACAAGCAGAAGAGGATAAATGGACTGAGTCCATCATTGGTAAACCAAAAATTGCAGTAATAGGATGAGGTTGTAAATCAATGTTCAATACCGTGGAAAAAATATCAAAAATGTCTTTCCAATATTTTTTCAAAAGCGGACAAGACCAAAACATATGAGTTAAAGACGCTATCTCAGAATGACATCTGTCACAAATAGGATTTATATAGGAATAAAAATGAGCCAATTTATCCTTGGACATATGAGCCCTATGCACAACTTTAAATTGTATTAATGAATGCTTAGCACATATAGATGATGAATTGACTAATTGAAGAATTTTATCCCAATTCTCGATAGGGATAGTAAGGTTAAGTTCTCTTTCCCAATCATTTTTAGTCTTATAGAAGGGCTCTGAACGTATCTTCATAATTATATTGTAGAGTTTTGATATTAGCCCTTTCTGAGAAGGATTTAGTTCAAACAAATTCTCCAAAATACCTGAAGACACAAGATTTGGAAAGGTAGGAAGTACAGTATTTAAGAAATTCCTAATCTGTAAATATCTAAAAAAATGAAATCTAGGCAAATTATATTTATTAGATAATTGTTCAAAAGACATAAAACAATTATCCAAAAATAAATTGGAAAATCGTAGTAATCCTTTAGTCTTCCAAGCTGAATAAGCTTGGTCTATAATAGAAGGATGAAAAAAGCAATTGGATACAATAGGAATATTTAAAACAAACTGAGTCAACCCAAAAAATTTCCTAAATTGAAACCATATACGTAAAGTATGTTTAACTATCGGATTGTCAATTCATTTCTGCAATTTAGAAAGAGCAAAGGGAAGAGAAGACCCTAAAATAGAACCCAATGAAAATCCTTGTACAGATTTAATTTCCAGGTTCACCCAATGAGGGCTAAAAGATAAATCCCAATCCTTTAACCAACATATCAAATATCGGATATTGACTGCCCAATAATAAAATCTAAAATTAGGCAATGCCAATCCACCTTCCTTCCTTGCCTTCTGTAAATATTTTTTACCTAATCTAGGATTTTTATTCTGCCATATATATCCTTTTCACCCTTAACCCATGTCCTCTGTTTTTTTTCTCCCCTAGACTCAGTGGAAAAAGCCTGCTTGCATTCACTCTATCTATACCCATCATCATTTTATACACCTCTGTCAAGTCTCCCCTCATTCTCCTACGCTCCAGGGAATAAAGTCCTAATAAAGTTATAATCTCCTTTCAGCCATGATTCAGTGATGCCCACAACATCATACCTACCAATCTCTAACCACATTTCAAGATCATCTGCCTTATTCTGTATATTGCATATGTTCAAAGATAACAGCTTCAGTCCTGTATTTGTTATCCTTTTCAATTTTGTCCTCCTGTTACACTGCAATTCATCCTACTAACAGCAGTTTTGCCCTATCACCTGTTTATCTTCACTGACAATCTCATTACATACTGCTTCTACTTGTATACCCACTGCCCTATCATTCATGTTCCCATCCCCCTGCCAAATTAGCTTATACCCTCCCCGACAGTTCTAGCACACCTACCCATAAGGATGTTTGTCCCTCTCGGGTTCAGGTGCAACCTGTCATTTTTGTACAGGTCATACCTTCCCCAGAAGAGATCCCAATGATCCAGAAATCTGAAATGCTGCTCCCCACACCAGTTCCTCAGCCACACATTCATCTGCCAATTCATCCTATTCTTACCCTCAGTGGTATGTGTCACAGGCAGCAATCTGGAGATTACTAACCTAGAGGTCCTGCTTTTCAGCTTTCTGAAGAGCTCATTAAATTCACTCTTCAGGACCTCCTCACTTTTCCCACCAATGTCATAGGTGCCATTAGGCACCAAGACTTCTGGGTGATTACCCTCCCCTTTAGAAAGCCATGGACCTGATCTGAGACGTCCTGACCCTGGCATCTGTGAGGAATATACCATCGCATCCACAGAATCTCATGTCTAGTTCTCCAAGTACGGAATCCCTATCACAACTGCAGTCCTCCTTCCCCCCCACCCCCCCCCCCCCCCCAATTCCCCTTCTGAGCCACAGCACCGGACTCAGTGCCAGAGACATGAATGCTGTGCCTCGCACCCCCACAGTATCCAAAATGGTATACTTATTACTGAGGGAAGCAGCCACATGGGTACTCCTTTAGCTGCCCCTTTTCTTTCCCTCTCCTGACAGTCACCCAGATTCATTATCTCCAACAGCCTGATAATGGGTGTACCCTTTGCACACTGTATATCAGTACCTTGGTAAATTTGATTGGTTAGTTATGACTGTGCACTCTGATGAAGTTAATAGCACTTTTCATGGAGAACCAATTACATCCATAAGGATTTCCGTATCTCCACTTCTCTCCAGATATAGAGCAAAGAGTTTGAAAGAGAAACCCGCTGACTTCTTTTTTGATGAGTACTTCATTTTTAGCACATAAAAAAACCTGACCCTTTGAATCTTTTTGCTCAGTTTTGTTTCCTTATGACCATGAATATACAGTGAATAATGCACTTTATGTACGCTTTGAATTAATTAACATAATTCTGGTCAAGTATTTAAAACTGATTGAGTTGAAAACATTAGCTGCTGGTCCTGAAATCAGGACACAGAATGATGAATGTTTCTCCACTCTGATGGGGTTCAGTTGAACAGAATCAAGCCTTGCCTTTGCCTGCAACATTATGAGTGATGGGGGAGGATCTCAGTTTTGGTTGCAAGCACTAAGTATGTTGAACTATCAATCACTTTCCTTTGTTCTAAATTTTAATTCCTGTAGCTTTTAAATTAACCTATTAGTTTGAAATTGTTAGGAAACTTTGGCATCCATAATCAAGTTTGTAAAATGAGAGCTGAGCTTCCTTTCTGCCATTCATATTAGGTTGTTTTCGTTCTGATCAGAGTTTATAAAGTTTGACCTTACAAAAGGTCACATATTTAAATTCATGAGTAGTATTTAAATTGCATTGATTACAGCAAATTTTCCACAGGGTGACTGAAATTATTACCAGTGGTAAATGATGTGCTGTGACCTGAATGGAAATTATTGGGCATTCCAATCCTCGCTGCTGAAATAATTTGAACAATGCAGTTCAGTTCCTTGCACTGTATTATCTGAGAGATGCAAGTCGTGCTCCACCTTATGGCCTGGAGAATTGTTCTCTCTAACAGGCATGCTTTTAGTCAATCGGGAGGTTTATGATTTCAGACCACCTCACACAATAATTGAAAGAAAATAAATCCAGCAGAAAATAGCCATGAAGCTGTGGCTTTTTAAAAAATAAATCCACGGGATCAGAATGATTTCGGGTGAGCCTACTTTTAATGTCCATCTTGATTACCCTAAATTGTGTGGCATCTCAAAGAGCAAGGAAGTGGCAACCAACTACTGTAACTAGGTCACTTCAGGCAAGGACCGCAGAGTTCCTTCCCTGGGGACAAGAGTGAACCGGATGCATTCTGATGACAGTGCAGTAGATTCATAATCAACACTGTGGAAATTAACCTTTATTTTATTGAATTTCATTCTCATCTGCCATAGTAGGATTCATACCTACGGTTAAATATGTTTACATTTGTAATTGCAGCAAACTTTTAATTGCATTGCATTTCCATTAAAATTTGTAAAATTCTGCAGAAGGAATGAAAAGTCGGTTTAATTTTCCTCAGAGATACTTGGATTTGAGAACCAGACCAAAGGACCTTGAGGAAGTGATTAGAAATTCCCTGAGTACAAAACGTAGGGTTGTCCCTGGATTGTGCCACCAGTACAAATCCTGGGTCACTGGGTCACACTTAGAGCACGAGTCTGGCTGGCACATGGTATTCAGGCTCCTCAGAATTTGCTGATATCAGTGATCTTGCTGAGGATATCCACTTATTCTAAACAAATAACACAACACAATATAGTTCCCCCTCTGATCCCTAATGTGTCACCACTGATATCCTGGGGAAGGAAGTTTTATTGACCAGGTAGTGTCCATTTTGCAGATTACAATTATCTTTGGTGACATGCCAAATCTGGAACTTATTGATGGTGCCCATATTTATACGATGGCTAATTAGTCAATTAGTTAATCACAATCCAACATCCACCATTCCACATGGTCCTCTTCAAACGCCCAGGTTAAGATTCTTCCATCCACCATTCTCCTCTGAGTGTTGTTTACTGTAAATTCCACCATTATCTGATTATCAGATGTAGCTGCTTATCGACAACAGGAGGATGAAGCTGGAGGTCCGCAGGCCAACCCTCAACAGATCAGCAGCTTTAAATTCCGTGGCATTAACATAGTAGAGGATCTGTTGTGGGACCAGCAGGTAAGTATCATCACAGTCAGGGCATGACAGCACCTTTACCGTCTAAAAAACTTGCAAAGATTGATCATCTCACCAAAGAATTTGACAAGCATCTATATATGCACAGTAGAGATGATCCTAACTGGTTGCATCATGGTCTGGTATGGAATGGTAAAGGCTACAGAAAGTAGTGGATACAGCTCATTCCAGCACAGGCAAAGCCCTCTATACCACTGAGTACATTTACATGGAGCACTGCCACATCCATCATTCTGGACCCTCACCATCCTGGCCTTTCCTCTTCACACTACTTCCTTAGGTGCCACACCATCAGGGTCAGGAACAATATTATCCTTCTACCATCAGCTTCCTGAACCAGTGTGGTTAAATTCACTCACCGCCTCTCAGAGCTGCTTCCACAACCTACAGGTTCACTTTGAAGGACTCTCTGCAACTCATGTTCTCAGTCTTATTGTTATTTTCATAATTTGTCTTCTTTTTCATGTTTTATGTTTGTCAGTCTTTGTCAATGTATAGTTATTCCTAAAATTGTATTGTACTTCTCTTTTTCTGTAGACACCTGCAAGAAAATTAATCTCAAGGTAGTGTATGGTAACATGAATGTACTTTGATAATAAATTTACTTTGAACCAATTCAATATAGAAAAATCAGGAAAACAACAATGAATTTTATTTTCCTAATCTTTGGAAGGGTTAAACTTACAATGCCTTAAGACTACATCTCAGAACTTGGCTTTACATTTTAATGGCATGATTGGCCATAATTTTCATTTATCACAACAGGATCATTATTATTTACAGTATGTATATAGCTATAAATCCCTGTAACAAGAACAGCTAGTTTGTTTTCATTTAGATTCATTGATTTACTAAATATATGGTTGTCAGTGCGCTCAATAAATTGTATATTAGGTTAGTATTTCACATCTAAGCTTTTTCAAAAAGTATTCAAGAGCAATTGTTATCAAAAAGCTGAAAGGAATGGAATTGTACTGGTTGTATATTGAGACTGTTGGTTCAACCTTGCTGCAGAAACAACAGCATTGTCCTGGAATTGGATCACAGAGTGCCATGTTACTTGATCAAATTTTAGTTAAAAATTAGATGTGTTTGAAATTGGGGACTTCATGGCTTGTACAAGGTCTATGATCATTGTTCTATGTCCTCCTACATCTGACACATGACTACATAGACTACTCCAAGCAGGATCAGCGACAACCAAAAGGCAGTCGTACTTCCCTTCATGCACTTTCCACTTTCATATAGTGCACCTTTGGACAACACCATCCAACAAGCACTTATGTAGAAACAGGAGTTTAAAAACAGCCTCCTCTGTGAAACATAACAGGGCCTGCTTGAGAAGTTTAATGCTTGAAAGATGACTCAAGTAAGGCCTTATTAAGACAGTCACCTTTGTGGCTCTCATCCAGGCCAAACTGGATCAACTGCTAAAGCACCGTGCCCCCCCCCACCCCACCCCACCACCTGCCATAAGTTTTCAACCTTCTCTGCGCTAACTATCTATCTTTGGATCTGACCTGACATTATTCCTTCAACCACTAATCTGCCAACACCCCACTGCTACCCTCAGACCGCTGATCCCAACTCCAGCTACCAATTATAACCTTTCAATTATAATTGAAATTGCAGACCTACTCCTTTTCCATAGACCCTCCCAACCACCAGTCCTGACTTGCAGTTTCTAATTCTTCTCCACCCCAAGGTACCAAGGCAATGATCCTTCACCAGGCACCTTCCCTACCTCTCTGAGTGCCAGTTAGGCAGCCTCTTCTTACCTTATTTCCTCTCCCAACCATTTGTCATCCTGAAGTTTCTACACAGTTCTTGAGCTTCTATTGTCCATGAATCTCAAACGTGGAAAAGAGCTGGCCTTGCCTTTGTCCAGCTTCTTTTATATGCTCCACAGTAAAGGAAAAAGTGGTGTGAAATGCCTGTTCATGTGTACTGTGGGTCTGTAACCAAAATGCAAAATGTAACCAAACTCCATCCAGCAGTCTTCTTCTCACATCCTTAATACTTTCAGTTAACTAAAATGTATAAAAAATTTGAAGTTGGACGTAATGATCAATCTGACATCAATTGTAATTTGTGGACAATTCTGCACATGGAATAATTTCCAAATACACTCCTTAAATTCCTGCTCTAATGTTTCAGTCTTGCACCTAATTAACTCCTACCATATTTCTATTTGTCCCATTGATTTCCACTTAAACCTTCAACAAAGTTATCTCTTAGCCTTCAAAACTCCAGGGATACTACCCAGGTTTGCATAATTCTTCGTAATTTGAAACTTGTAACTCAAGGAATAGCAATATGTCCTCAGTCACAGGAGTCAATCACATAGTGGAGAATATATGTACCTCATCTAATTCTATGTATGTTTACAACAAGATTCAAGAGAGAGTACAGATTCTCGAAATTAGAAACAACAGCCAGAAAATGTCGGAGGAACTCAACAGGCCAGGGACCATCTAGGTGGAAATAAACGGTCTATATTTTGGGCTGAGACCCTTAATTGGGGCTGGTTCAAAACAAATAAAGATTTAACTGCTGCAGCTCTACACGAGTCCAACCAAAAAAAATTAATAAGTGATAATAAAGCAGAATTTCTAAACCTGTAATGACATTCTATACCTTATAAATTGAGAGGTTTCAGTATCGATAACTTTCTGTACCCTCTCTCGGGGTTACAAGCTTAATTCAATGGACTCACAACTGATCTGTTGGTTGAACTGTTGATGATGTAAATGATATTTACCTCCTGGTCACTGACCAAGTCTTCCCTCTCCAACTATAGTACTGTCACAACCAGTGGGCTGTTTTTTTTAAGGACAACCCCTGCTGGCTATTATTAGAAAGTTCTCTATCTTCTTCCTTTTTCTACAGCTGAGGTTCACACTTGACCACATCCACCCATGGGCTGCAAATCGTGCTTGCAAAGTCTCCAGGCCATCTCGCCTAGAGTATGTGAAAGCTTCACTCAAGTGATGTTATCATGCCTCTGTTTCAGCTTCGTGCTTGTTTCAGGACAAGTCAATAGATCACAGATCTACAATCACATTACGCTCCACATGAGGAAGTGCAGTGAGTGATTCTCCGTATCTGCCTTTACACCATTGATATGAAATTGAAAGTCAAACAAGGACACATGACATGATTGATTAACACATCAACCAAGCTCTGGCAATTGATATTATTGCATGAGGTTGGCATGGGTTGGTACTGGCTTAGCATTGTCACATGCACTGAGGTTCAATGAAACACTTAGTTTTGCAAGCCATCCATACAGATCAATTTAGAACATAAATACATTTTTGTAATACAAGGGGAAAACAATAATGGAATGCAGAATAGAGCATTACTGTTACAGATACAGAGAAAGTGCCATGCAGGTAGACAATAAGATTATATGAAATTAATCCAACATGAAAACAACTGAAGTATCCCTCACATCAATACCAGAGAATTGCCTGGGATGCTGCCCTCCCATCAGAGGGTTTCAAGCTGCTGACGTGAGATGTTCAGAACAGTAGGGCCTCATTGAAGATTTACCAACAGCAGAACCATTCCTGAAAATTGTGACTGACCATTACCTGTAAACTAGAGTAAGGAAAACCAGACTAAAGTAAGGGAAAACAGATTGCCTGCAGTGTTTAAGAAAGCAGCTTACTACCACCTATCTCCCCAAGGTCTGTTGAGGATGGACAGTAGGTACCAAACTCTGCAGGCACATGAATATCAGATAAAGCAGTTCCCAAATCGAAGTCGCAACCACGGATTTGGCAGCGTTGTAGATATGGCAATTGTGCTCATGAATATGCATGTGTCAGCTGATTATTATTTCATTGTGATAGTATTTAACTCCATTCCTTCCATCGTAGTATCTGTTCGAGACTTGGACACAGCAACACTTCGCTTTGAACTGTCGAGTCAACTGACTCTGAAGACTAGTGGTATTTGTTTTATTCTTAGTTGTTTTTTCAGCCGCAGTGCAGGCTTCGTTTTCCATTTGAGAGTTTTAGTTAACGGCCCTGTTTGGCCTAGCGTTTATTGTTTTCTTTTCCCTTTAACACTATTCACATTAAAGTCTGTGAACTATCAACCTGCTACAGTGTTTCTCACTCCGCACTTGGGCCATATCCAAACCTGGTGACAATCGACACCAAAAGGAACTTCAGTATCTTCACACATTCCTGAACCTCACCATTTTTTTTCCATCCAAAAAATTGAAACTAACTTTCATGCTCTTAAGCTCAATGAATCAGAAACAAAACACTCAACCATGGGTGTTTTCAGCTACATCTTTTAAGAAGTAATTACACAAGCATTTGAAACATTAAAGGCTATGGGCCAAATGCTACGGAAGTTAACTCAGTATAGATAGGCATTTATGCAAAACATAGAGCAGTACAGAAGAACACATACAAAATAATTATAATTACCCCTGCTCACCTTCTTGAACAAAGGCACAATATTTGCTACTCCCCAGTCATCTGGGTCTTTACTTGCTGCTAGGGAAGACATAAAAATCCTTGGCAAAGCCCCAGCAATCCTCTCATTGCTTCTTTCAGTATTCTGTGTTTCATGCAATCATGCCTGAGGACATTAATGCTTTTCAAAAGTCCCAGTACTACCCCATCCTTAAACTCAAAATATCCAAACATGCTGCACTTCGTTTTCACTATCCTCCAAATATTTCTCTGTAAATACCATTGCTTGCACCAACTCCAAGCACAAATACCCTCTTTTGCCCTTAAGTAGAGCTACCCTCTCCTTAGCTATCCTATTTTTCTCAATATAACTATTAAATATTTTGGGATTATCCTTGTCCCTGCTTGCTAAGGATATTTCATGGCCTCAGTAATCACCTGCTTGAGCACTTTCCTGCAATCTTTATTTTCCACAGGAGTCCAGAATGATTTTAATTTCCTAAATATTATGTTTTCTTTCTGACCAAATTTAAACCTTCTTGGATCATCCAACATTCCTGTCGAAGGGTCTTGGCCCAAAACGTCAACTGTACTTTTTTCCATAGATACTGCCCGGACTGCTGAGTTCCTCCAGCACTTTGTGTGTGGTGCTTTCCCTTACCTTGCCATTCTTGTCCTTACTTCCTACCGGATTATGCCAATCCTGTACTCTGCTCGGCTGCTCTTTAAACAAATCCCAGACACTAGACATGGACTTGTCCGATAGCAGCTGCTCACAGTCAGCCCTACTCAGCTCCTGTCTTATCCTGTCATGATTTGCCCTCCCCCAATTTAGTACCTTACCACAAGGTCCAATTTTATCCTTACACATAACTGGTTTAAAAAAGTATATAATTAGCCAAGTTTCATTTTAAATTGATTCCCATATTGGACATCAAATCATCCGCTGAGGCTAAACTCTACTTATCAGGAGTACATTCACTTTAGTGGAAGTAATATCTTCTGTATCTGCTTTACAGGTCTGTTGTACAGAAGCCTTTGATCTTTAGTCTACATATGCCAAGGTTTTTGAACTTTACAAAACCTCACTGAAGTAAATTAATTTTTGACTTTGTCATTTTTATTGCTGTAAACTTTCATCTATTTATGAAAAGTTCAGATTTTTGATTTATATTCTCAGACAGACATAAGAAGCAAGAATATTTTTCATATCTGAAAAGTTCATGAAATGATCTTCATAGCTATAAAATGAAATGAAACTGTCAACAGCTTAGCGGTTAACCTGAAGCTGTATCCTATCTGCGTTTCACAAGTGAAAAGGTCAAAACACTTTGCAGTGGATTAGAGACCTCAGGGCTCTGCACCCAGTCAACAATGAAAAAATACCACGAGCACAGATTGAAAGGCTTGCACCATTGGCTGAAGCTGGGGCTTCATCACGTGTTGCATAGATACACAAATAATGAAAGTCTGCATTATTTTTAGCCAAAGTTGGAATACTAAGCATTCAGTAGTTCTAACAAGGCACAGCATTTCTATGGTTAGCATTCTATAGCTTTCTTCTTTCTTGTAAATGATTCTGAAAATTATTGTTTATTTGGCTTGATGCATAAGAGAATAATCAAGTGCCAAAGGCATAGTAGTGGTTTCAGTAATGAAAGGACTGAGGTTATGTTGGCAATCAGAAATGAAAATGGATAGTCTTGGAGGTAAGCTGAATAAGTGACCAGTTTGTCATTCCCAAGAATGAGCGGTAACACCAGTACCTAGGACAGCTGAGTTTGACTTGAATGATCAGAGAGGATAGCAGATTTAATGGCAAATGTTGAGGGAACCATCTTTGTTCAAAGCATTCTTATCCTTCCAGTATTTTGATGGAAGTTCTGTGTATCTGCATAAAGTACATATTGTTCACTGAACTTAGACCATTTTGTATAACTTGACATGGGCTTTGTTGAATTGAATTTTTTTTCTGATTGTCAATAAAAAAGATCCAGAGTTATTACCCCATTTAGGACAGTGTAGGGTGCAATTGCATGAACCATGCCTACTAGAATGGTACCTTCTATACTCAAGAAAAAGTAGCTTTTATTGTGACCACATAAAAAGATTTAATGACTTTATCATGAACATTAGATGTGGATATGTATATCCCAGAATTAGACATGAATAGGGCCTGATATGATATGATTCCCCAAATCATGCTGATTATATTTACATAAATGAACCAGTTTAAGATGGTATGTGAGAGGCATAATCATTGTACATTTATGTCCCCTTGAGAATAGTGAATCAGTGGCTTAATGTTGCCATTACTGAAATGGTTAATAGATAGGTACATGTTTGTTTTGGATCTGCAGGAATGTCTAGCATTCATGAATATTTTGAAGAGTGAGGCATATATTGACATATCCAACAGGTAGAAACATTAATGACATCAGCAATGGGTCTGCACAACATTTGGGCCGAAGGGCCTGTGCTGTGCTGTACTATTCTATGTTCTATAAATTCCTGTGATTCTTGCAAGTATACATTATGAGTTAACTCAAGTGATACATTGCGAGTAGGGATAATTAAAAAATATAACAACTAATAATATTAGAATAAACTTCATAATGTCCAGTTGTCGACTTGTTTGATGACTTCTGGTTGGTTAGCGATTTACTCACTGTAGCCCAGCAACGTAGGTCAAGAGGTTACTTGCACAGCTCTCATTGTCCTCATTGGATCCACTTGCAGTGACTGGCGGGTATCCACCCTCTGTTTCCACCACCGACTTGGTAAGTAACAGCACTTGATAAGGCCTTCCCCTCGAGCTACCAGTGGTTCCTTTTGAAGTTTCTCGATCAGGACCCACTCACCAGGAGTCAGTACAAGCAGCAGAAATCTGTTGAGAAGCAGACTGTACAGCTTGAATTAATTTCACACAATAGTTCACTCAACTGTCTGCCATAATATGTATATCAGCCTTTCTGAGGTCGAGAGCTCCCGGCAGTGACAGAGGACACCCTGTTACTTAGTTTAGTTTTCTTGTTTGGGTTTGCTCTGATGCTCTGTAAGACATAGGCCGTGGTACACCTTCCTCATGATACTTAGTCTGTCATTGCTTGACAGCTCAGTTCATTTGTTCCACTTGCCCTGATAACCCTCAGTGATGGGGACAATGAAAAGACAATGTTCAGCAGTTAACATAATTACTTACGGCATGATTTCCTGCCATGTGACATACACATGTCTTACCTTTACCTCCCAACTCTAGAAGTAAATGAGATAGTTCAGAAGGAGATCATTTTTGCATCAATTTTATCCCCATTTAATGGTGTTGCAAGGACTATAAGAGAGATTAAATATGTTGCTGCAACCTTAGAAGGAGTAAGCTGATGCCTTGAGAAAAGTAACAACAAAAACGGTCACCACGCAAAAGATGGTTCTTCAAGATCATATGACATTAGAGCTTCTCTTAGCAGTTAAGGTGGCAGCATAGGCAAGGAGAGTTGTCCTTATATACCCGGCAAGTCTGAAGACATAACTAATTTGGCTGATCATATCCCTAAGGAAGCAAATATATTAATCTGATGGATGGGATTTACCGTATTTGGTTGGATTCATTTAAGTTTTGGAAGCTGGAGTTGCTCAATATTACAGGTCATGTTATTCTTACTAATATGGCTTATCATAATTTGCATATTTTTTACTTCTTAAAAAGCGAACATTAATAGAATAGTTCAAACTCACGTAAGTGTGCCTACTATTCCACCTAACCATGGCATAATCCTATGAATACTCTGAAAATTATATATCCTTTGATATTTCCTAACTTAGGTCACTTTTGGTATCATAGATACCACAAGTTTTTCTGCCTCTGAATTTTCAGGTGGAATTATCCTAAATGCGTTATTTAGAATCAAAGGGAGGGTTGTTGGATCCAGCTGTTGAATTCTTAAATTAGACTGTTTAATAGTTATTTATTTGCAGTTTAACAATTAATTGTCTGCTTCTATTTAATATAATTACTCGTATACTAAAAACTGCTTATTATGCTTCCTAGTGGTCATAGTATGTATATGCAAGTTCAGTGTGTCCCCTAGAGTTTATATTTTTAGGATTCTGGAATCTTCTGTCAGTACTGCATTATTTGAAAAAGAGCTTTCTCATTAGTTACTGTTATCTACAAATTTGAATGTAATTTCCCTTATCTATGTAATGTAAAAAGAGCTGCATCATGAGATAGCACCATCTTAGATTCAAGTCAAGTCAAGTCACTTTTTATTGTCATTTCGACCATAACTGCTGGTGCAGTACACAGTAAAAATGAGACAACATTTTTCAGGATCATGGTGTTACATGAAACAGTACAAAAACTACGCTAAACTACGTGAAAACAACACAGAGAAAAAAAAACTACACTGGACTACAGACCTACTCAGGACTGCATGAAGTGCACAAAACAGTGCAAGCATTACAATAAATAATAAACAATAAACAAGACAATAGACATGGTAGAGGGCAGTAAGTTGGTGTCAGTCCAGGCTCTGTGTATTGAGGAGTCTGATGGCTTGGGGAAAGAAACTGTAACATAGTCTGGTCATGAGAGCCCAAATACTTCGGTGCCTTTTCCCAGATAGCAGGAGGGAGAAGAGATGGTGGGTGGGGGGGTGCATGGGGTCCTTCATAATGCTGTTTCCTTTGCAGATGCAGCGTGTAGTGTAAATGTCTCTAATGGCAGGAAGAGAGACCCCGATGATCTTCTCAGCTGACCTCATTACTTGCTACAGGGTCTTGTGATCTGAGATGATGCAATTTCCAAACCAGGTAGTGAAGCAGCTGCTCAGGATGCTCTCAATACAACCCCTGTATAATGTGATGAGAATGGGGGGTGGGAGATGGACTTTCCTCAGCCTTCGCAGAAAGTAGAGACACTGCTGGACTTTCTTTGCTATGGAGCTGGTGTTGAGGGACCAGGTGAGATTCTCCGCCAGGTGAACACCAAGAAATTTGGTGCTCTTAACGATCTCTACCGAGGAGCTGTCGATGTTTAGCGGGGAGTGGTCACTCCATGCCCTCCTGAAGTCAACAACCATCTCTTTTGTTTTGTTCACATTCAGAGACAGGTTGTTGGCTCTGCACCAGTCCGTTAGCCGCTGCACCTCCTCTCTGTAAGCTGACTCGTCGTTCTTGCCGATGAGACCCACCAAGGTCGTGTCATCAGCGAACTTGATGATGTGGTTCGAGCTGTGTGTTGCAGCACAGTCGTGGGTCAGCAGAGTAAACAACAATGGATTGAGCACACAGCCCTGAGGGGCCCCCATGCTCAGTGTGATGGTGTTAAAGTCTCTTTGTCTTCGATCTTTTGATTCTCCCTCTCTTCAACTAGAAGAACTCTATCACTGTCCAGATTCCTCTCTCTCTTTGTTCTATTAATGTTTAAAAAGACGATCATGAAGCAATAAATTCTGTGCTTCTTTCCTAACTTCAGAAAGAACCTTGGATTAAAACATCAGAATCCAGCACAGGTGATGGACTGGCCTGTACTCAACACTTTCTGCAGTTGTGTCTATTCCTGGCCATTGGAATTTCCATACCAGGCCATGATGCTGCCAGCTGGGATACTCCACTGTGCATTTATAGAAGTTTGTCAAAGCTTTTGATGGATCCACCTCAGATTGCCGTCTGTACTCAATAGGCATATTAACGTGTTAATAGTTGCCAGTTTTCTTCTGTAACCACCTGTGCTGAAATTATCTTTCAGCCCTCCCTACATTCCTGTGCAGGTTAATTGCTTTATGGTTGAAACAAGTTGAAGTTCCTTTATAATAATGCACAAGGGCAATCTGTATCTTTTCCATCTGTAGATATTCTGCATCTATGTGCCCGGATATAAAAGACTGATTAAGACTTGCTTAAATATCTCCATCTGTATTATTCTTCTTGCTTGTCCTTGTGCTGAGCCAGGCCTTTCATTGCCTTGCACATTACTACAAAGAATGCTGTAATCCTGTGGTTTCCAGTGTTAATATTATTGTAACTAAGTCTGCTAGCTCAATTTAAAAAATAACATTTTTGACTCATTTAATATGGCAGGGGTATTTGCTTGGTTCAAAAATGTTTTACAAGGACCATGTTAATGTCCTGGGTGCCATAAAATATTTTATAACTCTTCACTTAAACCTTACCATCTGCCACCAAGTGAAGTACTTTTCAACTAAAAGTCACCTTCCGGCATCACTCTTTATATACTTCGTAATGATTTTTAGTTGAGTCTTTTACATGAATTACCAATTTATATACGACAGAGAAATCCAATGTTGTAAAAATTCCTTGTTCGATATTTGGAAGGGATTATTCTCTGCATGATATGTAGGTCTGGCTGAGATTCACAACCAACACCTTATTACAGTCTGACATCATGGAAAAAGGAAAATGAACCATTTCATCTTCTCCTTTCCTTTTCCTCAAGGTAAGTCAAGACATTAGCCATAACTTATTCAATGCAGTATACTGCATTAGCTGCTCACAAATTGTCAAATTGTCCTCCTGTGGACTGGGGAGATGAAGCACTGATTTCTAAGGTTGATTTTTCAATTTCTCCACAGTCATCTGTAAATTTGCTCATCTACATCCACCCTGATATTGGCATCCTTGTGCTTTTAACTGCTCTAATTTTATTATTTAGGAAAATGAATGTTTTTAAATGAGAGAGACAGACAGAGAAGTCAAACAAAAGAAGAGAAACAGTAAAGAGTGCAGAATGGCAAGAAATGCTATCAGGTCAAGTAGTGTTATTGACGGGAGAACAATAACGTTACACATTGCTATTTACAGATACAACATGAGCTACAGCAAAATAGTTTACTTTTCTTCAAAGTTCAGCTAAAGATATAGCAATTCTGCTTCACATTCCACAGATACTGCCTGATTTGCTGAATGTTTCCTGCATTTTTTGATTTTATTTCAGACTTCCTGCATCAGCAGATATTTGGATTTGCATTGAAAAATCCTTATTCTTTTAGAGCTGTCAGAGCTTTGTTTTCTATCAAGAGCTTGCAGAAATGCTTTGAGGCAGGATTTTGGAGGCCTAGTTGCTGCTTTGACTACACAGTTCTTGTATGGTTATCTTCACCTCCAACAAATTTCAACTAAAGAAGACAAATTTTGGAGTTGTATTCTGCATACATACTTTCATGATAAAATTAACCCTTGAACCTTTGAACAAATGTGGTTCTGAGAATTTAAACTGACCAATAAGATTCAGCACAATAACTATCTCTCTCTGTCAGTGTGGTTCCAGCAATAACTGTTCTTTTTTATTTGGCTGAATGCAGTATTTTGCTTTTAGAAAGATTTTCCAACTGGCCACAACACTTAATAGGCACCCATGTTCAGATGCCTTTAATACCTTTCTACATCAGAAAAAGGATACAATTCTGCTATTTCTGGATTGTGTCCCAGCTTCCAAATCAATAAATTCCTGTGGGGATTAAACTTTCTACTGTATCTTTGCCCCTTAATGCTTAATGAATCACTCACTGCATTCACACAACATCTCTGACAACATAACCCAAACTCCGACAGGCTTGCTGTTAAAGGTTGAAAACATAACCATGCCAACTTTAAATTTGCTCTTATTGTTAGGTGGAGGACAATCTTGAGAACTACTTTAAATCAAGTTCTATTACTTTTTCAAAAATATTATCAGATTCCAAATAGAAGGTAGACCTAGAAAGCTCAAAATCAATTGTTTAGGCAAAAATTAAAATAATTTATTAACAAATGCATCAATTTAAAGCAAATTTGGTGAATTGTATAATTAGATGTGACTCGAACCATTTTTGAGAGCATATTTTAAAATTGTTCAAATTTTATTTTGAGGGTTTAAGCTATTTATGTAAGATAATAAAACCAAGTATATTTACTGAAATATATTCATGCAAATATAACTCAGTCGAGTAGAAGCTGAATAAATTAACACTTTTTCCTATAGAGACACTGAAACCTGTAGGTGTCATAATCTGGAGCAAAAAAATGAACTGCGTGGAATTCAGGGTGTCAAGCATCATCTGTGAAGGCTAAAGGATAGTTAAAATTGTGATTAAACACTAACTACTTGCAGAAGAAGGGCTTTATGTGCAAACTTACTATGTTTAAATTCTCAAACACCTCAAGTGCCAATCAATTGCACATAATATCTGGTGATCCATTTAACATGGTGGCCTAACTTGTGAGCTGCCTTTTTTTCATTGTGCGCTCTTTAGCCAAGTCCTGACATCAAAGGGTTTGGCAGGGCAAGAGGGATGATGCACACTAGGCTATTCTTATTCCTCCCAAAGTTCAGAATATGTTGAAGTCTGCGATCTTCAAGAATGATACGATTTATTTCACAAAGTCTGAATTATTAAAAGAAAATGAACCTGTTAATACTGAGAAAGGAGGTCTGCTGTTATCATGTGTGGAGTTTGAAGAGACAGTTCACTCATTATTCACTCACATTATTCAAATAAAACATCTGTCAGTCTGTAAGTGTGCATCTTCCCAATGAAGTATAATTTTCATTTCTGGTGGATCTGCTGTTAATAGAAATCTGTCATGCACAGATTGACTGCCACATTTCTCATACTAGTCCAGCAGTGTTGAAAGTTGCTGTGTAAAGAGGAGTTAGTCTTTCTTTGTCATTGCATCATTTTAAAACTTAACCTGCAGAACTATCAGCCATGCATTAAATGGAAGACTCAGCAGACAATATGGAGTAATATTTAATGGAACCAACCTGCTCTCCTATGAAGCTCTCCAGAGCATTTAGAGACCATTATTTGGCAGTAGCTTATGTAGTTATTTGTCTTAACAAGGTCAACTGACTTATATTGTTCTTACAATAAAAATCAAATAATCTCTCCTTTAAACTGTTTTATCTGGGCTTAAAATGAGGTTTTGCATCTCCATACAGAACTAGCTTCACATGGGTAGCTGGCCCCAACATCTAGATCTAACTTCTAACCTCTACATTTAACTACTCCAGCAGGGACTGTGTTAGAGTTATACAGCAGGCCCTTCAGCTAAACTGGCCCATGCTGACCAAGATGCCTCATACAAGCTGTAGTGTTCTCGCACAGGTGTAAAAGAACTCTGAACTAAACACCAAGCTTAAACCAGTCAATGAGGCGGTCCCAGTAAGATTAACCGTTTACTGTTCACTCTTCCACATTAATGTATGGTGAAAACTGTTGATAAAACAATACAAAATATATACAGTATTTGTTTCCTTCTTGATATCACATTTACATCATAAATACTTGTAAAAGTAAAACTACAACTATATTACATTAAAGTGCAACATACAGTCAGAATCTACCTACGCCATTGACTGCTTTAAATACACTTCAACACAAACTATCCGCAACTCTTTAAATAACAAAAACATAAACTTTATCAACCATCATTACTTTTAACAGAACCAGCGTTAATATTTTTAATTCAATATATCGATTATCTCATGAACTTACGGCGTTGCTTCACTAATGTTTCTAGTGCGTAGAAAGAAAACTTTTCTCGCGCTGATCCTGCACACATGAGCCCCCTCCTTCCCGTTTCTCCAAACCGGTATTTTCCCACAAGACGCGGCGAAACCGGGTGTGACATCATCGCATGCCGCGATATATCACAGACAACGAATTTACTTTAAACAATCTTAACTTTAACTAGAAAACTATAACAAACAAATTACTAAAGTGAAAATATAATAAACTAAACAAACGCCATAAAGGCAACACACAAGCTAATCCCATTTGCTAGTGCTTGGCCCCTAACTTTTCAAACTACTGTGACTCCACTTTCTGTGAATCATGTACTTATGCTCCAAGGTCCCCCCGTCCTATAAAATTTCTCCGCATCCTGCTTTTCACTGGGAAAGGCCTAACTAGATTTAACTTTTCAAAATGCAGTACCTCATTCTTAATCTAATGGAATTCAAAACAAGCAGGAGAAAAGTCAGAGGTATTCATAGATTCACATTCTATGAGGTCTGAGATGATCAATGTGTATTAATTGAATAAAAGATGTTTGGAAGACTGGAACTAGATCTGTTTTATGTAACACTTTATAAAAATCCCATCATTCACTAATTAGTTGCTCTTCATTCTGAAATTAACTAAATACGGAACACCCCATGTGCTCTTGCCTTCTTTGATCATGACCAAACTGAGTCCTGGCTTTCACTTGTATTTTATATAAGCCCCGGTAGCAATTTCTGGAATGTGACCATTTATTTGTTATTTTCCAGCCTTTCACTACAAATTAGAATTTTCCTTTTCAATCTATTTACATACAAAATTAATAAGATAGACTTGTTCAGTTCCACGCTTCCTTCAGAACATTTAGGATCCATTTGGGGAACATTCAACTGCTGCAGGGACTTGCAGTTGGCTGGCTTTGATAGATGTAGTCAGGTTGTCCTTTTACTTAATAATGTAATGTGCTATCAAGCTGAATATTGCTTAGAGGGAGCACGAACCATGGCACGAATCAAATATAGCCAGATTTTGATGGTACAACTGCCAAAGTGTGATCGAGTTAAGTGATAAGTGGTGACTGAGTCATCCGGAAGTGACATAACTAATTCCACGATTCCTTCAAAGCTCATAGAACTGCTGGAAAATCAATGGGCCCCAGCGACTCTGCTATACACCCAAACTTAGTCAGCTGTCAAGTTTGTGGAAAAAAGTGATTTTTCTGAATGTCTGAGACATTGAGAAACATTCAAAATCATGGCAAAATGAAATAAATTAAATTTTAAAGTTATTAAGAAAATTTTAAATATTAGAAGTTTAAAAACACTTATGAATGTACCATTAAACTCAGTTAACCTAAAATGTTAGTTATTGGCATTCTAATATAGTTTAACAGTGTGATTAAAATGCAACTAATGTGTAATTAATCTTCTTAATCATGTAATTAACAGCAATTAATTCTTAATTATGCAAAACCTCCAATTAATATCATGCATTTTTACTTGCCTAGAAAGGTCTGCTTCATAGGAGTCTGGTTATTGGGTTAAGATGATCTAACCAATAAAATAAAGTCAGCAGGGAATTAACATTGTTTAAGATTATTTATGGCAGTCTCTTTAGCTTTATTCTGTAAGAGGAGAAAAGCCATTATAGAAAAGAAGGTGACATAGAAGCAAAGCACCGAAATTCCATAAAAATTGGCGAAATACATTTAACATTGTCAAGGGGATTAAACCTGATAGTACACAAAAGCAGGTGTGATGATGGCAAGTACAATCAACCACACTAAATCAACGCAATACCAGCTGCACGGCTGCAGCAGTCACACTACAAACAGTACAGCTTGTCACGTTTACACAGCAACTGTTAACGACATAGAAGAGGATAATGGATTATGCTACGCAATATGATGTGCCAAAACAAAGTGGAAACATTAAAAGATGGAAGCAAAAAAGATTGAGGCTTTCATCATGTTATCCACAGAGTACCGTAACTTACAAAGCAGGCAATTGGAACAAGGAATGAAGGGCAACAGAGGCAGTGGCTCCCTAGGGGGTAAAGTTCCACACAGCGTGCAGAGAACCATGACGAAAACTCCAACAATTGGAAAAGAGTCGGTACGAGTGCACAGGAGAACATGGTTCATTGGGACCTCACAGCATTAGACTTGTGTTCAATACCAGCAGTGGCCTTAGAACAGCAATCTTATACACTGTCTGAGAAGACTAATGATGCAAAAGTTTAGTAGACCTGCTGAGACTCCATCTTGAGGAGCACCAGAGGCTCTACTCACCAGTTTACCCTCTGAGATTGTCCTAAGCCTATTGCCTTTTCCCTCCATAAAGCACTATGAAATTGCATCAATCCTCAGCATGGCAATTTATGCGACTATCTGAAAGTAGAGAGCAGGCAGTACCATGGGAGTTCACATACAGTCATGAATTCTTGCATGCAGTACGACATGATTTTACTTATAAATCTGAACTGCAACATGTTCTTGTGCTGGCTGTTATTGATCTAAGGCATAGAAGAAAACAGTCAAGACAATGAGAGGCAATTGTTGAATGGGGAATGACTGAGGTTAATGTAATTGCATTTGAATTAGATCTTCACATGTGTGTCAGACAGAGTGGTCAGCAGCACTGGGGCTCCACAGGGGACTGACCTGTCTCCCTTCCTCTTCACCATCTACACCTCGGACTTCAGCTACAACACAGAGTCTTGTCATCGTCAGAAGTTTTCTGATGACTCTGCCATAGTTGGATGCATCAGCAAGGGAGATGAGGCTGAGTACAGGGCGACGGTGGGAAACTTTGTCACATGGTGCGAGCAGAATCATCTGCAGCTTGATGTGAAAAAGACTAAGGAGCTGGTGGTGGACCTGAGGAGGGCTAAGGCACCGGTGACCTCTGTTTCCATCCAAGGGGTCTGTGTGGACATAGTGGAGGATTACAAATACCTGGGGATACGAATGGACAATAAACTGGACTGGTCAAAGAACACTGAGGCTGTCTACAAGAAGGGTCAGAGCTGTCTCTATTTCCTGAGGAGACTGAGGTCCTTTAACATCTGCTGGACAATGCTGAGGATGTTCTACGAGTCTGTGGTGGCCAGTGCTATCATGTTTGCTGTTGCGTGCTGGGGCAGCAGGCTGAGGGTAGCAGACACCAACAGAATCAACAAACTCATTCGTAAGGCCAGTGATGTTGTGGGGGTGGAACTGGACTTTCTGACGGTGGTGTCTGAAAAGAGGATGCTGTCCAAGTTGCATGCCATCTTGGACAATGACTCCCATCCACTCCATAATGTACTGGTTAGGCACAGGAGTACATTCAGCCAGAGACTCATTCCACCGAGATGTAACACTGAGCATCATAGGAAGTCATTCCTACCTGTGGCCATCAAACTTTACAACTCCTCCCTCGGAGTGTCAGACACCCTGAGCCAATAGGCTGGTCCTGGACTTATTTCCACTTGGCATGATTAACTTATTATTATTTAATTATTTGTGGTTTTATATTGCTATATTTCTTCACTATTCTTGGTTGGTGCGGCTGTAACGAAACCCAATTTCCCTCGGGATCAATAAGGTATGTCTGTCTGTCTGTCTGACATTAAACTGTCCATTTGCAACCTCTTCTTCATCGCACCACCAGCAAACATCAGCTAGTAACTAACATGGAACTTGTTGATCACCCTCTAAGACCAAAGTTTATGGAGTAGGATTAGCTGTTTAACATAGTAATCAGTCACATGTTTTTTAGGAAAAGCATTAGCTAGTGTTTAGCTCCAAAATAGCACGTCTAGGGTGAAAGTCAGTCATGATCTGCCTGATCAGTGTACTTCTATCAGATGTTAATCTTATACACAACAGTTCCTTCATCAATATTGCTTCAGGTGCTGACCACTTCAAAAGATTACCTGTGATTCATGAGCACTGTTTTTGAATGTTCATAGGGATCATTGCATCCAAATCTCTGATGCCACCAAGCTCAAATTTGTCTCCCGTGGTGCAAAATTGGCATTAGCAAATCAGAAAGCAGATCACTAGTTCCTTGTGCTTTGCTTTTTTTTAACTGGAAGCTCCTATTGGATCCAGGAGTTTAAGAATGTTGATGTGATCAGTAGAACACCAATTAAACCTGACATCAGTTAAAGTCAGATTCAGAACATGCATATCTCATAGGAACAGATACCATCTTATTAGATAAGTCCAGTGTATGGAAGTTCTATGGGGATTTGGAAACTGCATGTGACATTAAGTTTTAGTGTGATAGAGATTTGACATAGAATGATTAAGTAGTTCATTACTATTTAAATCATTTTTCACATCCATTTAAAAAAAAAGGGAATAATTTTCACTTCCATCAAAGTGAAACCAGAGGGCTTCAGATGAGGTATCCATTTTAAATCTTGGACAGTTTTGCTCAGCATTAGATTCAAAACTGATTGGTGTGTCTAAGAAATAGCCAACTATCTCCACTCATTCTCCCATTCACTAAAATTATATTTGCAATTAGCCAACCTGTAGTGGATTTGATTTTCAAGGCTTCTATTTATATGTAATGATTTGTGAAGTGAAGTTGCAATATGAGTGGCACTGACGGTTTTAAGTCACACCTACACCATTCATGACTTTTACATTTGACAATACTGGTGAAATATGACATTAATGCAAACAATACAAACTCCCTTAAGCTAAATATGATGGGCATATATCACAGCTGGTGAAAATCTGCAATTTTGACTTTGTTAACATCACAGTCTGTGTTTACAAAATAAATGTAGCATAATTGATGTCTTCTCTGAGATAAATGGCATCTGTTTGTTTTGCAAAATATCAAGTATGGAGGCTGAAGTGACTGAACTAATAAGAGTTGTGTGAAATGGGATTGTTTTCCTTTATGGTGGGGATAAAAACTGGAAGTAGCATTTTATGTGCACTGTCGATTTCTCTTTCATGTCCAAATCAGAATCAGGTTCATTATCACTTGTCCATTTTTTTTTTGGTCTAAAATGAGCATTCTGCTTTCATTTCATTTGTCATTTTCAAGCTTAATGCTGAACACTTGCTGAAAACCTGTGAACTCCATATTTCTGATTCTCAGACCATGCTGACAACTAACCGACAGTACATAACTACGAGGAAACATTTAAAATACTTCAAGAGGACTAAGGTAGGTTAGACATTTACTGTATTCCTATGCACAAGAAAATCTGCAGATGCTGGAAATCCAAAGCATCACACACAACATGCTGGAGGAACTCAGCAGGCCAGGCAACAGCTATGGAAATAAATAAGCAGTCAATGTTTTGGGACAAGACCCTTCTTCAGGTCTGGAAAGGAAGGGGGAAGATGCTAGAATAAAAAGATGGGGGGTGGGAAAGAAGGCTAGCTAGAAGGTGATATTTGAAGTCAGGTGGGTGGGAAAGGTAAAGGGCTAGAGATGAAGGAATCTGCTAGGAGAGGAGAGTGGACCATAGGAGAAAGGGAAGGAGGATGGGCACCGGGGGTGGTGATAGGTAGGTGAGGAGAGATAATAGGCCAGAAAGGGGAATAGAAGAAGAGGGGAGGGAGAAAGATATTTTTTACTAGAAGGAGAAATGAATATTCATGCCATCAGGTTGGAGGCTACCCAAACGGAATATAGGGTATTGCTCCTCCACCTTGAGGGTGGCCTTGAGGCATGGGATCCAGGGAAGTTTGGCCAGGTGGATTCAGAGTTGACTTGCCTGCAGAAAGCAGAGGGCCATGGTGGAGGGAGTAGATAGATAGATAGATAGATAGATAGATACTTTATTCATCCCCATGGGGAAATTCAACTTTTTTCCAATGTCCCATACACTTGTTGTAGCAAAACTAATTACATACAATACTTAACTCAGTAAAAAATATGATATGCATCTAAATCACTATCTCAAAAAGCATTAATAATAGCTTTTAAAAAGTTCTTAAGTCCTGGCGGTAGAATTGTAAAGCCTAATGGCATTGGGGAGTATTCACCTCTTCATCCTGTCTGAGGAGCATTGCATCGATAGTAATCTGTCGCTGAAACTGCTTCTCTGTCTCTGGATGGTGCTATGTAGAGGATGTTCAGAGTTATCCATAATTGACCGTAGCCTACTCAGCGCCCTTCGCTCAGCTACCGATGTTAAACTCTCCAGTACTTTGCCCACGACAGAGCCCGCCTTCCTTACCAGCTTATTAAGACGTGAGGCGTCCCTCTTCTTAATGCTTCCTCCCCAACATGCCACCACAAAGAAGAGGGCGCTCTCCACAACTGACCTATAGAACATCTTCAGCATCTCACTACAGACATTGAATGACGCCAACCTTCTAAGGAAGTACAGTCGACTCTGTGCCTTCCTGCACAAGGCATCTGTGTTGGCAGTCCAGTCTAGCTTCTCGTCTAACTGTACTCCCAGATACTTGTAGGTCTTAACCTGCCCCACACATTCTCCATTAATGATCACTGGCTCCATATGAGGCCTAGATCTCCTAAAGTACACCACCATCTCCTTGGTCTTGGTGATATTGAGACACAGGTAGTTTGAGTTGCACCATATCACAAAGTCCTGTATCAGTTTCCTATACTCCTCCTCCTGTCCATTCCTGACACACCCCACTATGGCCGTGTCATCAGTGAACTTCTGCACATGGCAGGACTCCGAGTTATATTGGAAGTCTGATGTGTACAGGGTGAACAGGACCGGAGAGAGTACGGTTCCCTGCGGCGCTCCTGTGCTGCTGACCACTGTGTCAGACCTACAGTCTCCCAACCGCACATACTGAGGTCTATCTGTCAAGTAGTCCACTATCCAATCCACCATGGATTCACATTCGGATTGGAGGGTTGTGACTAGTGGTGTACCACAAGGATCAATTCTGGGACCTCTACTTCTCGTGATTTTTATTAACGACCTGGATGTGGGTTAGAAGGGTGGGTTGGCAAGTTTGCAGACAATACAAAGGTTGATGGTGTTGTGGATAGTGTTGAGGATTGTCGAAGATTGCAGAGAGACATTGATAGGATGCAGAAGTGGGCTGAGAAGTGGCAGATGGAGTTCAACCCAGAGAAGTGTGAGGTGGTACACTTTGGAAGGAGAAACTCCAAGGCAGAGTACAAAGTAAATGGCAGGATACTTGCTAGTGTGGAGGAGCAGAGGGATCTGGGGGTACATGTCCACAGATCCCTGAAAATTGCCTCACAGATAGATAGGGTAGTTAAGAAAGCTTATGGAATGTTAGCTTTCATAAGTCGAGGGACAGAGTTTAGGAGTTGCGGGGTAATGATGCAGCTCTATAAAACTCCGGTTAGGCCACACTTGGAGTACTGTGTCCAGTTCTAGTCGCCTCACTATAGGAAGGATGTGGAAGCATTGGAAAGGGTACAGGGGAGATTTACCAGGATGCTGCCTGGTTTAGAGAGTATGGATTATGATCAGAGATCAAAGGAGCTAGGGCTTTACTCTCTGGAGAGAAGGAGGATGAGAGGTGACATGATAGAGGTGTACAAGATATTAAGAGGAATAGATAGAGTGGACAGCCAGCGTCTCTTCCCCAGGGCACCACTGCTCAGTACAAGAGGACATGGCTTTAAAGTAAGGGGAGGGAAGTTCAAGGGAGATATTAGAGGAAGGTTTTTTTACTCAGAGAGTGGTTGGTGAGAGGAATGCACTGCTATAGTCAGTGGTGGAGGTGGATACACTAGTGAAATTTAAGAGACTACAGACAGGTATATGGAGGAATTTAAAGTGGGGGGGGGTTATATGGGAGGCAGAGTTTGAGGGTCGGCACACATTGTGGGCTGAAAGGCCTGTACTGTGCTGTATTGTTCTATGTTCTATGTTCTTATCATGGCACATGAGGAGGCCATGGACCGACATATTGGAACAGGAATGGGAATCAGAGTTAAAATATTGAGCCACTGGGAAGTTCCACTTTTGGCAGATGGAGCGGAGGTAAGTTACGAAGCAGACCCCATTTACAATGGGTCTCACCAATGTAGAGGAGGTGCATCAGGAGAACAAGATACAATAGATGACCTCAGTAGATTCACAGGTGAAGTGTTGCCTCGCCTAGGAGGATTGTTTGGGTCTTTGAATGGAGGTGAGGGAGGAGGTGAATGGGCAGCTGTAGCAGTTTGGCTATGTTCAGGGATGAGTACCAGAAAGGAGGTTAGTGGGGATGGATGAATGGACAAAGGAATCACAGAGGCTATGGAAAGCAGAGAGTGGGTGGGATAGGTGGTAGTGGTAGGATCCATTTGGAGATAGAGGAAGTTGTAGAGAATCATGTGCTGGATGCAGAGGCTCATGGGGAGGTAGATAAGGACAAGAGGAACTCTATCATTGTTAAGGTGGTGGGAAGATGCAGTGAACGTGGATGTCTGGGAAGAGGAGGAGATGCGGGTGAGGGCAGCATTAATGGTGGAAGAAGGGAACCCCCATTCTTTGAAGAAGGAGGATATCTCTGATGTCCTGGAGAGGAAATCCACATCCTGGGAACAGATGCAATGGAACTGAGAAAAATGAAAAGTATCTTTACAGGAGATAGGGTGGGAAAAGGCATAGTCAGAAACCATGGAATTGGGAGGTTTATAAAAGATGTTGCTCGACAGTTTGTCTCCAGGGATGGAGACACTGTGAAAGGGGAGGGAGGTGTTAGAAATGGACCAAGTAAATTTAACATCAGGGTGGAATTTGGAGGCAAAGCTAATGAAAGTGATGAGCTCATCATGGGTGCATGAATCAGCACCAAAGAAGTCGGCAGTGTAGCGAAGCATTACCAGGCTTGAAGCATACTTAGCATTACAGTGGGGAGCATTACCAGGCTTGAAGCATACTTAGCATTACAGTGGGGAGCATTACCAGGCTTGAAGCATACTTAGCATTACAGTGGGGAGCATTACCAGGCTTGAAGCATACTTAGCATTACAGTGGGGAGCATTACCAGGCTTGAAACATGGACTGTTCCACATAGCTACTGAAAAGGCAGGCATAACTACCCCTCGAGTCTGGAGAAAGTGGGAGGGACTGAAGGAGAAAATGTTGAGGTTGTGGACCAGTTCTGCCAGATGGAGGAGGGTGCAGGTGGAGGGGAACTGGTTGGCTCTCTTGTTGAGAAAGAAGTGGAGAGCTTTAATAGATGTAACCCTCTCACCATGGCTAGTAACAAATTAGGCTCATTGGCTATCCCTGTTTAACAGCTACATGACTCAGTGATGCATGGGTATGGTGAGACAGCCATCTCCAATAAGCAACACATGTCTAGGGTCGGTATGATTTAGACTCAACCAAACAGGAAAGTTGGAATGGTGAATGCTATATAAATACCGCCCCCTGCAAAAATTATCATTCGCCAGGAAATAACAGAACTTACACCAGCATAAACTTAAAGTGGAAATATATTTACTAATATTCCATCTTTAACAAACTTAACAGAAAAAGGGCCCATTACAGTTAAACCAGTCTATAGTGTGCACATAAACTTTGGAGCTCATTTCTGGGTAATCGGCTCCTTCAGTTTCATTATCCATGGTGCTGAGCCCACATTCTGCGTGCAGGGCACCAGGCACAATTCAAACTTCCCTCAAAGTCCATTATGAACGAACTGGCTAACTCAGAAGTATTGGCACTTCCTCTTTGAAAACATTTGTCTGCACAAAGCACTTCTTACTACAGTGTCTCTCCTTCGGGTGAGGCTCCGCGAGCTTCTCCCTTTGTGCCTTTTCCCCACACCTCCTTATTCTTCCAGCGCCTACCAAAAAGCCTTCTCCCAAGACCCAAGTTCTCCTAGAAAATGGATGCCGTCAGTCTCTCTCAAAAGTTCCCTGGCATCCCATCCCACTGAACAGAGCGTTATCAAGTCAAATCCAGTTGCCTGATATGACATTGCTAAGTTGATCAAATGATTCCTTATCTTAGCAGAAACCAAAATACTGGACTGTGAAGCTTAATTAACAGAACTCACTTTGTTTACAGAAAAGCTGCAGAAAGTAAATTACCTAACAGCATAACAGCAGTCATACAATAAAACATGTTCTTAACCAGGGCATTGTATAGAGAAAGCAGCGGAGTATTCCTATTATCAGTTAGAATTTTGTGAACTTCTTATTTAGTTTTCAAATGGAATTTACCTTTCTCAAAATATATGATAGCTTTTCTTAAATATCCAATGTATTTTGAGTATTAGCTCTGCATATGAAAAATGAATTTCCAGCAATGTCACTCTTAATAATGAACTTGGAACTTTATGTGGGGTTCAACGCCAGAGACTGCTGTTCTAAATGCAAGGATACGTGCCACTGGGACAAGGTGACCCCATCACTTGACAGTCCGATAAGCTGTAGAAAATACAAAGCCACAGGAAGCAACTGTCATTATTAAATGAGAGAGCAGCCAAAAGACATGCAAATGTAGAAAGAAGCTGGTAAGTAGAGTTAAGTCAGTCTAGCAACTTTCTCACAACTGGATTACACGCAACCCATTCTAATGATCCTGTAAAGGAACAGTTCAAGGTTCAAAGTAAATTTATTATCAAATACATATATGTCACCATATACAGCCCTGAGGTTCATTTTCTTGGGGGTATAATTGGAATCAGAATCAGAATCAGGTTTATTATCACTGGCATGTGGCATGAAATTTGTTAACTTCAGGGCTGAGGTTTTTTTCCAGGGCTGAAATGGTTACCAAAAGAGGGCACAGGTTTAAGCTGCTGGGGAGTAGGTACAGAGGAGATGTCAGGGGTAAGTTTTTACTCAGAGTGGTGAGTGTGTGGAATGGGCTGCCGGCAACGGTGGTGGAGGCGGATATGATAGGGTCTTTTAAGAGGCTTTTGGATAGGTACATGGAGCTTAGAAAGATAGAGGGCTATGGGTAATCTTAGTAATTTCTAAGGTAAGGACATGTTCAGCACAACTTTGTGGGCCGAAGGGCCTGTATTGTGCTGTAGGTTTTCTGTGTTTCTATGATTCTAACTGAGCAGCAGCAGTTCAATGCAATACATAATCTAACAGAGAGAAAAAAACAATCAATAAAATAAAGCATAATAATAAATATTGTTAACAAGTAAATCAATTATGTATATTGAATAGATTTTTCAAAAACAGAAATACAGTATATTAAAAAAAGTGAGGTAGTGTCCAAAGCTTCAATGTCCATTTAGGAATGGGATGGTAGAGGGGAAGAAGCTGTTCCTGAGTCGCTGAGTGTGTGCCTTCAGGCTTCTGTACCTCCTACCTGATGGTAACAGTGAGAAAAGGGCATGCCCTGGGTCCTGGAGGTCCTTAGTAATGGATGCTGCCTTTCTGAGACACCACTCCCTAAAGATGTCCTGGGTACATTGTAGGCTGGTACCCAAGATGGAGCTGACTAGATTTACAACCTTCTGTAGCTTCTTTCAGTCCTGTGCAGTAGCCCCTCCATACCAGACAGTGATATATCCATAAGAGAATAATAATAACCATAATAGAACTAGTGAAAGACTGCACCAACATGTTCAACCAGTGTGCAAAAGACAACAAACTGTAAAAATATAGAAATAAAGAATTTATAATGATAAATAAATAAACTATAAATCTTGAGAGCATGAGATATAGAGTCCTTGAAAATGAGACAATAAGTTGGGGAACATTTCAGTGATGGGGCTAGTGAAGCCAGGTGAAGTTACCCCTTTGCTTCAAGAAGACAGACAGACAGACAGACAGACATACTTTATTGATCCCGAGGGAAATTGGGTTTCGTTACAGCTGCACCAACCAAGAATAGTGAAGAAATATAGCAATATAAAACCATAAATAATTAAATAATAATAAGTTAATCATGCCAAGTGGAAATAAGTCCAGGACCAGCCTATTGGCACAGGGTGTCTGACACTCCGAGGGAGGAGTTGTAAAGTTTGATGGCCACAGGTAGGAATGACTTCCTATGACGCTCAGTTTTACATCTCGGTGGAATGAGTCTCTGGCTGAATGTACTCCTGTGCCTAACCAGTACATTATGGAGTGGATGGGAGTCATTGTCCAAGATGGCATGCAACTTGGACAGCATCCTCTTTTCAGACACCACCGTCAGAGAGTCCAGTTCCACCCCCACAACATCACTGGCCTTACAAATGAGTTTGTTGATTCTGTTGGTGTCTGCTACCCTCAGCCTGCTGCCCCAGCACACAACAGCAAACATGATAGCACTGACCACCACAGCCTCGTAGAACATCCTCAGCATCATCCGGCAGATGGTAAAGGACCTCAGTCTCCTCAGGAAATAGAGATGGCTCTGACCCTTCTTGTAGACAGTCTCAGTGTTCTTTGACCAGTCCAGTTTATTGTCCATTCATATCCCCAGTTATTTGTAATCATCCATTATGTCCACACTGACCCCTTGGATGGAAACAGGGGTCACCAGTACCTTAGTCCTCCTCAGGTCCACCACCAGCTCCTTAGTCTTTTTCACATTAAGCTGCAGATGATTCTGCTCACACCATGTGACAAAGTTTCCCACCGTAGCCCTGTACTCAGCCTCATCTCCCTTGCTGATGCATCCAACTATGGCAGAGTCATCAGAAAACTTCTGACGACGGCAAGACTCTGTGTTGTAGCTGAAGTCCGAGGTGTAGATGGTGAAGAGAAAGGGAGACAGGACAGTCCCCTGTGGAGCCCCAGTGCTGCTGACCACTCTGTCTGACACACAGTGTTGCAAGCGCACGTCTGCCAGTCAGGTAATCAATAATCCATGACACCAGGGAAGCATCCACCTGCATCACTGTCAGCTTCTCACCCAGCAGGGCGGATGGTGTTGAACACACTGGAGAAGTCAAAAAACATGACCCTCACAGTGCTCGCCAGCTTGTCCAGGTGGGCGTAGACATGGTTCAGCAGGTAGATGATGGCATCCTCAACTCCTAGAACCTGATGGCTGAGGGGTAATCACTGTTTCTGAACTTGATGGTGTGAGTTCTAAGGCTCTTGTACCTTCTTCCTGATGGCAGCAGTGAGAAGAGAGTATGACTAGGGTGGTGGGAGTTCCTGATGATGGATGCTGCTTTGCTGCAACAGTGCTACATGTAGATGGCATGGAGGGCTTCTCCCATGATGGACGTGGCCGTATCCACTACTTGTTGTATGATTTACTGTTTAAGGGAATTGGTGTTTCTATACCAGGCTGTAATACAGCCAGTCAATATACTCTCCACCAGGCTTCTGTAGAATATTGTTGAAGCTTTAGATGTCATGATAAATCTTCCAAACTCCTAAAGAAGTAGAGGTGCTACCTAGCTTTCTTCACAATTTCATTTATATGCTGTGCCCAAGACAGGTGCTCTGAAATGATAAAACTGAGGAACTTAAAATTGATTACCCTCTCCGACGAAGACTGGCTCGTGGACCTTTGGTTTCCTCCTCCTGAAGTTAAATGAAGGGCGCTGAGTAGGCTACGGTCAATCATGGAAAACCCTGAACATCCACTGCATAGCACCATCCAGAGACAGAGAAGCAGCTTCAGCGGCAGGTTGCTATCGATGCAATGCTCCTCAGACAGGATGAAGAGATTGGGCTTTACAATTTGCCATTGGGCTTTACAATTCAACCGCCAGGGGAAAGATATGTTAAAGTGCCGGGGTTATGACTGAGCTTAAGTTACCATTCAATGTATTTTAGTAAACTATTTAAGAACTTTTTAAAAGCTATTTATTAATGCTTTTTTTTTGAGAGGGTGATTTTAGATGCATATCATATTTATACTGAGTTAAGTATTGTATGTAATTAGTTTTTGATACAATAAGTGTATGGGACATTGGAAAAATGTTGAATTTCCCCATGGGGGTGAATAAAGTATCTATCTATCTATCTATCTATCTATCTAATCATCTCCTTTGTCTTGCTGACATTGAGTAAGAGGTTGTTTTTGTGGCACCACTCAGTCAGATTTTTAATCTTCCTCCCACATTTGATTCAGCCTAGGACAATGGTGTCATCAACAAATTTGAAAAAAACAACTATTCTCTCAGGTAGGCTACTGTTGTGGCCATAGGATGAATGTTCTTTTCAGGTATGCAGCAGAAAATAACCACTCAGTCAATGTAAATTGTTATTCCTATTGCAGAAGAAACAAAAGGGATCTTGTCTAAATGGATAGTTGAATGCAGCAAGTCTCAGTCTTCATGCCTTCAGAAAAGATATAGCAAGGAAGTCAAGGGATGGATTATTGGTGCTGAACATAACATGAAATATATTAAAATTGAAGGACTGAACTACATTATATGTTTTTACTTTTACAATATATAAAATGTTAAAGAGAAATTACTATGTATTGGTCAGTGAGTCATGTATTCTTTGATAACAGTAATCTACACAAATAGGGTTTTCTGGCTTACAATAGGGAATCATTTTCACAAGTATCCTTAGAACTTTATCATGTTGCATGATGGAATGGGTTGAGAATGGGAACCCTGTTGAGTTGGTGACCTCTTTTGTCAATATTGGTCTAAGTGTCTTTAGCTAAAGACTAGACACAGCAGCTGCTGGAAATATTGAGCAACACAAAATACTGGAGGAACTCTGCAGTTCAAGCAGTATCTGTAGAGGAATATGAACAGTTATGCTTTGGGATGAGACCTGAATCAGGATTCTGACTAGTCTTGGCTAAAAACAGCCTTCTTCTAAACAGGAAAATCCATATATATTAAATGCGTGAATATTTTTCTGTACGTATGAGCACAACTTTCCTTTTATGGTTTATTTGTAAACCAACTTGATCAACACTGGGGCTGCAAAATCATTAGGACAGGTTGAGTGTAATGTAACTGTCAACTGTTTACATGAAAAATCCCAGCTAATAGATTATCTTTCCCGCCACCTTCTGTCCATATTGCATTTTAGCTTGACAGCTCAGGTTATACTTGATGATAATCATTACTTCACTTGATTACATATTTCCTGCAATTTATTGGACTAGTCAGGTTAATGTCACCTTGTTTCACTGCTTTTAAATTGCTTTTAAATCAGGAAATTCTAGAGTCAAGAGCCACACTAAACCCAAATACATTTTCAAGACTGACAATGTAGAAAATACTGCAGTACTCATAGACAGAAGTAGCTCCTAAAGTTATGTTTTCTTAATTAAAATAACCTCTGTTAAAATTTAGTGTTGTATGACTTTACTCGTTTGAGGAGATGGGACATTGCAGAGGTGTTGAAGAGGCATGGGACTGGAAAGGAAGTTCCGGTACTATTTCAATATTTGTGAATATGCTGACAGGTCTGATCTTAAATTCCTTCATTGTGGAAATTCATTAGAGAAGGATCACCATTTTCTAAAAAGGTTTGCAGTTCTGGGATCCTCTGAGTTAGGACTTTGATCTGGAACTGTTGCAACAGGGCAGCGGGGCATTGGGAAGCTGACCCAAGTGTGGGACACGAGCACGGAGACCTGACACGGAGACGGACTCGGACATGATTTGGACTCGGATCCTGGACTTGAACATGAAGCCTGGACTGGGATTTGGAGCCTTAGCTTGGACTGAACTTGGACTCAGAGCCTGGACCTGGACTGAACGTGGACTCGGAGCCTGGACCTGGAATACAGAGCCTGGACCTGGAACATTGAGTCTGGAACTGGAACACGGAGACAACAACACCAAACAAAGACAGACAATTCATATCTTGGCTCAAATAGCCAGCAATCCTCAGCTATACATGAAGAGACAGAATTCCCAACTCGGAGTAGTGACAAATAACCGGACCTACTCAGCTGGGAATGAGATGACAGAAACCAAACAATGACAGTCCATTTGTACCTCGACACAGAGAAGCTCATGAAGACGGTCCCTTATTCTTGGCAGCTCAGAGTAGAGACAATTGGCCGGCAAATCTCAGCTAGACACGAAAATGACTGAATTCACTAAGCAGCCACAGGCACCAAAGCAACTCAGAATCCACGATTCTTGGCTGCCCGGAATGTGTGTAGCTGCACTGGCTATGATGACGAACCAGCAGCGAGTAGATGTAAGCTGGAATTTTTATGCTGTCAGTTCGAATGAGGATCAGGTGCCTCAATCAAGGAGCCCAGTGGAACACAAGGAAAAGGAAATCAACAGAAACAAGAATCAGCGGACCGGACCATGACAGGAACAGCCAATGGATTTTAGCTGCTAATTCATGGATCACGTTAGCACAAATGGGCTATAGGAAATATGGTAAGTGGGACGTTCCAAGTCACACTTACTTTCAAACTACTGGACCTTTTTTAACAATAGGCCTGCAGTCAATTGCTGAGATAAAGAAGATAGCTCTCATTGTTAGGTGGTCTCATTTATTTTTAGCGTGTCGCACTAGACAGTCAGCCATTCTTGTCTGGCGCGTGGTGTCAGGATTGGTCTCTTTTCGGATTAACTGGATCACGATATGAACGTTCCTGACTCGACCCTTGTATTTTTTATGAGGCCGAGTGGCTAGCTCGACACTCAACCTGGCACGGATGGAAAGCATGCTTGGGGATGGCCCAACTAGATTCGAACTCGGGAGCCTTCGCTCCGGAGTCCAGCACTGATGCCATTGCACCACCAGCCGGCCAGGTGGTCTCATAAGAGCAAGTTAAACATGTGGTTATCTATTTTGTTATTATTACTGAGCAGCCCTCCACAATCTGATGATGTCTTCTCAGATACATTTTCCTATGCAGTCCAATATCATACACAGGGTCCAAGTAACTTTATGTTCCCATGTTTCTTTCCTCCCTTTCTTTGAAAGATGTTTACTACACTCAAAAAAAGTCAAAAAGCCAATATCTTTCGACTCTGGGATTGATGTTTCTCTGTGAATCATCATCACTCAAGAAGGATTACTCTGCCTTTCATAATAATGCTTTCTATGTTCACCAATTTAACCCAGCTAGTAGTGCTCTCATGCATTAAGAAGAACACAGCTCAGGAATGTTCCCAGTAGATGGTACTATGCTCTATCTCATCTCAGAGTGTGTCCTCATTCATTGTCTTGGGCACAGAGAAGCTGGCCCCATCACATAATCATTTGAAGACTCTAGTGTACAATGTTCATGGCACAACTGCCATCCAGAAATAAAATTGTAGCAGTTCCATCAACAACACGTCTCATTAACGGGCTTCATTTTTGTACAAATGCAGAATCACCCACATTAACATGGCAATCATGTTATTTCTCCTACTTTATCTACTTTAGAAACAATGTCATGCTGAGCACTGTATTCAGGAATTCCAAGTTGATTCCAACTGTCTGCCTATTAGCAAGCCAACAAATCTGTACTGTTGTAGCACATGGTGTGTTTGGTTAATGCATGCCACTTTGGTCTTCATTTAACTGCCTATGACCAGGTTCAGTCTGCCTTTCACAATTTGAACTGTCCAGATTGCCAAACCATTTAAGTCTGGGTGGTATAGATTCATTAACATTTTGGGTGGAAGATTTGGTACTATTGCCAGTATTAGTTTAACTGAATGGCCCATTACATTATGTGGCTCCATTCCAAGTAGAATGTTCCAATCAGTGTCAGCACAATAACATACACAGAGCAGCAGTGTCCTGATATTACCAGAATGTTCAACAGAGACAGTTTCCTCATATTTACTTTTCCTTATTTCCAGATAACTGTTGTCCACTGACCAGGGTGTCTCTTTCTATTTCCAGTCCTCTTCCACCTCTGCTGAACAACTACTCCCAAGTTAAAACCCAACTTCCATTGCACCCAGAAACCAAATTATTTGGGCTGGGGAGTCCCCTCCTGCTCACTGACACCAACCAAGGTCAGAATCGAACCCAAGGCAGCTTTTCCAGAGTAGGTCTGAGAGGATAGAGGCAAGAAATGGACATCGTAATTTTGAGTGAGCTCAAATGTATGGTGGGGAGTGTAGTATGACATTTGTGGTTATTGCTCCTTAGTGGGTGGTGATGAAAGCCTTGTGGAAGGGGTAACTAAAGCAAGGTGGTTATATAGAGAGAGAAGATTGTTAGAAACCTAACTGAAATATTTTGTTATTTTGAAGCCAGAAATCCAGCAAGCAGAGTGTGGAGGAACCCCTCATACTGATCAGCAAGGAGGCTTGGTTAGACTTGTGGCTTCAATCATCAATTTGCAGTGCATGACAGTGTAGTGATTACCTGTTCCACAGAGTGCCATCAACCTAAAATACAGAACTGTAAAAGCACTTATGAAATTCTCTCTTTTAAAAAATAATGGCAGATTCTGTCATCTCAAGTAAAAATAGAAAATAATAGAATTACTCAGCTGCTCAGGCAGTATCTGTGGAAGGAGCAACAGAGATAACATTGCAAATCAGTGACACTTCATCAGAACTGAGGCAATGAGAAGGCACCCATCATTCTTAGTGTTCTTCAGACCCTTAAAACTTTACTTCCCTCTATCCAACAACAAAGATAGTTTGGATGCTGTGCTAAGATGGCAGCTGTTATTTCTATAGAGAGAGGAATAGAATTAACATTGCAGATCCTTGTTTGTTTCTTCACAGATACAGACCTGCTGAACACTTCTAATATTTTTAACTATTTTTTGTGATTTTTTTGCACAAGAATGGTATCCTTTCACTATCATTCCTGCCTTTTTAGTCTGGCTCTTTTGGTTATTTCACTTCCCCTTCACTTACTTCCACCTCATCATCTCATGTTGATTCCCTGATTCTCAAGTAGTTTTCACTCAGTTCTCCAATTCTTCTATCTTCCTTTGCTTTTCCACTGTCCCCTTGTTGTCCCAGTCTTGAAAATAATCTTATTTAACCTTTGTGCCTATCATGGCATTGCCCAAGTGGCTGAACAAGTCATTCATCACTACCCACTATGAAGCAATGTCACGAATGTCACACACGACTCCCATCATACAAAATTACAAGGTCCATTTCTTGCCTCTATCCTCCCAGACCTACTCTGAAGATGTGGCCTTACAGTGACATGGGTTCAGTCCTGACCTCAGTTGTTGTGTGTGTGTGTAGTTTGCCTGTAACATTGTGGGCTTCCTCCAGATTCTCTGGTTTCCTTCCATATCCTGAACACCTTGGGTTTGGTGCTGTAAATGCCCTCTATTGTGTAGTTAAATGATAGAATCTGGGGAGAGTGAAAAATGGGACTAATGTAGGATTAGTAAAAATGAGAGTTGATAGCTGGTTCAGACTTAATAGGCAGAAGATCCTGTTTCAATGTTGTATATCTCAATAAATCTTTAACTCTCAATCATCTTCTTTATTAAATTGGTAACTTGTTTTATTAATATCATCCATACCAAGGTACAGTGAAAAACTTGTCTTGCATACCATTCAGACAGATCAATCCATTAACTGTGCATTGAGGTAGTACAAGGATAAGCAATAACAGAATATAGAATGAAGTGTAACAGCTACAGAGAGTACAGTGTAGGTAGACAATAAGGTGCAAGTTCACAGCAAGGTAGATTGTAAGGTCAAGTCCATCTCATCAAATAAAGATCCAAGGAAAGTCATCAACCCTGCCCCTCCATGTGCAAAAAAAACATACAAAAGGTAAAAAAAAACAAGTGAAAAACACAGAATATAAAACCCAAAATCAAAAGAGTCTAGGCATACTTAGTTCAACTCAATGTTCATCATCTGCAGGCCACCCTGATTCAAAATCGCCCAAAATAGCAACAAAAAAAGGGGCGACTAGAAACCAGAAACACTTCATAATGTTAACTAGAGTCTAATCTAGAAGCCACATTAATTAAACCTTGTCCAAGATCCAGAACTCTGGCACCATTCTCCTACCATACCAAGGGAGAGAAAGAGAGCATTCGATCACAGGAACCTTCCTCGGAGAGCAGGAAGTGAGAGGCTGGTAGATGGCACTGAACACCCCCTCACTTTCCACACTTGCCTCGATGATTTCAATCTTTCTCGGTGCTTCAACCAGTGAGACCGGTGAAATACGGAGTCTCTTCAGGCTTCATTCACTTGAAGCCTCACGCAACACCCCCAGAGACAGCAAAGTGACAGATCACTCATTCGGCCTGATAACACACCAACAACAAGATATAGATCAGAGACTCCAAAAGTAGCAATACCACATTTGATAGAAAAAGAACATGTAAAAGAAGTAGCTTAGCAATCCATCACCAAGGGAAGCATTCAACAGTGCTTTTAAACTTGCACTTTCTTAGTGCAACGAGTTTCAATGGTGCAGAATTTGTTAAGTATATCTAGGAGGGTTTATAAATCAAGATGTGGGCAGTCCAATGAGAAGAGTTGCTGTTCTAGACCTGGTGTTGGGTAATGAGCCTGGCCAGGTGGCTGACCTTTCAGTGGATGAGCAGTTAGTGAACAGTGACCACAACACCTTAACTTTCAGGATAGATATAGATAGGGATAGGTATAGTCCTTGCGGGAGAGTTTTAAATTGGAGTAGGGTAGATTACAAGAGCATTAGGGAGGAACTAAGAGGAGTTAATAGAGAACTTTTTTTCTGGCAAGTACACATCAGAAATATTGAGGATGATTAAAGATCAATTGTACAGAGTACAGTAAAGTTATGTTCCTGTTAGAAAGAAGGACAGGAATGGAAAGATAAGAGAATCTTGGATGTCCAGAGAGGTGATGAATTTAGTCAAGGAGAAAAGGAAAAGTATGTAAAACTTCAGAAGTTAGGATTAAACAGAGCACACAAGGAGTATAAAGAAGACAGAAGAGAACTGAAAAAAGATATTAGAAAAGCTGGGAGGGGCTATGAAAAGCCCTTGGAAAGTAGGATTAAGGTGAATTCCAAGGCATCAAGAGCAAGAGGTTAACTAGCGAGAGGGTAGGATCCCAATAAAAGGGAGAACATTTGCTTGGATGTGGAGAATGTGAATGAGGTACTTAATGAGTTCTTTGCTTCAGTATTTACCAAGAAAAGGATATGGAGGACCAGGAGATCTGTGCTGAGTGTATAAAGTTGTTAGGGCATTTAGAGGTCAAGGAGGAGGAAGTGTTGGAGCTCCTAATGAATATTAAGGTGGATAAGTCCCGAGGTCCTGATGGGATTTACCCTAGGTTATGGAAGGAAGAGGCAGAGACTAGATTGCTGGGGCCTTGACTAATATCTTTGTGTCCTTTCTAGGCACAGGCGAAGTCCTGGAGGATTGGTGATTGACTAATATTATACCTCTATTTAAGAAGGGAACAAGGGAAAATCCTGAGATCTATAGACTGGTGAGTCTTTCATCAGTTGTAGGGAAATTGCTGGAGAAAATTCTTAGGGATAAGATATATGAGTATTTGGAAATCCATGATCTAATCAGGGAGAGCCAGCATGACTTTAGGTGGGGCAGCTTTTGTCTTGCTAACTTGATTGAGTTTTTGACAAGATGATGGGAGACTGATAAAAGTAGGGCAGTGAATGTTGTCTTCATGGAGTTCAGTAAAGAACTTGACAAAGTCCCTCATGGGAGGATAATTCAGAAGATTGAGATGACCATAAGAGCATAAAAACATAAGATACAGGACCAGAAGTAGGCCAGTCAGCCCATTGAGTCTGCTCCACCATTCAATCATGGACTGATCCAATTCTTCCGGAGATGCATGGGATCCACGGCGAATTGGCTGTTTGGATTCAGAACTGGCTTGCATGTTGAAGACACAGGGTAGTAGTTGAAGGGACTTATTCTAGCTGGAGGTTTGTAATTGATGGTGTTCCAGTGGGATCTGTGCTGGGACCTCTGTTGTCTATGATGTACATAAATGACCTGGGAGAAAATGTAGATGGGTGAGTTAGTAAGTTTGCAGATGATACCAAGACTGCTGGAGCTGTGGGTAGTGCAGAAGACTGGCAAAGAATAGAGTGTGATGTAGATCAGTTGAAGATATGGGCAGCGAAATGGCAGATGGGGTTTAGAAACATAGAAACATAAAAACCCACAGCACAATACAGGCCCTTCGGCCCACAATGCTGTGAAAACATGTACTTTAGAAATTACCTAGGGTTACCCATAGCCTTCTATTTTTCTAAGCTCCATGCGTTTAACCAGGAGTCTCTTAAAAGACCCTATCGTATCTCCCTCCACCACCATTGCCAGCAGCCCATTCCATGCACTCACCACTCTCTGAATAAAAAACTTAACCCTGATATCTCCTCTGTACCTACTTCCAAGCACCTTAAAACTGTGCCCTCTCATGTTAGCTATTTCAGCCTTGAGGAAAAAGCCTCTGACTATCCACATGATCAATGCCTCTCATCATCTTGTACACCTCTATCAGGCCACCTCTCATCCTCTGCCGCTCCAAGGAGAAAAGGCCGAGTTCACTCAACCTATTCTCACAAGGCATTCTCCCCAAACCAGGCAACATCCTTGTAAATCTCCTCTGCACCCTTTCTATAGTTTCTACATCCTTCCTGTAGTGAGGCGACCAGAACTGAGCACAGTACTCCAAGCGGGGTCTGACCACGGTCCTATATAGCTTTAACATTACCTCTCAGCTCTTAAACTCAATCCCACGGTTGATGAAGCCCAATACACCATATCCCTTCTTAACCACAGAGTCAACCTGCGCAGCAGCTTTGAGTGTCCTATGGACTCAGACCCCAAGATCCCTCTGATCCTCCACGCTTACCATTAATACTATATTCTGCTATCATAATTGACCTACCAAAATGAACCACCTCACATTATCTGGGTTGAACTCCATCTGCCACTTCTCAGCTCAGTTTTGCATCCAATTGATGTCCCGCTGTAACCACTGACCGCCCTCCACACTATCCAAAATACCCCCAACCTTTGGTCATCAGCAAATTTACTAACCCATCTTCCGCTTCCTCATCCAGGTCATTTGTAAAAATCACGAAGAGAAGAGCAACCAGAACAGATTCCTGAGGCACACCACTGGTCATCATGCAGAATATGACCCATCTACAACCACTCTTTGCCTTCCGTGGGCAAGCTACTACTGGATCCACAAAGCAAGGTCCCCTTGGATCCCATGCCTCCTTACTTTCTCAATAAGCCTTGCATTGGGTACCTTATCAAATGCTTTGCTGAAATCCATATACACTACAACACTATATGTTGTATGACAATGGTTCTATGACAGAATTAATGGCTTTGGCAAAAAGTTTGTAGAGAATGCAAAGATAGGTAAATGGGTAGGTAGTGTTGAGAAAGCAGAGAAGCTGCTGAAGGACTAAGACAGATGGGAAAATAGGCTAAGAAATGGCAGATAGAATACAGTGTCAGGAACAGTATGGTAATGCATTTTGGTAGAAGAATTAAAAGCATAGACTACCTTCTAAACAGAGAGTAAATTCAAAAATCCGACATGCAAAGAGACCTGGGAGTCCTATTGCAGTATTCCATAAAGGCTAACTTGTGTCGTGGTTTTTCGTGTCTCACAAATGACCAAGAGACGCAGAAGATTCTTCAAGAAGGGTTAAACATTAATTTGCAAATCAAAGCTGAGACAGACATTGAGCTAGTCGCTGATTGCCCACCGATCCTCGGACCCAGCAATTTTTATAGCAATCTCCTGGTCCAGTTGCATTAGCATATGTAATCGATCTATAGTTGCGTATTACACGTACCACACGTACATCATGTCCCTATTGTTTCTACCCATCGACTTAATCATGTTCTAATCTACATCTCTTTAGCTCTTTAGCTACCTCTCATTAACACACCATTGTCTTCTACATTCTTAAGATTTCATTCTCCTACACATGCATATCAAATAGCAAGTTTCAAAACTGACTTCATAGTTTTGGTAAATTTATACTTTTATACTCCAAAAAAGTTGAAAAAAGTTGTATTTCCCCATGGGGATGAATAAAGTATCTATCTATCTATCTATCTATCTATCTATCTATCTATCTATCCATCTATCAATACTTGTAGGTTGAGTCAGTGGTGATGAAGGCAAATGAAATGTTAGTATCTGCAGTGCCTATCAAAAATATTCACTCCATGGAGGTTTTCATATTTTATTGTTTTACAACATTGAATCACAGTGGATTTAATTTGGCTTTTTTGACATCAGTCAACAACAAGAACCTTTTGTGTCAAAGTGAAAATCGATCTCTACAAAGTGATCTAAATTAATTACAGATATAAAATACTAAATAATTGATTGGATAAGTATTTACCCCCTTCAAGTCGGTATTTAGTAGATGCAGCTTTGGCAGCAATTACAGCCTCAATTCTGTGTGGATAGATCTCTATCAGCTTTGCACATCTGTACACTGCACATTTCACACATGTCTGCTCTTACCCTATCCTCACACACCCTACCAGGGATAGGTTTCCTCTTGTCCTCACCCACCACCCCACCAGCCTCTGTGTCCAGCACATAATCCTCTGAAACTTCTGCCACCTCCATCTGGATCCCACCACCAAATCCATCTTTCCCTATCACCCCCCCCCCCCCCACCTCCACACTTTCTGTTTTCCGCAGGGTTCACTCCCCATGCTACTCCCTTGTCCATTCGTCCCTCCCCACTGATCTCCCTCCTGGCACTAATCCCTGCAAGTGGATCAAGTGCTACACCTGCCCCTACACCTCCACCCTCCCTACCATTCAGAGCCCCGAGCAGTCCTTCCAGGTGAGGTGGCACTTCACCTGTGAGTCTGCTGGGCCCGTATACTGTGTTCAGTGCTCCTAGTGTTACGAACCCCGTAACTGGGTCACTTACCAGCAAAGATAGAGAGGTCTGTTGAAGTCTGATGATACGATTTTTAACAGTATTTGTTAGTAAAAATACACAAAAATAATATCAATGCAAATATACAGATAATATAAGTCGTCAATACTAAATCTAAAAGTGCGGGTATAATAATAATCAATAAGAAATAAGCTCTATCGTTGTCTAGGGGATAATGTATTGTCCGATGGAAATATAAAAGTCACTCAGTTCATGCAGGCTGCAGCCTTTGGGGACCGCTGGGTTTTCAATGGTTGGAGAGAGAGAGAGAGTTTTGGGAGAAAAACTTGCCGGCTTTCCTTTTATGATTTTGATCCGTCAGGAGTCCCGTTGGTGTGGCTGTTCACTTGTGGCCTCTCCTTTAGCTAAGCCGCTCTTCCATGGTGAGCCCGCCAATCCCAGGCAAGGGAAGGACGCACACGAGCCCCCCACCGGCTGTCGCTATTAAACGCTGTCACGGGATTTCTAGCATTTCTCCTGGTGCGTCTAAAGGGGTTGTTCCCCAGACCCTCTTTTATCCTTACTCACGGGGTCTCAGATGTCAATCAGGTTGGGATGATGCAATCCCTCAAACAGCCCACTCTGGTCGTCCCCTGAGGGGCTTCAATGAATAGTACAGTACTCAATACACAATTCCGTCTCCAAGAGACAATAGCCGGGTTATCAGCGGTTCCGTTTTCGCTGAGGCCAGGACACATTCCAAACCTTGTGGATTCTCTCTCATTTCCTGGGTCCCAGACCTGAATTAATAGCGATCTTGTGATTCTCAAAAAGGAGGGGGCGACTTTGTACCCTTCGGCCCCTCAGAGTTGCGGCACATTCGTAACACTAGTGTGACCTCCTGTATATCAATGAGACCCACTAGATTTGGAGATCGCTTCGCCGAGCATCTATGCTCTGTCCACCAGAGTAAGCAAAATCTCCTAGTGTGCACCATTTTAATTCCACTTCCCATTCCCATTCTGATATGTCTATCCATTGCTTGCTCTACTCTCAGGATAAGGCCACATTTAGGTTGGAGGAACAACACTTTATAGTCCATTTGAGTAGCCTCCAATCTGATGGCATGAACATCAATTTCTCAAATTTCCAGTAATGTCTCCCACCCTCCTTCACTATTTCCCATCTCCTATCCCCTCTCTCATGTTATTTCCTTGCCCGCCCATCACCTCGCTCTGGTGCTCCTCCCCCCACTTTTCTTTCTTCTATGGCCTTCTGTCTCTTTCACCAATCAACTTCCTAGCTCTTTGCTTCATCCCTCCCCCCTCCAAGTTTCACCTCGTACCTGGTGCTTCTCTCTGCCCTCCCCCACCTTTCAAATCTACTCTTCTGCTTTTTTTCTCCAGTCCTGCTGAAGGGTTTCGGCTCAAAACGTCGACTGTGCTTTTTTCCATAGATGCTCCAGCATTTTGGGTATATAGCCCTTTTCAAATTCAGCCATAAATTCTCATTTGGATTGAGGTCTGGACTCTGATTTGGCCACTCCAGGACATTAACTTTGTTGTTCTTAAGCCATTCATGTGTAGCTTTTGCTTTATGTTTGGGGTCATTATCTTGCTGGAAAACAAATCTCCTAAGCCGCAGTTCTCTAACAGACTGTATCAGGTTTTCCAACAAGATTTCCCTGTACTTTGTTGCATTCATTTTACCGTCTACCTTCACAAGCCTTCCAGGGCCTGCTGCAGTGAAACATGCCCACAGCATGATGCAGCCACCACTATGCTTCACGGTGTGTTTTTTATGATGTGCAGTGTTTGCCTTACACCAAGCTTAGCATTTAGTCTATTGGCCAAAAAGCTCAATTTTGGTTTCATCAGACTATAGAACCTTCTTTCATCTGACTTCAGAGTCTCGCATATGCCTTCTGGCAAACTCTAGCTGAGATTTCATGTGAGTTTTCTTCAACAGCCACACTCCCATAATCCTGCACTTGTGAAGCACCCAGGCATAAGTTGTATGCGATGTCTCTTCTATTTCATTTGCTGAAGCTTGTAACTCCTCCAGAGCTGTCATAGGTCTGTTGGTGGCCTCTCTCACCAGTCCCCTTCTTGCACAGTCACTCAGTTTTTTGAGGATGGCCTGCTCTAGGCAGATTTACAGCTGTGTTATATTCTTTCCACTTCTTGATGATTGACTTAAATGTACTCCAAAGGATATTCAATGACTTGGAAATTTTCTTGTATCCATCACCTGACCTGTGCTTTTCAATAACCTTTTCGCGCAGTTGCTAGGAATGTTCTTTTTTTCTTCATGGTGTAGTTTTTGCAAGGGTTTTCAAACACAAATCTCTATTTAACTAATTTTGTGACTTCTAAAACCAATTGGTTGCACCAGTGATGATTTGGAACATCATACAAAAGTGGGAGTGAAGATTAATACAATCAATTATTTTGTGTTTTTTATTCGTAATTAATTTATATCACTTTGTAGAGATCTGTTTCCACTTTGACACGACAATCTCTTTCTGTTAATCAGTGTCAAAAAAGTCAAATTAAATCCACTGTGAATCAATGTTGTAAAACAATAAAACAAAAAACTTCCAAGGGGGTGGGTGTGAATACTTTTTATAGGCACTGTAAAAACATGCATGTAGTTCTGAAGATTTATAAAGCACTGGTGAAGCCTTACTTGGAGTATTGTAAGCAGTTTTGTGCTCCTTAGCTAAGAAAGCACGTACTGACATTGGAGAGGGTTCAAAGGGTTCAAAGCTCTAACACTCTCCAGGTACGAACAACATTGGGCACTTGTGTGCACTGTCCTACTCGAACCCTTGTCCTCTCTACTTGGCATTGCCAACCAGGACCTCAATGCTCAGAAATGTCCTCCTTAGCCTGTTGTGCAATTTCATCTCCTGCTTCCTGTGTATGATCTTTGCCAAAGCAGATGGCACAGAGGCAAGCTGTGCAAATGGGTGAGACACCAAACACAAGAGCCATGTAACCATGGCAGGGATCAAGGTTAAGTCAGACTCCAGCTAGCTGGAGGGTGAGACTGTATATGACTCTGCTGCATGTAACTGCCATGAGGATCTCATTGGGGTGGATAACTATTAGAAGTTATCAGCCATACTCAATGAAATGCCCAGGGCATTGAGGATAGAGGAGGATGATTGGTGCTGGGCTTTTAGTTGAGTGTTTCCAGAGTGAAACCAGTAAGCAATTCCATTTGTACACCATCATACAACAGCTGATGGATGATGTCACTGGTTACAAAGGAGCACAAACAGTAGCCAGCCAAAATCACCGGTGGCAGCGGAGGCTCAGACTGCTGTAATGTGGGATGTGGATTAAGAAAAGATTTCCAAAGCCTGCTGAAATCAGTCACTCACAATTTGTAGTAATTAATAATCCCTTTAGAGTTGGGTTTTCTGAGCATCTGTGGTTGCATTAAGATCCAGAGTGCCTGTGCTGTTTTTTTTTTTATTGAGGAGAGAGAGAGAGAGAGAGAGAGAGAGAGAGAGAGAGAGAAGGAGAGAGAGGGAAGAGAGAGAGAGAGAGAGAGAGAGAGAGAGAGATGAGAGATGAGAGAGAGAGAGAGAGAGAGAGAGAGAGAGAGAGAGAGAGAGAGAGAGAGAGAGAGAGAGAGAGAGAGAGAGAGAGAGAGAGAGAGAGAGAGACTGGATATCGGAAGATCCCCACATGCTCCACGGAGTTCATAATAGCTTTAGTATATATATTTATATCTTTCCCCAAATAACCAATAATTTTATCTTCGGAGCACCTATATATTTAATCCTGTCTTTTGTAAATAAGGGTGCCAAATTTTCAGAAATGTTTCATATTTATCTCTTAAATTATAAGTAATTTTTTCAAGTGGAATACAGCTGAAAATTTCGTTCTTCCAACGATCTATACTGAAGTATGAATCCGATTTCCAAGTAACTGCAATAGCCTTTTTGGCTACTGCCAATGCAATTTTTATGAATTCTTTCTGATATTTATTCAATTTGGGTTTCAGTTTTATCCCTTCAATATCACCTAACAAAAATAATATTGGGTTATGTGGAAGTTGTATTCCAATAATTTGTTCCAGTAAAATTCTTAAATTTGTCTAAAAAGGTTGAATTTTAGAACAAGACCAAGTAGAATGTAAAAAAGTACAAATTTCTTGATTATGTCGGAAACATTGATCAGATAAATTTGGGTTTAATTTATTTATTTTTTATGGTGTAATATATAATTGATGAAAAAAATTATATTGCACTAATCTTAACTGGACATTTGTTGTATTTGTCATACAGTCAAGACATAGTTTTGACCAACTTGTTTCTTCAATTTTAATATTCAAGTCAGTTTCCCATTTTGTCTTGACTTATGAATTCCTTGTTTAATTGCCTGTTTTTGAATCAAACTATATATACAAGAAATAAATGTTTAATTTTTCCTTTTTGAATTAAAGTTTCTATTTCATTAGGTTTCGGCAATAACAATGTTTGACCCAATTTATCTCTTAAATAAGCCCTTAATTGGAAATAACAAAAAAGAGTGTTGTTTGATATTTTGTATTTATTCTTTAATTGATCAAATGAAATTAATATACCTCCTTCAAAACAATCTTCTATATATCTAATCCCTTTTTGAAACCAGTTGTATATAAGTTGGTTATCCATTGTAAAAGGAATAAGTTTATTTTGAATTAAAGATCTCTTTGCTAATAAAGATTTGCTTATCTCATCATCAATATTTATTTTATTCCATAGATCAATCAAATGTTTTAATATAGGAGATTCTTTCTTTTCCCGTATCCATTTAGATTCCCATTTATATATAAAATCTTCTGGTGTATTTTCTCCTATTTTATCTAGTTCTATTCTAATCCATGCCGGCTTATCTTTATCAAAAAAGGATGCAATAAATCTAAGTTGATTTGCTTTATAATAATTCTTAAAGTTTGGAAGTTGTAACCCTCCTAGATCGCCTGTGCTGTTTTCAAAACACTCTTACACGTTCTGTGTACCTTTGGTGGCAATACATTCACCTCACTGGTACGGCGTTATTCCAACATATTCTAAGTAGCGTATGCATGTCAGTTTTGGAGCTTTTTGGACATCTGTAGCACCCAAAAACAGTCAGGAGCAATTGAGCCAGGAGCTTCTTTTATCCCAAATATTCAAAGAAGTAATTAGTACTCGTGATGACACAAAGCTGCCATTCTGCCAATTCAGTTCATGTCAGCTCCTGGACAAGGAATCCTATTAGACCTATTCTCCCTATTACCAGGAATGTCTGCAACTTGTTCTCTCTCACAAAGGCCCACCAGAAGCCCTATGATTATTTTGGTCAATCATTATTGTAAAATACGATTTCCAACAATCAGTTGGTTATCAACACATCTTTGGGATGTGGGAAGACATTTGAGCAAATGCAGGCAATCCACATGATCTTGGAGGCAACATGCAGACTGCATAGAGATTCTTAAAGCTGTGAGACAGCGATGATAAGTTCAAGTTTCTATGCCAACCTGCAAATTAGATTGCAACAAATATTACCATCTTCACTTCTCTGACTGCTCCAAAGCTCAAGCAAAATCTATATAATAGCTATCTTTTTAATTTCCTGATCTTGTGGTTATATTGCTTGCATTTGTATTTATTTGTACTTTCTTTGATGCAATGAGTCACCATCAAAGCTATAACCATGCATTAGAGTGCATGCTATATAAACTATGCGCTTCACTGCTACTTGACTAGTTAAATTGGAATGAATAATTAACTCTAAGTTTAATAGTATTTCAACTGCTGATTTATCATTACATCTAACACATTAGCTAAGAATCTAGAGAGATTTACATGGAAAAATTGTGCTCATGTTAAATGAGGAAAAGTATATTAAATTTTATGAAGGCACAAGATGCTGGAAATCTTGAACACACACAGAATGTTGGAGGAATTTGGTAGGTCATGCAGCACAATGGATGGAAGTGGACAAGCAACATTTTGGGTCGAGAGCCTTCATCAGAACTGGAAAGGAAGGGGGCAGAAGCCAGAACAAAAAAGGTAGGAAGAGGAGAAGAAGTACAAGTTGGCTGGTGATTGGTGGAAAAGGTAAAGGGCTGAAGAGAAAACAGCTGAATAGAAGAGGACATTAGACCATGGAATAAACTGGTGGGGAACCAGTGTGAGGTGATGGGCAGCTGATGAGGGTGAGGGAGGAAAAAGTAGGGGTGAGAGGGCCATGGGAATGAGTGAAAACAAAGAAAGGCAAAAACGGAGGATAGTAGTTACCAAAATTAGATAAATTGATCTTTATGTTGTCAGGTTGGACACCAACAAGATGGAATCAGGTGTTGCTTCTTCAACCTGTGTTTGTCTTCATCATAGAATTGAAATGGTCAACATCTGGGAAATCCTAGCTGTTGCAGCAGATGGAGCAATATTTCTTGACAAAGTACTTCCCCCAATCTGCATCGGATCTCACTGATTTAGAGGAGAACTGAATGCAATAGGTATTCTCAGCAGGCTCACAGGTGAAGCATTGTCTCATCTGGAAGGACAATTTGGGGCCCTGAATAGTGGTGATGGAGGAGGTGTAGGGGCAAATGTAGCACTTAGCATGGCTGCAGGGGATAAGTGCCAGGAAGGAGATCAGTGGGGACAAATTCATGGACAAAGGAGTCACATAGAGAGTGATCCCTGCATGAAACAGAGGTGGGTGGGGCAGAGGTAAAGATGTGCCTGGTGATGGCATCCTGTTGGAAATGGAGGAAGTTACAGAGAATGATGTGTTGGATGCAAAGACTCACAGGGTGGTAAATAAGGACAAGAGAATGACTATTCCTGTTACTTTGGGAGGTGGAATGTGTTGAGGGCAAATGTGCAGGAAATTGAGGAGATGCGGGTGAGAGCAACATTGTTAGTGGTGGAATGGAAACACTGTTTAAAGAGGACATCTTGAATGTCCTGGAGTGCAGAGTCTCATCTGAGAACAGATGCTGCATAGGTAGAGGACAGATGCGGAGTTTTGAACCAAAACATCATCATCTCCTTTCCTCCCTCAAGTGCTGCTTGACCCACTGAGCTTTTCCAGCAAGTTATTTGTTACTGCAGATTCCAACACCTGCAGTCCTTTGTATCAGTCTCCTTCTGGAAGTAAGTTAGGAAACAATTTTTCATACAAACGTTAATGGAGATGCTGATTATAGATCAAGTAAAATTGCAAAGCAATTACATTATTTGCTTGCCAAAAACAAAGGGATGTGGGACAAAGATGGATTTTTTGAGCAAGGATGGAGGTCACCAAGGATATTACAGAATAACAGAAAACATTTGTAAGCCTGAATGACCTTCTGTTGCCACATATTTAAATTGTTTTTTTTTGATAGGTGTCATTTTAATCTAACTAAATAATGACAAATATATATTTATATTTACTTTAAAAAATACATAAAGTAATGACATTATAATTGTAAAGTCCATACTAGAAATATTTCCCAAATTTCAGAGCCAGCCAAAAGTAAATAGTGACCTTCTTCCATTATTTACACTTGCCCTCAGTTCTTTTGTGGATTTTTACACAAGAACTTATGGTTGCTCAGAATCCAAAACAGTTCATGTTGCTTCCATGGAATCCAGGGCTTGTGGAATCTTTAATCTATCAAACTGGAAATATAGTTTGAATCAAGAATAACATCAGAGTAATTTCTTTGTAAGCAAATCATGTGCTGTAATGCTCAATGACTCTGTAAAAACAAAAATATAAGCAGAGGAAAATAGGGAAATCGAGAAAGACAAGAGATACAAGAGGAAAATAATAAATATCGTTTTATAGAGATCTTAAATTCCTTTTACTTCAACTATGATTAAAATTAAAGTTCACACTTCACTTTAAAATGATTTTAGTTCAGGAGATGCAGTTTGGTAATAATTAATTTGGCTTTCAAGTTTATTATCACTGGAATGGACAGGACTTGGTGGGTGGATGAGTAGGTCAGCATCACATCCAACCATGCATTTCAATGTAACATTTCTTACAGTGAGTTCACCACAGCAAAACCTCAGCAAGGGAAGGATAACTTCAATTTTCTAATTTCTGCATTTCACCTCTCAAGCTGATCACCAAAAGTTGTTGCTTAATTTACTTTTTTGATGGCAGTGAGCACTGATTAATAATCACAAAACCTGAGCCAGCATGTTCATAAATTAAAGAAAACTACCCATAAATTATAGAAAACTACCACAAAGAACAATCAGATCCATAAAATGCATCATTTTAGTACTGTGAGAGAAAACATTTGAGATTATTGATCAGTGTAATCCAGATTCTCTGATGAAAGTACACATAATAAGCCATACTCTACGCACTACATGTATAACATCATTTAATTCTGGGTGGAAGAAATCTTTTTCACATTTTAGCTGATCTTTCCTCAATGCAAATACAATTCTTCAGCAATAAAGGGTTTGAATTCATGCATGAAGGTTATTGTGAGTTAAATCTCTCAGTGGGGAATTGACAAGATTTTTTCATCTTATATTTACTTGCAAAAACAAAGGGCTCCATGCCGTTCCTGAGCACTTGGGCCAGTCGAGACAGCATTGGGAGCAGCTGGAATGGAAGCTGGTTCAAGTTCCCTGCAGACAATAATATAATTATAGACATTTGACAAAAGAAAAGTTTGACAATAATGTCCAAGATTTTTAAACAGACCAAAAAGAAAATACCATAATAATAGGACAGATAGAGCTTCATTCAGTCCACAAATCACACTCGCCTCACAACAGTCCGTGAATCCTGTAACTGTACCAACCTCTTGAAGCCTGCAGGACAAATTGGCATTCAGGTCTTGCTGCTTCCATAACATAAAGCAACCAGCATCTAGTCCTCAGGCCGTGGACCTGGGACTTCATAGTAATGGCCATTTTAACTGTTTCTATCTGTTTCCAATGGTAATTTAAAATCTGTTGAAATCATTTAGAAAGTTAGAGATCATTCTAAACACCAGACCATAAAACATAGGAGCAGAATTAGGCTACTCAGCACATCAAGTCTGTTCTGCCATTCCATCATGGCTCAACCCTACTCTCAACTTTCTCCCCAGAACCTTTGAGACCCTGGCTAATCAAGAACTGATCAACCTCTGCTTTAGATATATTTAAAGACTTGTTGTCCACAGCCATCCCTGGCAGTGGATTCCATGGATTCACCAGCTAAAGAAATTTTAAATATGGCTAAAGAGATTTCTTCCTGTATCTGCTTTAAATGGACATCCCTTTATTCTGAAGCTGTGCCCTCTGACTGTAGGAAACATCCTCTCCATCTAGGCCTTTCAATATTCAATGGGATTTCACCCCCCCCCCCCCCAAATTCTTTGAAACGTCAGCAAGTGCAGGCCCAGAGCCATCAAACACTCCTCTGATGTTAACACTTTCATTCCCGAAAGTATTCTCATGAACATCCTCTGAACCCTCTCCAATGCCAGCACATCTTTTCTTAGATAAAGGGGCCCAATTCTCTAAGGGCAGTCTGACCACTGCCTCATAAAGTCTTAACATTACATCCTTGCCTCTCAGAATGGTTCCTAATATCATATTAGCCTTCCTTGTCACCAACTCAACTTGGAAGTTAACCTTTATGGGCTCCTGCACATGGTCTCCAAAGTCCCTTTCCATATCCGATTTTTGAATTTTCTTTCCATTTAGAAAATTGTCTACACCTTTATTCCTTCGAATTTGTGTGCATTCAAATATATCTTCAATCCTGTATTCATCACCCTTTTCATTTTTGCCCCCATGTTACACTTCAACTCATCCCACTGACAGCAATATTTGCCATCAGTGATTGCCCTACGTTCTGCCTGACCTTCCTCTTAGTCTCACTACACAATGCATTGACTTGTATGATGAATGCCCCATCCTCAACCTATCACACTGGTTCCCATACCCCTGTCAATGCATAAATATTTGGAGCAACTTAAGCAGTGCCTATGGAGGAAAATGGACAGTCAACATTTCAGGTTAAGACCCTTCTTCAAGAGTGAAACGAGAGGGGAGAGAGTCAGTATGAAAAGGTGGAGGAAGGGGAGGGGGTTGTGCAAGAGCTTGACAGATGCAGGTGAGAGGAATTATAGACAGGTGAAGGTGGGGAGAATGAGAACAATGTAGAAACCTGAGAGGTGAAAGGTGGAAATGAAAAAAGGGGGTTAAAGAAACGGAATCTGATTATACAAGACAGTGAACCATACAAATTGATATTAAAACCATCAGATTATAGACAGACAAGGTTAAATATGAGGTGCTGTTCCTCTAATCCCCAACCAGATGACACGAACATTGATTTCCATAACATCTGGGAACCACTCCCCTCCTCCTCAGTTCCTGCTTACCTCACCAGTCTCCATCACTTCATCGCTTTCCCTCCTCCACCCTCTCAACATGCCCATCACCAGTACCCCTCCTCACCTCCTTCCTTTTATTCTAGATTTCCAGCATCTGCTGTCTCTTATGTCTCCTTTGAAAACTGAACAAATTTTAGTCATAAGCACATGAGAGAAATGATTTTAAAATATTAACATTGAGTAATGTAAAGAAGTCATAACACAAAACAATTCTTATTTTCCATATAGTGAACACTTTGAACATACTGGACCACATAGGCAAAAAGCAGAGGTTATACCCAGTCCTTAGCAATATAAGCCTAAGCCCTGTACTCCGTTCTGAACCTATCAGTGGAATAGCTAAGCTCCACCCCCGGACTCCGTTCTGAACCTATCAGTGGAATAGCTAAGCTCCACCCCCGGACTCCGTTCTGAACCTATCAGTGGAATAGCTAAGCTCCACCCCCGGACTCCGTTCTGAACCTATCAGTGGAATAGCTAAGCTCCACCCCCGGACTCCGTTCTGAACCTATCCATGGAGCAATTTCAATAGATTCCCAAACTTTCTACCATAGTGTGCAAAAGCCAGAATTATGCTGATCCATGGATGGTGACTAGACCACGAACAATTCTTCATAGAACTGCTGGATATTCATTGGCACAGTTCACCCCAATGGGAATTCACCAGGATATAATTTCTCTTACCATTTCAGCTCTGTTCATTTTCTTGTTCTTTCATTTCTCATTTACAGGATGTTGTCATTGATGACAGTACCAGCATTTATTATCCATCTTTGATTCCATGGAACTACAAACCCCATTTCCAGAAAAGTTGGGATATTTTCCAAAATGCAATAAAAACAAAAATCTGTGATACGTTAATTCACGTGAACTTTTATTTAACTGACAAAAGTACAAAGAAAATATTTTCAATAGTTTTACTGACCAACTTAATTGTATTTTGTAAATATACACAAATTTAGAATTTGATGGCTGCAACACACTCAACAAAAGTTGGGACAGAGTTAAAATAAGATTGAAAAGTGCACAGAATATTCAAATAACACTGGTTTGGAAGACTCCACATTAAGCAGGCTAATTGGTAGCAGGTGAGGTATCATGACTGGGTATAAAAGTAGCGTCCATCAAAGGCTCAGTCTTTGCAAGCAAGGGTGGGTCGTGGCTCACCCCTTTGTGCCAAAATTCATGAGAGAATTGTTAGTCAGTTCAAAAGGAACATTTCCCAACGCAAGATTGCAGAGAATTTAGGTCTTTCAACATCTACAGTACATAATATTGTGAAAAGATTCAGAGAATTCAGAGCCATCTCAGTGTGTAAAAGGCAAGGTCGGAAACCACTGTTGAATGCGCGTGATCTTCGAGCCCTCAGGCAGCACTGCGTAAGAAACCGTCATGCTACTGTGACAATTATAGCCACCTGGGCTCGGGAGTACTTTGGAAAACCATTGTCACTTAACACAGTCCGTCGCTGCATCCAGAAATGCAACTTGAAACTGTATTACGCAAGGAGGAAGCCATACATCAACTCTATGCAGAAACGCCGGCGAGTTCTCTGGGCCCGAGCTCATCTCAGATGTACCAAAAGACTGTGGAACCGTGTGCTGTGGTCAGATGAGTCCACATTTCAGCTAGTTTTCAGAAAAAACGGGCGTCGAGTTCTCCGTGCCAAAAATGAAAATGACCATCCTGATTGTTATCACCAAAAGGTGCAAAAGCCAGCATCTGTGATGGTATGGGGGTGCATCAGTGCCCACGGCATGGGTGAGTTGCATGTATGTGAAGGTACCATTGACTCTGAGGCGTAGATTCCATGAAGAACCTTGGTAAACCAGATGGCTTTTTTACAACAATTCAGTCATTTGATGGTTACTGATTCTATACTAAAGTTAGTTTTGATTATATTAATAATGGATACATATAATGCATAATAAATCAAGACCAGCTGGACTTTTCTGAAGAGATCAAATAAAGTGGTGAGAATAATTAGACAGTGTACAGATAAACAAATGAGGAGAGAGAAAGTTGTCCTTGTTTGTTTAAGAAGTTTGTAAGTTGATCGGCTGTTGGTTCTGTTCAGCTTTTAACATTGAGTCCTCTTGACTACAAAGAAAGAAATAGTGGAGGATATAACCAGATGATCATATCTCACATTCTTCCTGCACTAGCAACCAATCTGTCTCATTTAATACAAGATATCCACATACGAAGTCTCTTTCAGAAAGTATATTTTCAACTTAGCATCTCATTATTTTTGATCAGATATGATTTTTGGTTAAGTAGCAATATTGACGGCAATTTAACAAACAAAGGAAGAAAGAGTTTTTCTGTAGTACAAGCTGACATTTGGGAGAATGCAAAATTATGGCACCATATTGCTACAAGTGCTGTGATTTAGCTATCTTTATTTGGATTTATTTATTAATGACATGTACATCAAAGCATACATTGAAACGCATTGTCTGTTTTAACAGCCAACACAATCTGCGGATTTGCTGGCGACAGCTTGCCTGTCCATAAGACGTAAGATACAGATGCAGATTTCGGCTCTTTGGCCGATTAAGCTGCTCCTACATTTCATCAAAGCTGATCCATTTACCCTCCCAGACCCAATCTCCTACCCAATCCCAAAGTGCTATCTCCTAAAGGGATACCATGTATCCCTTTATGCCCTGACTAATCAAGAATCTATCAACCTCTGCCATATCTATACCTAATGACTTGACCTGTGGCAACAGATTCCGCAGATTCATCACTTTCTGGCTAAAGCAATTCCTCCTCATCTCCACTCTAAATGGATATCCCTCTATTCTATGTCCTCTGGTCTTAGACTCCACCACCATATGAACCATCCTCTACATGCTTCACCCACTCAGTCGAGGCTGTTCAACATTCAGATGGTTTCAATGAGGTCCCTCTTCATTATTCTGAATTCCAGTGAGTACAGGCCCAGAGACATCAAATGATCCTCATATGACAGTTTTTCAATCCTGGAATAATTTTGCTGAACCCCTTTTGAACCCTCTCCAATGTCAGCACATCCTTTCTTAGATGAGAGGCCCAAAACTGATCACAATACTCCAAGCAAGGCCTCACCAGTGCTTTGCTTTTATACTCTTGTTCTCTTGAAATGAACACTAACATCGCATTTGGCTTCCTCACCACGTACTCAACCTGCAAAATAACCTGTAGGGAATCCTGCACAAGGACTCCCAAGTCCCTTTCTTCTGAATTTTCTCTCTATTTAGATAATAGTCTATGCTTTATTTCTTCCACCAATGTGCATGACTGTGCACTTCCCAATATTGTATTCCATCTGCCATTTCCTTCCCTATAATCCTAATCTGTCTAAGAGCTTCTGTAGCCTCTCTGCTTCCTTAAAACTCCCTGCCCCTCACCCTATCTTCATATCTAAGCTACTTGGCCACAAAACCAACAATTCCATTATCCAAATCATTGACATATAACGTAAAAAACAGCAGTCCCAAAACAGACCCCTGTGGAAAACACCACCAGTCACTGATAGACAACCAGAAAAGGCCTCCTTTATTCCCGGTCTTTGCCTCTTGCCACTTTGAACTTCAGGGAATACAGCCCAAGAGATGCCAGTCGTTCCTCATATGGTAAACCTTTCATTCCTGAAGTCATTCTCGTAAATCATCTTTGAACCCTCCCAAATGTCAGTATATCCTTTCTAAAATAAGGAGCCTAAAACTGCACACAATACTCCAAGTCTGGTCTCACAAGTGCCTTATAGAGCCTTAACATCACATCCCTGTTCTTATATTCTATACCTCTGGAAATGAATGCCAACATTACGTTTGCCTTCTTCACCACAGACTCAACCTGGAGGTTAACCTTAGGGGTATCTTGCACATAGACTTCCAAGTGTCTTTGCATCTCTGCATTTTGAATTCTCTCCCCATCTAAGTAATAGTCTGCCCATTGATTTCTTTCACCAAAGTGCATGACCATACACTTTCCAACATTGTATTTCATTTGCCACTTCTTTGCCCATTCCCCTAAACTATCTAAGTCTCTCTGCAGGCTCTCTGTTTCCTCAGTACTACCCGCTCCTCCACCTATCTTTGTATCATTGGCAAATTTAGCCAAAAATCCATTAATTCCAAAGTGCAAATCATTGACATACATCATAAAAAGCAGTGGTCACAACACCAACCCCTGTGGAACTCCACTGGTAATCGGCAGCCAGCCAGAATAGGATCCCTTCATTCCCACTCTGTTTTCTACCAACCAGCCAATGCTCCACCCATGCTAGTAACTTCCCTGTAATTCCATAGGCTCTTGTCTTGCTAAGCAGCCTCATGTGCAGCACCTTGTCAAAGGCCTTCTGAAAATCCAAGTACTGAACATCTACTACATCTCCTTTGTCTACCCTGCTTGTAATTTCCTCAAAAAGTTGCAGTAAGTTAGTCAGGCATGATTTTCCTTTCAGGAAACCACGCTGGCTTTGGCCTACCTTATCATGTGCCTCCAGGTATTCCATAATCTCATCCCTAACAATCAATTCCAACAACTACCCAACCACTAATGTCAGGCTAACAAGTTTATAGTTTCCTTTCTGATGCCTCTCACCCTTCTTAAATAGCAGAGTAACATTTGCAATTTTCCAGTCATCCGGTACAATGCCAGAATTTATCGATTCTTGAAAGATATTGTTAATACCTCCTCAATCTCTATAGCTACTTCCTTCAGAACCTGAGGGTGCATTCCATCAGGTCCAGGAGATTTATCCACCCTCAGTTCATTAAGCTTCCTGAGCACCTTCTCAGTCGTAATTTTCACTGCACAAACTTTACTTCCCTGACACTCTTGAATGTCCAGTATACTGAAGATGTCTTCCACTGTGAAGACTGATGCAAAATATGCATTCAGTTCCTCTGCAGTCTCTGTGTCTCTCATTGCAATATCTTCAGCATCATTTTCTAACCCTCAACTCTCTTTTACACTTTATATATTTAAAAAAGCTTTTAGTATCGTCTTTGATATTAGTCACCGGCTTCTTTTCATAATTCATCTTTTCCTTCCTAATGACCTTCTTAGTTTCCTTTTGCAATTTTTTAAAAGCTTCCCAATCCGCTATCTTCCCACTAGATTTGGCTTCCTCTTTTGCTTTTAATTTGCCTCAAATTCACTTGTCAGCCACGGTAATGTCCTTCTGCCATTCAAAAATTTCTTCTTATTTGGAATGTATTTGTCTTGCACTTCCCTCATTTTTCACAGAAACTTCAGCCATTGCTGCCCTGCTGTCCTCCCAGCAAATGTCCCTTTCCAATCAACCTTGGCCAGTTCCCCTCTCGTGCCATTGTAATTTCCTTTATTCCACTGAAATACCAAAACATTGGAATTTAGTTTCTCCTTCTCAAATTTCAAAGTGAACTCGATCATATTGTGATCACTGTTCCCTAAGTGTTCCTTAACCTTAAGCTCTCTTATCAACTCCAGATCATTGCACAACACCCAATCAAGCACAGCCGACCCCCTACTGGGCTCAACAGTAAGCTGTTATAAAAAGCCATCCCTTAGACATTCTACAAATTCTCTCTCTTGAGGTCCAGTACTGGCCAAGTTTTCCCAATCCACTTTTGTGTTGAAATCCCCAACGATTACCATGACATTGCCCTTCTGACACGCCTTTTCTATCTTGTGCTGTAATTTGTAATTCACGTCCCAGCTGCTGTTTGGAGGCCTGTATACAACTGCCATTAGGGTCCTTTTACCTTTGCCATTTCTTATCTCAACCCATAGAGACTCTACACCTTCCGATCCTATGTCATTCCTTTCTAGTAATTTAATATTATTTCTTATACACGGAGCCACACCACCCCCTCTGCCTACTAATTTCTTTCCAATACACCGTTTATCCTTGGGCATTCAACTACCAATGACAACCATCCTTTATCAAAGTTTCAGAGATAGCCACAATGTCTGTTGCACACCATCTTGGATTTATTTCTGTTTTCCCCTTCATCAGCCCTATCACTCGGTTCCTATCCCCTTGCTAAATTAGTTCAAACCCTCCCTAACAGCTCTATTAAACCTGCCTGCTAGGATATTGGACCCCTTTGGGTTCAGGTGTAACCCATCCTTTTTGTACAGGTCTTATGTCCCCCAGAAGATGCCCCAGTGATCCAGGAACCCAAAGCCCTGCCCCCTACACCAGTCTCTCAGCCACACATTAATATGTCTGATCATGTAATTCTTGTTATCGTTAGCATGTGGCACAGGCAGCAATCCTGAGATTACTACCCTGGAGGTTTTGGCTTCCTACCCAACTCCCTGAACTCTCTTCAGGACTTCGTCCCTTTTTCTACCTATGTCATTGTACCAACATGTACCAAGACTTCTGGCTGTTCACCCTCTCCCTTCAGAATATGCTGTACCTGATCCAAGATATCCCATACCCTGGCACCTGGGAGGCAACACACCATGCGGGTATCTCTATCAGGCTGACAGAACCTCCTGTCTGTTCCCATCACTATGAAATCCCCTATGACTACCACATTCCTCATCTTCTTCTCTCACTTCCTGTGGTGAACTACATATACCTGTCTGGACACGCCCCCTGATGACTGCTCCTGTGGCTCCTCCCACAGACCCCTGTATAAAGGTGATGGAGGTCTGAGCCCGGCTCTCTGTCTCCAGGATGTAGTATGGTGGTCACTCACTGCTTGTTCCTTCTTCCAGTCAATAAAAGCCGATACCTCGCTTTTACGTCTCAGAGTGAGTTATTGATGGTGCATCACTTCCACACCACAGAACTAGGCTCAGTGCCAGAGACCCAATCACCATGGTCATCCTCTGTCATCACCTTCAACAGCATCCAAAATGAGATAACGATTACTGAGGGGGACGGCCACAGGGATGCTCTCTACTATCTGAGCTCTTCACATCCCTTTCCTGACAGTCACCCACTTATCTAATTCCTACAGCCTCAGGGTGACTAACTTCTTGAAGCTCCTATCTATCTCCTGCTCACTTTCCCTAATAAGCTGTAGGTCATTGAGCCGCAGCTCCAGATCCCTAACACGGACTCTCAGAAGCTGTATCTCGGTGGACCTGGCTCAGATGTTACCATCTGTGAGACTGGAAGATGCCCAAGCTTCCCACATCTGACACCCAGAGCAAAATACTAACCCTACAGACATTCCTCTAAAACAAAATGGAAAGAAAACCAAATTCTGCTGTCCTGTCTATCCTGCTTCTTACTTCTTCAATGAATTTCAACAGATTTGTTAGGCAAGATTTTCCCTTAAGGAAACCATGATGAACTCGGCCTATTTTAGCATGTACCCTGAATCCACATCCTTAACAATCGATTCCAATATCTTCCCAACCACTGAGGTCAAATTAACTGGCCTATAATTACCTTTCTTCTGTCTCTCCCTTCTTGAAGAGTGGAGTGACATTTGCAATTTTCCAGTGTCACCACATATTCTAGCACCAACGTAGAATTTCCACAATGTTTAGCAGAACAACACACAACCAACATACAACAATCAACAATTACAAATTAAACACTTTTCATACACATACCTCCCCCGTACACATACAGACAGGCCTCCAACCCAAAGGTAGGGCACCTCTGGACCTCCAACCTCCAGAGAATGGAACTGAAATCACAAATATCAGACCTCTGACATGAAGACTCACCAACCCTAGGGCTTCAGCCTCCAGACCCACTGACCTCTGGGTTTCAACCCCAGAACCTGTCCATCATCAGTCTCGGACCTCCAAGCCCAGGACTCGCTGTCATCAGACCTCCAAGCCCAGGACTCTATATTTCCAGGGTGTCCTCCATATTTTCTATACAAATCAGATTATTTTTAATTAGCTCTAAATTTATTATGCACCTTTAAAATGGCACTTTAATTTTAGGTCATCTGTTCATGCAGGAATCCTTAGATTTTATAGCTATTCCTCTATGAGAACCTACCTTTCTTATTCCAATCTTATTGTAATCTTCCAATTGAATATTTATCAGTCATGTTTTCATTTTATTTAAGCTATTTCACTCATTATTTTGCTCAAATAAAGCTTTGACTGATCTTCTTCGCGTACATCATTTATACTAAAGCTAACTCTTTGATTATCACTACTTTGTAGATATTCCCACATGCTTGCATTAGCCAATTACCCTACCTCATTTACTAGAGTTCTTCTTCTGACTTTTAATGGTAGTTGGCAGTTGAACTTAAAGGTGCATTACCACCTCCAACTAGACTGGAGTGTGGTGCAGAGAAAAGGGAAATACGTAGAACATAGAAAATCTACAGCACATAACAGGTCCTTCAGCCTACAATGTTGTGCCAGCCATATAACCCACTCGAGAAGCTGCCTAGAATTTCCCTGCTGCATAACCCTCTATTTGTCTAAGCATGTACCAAATAAAATCCTTACTACTGCTCTTTTGAAATGAAAGCTAAATTACCCAAAAAAGCCCTAAAGATTGTAAATAATAAAAGATGATAACTGTGGATTAAGTTAAAGTCACTCCCATAATTTAAAGTTTTTAAATGAAAACTATCAACCCACAAAGATTGCAATGAAGCCTGCATTTGGTTTCTTTCAACCTTATATGCTTCATACTGTAATAGTATATGTTCAACTGTTTCATAAGGATGACAAAACCTACACAACACAGAATAATGTTTCTCATCAAGCTAGAAGGAATAATTAAGCCTAGTATGGCCAATTCTAAGTTGTGTCAAAACAATTCCTTCCCTTCTTGTTTTACCCCCTTCTCCCGTAAAACCAACTGTTTTATGTATTCTATAAAGGAGTCTCCCTTTTTGTCCATTACCCCACAAGTCTTTCCTTAACCCCCTAATTTTTAACTCTACCTACCCCTTAGCTTCTGCTTTGCTGAGTGGAAGCTCTACATCCACAGATGAAGTTTCAATAGCTTTTTTTTAGCTGAAGAATCAACTCACTCATTTCCCTCATCTGTTCTACATGCAGGGATACCTAGAAGAAAACAAGTAAACCAATATGAATAAACACCCTCGGGCTTCTAGCTGAGTATGGGCGTTGACCATAATCAACAAACTCTGCCATCTTAATCAGGGTTGATGCCTGGGCATGTCTAGACTGGTTGTATTTCTACCCCTGCAGTCTGTCCATCCTGATTAGTTAATCCTCACACTATCAGGTTTCTGCTTTCCCAACTTATTTACAATCAAATTCCAGTTCTTACTTAGAATGAAACGTTCCTCTTTGTTAAAATTCTTTTCCTCTAGTCTTATTTCAATGGCTTCCATTACCGGGCAGACCCAAAAGCCGTTGGTGCAGCAGAATAATTCTCTGCTGTCATGGTCAATCAATTCTATGGCCAGTACAATTGCAATGTTCTGCTACCACTGATTTCTCCAAGTAACCCAAACAGATACACCTCCTGTGCTCCTTGATGCGAGTTTCCATAGTGCCTTCCACCTGGCCAATATGCGCTGCTCTGCATTCACAGGGAATCCTGTCAGAACTGCAGCCGACCTGAGTCCCAGGTCATCTTTCACCCACATAAACTGTAACTTGAGATTCCCTACTGGTTTGTGGATGGTACTAATCTGGTGATCCTTCCAGAAACCGCGGAAATATAGGGAAGACAGGTGATAGCGAGGGGTTCCTCCTTGTTGTTAGGTTTCCTTGTTTTTCAATCAGCCCTTCTAAGGGCTCGACTGGTTTTCCTCACCTTGTAGCCATTCTGTAGGAATGTTATGCGTAATCGTCTTATTTCCTCAAGGTCTGAAATAGTATTTGCATGGTGAATCAAAGTAGAGAGAACTGCTCTACATTGGGAGGCATGATAGTGGCTGCTATTGTTGAGGTATAAGGCTGAGTGAGTGGGTTTCCAATAGACACCATGTCTGAGGCTACTGTCCTGTTTCCATCATATTGGAATGTCCAGGAGCAGAAGGTAACCATTCTTCTCCATCTCCATCATAAGTTGGCACTAATTGACTAGACATGCCCAAGCATCATTCCTGATGAAGATGGCAGAGTTTGTTATCGAAATGCCAGTTAAAATCAATACCTGTACCTGACTGGAAGCCCAACAAGAGTTTATTTGACATATATGCCAGGAAAGCACTAGCACTAGATCCTTTTTTATGTAAGCCCATACTTTGTATGAGCTTTCGTCTGTAAATCTGACCTTCCGCTAGAATGACCTGTATTAAGACTCATCAAAATTAAAAAGGATTCTGAACAAATTACAACTTTACAAGGACAATTATCCTCCATCCCTGTAAGCCTAAAATGATGGCAATCATGCTGTACACACTGATAAGTGGCTAGGAAGTCATTTCTTCATCATTACTAGTAAATCGGCACAGAAACAGTCACATCAACATTCCCAGTTAAATTACCTTTTGATCTGTCTATAAAAATGGTTAGTTTTCCTTATTAAAATTAATATTAATTTTCCTTAATATATTGATGAGCCAACAGATTCTCAGGCATAACAGAATCCTTGGACTTTATTAAATTATACAACCTAAAATCAACTCAACTCATTGGAAAAAACCAAGGTGAGGTTACTGAGAAAGCTATGGTAAGATATATTGTATAATCCAACAAACCCATATAGCATGATGAGAACCCAGCAACCAAAAACGAAAAACACTCTTCTTGGAATGTTTCCAACAATCCTCCAACACACTTTTAACAGGGTGATCATTTCTCTGCCCCCTCAAATTAATTCAGTATGTCAATATCAACTTCAACCTCCTCAACTGTAAGGGTAATTGTCCCATTTCTACCAGTAAAGACAAAACAGCGTACGACCTTACTGCGCCACAGCACGATGTGTTGTGCTTACAACTGTGCTTGTATCACATCCAAAAATTATGAAGCTGATTCATAAGCCACACAGCCATAATCAAGCAGAGATCTAATTAAACAATGTAAATGGTCAACAGATATTTTCAAGTAGCACCCAAGACTACCCACATAGACACGTGAGAATATTTAATGCAACTTCACATTTATCAATTATTTTACTGATATGGTGCTTCCATGTCATCTTATTATCCATCCACCTGTCTAGAAATCTTACCACTGGCAATTCATCAGGAGTTTGACCATTTAATTTCAAATCAAGTGCAGTTCTATTAGTCCTCTTTGTAAAACACATAACATGTTTTTAGCTACTGAAAGCTTAAAACCCATCTATTCACCCACTGTTCAACCTTATGAATTGCTACTTGCATCCTATATACAGTAAAATTAAATTTTCCACCTCTAATCTATAAAGATCCATCATCTGCATATAGTGATTTACCCAGCTCAGTACCTACCTCAGAGAAAATATCATCAATCATAATTTTAAATAATGAAGGGCTGCAAACACTGCCTTGGGATCCCATTCCCTATCTCATAGAAACACAAATATATTTTCCCCACCTTTAACTTCATTAACTGTCCAAATAGCAAACTCAAAAAAAATTATTAAATTTCCAACTCACTCCTAACTTTCTTAGCTTAATCAAATGTCCTTCCATCCATAACAGATCACATGCCTTTTCAATACAAATATACTGTTATTAAAACTTCTTCATTTACCTCTGCTTTCCCAATATCATCTTCCAAACATAAAACTGAATCCAAAGTCATTCTACCTTTCTGAAACTTACTCTGATAAAACACTATATTACCTCTCTTTCCAAAATATAATTCAAATGCTCTATTACTATACATTCCATAGTTTATTTAAATAAGATGTTAACAATATAGGCCTATAACTAGAATAATCCAGCAAGGGTTTCCCAGGTTTTAGAATAAGCACTAATACTGCCATTTTCCATGAGGATTTCCTGGAGTTAGATAAATATGTGTTCAAGCTCAAAGTATCTTTGGAATGATTGAAGAAACTTTTCCTCATTTTTACTGCTACTGTTTAAGAATGCAGTAGAGTACAATTTTCTCAAGGGCAATTAGGAATGGGTGATATATCAAGGTCTGCTCACAATCCTCACATCCTATAGATGAACAGAAAATTGCCATTTACTATTATTTCTGAATAATTAAAAACACCCGGCTTCATAATTTGTTGATCTTATATTCGTATATGAACTCATTACATCCCTCTTGTTCTAACTAATATCTAGCATTTGTTGATCTTATATTCGTATATGAACTCATTACATCCCTCTTGTTCAACTAATATCTAGCATTTGAAGAAATAACTTGTAATAATCTCTCAAATTAATTTCTGTCCTTTTCCTATTACTCAATATTAGTAAAATAAGTTGGCCAGATTAGCTTTGGCGATCTCTCTAATCATGGCATGTTTACAAGATTTAATGGTATCTTTGATTGACGTAAACACCACTCCCTCGTAGTTACAATGTTCAAGAATTGAAAAGTCTACAGAAAGTGATGGATGCAGCCCAATCTATCACAGACAAAGCCCTCGCCACCATTGCTCATATTTACAATGTGCACTGCCACAAGAGGGAAGCATCAATCATCAAAGACTCCCATCATTCAGTCCACGTTCTCTTCACCATCGGGAAGGAAGTATAGGAGCCTTAGATCCCACAACACTAGGTTCAGGTACAGTTATTACCTACCCTATACAATCAGCCTCCTGAACCAGTGTGGATAACTTCACTCAAGTCAACTCTGAACAGATACCACAACCTATAGATTGATGGTTAAGGACTCTATAACTCATGTTCTCAGTATGATTTATTTACATGTTTTTATTTGCATAATTTGACTTCATTTGGACATTGGTTGTTTGTTAGTCTCTGTTTATGTATACTTTTTTTTATAAATTCTATTGTGTTTCTTCATTTACCTATAAATGTCTGCAAGAAAATGAATCTTAAGATAATATGTAGTGACATATATGTACTTTTGATAATAAATGTACTTCGACATGACTTTGACTTTTCCTACTCTATCGTCCTTGGATGTTTTGTAACTAAATCTGTTTAATCACCCATTTTCTGATTTAAAGTGTGTTTAAATTAGGGCTAGTATATTTCAACCCCCCCCCCCATTATGAATTATGCCACTAGCACACTAATTCCCTTTGTAGTACTATGTGTTTTATCGTACTGCTAACACAATTCCTCCCTTCCTAGGTGTTTGGGCAAATGTCTTCCTGATCTTTTATTTTCTGATCTTTCATACATTCCTCATACACTTTGTTCCTATCTTCTTTTCTTTTTTTCGTAGTCATATCCTTGAAATCAAACCCCACTGTAAAATCTATCGCAGTAAGAATATTGATCCTAGTCCTTCATTCCAAAACAAGTCCTATCTTATCTTCCTAAGGCATCTCTTCAGTAATTTATTCTTTTCCCTCAGTCATAGTGCCTTCATTAATTACAAATGATTGAAATAATTGCACTGTTGCTATCTTGGAGTTCCTGCTGTTTAATATATTTTTCTAACTAATTTCATCTTGCATGACCCTATTTTTGTTTCTTCCTATTTCGTTAGTTCTTCACACAATTACCAAAACTGAAATGAGTGAAGCTTCTCATGAAGTGGACATTAATTGTGTTATTATTGTGCTAAAATTAAAAATAAGTAATTAAAAATCAATAAGGCAGCAACATTAATTTATGTTCCTGCTTTAGTTATAATGTAAATGTCATGATTTAATGAGGCAAACAGTGAAGTCATGATGCAGTTAATTTGCAGTTAACCATCAACCCACACCCACAACCCAACCCTAACAGAGACTTCTGAAGAAATAATTATCTTTGTGTGGTTAAGAAATAAGGAACTTATAGTAAAAGAATTGAATATTTTACTGTTTGGACATTAAAAGCAAGGTTACTTCCCAGATACACAGGTAACAAATCATCTCAGTCTTCCAACTTTACTGGATTGTTAGCAGGTCTACAGATAGTCAAAATCTAGAGGGATTGTAACTCAACTAGTTTTAAAAATGAAAAACATTTTCACATCTGAAATCATAAATGGATGTCCAAAGGGCCTATTCCATTTATTAAAAACTGAAGGAGTAAAATAATTTGTATGTTCTATGAACCATTTTGTACAACAGAATATAAAGCTGTTATTTTAGAACTCTATTCCCTTCTCCAAGGTTTGGGGGAAGGAGGTGTGCTAAAAGAATTGAACTTACATTAAAGTGCATCAATTACTTCAAAAGTTCCATTAAAACATTCTTCAGCGGCACTATCAATGGCAGAGTGCAAGGTTTTGTAACATACATCATGCAGAGAGCAGAAATCATATTCAATAAAATTACACAGGTCCAAAAGCAAATTACATTAGAGAAAAGGTAATGATTTATTCCGATTTAATGTGAACACTTTTTTTCTTTTCTTATTGAACAGCAACATTAGTTCCAGTTATTTGAACAATAATAGCAGTAACCAGCTTGTTGTGACCTTTCTTTCCCAATGAGCTTATAATTCACCAGCACTCTTGTAGTTTACTGATGGCTTCTATGGGATCATGGTAAAGAAATTTTAGAAAAGCTTTGACTTAGTGTTATTTTTCTTCAGGTTTGGTGCTGAATTAAACATGAGGGTGAGAGTTATGCTAACAGTATATCGACTGACAGCAGCATTGCTTCTGCAGAAATTATTAAAATATTGGTGTGACATATTCTGTAAAGATTTATGGTTCTCCTTTATGGCATCCTTTACCAATTTCACAAAGGTTCTTTTCATCTCTTTATTACTGCTTTCTCCTTGAGTGCTATGTCACCATGCTCCATACTAAACAGATCTTCTCAGCCTCAATTTCTATTTGATGCAAATCATCTGGAAAGTACAGAGAATGGTTATTGAAGCATATGACACACTTAAAGGATACTGGCTTCACATTTAGGCTTTGGATAGAAATGTATAACCAATCATTTTACATAAATATGTTGAAATTTCTGAATTTCCAGACAGCTGTTACAAGCTCTGTGCAAACCTCTCATGATCCCAGAACATATCATACACAATCGAGTAAGTTCACCAAACCCTCTACTGTCTGAGGAGGCTGAAGAGAGCTGGAGTGTGCACAGCAATACTTATGACCTTCTACAGATGCACAGTAGAGAGCATCACTGCAGGGTACTGAAACAGCATTATGGCCAGCAGGAAGGCTTTACAACGGGCAGTCAAAATTGTCCAACTTCCAAATCCAAAAAGGTACATTCAACTCTTTATTATGAAACCAGCAACAACGAATGATCTTGTAGCGATAAAAGCTAACAAAATTATATTAGCGATATAACGGTCTAATTAGTGATATTAGTGACACTAAGCAACATATTAGCATAATTAGTATAACTAAGTGTTCTAATTAGGGATCAAATAGCAGTCAACAAAAAAATATCATGTCCCGTGGCTGACACCCTCCGCACTAAAAACTAAGCATGAATACATAACTATTCTCATCTGCATCTACCACACCCCAACCCCTGTGACAGATTACCATAATAAATGCTTTACAAAATTCAATACAAACAGAAGATAGATAAATGACTCCTTCTTTCCCCAAGCAGTAAGACTGATCAACACTTCCACCCATTAACCTGCACCAATGCTGCTAATCATAATCTGTCAGAATCACCAGATGTACAGACACTCCTGTACCTAGTGTCACATTATGTACATATAGTCAATCTCTGTATATAAGCTAGTTTATGTATTTCTATTTATTGTACCTTTTATCATTACATAGAAAGATAGAAAACCTGCAGCACAATACAGGCCCTTCGGCCCACAAAGTTGTGCCGAACATGTCCTTACATCAGAAATGACCTAGAGTTACCCGTAGTCCTCTACTTTTCTAAGCTCCATGTACCTACCCAAAAGTCTCTTAAAAGACCCTATCATATCCACCTCCACCATCACCGTCAGCAGCCCATTCCATGCACACACTGCTCTCTGCGTAAAAAATTTACCTCTGACATCTCCTCTGTACCTACTTCCATACACCTTAAAACTGTGCCCTCTCGTGCTAGCCATTCCAGCCCTGGGAAAAAGCCTCTGACATGATCAATGCCTCTCATCATCTTATATACTTCTATCAAGTCACCTTCATCACTCCAAGGAAAAAAGACCGAGTTCACTCAACCTATTCTGATAAGGCATGCTCCCCAATCCGGGCAACATACTTGTAAATCTCCTCTGCACCCTTTCTATGGTTTCCACATCCTTCCTGTTGCGAGGTGACCAGAACTGAGCACAGTACTCCAAGTGGGGTCTGACCAGGGTGCTATATAGCTGCAACATTACCTTTTGGCTCCTAAACTCAATCCCATGAATAATTGTGTTATTTATCTTAAGTGTGTTTTTATATGCTACATCAGATCCAGAGTAACAATTATTTCATTGCCCTTTTACACTTGTGTACTGAAAATGACATTAAACACTCTTGAATCTTTAATCTTCAATCTTGAGGTTTTAAGCGTGGCAGATGACTGAGTTACCATTTGTTTGCAAAGTTTACAAGCCACATCCTGCAGGTAAATAATTGCTTTATCTTATAATATAATTAGAATAACATTTCAAATTGGCAATGGGTTACAATTGTGAATACCAGTGACCTCGGTACACTGTGCTCAAATTTACTGGGCATCTGCAGTACCAGTGCTGCAGGTATCCAACCAAGAGAAAGGCAGCATAAACCTACCTCTGAATGCAACTTCTGTTGGTTCAAGACATGACCAATGCTGGGAGACGGTGTGAAGCCTGAGGCAAGGTGATGCTCATACCGGAAACACCTTCGGCCTCAGCTTTAGCTATCTGCCATGCCAGCACTTGGAGAAGCAATTGCATGGGGATTAGAGGCTGGGTCATAATGTAGATTACCCGTCCCCATTTTCTCTCCTCAAAATACTTGTATTGCATTGACATTGGGCCTTTGCAAAGCAGTTCATCATCTGTTATCAACCCCTCCTCTGCTGTGCATTATTTTACACCTATACTCAACACAAGATTACTCAGTCAAGTTTCTAGCAGTCTTTATAGCTGAAGAGATCTACTATGATATGCTCAAAGGAAGTCCTTGGATATTGCCTGATAAAGTAGATGTACTGGTTGCAATCTTCAGTAAGTCCATATATGCCAGAGAGGTATCAGAGGACTGGAACACTGACTATGTGATATCCTATTTCAAATGGGGTGGGAGGTAAAAATTGTAACTATATTCTTGGTAAGTTAATAGCTATTATCAGAAAAGAAATCAAAAATAATGGCAGAATATTTGAAAAGCCAACATCTGATTAAGCAACGTCAGTGCAACCTCATGAAAGAGAAATCGTGTCAGATATCTCTTTGAGGAACTATTAGCTCTTGTGGAAAAAGGAAAACCAGTGATGTGACACCCTTGCATTTCCCTTGGTATACCAATCACACACCTGTCTCACCCTGTTGTACTGGATAAATTGCCTCTCCATTTTCAAACCTGATACAGGGTCTCAACCTGAGAAATCAACAATTGTTTTCACCCCGCAGATGCTGCGTGTTGTGACTATCACTAAGTCACTGGAGAAACTGGCAACATGAAGGTTTTTATTCTCACAACACACAGACATTCTCTTAGAGCTCCTCTCAGTAGAATCTCCCAAAGTCAAAGTACCTCCAGGTTCCTTTTAAAAACAATGGTAACAGTAGTGGGTGGTGGGTGAAGATACTTCTCTAGCAAAGGAGGTGTAAGGGGCTCCTTCACTCTGCTAACCTGAAGTCACCCTTGGGCAAGGTGTAGCACCTGCTTCACTCCTTCCCCCCCATTCAAGGTCACGTTAAGCCATGGGAGCAGGTGGTGGATGGCCATATGATCAGTGTTGCATAGCTCAAGTCCTGGTTATGTGATCACTGACACAATGCAGACAATGTATAAAGAGTATTGATAATTGCTGGGGTCACCCATCTTGTAATTTAACTGCCCAGAAGAAGGCAATGGCAAACCATTTCTGTAGAAAAATTAACCAAGAACTATCATGGTCATGAGGCCATGGTTGCCTATGTCATATGACCCAGCACATAATGATGATGGTGGTAAAAGTAGGAGATCTAATACAATTTCAAAAGTTATATTGCTGTCGTTCACTTCAGTATTTTATGTCTGGCAAATAGTTCCACTGAAGTACATCTCTGCAGCGGGAAACAATTGACCAAGTTCAAAGTTCAAAATAAATTTATCATCAGACTCATCATATCAGACTCAGAATATCACTGGAATATGTCATGAGATTTGTTAACTTTACAGCAGCAGTACAATGAAATACATGATAAATAAATAAAGAGGGAAAAAACTGAATTACAGTTATATATATGTCTGTTAAGTAATTAAGTTAAAACAAATAGTTCAAAAAAAAGTAGCGAGTGTGACAGGACACCTCCAAAAAAGTCAAAACCTTTGTTGTGACAAACTAATTCACAGATATTGTCCAAACATTTCCCCAAACCAATTCCCTCCTAGCACCTATCCCTGCAAGTGAGACAAGTGCCACACCTCTTCCTTCACCAGCATTCAATGGCCCAAACAGTCCTTTCTGGTGAGGTGATATTTTATCTGCGAGTCTGTCAGGGTTGAACACTATATCTGAAGCTTCCGGTGAGGCCTCCTCTATATTAGGGAGGCCCAATGTGGATTTGGGAGCACCTCCTCAAGCACTTTCACTCCTTCTGCCACAAAAGGGGGATTTACCCATGGCCACCAATTTTAATTCTAGTTCCTATTTCCATTGTTGGTCCATGGCCTATGGTCACGCTGAGGCGATGCTTAGGTTGGAAGAGCAACAGTGCATATTCTGTCTGGGTATCCTGCAATCTGATGGCATGAACATTGATTTCTCCAACTTCCACCAATTTCTCCACTCTCCCTTTTCTCTCTGTTACCATTCCTCATTGTGGCTCCCCTCTAACCCCCTTTCTCTTCTCACCTGCTACTCATCTCTTTCTGGTGCCCCTCCTCCTTCCCTTTCTCCCATGGTCCACTGTCCCCCCCGATCAGATCTTTTCTTCTTTAGCCCTTTACCTCTTCCTCCTCCTCCTATCACCTCCCAGATATTTTAAAATCTTATTCCCCTTCTCCCTCCCTTTGTTTTACCTATCACATTCTGGCTTGCACACTTTCCCCCTCCACACCTTCTTATTCCAACATCTTCCCCCTTCTTTTCCAAACCTGATGAAGGATTTCAGCCTGAAGCATTGACAGTTTCTTCCCCTCTGTAGATGCTGCTGGACCTGTTGAGTTCCTCCATCATTTTTCGTGTGTTGCCCAAGATAAGAGTTGTGAGGATGGACTCTCAATATCCCAATTATTGCTGAAGCAACTATGCCTCTAATTACATTTGTTAAGTTAACTAACAAAATTTAGTTGGTCTGGCAGCTCTCCTTGATCTTGGAAGAAGGGTGCAGAATACCCTAGCCTTGTTTGATGTAGGCCAATTAACACAGCCCCATTATCCTATGCCTGTCTGAAGTAGGCAAGAACATCTTATGGTCACATCACCTTATAAACTATATGCCCTGAGCAACCAACCCCCCTACTGTAAGCCAGCAGCCTGTATTGTGTAGACAATTTTAAATGTCAAAAGTGATTGCTGCTTTTATTTTGCATTTAAACAGGTTTTGGAAGGCTGGTTGGCTCTTGTTTGTATTTATAGCTCCTAACCATACTCTGTAACCTCTAAAAGATATATCAAATATAATAATTCCTTCAGACCGCTTAACCCATGGAGTGCCTCCAGCTGATTGTTTCTTGCACCTGATTCCAGCATCTGCAGTTACTTGCGTCTCGAGGGATCAGGTGGTCATTTTTTTTTGGTTTAGACTGGAGCTGCTTTCAATGTACGTTATTGACAGAAAGGAAAGGAGTGAAGCAGAATCCATAGATGACACAGAAATAGGCAGGAGGAAGCTACGGGGAGAATACAGACTGTTTACAGAGGGTTTTGATTGGTTAAGTGAGTGGGCTAAAAGTTTCCAAATGGAATATAACCATATAACAATTACAGCACGGAACCAGACCATCTCGGCCCTACTAGACCATGCTGAAAGCTTACTCTCACCTAGTCCCACCGACCTGCACTCAACCCATAACCCTCCATTCCTTTCCTGCCCATATACCTATCCAATTTTACTTTAAATGACAATACCGAACCTGCCTCTACCACTTCTACAGGAAGCTAGTTCCACACAGCTACCACTCTGAGTAGAGGAGTTCCCCCTCGTGTTACCCCTAAACTATTGCCCGTTAACTCTCAACTCATGTCCTCTTGTTTGAATCTCCCCTACTCTCAATGGAAAAAGCCTATCCACATCAACTTTATCTATCCCCCTCATAATTTTAAATACCTCTATCAAGTCCCCCCTCAACCTTCTACACTCCAAAGAATAAAGACCTAACTTGTTCAACCTTTCTCTGTAACTTAGGTGCTGAAACCCAGGTAACATTCTAGTAAATTTCCTCTGTACTCTCTCTATTTTGTTGACATCTTTCCTATAATTCGGTGACCAGAACTGTACACAATACTCCAAATTTGGCCTCACCAATGCTTTGTACAATTTTAACATTACATCCCAACTCCTATACTCAATGCTCTGATTTATAAAGGCCAGCATACCAAAAGCTTTCTTCACCACCCTATCCACATGAGATTCCACCTTCAGGGAACTATGCACCATTAATCCTAGATCACTCTGTTCTACTGCATTCCTCAATGCCCTACCATTTACCATGTATGTCCTATTTTGATTAGTCCTACCAAAAAGTAGCACCTCACACTTATCATCATTAAACTCCATCTGCCATCGTTCAGCCCACTCTTCTAACTGGCCTAAATCTCTCTGCAAGTGTTGAAAACCTACTTCATTATCCACAACGCCACCTATTTGGAGAATAACAAGTAATAATAACTTCAATGAGAAGAAGAAGAAGCTCCCACTGCACTCCCGTTCTGATCCTCCAACTTGCTTCTCCAAATATTGTGGAATAATGTAAAGCTGTTCACTTTGGAAGGAGGAATGATAAAAAAAAAGGTAGCTATTTAAATGGAGAAAGGTGAGTGAAATGTTGAGTAAAGGGTAGAGCAGTCTTCTACTCTAGCTAGATCACATCTAGAGTACCATGTATTGCTCTGGTCCATATTGTAAGGGAATAGAAAGTTCAAAGAAAAACAGGCAGTTTGGATGATTTTTGGGTGTGGAGGGATTATCTTGTGAAACTAAACTGGTTGCATCTATACTCATTGGAGATTAGAAAAATGAGAGGCATTCTATAGAAACATACATGATTCTCAGAGGGCTTGACACGGTAAATGCTGAGAGACAGTTTCCGCTTGTGGGAGAGTCCAGACCAAAGGGCATTGTCTCAGAAAACTGGCAAATATTTAAGACTGAGATGAGGAAGAATTTCTTCCCTCAAAGAACCTTTCAAATTCCTTGTCTCAGAATGCTCAGAGGCTCAATCATTGAATTTATTCAAAGTTAAGATAGATTATTAATCAGGGGGGAAAGGAAGACTTGGAGGGAAATTGCATCAGCCAGGAGTTTATTGAATTATAGAGAGGACTCAAGGAGTCAAAAGGTTTTATTCAGCTCCTATTTCTTATGGTCTTATGATTTTATCCTGTCTCAGGTGACAAAAAATAAATGTTGTTGTGAACAACACACTCAAAATGCTGGAGGAACTAAACAGGCCAGGCAGCATCTATGGAAAACAGTACAGTCGAGGTTTTGGGCCGAGACCCTTCCACAGGACATTTTCTCTTGTTTGTGGTTGTTCTTGTGAATTTTTCTTAGTCATAGAGTGTCACCAGCAATAATCTGGACTTCCAAGATGAAAAAAAATGTGGACTGTATAAGCAAAAACCTTTTTTTTAATGTTCAACTCAGTATAATAATCTTGTTTCCAACTGTAAGTCGAGCATTTTATCTTGGCAGAATGATTGCATTAGTAGAGATGCTGCAATTTGCATTCTGATGTTAAATCACACCTCTGGCACAATTGCTGGCAGATCCATGAAACGTTGAAATTTTCTTTTCTCATATACACTTATACATACACAGTATTATTATCCCCAATAAAGAGAACATACACTGATTTACACACAGATTAGGCTCACTTAAAGGATTTTAGATCCGACTGTAATAGTGTGCTGATCTACCCCATAACTTGTGTCACAACCATTCATCCAAATTTCTGAAAATATAAGTATTCCTCAGAATGAAGAATTAGTTGCAAAATACAGTGAATTCCAGTTAATTGGGACATATCAGGACCAGTACACTTTGGCCCAAGTAAGCAGCTGCCCTATTAACCAAAGTTTCATGGAAATAGTTAAGAAGTATAAGAAAGGCAACACTGCCATTTAACTGAGTATCAAATTATCTATTTAAATGAAATACAGAACAAATTAGAACAGAACTTTGAACTGTGCATTATTTATTGATGGAGGAATTCATCCAGTGTACTCTGCTGTCTTCTTTTGATTGACTGCAAGTGAACAAAATCAATACATTACGGTGAGCAAAACGAGTCTGAATTGTCTTACTGCTTATTTCTCACCATCTATCAGAGACAAAAATCACTGCTTTTTGACACAAGACATGCAACTGACGCTATTTAGAAGCTGCTCACTCTAAGCATGGTATAGTGTCTAACGACCACACAAGTACACATGACTGACAGTACTTAGAAACCATTTGGCAGCAACCCCCTGCCCCGATTAAGTGGATTTGTGTCCCAAATAACCGAAGGCAATCCCCGTTATTTTCTCAATTGGTTTTTGTTCTTTAATAGCTGGCCCAAATAAGCAGCTGCCCTGATTAACCGACGGCTCAATTAATCAGAATCCACTGTATTTCTCATTTCTCTCTAAAGACACCAAAGACAAGATATATTTATTAACAAAATTCTGAAATCCTTTCTTTCTTGCTTGTTCTATTTTGCTACATGCTGCCAGTTTGGTTTCTTAAACATAATTTGAAACTGCAATTGAATGCGAAATGGCAAGCTGTACATATAAAACATCTACTGTGCATTGCAAATGTATTGCATTGTCTTTTTGGAATCAGCCATCACTCCAAAGTTAATTATAAACAAGAGAAAATCTGCCGATGCTGGAAATCCAAGCAACACACACAAAATGTTAAGGAACTCAACAGGTCAGGCATCATCTATGGAAAAAAATACAGTCGACATCTCGGGGCAAGACTCAGTCCTGCCAAAGGGTCTCGACCTGAAACGTCGACTGTATTTTTTTTCCACAGATGCTGCCTGGCCTGCTGAGTTCCTCCAGCATTTTGTGTGTGTTGCCAAAGTTAATTATATTCATTTGTCATGGATCCAATTAAGATTTCTAGCTCTATGCTTCAATATAGATGTAAGTATTTGAAGAACAAGATTTGATCTCTTTGGCCTTACCATCCTGATACCAGTTGTATAATCTTGTAAAGACTAGACAGTTCATCAGATATGCTGTAAACTATAATAGCCATATCTTTGGGTTGTATACTTCCTCCCTCTCTCCCCTTTTCGGCCTTTTGTTGAAAAGTTGCCACTTACTGCAGAACTGATGACTAAAGCACTTCCTTAACAGGACTCCAGACTTCATGGAGAACACCAACAGAGCTTCTCCCACCCACCCCTGTTACTGCAATAGCAGAGCCGAACAAACAAACAGGAGGGGTCTGCTTGGCTCCTTCTCCACAGGTATGGTAGGTAATTGGAAAACATTTTTTTTAGATATTTAGTCCTTTCCTTTGAACTTCATATGTGATCATCAGTGGATCTATAAATATACAGTTTCACAATAGACAATGGAAGTATGCCATCTTTGAACTGGACTAAACCATTACCTATATCATTACAAGTCTCACTGAACAACCTTATAATATAATTCAAGTCTAATATATGTGGACACAGTTGCTGGTTACTTCACATAAGTCATGGTATTCTATGTTTATGATAAATTAGTTTTGTAAGCAGTTGAAGAAATAAAAATGCAACATTGTAAAAACACAGTAGCAACATACATCACAGATAGCATGACAAAGCTCTATAAAACCTTGGTTAGATCACACTAGGAGTATTGTGTTTGGTTCTGGCCACTTCATTATTGGAAGGATGTTGAGATTTACCAGGATGCTGCCTGGATTAGAAAGCATGTCTTATGAGGATAGCTTGAGTTAATTAGGGCTTTTCTCCTTGGAGTTGAAGAGAATGAGAAGTGACTTGATAGAGGTGTACAAGATGATAATGGAATGGCATTGTTTCCAGGCTGGATGAAAGCTTGGGTTATTATGGTGAAGTTCAGTATCTTTAACAAATGGACTACCAGGTGAAACTTAGACCATGTGGACCCAAGTGCAGAGCAGATCAAAGATGAGTTTGCTGTTACAGGTGTTGTTGCCAGGTTGGGTATGACCCTGGGGTTGACGTGGTGAAGTTCAGTATCTTTAACTAGTGGATAACAGGGAGAGAATTAGACCAGATGGATCCAAGTGCAGAGGGGAAAAAAAGACTCGGATGGGATTGAACAAAGAATCTATACTTGTGGATTAGTTAGTAGAGAACACCAGCTCAGACTCGTGGATCACTACACATGTGTTAGGTAAACGCAAAGCCGAGCAAAGACACACAGAACAGATGTAGCTTAAATGGACAAACAAAACAAGGCACATGTGCACTGATAAGTAAAACAAGACATAGGTGAAAATAAATCAAATAATCATCCATGGAGGAGCAGCATCAGACTCTGGAGGACTCTGGCACCTCCAGGAGATCAGACCAGGCATGACAGGATATTCCTCCTGCAGCTGGCACCTGACAGCCCAGGGCAATCCGGGTGGCAACAGTAGAAGTCACTGGAATTTAGAAGAAAGTTGGGTATCTCATTGAAACCTACCAAATGTTGAAAGGATTAGATAGTGTCAATGTAGAGAGGATGTTTCCTATGGTGGGGGTATCCAGAACTAGAGGGCACAGCCTCAAAATTGAGGAATGACTTTTTAGAACAGAGGTAAGGAGGAATTTTTTTAACCAGAGAGTAGTGAATCTGTGGAAAGCTCTGCCACAGACTGCAGTGTAGGCCAAATCAGTGGGTATATTTAAGAAGGAAGTTGATCGGTCAGGGCATCAAAGGATATGGCAAGAAAGCAGATGTATGAGGTTGAGTGGGATCCAGGATCAGCCATGATGGAATAGTGGTGCAGACTCGATGCGCTGAATGGCCTAATTCTGTTCCTGTGTCTTATGGTCTAAGTCTCTGATCAAGTCCGTTTCCAGGATATCATGGAAAAGAACCCATGACCTTTCCTCGGGACCGCAACCAGTAGTCCTCCATGATCAAGCAGTTCCAGCAGTTCCAGGGTTCAGCAAAATTTTACTGGAGATTTAATTACTTCAGTTTCATCACAGCAGCCCTTACTGCTCTGACTAAAGAAACCTCCATCCCACTTAGACATCTAGACAGTGAAGATGCATACATCAGGATGTCCTTCATTGACAGTGTGCATTCAATACAACCATTCCTCTAAAACTAATTAATAAGCACCAAAACCTAGGCTCAATACCTCCATGTGCAATTCAGCCCTCAGTTTCCTCATGTGCTGAAGCGATTGTATTGCGCTGTAGGTGCTATGCTCTCTACATAAGCCCAAATGGAGTGTTGTACAAGTTGCAATTTCTTAGTTGAAAGTGCATTAATTTTACATATGTTTCTGAGATGTCTGAAATAGTTTTGCTAAAATCTTATGGTTTGGAGCACCCCCTTTGGTGAGCAAAAAATGATTTTCAGCTACACTATCTAATTCCACTTATGGTTAAAGGAGCTGGTGTGATGAATTTTTTAAAAAACTGGAAAATTTAAAGATCCAACGAGAAAAAAGCAATTGGGAAAATATATGAAGACTTCAATTCAGCAGGAGAATAATGAGTTCATTATCTGCATTATTTTTCTCCATTCTGGGCAATTCAGGCAGGCTTTTCCATTAAGCTTCAAGCTCTGTGAAGAACTGGATCAGTGGTGCTGGGAATCATTCAGCACTATGCCCAAAGCCAAGTCGAATTACCTGTGGTGCGGGTTTGCAGTACATTCCCAACAATAAGCACAAGAAGATGGGCAGAATAAGTTAGTACTTCACCAGGGTGAGCACAACGGTATTCGATAAGGAAATGTACAGCAGAAAGTGCTCCTGGCCAGGTTTTCAGAGCCGTTTGGAATAAAGCAAACTTCAGAAAGGACCATTCAGTCAGTTAGTTAAATGTTCCATTAGTGCATGTATGTCAAACTCAAGGCCCGCGGGCCAAATCCGGCCCGCAGTGGAATTATCTTTGGCCCGCGAGATAATATCTAATTACTATTAAAGCTGGCCCCAGTAATCGAAGCGCCTATGGCGTATGATATGGCTAATGCTGAGTTTATTCAGGTACCAGGTTTTCAGGGTTTTTAGTGTTTATTCGGCAGTCTTGCTCGGCAGTCTTCTTCATAAGAAACGGAATTTGTAAAGTGAAACACTTTGTAGTTATAGCAGAGACTGAGACACATGAGAGCAGGCTGAAAAAACGGAGGCAACGAAAGCTGCGTTCGCACGCGTCCGACTGATCCGGCCCGCATGAAGCTGCATTTTGCTCAATCCGGCCCGTGACCTAAAATGAGTTTGACACCCCTGCATTAGTGAAAAGCTAGCATGGTAGAATTTTTGATATTTTGACAGCTCTACAGTCTGGCTTATGGCTTAGTATTGCTCAGGCTTTGTGTAGGTTGATATCCTCCTTTCTGAATAAATCCCTTTGTATGGCAAGAATGTGAAGCAATCAACAGATAATGAGACTGGTAAACACTGGCAGATAATGCTGTAAATGATCATTTATTTATTACTATTCATTTATTATCAAAGAAAGTGTGCAGTATACAACTCTGAGATTTATTTTCTCCAGATAACCACGAAACAAAGAAAACCATGGAAGTCGTTCAAAGAAAAACATTAACCCCACCACAACACAAAAAAATCTTGCAAATTGCAACACAATCAGCAACTCCCCATGCAAAAAATATCAGGCAAACGGCAACAAAAACATTAAACTGCCTCCCCACACAGAAAAACAAATCATGCAAACAGCAAGAAAAAACTGACAAATTATGCCAAACACCAACAAGAAAGAACGGGCAAAACACAGAATATTTAAAAAATCATAAAACTGGGAGTCTAATTAAGTTACCTGAAGTTTTACTTCAAAGTGTTAATGGTACATTCCATAATGACCCAATTGTAACAAAAACCTTACAGCTTAAGTGGAACAAAGTAAAAATCTTCTATGTATAGAGCAGCGTTTTATGACCCAAGAGTATCCCAAAGCACTGTAGAACCAATGGGTTACTTCTAAAGGGCAGATACCTTTGTTCTGAAAGAAACACAACAGACTGAGAAAGTAGATACATTTTGGTTTAAAGAGCACAACTCTGGGAGTCCAGAGCTTCCTTATTCCTGCACTTATGTGTTCAAGTCTCATCAACCACTCTAGTTCGCACCCAGAACCGCACACCCACCCACCCATCTATTACATCACCGCACTGCACTGTAGACACTTCAAATTACTTTTTATAATACTGTTTACATGGTGAATACATGCTTGTATTTATGCATATTTTATTCTATATCTGTCCTTTAATCTCTAACTTTATCTTTTATATAATTCTTTATAATTGTTGAATGTTGCTTTGTTTTTGCTGCATGTTCTGCCTGACCAACACACCACAGAAAATTCCTAATCCATGTGAATATATATATATGGCAAAAATGTTGATCCTTAATCCTTGAAGTCACTGAAGAAGGAAGACTACAACCTATAGCCTTTTGAATCAATGTTGTTAATAACCAACGGTTGACATCAGAGCAGCTCTATCCCTTGAGAAAGCATCTACTTACTTTGTCAATGCCGTCAGATTCCATAGATGCAAATAACTTGCTTAAAGTGAAGGCACTGTGATTTCCTTCAAGGAAATGAGTAAATCGTCAACACCTCGGTTACTGATCATTGGTCAATTGTATAACAATAAGCAGAATTATTGCATCTTACCATTGGAATAAACCAGGAACACCAGTTTTTCAGGGAAACTCAGTTTATCAGCTGTGTCCCTATGTTTATGCAATGGAACATATGGTACCGACTCCAAACTGCATTTGGACCAGGAAAAAAAGCTATAAGCATGTAAGATGAGGGCATAGGTTAAGTTGAAGAAAACAACTATTCCCTTTCTGTAACAAAGTATAACAACAGCTCTCCTCTAAACAGATGGTTCATTTCTTCAGCAAAACACATGAAATGGTGGAGGAATTCAATAAGTCAGACAGCACCTATGGGGGAATTTCAATAAACAGTCAACATTTTAGGCTGAGACCCTTCATCAGGTATGAAAAGGAAGGGGACAGAAGCAGAATAAGAAGTTTGGAGGAGGGGAAGGAGTACAAGCTGGCAGGTAATAGGTGAAATCTGGTGAGGGAGAAGGAGGCTAGGCAGAGAAGTGAAGATAATGTGAAAAGATGAGAGGTAATAAGTGGAAGAGGCCAGACATGTTGAAGGGTTTCTGCCCAAAACGTCGACTGTTTGTTTCCCTCTATTGATGCTGCCTGATCTGCTGAGTTTCTACAGCACTTACTGTGTGTGTTGCTGAAGGCTTCCAGCATCTGCAAAATCTCTTGTGTGTCTATGGTCCAATTCTTTATTTCATTCCTTGTAGACAAGATACGTCGAGACAATCCCTTTTTGTTGTATCTGAGGAAATGTTTGTAGTGTGTCATGGGTGCACATTGATACGCTCTCAGCTTCTTTCATTTCTATTAAATTCAATCAAAAGAAGACATTGAAAGCAATTGTCACACATGTTGGATTCTGGTGCTTAAATCCAAGATTCTTTTAGAAGTCAGAAACGAGGCAAAAAACATGTTGCTTCACGTTCATTTCATTAAGAGTTGATAGAACAAAGAGAACAGGATCAGTGCAGTGTCGGGGTTGGTGGGGGGGGGGGGTGGTGGTCTGGGAGTCTTGTAACTTGAAGAAGGGAGGATCTAAACATGGTACCGAGCTTAAAGCAGCATCCTTTATGCCCAAAAGATGAGAAAATTCCGTAGATAACTATAATCCAATTAGAAAATTCTTAATTAATACTGTAGTAAGATCAACCAATGAGAAACTACTAGCCACTTAATGAAAGAACAAAGAGGCTTTAGAATTATTCTTTATATAGCCATTAGAGGCACATTAAACTGCTAGGCATATAAAGACTAGTTAAAATACAAGCAGATAATTAATTGTTAAACTGCAACGAAAATGACGATTAAACAGTTGGATCTAATGTGTGATATGCATGAAGAAAGAAAAGCAAAGTACAGCTTTAGGAGATTGCTTTTCTACATGTAAAGTAAGAATGTACTTTTAAGATGAGAAAGACTAATGTAATCTGCATGCAGAGTGTGAGAATAGGAAAGGGGTAAGGATCCATCTGTGAACATTATTTATCGAGAGATTTGCAATGTTCATTGAGGTCTCAAATGTGCTAAGCAAGGAAATGTCATGGGGAGGGATCTGGAGCAGGAATTTCAGACTGTGCTGAGGGGGCAGAAAACAAATGAGCTGAGGAATTCAAGAGTTGTTGGTCTCTTCCGTGCATCAACAACAATAAGAAGTACTGGTACATAAATTGGTAGAAATATTGCTGCATTCCTGTGTTTATTAAAATATTCTTTTACCTTTAAGTGTGAGAGCCCATTACAGTTTTAACTTTTATATGACTGATTTCAACAATATTGTAAAAGCAAATTGTGGATCTATAACAGAGGAGATTATATTGATGCAGTCCACCCACAATAACAACAGCCGAGTGGGTGAAATAGCACTGGGAGTACACAGCTCAAGTAAATTAAAAACACGCAGCATTTGGATAGAAGTGGAAAACAAAGCCAGTGGAAATCAAATCTCTTTCAAATCTCTTACTATCTTTCCTTTCCGTTAGTCCTGATGAAGGGTCTCGGCCCGAAACATCGACAGCGCTTCTCCCTATAGATGCTCCCTGGCCTGCTGTGTTCCACCAGCATTTTGTGTGTGTTGTTGTCTGAATTTCCAACATCTGCAGATTACCTCGTGTTTGCCCAGTGGAAATCTGCCTCTTCTCTGTAAAGAGATCAGTTGCATTATATTTTGTCTTTACACAGCTCACTTCAAAATAGCACTTTATTAAAATTTCACATCATTTCCAAAATCACCATGGTGTATACTCTGTAACTTTACTAGTCTGTTCATAGTTCATCCAAGCTTAATGCTTACGTATTAAGCCCTGATAATCAGAGAGAGATGAGGAGGAAGGGTAACAACCAAGAAACCTGGAAGGACTTTATTTTTCATACTGTTTCCAGATACAGTCCATGAGATTGAAGGGGAATGAGAAGGAAATTCAGAGATTATAACGGGATCTGGAGAATCAGAGTTCATACATTCGGTGCGGACATAATCTTTTACACTTCATACCCCACGCAATGCAGAATGTGACATTTCAGCCACACACAGAGCAATCTCATGCTCAACTAATGTCCCTTGCAACCTAATTTACAATCACATCAACTACCTGATACGTTACCCCTCACCTGCACACTTGGACAATCTACAGTACCCAATTAAGTTCAGAGTTCAAAGTAAATTTATTATCAAAGTACATATATGTCACCGTGTCTAACCATGAGATTCATTGTATTGTGAACAATCACAGTAAATACAAGAAACAACAAAAGACCCACACTCAACAGGACAGACAACCACCAATGTGCAAAAAAAAACTCTACAAATACAAAAGAGAAAAAAGAAAAATAATAATAAATAAACAAACAAACAAATAAACAAGTAAGAAAAATCAAGAATATTTGGAAGTGAGTCCATAGGTTGTGAAAACAGTTCAGTGATGTAGCAAGTGACATTGAGTGAAGCTATCCCTTCTGGTTCAGGAACCTGATGGTTGAAAGGTGGTGTGTGTCCTGAGGCATTTGTACCTTTTTCCTGATGGTAGTAGTGAGAAGAAAGCATTGCCTGGGTGGTGGAGTTCCTTGATGCTTTCCTGTGACAGTTCTCCATGCAGATGTGCTTAATGGTGGGGAAGGCTTTACCTGTGATAGACTGGGCCATATCCACTACATTTTGTCGGCTTTTCTGTACAAGGGCATTGGTGTTTCCATACCAGGTCGTGATGCAACCAGTCAATATACTCTCCACCACACATCTATAGACTTAAACATAGAAACATAGAAAACCTACAGCACAATACAGGCCCTTTGGTCCACAAAGTTGTGCCAAACATGTCCCTACCTTAGAAATTACTAGGCTTACCTATAGCCCTCTATTTCTCTAAGCTCCATGTGCCTATCCAAAAGTCTCTTAAAAGACCGTATTAAAGCCCATTCCACACACTCACCACTCTCTGAGTAAAAAACTTACCCCTGACATCTCCTCTGTACCTACTCCCCAGCAACTTAAACCTTTGTCCTCTTGCGGCAACCATTTCAGCCTTGGGAAAAAGCCTCTGACTATCCACACGATCAATGCCTCTCATCATCTTATACACCTCTATCAGGTCACCTCTCATCCTCCGACTTATCTACCTGCACGTGGAAAACCCATACGATCACGTGGAGAATATGCAGACTTCACACTGAGAGACTGGATCTTAGGATGAATCTGGGTTGCTAGAACTGTGTCGCAGTAACTCATTCAACTGTTCCAGTGTGCCACTTATTGACCATAATTTTTTGAGCCATTTGGTTGGACAATTAATTGGGAAGAAAATACTCAGGGTTGTTGCTCAGTTGGGAAAACTAAGAAGTAATCCTGCAATGGGAGGTAAGTGATATATTTCCAAATCAGGATGATATGTAGCTTAGAGAAATCTTGTAGATACCAAGTATTATCTGCCTTTATTTTAGTTGGTGGTAATCATTGAACATACTAGTACATACTTTGCTGGCCTGAAATACCCAGTCATGGAGTCAATCAATGTTTGAGGTGATTGGTGTTTCAGGTAATGGAGTAAGCTCCAGGTTACCTCCAAGGTGGACAAAAAGGAGGGGTAAAGCTGAAAATGGTGTAGGGGTCATATTTGTACAGTGCAGGGTCATAAACTGACAGGAATAGTTGTAGATCAGGGTAAGTTATTGGAGTAGTAGTAACAACTGGTATGGAGATTGATGCTTGAGTCAGATTTTAGTGGTAGGATTAGTGCAAAGGAAGGTGGGGTGAGAGGGGAAGTTGAAACACCAGAACATTTGGATATTGAGATGGGGGTGGGCAATAGGATAGTCAGCTGTCTGAAAACACAGTTCAACACAAAGTGTGATTGAGACATCAAGAGAGGGGGTGAGTTTCAGGGGTGGGTGAAGACAGGAGAGTGCCAAGAAAAAGTATCATAAATCAAAACAGGATAGACACCAGATCTAGAGTGGTGAGATAATCAGACATCAGTCCAGTGGAGTCAACATAGGGAGGCAGACTCACTCTAAATGGTGTCAAAAGCTACCAGTGTTGAAGAGGAAGGGGTGGTTGCGTAGCACCTATTCCTCCTAGTCCACAAGCTGTGCTGGAGCGCCATGCAATTATACCGCCATATTGCTGCTCACATCTCCTTTCAATTATCATGTTCTACAAGGAACTCAGCTAGCAATACTTATTCTCAATTCTGATTCTGAGAACAGAATCAGAAGCACACCAGTCCATGGTCTGTCCATCTACAGATTGTTAGCTGACATCTCAGCCCCACCCCAAAATTACCCACTTCAGAGACAGAAATCACAGTGAAGGTGAACTTTTCCATCTATTTTTACTTGCAACCTTCCTCCCCCGATATCCCCACCACCTCCACATTCACAGCCTGCTAATTCCTGCTCAGTCCCCTCTATTATAATTGCCTTGGTGTTTCAGATTAGAAAATCAGTCATTAGTTATGCACACAGTGCTGACAGTTCAGAGCTGTAATCATTAAGTACTTATCATCTTAATCAACTCTTCTTCTATTAATCATATCAGAACCAATCAGCTTTATTTGGAGTTTAAATTATCCTCTCTGTTCTGAACTGTAGACCAGGTATCTCGAAGTGCTTGCTGTCTTTGTCAGCAGGCAAAGTTATTAATGCTGTACAAAACTGCACCAAATAAGATTGATGGGGTAGCAGAACTTCACAAATGATACTGTCACTTTAGATAACTCATATAATAATGAATGCAGTAGATCCAAATACATAAATAAATGTTACTTGCAGCAGGATGTGCAAAATACAAATGACATAGCTGGGAGGAATGTTTATGTAGTTTTATGCAACTCAGAGATTCACAAATATGCAAGAAATATTCATTGCATATTGTTCAAATACTTATCAAATTTTCATGCTTTGATTTAATTGACCAGCCCCTTATTTTGCAGCTATGTCCCCTTGTGAATCACCCACCGGTGTAAATAACAGAACTTCCACCTAGTCAAGCCCTTTTAGGATCTGGTGTATCTGAACAGGCTTGGCCCTCTCATTCTTCGAAACTCCGAAGAATACAAGCCCAAACTGGCTAGCCTCTCCTGAGAACAACACTCTCATCCAGTGGTGAATTTCCTTTGGACTGCTCCAATGTTATTGTATCCATTATTTAAGTGAAGGAGGTCAAAATTGTGCACAGTGTTCCAGATGCCTTACCAACACCAAGTACAAATGTAATAAAACCTCCCTATTCTTAAACTCTTCTCAATAAAGACTAACATAAGATTTGCCTTCATAACTTACTTTTGGATAAAGTCATAGAGCACTACAGCACAGTAACAGGCCCTTTGGCCCATCTACTTTGTGTTGAACTGTTATTCTGCCAAGTCCCATTGACCCGCACAGGACAATAGCCCTCCATACCCCTCCTATCCATGTACTTATCAAAACTTCTCTTAGATATAGAAATCAAACCTGCATCAATCACTTCTGCTGGCAGCTCATTCCACATTCACATCACCTTCTGAGCAAAGAAGTTCCCTTATATATTTCACCTTTCAACTTTAACCTATGAACTCTAGTTCTAGTCGCACCCTGCTTGCATTTACCTTATATATACCCCTTATAAATTTGTTTACCTCTATCAAATATCTCCTCATTCTCCAAATTCACTACTTTGATTTATGAAGGCCATTGTGCCAAAAGCTTTCTTTACAAACTTGTCCACCTGTGGCACCACTTTCAAGGAATTATGGATGTGTATTCCCAGATCCTTTTGTTCTACCACACTCTTCAATGCCCTACCATATAGTTTGTCCTATCCTGGTTTATTCTTTCAAAGGCAAACACCTCATACTTGTCTGTATTAAATTACATCTGGCATTTTTTAGCCCATTTCCCAGCTGGTTCAGATCCTGTTGCAAGCTTTGATAGCCGTCCTTGCCATTCACTACACACCCAATCTTGGTGTCATTGGCAAACTTGCTGATCCAGTTTTCCACACTATCATCAATATAGATAACAAACCACACAGACCCACCACTGATCATTGCACACAACCACTAGTCCCAGGTCTCCAGTCACAGGGGCAACCATCTACTACCACTCTCCGGCTTCTTCCTTAAAGCCGATGTTGATTCCGATTTAACACTTCATCACTAAGTGACTGACCATTCCAAAAGCTTTGCTAAAGTCTATGTAAACAACATCCACTGCCTTTCCTTTATCAGCTTTCCTGATAAACCCCTGGAATAATTCTATAAGATTGCTTAGGTACAAACTACCATGCATAAAGACATGTTGCCTATCTCTAATCAGGTCCTATCTAAGCAAATACTTATATATCCTGTCCTTCCAATAATTTACCCACTACTGATATCAGAATCATTGGCCTCTCATTTCCCGGCTTATTCTTAGAGTGTTTCTGGAACAAGGAAACAACATTAGCCACCTTCCAGTCCTCTGGAACTTCACATGTGGCTATGGCGTTTTTAAATACCCCTGCCAGGGCTCTTGCAATTTTTCACTAGCCTCTCACTCTGTCCAAGGATGCACATCATTAAGACAACAAGCACCTCCTCTTCTATTTTACAGATACAGTCCATGACCTCATTTCTGTTTTGCCTCAGTTCTCTAGACTTTGTGTCTGTCTCCCAGGTAAACACAGATACAAAAAATCCAGTTAGGATCTCCTTCATATCTTTTGGTTCCATGCATAGATGACTACATTGATCATTAAGAGGACCAATTTTGTCCCTTGCTATCCTTTTGCTCTTAATATAGCTGTAAAAGTCCTTAGTATTCTCCTTCATCCTGTCTGCCAGAGCAAACTCATGCTTTCTTTTAGCCCTCCTGATTTCCCTCTTAAATGCTCACTTGTATTTCTTATACTCCTCAAGTGTCTCATTTGCTTCTTCCAGCCTGTACCTGGTGTGCACCTCAATTTTTTCTTAACCAGGGACTTAATATTTCTTGAAAACCAAGGTTCACTAAACCTGTTAGCTTTCCCTTTTCTTGTAACACTACACGCTGCATCCGCAATGGAAACAGCATTATGAAGGACCCCATGCACCCCTCATACAATCTCTTCTCCCTCCTGCCATCTGGGAAAAGGCTCCTAAGCATTTGGGCTCTCACGGCCAGACTATGTAACAGTTTCTTCCCCCAAGCTATCAGACTCCTCAATACCCAAAGCCTGGACTGACACCTTGCCCTATTGTCCTGTTTATTATTTATTGCAATGCCTGCACTGTTTTTGTGCACTTTATGCAGTCCAGTGTAGGTCTGTAGTCTATTGTAGCTTTCTCTGTGTTGTTTTTTTTTTACGTAGTTCAGTCTAGTTTCTGTACTGTGTACTGGTGTACTGTAACACCATGGTCCTGAAAAACATTGTCTCATTTTTACTATGTACTGTACCAGCAGTTATGGTCGAAATGACAATAAAAGTGACTTGACTTGACTTGACTAACAGGAACACGTTAACTCTGTACTCTCCATATTTCACTTTTCAAGGCCTCCCACTAAAAAGTATTTCTTTGTCAGAAAACGACCTATTCTAATCCACATCTGCCAGATCCTTTCCGGTGCCATCAAACTTGAACTTCTGTAAATTTAGAATCTCAGTATTCAGGACTAGTTCCATCATTCTCCATAATTACTTGAAACTAATGGAATTATGATCACTGGATCCAAAGTCTTTCCCTGCACACCCTTCGGTCACTTGCCCTGTCTCATCCCCTAATAGGAGATCAGGTATTAAGCTTCTTCCAGTTGGGATCTCTATATTCTGATGCAAATTTCTCAACATATGCCAATGATATTAAACCCAATTCTGAATAAACTTTCCTGAACACATTTGACAAATTCTATCCCATCCTGTACTTTTAAAGTATGGGAGTATGAGTTTAATATGTGGAAAATTAAAATCGCCTACGATCAGAACCTTATCTTTCTTGTGACTGTCCATCACCCCCCTACAAATTTGTTCTTCTATATCCTGCTGGCTATTGTGAATTCTATAATCCCATTAATGTGGCCATCCCTTTCTTTTCCTCAGTTCCATCCAAATACCTTCAGTAGACAAGCCCTCCAGTCTATCCTGCCTAAGTACTGCTGTGATATTTTCCATGATTTGTAATGCCACCCCTCCCCCTTTCATACCTTCCCAACAGAAACCCGGTATTAAGTTGCCAGTCCTGTCCCTCCTGCAATCAAGTCTCACAAATGGCTGCAATATCATAATTCCACTTGCTGATCCATCCTCTAAGCTCATCTGCCTTACTACAATACCGCTTGCCTTGAAATAGATGCAAGTCAGAATATTAATCCCACCATGCTCATTTTTTTCATATTTGTATGCAGATTTAACATCTCCTTTCCCCACAATCACTCTACTAGCTGCCTGAACACTTTGCTTCCTTTTCCGCTACAACTCTAGTTTAAATCCCCCAGATCAGCACTAGCAAACCTTCCTGTAAGGATATTGGTCTCCTACCAGTTCAGATGCAAAATGTACAGGTCCCACCTTCCCTGGAAAGAAGCCCAATGATCCAAAAATCTGAAGCCTTCCCTCCTGCACCATCTCCTTAGCCATGTGTTAAGCTACATTATCTTCCTGTTTCTGGTCTCACTGGCATGTGGAATGGGTAGAAATCCTGAGATTACCACCTTGGATGTCCTGTCCTTTAATTTAGGACCCAGCTCCCTGAACTCGCTTTGTAAGACTCGGAACTCTTCCAACCTATGTTATTGGGATTGGAATGGACTACGATCACTGGCTGATACCCTCTCCCTTAAGAATGCTATTGATTTGATTTGAGATGCCCCTGACCCTGGCTCCTGGGAGGCAACAACCCATCTGGGAATCACATTTTCATCAATAAAAACTCCTCTCCATTTCCCTGATGGTGGTGGCATCCGTTAGTCTCGCGAGCCCATGGATCTGCGCCTGGACAGTCTACTGGAGTGTCCTCTCCAGGGCGCAGGCCTGGGCAAGGTTGTATGGAAGACCGGCAGTTGTCCATGCTGTGAGTCTCCCCTCTCCACGACACCGATGTTGTCCAAGGGAAGGGCAAAGGCCGATACAGCTTGGCACCAGTGACGTCACAGTTGTTGCCAGAACAAGGTTGAAGGCAACGTCGGGCAACCTTAGAGACTCCGGCTCCGGATTTGTCCTCAGGGTTTACTCCCGAAGGCTTTCCTATGAGTGGGTATGGCCGCAAGGCAGCAGAGGATTGAAATCAGGGCTTACCCTCTCTTAGATGGACTGCCTTCCCAGAATGACGAGCTCCATCTACCTGAATGTACCCCTGGACGAATATATCCCATATCACTACTGTTCACCTCTTCTCCCCTTTCCCTTCTGAGTCACAAGCCAGGCTCAGTGCCAGAAACCTGACTGCTATGGCTTTCCTCTGCTAGGTTTTCCCAATAATATCCCAAACAACATACAGTTTATTGAGTGGAATAGTGCATTGGTTACCCTTCCCCATTCCCCCACTTGATGGTCAGCTAGTTACCTGTGTCCTGCACCTTAGGTGTAAGTATCTCCCTGTATCTCCTGTCAATCAACCCCTCAGCCTTCTGAATGATCTGAAATTCATCTAACTCCAGCTGCATTTCCCTAGCACAATCTGTACGAAGCTGCAGCTAGTCGACAGGGATACTGGAGGTCTCCCTGTCTTCCCACATCCCACAACAGAAGCACTCCACTGTCCCATATCCCCACTGCTCTAACTATGCAATAAGAAATAAAAAAAGAAAGAAGTAGAAGTGGTAGAGGCAGGTTCGATTTTGTCATTTTAAAAAAATTGGATAAGTATATGGACAGGAAAGGAATGGAGGGTTATGAGCTGACTGCAGGTCGGTGGGACTAGGTGAGAGTAAGCATTCAGCACGGACTAGAAGGGCCGAGATGCCCTGTTTCCGTGCTGTAATTGACATATGGTTATATGTTATATTAACTTACCAGAAGCTCACCTTAGCCTCTGCATCTTCTGATCAAAGCCTCAATTTCCCACTGTGACACTGGCCCATTCACACTATTGCCACTCCCACAATGGCAACTCCACTTAAAGCTAACTTCTTTTATTGGCCCTTGCCAAGTGTGATCCAAAAGATCACAGGCTCCGATCGCTTCTTAAATCTGACATTTGCTCACCAAAAGCAATGGCTCATGTGATCTCAAGCTCCATAGAAAGTACTGACAGGCCTCATTTGATTTTTAAATCTGGACCTGCCTATCCCTTCTTGTGACCATTGCACTAGATCACTTATTGTACATTGACCTGAACATCACTCATTTGTATTCCATCTGCCATTTCTTTTTTGTCCATTTTCCTAACCTGCCTAAGTCCTTCTGGAGCCTCTCTACTTCCTCAGAACTATCAGCTACTCCACCTATCTTCACTTCGTATTTGCCTCGTCCTCATCTACTAGGTCTGTCTACAGGCTGTTCTAGATTCACAATGTCCACCTTGCAACATGCCCTTCCACCTGTTTTTGTATAAGTGACAAATTTGGAAGCCTTAACTTCATTCTCTCTTCCGGTCACTAATTTAAATAATAAGCAGTTGAGAGCCAGGAACTGATCTCTGGGATATTTCTCTAGTTGAGCTGAAGGTTTTCAGTTTCCATTCCTTACATTGTTTTAATAGGACGTATATGAAATGCTTTTGGCTTGCACTGGGGGTTTGTGTTGTGGAGGAAATTAGGCATTTATATAAGTGAATCTTCCCTAGAATCTCACACGTGGAAGAAATTTAATCACTGTTCATCAATGCTGAACAGCTCTGAAGTTATCTACAGTCAGTGGGATATGAAGTGAGGAGTGGAACAAGTGACCAAATTCCTGTCCCATTGGCACACATCCAAGTTTCTCAGGAGATACCCTGTTTCATTGAAGCCCATCAATGTACCTCTTGTTCTTTTCGCCACCTTAGGTTTACCCAACTTCTCAAACTCTAAACATCTCATCGGTTTTGGGAGTGAGATCCCCATTTTAACCACATGGTACACTATGTGTGGCCTGCATAATGAAGATGGCCATGGGATAGCTGACTGCTCTGTCTCAGTGGTAAGTCATCCACACTCACTGATCCTATATCCACATGCATCTGCAGCCTATTATCTAGCTAGGGGAGGCTCCATCTTCATTGTAAGTTACTGATAATGAAATAATGATTCCTTTTTTAAGAGGGTTCCACCTCCTATTTTAGGTGTTCATCCCAAAATATCAAAGACGCTTGATACTTCTGTCTGTCCAGGTGTCAGAGTGTAGAAGGTACTTTCATGACATTCAAGGACTCCACACAATGAAGTTCTCAAAGCCAGCCCCTGCAGGATCTTCAATTCAGAAATCGAATCAGGTTTATTATCAATGTCTTACATGGTATGAAATTTGCTGTTTTGTGACAGTGATCCAGTGTACAGACATACAATTACTATAAGTTACAAATTAAATAAATAGTGCTAATTAAAAAAAGAATAATCAAGTTGTGTTCATGAGTTTATGGACCATTCAGAAATCTGATGATGAAAGGTAAGAAGCTGATTTTTAATCATTGATTGTGGTTCTTAAAGCTCCTGTACCTCTTCTACAACAGTAGCAAATATCTCCACTAATATGTGTTTTAAAATTGTCCTTACAGATGAAGGAAATTTCCTTTCTTACTGACTATTAGATGGCATCCAATATCTGTGAATGTCATTAGCAGTAATGATAATACAGAGTGTAATTCTTTTCAACTCTCTCAAATTCCACATTCACTTTTGGGATGGTTGGAGATTAAGGCTACGTTCACACTAGACCGGATAATTTTGAAAACACCGGTTTCGCGTAAAAACGATAGGCGTCCACACCAAGCGTTTTTGAAAATACCTCCGTCAACATTAAAATGGGTATTTGGGCAATCTCCTCCTACTGGGCATGTGCAGAACACATCTACAGAAAACAAGCGTCATGTTTGGTGTTGAATCGTGCAGTGAAAGTGCATGATTGTGCAGTTACAGACTAGAAAACTTAAAAGGAAATTGCCAAATGACAGACAGCTGTTGGCTCTCATGCATGAGGACTTAAAACAAAAAAAAAAATTACTGGAGCGTATGGAGGCAACGGACAGGGAGTTCATGGACAGTATGACCTGGCTGACGACGAATATTGAAAAACTGACTAACTCTGTTGCATTAATAAAACACCTTGTTAAATGTATAAAACATGTCTGTATCAGTGTTATCTTGTATTTCCATACAATGTCATATTAGGCTGTTACACATCTAATTGTCAGAGAAGTACTTGCATAAATAGGTAAACCACCTTCATTCAAGCAAGGTCAGAAAACAGGGCAAAGTGAGTATACTTATTTATTCAGTAAGTTATGGATCAAAGTATTTGGTGAGTACATTTCTACCTCTTCTGGCTTCAGTCTCATTACTGTCTGTTCTGAAATTGTTAGGTTGTGTGGGGAGGTTGCGTTCAGTAAAACAATGAAATGTTGCCATCTGTTCCGGGATGTCATGACAGCGTTTCTAGTAATCTCCGATTACCCCATCCACACTACTCCTGCCCAAGCGGCGTTTTCAAATTTACACCTCTGGAGGGTGTTTTAGAAAAGCTCCATTTTCGGGGGGTGGAAAATGTCGTTTCAGTGCAGACAGAGGGTCAAAACGAAGAGAAAAAGCTTCGGTTACGGATTCATCCAGTCTAGTGTGGACGTAGCCTAAGAGTTGCCATGTGGTATTCTATAGTAATTGTAATCAGCTGCTCCTTCTAAATCTAAGACCAAGTTATCCTAAAGCCCCTCCTACTGTATATCAAGTTAGTTTATAAGATTCTCAGTTAGCTCCACTGACATATCATTTAATTACATAGACTGCAAATTTTCTGTTAAATTTAGCACATAAACATATTTATATTGTATTCAGAAATGTACTTATGGAAAAAAATCAGAATATTAGATCAGTGGAAATAACAATTCTATGTGACAAACGTTAGAGAAGATATTGCATTTTTCCATTTACATAACTTGTTGAAACAGCAAAGAATGTGTAGTTTCAATAAATTGCACATGTAGTTTTAAGCAAAATAAACTGTTCAGTTCAAAGTTCAAAGTAAATTTTAATGTCAAAGTACATATACATCACCATATATAATACAGAGATTAATTTTCTTCTGGCCAGACTTAAAATAAATCAATGAAAGACCGTCTAACAAGGCTTTCAACAGAATGCAGAAGACATCAAACTGTGCAAATGCAAAAAAAAGAAAAAGTTATAAGAAATAAATAATCAATAAATTTTTAGAAAATGGGTCTATTGGTTGTGAGAACATTTCAGTGATGGAACAAGTGAAGCTAAGTGAAGTTATCCCCTTTCGTTCAAAAGCCTGATGGCTGAGGGATAGTAAGTGATCCTGAACCTGGTGTTGCAAGTCCCGAGGGTCTTATACCTTCTTCCTGATGGCAGCAGCAAGAAAACAGCATGTCCTAGGTGGTGGGGATCCCTGATGATGGATTCTGCTTTCCTCTAACAATGTTTCATGGAGATGTGCTCAATCGTTATGAGGGTTTTTCCCGTGATGGACTGGATCATAGCCACTACTTTTTGTAGGATTTTCCATTCAAGGCCTTTGGTGTTTCCATATCAGACTGTGATGCAGCCACTCAAAATATTCTCCATCACACATCTATAGAAGCTTGTCAAAGTTTTGGATGTTATGCTGAATCTCTGCAAACCTCTATGGAAGTAAAGGGGCTGCCATGCTTTTCCTGTAATTCTACTTATATGCTGCACCCAGGATAGGTCCTACAAAATAATAACACCTAGGAATTTAAAGTTGCTAACCCTCTCCAACTCTGATCCTCTGATTAGTACTGTCTCATGGACCTCTGCTTTCCTTCTCTTGAAGTCTATAATCAGCTCCTGGTCATGCTGACATTGAGGAAGAGATTATTATCATGACACCACTCAGCTAAATTTTCAATCTCCATCCTATATCCTGATTTGTTACTGCCTTTGATTCAAGTTGTCATCAGCAAACTTGTATATGGCATTGGAACTGTGCTTAGCCTCACAGTCATAAGTGTTGAGCGATTAGAGGAGGATACCAAGCACGCTGCCTCGTGGTGCACCTGTGCTGATGGAGATGGTGGAGAAGATATTGTTGCTAATCTAAATGGACTAGGGTCTGCAAGTATTTTGAATTCATAACTTCTGATATAAAACAAGGAAAAGTCAGACTGTGGTGGAAAACATCCACAAAGCTAAGATAAACTATTACAAAAGAAAATTTGCATGTCCATTGTGCCCAATAACATCTGTCCAGTGCAGCCCAAACTGCTCCTTAGCCAATTCCCGATTTTGAAATGCTGAGAATTATTCTTCTGTAAATTAACATGTAAATTCATGCAAAATTACAATGAAATGACCAATTAATCAGTCAGGAGACTTTGTTTGACAACTGCTCTGTTTTTCCGTGTAAACTGGATGGAAAAGGGTTTTTTTAAGTTATGTTCACTTGCTGCCTGATTCAGTTGTCCAACAAGCTTAAGTATATGCAATCATGTGCTGTTATACTCCATATTGTATATGTTTTAACTAGGCTCCCAGCAAGAATATCCTGGAAAATCATTAATGTTCTTAGGTCGCGTTGTCTACTTAGAATCTCTCTCACTCGAGTCCTAAACCACTAGAAATAGCTGAAAGATTTATGAAAGGAGCCAATCAGATGATACCAATTCTGAATACATTGTAAATCTGCACAAATTTGCCCAATTCTGTGACACTAGGATGAACTTTCTGATACATTAAGGGATAGGCTTGAATGTGGTATGCGTAGTCAAATCACTCAGAAGAGGCTACTGTTAGAAAGAGACCTGACCTTAGAATGAGCATTGACTATTGCAGTATCATTAAAGACTACAGCAAAGGGTACAGCAGAACTACAGAAGAAGAGTTTCAAATGTGAAATGCGCAATATGTCCCTGAATGGTGCAAAAAGCCAAAAATGTAATCAATGTGTCTAATCCTCCCATGATGCAAATGACTAATTGGTCAAAGAAAGAGCTTGCAGAAAATATCACAGACAAGGTCACAGAGAGAGAGTGTGCAAGTCAGATAAAAAGCACAACCAAAGAGAAAAATACACAGAGTGAAAAGTTTCAAACACAAATTAAAGAAATGAACAAAGTAACCGAATGTGATACAGTATAAAACTACACAGAGTCTGACAAAGGTAAGCTGTTGTGACTGGAACTGCATAGTGCTCCTGAAGCAGATCACAAAATCTTATGGATCACAATAGATGTTTCTGCTGTAAAACTGAAAATGGAGCTGGATGCAGGGTTAGCTTTGTCTATAATTTCAGAGGCTGATTGCAACACCATTCTAAGCTACCATTAGAAAAAATCTTGTTGATGCTACAAACCTATACAGATGAAAGGGTGTCTCCCAAAGGCAAACTGAAAGTGAATGTGATGTATGAGGCCAAATACAATAGTTAGAGATTTATGTATTGAAAAATGGAGGGCCAGCACTTTTCGGATGTGAATGGTCCGAATCAGACTGGCCTGATGCTGCAAACCATGCAGTATCCTCTGCGAGGAACAGAAGCCATATTTACATCTTTGGCAGTTAGGGAGGTTTTCAGAGATTGTTTTGTCATAAACCTATCTTGCCCATTGCCTTGTCTTGACATCACATCGGCCCCAGCATTCTAGCAAAGAACAATGGACCAAGTGTTCCAAGATATCCCAGGAACACAATGTTACCTTGATGATTTCATTGTGACTGGCAAGAATGATGAAGAGCACCTCCAGAACCTTGGAAAAGTGCCTATCAGACTGAGTGAGCATAGCCTGTGTGCAAAGAGAGAGAAATGTGAGTCCTTCATGAATGAAATTTCATATTGTGGACAAGCCTGGCTTACATAAGTCACAAGAGGGGATTGAAATAGGCTGCAGGCACCCAAACTGGAAAACGTGTCACAACTCAGGGCATACTTGGTCCTTGTAAACTACTACCACTGTTTTCTCCCAAACATTGCTACAGAGTTGCATCCATTGAACAACCTGTTGTAGATAGGAGCAAAGTGGGAATGGTCAGAAAAACGTGAAAGAGCATTTAACATCAGATAAACTGTTCACTCATTATGACCCACCCCTGCCCATCAGACTGGCATGCGATGCATTCCATTATGGCATCGGAGCCATTTTATCACACATTATGAAAGATGTATCTGAACACATCTTTCATCAAGATCACTGGCGAGCGCCGAATGCAGCTACACACAAATCGACCGAGAGGCCTTTCGTCTAGTATGGGGAATAAAGAAGTTCCACCACTACCCATACAGACAGAAGTATACACTAGTGTCAGACCACCAGCTCCTTGTGTCAATTTTCAATCCCAGAAAGAAAATCCCACTAATGACTGCAACCTGGTTACAAAAGTTGGGCATTTTTCCTAAGAGCCCACTCTTATAACATAGAGTTCAAGAGTATCAAACAACACAGGAACACTGATAGCTTGTCACATCTTCCATTGCTGGCAATTGAAGAAGAAAAGTCTTCATACTGCGACCCAGCAGAAGTGTTTCACTCAGCATTGGTGGACCAGTTGCTGGTAACAAATTCTGAAATACACAGAGAAACAAGGAATGACCCAACAATGTCAAAAGTCTGGGATGCCACGTAGTTCAAAATGCATCCCACAGACACCATTACGCCCGTGGGAGTGGCCGTCTTCACTATGGCAAAGACTACATATTGAATTCACTTGGTCATTCATGGACTCTATGTTTCTGATTGTTGTGGATGCTCGTTTCAAGAGGCTGGAGGTCATATCAATAAAGTCAACCACCTCAGCAAAGACTGTCTCTGCTCTGAGGACTACCTTCACCAGAAATGGCTTACCAGAGCAAATTGTGAATGACAACAGACCACAATACAGGTCAGAAGAATTCTGAGTTTCCATGAAGGAAAACGGCATCAGACATTTCAAGTCAGCTCCTCACCACCCAGCAATCAGTGTGTTAGCTGAAAGGTTTATCCAAAACTTCAAGAAATCCTTTAAAGCGATGGACAAGGAGGACATTTCTCTACAGCACAAGGTGGACAACTTCCTTTTTAGTGTGTCGGAATTCTGTACATGCGACAACATATCAACCACCTACAATGCTGTTCATGAGCAGGAATCTGAGATCTCACATAGACCTCCTAAGACCAGATCTATGGAGGGAAGTGCAGAATAAACATTTCAGCCAGTTGCCAAGTGAATCAGCAAGGAGCTTCGAGATTGGACAAGAAGTCCTAGCATGTGATACTGAGAAGACAAGTGGATCCTCGGTAGGATAGCTACAAGAATGAGACCACTGATGTACACAGTGAATGTTGGAGATCAGACATGGAGATCTCACATTGACCAGATACTGGATGCTCAACCAAAGAACACACCTGAGTCAACTGTATCCAACAAGGTGGACACATTACAGCCACTGGAATTACCTCTCAGTGATAATCGTGTCACTAACAGCAATGTGACACCTACAACAGAGAAAGTTACCTTTGACAAGGTAGCGGTCAAACCTGATGCCACTCCACAGGGCTAGAAGTGCTATCCTGAAAGAAACAGAGCGCCACCCAAAAGGCTGAATCTTTAGTACAGTGAAATTAGTTATGGATTGTCATTGCAAAAGTATGTTTATTTGAATACAGTTTGTGAAAGGGAAATTAAATGTTTCATTACATATACATTCTTATGTTACATTAATCTAATGGGGGAGGAAGTGTAATGTATGTATCTATTTCTGTTAGGGTAATGACGCACCTTAGCACAATGTACGGACTGATATCTTACCTATGCACATTGACCTGTAGTCTATGCATGTGCATTGATCTGTTCTCGCTCTCCCTCTCTCTCTCTCTCCCTGCAATGTGAATATACCAGTTAACTTCACCTCCCACGTGCCTGCTTTAATTTATTTGATAGGTAGTTATACAGACACAACAGGAATTGCAAACCAGTACTTACAGTATCAATAGTTCTAGCTATAAGTGTATTCAATTCTGCCAAGGAACAGCTAAATCAGTTCCCTTCATCATAAGTTTAACTTCAAAGTTCAAAATAAATTTACTATCTAAGTACATATATGTCACCATATGCAACACTGAGATAAATGTTGTTGCAGGCATACTCAATACAAAATGCTTAAATATTCCCAATTTTTTTCCTGTTTCAACATGATAAGGACCATATTAAATTATTATCTACCTTCTCCTGTGTCTCAACAAAGAAACAAAATGTTTAAATAGCAAGAAATCCAAATTCCAAATGTATCCCAGTGAATTTATTTAATTGCATTCAATAATTCAAAGAAATCACTGATCGTTTTAGGTAAATTAATTATCAAGATGGATTTAGTTTGTTAGAATCAGTAAGTGCTGATTACCTTTCTAAGTGGAGCAAGAAAGCATTTGGCATGTCAGAACCAGACTATTACCTGATTATTTTAAATATTGCATCTGATTCCATTTACTGCAAAGGTACAGTAGGTTCATTTATATGGACAGCACTATGCAAGCAGAAAAATGTATATTTAGTAATACTATTCATCAGAATGCAACCTGTTATTCAACTGAATGTAGCCAATCAGAAAGTCGGGCGATCCTCCTCAGACTCTGAGGCCATAAGTGCAGTGAACATTTATTTTCAGTAATTGTCTGCTGTCATCTAAAGTATTTGCTGCCACCAGCTAAAATCCCCCAGTGATCAAAAAGGCAGCGAGACTCTTCGCCGTCAAGGACTGTAGGAATTTTATCAGGAAAATTGCTAGAGGGAAGGACATGAGTGGATATTGTTTGACAAAAAGATTGCCTCGCAATTAGGATACGAATTAGCAAGTGACGGGGAAGGAGTACAGCTGTGTCAAGGAAAGGACAATGGCAAACTTGACATGACAGTATACTTAGCTCAGAAAACCATCCACAATGTTACGCTAAATTGCTTTAACAGAATCAAAGAAAAAACATCTAATCAGTTTCCAAAACAGAGCCAAGAACACACAATCAAACACTTAAAGATCAACTTCAGCAGAAACAAACTAAATCATCTGTGGTTAAATACTCCCAGCTGTTACACAGCAGTATCTTGACAGGTAGAGAATGTTGAAGTTCAACCAGCTGCATCTGCCAGTTCAGTGGACTTAGTAAGAGCCTTTACAACTCAGTTTGGTTTTCTTTCGGCAAAAACAAATGCATTTACGCCACTATAAAGCATCTGAAAGTACATCCGCTTTCTTTTCTGTGGCTTTCATATCCCTGACAAAAATAGGCATTCCTGGAATTCATATGATTTTCAGAATTTAGTCAGTCAATCATAGAAGTCCCACCATACAGCTTGGGGGTCCCAGTGCACAATTGGACCTGATATCAATCATGTCAAGAGCTCAAATCAAGCAGCCACTTCCAATGTTTTTCATGAATTCTATAACTGGTCGGAGCATGTTTGAATAATTTATGGAAAATTATGCTGGGAGCATTTAGTTTCATAGGCTGTGATTAAAAATACAGTAATTAAACTATTTCTGATGTCTGAGTAGTTTTATTACCACGATGGCCCAGATTTTGCTGTAAGCAGTGAAAAAATGGATTTCATCATTCATACTGCAACAATTACCTAGAGGCCCTTCACAAGTTCAACTGCAGAGATCTAATTCTTTGTTTAATTCTCTATGTCACCCCTACAGAGACCTGTAACATCACTGACTAAATACAGCAAGGAGCTCCAGATCCCACTGCAAGATCTGCTAGTCTTCCTCTCTATCCACTACTCCCCCAATCTTGGTGTCATCTGCAAATTTGCTGATCCATTTAACCACATTATCAGCAGAGATCACTGATATAGATAACAAACAACAACAGACCCAGCACCAATCCCTGCGGCACTCCACTAGTCTCAGGCTTCCTGTCAGCGAGGCATCCATCTACTAGCACTCTGGCTTCTCCCACAAAGCCATTGTCTAATGCAATTGAATGCCAAGTGACTGAAACATCCTGACCAACCTCCCATATGGGACTTTGTCAAAGGCCTTGCTAAGGTCAATGTAGAAAACATCCACGGTTTTGTTTTCATTCACTTTCCTGGTAGCTTCCTCAGAAAAGTCTATAAGATTAGTTAGACATAACCCACCACACACAAAGCCATGTGGACCATCCCTAATCAGTCCTTGTCTATCTAAATACTAATTTTTCCAGTCCCTTAGAATACTGATGCATTCTTTAGACTTTTGTCAAACCTTTCAGCCAAGAAATTTGTAGCTGGCTAGTATTGTGCAGATATAATATATATCTTATTCCATTCTTTTTCAGAATGACTGAAACTGTTCCACAACAAACTGTGGTCTGTTGTCACTGACTAAGTGTGCTGGAACACCAGTCCTTGTGGAGGGAGTTCTCAATACATCAACAGTGTGCGAGGCTTTAGTAGAAGCTATTGAGAATACTTTGTAGCTGTATCCATTACTACCAAAAATTTGTGGGCTTGAATGTTTCAGCAAAATTCACATGAATCCTCTACCAGGGCAATGTGGCACAATCCCAGGGATGGAGCAGTGCTTTCCTTGACATCTTCTGGGTGTGTTGACATCCCAAACAGTGCATGGCAAGCTGCTCGATCTGCTGATCTATTCCAGGACACTGCTTCGAGCTTCAAGCTAATGATTACATTTTGACCTTGCCTAGACATCCGGCATGTAGCTCCGCCAACACATTAGCTCTCATTATGGATGATACAACAACTCTGAATCCCCACATAAGGCAACCTTCTTCAAGGGCAAGTTCGTCTCAGCGTTGGTAAAAGTGGGGAATCTGGAGCTTCTACTGTACATTCCAGCCACTTTGAGTGGCTATGTAGACCTGGAACAGTGTGGGGTATTTTCTCGTTTCCCTTTGGATCATCTCTGTGTGGTATGGAAACTATCAATTTTCACCGTGGAAAATACATCAAGATGAGAGTTCCCTTTTGTAAATTTTTCAGCTATTTCCTTTCCCAAAGATAAACAGGACAATCCATCATCATTTCCATGACCAGTTGTCCTCTTGAATTCAGTCTTGCAGTTGTGTCCTCCAAGAAACAGGTCCTTCTCTGTATTCGTGATGCTACTCTTAGTGGAACAAACTTCTGTGAATTAAAAATGGACACTAGTGGTTGATGATCAGTAATGAGGGTAAACTCTCTCCCGTACAAGTACTAATAGAAATGTTTTACACCCCAAACTAGACTCAAGACTTTTCTGTCAACCTATGTGTAATTTTTCTCTGTGGCAGTAAAGGTAAATGATGCAAAAGCTATGGGGCATTCACTTCCATCATTCCTAGCATGTGGCATGACTGCACCTATACCAAACAATGTGACATCACAGATAAGCTTCTCTAGATGATGTCGATCATACTGTGTGAGTACAGTATTTCACCTCATACTGCTTTGTCCATTACCATTTCTTCCAGGTCTGTTGTAATGAAGCATAGTAGTCAAGTTTGGCAGGAACCTGTTATAATAACTGACAATCGTAAAGAAGACCACTACTGTGAAAAGTCCTTTGGTCTTGAGGCATTCATCACTGCCTGAATTTTCTTAAATACTTGTGTAAACTTGTGCATCAATGGTGTGACCACAGTAACCTGTAACGTGTGAATTACCTGTGAGTCAGCTGGTGTAGTATACTGCATCCGGTGCTCCCGGTGTGTCCTTTTGTATATTGGTGAGACCCGACGCAGACTGGGAGACCGTTTTGCTGAACACCTATGCTCTGTCCACCAGAGAAAGCAGGATCTCCCAGTGGCCACACATTTTAATTCCACGTCCCATTCCCATTCTGATATGTCTATCCATGGCCTCCTCTACTGTCAAGATGAAGCCACATTCAGGTTGGAGGAACAACACCTTATATACCGGCTGGGTAGCCTCCAACCTGATGGCATGAACATTGACTTCTCTAACTTCTGTTAATGCCCCTCCCTTTCTTACCCCATTCCTGATATATTTAGTTTTTCTTTTTTCTCTCTCTGCCCATCACTCTGCCTGTTCTCCATCTCCCTCTGGTGCTCCCCTCCCCCTTTCTTTCTCCCTAGACTTCCTGTCCCATGATCCTTTCCCTTCTCTAGCTCTGTATCCCTTTTGCCAATCACCTGTCTGGCTCTCAGCTTCACCCCACCCCCTCCGGTCTTCTCCTATCATTTTACACTTTCCCCTCCCCCTCCTACTTTCAAATCTCTTACTATCTTTCCTTTCAGTTAGTCCTGACGAAGGGTCTCGGCCCGAAACATCGACAGCGCTTCTCCCTATAGATACTGCCTGGCCTGCTGCGTTCCACCGGCATTTTGTGTGTGTTGCTTGAATTTCCAGCATCTGCAGATTTCCTCGTGTTTGCCACAGTAAGTGATGTTTGGTTTAAAGAATTCACACTTGTTGTGCTGTGCCCTGAGCCCATAGTAAAAATATTGTAGATTTTCCTTGTTACCCTTACCGGTAACAATGATGTGTTCAGGTAACACTGAGTGCCTGGGCATCCTTGCAGGACCTGGTCCATAGCTTTGTGCCAGAGTGCAGCTGCAGATGCTAATCCAAATATAAGCCTATTATAGTGGAAAAGCGTTTTATGTTTAGGGTGAGAAACACTTTGGATACTTTATCCATCTACATCTGTAAGTAGACCACTTTTCTGAATGGTTTCCCTCCAGAGAAGTTTACAAAGATATCCTCTATCCTGAGCAGAGAGTATTGATCTACTTTCAGTATTGGGTTGATGGTGACCTTAAAATCACCACAGATCCTGACAGACTCATCCTTCTTGACTACTGGGACCAATGGAGTTACCCATGGGCTCCACTCAGCCTCCATGCTCTCTGGCTGCTTTATCATAGGTGGTATAAAGAACCAGACAAGCTTTGTAAAACTTGGGTGTGACATTTTCATTTATCACTATTTTACCCTTGATATGTTTGAGTTTTCCATTTCCACCTTTGAACAGTTCTGTGGCATTATTCAGTATCTTTCTTAATTCACTTTGGTTGACTCTACTGCGGGAGATACGTCATACAAATGGTGGATGGATCTCCAATCAAGTTGTAGTTGTCTCAGCCTTACACAGCCCCACAATGCTGGCCCTTGCATTAGGGTTTTTACTACATAGAAGCACAATGTGGCTTGTTAGTTGTATTTCACTGTTAAGAACAGCATTCCCACAGGAGTTTTCTTTTCGCCAGTATCATTTCTTAGTTGGATTTCTGCAAGCTTCAGTTCAGTATCTTTGAAATGCCATTCAAACTCATTTTGTGGAATGACTGAAACAGCCAAACTAGTGTCCAATTACATTTTAATTAATTTTCTGTTCACTTCTGGTGTAAGCCATATTGCTTGTCAATCGATAGTTTTTACATTGTAACTCTCAATCTGGTGAGTCCTGTATCAATCTGATCAGTATCAGATTTTTCATCAACAGCATGCAGATTAGTGCTCTTTTGGAAAATGCAACTTGACTCTATCTTTTTCTCTTCCCTGTGCAGTCTATTTATTTTTGTCTGCCCGATATGGTCCTTGAATATGTCCTTTTTTTTGGTGCAGTTTTTGCAAGTTTTTCATTTAAACCTGTATTAGTCTGGTATACATGAGCCCCTGCCACAACAGTAACACAATTTATTTGACCAGACCATTTCTGTTTAGATTTTGCAATTTCTTTCACACTCACTTTCATTCCTGACTGCAAATGAATTGCATCTCTGGCTGCTGTTTCCATTGATACAATTAGTTCAACTGCTCTTTTAAATGTGAGTGCTGCTTTAGGAACCTTTTGTTATGAGACGCCCCCAAAAGCACCAGCTTCTGGGTTTTATATGCTCAAGTTTCCTGGAGTATGGATGCTGAAGTGGCCACTTTAAGGGTTCAGGATGGTCCTGCTAATTGGTAATCATACTTCGAGCACCAAGTATTGTGTATCTAAGGGACACCCAAACTCAATCATAAGCCTACTAGTGATATCATCTATTGTTTGTTTGGTACTCAGATCCAGCTTGGTACCATGTCTCGAACCTCGCTTCAGATCCCCCAGCATTGACCATCCTCATCAAGGACTCTCATCACACCTTTTTCAAATGCCTTCTTGTAAAATCCCACAAACTAAATGATCTCTCAGTTCACTGACAATGCTCAGATAATTTCTGCAATTTAGCCAAGCAAGCTGAAATGAACTCTTCCACTTTTTGATTCCGCTTATGAAACCTGAAGCATTCTGCAATCAGCAATGATTTTGGCTCTATATGTTCCTGCATTAAGTTCATGATATCAGCAAAGCTCATTCCAGCTGTTTTGATTGGAACAGTTGAACTTCTAAGCAAACCATATGCTCTCTACCAATTTCACACAGCAAAACTGGCAATTCATTTCTCATCAGCTATTCCATTTTCTTTAAAGTACTGTACTGCTCAATTTGTTCAGTATATATCACCCACTTATCTTTTGTGTAATCGAATCCTTTGTGCTATCTTTTCAAGGTAGCCTGCCATTTCTGCTTTTTTTAAGTGACTACTATCACACAGTACTCACTCCTTATGAACTGGTGAACTTCGTCCATTTTCTGCCTTTTTTTAAATCGGCCATCTCTTTCCCCGCTGAAGAAAAAAACATGCTATGCTTTTCTTAAATTCCAATGTCTCTCTCTCTTTCCCCCTCCAGGGGAGAAACAGTATGACACGCTTCAACAGATGGGTCATCATTTTCAGTTCATTTTAAAACTTCATCACCACTGTTATGTTTTGTAACTGCACAAACTAATCAAATGTAAACACGAGAGCCAGGAATAAATGCGTCTATTTCATTTTATTTTAGTGAGGCGTACACTTCTGACATGTTGTGGTAGTGATGTATGCTATTTACATACCTTTGCATATAATCCATAATGAATTATAAAAACAACAAGGAATGCTTAATCAAACAATATATTTACAATATTACTCAAATATTACTGAAATATTAAGTACACAACAGAAATCAAATCGAGGATGCAGGGAGTTGATCACAGAAAAGATGACTTCCAATAGGTTTATTGTAAACAACTTGAAGGCAGATACCAGTGATGAACTATGATAGGGATAATCCTTGGGAAAATTTAATCTTGGAGAGAATGTGGAAATGGAAGCAAGTGGTGGTGTAAATAGAACAGTTGATTTTTAACTTAGTTATAGAAAAGTCCATGAGTTCCATACGTATGTAAGAAGCAGAAAGGAAGAGTTTAATGAGATTATAGAAAGAGGAATTAAGAAGGATTTATCTTTGCCATGGAACAGTGAATAGGTTCAGCAAATGAGATTGGAGCTTGAGATGGTCTAACCAGGCCTTACAATTAATGACCAAATCAGTTGTTCTCCATGAACTTCAGCATCAATATATCTTAAGCGAATATAGATGTGGTTTTCATAAACACAAGAAGCTCTGAAGACACTGGAAATGTAGTGCAACTCACAGAGAGTGCAGGAGGAACTCAGAAAGTTGGGCAGAATCAATGGAAGGGAATAAACAGTTGGCATTTCAGACCAAGGTAAAGAACTCAAAATCTCAACAGTTCATTCACCTCCATAGATGCTGAGTTCATTCAGCACCTTGTGTGTGTTGCTCTGAGATGTGTTTTTAATAGGTGGTAAAATGAGCTCAAGAAGAAGTGATGTTCACTTCAGGATCAATATCCATAGTTACTGCCACACCCATCTAACTATACGTCATTTTTTTATGGGTGATTGATAAAAAAAATAACCTTTACACACTCAAACTAGAAGCCAATTGGTTAAGCAGGCGATATGACAGGAGATGAACAACAAATGCTTCGATGTCTGTCTGCTGCTTCCTCGATGTGTATATTGCTTTAGAGTGTTTTGTGTCAGAATTTGAAAGAAATCTTAATTTATTTTTACTCCCTCATGTTTTACTTTGACACAACAAGATTAATTAAAGTCGGAAGTCATCAGTTAAAAGTTGTAACAATCCACCAGTTGATAATACTGGGAGAGAGCCATTAGCATTCAATGAGACATTAGCTTTAATTAAAAAAGCAAGGGTGATTTTGATAGTTCAGGTAGAGTGCATCCATAGCAGCAAAACATGTTCTATATTTATAACTCCATTAAAATTGAGAACAGAGGAAATTAATTCTTAGTTTAATACAGTGAAAAACTTAACTAAGCATATTCAAAAAAGGCATCTGCTTCAGCCCAGCATTCAGTCAAAACCTAACACTGATTTTCTCGATTGCTGCCTTCCCCAATGATTTCTGCATCCCCTCCAATGTCAAATATATCTCATCCTCTTCTCCCATTATAGACATGCTGCCTCTATTGATGATGGTCTGCCCTCTGAAAATACAGTGCCCATGGTGCTTGATCTGTATCAGGGAGGGGAAGTGGTGACAATAATAGCGAAATGTAAGAGATAACCATGCGTACTTCTCATCTCAATAACTTCAATTCCCTTACACTGCAACAGAAAGGATAGTTTTAAAGGTAATGAATTCAAATCCAAAATTCATTTGTTGCGTCAGAGAATAATAGACCTTTATTGTTGCCAAGAGGACTACTTCCCTTATAGTGAAGACAACTTCAAGCAAGCACTCTTTAGGTCGACTAACACCATTCATAATTGGACTTCTTTTCATTAAACAAGTGGATCAGCAAAGTATCATAATCAATTTGTATCTTGAGAATAATCAGTAGATCTGTCAATACATGCACAACATTTTGTAAACACAATGCAATATTTATTTAAAAGGCATTTGTGGGAAGATCTCTTAGTGTCAGGAAATGGCTTAAGAGAAGGGAAGCTGAGACTGGCCCAATCCGTGGGATTTTCAAGGGAGTGCTCAGACAGTGCAAAGTATTCCTGTGGCCATTCCCCTCAATAACAGATATAACTTTGGATACTGTTAGAGAGATGTGTAACTTATCAGGAATGAATGGAGCCATGGGGTCTCTGGCACTGAGTCTGGCTCTGTGGTCCAGAAGGGAAGGTGGGGAGAAGAGAACAGCAGTGGTAATAAGAGATTCAATAGTTAGGGGAACAAACAGATTTTGTGGACATGAAAGAGACTGCCAGATGATGAAGGGTCTCAGCCCGAAATGTTAACTGTTAATTCCTCTCTATAGTTGCTGCCTGACCTGCTGAGTTCCTCCAGCACTTGTGTTTGTGTTTCCCCGGATTGTATGTTGCCTTCCAGGTGTCAGGGTCAGGGATGCCTCAGATCAGGTCCACAGCTTTCTGAAGGAGGATGGTGGGCAGGCAGAAGTTGTGGTACATATTGGTACCAATGACATATGTAAGAAAAGTGATGATATCCTGAAGAGGAGCTAGGTAGGAAGCTGAACAGCAGCATCTCATGGCTAATAATCTCTGGATTGCTGTCTGTGCAATGTGCCAGTGGAGATAGGGGTAGGATGATTTGGCAGATGAATGTATGGCAGAAGATTTGAAGGAGGGAGTTGGGTTTCAGATTTGTAGATCCTGGGTTGACTTCTGGGTAAAGTACAACCTGTACAAAGGGGACAGCTTTCATCTGAATTTCTCGGGGAACTAATGTCCTTGCAGGTAAGTTTGCTAGAGGTGTCGGAGAGGATTTAAACTAGTTTGGATGGGAGTGGGAACCAAATTGATAGGTCAGAGAATGGGGCAGTTGATGCAACATGTAGAGAGACTGTGAAGAAGGATAGGCAGAAGAGAGAGCATAATTTTAATCAGTTGGATGGGGTGAAGTGTGTCTATTCTAAAGGGAGATATATCAGAAACAAAGGTAATGAACTTAGAACATAGCATAGGTCCATGGAACTGGAATGCTGTGGCTATTGCAGAGACTTGGCTGTCACAAGAGCAGGAATCATTGCTGGATATTCCAGGATTTAGATGCTTCAAATGGGACAAGGAAGGGGGCAAAAGAGATGGGGAAGTGGCGTTGTCAATCAGGGACAGAATCACAAGTGCAGAAAGGGAGGGTGTCATGGAGGGATTGTCTACACAGTTGGTGTGGGTGGGAGTCAGAAATATGTAGGGAGCAATCACTCTATTGGGAGTATTCTATAGACCCCATAGCAACAAAGACACAGAGGAACAGATTACCAGACTGATTCTGGAAAGATACGAAAACAGCAGGTTTATTTTCATGGATGTCATGGAGGGACACTTCCCCAATATTGATTGGCACCTCCTTAACGCAAAAGGTTTGGATGGGGCAACATTTGTTTGGTGTGGGCTGGTAGCATTCCTAGTACAATATGTAGACAGATCAATTAAAGGAGAGCCCATTCAAAATCTGGTACTAGGCAATGAATCTGGTCAGGTAACCAATCTCTCAGTGGGTGAGCATTTCAGAGACGGTTACCACAACTCCCTGAATTTTATTACAATCTTGGAGAGCTAGAGGAGCAGAGACTATGGGAAGGTATTAATTTCAGGGAGGGTGAATTTTCAGGAACCTGGGAGCATAAACTCAGAACAGATGTATTCAGGACAATGTGGAATGGAAATGTAGATGTTGTATAAGGAGAACTTGCATTGGGTTCTCCATAGGTTTGTCTAATTAAGGCAGAAAAGGCATAGTGGGGTGAAAGTAGCTTGGTTGACATGAGATGTGGAACATCTAGTCAAAAGGAAGAAAGAAGCATACTTAAGGTTTAGAAAGCAATGATCAGACAAGATAGCCAGGAAGGAGCTTAAGAAAAGATTTGGGAGAGCTAGAAGGGGGAAACAGAAGACCTTGACAAGAGGAATAAGGGAAAATCCCAAAGCAGAAAGGTGACTAGGGTAAGGATAGGATCAATCAGAGTTAAAAGAGTTGGAGGAGATAGGAGAGGTCCTTAATGAATACACTGCTTCAGTATCCACTAGTGAGAGGGCCTTCAATGAACCTGATGGATAGTGTAAAACAGGCTAATATGTTGGAATACATCACCTTTATTAAAAAGGATGTGCTGGAACTTTTGAAAAACATTAAGAGAAAAGTACTCCAGATTACTATGAGAATTGAGAATAGAAACTGCTTCAACTTCAGTGGTTATCTTTATATCCTCATTGGCCACAAGAGTAGTATCAGAAGATTGGAGGATGGCAAATGTTATTCCTTTGTTCAAGAGAAGTAATCGGGATAATCCTGGGAATTATAGTCCAGCGAGTCTTACATCAGTGATGGTAAAACTGTTGCAGAGGATTCTAAAAGACAGGATTACAAGCATTCGGAGAAGCAGAGTCATATGAGGGATGGTCAGCATGGTGCTGTCAGGGGCAGGTCATGTCTCATGGGCCTGATTGTTTTCTTTGAGGAAGTGACCAACAAATTAATGAAGGTCAAGAGATGCATGTGGTGTATATGGATTTTAGTATGGTGGTTGACAAGGTTCCTCATCGTACACTCAGAAAGTCAGGAAACATTTTACAGGCAAGCAGATTAGCGGATTCGGTAAGTAGAACAGAAGACACTGATTATGAGTAAACAGTTTAGCTATTTATTTACAAGACATATAGTGAAACACATTCAACCAAGCATCTAAGTCAATCAAATATTTATCTAAGCCCACTGTGTTACAAGACTATGACATTAAATATTCAATAACCCTTCAAGCTGAACTCATTTACTGATTCTTGTCTAAACTGAGCACCAGAAGTGGCAGGACAAAACAGACACTAAACATACACAAGAAGTGTGCACCCTGCCCTTCTGCACTGAAAGGAGGAGAGTATATGGTTACCACACATTTGATTTAAACCTCATCAGCGCCGTTACTTCATCAGCTAAACAGAAGCTCATGGGAAGGGCTGCATGCTCCTTACACGGGCCAGTCCCTGCCTCCCACGGGGGAGTGGCTTTCAATGAGCAGGTAAGTTAAGACACTTACTCCAACATTCCATACCTCAAAAGCCATGAAACCATGACAGACAGCCCACAGGCCAATGGAACCTCCTCACTATACCACGCAAAAACATCACGCAGTAATACCCAGGATTATCAGCCCCAGTGTATTACAGTAGTTCACCAGCCGCTCAACACCACAAAAGACTACCATCTACACTCACCTCACCGCCCTCCCCCCCCCCCCACACACAGAGTGTAAGTGCTGTAGAACTAGTCCCCCACTTTCTGATAGCATAGGATTCAAGAAAACTTGGCTGCATGGATTTAGAATTGGCTTGCCCTCAGAGGCAAATGGTGGTTATAGATGGAGCCTATTCTGCCTGATGTTTGATGACCAGTGGTGTCCTGGGACCCCTTCTCTTTGTGATTTTTATAAATGACTTGGATGAGGAAGTGGAAGGGTAGATTTGTAAGTTTGGAGATGACACAAAGACTGGTGATGTGAATATAGAAGGTTATTATAGGTTACAGTAGGACATTGATAAGGTGGAAAGATGGGCTGAGATGTGGCAGATGGAGTTCAAGTAACTGTGAAGGAATTCCCTTTGGAAGTTTGGTGATGTCAGAGGTAGTTTGCTGCACGGAGTATGGTGTATGTGTGGAACGTTTTGCCAGGGGTGCTGGTAGAGGCAGCTACTGTACATTAGGAGGAATTCTTGAATTCTTGAATTCTTGGAGAGATTCTTGGATAGAGACATGAATGAAAGAAAAATAAAAAGCTATGTATGAGAGAAAGGTTAAACTGATTTTAGAGTATGTTAAAACATTGTCACACATTATGGGCTAAAGGACTTGTGCTGAGCTATACATTTCTGTATTCTATATTCTAGACTATTTCTTAAAAATAGAAATAGAAATATCTTTATTGTCATTGCATAGTACAATTTGTCATGCACCAATACAGCAAAAATGAGTTTGCAATGCTTGTACTCAATGCTATAAAACAACAAATAAAATAAATAAACAATAAATAAAATCAAGTAACCAGCCGGTAGAAGCAATGTCCAGCAGTACAAAAGCGCAACTCAGATGCATGACAGCCATAAAACCAGTATTAAAAGTAGCAATATAACAAATTTATGGACGATGCTTGATCGATTGGTTTAGAGCAATTATAGCTCTGGGGAAAAAGCTATCTTTCAGTCTGGAAGTGCGGGCATAGAAAATCTTATAATGTTTGCCAGATGGAAGAAGTTCAAACAGATGATTGCATGGGTGTGCATTGTCCTTACAGATGTTTGTAGCTTTCCTTAGGCAGCGTGAGCTATAGGTGTCCTCCAGAGCTGAGAGCTGTGTCCACTGAAGAGTTCAACCCGATCACTGTTGTGTCATCTGCAAATTTGACAGTGCTATTGGTGTTAAATGCAGGTACACAGTCATAAGTGAAGAGGGAGTAGAGTATGGGACTGAATACACAACCTTGTGGTGTACCAGTGTTCAGGATAGTAGTGGAGGACAGGTGAGGGCCCAGTCTCACTGCCTGTGAATATATACTGTTATGTACCCCGTAACTGGGTCACTTACCAACAAAGATAGAGAGGTCCGTTGAAGTCTGATGGTACTATTTTTAACAGTATTTATTGATAAAAATAATATCAATGCAAACATACAGATAATATACGTCATCAATACTAAATCTAAAAGCGCTGGTATAATAATAATCAACAAGAAATAGCTCTATCGTTGTCTAGGTGATAATGTATTGTCCAATAGAAATATAAAAGTCACTCAAGTTCATTCAGGCTGCAGCTTTTGGTTGGAGAGAGAGACGATTTTTTTAGAACTTGCCCGTTTTCCTTTTTATGATGTCGATCCTTCGAAATGTCGTCGGTGGTGATCTCTTCTTTAGCTAAGCCGTCTTCTGTGGTAAGGCCTCAATCCCGGAGCAACAGGAAAGGACACACGGGGACCTTCCACCGGCTGTCGCTATTAAACGCTGTCACAGGATTTCTAGCGTTTCTCCTGGTGCGTCTAAAGGGGTTGTTCCCCAGACCTTCTTTTATCCTTACTCACGGGGTCTCAGATGTCAATCAGGTTGGGAGGATGCCATCCCCCCAACCAGCCCACGTTGCTCATTCCTTGAGGGCTTCGATGAATAGCACAGTGCTCAATACACAATTCCGTCTCCAACAGACAATGACCATTTCCCGTGGCTTTGTATCGCTGAGGGGCCAGGACATTCCAAACCCCTTGTGGATTCTGTGTGTCTCTCTCTCATTTCCTGGGTCTCCTGACCTGAATTAATAGCGATCTTGCGATTCTCAAAAAGGAGGGGGCTACTTTGTACCCTTCGGCCCCTCAGAGTTGGGGCACAGGCGTAACACCCCCTTTCTTCAATGCGTTTTTACCATCGGTAAAAATGAAGTAATACAGAGTCTTACAGGATTTTAGAATCTAACACAATACAAAAGTTTTTTTCTCTACAGAGTAATACAGTTATACATTCAATTCAGCATCTAAACAGTTACCGATTATATTGTCACTTCCTTTAATATCTTAACATCTTGTACCTTACTAAAGTCTTGCAGCATCAGACTCCAATTTAATAACCACCTATTTTTATTTCTTATTTTCTTTAGCAAACAAAAACTAAAGAGTTGTGATCTTAGCTTACAGGTATACTACAAAAGTTCATGCAAATACTAATCTTTATGTTACTTTCAAACTTAACAGTCAGGCTTCCATGGGGGTTGTCTTTATTATTCACATGCTTTGTCGAAATCCCGTAAAACCGGCTTCTGCTATTTAAAAATAGCATCCCATTAACCCTCGCCTTTTTTCCGGTTAATTCCCACGTGGTGAGCTTGTGCACCCTGGCGAAATAGGCTTTCGCCCGCTCCTTTCATAGGAGTTATTTTATCAACAATGTGTTCCAAACTTAGACCATTTCCCGAATTTCCACACAATTCTTTAATTTTATGCAAGTTGCTAGTTTTCTCTTCAGGACCCTTCAGGCAATTAGGTCTCAATGTCAGCGATCCCTCTTTGTTCAAACAGCATTTCAAATTCTGCGGTTTCACACCACACTCTGGAATAACAATAGCGTGTGGGGCCCCTTTACCTTCCAACTCAACTTGTAATTGAGTCACAGGCACCGCGGTACCAAGCCATTGTCTCGGTAGCCTGGTTGCTGCGTTTGACATCAATTCGGACTTTAAATTTTCTTCATTCGATTTGGAAACTACACTTTTCCCTTTTCCTTCAATAATAATATTCACCTCACCACCTGTTATCTCCTCACTAACTTTTAACACACCTTCGAGCACAAACACCTGGGAACTCTCACTTCCTACTATTACCAAGGTTAACCCTTTCTTCACTGAACCAAGTCTATCTGACCAACAAGGACTGCATTCCTTTTCAACTGAATCAAATACCTCAGACTTTATCTGAACTCCATTACTAGGTTCAGTACCACGTGCATCCACATCTTGGACTCACTCAAATGGGACATTTGCCTCTTCCAGGCTTTCAACACCCGTACCCTGCTCAAATTCTAAATTCCCCTGATCCTCCCAGCTACTCTCTGGGCAACTCCCTTCCGGTGTAAACTCAACCCTGTGGGCTGAAACAACCTCATCTGCCAACCCAGCAGACTTCTTCAAGGTAAGGGCACCCTTTTCATCTAGGACTGCCCTCATTTCATTATCGGGAACACCTTTAGAATTTTCAACTTCTTCAAACAGTTCTGCCAAACCAGACAGATCATCCATGTCCAACCCTGGACCTTTTAACAGCTTTATCTGTTTCTCATCTTTATTTCGTGCCTCTACAAATTTTCTCCTCGCTAAGGGAAGGTCTACCTCCTCTCCCTTAATCTCTTTCACTTTACCACTCTTCGTTTTATCACCCTCTAAACCCTCGTGGTACAGGGTCGGTAAAAACGTCTCGGCCAAATCGATACTGGCCGGATTTAAACTGCTCTCGTTCTCAGCTGCCTTTCTCGACATGCTGTGAGTGATTGCGCATGCGGGATAAATCTTGGAATCTAGGGGCGGGACCGCAACACTTACAGGCTGTCTCGTTAGCTTCATTGCTGACCAAACCTTACCACCGGCTAAATCATTACCCAGAAGGACGTCCGCGTCAGTTCTTGGGAATTCTGATCGCACCCCCATTTCAACTGGTCCAGATACCAGCTCACAATTCATAATGATCCTATGCAAGGGCACTGTTTCTGTGCCTTTTCCTATTCCTTTCACTGCTACCATTCCTGTTTTGCGACCAAAATCCAGTACCTTACTTTAATCAATGACAGTTCAGCTCCCGTGTCTCTCCAGATCCGCACGGGGACTGGTGGGTCTCCCTCTCTCACAGACATGGTTCCGTTTGACATACAAGTCTCAGACCCTTCTCGTACTCTGTCTACCCGGGGCTCTCTTGTCGATTTACTGATCACCACGGCACATCCTATAGGGACGGCTGCTTTCCCTTTTCCTGTCTCCTTCCTCGGAGCAAAGCACCTAGATGCAATATGTCCCCCCTTTCCACAATTAAAACAGGTCAAGCCCGGAAATCTCTTTCCATCTTGCCTCTCCCCAATCTTACCACTAGCTCCCAGCGGGACCTCTGCCTCAGCCAGCGGGCTTTCTCTATCGTTCCCATGGTCTCTCTGGTAACTTTTATTCGAGAAAATCTTTGTCTTCTGGGTTAGGGCATATTCATCTGCGAACCTAGCAAATATGGAGATGGACTTATTCGGCTTCTCATTCAAATACATCCGGATATCCTCCGAAACATGATCTTTAAATTCCTCAATCATAATTAACTCCCTGAGATGTCAGAAATCCTCTTCCACTGTTTCTGCTGTACACCAACAATCCAAGAGCACACCCTTCTCATAGGCAAACTCGGTATACGTCTGATTCCACCCTTTCTTTAAATTTCTGAACTTTTGTCTATACGCTTCAGGTACCAATTCGTAAGTCCGGAGAATAGCCTCCTTTACTTTGGCATAATTCTCCGCCTCTTCCCCCTCCATGGACAATGCCGCATATGCCCGTTGTGCCTTCCCTTTTAACACACTTTGTAACAACGCCACCCACTGCTCTTTGGGCCACTTCTGATTCACTGCCACCTTTTCAAAAAGCAAGAAATAACTATCAACATCCGTCTCCTCAAACGGAGGTACTACCCTCAACTCCCGACTAACATTAAACTGCTCCTCTCGGTCTGACCCTTGAGCTCTTCGTTCTTGCCTTAACTTCTCCATCTCCAAGTCATGTTGCCTCTGTTTCTCTGCCTCCCTCTCCTTCTTGGCTCTTTCCTTCTCTTTTTCAGCTGCTTCCAGCTGTTTTAACTGCATTTCATGCTCTCTTTGTTTCTCAGCTCTGTCCTGCTCTTTTTCAGCTCTTTCCTGCTCCCATTTCACCTCCAACTCCTTTAGCTGGAGCACATGCTCCCTTTGTTTGTCAGCTCTTCCCTTTTCCTTTTCAGCTGCTTTAACTTAATTTCTTGTTCCAACCTTAATTTCTCCAACTCTAACTGAGCTGTCCCACTAGCTGGTACCTTTTCAGGGCTATTTTCCATACCTCAGCTGCGAACACATTCTTCCCAATATAATACTGAGTTATGGCCCTTCGCACCTCTCGCTTTTTCATTGACAACCTCACCTCTGCGAGGTTTAACCCCTTCGCCAAATTTATCAAGTCTGATTTGGTGGCCGCCTCTAGCGCCTCCAGAGTCGGGTTTTCTATAAATTCACCCATGTCCATCTTTGCTGGCTTCCCGTCTGGCTACCCACGTAACCAGATCCAAGTTTGGACTTACAAGCCCGATTCACTGGCCTCCCAATTTGGTATCAAATCCCGGACGAGCCCCCAGTTGTTACGTACCCCGTAACTGGGTCACTTACCAGCAAAGATAGAGAGGTCCATTGAAGTCTGATGGTACTATTTTTAACAGTATTTATTGATAAAAATACACAAAAATAATACCAATGCAAACATACAGATAATATACATCGTCAATACTAAATCTAAAAGCGCGGGTATAATAATAATCAACAAGAAATAGCTCTATCGTTGTCTAGGGGATAATGTATTGTCTGATGGAAATATAAAAGTCACTCAAGTTCATTCAGGCTGCAGCTTTTGGTTGAAGAGAGAGACGATTTTTTTTAGAACTTGCCCGTTTTCCTTTTTATGATGTCGATCCTTCGAAATGTCATCGGTGGTGATCTCTTCTTTAGCTAAGCCGTCTTCCATGGTAAGGCCTCAATCCCGGGCAACGGGAAAGGACACACGTGAGCCTTCCACCGGCTGTCGCTATTAAACGCTGTCACAGGATTTCAAGCGTTTCTCCTGGTGCGTCTAAAGGGGTTGTTCCCCAGACCTTCTTTTATCCTTACTCATGGGGTCTCAGATGTCAATCAGGTTGGGAGGATGCCATCCCCCCAACCAGCCCACGTTGCTCATTCCTTGAGGGCTTCGATGAATAGCACAGCGCTCAATACACAATTCCGTCTCCAAGAGACAATGGCCATTTCCCGTGGCTTTGTATCGCTGAGGGGCCAGGACATTCCAAACCCCTTGTGGATTCTGTGTGTCTCTCTCTCATTTCCTGGGCCTCCTGACCTGAATTAATAGCAATCTTGCGATTCTCAAAAAGGAGGGGGATACTTTGTACCCTTCAGCCCCTCAGAGTTGGGGCACAGGCGTAACAATATAAAGGAAGAAATAATTTAAAAATCTTTTACATTCATGGTCATTATAATCAGTAGTGTGCCTGTTAAAAAACACGAACAAACACAGCACCATTGCCACTCATGTGCTCCCTGAGGTGATACACCTTTCGTTGGTCAAAGGACTTCCCCAACTGAGTCTGCCAGTCTATGTGCCATAGCAAAAGGTCTCTGGACTGCAGTCCTTCCCCACAGAGACTAATCCTTGTTTGCACCAAGCTTCAGTGCATCCCTCAGTAAAATTTCTTGCAGCCAGGACTGTGCCAGTCCGCAGCACTCGCTTCCAGACAATTTGCAGCACTGGAAGAGCAACAAGCTTCGGGCAAACCAAAAAGGCATTTTTCACAGGTTTATGACAAACAGCTGCACTTACTGCAAATCCGCAGTCTGTGAAGAGGTGAGTGACCCCACCGCAGCCTTCTCAAGCGCAGTGGGCTTTGGGGATGATACGTCATCTACATGGGAAGTTATATGACTATGAGGACACTTTTCTCTGCCAACAAAGCAAGGTCTTTGTGCTTGTTAGTGAGATCTGGTGATGAGGTGTTGTGCCAGATGGTTTGGACAGTATTCTCAGGGAAACACTCCACCATAACTTCTGTGTTCCAGTCCCATATTATCTGCAGGACGGTCTACTCTGAACACTACCTGGTGGATTTTTGGTCAAAGGAATGAAGTAGGAAGTACTCTTCCATAAAGGACAGGTAGTGCGGCAATGTCCAAGTGACTGTGGTGTTGCGCCATAGAAGGACCAGACCTATCTTCTCCAACACCAGTCAAAAGTAGAACCTTAACATGTACTTTAAGTCCACACACCAACTGATATAGCCACATACAAAGGCGGTCTTCAAGTTGCAGGCAACATTGGATATTCATTTGAATCTTTCTGGGGCCTTTTGCAATGTGACCCAATGGACTCGCTCCATCTTGGATCCCCAGATGAACTGAAAGACATCTCAGGTGGTGACCAAGTCAGAAGAGCTTAGCACAGATATCAAGTACCACAGCTTAAAGACCATATCACACCTGATAATCTATTTCTTCTCAGTTGGTGACAGAAAATAATATTTCCAAATCCCAATCTTTTTTTACCTTCCCCATCTGCTCCAGCCAATTCTTGTTATATATAGTATCTCAGCCTCTCTGAACCAGATCTCCAGCACCTTCAGGTAGTCAGGTGAACTGACCCAGGATCTGAGCAGAAGACGACATCAACATCCATGTATTGAGAGGTTTTGTGTTGTGTGTCCTCATTGCCTGGCAGCATACTCCTCCTTTCCTCATTTCCTTCCTGGTGAATACAGAAAAGGGTTCAATAGAGGCACAAACAAGACAGGGCAGAGTGAACAACCCGGTATGATGCCAGACTCGATGAGAAAGCTGGCAGTGTCCCACCCATTCATTTGGACTATACAATGGATATCTGTGTAGTGCAATTGAATCCAAATTCTGATTTCCTCACCAAAATGTATTTTGGGGAGTATGACATGTAGGCATTCTCCTGGAAACCCCAAAATCAAAGCACATTACATTTTTATACCCTTAAGATCAAGGTAACTACAGCTGATTCACTGTAATTTTGATAGCTACAATAGCATTGTTTATTTCAAAATCCTGTCTGACAATTTCACTCAGTTATATACCTACAATGGGAGACATCTCAGAATGTTTGAAATCTTTGAAAGTTCACTGAAACCAATAACACTGCCAATAATAGTGATGTACTCCACCCCCAGGATTATAATAAAAGAATTCTCTGTCATTTAATTATTTATTGCTGTGCTTGTCCATCAATAGTAACTCGAAAGCTTTTGCTCTCATAACAAGGTGTTTTCAAACATAACACAAGACATTCTGCAGATGCTGGAAATTCAGAGCAACACACACAAAGTGCTGGAGGAACTCTGCTGCTCAGGCAGCTCCAGTGGAGCAGAATAAGGAGTTGACAGTTCAGGCCAAGACCCTTTTCTAATGCAGGGTCTTGGCCCAAAACTTAGACTGCTTTAACCCCTCCATAGATGCTGCCTGACCTCCTGAGTTCCTCCAGCAGTTTGTGTGTGTTTGCAAATATATAGGTAATGTCAAAACAAGGGATTACAATACTGCTCTTCCAAGAGTATCCATCTTTATTTCATTAATGTTGTTCAGAGCTCATTTAACAAACCAACATTTAACACTAAAGTGAATGCCTTATTTTAAACCCCATCAATATTTTGTGAAATGAATGTCTGCCCTTGTCATGTTTATTTAAATAAAGTACAATCTATTTAATCTGAGAAGAATTGTTTGACAATTTCCTTGCTTGATTTTTCACTGCTGGTGTCACTATGACTGGATGTAAGCATGTGAATGAAAGACTAATGGTGTGACTAATTATAAATGTTAGTTTGATCAATCTTTTCCTTTCTAGTTGCTTTGCTATGTTACTAAAGATGTCATGATTAAACAACTTTTCATTTCAGAAATGGGAAAAAATAATCCAATTCTAAACTAACAAATTTATCAAACCTATTAGACCATAGTGTCAGTTTTCCAATTTCTAACATAGAACAGGCTTTAAACCAACTTCATTGCTTCTCCAAAGCATAATACAGTATGTTTTCAAACATTGTCATCAGCTCTTTTCCAGTTTTTACAAATAATCCAGACTGAAAATTATAGAATATTTTTAAGTGAATTCATTGAGAGTTGTAGAAAAGAGATAGAACCATCCTGAAGGAAGTGCCATCCCAGACAAAGCACTGAAGTGGGATCAGAAAAAGATGCAAAAGTGAAACACAAGTTCAAACAAGTATTGGCAAGTTCATCTAGTACAACATTCCTAGTAGAGAGCAAGTTTGTGCTATTTACCCTTTATACAAGATGGTGAGCAAAATATAATAACAATATAAGAAATTTCTTATGTAATCTGCCTTCATTTTTAACTGCAGCTTCATGAATGTGGAGTATTTTGGCCAACTGGGTCAGGGAAATACCTTTGCGAGACTAGAATTGAGTGTCCGTATTGCTTAGTGCAGAGAATTGTGGTACTGCCCTTTAGCCTACTGGGTAAACACAAGACTACTGTTGTACACAAGGCTACATGATTCATTTGTGGAAGAAAGTTCCGAATAAAGGGTTAAAATATCTGAGCTGTCAATACCTTCACTCCTTCCTTTAGTTAGCAATATGCCTCGTGCTGATCTCAATACAGCAGCGTAAATAAAATGGAAGCAGTGAAGGTCATAAATTGTAGCAAGGACCCTGTGGGCTGTCAAGTTTCTCACAATTAAACAGTGTGTATAGTTTTCCGTCACCTGTCTGGTACTAACATATAAAACAATTTATACTTCTGTACTGTAATGACTTAGTGGATCTAACAATTTAATGAACCTTCTTTATATCATAAAGACTCACTATTCAGCTGGGTTCCTCAGCACGCTTGCAATAATCTATCTTAGTTTCAAGGATCTCCTACCTCTGTGTGTTGTGGTCAGAAAAGAGATTGTGTCTGGCATTTTCAAGAGAGTTGTTAGGACACACAGAATTAACTTTTTTAACTTCGATTGATGTAACTGACTTTCTGTGTGCATGTATAAAAATGGCTGTGACTATTGCTCTTTGGAAGACTTCACGATCCCACTGTTAGTGAGTCATTCAACCCTTATTCATGAATAAAGTTATTCTCTAGTTACTTTGAAATCTGTGTCCAATTTATTAGGGACCAACTTTAATTGAAATTCCTTAACAAATTAATTTCCCTAGCAATGAATGAACCCAAGTTTAGCCCAATCGGGCAGACCTCGACACAAGAGCACTGACCACATCACAGTCATAAAAGTGCAGGAGAGATAGACCAACCGCTTCAACAACCCAGAACACCAAACTAAGCCAATCCATCAAGTAAACAAACTAACTGAAGGAAATATTTAACCAATTTAAATATATAATTAGGACATAAAGTTTCAACTGAAGGTAATTTTGTTCATGAAGTAGTTTTTAAATATACCTTTAAAACATGTATCATCATTTACCTGCACTTCTTTCATGGAATAGATGGATGTGCAGTGGCTTTTAACTGAAATAAAAGAAGCACTGAAAATATGGTCAATACTAATAAATAATTCTCATTGCGAATCAGCTGATTGAAACAAGGCACATATTAAATTCTGTAGAAACAAAGTGATGGTTTTAATAATTTATTTTCAATCCACACTCGTTGGTCACTTTATTAGGTACATCTGTTCACTGCTCGTTAATGCAAATATCTAATCAGCCATTCACGTGGCAGCAACTCAGTGCATAAAAGCATGCACACATGGTCAAGAAGTTCAGCAGTTTTTCAGGTCAAACATCAGAATGGGGAAGAAATATTATCTAAGTGACTTTGCTTATGGAATGATTATGTTGTGTATTTAATATATCAGTAATATTTGAGTGATATTGTAAATATATTATTTGATTAAGCATTCTTTGCTGTTTACATAATTCATTATGGGTGATATGCAAGAAGTACATGAATGGCATATGTCACTACACAACCACATCATATCTGAGCACATCACTGGTATAACTAAGCAGCCACATTATGCCCACCTCTCATGTTTTTCTTTTGATTAATTTCTGGAGTTGAAAAATAGAACAATGGTGACGAATAAGTTTTGAAATAAACCCGATATCTACCTGCCAGTTGAAGCGCTGCACTTTTTTTTCTTCGGAAGGTGAGAAAGACATTTGAGTTTTAAAAAATTCACAGCACGTATTTTTTCAGGAGGAGTGGGAGTAGATGGTCAAGTTTTAAAAAAGGCAGAAAACAGAAAAACTATAGATTCATCAACAGTATCAGGTGATAATAATCAATAATTTTTAAATAAAGCAGAATTGGCTGGCTGCAGTACATCAGAACGATAGATGCATTCAATTGCTCAATAGATAACTGGCTGATGTATACGGAACGATTTGAGCAGCACTTTGAAGCAAATAAAATAGCCAATGAAAAGTGAGTGCCGATGTTATTGAGTGCAATAGGAGGAAAAGCACACAGCTTGCTTAGAAGTTTAACTGCTCCAACCCAACCAGCTGAAATTAGCTTTACTGATATCATGAAAGTAATGCAAGAACACTTAGAACCAAAACCATTGTTGATTGCGGAATCAAAAGGTAGCGGAGTCTATTTCAGCTCAGCTGGCTAAAATGAAGAAATTTTCTGAGCATTGTAAATTCAATGATGGACTTAATGATACACTGAAAGATTGTTTAGTTTGAAGAATATTACCAGAAAGCATTCAAAAAGTCTCCTAACTGAAGCACAGCTTATATTTAAAAGAGCAGATGAAATCAATGTATCTTCAGTGGTTTGATTGAGGCACGACTGCACAAACACGTGGGCATCATCCAATTAGAACAGTGAGAAGAGTTTAAAAGGAGACAGCTTTATAGAGCAGGCACCAGAGGAGTGAGTGTCAGAGTAGAGGGAGACAGAGTAGGAGGGCTTTGGTTCAACGGGGCTTCAGCGATAACAGGTCGAGGCGAGGTAGGTTGCCTGTGTAGAATACAGACAGGAAGTATGTGTGTGAGGCCAGTGTTCTGTGCTGGGTGTCAGTTGTGGGATGTCCAGGAGACTCCCAGCCTCCCGGACGGCCACATCTGCACCAGGTGCGTCAAGCTTCAGCTCCTTAGAGACCGCGTTAGGGAACTGGAGATGCAACTCAATGACCTTCGTCTGATCAGGGAGAGCGAGAAGGTGATAGAAAGGAGTTATAGGCAGGTGGTCACACCGGGCCCAAGGGAGACAGACAAGTTGGTAACAGTCAGGAGAGGGAAGGGAAAGAGTCAGATGCTAAAGAACATCCCTGTGGCTGTCCCCCTTAACAATAAGTACTCCTGTTTGAGTACTGTTGGAGGGGACGGCCTACCTGGGGGAAGCAACAGTGGCCATGACTCTGCCATAGAGTCTGGCCCTGTGGCTCAGAAGGGTAGGGAAAGGAAGAGGATGGCAGCAGTGAAAGGGGACTCTATAGTTAGGGGGTCAGACAGGCGATTCTGTGGACTCAGGAAAGAAACGCAGATGGTAATTTGCCTCCCAGGTGCCAGGGTCCAGGATGTTTTTGATCTCACCCATGATATCCTGAAGTGGGAAGGAGAACAGCCAGAGGTCATAGTACATATCGGTTCCAATGACAGAGGTAGGAAAAGGGAGGAGGTCTTGAAAACAGACTACAGGGAGTTAGGAAGGAAGTTGAGAAGCAGGACTTCAAAGGTAGTACTGCAATCTTCGAAGTCCTGATGAAGGATCTCGGCCCGAAACGTCGACATCGCTTCTCCCTATAGATGCTGCCTAGCCTGCTGTGTTCTACCAGCATTTTGTGTGTGTTACTGCAATCTTCGGACTACTGCCTATGCCACATGACAGTAAGAATAGGAATAGAATGAAGTGGAGGATAAATGCGTGGCTGAGGGTTCGAGCAGGGGGCAGGGATACAGATTTCTGGATCATTGGGACCTCTTCTGGGGCAGATGTGACCTGTACAAAAAGGAAGGATTGCACTTGAATCCCAGGGGGACCAATATCCTGGTGGGGAGGTTTGCTAAGGCTGTTGGGGAGAGTTTAAACTAGAATTGCTTGGGGGTGGGAACTGAACTGAAGAGACTGGGGTAGAGGTGGTTGGCTCACAAATAGAGAAAGCTTGGAGACACTGCGAGAGGGAAGATAGGCAGGTGATAGAGAAGGGACACGCTCAGACAGATGGTTTGAGATGTGTCTATTTTAATACAAGGAGTATTATGAACAAAGCAGATGAGCTTAAAGTGTGGATCAGTACTTGGAGGTATGACGTTGTGGCCATTACAGAGACTTGGATGGCTCAGGGGCAGGAATAGTTACTTACAGTGCCGGGTTTTAGATGTTTCAGAAAGGATAGGGAGGGAAGCAAAAGAGGTGGGGGCGTGGCACTGTTAATCAGAGATAGCATCATGACTGCAAAAAAGGAGGAAGTCATGGAGGGATTGTCTACTGAGTCTCTGTGGGTGGAAGTTAGGAACAGGAAATGGTCAATAACTTTACTGGGTGTTTTTTATAGACCACCCAATAGTAACAGGGTGTCACAATGAGGGGGCAAGGGTGCTGGGGGAGGACCCAAATGCAGGACACAAAGCACTGTTTTGTGGGGTTAACTAAATAGAGTTTATTATTAGTTACAAGGAGAACCATGACACAAGGATAGAACAGAGAGAAATCAAGGACAACAAAGTGGAAATGGGAATAGGTGTAATGGACAAGAACTCAGGCCCTGGACTAGGCCGGGACTCAAGGTCTGGACTAGGACTTGGAGCTCAGGGATCGAAGCCGGGATTCTGAGCTCCAGGACTCGGAACATGGACCTCAGAGCCTGGACTTGATACTTGACCACCAGAGCCAGGACTTGACACTGGAACCTCGGAGCCAGGACTTGATACTTGAACAGAGGACATAGAACACTGAGCCAAGACTCCTCCTTAGACACAGGACATGGAGCCGGGAGTCTTCTTATTCACAGGACAGACTCAGACACAGGACATAAAACACTGAGCCAGGAATCCTCCTTAGACACAGGACAGAGTCGGGACTCTTCTTATTCACAGGACAGACTCAGACATAGGTCAAAAAAGACACATATGTTCAGATGCTGTTCATAGACTTCAGTTCAGCATTCAACACAATCATCCCTCAGAAACTGATTGGAAAGCTGAGCCTACTGGGCCTGAACACCTCCCTCTGCAACTGGATCCTAGACTTCCTGACTGGGAGACCTCAGTCAGTTCAGATCAGGAGCAGCATCTCCAACACCATCGTACTGAGCACAGGGGCTCCCCAGGGCTGTGTGCTCAGTTCACTGCTGTTCACTCTGCTGACCCACGACTGTGCTGCAACACACAGCTTGAACCACATCATCAAGTTCGCCGATGACACGACCGTGGTGGGTCTCATCAGCAAGAACGACAAGTCAGCTTATAGAGAGGAGGTACAGTGGCTAACAGACTAGTGCAGAGCCAACAACCTGTCTCTGAATGTGAACAAAACAAAAGAGTTGGCTGTTGACTTCAGGAGGGCATGGAGCAACCACTCCCCGCTGAACATCGACAGCTCCTCGGTAGAGATCGTAAAGAACACCAAGTTTCTTAATGTTCACCTGATGGAGAATCTCACCTGGTCCCTCAACACCAGCTCCATAGCAAAGAAAGCCCAGCAGCAAGTCTACTTTCAGCGAAGGCTGAGGAAAGTCCATCTCTCACCCCACATCCTCATCACATTCTACAGGGGTTGTATTGAGAGCATCCTGAGCAGCTGCATCACTACCTGGTTCAGAAATTGCACTATCTCAGATTGCAAGACCCTGCAGCAGATAGTGAGGTCAGCTGAGAAGATCATTGGGGTCTCTCTTCCTGCCATCAGGGACATCTACACTACACAGTGCATCCGCAAAAGAAGCAGCATTATGAAGGACCCCATGCACCCCTCATACAATCTCTTCTCACTCCTCCCATCTGGGAAAAGGCTCCGAAGCATTCGAGCTCTCACGACCAGACTATGTAACAGTTTCTTCCCCCAAGCTATCAGACTCCTCAATACCCTAAGCCTGGACTGACACCTTGCCCTATTGTCCTGTTTATTATTTATTGCAATGCCTGCACTGTTTTTGTGCACTTTATGCAGTCCTGTGTAGGTCTGTAGTCTAGTGTAGCTTTCTCTGTGTTTGTTTTTTTTTTACATAGTTCAATCTAGTTTTTGTACTGTGTCATGTAACACCATGGTCCTGAAAAACATTGTCTCATTTTTACTATGTACTGTACCAGCAGTTATGGTTGAAATGACAATAAAAGTGACCTGACTTGACTTGAAAACACTGAGCCGAGAATCCTCCTTAGACACAGGACAGAGTCAGGTATCTTCTTGACACAAGGTCAGGACCCTTCCAGTGTACAGGGCCGGGACCCCCTTTTACACACAGGACACGGATACAGAGACTACTCAATGACGGATGGTACTATAACTGGGCACAAGTTTGCTCCAAGCAGTGGTGAGCTCTTGACTCACCCTGGCGGGTTAACCTTGCCGGATCCGCACTGGCAAGGGAAGGCGGCTTGCTGGCACTTGCTTCGGGAGGAGACTTGGCTTGTTCCGGCAAGAAACTTAGTTGGCTCTGGCTAGATGACTTTGGCTCGCAGTAGCTTCAGTGACTTTGTTAATGCTCCATAATGCTCTCATGCTGAACGTCTGAAGCCGGAGACTTACAAACTGCCAGTTCGGTCAAGGGTAAGTTGCCTTTAATCACCAAGCCCGAGGGACAAGGGAAAAAAGGGAATTAAAGGGAAACAAGGAGTCAACAGTCCGGATCATAACACAAACAGGGTAAATTTAAAGGGAACCCAATCCAGACCATGACACAGGGACATCAAGGAGCAGATAGCAAGCAAGATCCTGGAAAGCTGTAATAATAACAGAGTTGTCGTGGTGGGAGATTTTAATTTCCTAAATATCGATTGGCATCTCTCTAGAGCAAGGGGTTCAGATGGGGTGGAGTTTGTTAGGTATGTTCAGAAAGGTTTTTTGACACAATATGTAAATAATCCTTCAAGAGGAGAGGCAGTACTTGATCTAGTATTGGGAAATGAACCTGGTCAAGTGTCAGGTCTCTCAGTGGGAGAGCATTTTGGAGATAATGATCACAATTCTATCTCCTATACCATAGCATTGGAGAGGGATAGGAACAGACAAGTTAGGAAAGCGTTTCACTGAAGTAAGAGGAAACATGAGGTTATCAGGCAGGAACTTAGAAGCATAAATTGGGAACAGATGTTCTCAGGGAAATATACGGAAGAAATGTGGCAAATGTTCAGGGGATACTTACATGGAGTTCTCCAAAGGTACATTCCAATGAGACAGGGAAAGGATGGTAGGATACAGGAACCATGGTGTACAAAGGCTGTTGTAAATCTAGTCAAGAAGAAAAGAAAAGCTTACGAAAAGTTCAAAACTCTAGGTAATGATAGAGATCTAGAAGTAAGGCTAGCAGAAAGGATCTTAAGAATGAAATTAGGAGAGCCAGAAGGGGCCATGAGAAGGCCTTGGTGGACAGGATGAAGGAAAACCCCTAAGGCATTCTACAAGTATGTGAAGAGCAAGAGGATGAGACGTGAGAGAATAGGACCAATAAAGTGTGACAGTGGAAAAGAGTTTATGGAACCGGAAGAGATAGCAGAGGTACTTAATAAGTACTTTGCTTCAGTTTTCACTACAGAAAAGGATCTTGGCAATTGTAGGGATGACCTACAGTAGCCTGAAAAGCTTGAGCATACAGATATTAAGAAAGAGGATGTGCTGGAGCTTTTGGAAATCATCAAGTTAGATAAGTCACCGGGACCGGACGAGATGTACCCCAGTCTACTGTGGGAGGCGAGGGAGGAGATTGCTGAGCCTCTGGCGATGATCTTTGCATCAGCAATGGGGGTGGGAGAGTTTCCGGAGGATTGGAGGGTTGCGAGTGTTGTTCCCTTATTCAAGAAAGAGAGTAGAGATAGCCCAGGAAATTATACACCAGTGAGTCTTACTTCAGTGGTTGGTAAGTTGATGGCAAAGATCCTGAGGGGCAGAATTGATGAACATTTGGAGAGGCATAATATGATTAGGAATAGTCAGCATGGCTTTGTGAAAGGCAGGCTGTGCCTTACAAGCCTGACTGAATTTTTTGAAGATGTGACTAAACACATTGATGGAGGTAGAGCAGTAGATGTAAAGTATATGGATTTCAGCAAAGCATTTGATAAAGTACCCCATGAAAGGCTTATTAAGAAAGTAAGGAGACATGGGATCCAAGGGGACATTTCTTTGTGAATCCAGAATTGCCAAAGAGCAGTTGTAGATGGGTCATATTCTGCATGGAGTTGAACAGTGGTGTGCTTCAGGGATCTGTTCTGGGATCCCTACTCTTGGTGATTTTTATAAATGACCTGGATGAGGAATTGGAGGGATGGGTTAGTAAGTTTGCTGATAACACAAAGGTTGGAGGTGTTGTGGATAGTGTGGAGGGCTGTCAGAGGTTACAGCAGGACATCAATAGGATGCAAACCTGGGCTGAGAAGTGGCAGATGGAGTTCAAACAAGATAAGTGTGAGGTGGTTCAGTTTGGTAGGTCAAATATGATGTCAGAATATAGTATCAATGGTAAGATTCTTGGCAGTGTGGAGGATCAGAGGGATCTTGGGGTTTGAGTCCATAGGACACTCAAAGCTGCTGCGCAGGTTAACTCTGTGGTTAAGAAGGCATATGGTGTATTGGCCTTCATCAATCATAGGATTCTGTTTAGGAGCCAAGAGGTAATGCTGCATCTATATAGGACCCTGGTCAGACCCCACTTGGAGTACTATGCTCAGATCTGGTCACCTCACTACAGGAAGGATGTGGAAATGATAGAAGGGGTGCAGAGGAGATTTATAATGATGGTACCTGGATTGGGGGCATGCCTTATGAGAATAGGGTGAGTGAACTCGGCCTTTTCTCCTTGGAGCAATGGAGGATGAGAGGTGTATAAAATGATGACAGGCATTGATCGTATGGATAGTCAGAGGTTTTTTCTCAGAGCTGAAATGGCTAGCACAAGAGGGCACAGTTTTAAAGTGCTTGGAAATAGGTACAGAGGAGATGTCAGGGGTAAGTTTTTTACGCAGAGAGTGGTAAGTGCGTGGAATGGGCTGTCGGCAATGGTGGTGGAGGCGGATACAATAGGGTCTTTTAAGGGACTCCTGGATAGGTATATAGATCTTAGAAAAATGGAGGGTTATGGGTAAGCCTAGGTAATTTCTAAGGTAAGGATATGTTCAGCACAGCTTTGTGGACCGAAGGGCCTATATTGTGCTCCCAGCATCTGCAGATTTCCTCGTGTTTGCCTGTATTGTGCTGCAGGTTTTCTATGTTTCTATGTTTCTCTCAATGGAAACAGCAGCCAAAGACACAATGGAGATGCAGTCAGGAATGAAATTGAGCATGAGCACAAATGCAATTTCTAAACAGAAACCTGCCTGGCCAAGCAAACAGTGTTAGCATTGTGGCATACACAAGACCAATGCAGGTTTAAAGGTAAATCTTGCAGAAAATACAGCAAAGAGGGACACATTCAAAGAGCATCTCAGGCAGTCAAGAATAAATGGACTTCACAGGGAAGAGATATAGATAAAATGTCAAGTTGCAGTTTCAGAAAAAGAACTAATCTACATGCTGTTGATGAAATGTCTGATACTGGTGAGAATGATATAGCACTGAGTAGCCTTGTGATTTCAAATGTGAAAATTAACAGGAGATAAGCAATATGGTCTACACCAGAAGCAAAGGGGAAAATGGAATTGGACACTGTTTCAGCTGTTTCAATCATTCCACAAAATGGATTTCAGAGACATCTCAAAGATACTGAACTGAAGTCCACAGATATCCAACTAAGAAATTATACTGGAAAAAAGATAACTCCTGTGGGAATAACATTCCTAACAGTGAAATACAACAACTAACAAGCCACACTGGACGCGTATGTAGTAAAAACAAGAGGGCCAGCATTTTGGGGCCATGATTGACTGAGACAACTACAACCAGATTGGAGATCCATCCATCATTCCTATACCACATCCCCTGCAACACAGGCAACTGAAAGCGAATTAACAAAGTTACTGGATGATGCCACAGCAGGGTTCAAGGGTGGCATTGGAAAACTCAAACATACCAAGGGCAAAATAGTGTTAAAATAAAATGCAACACCCAAGTTTTACAAAGCAGATCTGGCTCCTTATTCAATCCATGATAAAATAGCCAATGAGTTAAATCACATGGAGGCTGTATGCATTCTAAGGTTGAGTGCAGTTCATGGGCAGTACTGGTGGTCCCAGTAGCCCAAAAGGAATGGGGCTGTCAGGATCTCTGGTGATTTTAAGGTCACTATCAACCCAATACTGGAAGTAGATCAATACCATATGTGCAGGATAGAGGGCATCTTTGCAAACTTTCTGGAGGAAAACACTTCAGCAAAGTGAAGTTAGATGAGGCCTAACTACAGATAGAGATGCAAGTCCAAAGTGCTTCTCACCATAAACACTTACAAAAGGGCTTTATTATCACAATATTTTGGAGAAATATCTGTATTTGCACTCTTGCAGAAAGCTATGGACCGGGTGCTGTAAAGCCGCCCAACACTCAGTGTTACCTAGATACCATCATTGCTACCAGTAAGAATGACAAGGAACACCTCCAAAATGTCCACACAGTATTAAAAAGATTAGAAGATTATAGGCTCAGAGAATGATGTGACAAGTGTGAGTTGTTTAAACACTTACTGTGGTCACACCTCTGATGCACAAGATTTGCACAAGATTTACACAAGTGTGCTGAGAATATTCAAGCAGTAGTCGGTGTCCCAAGGCCAAAAGATGTGTCACAGTTGTTACCCTTTTAAGGATTTGTCAATTACTAATACAGTCACTGCCAAACCTGGCTACTGTGCTTCACCTCTTGAACTCACTACCTACAGATTAGGGAAAAGTGTCAATGGACAAAACAGTATGAGGTGGTTTTCCGAAAGGAAAAGGAAATGGTGACATCAGACACTGTACTCACACATTATGATGCACATCATCTAGTAAAGCTTGCCTGTGATCCCTCGCCTTATGGTAGAGGTGTAGTCATGACACATGTTGTGAGTGATGGATGTGAACGCCCCATAGCCTTCCCATCATGTTCCCTTACTGCTGCGAAGAGAGCAATGATGTACTGATTGACAGAGAGACCTTGAGTCAGGTCTACATGGCATCCCAGAATGGCTGGAATGTGTGGCAGAAATTCCAGTTCACCTATTTTTCCCAGCACCTTGATGAATGCCCTTGACAGGGGTTATCTTTTGTGGGGACTGAGAGTTATTGTACTATCAAAGTGATGGAGGAGCTGTATGCCAGTCATCTCAGCGTGGTCAAAATGGAAGTTTAACTCGAAGCACTGTCTGAGGGCATGTGATAGATCAGCAGATCGAACAGCTTGCCATGCTCTATTTGGGAAGCCAACATGTCCTGAAGATGCAAAGAGCAACTCCTCTCCATCCCTGAGAATGGCCTGCGTTACCCTGGCAGAGGATTTATGTGGATTTTGCTGGATGACTCTTTTTGGTGGTATTGGATGCAGCTACCAAGTGGCCAAAGGTGTACTCAATAGCTTCCGCTATAGCTTTGCACACTGTTGATGTGTTGAGAAGCCTCTTCTGAAGGATTGGTATTCCAGAACACTTGTCAGTAACAACGGACAAAGGTTTGTGGCAGATCAGTTTCAGTCATTTCTGAAAATGAATGGAACAAGACATATTACATCTGCACCACACCACCCAAAACGAATAGCTTGGTGGAAAAGTTTGCCCCGAGTCTAAAGATCACACTGCACCGATGCTGATTCAGAAGCTTACCAAATTCCTTCTTGCATAGAGAGAGTACAGAGGAGATTTACTAGAACGTTACCTGGGTTTCAGCACCTAAGTTACAGAGAAAGGTTGAACAAGTTAGGTCTTTATTCTTTGGAGCATAGGGAAGGTTGAGGGGGGACTTGACAGAGGTATTAAAAATTATGAGGGGGATAGATAGAGTTGACATGGATAGGCTTTTTCCATTGAGAGTAGGGGAGATTCAAACAAGAGGACATGAGTTGAGAGTTAAGGGGCAAAAGTTTAGGGGTAACGAGGGGGAACTTCTTTACTCAGAGAGTGGTAGCTGTGTGGAACGAGCTTCCAGTAGAAGTGGTAGAGGCAGGTTCGATTTTGTAATTTAAACAAAAATTGGATAGGTATATGGACAGGAAAGGAATGAAAGGTTATGGGCTGAGTGCAGGTAGGTGGGACTAGGTGAGAGTAAGCGTTCAGCACAGACTAGAAGGGCTGAGATTGCCTGTTTCCATGCTGTATTTGTTATATGGTTATATGGTTATATTGCAATGCAGCACACTCCACAAGCAATCCTGGTGAAGGGTTACAAAGGTGATCAAAAGTGGGTACTTGGAAAAATTAAGGACAGAACCGAGCCACTTTCATACACAATGGAGATTGCACCAGATGTCAGCTGGAAACAATCCTTTGATCAGTTGAAGAAAGCAGAGTAAATTGTCAGAGAAGAACGGTGTCCACAGCTGTTAGAATCGCTTCCCACAGTCCAAGAGTCAACTCCTGCAACCACCAGAGAGAAGGCCCCAGAGACTGAGATTCTTTCACATCCACAGTCTCTCCTACCACGCAGAGTGACAACATTATCCCTCAAGAGTAAGAAATCCTCCACAGCAATTAAACCTTTGGGCCTGAATGCTATGGATATCTATATAGTTGTTGTATTATATAACTTATCATATGTAAGTTGAGATCATTCTGCCTTGAGATGGAGTTTATAGCAATTACATGTTTTATGTAAAAGTACAAATGTAAGCGAATGACATACATCATCACACCACTATATCATAAAAGTAAGAAGACACATTACCACAGCTCCCATGTTTTTCTATCAATTAATTTCTGGAGTTACAAAACATAACAGATTGTTTGTGCCAGACAGGATGGTTTAAGCTTCTCAAAAACTGCCTATCTCCTGTTTTTTCGTGAACAACAGTCTCTAGAGTTTACAAAGAATGGTATGAAAAACAAAACAAAATCTAGTCAGCGGCAGTTCTGTGGGTGAAAATGCCTTGTTAGCAAGAGAGGTCAGAGGAGAATGGTCAGACTGGTTCAAGTTGATTGGAAGACAACTCTAACTCAATTAGCCATGCATTACAACAGTGGTGTGCAGATGAGCATCTCTGAACACACAACATGCTGAAGGGCTACAAACAGCAGCACCTTATTAGGTAAAGTGGCCTCTGACTCTATTTTTCAGTAAGGGCTGGTTCCTCAATAATACTTTCTTTAACCTTGAACCTCTGCTGGTCTGAGAAGTTCACATGTACTGTACATCATGCTCTTAGAAATAGCTAGCTATAGGGTGTTGAGAATACTGGGATAAAAGCATAGTACAGATATTCCTGCTGGCAGAACTGACTGACATTCAATGCCACTTGAAAGCACTAAGAGTGCGAAATAGAAGAGTAATGAGTGCTTCAACAGACCATTGTTGATATAAATTCCAAGAGAACTTAAGGTCAACAGACTTGATTTCAAAGTAAATCTAGCTGAATACATGCCAACAGTCTTCTGTAAGAGCACAAACTTGCAAATAGAGGTAATCTACTTTCAATTATTGCCTTCTTTCTCTCTGTGGGAAATAATTAGGCAGCATTTATTGTGGAATTGCAGGCATTTACTAATTTCCTGTCTAGCAGTGGGTGGATGTACTGCTTACTGAGCTGAGATTATGATTTAGGTTCCTCAAGTTGTCATAGGCTGGAGGGACGGTGGGGAGGGGTGGTGTTAGTGATTAGCTCCCACTACCTATTAAATGCTCCTCATGGAATGCATCTCAAATACCCTCTGACAACCTCTTGGCCTTTATGTGTGGCTTAGTTACTAAGCCCAGCAGAACAGTTTCCGCCAACAAGAGAAGGGACAAAGGTACCTTAAAACCAGTCACTTTGGGCAGTTGGGGCTAATCAGCCATGGCTGGCAGCTCACCTCAGCAAGGAAAACCCTGATCTCAAACCTCCACACTGACTTGCCCCTGTACCCACTCATGGGGAAGACTTTTGGAGTAAACGACAAGGAAGTAGCCGAAACTGGAGTCGCTAAGAGAGTCCTACGTTGCATTCAATGCTGACTGGCAATTCCTGCGATGTTGCTGGTGTCAATCTCTGCCGTTCCTTTGGATTCATCAGCTGTGTGGAGAGGGGGAGCCTGCTTCATGAGCACCAGCTTGCTCTTCGTATCATACTGCCCTGGCTTGCAGATCGGTTTCGATACAGTCAGCTGGGATGCAGCACCCATGGTCGACCCTGACTAACGAAGGGCCTTATGATTATTATGACTTAAAATGCTTTCTCAAACTCTATGAGCAAGAACATTGACTGTCTGGAAAAAACTGGAAGGAAAAATATAGCCAGGAAATTTATCAGTCCAGTACTGGAGCTTACCATGGGGCTCATCAAGCCTCTTCAGTGCTCAGTGATTCTCATCTTCTTTGACAATCGATATCATACCTCACCTTTGTTGCAAAAACAATAGTGGATTCTTTAAAAAACTCATTCAAAGGGACATTAAATACCTTGATTGATAAATTCACACCAAAAAGTAGTTAGCTCCAGATTCTGCTTCATCGGCTGAGTTCCTCCAGTAGATTATTTGTTGCTCTAGATTCCAGTACCCTCAGTTTCTAGTGTCTTGTGACCTGCTCTGCCCCAGCTCCTCCAGTAAAACTTATATTGCCGGGAAGTGTAATGCCAGGAAATTCTGAGCAACATACACAAATTCTGGAGGAACTCAGTCAGTGAGAAGTAAACATGGGGAAGGAGAAACACGTTATCTGTTCAATTACTTGGTTATCCATGTAGAACCTTGCAGTGCATGAATAAATGATTGTATTTGCCAGTGTTGCAATCCTGACTAATTGAGCTCATGTAGAATCTGCACAGAGAGTGGGCTGGCCACTGAGATTCCTCCCAGCACAAGGAGACAGATTTCCTGGGAAAACGGTCAAAGATTACAAACACAGGAAGCATGGAGGGGATAGAACAGTTAACATTTTTGGCTGAGACTCTTCATAAGGACCTTCAGTCTGTACTCACTTATCAAAACTTTGGACTCTCAAGAATGGAGACCTGTTCTGCCATTTTGATGAAAGGATTGTACCACAACAATTTTGTCTTATGTTGTTCATAGTACTGCCAGAGTTGGATCAATTAGTTATGACTAATTGTACAATCTTAAACAATTGGCATTGATCAGTTTAGGGGCTAACAATAGTTAAATAGAGCAAACACAACAATTCAATTTTTACTGACAATACTTCGGGGCATTTGCTCAACTATACTATTTGACATTAGCTTCTTTTGTTTTTTTCCCTTTTATTTGTAATTTATTTTTTTAATGAAGTTCATCATCAAACAAACATTTCTATAAGATGTATTTCAGACATTGTACATATATATCATATAATCATATATATCACAAATCTCCACAAAGTATTTATCTGAGGTATACACTTATAGAAAAAAGCAGAAAGAAAAAACAAGCAAAAGGAAAAAACTATGTACAAGTAGGGAGTGATCTTTTTTTACAACATATTCATTGATTTGTGAGAATAAAATCAGGCCTATGAGGCATTATGTAGTTAAACCATATTTCCCAGTATGAATCAAATTGTTCCAGCTTATGATTAACAGATGCTGTTATCTTCTCCATTTTGTAAATGTCCGTTGTAATTTCTATCCATACGTTTAAAGTTGGGCTTTCCTGTGATAACCATTTCCTAGTAAGAGTCCTTTTACCAGCCACCAACAACATATTCATTAAATATTTATCTCTTTTCAACCATTCTTGAGGTACATATCCAAAATATATGGTCTTAGTCTCTAAGGGTATTTCACATTTAAAGATGTCTTGTAGGGCATTGTGTATCCCCATCCAATAGTCTTTGATAACAGGGCAGTCCCAAAAAATATGATAATGATTTGCATTTTGATTTCCACAATTTCTCCAGCAAACAGGGAGGTTACTATCATAGTGGGATTTCTGAGAGGGTGTAATAAAATATCTTATCAAGTTTTTCCATCCAAACTCCCTCCATTTCTGTGAACTGGTACACTTCCATTGATACCTCCATATTATTGTCCATTCTTCCTCAGGTATAATTATCCCTCCTTCCTTCTCCCATTTTGTTTTAATGTATGAAGTCGAATGTGTTTTAAGATTTGACAACCCCTTATACATGCTTGAAATGATTCTACTACCGTTATCTGAATTATATGCTTTTCTAAATAGCTCCATCAAGCATGTACTTGCCTTGGTTACATTTTTAAAAGTCTTATTAACATATTGTCACATCTGTAAATACCGATAAAAATCTTGTTTTTCTAATGTGTTTCTCTTTAAGCATTTCAAAACTGAACAGTGTTCCTTCTTTCATTATGTTGCAAAGAACCGTTATTCCTTTAGCTGTCCAGTCCTTAAATCTAGCATCCAATTTATTTGGTGTGAAATCCAAGTCATATGCACACCATTTAAGAATTACAATATCTCCCTCTAGATTGTATTCTTTTATAGTAGTTTTCCATATTTTAAGAGTCAATTTCACCCAGGGGTTATCAATAGTATTTATATACCGTTGCAGGTTGTTATCAGCAAAAATTGCTTATATGAGGATGGGAAGTACCCGCTCCTCAATGTTTTTCTATTGAGTGTCATATGATGGGTTGCATCAATATATCACAGCTCTCAACTGTGCTGCAAAATAATCTCTAAGAGAAGATAGGCCCCATCCCCCCTTTTCCATTGCTAATTACAAAGATTTGAGATGAACTCTAGGCCTTTTACCCTGCCAAATATACCTTGATAACATCTTGTTCCATTCATTGAATTGATTTTGATTAATCTCTATTGGTAGGTTCTGAAAGAGATATAACAGTCTGGGCAGTATATTCATTTTAATAGACTCGATCCTTGAACTGAGACTGAAAAAAGGAATCAGGTTCCATCTTGCTATATCTTCCTTAATTTTTTATATAAAGGTTGATAATTGCATTCTGATGATTTTGCCAAATCTTTTGGCATAATGATGCCCAAATATTTGAAAGACTCTGTGTGCCATGCCCAGGGATATCTACTTTCAATTTCTCTTGGTGGGCTATAGTAATATGAAAGTAATTGGGTTTTATCTATGTTGATCTTGTATCCTGATAATTGACCATATTGTTCAAAGGATTGCATCAATTTAGGTAAAGAGTATGTTGGTTGCCCTAGATAGACCAAAATGTCATCCGCGTAACAAGCCAATTTATGCTCTGCCCCTTTAATAGTAATTCCCCTGATATCTTCATTTTGTCTGATGTATTGAGCTAATGGTTCCAAATATAATGTGAAGAATGGCGGTAACCATGCACAACCCTGTCTCGTGCCCCCTTCTAGGGTAAGACTATTTGATAAATATCCATTGATTTTAATCCTAGCAGTAGGATTGTCATATAGTGTCTGTATAGTTTTAATAATTGTGTCTTGGAAACCAAATCTATGTAAAACTCTGTAAAGAAAATTCCAATTAACCGAATCAAATGCTTTTTCAGCGTCCACGCTTATCACTATTGCTTCGATTTTTTTTTGTATATGATCCATAATGTGAAGTATCCTTCGTATATTATCTTGTGTTTGGCGTTGTCGTATAAAACCTGTCTGATCACTACGTAATAGTATGGGTAGAAAATCCTCTATTCGTTTGTCCATGACGGAGGTAAATAATCTATAATCTACATTAAGAATGGATATTGGTCTAAATGACCCGCATTCCATTTTATCCTTGCCTTCTTTCGGTATAGCTGAGATTATCACTTCCTTCCAACTAGGTGGCATTTGTGCCTTTTTTAGAGCCCAGTTCAGTGTGGGGAGTAAAACAGGAATTAACTCATTTTTAAGTTCTTTGTAACACTCTGTCGTATACCCATCTGATCCTGGTGACTTGCTTAATTTAAGCCTACTAATTGCAGCTTTTAATTCAACTTCAGTTATGTCGGCAGTCATCGTTCTATTTTGTTCTTTGCTTAAAGTGGGTAACTCTAGAGAATTCAAGAAGGTGTCAATTTGGGTTATGCTTCCCCCTGGAACTTTGGAATATAGAGTTTTGTAAAACACTTCAAAAGCTTCTTGTATTTCACTTAGCTTATTTTTTATCATTTTCATTCTTGGGTCACTAATTCTATGAATTGTATTTTCTGCTATTTTTTTTTCAGTTTCCATGCCAGTATTTTCATAGATTTCAATCCACTTTCATAATGTCTCTGTTTCAGAAACATTAAATTTTTCCTGATTTCTTGCATGGCCAAACTATTAATTTCATTCCTAATTCTTTTAATTTCCCCTAATGTATCCTGTGCCAAATTCAATTTGTGTTTTTTCTCTAGTTCCTTTGGCCTATTTTGTAATTCCTCTCATGTTTTATTCCTTTTTTTTCTTATATGAAGATATTGCTACATTTTTCCCTCTTAAGACAGCCTTCAGAGTATCCCATAAAATCAGAGGTGAAACCTCTCCATTATCATTAAATTCTAAGTAGAGACCAATTTCTTTTTTAATTTGTTCCTTAAAGTATGGATCATTGAGTCAGCTTGAATTTAGTTTCCAAATAGTATTCTTTGGTTGTAGGTCAAAATCAACGGATAAATATATAGGTGCATGGTCACTTACATCTATTTTCCCAATTCCACAGGTGTTTATTTTGTCTTTGTCTTTTCCAAATGTTTTGAAATAGTCTATTCTTGTATATACAGAATGGGGGGCAGAATAATGAGCGTAATCCCTTCTGTCAGGGAAAAGGTCCCTCCATATATCAATTAAACCAACATCCTCAAAAAGTGTATTAACTTTCTTATGTAAAGATTTTGTTTCATAGGTTTTTCTATTGGAAGAGTCTAAGTTTGGTTGTAATTGTAAATTTAAGTCTCCCCCACATATCAGGAGACCTTCTGTTTCCGCTACCATAAAATCAGTAATTTTCTGAAAGAAACCAATATAACTTCCCAGGGGTGCGTATATATTCAATAGAGTAACTGAATTTCCATCTATATTCCCCCTTACCAGAATATATCTGCCTTCTTTATCTCCCATTTCGAATATTTTTTCAAAATTTAGCTTACTTGAGATAAGAATAGCAACTCCTCTCCTATGTCCTGATTTATATGAGGAGAGAAACAAATTAGTGAAGCCCATTTTCTTTAGTTTTCTATGCTCATTATCACTTAAATGAGTTTCCTGTAAATATACTACATGGGCTTGTTCTTTTTTCATTTTGGATAAAATTCTATTACGTTTGATCGGATTTAATAGCCAATTGACATTAAAAAAAATGAATTTTATTTTGGCCTTAGCCATCTGTATTTATCTGTCAATGTACCATTGAAATTAGCAGAATAAAACTTAATCGATCTACTCCCTGAACAAATAAGAACCAAGAAACGCAACTAATAACAAAAATGGCAATGAACATGTGATTCCAAAGCTGAGGTCTCTAGTAGATGATCCTGCGTTGAGCTATAGGAAATGTCTAGTTGTGGGGGTTAACCCCTCCTACTTGTGAGTTGAGAGCCCCCATTGCAGTATTCATAAAAGTCAGTGAACAAATCCATTACACAGAAAAGATTTCCCTGTGTACTCCTCCTATATATATATATATATATATATATACACACACACACACATACATATATACATATACACACACACACACATATATTACATATATACACATATATGCACATATATATATATTCTCATTTTGGTGGGGAAAAAGGAGTAAGTGAGTGAATAAAGAATAACAACTAAGTAATATAAAATCCACATTATAATAAGTATTTCTTGAGATAGGTATATCACTGTCTACTTTTGCTTCCATTTAGCTTCTCACCTTTTTTAAAGTTAGCCAAACCTTATGGCTCTTCTGGAGGGGGTGAGGGCTGTCTTTGGAAAACTCCCAGTCTCTTCCTGATATACTTCTCTCGGCCTCCTCCCGTCTCCTGCCTTCTCGATTCTCACACTATTTCCCAAGTGGAGCGGGATAATTCCTCTGCCAGGCTTTCCCTCGGTTTGATCACGGTGACGGGCAACCCTCTGGCCTTCATGTCTGTAGTCGCCTCTTCCACTGTCTGATACAGTTGGATCCCATCTCGATAGAACACTCGAAGTTTAGCAGGGTACGGGGTTTGAAATTTAATCATTTCTTGCTTTAGTATTCATTTTACTTCAGAGTATTCTTTATGTTTCTTCAGGACCATGGGGGGGGGGGTAATCTTTGTTGAAATATATTAGTTTATCGTCTAAAAACACACTCTTCTTACCCCAGGCCCTTCGTAGAATCTCCGCCTTGGTACTGTACCGAAGGAACTTAATTATTATTGAGCGTGGCTTATCTCGGGTAGGCTTCGGGGCGAGCACACAATGCGCTCTCTCAATTTCCAGCTCCATAGTCGAGGGAAGCTCCAGCACGTCCTGCAACAACTTTCCAACAAACTCTGTCGTAGACAAGCCCTCCTTTCCTTTGGGGACATTGGATATTCTGATATTTTTCTGCTGTGATCTTCCTTCAGGTCAAGCAGTTTACCTTCTTGGTGATTTAATATTTTTATCGTCTTACTCAGTATTCGTTCCACGTTTTGAATGCGATCTTCCACCTTCTCAATTCGAGTCTCTGCCACCACTATTTTTTGATTGACGTTGGCGAGCTCTGATTTAATATCATGTAGCTGTTGCATTATATCTTTCTGGAACTCCCTTATCTCTTTTAGAATTTTGATCATACTTGCTGCTTTGCCTGAATGAGGCCCAGCGCCCGCCTCGCTAGCACGCGGTCGGGTCGGAGAGCCACTCGCTGCACTCCTCTCGGCCGCAGGCTCCGCAGTGTCGCTTTTTTTTAATTTCCATTCTTTTTCCATATTCTTGCCCTTCTTTTCAGTTCAAATATTTTTCAAAAAATACTATATTTTTGTTGGGTTAACGGGGCTTAATACACGTTTTTCCGGAAGAGCTAATGACTTAAGCGGCCATTCTCAACGATGACGACACCGGAAACCATTAGCTTCTTTTGTATAAATACTGTGGGACATGTTAATAAGAGACAAAGAAATGTCATACTCGGCAGGGTAATTACAAGAAATCATTTAAAGTCTCAAAGGTTTGTAGCTTATCGACCCTGTTCATCTGGGTCAAGTGACAATTAGTATTAATTAGTCTTTGGCTGTAATTTTCAGTTAACCATATTTTGTGATAAGTCATACACTTTTATGATCCTTGCTTTACAGATGCTTGATCTTATTACTCATTCACCTAATCATCAGATATTTGATATTTTCAGCAGGCACATTTCTGAAGTTAACTTACTTATGGTTAAAATTGTTCTCAGTATGATGCATTTTCACTTCATTGACGCTGCTCTTTCTATACATTCCTGCAATCATTTTAGTTGACCCACTAGTGACAAAGGCAACTAGAATAAGTCATATTGCCTTCCAATGCACAGTTAGGGTTCTCTTAACTCAGGGAGCAAGTCCCAAGCTTAGAACTCTGACTTAGCCTCTATCCTTCTAATTATTGGAGAGAAATGCTTCAGCAACTGATAATCCAACCCATAAATCCCTTGGTAAAAAAATGCTCTTACTTAAATTAGGGAGATGTTCTGCAGTTAAATAAGTTCCAGAGCAGGTCCTATAAGTATTGTAAAAAGGTTGAAAGCAATTTAACCTGCATCTCAATTGCAGAGCAGAATGTAAACAAGCCACCTTTAGAAAAGGCAGGTAAACTCATTTCAATCAGCAAGTGGATTTACAGGGCAAAAGCATGCCACACTATTCCAATCATGAGCCTAAGTATTCATTCCTTGTGATCAGCCTCTACAATGAATCAGTGCTACTCTTTTATAAGCAGATCAATGGACATCACCTCATTCATCAGAGTTTGAACAAATTTCTCAGTCCTTATACTTGCACTCCTTGTGCTTAAGTTAAACAGCTCACCTCTTAACTAACTTAACTACAAGTGCCCTGGGTATAGAATCCCTGAAAGTAACTTATTCACAATCCCAGGTGACTGAGATCTTCTTTCAATATAGTGGAGTTACTTTAACTTTCAAGAAATAACATCTTAGTTGAAAGGGGTGGGACTGTTAAAATTGGCAAAAAGAAACCCTGAATCCATGGAAACTGTATCCAAATCAATTGCACGCGCTTGCTATCTGCACACAACCTCGATGAGAGAGACCAGATTCCCATTATCATGTGGCAAATATTCAATTGGAGCAATATTTCAGCTTTCTTTTAAATTTCATGAAATATCCATAGACTTCCTTAAATTTTTTATGAAAGTCAAGGTACAAACACAACAGTCATAAAGGCTCATGGGAATGCTGCAATAAATATTCGGTTGATCACAGGCAGTAAGGAAGAGTTTATATACAGAACTTTCAATTAGTTTCCTTTTGACCCTTGAGAGGTTTTCTAACACAATAAGATGGGCAGCCTAAAGACTTGCTAAGACTAGACTACTAACAAAAAATAATGGTGTTGTGATAATATTTGGCATTTCTCCAGATCTACTTTGGGAATGCAATAGAACATTGCAACACAGAAACAGGGGCTTTGGACTATCTAGTCCATGCCAAATTATTAATCTGTCTAATCCCATCTACCTGCACATGGAACACAGTACACGATAGCCCTCCCATCCATTACCCTATTCAAATTTCTCTTAAATTTTGAAATCAAACCTGCGTCTACCACTTCCACTGGCAGCCCATTCCACACTCTCACCACCCTCTAAGTGAAGGAGTTCTCCCTTCATGTTCCCCTTGAACATTTCACTTTTCACCTTTAACATGTGGATAGGGTGGTGAAGAAATCTTTTGGTATGCTGGCCTTTATAAATCAGAGCATTGAGTATAGGAGTTTGGGTGTAATGTTAAAATTCTGCAAGGCATTGGTGAGGCCAAATTTGGAGTATTGTGTACAGTTCTGGTCACTGAATTATAGGAAAGATGTCAACAAATTAGAGAGAGTACAGAGGAGATTTACTAGAATGTTACCTGGGTTTCAGCACCTAAGTTACAGAGAAAGGTTGAACAAGTTAGGTCTTTATTCTTTGGAGAGCAGAAGGTTGAGGGGGGACTTGATAGACCATAAGACCATAAGAAAAAGGAGCAGAAGTCGGCCATTTGGCCCATCGAGTCTGCTTTGCCATTTAATCATGAACTGATCCAATCTCCCCTTTAGTCCCATTCCCCCGCCTTCTCACCATAACCTTTGATGCCCTGACTACTCAGATACCTATCAATCTCTGCCTTAAGTACACCCAATGTCTTGACCTCCACTGCCACCCGTGGCAACAAATTCCATAGATTCACCACCCTCTGGCTAAAAAAAATTTTTCGCATCTCTGTTCTGAATGGGCTCCCTACAATCCTCAAGTCATGTCCTCTTGTACTAGACTCCCCTATCATAGGAAACAACTTTGCCACATCCACTCTGTCCATGCCTTTCAACATTTGAGAGGTAGAGGTATTTAAAATTATGAGGGGGATAGATAGAGTTGACATGGGTAGGCTTTTTCCACTGAGAGTAGGGGAGATTCAAACAAGAGGACATGAGTTGAGAGTTAAGGGGCAAAAGTTTAGAGGTAACACAAGGGGGAACTTCTTTACTCAGAGAGTGGTAGCTGTATGGAATGAGCTTCCAGTCGAAGTGGTAGAGGCAGGTTCGATTTTGTCATTTAAAAAAAAATTGGATAGGTATATGGACAGCAAAGGAATGGAGGGTTATGGGCTGAGTGCAGGTAGGTGGGAATAGGTGAGAGTAACCATTCAGCATGGACTAGAAGGGCCAAGATGGCCTGTTTCCATGCTGTAATTGTTATATGGTCATATGGTTATAACACATGACCTCTAGTTGTAGTCCCACCCAACCTCAGTGGAAAAAGCCTGCTTGCATTTACTCTATCTATACCTCTCATAATTTTGTATATCTCCATCAAATTTCCCCCACACTCTTCTACATTCTAGGGAATAATGTCCTAACCTACTTAACCTTTCACTGTAACTCAGGTCCTCAAGACATGGCAACATTCTTGTAAATATTCTCTGTGCACTTTCAACCATATTTATACCTTTCCTGTCAGTAGGTGACCAGAACTGCACACCATACTCCAAATTAGGCCTCATCAATGTCTTATACAACTTCAACGTAACATCTCATCTCCTATATTCATTTCTTTCATTTATGAAGGATAATGTGCCAAAATCTCTCTTTCCGTCCCTGAAATGCCACTTTTAAAGAAATATAGACTTGCATTCCCAGATTCCTTTGTTCTAATCTACTCCTTTGTGCCCTACCACTCACTGTGGAAGTCCTACCCTGGTTTTCCCTCTCAAAGTGCAACACCTCACACTTGTCTGCATTAATTCCATATGCCATTTTTATAGTGCATTTTTCCAGCTGGCCAGATCACACTGCAAACTTTGATAGCCTTCCTCGCTGTCCACTGTGCTGCCAATCTTGGTGTCATCTGCAAATTTGGTCATCCAATTAACCACACTATCATTCAAATCATTGATATAGATGACAAACAACAATGGACTCAGTAATGATCCCTATGGCACATCAGAAGTCACAGGCCTCCAGACAGAGAGGGAGCCATCTACTACCACTCTCTGGCTTCTCCTGCAAAACTAATATCCAACCCAATTTTCTATTTCATCCTGAATTCCAAACAACCTTTTCAAAGGCCTTGTTAAAGTCCATGTAGATTTCATCCACTTCCTTACCATCATCAACTTTCCTTGTAACTTCCTCAGGAAGCTCTATCAGATTGATTAGACACAACCTACCATGCACAAAGCCATGTTGACTATCCTTAATCAGTCCCTGTCTATCCAAATACTTATATATCAGATCCCTTACAATAACGTACAATAACTACTGATGTCGGGCTCCCTGGCCTATAATTTCCTGTCTTATTCTTCAATCCTTTCTTAAACAACAAAACAACATTAGCTATCCTCCAATCCTCCAGCACGTCACTGTGGTTAAGGACATTTTAAATATCTCTTCTATGGCCCCTGTAATTTCTCCACTAGCCTCCCACAAGATCGGGGGATCACCTGTCAGGTCCTTGGGATTTATCTACCCTAATGTGCCTCAAGACAGCAAACTCCTCTAATCTGTATACAGTCTATGATCTCACTGCTGCATTGCCTCATGGTTGTAATCTCTGTGTCCATCTTATGATTAAATGCAGATGCAAAAAATCTATTTAAGGATCTTGACCCAAAACATCAACTGTACTCTTTTCCATAGATGCCTCCTGGTCTGCTGAGTTCCTCCTGTATTTTGTATGTGTTATTTAAGAAGTTCCCCATCTTTCATCCCTATACATAGATGGCAATTCTGATCTCCAAGAGGACCAATTTTGTCCTTTGTTAGCATTTTGCTCTTAATTTCCTTGTAGAAGCCTTTGGGATTCTCCTTCACTAGATCCACAATGTTCACCTACACAAACATTTAAGAATGCTGTGGGCTTGTTCTGAAATGTCCACAACCCTGGCCCCTCGGACAAAGCATACCATCTGAGAATCTCATTCTCGTCCACAGAAACTCCTGTCTGTTCCTCTAACATTATATCCCCAAGAGCCAGACTCAGTTCCAGATAACTGACAGCTGTAAGGTAAACCCCATCCTCTACAATATCCAAAGTAGTATCCCTGTTATTGAGGGGAGCAGCCACAGTGGTACTCTGTGTACCCCTTTCTATCCCCTTTCCCCCTCCTGTCACCCAGTTACCTGTATCCTGCACCTTGGGTGTAATTGCCTTCCTGCATAGCCTGTTGGTCAATACCTCGGCCTACCAAATGATCTGAATTTCATCCAGGTTCTGCTCAAATTCCAGCATCTGCAGATTTGCTCATGTTTTCAAATACCTGGACAAGGTCTGTTAAAAGCTACAGTTTGATCCACTTCTTGTAGGTGTACTGGAGGTACACCTGGGGCACTGGAAGTCTCCTACCTTCTCACATCCCAAAACAGGCATCCCCACTGCTCAGTGCAATAAGAAAGAAAGAGAATTAAATTAAGTACATCTAATTACAGCCTTTGTCCTTTCTCGCCTAAGCCTCTTGAACCAGAGCTTCAACTCCCCATTCTAACACTGGCCCACTCCAACAATGGCCACTCCCACACTTAAACCTAACTGCTTTTATTGGCCCTTGCCAAGTTTCTAATTACACACAACCCAATGTCTCCTTGAGAACTGTGGTGTGCAGATTGTCCTGAATGCTCCCACTTGCCCGTTACACCAATCCAACCAACACACACAAAATGCAGGAGGAACTCGGCTGGCCAGGCGGCATCATCTCCTTGGGAACTGTGGTGTGCAAAAATTTATGTCAGTAACATATGAAAATTAACAGTGCTCCACAATTTGAAATCCACAGGGGATGAGGCATAATCCATTGAACTGCTCATGCCTATCTGCAGTCATGGCTGTACGTGCGATTAACCAGGAAAGCTTACTGTAGAGTTTTCTGGATATGCTGCTGTTGGGAGATCTGAATCCAGATCCCAGAAAGGGCAATGATAGAACAGGAGCTTCTCCAAGAGAAGGGAGCAAGAAAAATCAATTCAAGTGTAAATATTCTAACAAATTGCTAGCCTGTGTATAGGATTAACATGAATTTTTTTTGCATTTTGTAAACACAGTATATTTCATTGCAATCAAGTTCTTAAAACTTAACAGCGTCATTGAGTCTGTGTGTTTTCTTTTCTCACTTTGCGGATATTTGGTACGTGTACAGATGTTGCTCAGAGCTTCTGCTCCATCAATGAGGAAGCATTGGTGAACCATAAAAAGTTATTTCCTTGGTCATCTTGTCATGTTTTCTTCCTGCAACTTTCTCTTTGTTACTCCTTATGTACATTTAAGGGATTGGAGATAATAAATACCTATTTCAAACATGGAAACTGCCACCCTTGTGAACAAATACATATGAAGTCCAACTGCACTGCACTAAATGCCATAAGACCAATGAACTTGCAATTTCATATGCCAGAGCAATGCTGAATTTGCCCCCTCCCAATACCCAGACAGATCTGGAAGTGGCCAAATAAATCAATGGATAGGAATTTTGGAAATGAAAATTGATAATCTTCTATCTTGTCTTGAGTCTTTGCTGAATTTCTATCCCTTGACGTCAAAGTAGGAGCAAGCAAAGGGGTTATTGTACCAATGCCAGAGTTGGAAGGAAGAAGAGAGCAGGGCTTATGATCTAATACACACTACACCAAGTTACTGAGTAATCACACATCACTGCAGAATAAATATAATGTTATAGCTAAAATAAGAGGCAGCATTTGGATGAGCGTGGGAATCAATAAAATATCAAAGAATTGGCATATAGGAGACAGATTGAAAATCTAGTTGAATGGTGTCACAACAACAACCTCTCACTCAACTTCATCAAAAGAAAAGAGCTGATTATTGAATACAGGAGTAGGAAACCAGAGGTCCATGAGCCAGTCCTCTTCAGAGGATTGGAAGCAGAGATGGTCAGTAACTTTAAATTCCTTTGTGTTATCATTTCAGAGGATCTATCCGGGGACCAGCATGTAAGTGCCATCACGGAGAAGATATAACAGTGCCTCTAATTTCCTAGAAGTTTGTGTACATTTAGCATGTCATCTAAAACTTTGGTACTTTTCGACAAATGCACAGTGGAGAGTATCCTGAGTGGGTGCATAACAACGTGGTATGGGAAAGCCTACAAAAAGTAGTGGATACAGCCCAGTTCATCACAAGAAAAGCCCTCCCCACCACTGAGCACAGCTTCAAGGAGTACCGCCAAAAGAAAGCAGCATCCATCAATAAGAACCCCCACCATCCAGAGCATGCTCACTTTTCACTGCTGCTAACTGGAAGGAGATTCCACACCACCAGGCTTAGAAACAGTTATTACCCTTCAACCATCAGGCTCCTGAGAGAGCAAGGCTAACTTCACTCACATCAAAACTGAACTGATTCCACAAACTATGGACTCACTTTCAAGGACTCTGCAACTCATGTTCTCAATATTGTTATTATTATTATTATTATTTTGTATTTGCACAGCCTTCTTTTGCATAATGGTTGTTTTCCATCTTTGTTTGTGTGCAGTTTTTCATTGATTCTATCGTGTTTCTATGTATTCGCCAGCACAACAATGAATCTTAGGGTGGTATATGGTGACATATATGTACTTTGATAATAAACTTACTTTGAAGTGAATGGTCATCACTCCAGTGGTTGAAGTCACATAAGGAAGCTAGACTGTGGTTTTTGGAAATCCATCAAACCATTCCCAGGATATCACAATAACAGTTCCTCAGAGGAGTGTGCTAAACCAAAACTAATTCAACTGCTTCATCAATGACCTTCCTTCTATCATAACATCAGAAGCAGGAATGTTCAGTGATGATGATGATGCAATGTTCAATCCTACTTGCAACTCCTCAGCAAGTGATACCATTCCAGCTTGCACACTGAAACACCGAGACAACATTCAGGCACGGAATTATGCCGCAAGTCACATTTGCTGTGCCACATAATAAGAAACCCCAACAAGAAAGAATCTATCTATCTGTCCTTGATGGATTTTCTATCATCACATGCAGTGCTTTCAGAAACTGATGGGTCGCCACTAGAAAACATATAAATACTGAGGCTCTAATAATGGCGCTCCATCGGGCAGATATACCGGGATATTCTCGACTTCTCTGAATAAGCAGAGCTTAATCATCTCTCATGAAGTTTAGCATTACCAGAGCAATGCAGTTCACATCACTGCAATCCCAAGCACAACAGTGAGCACTTATTCCCGTTACCACTGGTGTACATTGGCACCAATGAGCCTCCCCTTCCCACTACTATTTTAAATCTAACCCTGGCGCTCCTTGCCCTCAAACCAAGTGTGATGTGACTCCACATAGTTAGTTATATTTTCTGTGTATTTATTTACTATGCTGCTTCTTGTTTTGTGCATTCATTCTGAATCACAGCTCACACCAAAATTTAATTGTGACCATAAATATCATTTAATTACCATGGAAAAGTAATCCTATGTTTTGAGCTTGGGTTAAATATCCTCATCCAAAACTTTTCTCCACATTTTCATTTCATACAGCAATTACTCTGATGAATAGTGTCTTCTCCAACTTCCAGCCGGGTATACAGGTATCAATTTTAACCAACGTTTCAATGACAAATTCTGCCATCTTCATCAGGGATGAGGCCCGGGCACGTCTAGTCTGGAGGTATTTATACCCCATTAGACTGTCTGCCTTGATTGGTTAGTCCTCATCCAATCAGGTTTTCACTCCCCCACCTTGTTTACAATCGAACTACAGTTCTTACTTAGAGTGAGACCTTCATCTTTGTTAAAAAAAAATTCCTCTAGTTTTATTTCAATAGCTTCCTTTACCAGGCAGACCCAAAAGCCGTTGGCACAGCACAATAGTTTTGTACCATCAAAGTCAATCCTATGGCCATGAGAATGCAATGTTCTGCTGCCACCAATTTCTCCTGGTACTTAAGAACATAAGAAATAGGAGCAGGCGTAGGCCATCCAGCCCATCGAATCTACCCCGCCATTCAATAAGATCATGGCTGATCTGTCCGTAAACTCAGCTCCATCTGCATGTCTTTCCCCATAACCCTTAATTCCCTTACTATGTAAAAACTTATCTAACTGTATCTTAAATATACTTAGTGGATAAGCCTCAACAGCTTCCCTGGGCAGAGAATTTCACAGAACCCAAACAGATACACTTCCTGTGCTCCTTGATGTGGATTTCCACCACGCATCCTGTCTGGCCGATATACGCTGCTCTGCATTCACAGGGTATCCTGGAAATGCCAGCTGACCTGAGTTGCAGGTCATCTTTGACATGCATAGGAAATGATTTGAGCTTCTTTACAATTAGGAGGGGCGGACTACAGGTGTATGAATACCACTGGACTAGACAAGCTCAACCATCATCCCTGATGAAGATGGCAGAGTCTGTCATCAAAACCTCAGTTAAAATTGATACCTGTAACCAGCTGGAAGCCCAAGAAGAGGTTGTTCATTATGTACACTGGGAAAGCACTAGATTCGTTTTAACAATTAATCTGCTTTTAATTTTTTGATAGGATCTGATTCATCATACTGAAACAAAATACTGTTGGAAGGATACACTTATGTTTAAATGAATATTCCACACGAGTTGAAATATGAGATAGACAATTATGTTGACTAACTTTACAAGGCCAACAGCTCTGTAAAGGGCATTGAAGATGCTTTGAAGAGCATAAAGATGAAAGGCATTGATCATGTGGATAGTCAGAGGCTTTTGCCCAGGGCTGAAATGGTTAACATGACAGGGCACAGAATTAAGGTGCTTGGAAGTAGGTACAGAGGGGATGAGGGGGTAAGTTTTTTTACATAAAGAGTGGTGAGAGCATGGAATGGGCTGCTGGCAACGGTGGTGGAGGCGGATATCTTAGGGTTTTTTAAGAGACTCCTGATAGATACATGGAGCTTAGGAAAATAGAGGGCTATGTGTAACCCTAGGTAATTTCTATAGTAAGTACATGTTCGGCATAGCTTTGTGGGCTGAAGGGCCTGTATTGTGCTGTAGGTTTTCTATGTTTCTATGTTTTTAGCTCAGTATATTGAAATTTCCTTCTCCTTAAATAAGTAGATGGAAAATGACATGATATGAAAGCACTAAACTGAAGATAGGAAAATATGTGAGATGGATAAAGAATATTTATCTTGCATCTGTCTTACCAAAGCTGCCACAGCAAAGGGAATTACCATTGCTTATAGCTATATGTCAGTCCCTAATTATATACAGGGGAGGACTTTCACTAAACCCAGTACAAATTATGATCCTTTGATGTATTGAATTGATTTACTTTATTTCTTACATCCTTCACATACATGACGAGTAAGTATCATACGTTACATCTCCATCTAAATGTGCAATGTGCAGTCATAGTAATTTATCATAATTTATAGTAAATAGAACAGTCAATGTAATATAGAGTGCACTCAGGTCAGCATGAGTTCATCAGTCTGATGGCCTGGTGGAAGAAGCTGTCCCGGAGCCTGTTGGTCTGGCTTTTATGCTGCAATACAACTTCCCGGATGGTAGCAGCTGGAATAGATTGTGGTTGGGATGGCTTGGGTCCCCAATGATCCTATGGGCCCTTTTTATATACCTGTCCTTGTAAACGTCCTGATTCATGGGAAGTTCACAACTTCAGATGCACTGGGCTGTCCGCACAACTCTTTGCAGAATCCTGCAATTAAGGGAGGTACAGTTCCCACACCAGGCAGTGATGCAGCCAGTAAGGATGCTCTGAATTGTGCCCCTGTAGAAAGTTCTTAGGATTTGGGGGCCCATACCAAACTTCCCATACCAGGATTTGGGGGCCCATACCAAACTTCCCATACCAGGATTTGGGGGCCCATACCAGCTGTGGTGAAAGCGGCACTGTTGTGCCTTTTTCACCACACACCCAGTATGTACAGACCACGTGAGATCCTTAGTGATGTAGATGCCGAGGAACTTGAAGCTGTTTACCCTCTCAATCCCAGATCATTGATGTCAATAGGGGTTAGCCCGTCTCCATTCCTCCTGTAGTCCACAACCAGCTCCTTTGTTTTTGCAACACTGAAGTTGTTTTCTTGACACCACTGTGTCAGAGAGATTACTTCTTCCCTGTAAGCCATCTCGTTATTGTTTGAGATAAGGCCAATCAATGTAGTGTCATCAGCAAATTTAATTAGCAGACTGGAGCTCTGGGTAGCGATGCAATCATGGATATACAGGGAGCAAAGGAGGGGACTTAGTACGCAGCCCTAACGGGCTTCTGTATTGAGAGTCAGAGGGTTGGAGGTGATGGAGCCCACTCTTACCACCTGCTGGCAAACTGACAGGAAGTCCAGGATCCAGCTACACAAGGCAGGGTCAAGGCTGAGGTCTCCCCAGCTTCTTGTCGAGCCTGGATGGAACTATGGTGTTGAATGCTGAACTGTAGTCCAAGAACAGCATTCTCACAGAAGCATCTTTCTTCTCCAGATGTCTCAGGACGGTATGTAGAGCAGTGGCTATTGCATCATCTGTTGATTGGTTGTGTCGGTAGGTGAACTGTAGGGGGTCCAGTGTGGGTGGTAGTAAGCTGCACATGTAATCCTTGACCAGAACATTTGCTTATTATTGACCTGAGTGCAACAGGTCAAGGAAATAATGAAATGGTCAAAAGAAATTATAGACATTAACAGTAATCTGTTGGTGAAGCATGAACAGGCATTGTAAGCAAAAAGGGTTCAATGGCCGTTTAGGAATCAGATGGTAGAGGGGAAGAAGCTGTTCCTGAATCGCTGAGTGTGTGCCTTCAGGCTTCTGTACCTCCTATCTGATGGTAACAGTGAGAAAAGAGCATGCCCTGGGTCCTGGACGACCTTAATAATGGATGTTGCCTTTCTGAGACACCACTCCTTGAAGATCTCCTTTATTGAATATTGGGTCTTTGGTAGACTGATAGATCAATTCCAATGAATATGAATTATTGTATTAAGTCTTTACTTATCCAAGATTACACACCATTACAGTAAAGAGCAAAAACTATTTTTTTTGTTTAGCTAATCTGATGTGTATTACATATTTTTAAAAATGCCCAAGAACCAGCCATCAGCAAGGACAACAGTTAATTGGAAACAAAGTGGAAGGGCAAATCAAGGAGAGGGCACAAGACTGGAATTTAACATTTTCCTTTATTTATTATTATTATTATAAATACACCTGTTGTATGTTAATAAAGGTAGAGATTGAAAAGAGGCATCTGCTCCCCAAGGTTACAAACTGAAAGCTGGTGATTTGAATAAATAGACTGTATCTATCATGGAAACAATCAGTAAATTCACTGAAGCAATAAGAAAGTCATTTGCATCTGGATCTCGTCCAAAAGAGTGAAATGCATTATGGTGGCTGAGCAGAGATGAACTTTTAGCCACAAAATGCTGGAGAAAATAACCATTTGTGAATGTGTAAATTGATCTGCATTGCTACAGGTGCAACCATTGATTACAACCCATTTTCATCGATGTGGAGTAGCCAATAGATCTTACAGCACTTTATGAACATAGCAATGTGTCTTCTTTTAAGTAGCTAAAAACTTTACAGTGTCTTTCAAGTCTCCTTCCGGATGTTAAAATATTTTACAGCCAATTAAGTACTTTTGAAATGAGTCATTGCTCTACTGTGGGAAATGCAGTAGCCAGTTTATGTGAAGCAAACTCTCATAAATAACCGCGTGATGAACAGAATCAGAATCAGGTTTAATATCACACCAGATGTTGGTAATTTTAAAAATAAATATTCAGCTTTACCGTATTTCTTGAAAGACTATGTCCAAGACATTGGATATTCTAAACTATTTAATAGCATTGTGCATTGCTTTACTTTGGGAAGCACATCTTATTTGTTGACATTGCCAGAGAACAATCCAAAACACATGAAGCAACATCAACATAAACATAGATATTCTAAACTTCCTGCGAGATGATTATTACTTGTCAACATTTAACTTTCCGTGAAATCCATAGCAGATCTCTGACTTCCAGCAGGGCTGGCACATGTTCAATAACTCTGTTCACTTCCTTTGAGACACAGCTCCTCAGGTGATAATTAATTCAGAAAAATGTAAATCATATAAAACTTGAATTAATTTTTAAACATTTAATTGTAATGTCAAGTGTGCTTAAATGCATGCAATTGTATTTGAATGTTTTCTAGTCTGTAATTATTTTAATTGAAAATGATTCTTACATTTTTTTCAACAGCATGACTAATTGTTGATAGTTTTTGATTATTTTTAAATGGGATGTCAGTGACATTCACAGTTTTCAAACAGTAGGAGTTGCTTTTACATTATCAGCTGTCAAAGCAGTTTTGTGAATGTACTTGGTATTTTCAAAGGAAGGTTCCATGCTGTGTAGGGCTTCACCAATCAGGAGTTGGCATCAAGGTCCCAGATCAGGCAAGGTTTCACCAATCAGTAGTTAACATCAGGACCCTGCACGTGTTCACTAAGGCAGGCCTGAGAAAATTGTCCAGCAAGACATATGATGTGCACTGCAATTTACATTGACCTGGGAGGGCAAATGGTTTAATATTTATCTGAGAGACATCACTCTGACAAACAGTCTCACAGCCTATATTTTTATGTTTAAGCCACTAGATAAAGAGCAATTCCAACTTCTTCGATCATTACATAAAATTTCTCCTTTGAACTTGAGTGATCAATTGTAGGATAACAACAGTTTCTCACCCCAGTTTAACTTCTTCTGCTCCAACCCCATGACTTCCCCCCAATTTCAAAGTTAATGATATGAAGTTCAAAATATACTTATGGCATTGCAGTGGACAGTACTTTACTGGAAAGGGGCATGTATGATGACCAAAATTTAATGTTCAAGCTGGCTTTAGGAGTATCAAATATACATACAGTACTCAGCAATTTCTAAAGAGGTCTTATATTTTCCTGAATCTTCCTCACAGCAGTACTGCAGCTCACCTACAACAAACTGCTTTTCAGCAATTCTAGGGGATAAATAGGGTAGTTTTCAACCAGTTATACAAATCGTTAGTTTGGCCACTGTTAGAGTATTTTGTGCATATAGGATAGCTATGCTATAGGAAGGATGTGACTAAGCTGGAGAGAGAGCAGGAATGTAGCCTGGATTGGAGGGCTTGTGTAAAAAGTAGAGATTGGATAGGTTGGGATTTCTCCCCTGGACGGAAGGAAGCTGAATGGTGACCCCCATCCACCTTCTTCCTTACCTGCTTTCCGTTATCACCTGCCAACTTGTACACCTTTCCAACTCTTACCACATCCCTGACATCTTCTAATTCTTGCTTTGGCCTCCATCCTTTCCAGTGCTGATGAAGAGCCTGGCCTGACTGTTCATTTCCCTCCACAGATGCTGCCTGACCTGCTGAGTTGCTCCAGCATTTCAGAATCAGAATTACTGACATGTGTTCTGAAATGTGTTGTTCTGTGGCATCAGTACAATGCAAAGCATAAAAATATTATATGCAATAAATCAATAAATATTGCAAAAGTGAAATAGTGAGATAATGTTCATGGACCATTCAGAAAACTGATGGTGGAGGGAAAGAAGCTGTTCCTAAAACATTGAGTGTGCATCTTCTGCTCCTGTACCTCCTCCCAGATGGCCATAATGAGCAGAGGGCATGTGCTAGGTGGTGAGCGTCCATCATTGACTCATTTACTGAAAACAGTGACTGACTAGATCCTTTTTATTAACAGGTGAATAAACAAGCTGCAATCTGACAATAAATGTCTGAAATCAGACTTGAGGAAAGGTAGACTACATCCCATATCTTTGGAGCCACTTCACAACACAGGAAGCATTAGGATCTCAAAACTGGCACAATGCTCATGGACTACTACAATACAGTAGTCCCAACCTTTTAGAGGACAGTTTGTTGGAGACAAACTCACTTGTAACACCAGTTGGAAGGAAGGTTGTCATTTGGTCTGACCACCCTACAAACAACTGGAACAAATTGGCTGAAGGTGCTTGTGCCTGTTGCAAACTGAAGACTTGGTTATTGCCAACAAGGCAACATGGCAAAGTTTGCCACTTAGCACATTTATTAACTTGCTGGACCTAGAAATTGGATTCTATTGGGAGCAATTATTAACATCTCTGTTAAAAAAAATTAGCATGATTATTTTAATAATAAAGTTTTCACTTTAAACTTTGAGCTCAAAAAATGTGAGAAGCCTGCCCTGTGTAGATATTTGTAACCAGAAAGCACCATGCACAGCATATATGTCAAACTCAAGGCCCATGGGCCAAATCCGGCCTGCGGTGGAATTATCTTTGGCCCGCGAGATAATATCTAATTACTATTAAAGCTGGCCCCAGTAATCGAAGCGCCTATGGTGTATGATATGGCTAATGCTGAGTTTATTCAGATACCAGGTTTTCAGGGTTTTTAGTGTTTATTCGGCAGTCTTGCTCGGCAGTCTTCTTCATAAGAAACGGAACTTGTAAAGTGAAACACTTTGTAGTTATAGCAGAGACTGAGACACATGAGAGCAGGCTGAAAAAACGGAGGCAACGAAAGCTGCGTTCGCACGTGTCTGACTGATCCGGCCAGTATGAAGTTGCATTTTGCTCAATCTGGCCCGTGACCTAAAATGAGTTTGACACCCCTGATGCACAGTGAGTTCTGATCAGGATCGCCAGGTATGTTTTGTTTTGTTTTAAATGTCATGTCCTGAAATCAAATTTATTTCACAAAAGAAATTTCTGTCATTCTGTGGTTAACTCGTTAATTCTGTTTGACATTTGTTTTATTTAGTTCAAACCCATATCAGAGCAGTACTATGATATGGACTCCCATGGTGAGAGCTGCCTTTGATTGCTCACACATCAATGTGCAGGCACCACACATCACTGCTGCCCTAGATTAGAACTATGAATGTCTGAGTGTTGGAAAGAATTGCTTCTTCTCTACATACCCCACAAACCCAGCTTCAAATCTAGGAGTCACACTCTCTGCATATGCAAGCTTCACCCACCACCATGACCCATGCTCCTTCCATCTCAACTTCCACTCTGACCACTTTATCAAATCAACCATTAAATCTAATTTGATTGCATTTTTTAAATTATGTGACTGATCTGCTTATTTCCAATGTCATGTTATTTTAACAATTCATACATTTCTGACTTTCTGTTTCATCTTTAATTTCAAATGATTACTTTTTTAGAATACCATAAAGTTCTTTATATTGAGCAATATGTTAAGTTATGACTGCAAGTATTTTATATAAAGGAAGTATCGTGTTGATTTTTAAAAATGTGAAACAGGCTTCAATTCTTTGCTTCCTCTTGGCAGCTATATTAGCCTTTTGATCACAGAACATGTTACTTGATTTGAGCCATTTGTCAAACTGACAACGTAGATAAAATGGAACATAACATCAAAAATCTCATGAAAAATAGTTTAATCTGTGCAAGTTTGGAATTTAGTGCTAGAAAATTACTTTTAAAAGATTAAAAAAAAAGACAAATAAAAATTCAGCAGTACTGGACAACACATGCAACAAAACATTATAGTTTACCTATGATTTTACATGGAGAACTGTGGGTTCATTTTAGTCCGATTGTTACTGTTACTCAGAAATTCCAGGGTGCTTTGACTTTGCCTCGCAATGTCAAAGAGAAATCCATAGATTAATATTCCACCATTTTGCTTCACCATCCCACTTTTATGAATTGTTCTTTGCAACATAAAATCTACTCCTTCTATAATGATTCCAAGCAATATTCTTTGCAATCTACAATTCTGATAGTGTCCCCTGTTCTGATCAAATATTGTCAGCTTGCTCTTGCAGGAGGATGTGAATGCAAAATTCAAAAAATAGAATCCATCAGTTTCATTTTTAAAAAAGTGCTTTGGGAAGCTAAAGTAAATTGCCCTTGATATTGATTTAGGATGCATAGGTTCCCAGGCACAGCAGCGGGTTCATCCCAAGATGGTATCATGTAGACCCAAAGACTGGCATTGCATGAGCCTCTAGATCTGATTTGCTTGAGCTCCAAATACCTGGACCAAGTATTGGTTGCGCTCCCAAAATTAGAGCACGTTATTAGCTATACCTCAAGCATCCAGACTGTGGCTGTGCCCTAAGGACTTGGAGCCAACATTAGTTGTGTCCTCAGATCTGGCCTAATACCAGCTAAGCCTCAGGAACCTACATGTAACTTTAAGTAGGCGCTAAAGGCCTGGATCCACTCTTGGATCTCTCTGGGGACCTGAATTAAGCACTGCCTGTGTCTGAGAGACCCAGAGTAACACTGTGGGCCCTAAAACCCTGTCCTGATATTGTGAGGGAACCAGTGATGAGCTAGTGCTCAGGCACACAATGTAGGGATGTCACATTTTTATGTTGAGTCTGTAACTCTGCTCCAGCCGGTCCCCTATGATACAGTGCTACAAGTAAGATGACTGAACATGCTACCTGCCACTTCCTTTCAGTTGAGGCTGCCCTGAAGATTATCTGTGCCTTGTCCTCTTCCTCTGTTGGTTTTAAGAGTGGTCCACCAAACCTCTAAGATGGGGGGGTTCAGCTCAGGCAAAAACTCCAATGAAGAATCTTTCCTTATCTGTGTGTGATGGTATTCATGAGTCTTCACCCAAGATTGCATGACTGACAGTGGTGAAAACTGAGATGACGCTACTGGCAAGACAAAGGAAGCCCTGAACATCACCAAGACCAAGACCAAAATTGTTTTTTGGAATGGACGAACCACATAAAACACCGGCAAGCTAGCACAAACAAATAACTGCAGAAATGCATCGTTGCAACCTACATATGCAGGCAATTAGTGAAAGCAGATGGACAGGGTCTGGCTGGCTAAAGGAAGCAACTGGTGAATCAGTTTTATACTCAGAAAGGGAAGACCATCAGCATCATGATGGTGTAGCTGTCATTTTGAAGAAAGGCACTGAGAAGCACTTGCTGGTGTGGAAACCAATCAACAGTAGGCTGATGAGAGTCAGGCTGAGAGGGAAGCAAGTGAACATGACAGTGCTATGCTCCAACTACCAATAGTGACATTGAAGAAAAGGATGTCTTCTATGAAGAGTTGCATTCTGAGGTAGAGTTATCATCATGGGAGATCTAAACGCCAAAGTGGGAAATAACAACTCACACTTCACTAGGGCCATGGGCACTCATGGATGTGGAATGATGAATAACATTGGTGAAAGACCATTGGAATTCTGTGCCATGAACAATCTGATCATAAGACGGACCATTTTCCACATCATGAAATCCACAACCTCACATGGTGCTCAGCCAATGGACACAACAAGAACCAGACTAGCCATTTGATGATCAATGGTACATGGAGACGATCCTTGCAGGATGTAAAGATGAAGAGAGGAGCAGATACAGGAATTGGTTACAACTTTGTTGTAGCAGTGACAAAAGTCAAGTTGAGAAACACTGGGACCAAAACACAAGTACAAAAATGCTTTGATGCTGTGAAGGGCAAGGACACCAGTGTGAGATCTGCCTTCACCATTCAGCTTAAGAACAGATTCCAGGCCTTGCAATACCTTGACGTGGATACGTCAGTAGACAGGATTGACACAAGGTGGAAATGCATTGCCTCAGTCTTCAAGAAGAGCAGCGAGGCTTGTCTAGGACACAGAGCTGGAAAGAAGAACAAAGAATGGATACAGCAGGAAACGTAGACAGCCTTAGAAAAAGATAGAAAATTAAGAAGAAAGTGTTAGATGTAAAGTCAACATGAATTAAGGCTCAACCACAATTAGCATACATTGAAGCTAACAAGAAAGTGAAAAGTCTAGATGGAAGACCTTGCAGAGGAGGCTGAAGCAGCAGTCAATTGAAGTAATCAGGGACATATATACAAGATTTCAATATTGGTATGCAGAAAGTTCTAGGACAGATCAAGTGGTCCCATGAGAATTTGGAACAGTCTACTTTTGGACAACTGAAAAAGAGCAAGAAGTACAATGGATGGAGTATTTCAGAGAATTACTGAGTAGACACCACCAGAGAAAGAACCTGATGTACAAGATGCAGTGGAGGACTTTGACATCAATACAGATCCACTCAAGAAAGAAGAGATTGTTGCTGCAAGTAAATCATTAAAGAACTGCAAAGCTCCAGGTATGGCAATTTGAACACAGAACTGTTCAAAGCTGAACCGAGAGATGCATTCCTTGTTTACCATAATCTGGGAATGGGGGCAAATACCCAAGAACTGAACAAAGGGAATTAATGTTAGGATCGCCAAGAAAGGAGCACTAAATGACTGCAACAACTGGGGTGACATTACACTTTTGTTAGTGCCCAGCAAGATTCTCACCAGAGTCATTGTCCAGTGGATTACTGATGGACAATGCGTGCTTGAGGAAAGAGCAAGCTGGTTTCAGGAGAAACAGAGACTGTGTTGAGCAGATCTTCCTACTGTGTAACATCATAGAACAGAGCACAGAGTGGCAGAGACAACTGTATCTGAATTTTGCGGACATTGAGAAAGCTTTTAATAGCATCCACAGGGAGAGCCTCTGGCGAATTCTCAGATCATTCAGAATCGCTTCCAAGAATGTCCAGCTTATACAGGGTCTCTATGCTAACTTCACCTGCACAGTTGGGGACCACAATTTGAGCTTTGAAGTCAAGACAGGAGTCAAGCAACACTGTGTGATGTTGACAACTTTATTTAACCTGGTGATTGGCTGGGTTATGAGACAAACAGCAAAAGATAAGCAGGGAGGCATTAGGTGGACTGTATTCTCTACTCTAGGAGAACTTGACTTTACAGATGACCTTGCTTTACTATCATATACACACCAGCACATGCAAGAGAAAACTCAGTGCCTGTGTACCTTTCCTGGACAGGCTGGACCCAGAGTCAGTTAAAGAAAGACTGAGACCATGACCCTCAAGGTAGAGTCTCCTCCTCCCATCAAGTTTTATGGCATCAACTTACCCTGCACCAGCAATTCACCTACCAGGGCAGCATCATTTGGCAGGATGGTGGGATCATGAACAACATTCAGTGCAGACCCTACAAAGCTAAAAATATCTTCAGATCAATGAGCAACATATAGAGATCAACCAAGTACAGCATCCACACCAAGGCTGTACCAGAGCTATGTTCTGTCCACACTTTCGTATGGGTCAGAATGCTGGTGCATAACAGAGAACAATCTTGCCAAGCTGTCATCATTCCACACCAAGAGCCTCTGGAAGATCCTCTGTATTTTCTGGCCAAGGAAGAGCTTCAAACATGCCTTACTCCTTCAGTGTCGTTAAGAGGACATGGCCACGACCATCATAAGGAAACGTTGGAGATGGATTGGGCACATGATGAGAAGATAGGCCAACTCCATCATCAAGCCAACACTTTATTGGACCCTTGAACGACAGAGGAAACTTGGAAGACCAAAGACAACTTGGCAGCATACAGCAGAGGCAGAAATGAGGACCTTGAATCAATATAGAAGGTGGCCAAGGATAGAGAGAGATGGAGGACCTTCATTGCCACCCTAAACGCCAGTGAAGTAACAGTCAGGAACTAGGGATGTGGAGGCTCAGTGAGGATGTTCAAGACAGGGACTAATAAGTTTTATTAAGGGATTGAAGGAACATAAGGTTCTGGTAAGAAAATGGTCCTGGCATTTACGTCAATTAATATTTTATTGAATGATATACCAAGCAAAAGAAGCTGAATTGCCTATTTCTACTATTTCTTCTATTCTTCAACTCAAATTAAAGTTTATATAACTTACTCTTCAATATAGCAGTCTAAATGTTCAATATCTTTCACAGATAAATTCTGCTACTTTACCGAATAACATTACACTTTTTCACTTTTACTGAATAGATTACATTTAGTTCAATTTCATTAACACATCCATCAGCCAAGCAGTTATGTCTACAATGGAGAGGATGCTATTTTGCAATCAGATTTTATCTCAAGCTATATAGCTACTGAAGTTAACCATTGTTGGCAGAGTACAATACATTTTCCAACTATATGTGGTAGGAACAATTCAATTAATTTAATTCATACACAAAATGAGGATATTGTTGGAAATACCAGTATTTATTACCCTAATGACTTTGCAAATATGAAGCAGTCATTTGAGTGAAGTTTAGTAAGGAATTATAGGAGTGTTGATGAAGGAGAAATAATACACTACCATGTTATTGCCTTGGAGGTCAAACACCATCTGGTATTCTCACAGGTCTATGCCTTGAACCTCTTGGGGGTAGAAATAATGAGTAGCAGCTTTGGTGAGCAGTTCCAGTGCAATTCACGTGTCATACACAATGTAGCCATATCGCATTGTAAAGGGCAACATGTTAAAAGCAATGGTTAAGGCATCAATAACTAGCTTACTTTGTCCTAATCTTGATTTTCTTGAGAGTTTTCAGGGCTCTTTGCATCTTAGGGAATGGAGAGTACTCGATTGCAATCTTGAATTGTGCCTTATCAATGGTAGAAGGTATTTTCAAAATGCAGTGCTTCATTCTCTGAGGTAGTTAGCATTTTAGGAACAGTATGAAGTGGATGTTGTTAAGGAGCCAATGGTAAGTAATGCCTTTGAATGTCAACAGTAAGTGGGTTAGAAGCTCTTTACTCAAACATGCTCTTCGCTTGGCACTTTGAATGTGCCATTCTTCAACAATTATCAATCTGCAGCTGAGTGCTGCTTAAGTTTTGCTTTTTTGCAGACAAGGGGTTCATCATTTTCTGAGTAGTTTTGAATGAAACTGAACATTGTGCAGCCATCAGCAAGCATTCTTACTACTTACAGTACAATGGAAGAAATAGGAAATAAATATGCAGTGTAGAAAGGGAGTCAGCGACAACTGTGGCGTATTCTTTCAGACCGGAAGATGAATCCCTGAATACAGTCCAGTCCTCTGCCTCCCTTATCCATACCTCCCATCGCTACAATCAGAGGTTCCCACCTACTTTGAAAGGGCAACTATCATACCAGTGGCTGAGAAGAGCAGTGTGAGCTGGCTTAATGACCATCGTCCAGTAGTACTCTCATCAACTGTGATGAAGTGCTTTGAGAGCTTGGTTATGCCTGGAATCAATTCTTGTTTAAACAAAGACATGGACCCACTCTAATTTGCCTATCCTGTAATAGGTCCTCAGCGAATACAATCTCATTGTCCCTTCATGCAGCCTTGGATCACGTGGACAATACCAATATTCATGTCAGCATGCTGTTTATTGCCTGTAGCTCGGAGTTTAACACAATCATTCCTACAGTTCTGATCAAAAAGCTCCAAATCCTAGGCCTTTATACTGCTCTCTGCAACTGGATCCTCAGCTTCCACACTGGAAGACCACAGTATGTGCGGATCAGAAATAGTATCTCCACCTCACTGATAATCAACACAAATGCACCTCAAGAATGTGTGCTTTGCCCTATCTCCATCCATGCCTGTGCAGCTAGGCACAGCTCAAATGGCATCTATAAGTTTGTTGACGACACAATCATTGTTTGCAGAATTTCAGATGGTGATGAGAAGATGTACAGGAGCAAGATAGATCAGCTAGTTAAGTGGTGTTACAACAACAACCTGGCACTCGACATCAATAGGACCAATGAATTGATTGTGGACCTCAGAAAGGATAAGATGAGGGAACACACACCAGTCCTCACAGAGCGATCAGAAGTGGAAAGGGTGAGCAATTTCAAGTCCCTGGGTGTCAACATCTCTAAGGATCAATCCTGAGCCAAACAGATAAAGCAGCTACAAAGAGGGCACAGCAGCAGCTTTATTTCATTAGGAGCTTGAGGAGATTTGGTATGTCACCAAAGACACTCACAAATTTCTACAAATATACCACAGAGAGCATTCTACAATGCTGCATAACCCTCTGGTATGGGGGTGGGGAGAGCTACCACACAGGATCAAGATATGCTGCAGAAAGTTGTGAACTCAACTCCATCATTGGCACAATCCTCCCCAGCATCCATGATCCTCCCCAGCATCAAATCTGCAGCATCCATCATTAAGGACTCCTATCACCCAGGACATGCTCTCTTCTCATTGTGACCATCAGGGAGGAGGTACAGGAGCCTGAAGGCACACACTCATTGATTCAGAACAGCTTCTTCCCCTCTGTCATCAGATCTTTGAAAGGACACTGAGCTTAGGAAAACTACCCCACTGCTTTTCTATTTCTCTTTTTGTGCTTGTTAATTAATTTAACATTTTTAATATACATATATAATTCTTACAACAAATTACAGTTTTTATTATTATGCATTGCAATGTACTACTGCTAGAGAAAACAAATTTCATGACATATGCCAGTGATATTAAACCTGATTCTGATTCAGACCAGTAGTTCTCAAAGTGGATGATATCATCTCCCGGGGGTGGTGGGAGTTTCTAAGGGGGCAGTGGGGAGATGCCTAGTTAATGGAGGGGGCAGCTGAAGGATTACGAGCTTAACTTAAGAAACTAATAACTTATTAAAGGAATTTGATACTCAGTGGCTCATAATTGATTACAATAATCGCATAGTCGCCTCATCACTTGCTAATTCACCGTTCTCTTAGACATTGCATGAAGCATGTTATAGTTGTTGAAAAGCAATGTGACTCTTCTGTTTTTGGCATATCATGAGAAATCTAGACTAAAGAAGTTGGGTTATTTCCAGGCCCTATCCGTGCATTATTGCTCTTCACCATGTTGAACAGTGGTAGCTAGTAAGATTCACATAATCTAATCACACAGTGACACAGTTCCTGTGATTTAGGGTATGGCATTCAATGGGGTAAAGTTCAAAATCTGCTCTTTTGAGCGGTCTTGTCTGCACTTCTCTAGAGCTTATGGCCCAACTGAGATATGGCTGTCCCACTTTATGTTTCTTCAGACAGACAGCTGGCTTTTGCCTGAGCTATGATGATGTCATTTATTGATTGCAGTTCTTGAAACTGGACTTAAACAACAGGTAGTTGACCATGGTCATTAGTCCAAAATGAAAATGGCAGAACCAGACCAAATGAAAAAGAAGTGTAGATAGCATAGTGTGGAATATCTGAAATATGGATTTAATGTATCCCAGCACCAAGCAAACAACAGCAGCCAACGTGACTGTTGTGTGAAAAAGTTTTTTTCCAAATGAGGCAATGAAACCATCCAGCTCTTTGAACATTTGACAAGAACACACTCTGATAAAGCAAACAAGAACTTGGCTTATGTTCAGTTACTTTATGAAAACTTTCAGAAATGGAAAACACTTCAAAACATGTTTGCCAGCACCTCACAACAAGGCAGTGTACATTTCATTGCTCTTTGCCAAATCTGGAAAGCCACAGATTGGAGAAGAACTGATTCTGTCAGCAGTAAGGGAGCTTCTGAGTACAGTTTTGCAAAAGTCACCAGAGCAAATATTTAAAGTAATTCAGCTCAACAACAACTCAGTTCAAAGATGAATAGATGAAATGTCTGAGAATGTGGAAGACACATTATGCAATATACTTAAGTAAAACAGAATTTACTCTGCAGTTGGATGAGTCAACTTTGTCAGGCAATTAATCTTTACTTTAAGGTTATGTTCACTTCATAAAAGATGAAAGAATTGTTCAAGAATTTTTAGTTGCAAAGGGATTCAAACAGGTATGAAGGGAGAGTCAATATTTCAGGTTGTTGAACAATTTTTCAAAGAGAAGGACAGTTTACTCAAAATATTGTTGCCTATGCAACAGATGGGATACCATCAATGACAGGACACCATCGTGGCTTATTACTTTCTTGAAAAACTCTGTAGCTAACATATTTACCATTCACTGTGTAATTCATAGACAACAGTAGTGGGCAGCCGTTGATCCCAGGGGATCATGGGTTTGCACCTTTGGTGGACTGTGACCTCTCCAGGGTGCAAGCCTGGGTGGAAAGATTTGAAGAACTGGTTGTTGCCCATACTGTGGGTTGCCCTTCTCCACGTCACTGATTTAGTCCAAGGGAAGGGCAAGCACTGATACATGTTGGCACCAGTGTCGACGTAAAGGTTGCCAGTGTGAAGTTCAAACTGCTTTAGGGACCCCAGCTCCAGATTTCTTCCTCGGGGTTTACTCCCAAAGCCTTTCCCATGGGTGGGTATAGCCACAAGGCAGTGGAGATTTAAAATCAGAGTTCTCCTTCTCCTAAGTGAGCTGCCGTCCAAGGCTGATGAGCCCCACCTGACCAAAGCAACCGGTTTTGAGGTGCCAGTGGTCCACCTTTGCCCCTTCTTTTGTCAGCAGAAACAGTTCCACCAGGCCTAGTAACTAAGCCACACGTGAAGACCAAGAGTTGGGCTTGATTGTCTGAGGCTGTTAGAGACATACGCACTTTGGAGCACTTTGTAGGTAGTGGGAGCTTATCCCCACTATCACCCCTGGCTGTGACGACCTTAGGAACCTCACAATAAACCTAAGTGATTGGCTGCAAAAATCATTTAATACTGTCATCAGAGCAGCAAATAAAATCAAATCCCATGTTTTCAGTTCTCGACTATTTCGAGAGTGTTGCATTGAGAATAATGGGCAGTTTGGATGCTTGCTGTTGCACATAGAAGTCAGATGGCTCTCAAAAGGAAACTGCCTGAGATGCTCTTAGTACTTTTTGAAAGTGCAATAAAATCCTTTGAAAACTGGAAATCTTTATTCAGCAATCAACTCAAGAACATTATGCATGTCATTTTTTAATTTTTCAGAATTATTTCCAATGCTTAATGAAATCAGTCTTCCTTTACAATGGAAATTATATGAATCTCAACAGTCAAATCAGCAGATTTCTGTTCATTTCTGTCCAAGTTAACCCAATTTTCACATCAGCCATCGCAGCATTTTCCAATATCCAAGCCACTCTGTGCTGGAAGAGAAAGAAAGAATACCAGATGATGATATTCAAGTGTACTATGCACAGCTGGGTGAGATGCATAAAGACATATTAAAGAGATATCAGGATCTTTTCTCAATTCAGGTTCCAGATTGGGTAATAAATCTATTCAAAGAACTGATCTCATTACAAAATGACATTGAGCTGAAGCCAAGGTTCAGAAAATTGTATCAAAACTTTTGGTTCTAGAAAGAAATCTCTGAATGCTATCCTGCATTGTGGAAAAAGGTCAAAATGGTCTTTTCTGAGTTTCCAGCATCATGTTTTGTGGAGCGAAGTTTCGGTGCAGTTATCCAACTTCTTTCAAAGTAATGAAACGGACTATAAATAATTGCTCTAAGGAAAGATATGCTGGTGTTGGAGAGGGTCCAATGGAGGTTTATGAGAATGATTCTGGCAATGGAAGTGTTAATGTATGAGGAGTGTTTGATGGCTCTGGGTCTACTCACTGGAATTTAGAAGTATGGAGGGGGGAGGAGGAGCTCTTTGAAACCTATTAAATTTTGAAAGGCCTAGACAGAGTGGATGAGTCTAGGAACAGAGGACTCAGCTTCAGAATAAAGAGAAATCCATTTAGAACAGAGACAAGATGGAAATTCTTTAGCCAGAAGTTCGTGACTCTGTGGAATTAATTTCTATAGACAGCTGTGCAAGCCAAGACATTGTGTATATTTAAAGCAAAGGTTTGTTAGAGCGACAATGGTTACAGGGAAAAGTCTGAAAAGGGATATTAAATCAGCCATGATGGAATGGCAAAACAGACTCGATGGGCCAAGTGGCTTACTTCAGCTCCTATGTCTTATGAACGTGGGGATCTGAGACACCTGAGTGACAATCAGCCTGATGTTGAGAAGCTAATATCACTGCAGCAATCCCAAACATCTCATTGAAAGGTGAAAAAGCAAAATAGTGAGTTGTGGGCTACTAATGTATACTCTTAAAATTGTTGAAGAAAATCATTTTTACTGTAACTAAATAATTTTATCTGTTGCTTTAAATAAATTTGAATAATTTTTGCAATTATTTGTCATGACTTTGAATTTGCATTCCCATTTTCTTTACCTGTGCATCATAAATCAAAATTATTTATAGCTCTTATGAATAGCCAGAGAGGGAGAGGGGACACTGAAGATGTGTTTTGGATCTAAGAGGGTAGTAACCCAAAATAGTTTGGGAATCTCTGATTTAGACTGTTCTTCACAATTCCCATGACCCACTTCCAATAACAATGTATTACATTACTGGGACATGTATCCAGCACATCACATGTTATATTTGAATAGATATCTTTAAATAAAGTGGCTGGAATATTGATCTCAATGCAGCCAAATATTAGCAATATTTTAGACTATCCAGACTAAGGTTGTAAAATATTTACAATATGATACTTAGCAAGAAGAGTAAAAAAATATTTTTGATGAAGCTCTCTAATAAGTATTCTGCTCTGTCACCCAAGTGTCTGTTTACTGGAAATGAAATTTCATTATCATGTTTGGTAAGCTCTTGTACAAACTATTCATTGCTGAAAATCATACTGACAAGCAAGGTATGTATTTTTATCTGAGTCAAACTGCTCCTCAATCAAATGCTGCATTTGATAGCATGACAAAAAGATAGCAATAACACTGGCTTTTATACATGGACACAGCTGTAAGATGCATCAGTGATAGGATTTTATGGAACCTGTTAGCAACAGGAGTCGAAGCTACCATAGGCACCTGAGGATGAGAATCATGTGAATCCGTGTTGACATTATGTCTTTCCTTCATAAGACATATTTCTTAAAAACTGCATCAAAAAGGTTTGCCAAAATAAGGTTTGCCACTGGCAACTTGTTCATGGTTCTGAAATGCTATTTCAAACCTATGGAAACATGGTACATCAATAATTATTGCAGAAAATATATTGGTTTATTTTCACTGAGAATTAGAGGGACTTCTAGTAGCCCAAAATAGTTTTCAGATTTTCCTAATATTGTTACATTATTAGATCATAAAATCATAGAAAACTAGCACGAGAAATACGTTCTTCTGCCCTTCGACCTGCACCTGAACATAGCCTGCAATACCCCTCCCATCCATGTACCAATCCAAACTTCTCTTAAATGTTGAAATCAAAATCTCATCCACCACATGTGAAGGCAGCTTGTTCCACACTCACAACTCTCTAAAATGAAGAAGATTCTCCTCATGTTCCCTTTAAACATTTCACCTTTCACCCATAACCCATGACAACGAGCTGTAGTCCCATCCAACTTCAGTTGAAAAAGCCTGCTTGCATTTACCTGATCTGCACCCCTCATAATTTTGTGTACCGCTATCAAACATTCCCTCAATCTTCTATGTTCTGTGGAATAAAGTTCTAACCTATTCAATCTTCCCTTATAACTCGGTTCCTCCAGTCCTGGCAACATCCTTGTCAATTTTTGCTGTACTCTTTCAATCTTATTTACATCTTTCCTATAGGTAGGTGATCAAAACAGCACACAATACTCCAAATACAGCCTCACCAATGTTTTATATAACCTCAATATTAATATAACATCCCAGCTCCTCTACTCAGTATCTTGATCTACTAAGGCCAATGTGCTAAAAGTTTTCTTTATGACCCTATCTACCTGAGACACCACTTTCAATAAAGTACGGACTTGTATTCCCAGAATTCTTTGTTCTACCACACTACTTAATGCCCTACTGCATACTGTGTAAGATCTACCCTGGTTGGTCCTCCCAAAGTGCTGCACCTTTGTGCATTTTCTCTCTTGGGTCAATGATGAAAGCCCTGTTGTAGTACTAACAGAGGAAAGATTTTTGTCCAAAGAGAGATGAGATTTGCAGTCAGCACTGATGCATAGAACACCAGGTCATTTAAAAGTCTAGGAATGCCTTGAGGTTCAAAGAATACATTATCACAAATAGACCACTTATGTGCAAGAGTATGTCTTGTCTATGACAGCCAAGCTTTAAGCAATAATTGTTTGCAGATGGTCAAACTATTTTCAGAATAAATTGAATGATATGCCTAAATTCCATTAAACCACTTATAAATCACTAGAATGAGAGCATAAATAGCAGACACTGCATAACTTGGTCTGGACATTGTACAATATTACTCATACTTGGCTGCATGGAGATTCTTATTCCAGTCACTTTATTCAAGTTTGGTTCCCAGTGGTAGATCGAATTCCAGGTCATCTATAATCCCAGATCCTGCGAATATTAAAGATGGGAAGTTTCTCTACCTCCATCATCTGTTTAAGCAGACCAAGAATTGGAGCATTGTCTGGGTAGGCCTATTGTCTCTGCCTGCTCCTGACCCACCGAACTCATGTTCTCATACCTTGATTCCATTCTGTCTCCCTTGGGTCAGTCCCTAACCATCTCCATTCATGATACTTCTCATGCTTTCGATCTCCTCAACTCTCTGGTCCTGATTGCCTCATTTTCATCATGGATATTCAGTACCTATACACTTCTATCCCCCATCAAGAAGGCCTCAAAGCTCTCTGCTTTTTACTTGACAAAGAACCAACCAATTCCCCTCCACCGCCACCCTCCTCTGTCTGGCAGAACTGGTCCTCACCCTCAACAATTTTTCCTTCAGCTCCTCCCACTTCCCCAGACTTAAGGGGTAGCCATTAGAACCGAATGGGCCTTAGCCATGCCTGCCTCTTCGTTGGCCACGTTCAGCAGTCCATGTTCCATACTCCCCCCAACTCCTCCTCGGCTACATTAATGATTGCATTGGTGCTGCTTCATGCACCCATGCTGAGCTTGTCAACTTCATAAACCTTGCCTCTAGGTTCCACCCTGCTCTTAAGTTCACTTGGTCCATTTCTGACACCTCCACCCTTTCTCAATCTCTCTGTCTCTAACTCTGGAGACAAGCTGTCAACCTACAGATTCCCACAGTTATCATAAATATACCTTTTTCCATCCTGTCTCTGTAAAAGTGACATTGCCTTTTCTCAGTTCCTTCAGCTCCACTGCATATGTTCCCACAATGTAGCTTTCCTTTCCAGGACATCTGAGATGTACTCCTTCTTCAAAGAACAGGGCTTCTCTCCCTTCACAACTGGTACTGCCCTCACCCACATCCCCTCCATTTCCCAATCATCCACACTTACCCCACCTTCCTGCTGCCTTAACAGTGATAGAGTTCCTCATCTCAGGAACTTCCATATCTAACATATGATCCTCCACAACTTCCATCATCTCCAAAGGGATCATCCCACGAAACACACCTTTATCTTCCCTGCCCCCCAACCACTTCCACATGGATCATTCACTCTGCAATTCCCTTGTCCATTTGTCCCTCCCCACCAATCTCCCTCCCTGCAAGTGGCCCAAGTGGAAAACCTGCCTATACATCTATTCCCTCACCTCTGATCAGTGCCCCAAACAGTCCTTCCAGGTGAGGCAACACTTCACCTGCGAATCTGCTGGTGTCTATTGTGCCCAGCACTCACGATACGACCTCCTCTATGTTGATGATGCCCACCATAAATTGGGGGAATACTTCTTCAAGCACCTCTGCTCCATCCACCAAAAGTAGAACTTGCTAGTGGCCAAACATTTTAATTCCCATTCCCATATTGTCTATGGCTTCCTCTTGTGCCACGATGAGGCTACGCTCAGAATGGAGGAGCAACACCTTATACTCTGTCTGGGTAGCTTCCAACCTGATGGCATGAATATAGATTTCTCCTTCCGATAAAAAATATCCCAATATCTCTCCCCACCTCCTCCCACCCCTTGTGTCCCCTTCTCCTATGGTCCATTCTCCTCTCCTATCAGATTCTTTCTTCTCCAGCCCTTTACCCTTCCATCCCACCTGGTTTCAGCTATCACCTTTGAGCTATCACCTCCTTCCTTTTCTCACACCTTTTTACTCTGATGTCTTCCCCTTTCCTTTCAGTCCTAAAGAAGGGTCTCAGGCCAAGACGTTGACTGCCCGACCTGCTGAGTTCCTCCAGCATTTTGTGTGTGGTGCTTTGGATATCCAGCCTTTGCAGACTTTCTTGAGTTTATCATTTACTCTTGTCCCCAGCATTGTACAAAGGAGGGCGGTATATACAGATTCTGGGAGAACAATGCCACCACAGCACAAGAGGTGGGGAAATAAGCTGATTTAGAAAGAGCAGTAAGACACTAGCAAATAGCCAGCTGGATATGAGCTCGAAGTGAAATGCAAGCTCTTTAAATAAGGATCTGTGTTACACTGAGAACAGGATTCAGATCTGACAGATAATCCGTCATTTTATTTACAGTCACTACTTATTCAATCATTGTTCTTTTACTAACAGAGTTTGTCTATTTGAATCTGAGAAGGAGTATTTGTAACAGTGTGGAAAACCAGTTGGTAGGATTTGTGTCTTCTGGGATCTAACTGAATAAACTATTATATGCAATTAATATTTCTAATTTTATTGGCAAATAAGTAGAGAAAATAAAAATATTTATAGATAGTACAGTGTAAAACCATAAAACCAATAAGGTAAAGGAGCACAACTGGGCTATCTATCCCATCGAGTCTGCTCTGCCGTTTGATCATGGCTGATTTATATGTGCATGGCTCACTTCTCCGATTGAATAAAATTGACTGCTAACAGTGCAGACAAACACTACCCACATGGAATTATGTGATATCCTGGGGAGGCAATAAACCAGTTAAATCTGGACAATTAAGAAAAGATTTGAAATTTAATCACTTAATGGAGCCAGGGAGCAAAATGACCTCAGGAGATCAAGAAGAACCTAATTGGTTTGCACAAGATGAGGCTCAGGCAAACCAAAAACAGATTTAACTTTCCGTTTTAAGAAATTCAGAGAATCTATGATTATTTGATGAGATGGTAAACAACTCGATTATTTTGTGGGAAACGTAGGAGTGAATTGCCAATTTATTCTGCCCATGCATAACTTACAAATGTAACCAATGGTCTTGCACCATCTGTTCAATTGACATAATTAATTCAAAAACTCTATTTGGACAGTTCATATTTTCTAAATTATTACAGACCCAGATTTGCACTTCTCTGGGTAACTAAGATGTTTTGTGAGTTTTATTATTCCCTTTCATAAGGTTAAACCAAAAATAGGCTGGTATTCTTAGTGAGGCCTGATCATAATACTAAAGGAAACCAGCATTCATTTGTTGTGGTAGGATTTACCCTGAAAATTCAACATCAACATTTTGTTTTACATTACTGTTGCACAAGTTCAGCCAGTAGTTGTTGGCACTTCGGCGAGTAGTTTTCTGGGCCTCACTTCTCGCGGCCTTAAAAGCGTCCCAGGTGCTCGAGTTGGGGTCATTCTTGTAGGCAAGGAGTGCTCTTCTTTTGACTGCAGCCACTGGTTCCATTTCTTCACAGCTTTCCTCATACCAGTCTGCTTGTGTGCTTTTTCTCTTACCGATGATGGCTGAGTTGTAGACGGCAGATAGAAACGCTTGCTTTCGATTGAGTTGTCGTCGTAGGTGGTGGCTGCCACAGTACCTTCAACACGGTTAGTGAACTTCTGCGTTCATTCAGCACTGGATGCACAGCAAGTTTTGACGCATGGTCAACCCTTCCTCTTAGAGTGGTGCAGCTTCTTTGATGCAGCTCTCTCTTTGCTGGCTACTAGGGAGTGGTCAGTGTTACTGTCTGTGCTGTGATAGCTGCGGGTGATCAGGATACTCATGAGATCTGCACGCCTGGTGATGACAAGATCTAACTGACGCCAGTAACGAGACAGTGAGCATCTCCATGAGACCTTGTGAAGCTCCTTGCACTTATGTGATGCTCATGCACAGTCCATGGGGACAGCACAGTTCCAGCAGCCTCTGCCCAGAGTCAGAGTGCTATAGAAGAGGACATCAAGATGGCCACAGGTGCCTCTGTCACCAAGACTGCCCCTCTGAAGTCAATGACTGGACAAGTCATAACTGATCAAGGCAAGCAGCTTCAGAGTTGCACACTGTGTAGGATTGAACTCAGCCCAGGACGTGGTCATTAGTGCTGCACTCGAGGCTATCCCAGATCCAGCAGTCATGCAGGAGATGCACTGCCAACACCAGAAGAATTCAGCAAAACTATTGACTATCTCATTTGCAGGAAGGCCCTTGGAAATGATGGCATCCCTCCAGAAATTTTGAAGAGTGGCAAAACAGCATTGCTGGACCATCTGCACAAGCTCCTCGGTCTCTGCTGGGAGAAAGGCTACATATCACAAGACCTTCAGGATGTCAACATTACCACCATGTACAAGAACAAGGGTAATCACAGAGTCTATATTAACTACTGCTGCATCTCCCTCCTCAGCATCATGGGGAGGGTCTTGGCCCAAGTTATTTTGGCATAGCTGTGGCACCCTGCTCAATGTGCTTACCCAGAGTAGCAGTGTAGTTTTAGCACAGGCAGATCCATTGTGGATATGATCTTCTCACTACACCAGCTGCAAGAGAAATGTCAAGAGCAGTAAAACCCATTCTTCATTGCGTTCATTGACTTGACAAAGGCATTCGACCTGGTTAGTGGAGTAGGCTCTTCAGGTTGCTGCAGAAGATAGGTGGCCCTCCAAAACCGTTGGGGATGATCAGTTCCTGCCATGAAGACAGGCACAGTACTGTCTGCTTTAGTGGCACAACTTCAGAAAACTTGCCAGTGAGAAGTAGAGTAAAGCAAGGTTGCATTCTGGCACCGATACTCTTCACCATCTTCCTCTCCTTGCTGTTTTTGGAGAATGCACCAAAGGAATCTACTGACATACCAGAGCTGACAACAAACTCTTCAACATTGATTACCCTCACTCCAAGACCAAGATCCAAGAGGTCTTCATAAGCAAGCTGTTGTTCACTGAGAGCGCGGCACTGAGACCCCATGCAGAATGCCAGCTGCAGTGTTTCATTGACCACTTGTCTCAGACGGATCTTACACATACCTTGGATTTACAAAGTGCAGTCATTTCCACCTTGTTCACCCTCCTCAGCCAGAGGCAACTCAAATGGTTAGGACACGTCAGCCAAATGGGCTCTGGTCAAATCGCGAAAGACCTGCTACATGGGCAGCTGGCAGAGTGCATACACCCAGCTAATCACCCACAGCTTTGCTTTAAGGACACCTACAAGAAGAAGCCGAAGTTGGCCAACATCGGTGTGAACTATTGGGAAGACATAGCAGATGACTGGACCACCTGGAGTCTGGCAGTTTGAAAAGGTGTGCAAAGAGCAGAAAGTGCCCACGACAATCAGCTGGCTGCTAAGAGAGTGTGACAGAGGGAGAAGGCCACTCTAACTAGATGCCATCTTCCTTCAGCTGCAGCCAGTGTGGAAGAGACTGTCACTTCAGAGTGGGGCTGCTCAGACACTCTAGGAAGTGCACCACCATCAGCTGACTTTTCTTGTGTGCTTTCTATTAGAGAGATGCCAATAACATTACTGTATTAAACTGAGAAAAGATTAGAAGGGGAAATTGTAAGCTTACTTCCCATTCTCATTTTGACGTGCTCTTCCACGGCCTCCTCTACTACCACAATGAGTCCACTCTCAGGTTGGAGGAGCAACATCTCATATTCATATAACTTTAAGGCATGAACTTTTTTTTACTTTAACTTATGGTAATTTCACCCTCCTCCCATCCTCTCTTTTTCCATTTCCTGTTCCCCATTCTGGCTCCCCTTTTACCCCTTCTATTCTCCTTGCGTGCCCATCTTGCGTCCTTCCTCCTTCCCTTTCTCCCATAGTCCACTTTCCTCTCCTACCAGTTTCTTTCTTCTTCTTCAGACCTTTAGCCCTTCCACCATCACCTCCCAGCAGGTCACTTCATTCCACACCCCTCCCCCACCCACTCATCTTCCTTCACCCATCACCTGTCAACTTGTACTCTTTCCCTCCCCACGCCTTCTTATTCTTGCTTCTCCCCCATTTCCCAATTCCTTTCCAGTCCTGATGAAGGGTCTTGGCCTGAAACGTTGAGGATTATTCCTCTATTTAGATGCTGCCTGTCCTGCTGAGTTCCTTCAGCATTTAGTGTGTGTTGCTCTGGATTTCCAGCATCTGCAGAATCTCTTGTGTTTATGTAAGCTTACATAATATTTTAAATGAGTGTTATGGCTACATTTTATCTGTAATCTGTGTCTTCAACCCACTGCAAAAAGTAAAATCTCAGTTTTATTTTAATGAGAAAGAAGAATGAGACAAAGTCTCAATGCTAAAATAATGCTGTAAAGCTGGATAACAAAAGTAGTATTTAATAGAGTCAAGTCAAATCTTTAAATGCTTCAAAAGTCAAATGGCTTGAATTCATATCATTCTTTCTGAAGTACCTATAATCATGTGAATCTTTGGACTTGAGGTCTTTTAGAAACTATTTGCTCTTGATTTCACTACTTTTGCCATGTGGTCAAACAATTCCATCCTGCAGAAACAATTGATTTAGAAATTTTAAGCTATTTTTCATGTATTAAAATATAAAAATTGTTTAAAAAATGAATAATACATATAGAAAATGTAGTCACAAGACTATTTTACTTCCTACCTATAGGGTTACCTTCCATGTATTGCTAACTGTATTACTTTAACTGTGCTACTTCATGACACTGTCAATTGATTTATTTCTGTACTTTTCCAAATGTAGCACATTAATAGTAATTGTCAGCATTGGTATTTTCCCTGCAGGTCTTTGTAGCTCATTGTTCCAATCATAAGCAACTGGCAACACATTTAACTTTTGAGCAACATTATAGTTGCCCCATCCATTTAATGGCAGAAGAAATTCCTTCATCCCATTTGTGAGGTCCACAATATAACAAGGAGAAGATTTGATAGTCTAAGGGGAACGGTTATGATATAGAACTCACAATAACAGTGGTAAAAACACCATCAATCAAAACCTTTGAAAGTCTAGTACTTTTGAATATGGAATAGGTACAATGAAAATGGTGACAAGGTAGATATTTTACCCCGTGGAAGCAGTAATCAGGTTCAATCCTAAACTCGGGTCCTATTTATGCGGAATCTGCATGTTCTCCTTGCAACCATGCAAGTTACCTCTCAGTGCTCTAGTTTCCTCCCTCATTCCTGAGGCATGAGGCTTGGTAGCTTATACAACCACCCGATATTGCCCTGATGAAAAATGGTAGAATTTAGGGTAAACTGATGGAACGTAGGAAGAATAGGTTACTGGGAATAAGATTGCTCTGTGATCACACAAATGGACTATAATGTCATTTGGAAATGTGGAAGGTAAGTTTCAAGGCTTTGGGGAATGAGTGGAAGAATGGGACTGAAAAGATTGCTCTACAATATTTAAGTATTAAACTCAATGAACTAAATAGTCTCCCGCTGTGCCATAATCATTCCATAATGTGAGGAGAAAGGTTCCCAAGTGTAGAAAGAATTCACCAACATTTTTCCATTTTTGGGTGTGGAGAAATCAGCCTCAAGTAACTTTCTCATGGTATTGTAGATTAAAGGGCCAGTCGGCTTAGGACTTTGTCATGTAGTTCAAAATAGTGCACTTAAAATCACTGTGCCGAGGGTATATGTTTGTAACATAGCCAATCCACAGCTGAAGGCCAATGATATGAATGTGTGTTCATGCATCAAACTGCAATGAATTGCAGCTGAAACTCAGCCAGTTCTGTTCTGCTGTCATGGGATTGGAAGCATTGCACTCGTGTTTCACTGTGATTTGCATTGTTCCTGATGCTGCACACTACAATCGCCAAGTGTGTCATTAAATAGAGCTCAGATCGATGTTTGCCAATCATCCAGTAATGAGCTAACAGCTGGGAATAATCAATCGTAAAAATAACAAATCAGTTGCCTTTCAGATTATCTTTGCCCCAAGATTTCAATCATCTTGGTGAAAAAAATTGAAGCATGGCTGAGCCAAAGCAGTGGTGGTAAAACAGATCACTTTTTAGTGACTAATTTACTGGACTAATATCTCAAGACCTGTATTTCTAATCTCAAAGCTCAAAGTACCGTAGATGTCGGATTATAAGCCGCTACTTTTTTCCCACATTTTGAACAGCTTTGAACACTGCGGCCTTTACTACGGTGCGGCTAATGCATGATTTTTTTTCATGCCACCAAAAACATTTTGCCTCGTAACAGTAGACCAATAAAGTTGATGAGTAGTTCACAGAGGTCCAATGAAATTGTACGATAAATCAAGCGCACTTTCACAATTAAATTATTGTAAATCAGTCATTTGTACTCACCCTCATCAACATGGAAAACACTCGAAAAAAAGCATTGTGCTGCCTTTATGGCAGTTATTTAGTTTATAATATTTTCGCTTAGTAATTCATTTGTTAGTAATTTCTAGTTAAAGTTAGAAGTGTTTTAACTATATTTGTTTTCTGTACTACATCCCGGGATGCTATGACGTCACACCCGGTTTCGCCGCGTCTTGTGGGAAATACCGGTTTGCGATAAACGGGTAGGTGGGGGGGGGAGCACATTATGCGAGCAGCATTAGATCTGAGCGAATGCTGCTTTTAAGTTAAAGGCGATCAATAACTTTTCCTGGTAGGCTGCAGTATATATATTTTTTACCAGTCGTTAGGAGATATTGGAATGTTGTTCAGTAAAAAAGTATACGCAACGTAATTTGTGTTACCGATACATATGTATATTTAAAAGTAGCCGCGTTACAGGCACGGTTCGAAAAAAAGCATTTGCAATATGTATTTGTTTATGTTACCATATGGATTTAATTAAAAGTTAAAAAATCCTCACGTGTAATATCTTTCTGTGTAAATATCTCATATTACAACGTGGGACACCTGCGGCCGAAAATCCGGTGCGGCCTAAAATCCGGTGCGGCCTGTACAAGTACAAAATTGATTTTCTTTCTAAAATTAGAGCCAGCGGCTTTTAATCAGGTGCGCTCTGTAGTGCGAAATCTACGGTAAATTATCAAAGTATATATATGTCATCATATACAATGCTGAAATTGATTTTCTTGTAGGCACTCAAAAAACACAACAGAATCAACAGGACAGACATATACCAATGTGAAAAAGACAACAAATGATGCAAATACGATAGATAGATAGATAGATAGATAGATAGATAGATAGATAGATAGATAGATAGATAGATAGATAGATAGATAGATAGATAGATAGATAAGATAGATAGATAAATACGTAATAAATATCGAAGACATGAAATGAAAAGCCCATAGGTGGTGGTACAGCTCAGCGATGCTGTGTGTGAAGTTGAGCCAAGTTATCCCCTCTGGTTCAGGAGAGTCCCATGGTTGGTGTGGGCCCTGAGGCTCCTGTACTTTTGGCTTGATGGCAGCAGAAAGAGAGCATTGCTTGAACTAGATGGGTCCTTGATGATGGATGCTGCTTTCCTGCGACAGTGCTCCATGTAGATGTGTTCAATGGTGGGGAGGGGTGGGATTTGCCCATGGTATCTGGGCTGCATTTATTACTTTTTGTAGGCTTTCCTGTTCAACGGCATTAGTGTTTACACAACAGTCAATAAACTCTCCACCACACACCTATAGATGTTTGTCAAAGTTTTAGATGTCATGCTGAATCCGTGCAAACTTCTAAGAAAGTAGAAGCACTGTCGTGCTTTCTTTATAATGGTATTTATGTGCTGGGTCCAGGACAGACCGTCTGAAATGATTACAATAAGGAATCTAAAGTTGCTGGTCCTCTCCATCTCTGACTTCTCGAAGAGGACTGGCACTGGCTCCATGCACCACTGGTCTCCTCTCCTGAAGCCCCTTGGTGTTGCTGACACTGAGTGAGAGGCTGTTGCCATGGCCCCACTCAGCCAGATTTTCAATCTCCCTCACCATTTTCAATTTGGCTAACAATGGTGGTGTCATCAGCAATCTTAAATATGGCATGGAAGATGTACTTAGCCTCATAGTCATAAATATAAAGTGAATAAAAATTCTGGATGAATCTCATTACAGCTGCTACAAGATCTAAATTCCAGTAATTAAGTAAGTCTGGGAAAAAAAGTGAATATTAATAATACTGACAATGCAGCAGCCAAATTTTCGTAAAGGTGAATCTCTGCCTTCCTTTCTAAGACTTGTCTGTGGTACACCAGACTAGCAGCAATGTAGTTAACTCACATTTGCCCTCTGCTGGTTCTCCGTTCATTACAGAATGACAAGCATTAACGAGCAAGATCTGGCCCAATAATAAATATTATCAGTGGCCTTGTTAATGTGGAATACACGTCTTCTGAATTCCTGACAGAAAATGCGAAATGATCGACAGTGTTGACTTGATGAGTGAGCATGGATTATTGGACATGGATGTTCCCACAGAATGGTCACAGGAGGACAGACAATGTGGTTAACATTTCCTCAAAGGAGCAACTTTCTAGTAGTACCTATTGAACTTTTTGTCATCCAACGTTTACACTTCCACAAACAAAAACTACAATGATGGAGCATATATCCAGGAATAGGCAAAAATCCATTAAGTCCACAGATTGGCTTGGAGCTGTTTAGGAAAAACCGAGGAGCACACAGCAGAAGGCAGGAGCCTCGGGCTTGCTTAAGTATGGCTCCAGGTGTCATTTTAACAACTGCAGTGAGCTAATGCCACTCCTCCCCAAGTACCAGCTCACTGAAGTACACTTCTCCATTATAGGCAGTGCTAGGTGAGTGAATGCTGGGGATGGCAGGCTGAAATGTACTGAGACCAGCAGTAGCCCATGATGAGGCTGCAGAGCTGAAAGGCTCTGATGGCAGCTGTCATTTTAAGGATCACCAGTGACTCCACTCTCCCCTAGGTATAGGATTCATACTTTGGCTAGCTACAGCATTAACCTATGCAAAGCTGTAAGTTTTAAATATCCATTAGGGATGCTAGAAATCTATCCTTTACCATATTGTTGTTTGCTCCTCTTTTCTTGCAGAAAGGAAGTAGAACAGTCGAATTTCTCCCTGATCCCATTCCCTTCAAAGCTCCATCATTACAAAGGCAATAAAAGAAAAGGAAATATACATTGGCAACTAGTTCTAAGCACTAATACAATTTTTAGTGCTTTATAAGGAAGATTAATAATGACTACAATTCCTATAAATCAGTTAAGTAAACTAGAGGGGTTTTTCATTAAAGTATGCCTGGAATTATTAGGTAATCAAATATACTACTATTATGTTGACTCAGGCCTAGGGGGCCAGCATCAGGCACAATGACGGACTCTCCACTCCTCCCTCAGTGTGTCCAGTTCATCTACATTAGTCGCGCTGCTATCTTCTAGGATAGTCTTGGAAGGTCGCCCAGGGTTCATCCTCCCATGCTTGGGCTCCCATGTGATGACTAGGCTGGCAGGTAGCTCAGGGTGGCGTAGATAGTGCCCCGCTAGTTGCAATCTTCTCACCTCAATTTCAGTAGTGAGCATCGGTAGGTTGTCTTAGAGCTCGACGTTCGTCATGTGATGTTGCCAACTCACATCAAGAGCCATCCGGAGCATTTGTGTGTAGCAACCATCTAGTGACTTTTGCATGGTCTTGGTGAGTGTCCACATCTCGCATCTGTATGAGAGAATGGACTCTATGACTGCCATGAAGATCCTCTTTTTGAGCCCTCTGGTCAGGTTTGACCTCCAGATTTCCTTCATGTCGTTCACAGCCCTCCACGCCAGCGCCTTCCGTATCTTTATGTCCTTCCCTGAACTCATCATTCTTGACCCGAGGTACTTGAAGTCTAAGACTCTCTTAATGGAATCATTCTTTACAGTCTTGATGATACCTTTGTCGCAGTTGAACACCATGTGCTCTGTCTTTTTAGCGTTCAGGTGGAGTCCAACTTTATTGCACTCAATTTCCACTTTTGTCAGTAGCTGCTGTGCTTCCTCCATCTGGTCAGAGAGCAGGACTATGTCATCTGCAAAATCGAGATCTGTGAACGTAACTGGTTCGTTCTGGTTTTATGGTAAAACCAAGTATTCAAATATGGATTATATTAAGTGTTAACAACCAACACCCAGTTCCTTCTGTGTGTTTTCCGTTAGTCTCATGAGACCATAGATTTGCGCCTTGGAAGGTTTCCAGGGCGCAGGCCTGGGCAGGGCTGTATGGGAGACTGGCAGTTGCCCAAGCTGCAAGCCTTCCCCTCTCCACGCCACCAATGTTGTCGGGAAGGACACTAGGACGCAAGCAGCTTGGCACCGGTGTCGTCCCAGAGCAACGTGTTGTTAAGTGCCTTACTCAAGGACACACACGCTGCCTCAGCTGAAGCTCGAACCAGTGACCTTCAGATCACTAGACCCATGCCTTATCCACTAGGCCACACGCCAACACATGTGTTTTCCACATTAAGTTTAAAGGTTGTTTATCAACAGAATTTATTATGTAACCATCCTTTCTCTTTAGCAAAAATCACCCTGCCCTCATTTATTATGATTCCAGATTTCTAATTTAGATTTGTTTATCACAAGTATATTGAAACATATAGGGAAATGTGCCATTTGCATTAACAACCAGCCTAAGAATGTATTGTGGGCAGCCCACAAGGGATGAATATCATGAATATTCAGCAGAACACTATCAAACAGAACATAGCAAACAGCAAAGCAACAACATTGAAACAAGCTCTGTTTCTCCTTCCTTCACATCCACCAACCCACACACCTTCCACTAAGATTCCACTAACCCCAAGACAGGTCATCTTCTTCAGCCTCCATCGGACTCATGGATTTGCGGACACTGGGTCCGAGTTTACCAAGCAGACTCAGAGATTTGCAGAGCCCCAGCTCTGGCCATCGAACCTCGACTTTTGGACCTGATCGACCTTAGGGCTTCAATTCGGGCCTCCAATCGACTCTTCAGGCTTTGGTTGTTTTGGCACACTAGTAAGTACCGTAGATTCCGGACTACAGAGCGCACCTGATTAAAAGCCGCTGGCTCTAATTTTAGAAATAAAATCAATTTTTTAATTGTAAAGGCCGCACCGGATTTTAGGCCGCACCGCTACTTTTAAATATACATACGTATCGGTAACACAAATTACGTTGCATATACTTTTTTACTGAACAGCACGAACAACATTCCAATATCTCCTAGCGACTGGTAAAAATATATATACTGCGAGCCTTTAACTTAAAAGCAGCGTTTTCGTTCGGGTCTGACGCGCTTGCGTAACGCGATCGGGTCTGACGCGCTTGCGTAACGCGATCGGGTCTAATCGGGTCTGACGCGCTTGCGTAACGCGATCGGGTCTGACGCACTTGCGTAATGCGATCGGGTCTAATCGGGTCTGACGCGCTTGCGTAACGCGATCGGGTCTGACGCGCTTGCGTAACGCAATCGGGTCTAATCGGGTCTGACGCGCTTGCGTAACGCGATCGGGTCTAATCGGGTCTGACGCGCTTGCGTAACGCGATCGGGTCTAATCGGGTCTGACGCGCTCGGGTCTTGCTTTTCTTCGAGTATTTTCCATGTTGATGAGGGTGAGTACAAATGACTGATTTACAATAATTTAATTGTGAAAGTGCGCTTGATTTATCGTACAATTTCATTGGACCTCTGTGAACTACTCATCAATTTTATTGGTCTACTGTTACGAGGCAAAATGTTTACGAGGCGGCATGAAAAAAAAACCATGTATTAGCCGCTTCGGATTAAAGGCCGCAGAGTTCAAAGCTGTTCAAAATGTGGGAAAAAAGTAGCGGCTTATAATCCGGAATCTATGGTAGTCTAATTTATAGCCAGTTTTGTGGCATATTTCGTTCATATACCTTTGTCAGTTCTTAAGATGTAAAGAAGCTCTTCAATAATCTAGATGGGATAATATTCTGTCTTGAAAGAGTGATTGAAATACATTCGACTATTTTGCAGTGCCTGTGTTCATATAAATGCTTGAGCAACTCACACAAAATGCTGGAGGAACTCAGCAAGTCAGGCAGCATAGCTCCTCCAGCATTGTGTGTGCAGTGATCAGAATTTCCCAAATCAGCAAACTCTTTTGTGTCTCATTGTGGTGAACTACATATACCTGTCTGGACACGCCCCCCTGCTGACTGCTCCTGTGGCTCCTCCCACAGACCCCTGTATAAAGGCAATTGAGGCCTGAGCCCGGCCTCTCAGTCTCCAGGATGTAGTATGGTGGTCAACCACTGCTTGTTCCTTCTTCCAGTCAATAAAAGCCGATAACTCACCTTTACGTCTCAGAGTGAGTTATTGATGGTGCATCAATTTTATTGACTGGAAGTTATAAAACATGGAAACCGTTTTACGTCCGGAAAGATTGGATTTGGACCCCCAAGACCCTGAAGCAGCTCTTGCCTTTGAACTCTGGCTTGCATGCTTCCACTCATACTTGGAGGAGGTTCGTGCAACTGACCCCACTGTTATGCACAGAATTCTCCTCTCGAAGGTCACCACAAAAGTTTATTTATTTATTCAGGGACCTGCTGACCTACGAAGGGGCACTGGACGCCCTCAAAAGACAGTACCTGCGGCCGGTGAACACCGTCTACGCAAGACATCGCTTAGCTACGCGACGACAGTGGCCTGCAGAGTTGTGCGCCCAGTTTCTCCGAGCTCTACAGACACTCGTCCAAACTTGTGACTGCAAAACGCTCACGGTGGAACAGCATGCGGAGCTGCTAGTACGAGACGCCTTTGTTACAGGAATTAGGACAGTGTATGTGTGCCAGCGGCTGCTGGAAAATGCCGATTTTACCTTACGCTCGGTAATCGAGACGGCCGACACGCTGGAGGCTGCGCTGCACAACGTTGACGCTGTCCAGCCACGCAATTCCCCACCGGTTCCGTGGACACCTCAGACCCCGCCGCCGGTTCCCACGAGCGAATTCGCCAACGCCGCTGCCAGTTGCGATTCCACAAACTCCCTGAACCTGACCACGGCTGCAGCCAGGCGAAAGCCCAAGCTGTGTTACTTCTGCGGACACGAAAAGCACCCCCGAAAATGCTGCCCGGCCCGAGAAGCGACCTACTCCAGCTGCGGGAAGAAGGGCCATTTCGCCAAGGTCTGTAAGTCTAAACCACGAGCAGGGTCAAGCAGCGTTGCGTGTGAGACGTGGGGGCCGCCATCTTGCATGCCCGGATGTGGGTGGCCGTCTTTGTCGGCGTCAACATACCCCGCCCCCGACCCACCGGTGCTTACCGGGCACCAAGACGGCAGTTCAACTCTGGCCACCGTAACCCTTGACCAAAGCTCCCCACACCAGCTTGCAAGGTCAATGTTGGACATCCTGGTGGAGGGGCACAGGACTAGCTGCCTGTTTGACACGGGCAGCACTGAGAGTTTTATTCACCTGGACACAGTGCAACGCTGCGGACTCGTGACACGGCCGGTAATTCAGAGGGTCACCTTGGCTTCTGGGTCGCATTCCACAGACATCCGGGTGGGTTGTGTAGCGACATTGGTGGTGCAGGGCACAGAATATTGGGACTTTGCGTTACTGGTCATGCCTCAACTGTGCGCGCCTGTGCTATTGGGGCTGGACTTCCAGAGCCATCTCGAAAGTGTGACTATGGCATATGACGGGCCCCTCCCACCACTCACTGTCAGGAATCCTCAGTTTGGTGGGACTTCGCCATATACCCCGTTACTGCACACACACACACACACCGAACCACACGTCCCACCCAGCTCCATGCCGACAGCTGCACTACTGACACCACTTGCAGCCTCTCCACCCTCAAGATCCCTCCCCCATCGCTGTTCGCCAACCTGACCCCTGACTGTAAACCTGTGGCAACTAAAAGCAGGAGGTACAGCGCGGGGGACAGGGCCTTCATTCAGTCAGAGGTGCAGCGGCTGCTCGGGGAGGGGATCATTGAGCCAAGCACAAGCCCTTGGCGGTCCCAGGTGGTTGTAGTTCAGACTGGGCAGAAAAATAGGATGGTCGTGGACTATAGTCAGACCATCAATAGGTTCACGCAGCTTGACGCGTACCCCCTACCCCGCATCGCAGATATGGTCAACCAGATAGCTCAGTACAAGGTGTACTCAACAATAGACCTGAAATCCGCTTATCACCAGCTCCCCATCCGCCCCTACACCGCCTTCGAGGCGGGTGGCAGGCTCTATCACTTCCTGCGCGTCCCATTTGGTGTCACAAATGGTGTCTCGGTCTTCCAGAGGGAAATGGACCGGATGGTGGACCAGTACCAACTGAAGGCCACATTTCCCTATCTGGATAACATCACCATCTGTGGTCGCGACTGGCCGGATCACAACGCCAACCTCCAACAATTTTTCCAAGTGGCCGAAGCCCTGAACCTTACTTATAACAGGGACAAGTGTGTGTTCAGAACCACCCAACTCGCTATCCTTGGGTATGTCATGGAGAATGGGGTCATTGGCCCTGATCCCGACCGTATGCGCCCCCCTGTTAGAACTCCCTCTTCCCACCACTCTCAAAGCCCTCAGACGGTGCCTGGGTTTTTTTTCCTATTACGCCCAATGGGTCCCCCATTACGCAGACAAGGCCCGCCCCCGGTCAAGTCTACCACTTTTCCCCTCTCTGCTGAGGCCTGTGCGGCCTTCAGCTGCATTAAAGGGGACATTGCCAAAGCAACGATGCATGCGGTGGACGAGACCATTCCCTTCCAAGTAGAGAGTGACGCCTCCGATTTCGTGCTTGCTGCTACCCTCAATCAGGCAGGCAAGCCAGTAGCATTCTTTTCTCGTACCCTTCAAGGCTCTGAACTTCGGCACTCCGCGGTGGAGAAAGAAGCCCAGGCCATAGTGGAAGCTATTAGGCACTGGAGGCACTATCTCGCTGGCAAAAGGTTCACCTTGCTGACCGACCAGCGCTCGGTTGCGTTCATGTTCAGCAACCAACAGCGGGGCAAAATCAAAAATGATAAAATTTTGTGATGGAGAATAGAACTCTCCACCTACAACTATGATATCCTATACCGGCCTGACAGACTCAATGAGCCCCCTGATGCCCTATCCCGGGGAGCGTGTGCTAGCGCACAGCTCGACCAGCTATACGCCCTCCATGCACATCTTTGCCACCTGGGGGTCACCCGATTTTACCATTTCGTGAAAGCCCATAACTTGCCGTACTCCCTGGAGGACATCAGGACGATGACCAGGGACTGCCCAGTCTGCGCTGAGTGCAAACCGCACTTCTACCATCCTGAAACGGTGCAACTTGTCAAGGCCACCCGCCCTTTTGAGTGACTGAGTGTTGACTTTAAGGGCCCCCTTCCCTCCACCGACCGCAATGTCTATTTTCTCAATATTATCGACGAGTACTCGCGGTTCCCCTTTGCCATCCCCTGCCCCGACACCACTACCACGTCCGTCATAAAAGCCCTGCGCCAGCTCTTCACTCTGTTCGGATTATAATCCGAGTTATAATCCCCGGGGAAATGGACAGGTGGAGAGGGAGAATGCCACAGTGTGGAAGGCCACACTTTTAGCCCTTAAGTCAAAAGGGTTACCGGTCTCTCGATGGCAGGAGGTCCTCCCTGAGGCACTCCGCTCTATTCGCTCCCTGTTATGTACGTCCATCAATGCCACCCCTCACAAGCGCCTATTCTCTTTTCCCAGGAAGTCTGCCACCGGGATCACGCTACCAGCTTGGCTGACGTCCCCAGGGCCAGTGCTGCTCCGGAAACATGTGAGGAGCAATAAACACTCCCCGCTGGTCGAGAGGGTTCACCTTCTACATGCGAACCCCCAGTATACCTACGTGGTCTTACCTGATGGGCGGGAGAACACGGTCTCCGTCTGCGCACCTGGCGCCCGCAGGAGCAGCAGACCACTACCCCGAACACTCCACGGTAACTATGAACCCTGTACCCGAGGTGACACAGCGCACACTGAGCCCTACACAGACTCCTCACAACACTCCTATACCGGGCGTCTCGTACGCGCATATACCAGGCGCCTCGCACACGCATGAGGGATCACTGACGCCTAGTGGGCTGACACCTCCAGTTAGGCCGGAACCAGCACAATCTCCGTCTCCGGTGCAATCACCACCAGCACCTGTGCAATCACCAGCGGCATCTGTGCAATCACCACCACCAGCATCTGTGCAATCACCGGCACCTGTGCAATCACCACCACCGGCACCTGTGCAATCACCACCAGCACCTGTGCAATCACCACCACCGGCACCTGTGCAATCACCACCTCCGGCACCTGTGCAATCACCACCGGCACCTGTGCAATCACCACCACCGGCACCTGTGCAATCACCACCACCGGCACCTGTGCAATCACCACCGGCACCTGTGCAATCACCACCGGCACCTGTGCAATCACCACCACCGGCACCTGTGCAATCACCACCACCAGCACCTGTGCAATCACAGCCGGTGCTACGTAGATCGCAGCGACAGATTCGACCACCTGATAGACTTAACCTGTAAATATACTTGTAAGAAACTTCGCCCCATGGGGACTCTTTTTAAAACAAAGGGGGGGTGAATGTGGTGAACTACATATACCTGTCTGGACACGTCCCCCCTGCTGACTGCTCCTGTGGCTCCTCCCACAGACCCCGGTATAAAGGTGATTGAGGTCTGAGCCCGGCCTCTCAGTCTCCAGGATGTAGTATGGTGGTCAACCACTGCTTGTTCCTTCTTCCAGTCAATAAAAGCCGATATCTCGCCTTTACGTCTCAGAGTGAGTCATTGATGGTGCATCACTCATATAACTGCTGAATAATTACATTGTCTCAGCTGAGTCATGCCACAGTCAAGAGCGGGGAATCAGGCCCTTTATCCAACCATCAGGCACTCTCTTTTTATTACCCCAGCACTCCAATTTATAGCTCATCTACACACATAGGTGAATGTACAATGTCAAATTAACCTGCTAAAATCATTGGCGTTTGTGGTGAGGGGCACGGTGGGGTGGGGGGGGGGGGGCCAAAGCACCCAGAGGATATCCGTGTAGTTACAGGGAGAACATGTAAACTTCAGACAGCAGTATAAATTTTAACCCGGATGACTGTAGCTGGTAGGCCACCCTGACCAAACGATGTTTTAACGAAATCTGAAGTACTGCTGAATTGATTAATGTCTTAGTTTAATGAATTATTCAGTTTCCGTTTGATGAACACAGGTCTGGCCATCAACATCACTGTAACAAGAGTGCAGCGGAGAACTGCTAGATTAAATGTGGCTTTGCACAGCTCATGTGATGTGAAGCTTAGCTAAACATCAATTGATCACTTTTGCAAAATGTTGACATGCCAGCTGTTGGGGAACCCTGAATGAAAGAATCATGCCTCCCAAAGAAGCTGGATGGTGGGCTATCAGCTGGCAACATTACTGTGGATAATTCCAAAATCCTTTAAGGAAAATCTGGATAGTGAATAAAGTACAGTTTACAGCTTGGTATAGTCTATCTAATTTCTACCTTCTACTTCACATTACCCAGAGAATATTTACAAAAACAATCTGATGTTAAATTATGAAGGAAGAGAGCATATCATTTAAATTTTAGAAGAACTGCTGGTGGAAATATAACAGCAGCTGTAGCTGAATTTATAGAGGCAACACCATTGAAAACCTGAGCAACACACACAAAATGCTGGAGGAACTTAGCAGACCAGGCAGCATCTATGGAAAAAAAGGAAAAAAGTACAGTCAACGTTCTGGGCCTAAACCCAACAGCAGGACTGGAAAGTTAGATTTAAAAGTGGTGGGGGGGTGCAGAATAACACCAGGTGATAGGTGAAACTTCAAGGGGGTGGGATGAAGTGAAAAGCTGGGAAGTTGATTGGTGAAAGAGACAGAAGGTCGTGGAAGAAAGAAAAAAAAGGGAGAGGAGCACCAGAGGGAGGCGATGGGCGTGCAAGGAGATAAGGAGAAAGAGGGAAAGGGGGATAGGAAATGCTGAGGGGGGGGGGGGGGGAGTGTTGGGAGCATTACCAGAAGTTTGAGAAATCGATGTCCATGCCATCAGGTTGGAGGCTACCCAAGTGAAATATAAGCTGTTGTTCCTCCAACCTAAGTGTAGCCTCATCATAACAATGGAGGAGGTCATGGATGGACATATTGGAATGGGAATGGGAAGTGGAATTAAAATGGGTGGCCACTGGGTGACCATTGAAAATCTTTAAGGCACATCATTGAGATGAACTAAACACAAAACAGAATGTAGGAAAATATGATGGGATGGCACAGTGGAACAGTTATCGGCCTCACAATGTCAGAGCCTCAGGTTCATATGCTGTCTGTGTAGTTTGGATGTTTTCCATTCGACTATAAGGTTTCCTCTGGTGACTTAGGTTCCAGAGACATGTGGTTGCTAGGATAATTGTCCCTAGACGAGTGGTAGAATTTGGACACCTTAATGGGCACGTGGGAAAAATATAAAATGGGATTAACGTAGGGCAAGTTAAAATAAGACAATAGCTGGCGTGGACTTGCTAGGATAAAGGGTTTGCATCTGTGCTACATCTCTCTATGACATAGCAAAAGTAAGGCAAGATTAAGGGAAAGACTTGGAAAGATTAATGTTGAGTGAACTACAACGACCAATGGTGAAGCAAGATGGAAGAAGGACAAAAACTGGAATCTGAGATTAGAGGGTATGACAAGGGAGATTAAAACAAAAGATTCTTTAGTTCAAGACTGCTTTGGCCAAACATTATCAATCCCAGTATTCAAATGGGAAAGAGTGACTGCTAAGACATTATTGCCCAATTTACACTGGCACCCAAATTGAAATCCCATCTTGAGTATGTTTATGAAACAATGTGTGCCTATGCCATTTTGGGAAATAAAGAGATGTGGAATTGCTTCAGGAACTAGTCAACAATTTTCTTGTGTAATGCTTACTGAAATCTTGGAAAATGCCACAAACCAGTGCATACCACATTGTGATCTCAGAACTCTGATTTTGGCCTCATCTCTGCCTCTTTTGCTGACAAATACCAATTCATCAGCCTCCACAGTAGTGGTCACCACCCTTTTTAAGCCCAAGATCCCCTACCTCGGCCTTAGTGAAAGGCAAGATCGACTCCAAATTGAGTAGTTACACACATGCGCACCAGGACAGAAAAGACCAGAAGTAAAACCCCGCAACCCGGAAGTAGAAATAATGTATAAACACCAGGGATCACCACCCTTTTTTTTGCACCGTGGACCGGTTTCATATTGACAATATTCTTGCGGACTGGCCAACAGGGGTGGGGTGGGGGGGATGTGTTAAACACGACCGGAATACAGCGATACTTAAAGCAGGTTCCTTATGTCCAGTCTATTCCACAATTTAGTTTTCATGGCTCTCGGCACTTAGCTGCTGTCCCGCCCGCTTGCTCCTGTTTTTTCCGCTGGAAAAACTCAGCAGGTTTGTCTTTAAGTGCGGAGTGCTTGGACTCAAGGTGCCGAAGCAGTTTTGAGGGCTTCATTGCCTCATTAGACAACCTCATGCCCGCCCACCGCCAGACGCCTTGGCCAGGCGGGGCCGCAGCGGTCGCAGTCCAGAGAGAGCGACAGACCGACCGAGGAGTGCAACAAAAAGAGCGCCCGTCCCCCTTGTAGGATCTATCAGCCGACAAAAGTTTGTTTCAGTAGATCGCAGCGAGGTAGCTGCTCTGCTACTTACAAAATCCTGAGCCCGAATTAGGTCGTCTGCGAACATTTTAGCACCGGGTTCCCCACGAACATTCAGTGTGCTAAACAGGTTTAAAGGCGGTGCCCATCTGTCCGCACTTCAGGCCGGTAGCAACCGCACTTCCCGCCGGCCGGTTACCCGAGGACAGCCAGTGATCCCTGGCGCGAGGGTGTCACTGAGTTTCAGCAGCTGATGACCTCGCGTATATTCAAGTTCAACAGTCGGCGTGACAGGGAATGAGGAACGGTGCAACTGACTTGTATCGTTTCCTTGCGGCCCGGTGGTTGGGGATCACTGTGTAGTGCGTGGCGGGGGAGCTACACGCATGCGCACTGGGCAGAAAGAACGGAACTAAAACCCCGCAACCCGGAAACAATCTCTCAACAGTATTTGTGTATTTATTTTGGTTTTTTTGGGATCTACTGGGAAAGTCTCAAAGATCGACTAGTCGATCGCGATCAACAGGTTGGCGACCACTACTCCACAGTGATGCTGGGTCAAAGGAATCCCATATTCAACTTCCTGGACCCTTAACTCATTTCTTTCAAGCACAATAATTTGATACTAACTTGATATTAACCCATTTTACCAGTTCAAAGTGAGCTTAAAACAAAACGTTTTGGCTTTCCATATTTGCTGCTGATTGACATTTGAAACTGAATTCTGAAAGGGTTATGTTTCTTTTATACTACTTATACCCAAAAAACTATTGCCACTATATTTCTGTTAAATTTCGAGTTGTTGAGTGAAAGCAACTCCAAAGAAATGCTCACTTGGTTGCGCTTCTTTGCAAATCAAAAGAGGATATTTGCATTAAAATAGCACAAGAACAAAATGGCACTTAATTAACAGATTCAACAGTAACAGCTCAGAAAAGCTTTCACAAAAGCAGCATATCCAAGTCGAGTCTGCATTGAGTTGTGGTAAATGAACAACAAAAAAGACTATTCAAATAAAGACTGTAACAAAGCATCAAGGTTGAAACAATACAGTGGCAACACATAAAAAATTAAATAAACTATACTAACAGACAGAAAGGTAAATGTGTACTTCGGTACTCAAAGCACATAAAAGTAAATAACTGCATCACTGTTTGCAATGAAAAGGAGGTGCATTGATAAAGAATAATTTGTCAAACCAAATAACTGGTAGGAAGTGATTGTTATTAACCAACATACTGTTCTAATTGTGTAGCGTATATTCAAATTTAATATGTTTTATTTATAAATGAGGCATGTGGGTGATGATAGAGAAAAGGCAGATCACAGTAACTCAATGCTATTCACAAGAGTACAGAAGAAATCAAAAAGAAAAAAAAACTCCAGGTGTTAGAAGTCTGAAATAAAAATGTGAGAAAAGAAGTTATCAGGTCAATAGTTCCTCAACCAAATAAAGAAAAGTTAGAAAACAACAATGTTTAGCAACACACACACAAAACGCTAGAGGAACTCAGCAGGTAGCATCCATGGGAATTCCGTTGGAAGAGAAAATCTGTGTTAATGTTACAGGCTAATGATCTTCCATAAGAACTAGCCAATTCTTACACAAATTGTAAAAACAGATACCTGAAGTTGTTCATTGTTGAATTCTCAAGGACTCTAGTATTTCTAATCACAAGCTGAAAAGATGTTCCTCTAGTTTTCATTGGGCTGGGTTAGAATAGTGTAAGAGGCAAAATACATAGTGTTTAAGACCATAAGACATAGGAGCAGAATTAGGCCATTCAGCCCATCAAGTCTGCTCTGCCATTTCATCCTGGCTGATCCTAGATCCCATTCAGCCTCACACACCACATCCCTTGATGTCCCGACCTATCAGGAACCCATCAACTTCGACTTCAAATATACCCACGGACTTGGCCCACGCAGCAGTCTGAGGCAGAGCATTCCACAGATTCACCACTCTTTGGCTAAAAAAAGACTACCTCCTTACCTCTGTTTTAAAAGGTCGCCCCTCAGTTTTGAGGCCGTGCCCTTTAGTTCTGGATACCCCCCACCAGAGGAAACATCCTCTCCACATCCACCTTATCTTTAGTCCTTTCAACATTCAGTAGGTTTCAATGAGATCCCCACATATCCTTCTAAATTCCAGAGAGTACAGGCCCAAAGCTGCAAACATTCCCCATTTGTTAACCTCTTCATCACCAGAATAATCCTCCTGTACTTCTTCTGGGCTCTCTCCAACTTTTCTGGGAAATGGGGCCCACATCTGTTTAGAGTGGAATAAAAACACAATAATGCTGGAAACACTCAGAAGATCAGGCAGCATGTGGAAATAGAAGAAAAGTTAACAATTCATATCAAAGGCTCCTCGTCAGAACCGGGGGAGGAGAAAACAAGCTGTTGTCATGACGCAGGGAGTGTGGGGAGGACTGGATAGAATAAAGGGAGTATCTCCGTTAGATTGAGACCATAGGGATATACTGACCTCATCTGAACAAAGATATTTGCTTTCCTAATCTCCTCTGCAACTTGAACGAACTTGTTTTCTCAATTTGGAGTTATGATGAATGGTCTTTGCTTTTACATGGTGCTTAACTGCGTGTTCAGCATTTCCAGCATTTTCTATTTTAGGGTTCCAGTCTGTCTTGAAGGAGTTTGTATGTTCTCCCCATGATTACGTGAGCTTCCTCTCGGTGCCCCACTTTCCTCCCACATTCCAACAGACATAGGGGTTAGGGTTAGTAAGTTGCGGGCATGCTACATTGGTGCTGGAAGCATGGCAACATTTGTGTTGTATTTGCATGCATTGGCATGGCAACATTGTCCCCAGCACATCGTCAGGCTGAAGCAAATCAACACATCCCACTGTATGCTTTGATGTTTCAATGTACATGTGACAAATAAAGCTAATCGCTTTTTAACCACCTCAGTATCTGAAGATGTTTTGATTTTGATTTGGAGCCCAGGGTAGAAGTGGAAATGGAGAGTCAACATCATGACTTCTTGCTGTTTTCAATCTTTGTTGTTCTTTTTGTTCTATCCATCTCTCCACTCTGTCTGCAACTTAAAACAGGTTTCATTTCTAATGTTTCCTAGTTCTGATGCAGAGTTATCAATCTGAAACTTTAGCTCTATTTCTTTCCACTGATGCTGATAAAAGAAATCAATTAGATTCATTTCAGAGCAATTTATTTAGGCAAAGAGACTGAATTAAATTCAATATGCCAAGTTGAATGGTGAAGATTGATCATATTGCTTGCAGAAGTTAATTTATTGATAGTTTTATTCTATGAATCAGCAATGAGTTTTAGGCAAAAAGAGGAAGAAAAATGGTAGTGACTATTTCTGGAAGTCATGGTGAAGTGTGGGTAGTGGATAGCTGAAAAATTTATTTCCAGCTTATCGAGAATAATTGATAAATCATATATGGTCAACATGATCATGAAAATGCAAATCTCATGGCAATGAATAATGAGCCAAACTGTGCTCAATAAGACCCATCGACCTGCCCTCGTTTCTCCCTTTTTTCCTACAGATGTTCTTAACCAAGTGTGATCCCTTTGGGGATTCATTGAACTAGAGGCTCCTGTGCCGTGGGTGTCCTGCCAGACAGAGCACTCCAGAGAGACAAAGGAGTCTGAGTTTGCTGATGATCAGCCATGTTCTAAAGCTCTTCACTTGGATTTAAATAACTGAAACAAAATAATGACTATTTTAAACAATATTTTAAATGCCAGAATTGAATTAAAATTACGTTTTAAAAATTCTCAGTACCTAGCTTTTCAATCGGTAGCATAGTGGTTTGCTCAATGTTTTATAGCATCAGCGACCTGGGTTCAATTCCCACCGCTGTCTGTAAGGAATTTGTTCATTCTCCCTGAAACCTTATGTGTTTCTCCAGGTGCCCTGGATTCCTTCCACATTCTAAAGACGTATGAGCTAGTAGGTTGATTGGTCACATGGGTGTAATTAGGCAGCATGGGCTCGTTGGGCTGGAAGTACCTGTTAACGTGCTGTAAATTGAAATAAAATAAAAATAGAATCAATTAAAATTGGCGATCCTGTTCAAATGAACAGAGAGCTTCCCTGTACACCAATCATCAGTCTATCAACTGGAAATGCTTGTCCTCTGCCCTTGGACTCACAACATGGAAGGACCAGCATCAATCCTCTGTTTGGTTCTGACTTGGCCATGCAATGCACAGCTGTGAGGGACGAAGTCTACAAGCACTCTGCAGCTAACCAGCAATTCCCTACAGAGCACCAACTGCAGATCAGTATACCCAGTCCAGTCAAAAGTAGTCTTACAGCAATAAGCAGAACAGGTGAGTTTTCAGCTGCTATATGAGAAACAATGTTCAGTTTCCCTACTCCTAGACACCTTTCATAATATTATTCTGCATAATTGTGGAAGGAAGAGTGAAGCAAAAACTTGCCATTTCAGTACTAAATTTACAAAATCCCAGCAAATACGATGCAAGTGCTTGAATTCAGTTGCAGTTAAATTGCTGGATCAGTGAGCAGTGTAATAGGCCAAAGACAGATTTCAGAGTAGAATCAAATGGATCGAGAAAGGAGGAAAATGAACTAGAGGAACTCAATGGGTTGGCAACATCTGTGGGGGGAATGGAACTGTTGATACTTTAGTTCAAAACCCTGCAACAATACTGAGAGTGGAGAGGGGAGATGGCCACTATAAAGAAGAGGGAGGGAGTGCTGAGACAGGAGTAATTGGTGGAGTGATGTGGCAAAAGATGACAGGTGGATTGTGTCAGGTAAGGAAGGGGATGGAATTTATTTGTTTAGAGATTAGAACAAGCCCTTCTGGCCCAATGAGACTCTGCTGCCCAGCTACACCCATGTGACCAATTAACCTTTTAACCTGTCTATCTTTGGAATTTCGAAGGAAACCAGAGCACCCAGAGGAAACCCATGCAGTCAAGCAGAGAATGTGCAAACTCCTTTCAGACAGCAAGGTGGGAGACCATGGGGGATAGATGGTAAATGGAAGCAAAGGGAGAGAAATCAATGAGGGGCAAATGGAGGGTAGTGGGACAAGGAAAAGATGAATGTTGGAGATGAAATGTAAGAACATAAAAGGCTACAAACGTTGGAATCTGATAAGAAAAGCTGTCATCAAAACCCTCTCCTGGATCTGACTGTATCTACAATTCACTTCTCCCTAGAGGTTCCCTTATCACCTCTTTTACTTATCAGATTCCAACAATGGTATTCTTTTCTGTCTCGGTCTGCCTTCATCTATCATCCATCTGCTACTGTCTCCCAACTCCACCCTTCTCCCTTTCCCTACCTAGCTGAATATCCCTGTCATTTTTCACCCCCGATCACTCCACCAATTACCATGGGCTCCTGTCTCAGCACTGCCCATCTCCACCCTCAGTCCTCTCACCCCACGGATGCTGCTCGACCTATTGAGTTCCTCCAGCAGATTGATTGTTGCTCCAGATTCCAGCATCTGCATGTCTCCTGTGCCTTCAAGAAAGGAGGCAGCTTAGCCACTCAATAAAATTATGCAATTAATTCCATTTCCAGCCTGTTACTCCCAAAAATAATGCAGTACAATACAAATGGAAATAGAAGCTATACAATTAGCATATTTATATGCAGTACATTCTATGTAATGTACTCATACCATGTAATTTATTGTATGTACCACCAGCAGTAACCAAATCCATCCAATATATGATGAAACTGGAATCATGTGAATTGAAAGATTGAATAGCAGATGTGTGTATGATCACTATTTTACAGCAACTGAGCAAAATTATGAAATAGCCTGCTGCCGATGAAAATAAAATTATCAGTAATTGCAAAACATCCATGCATTGATGTACCATAGAGTGACAAGGAATAATAGTTCTGGTTTCAATTTTCTTAATTTCATCACAAACGGTAAGTGAAGCCTGGACAATGCTCCATCATTTGTTTGTTCGTCCATCGTACAACGATGAGAAACACTCTAGTTATCTGCAATTTTTAGGGGTTGAACTGACCGGTCTGTTGGTGCGCAGATAGACTCCTGTGTCTTCCTTTGAATTAGTTCAATGTTTTGAAGTTACAAACACAACATTGGTGATGAACTATTTTTGAAATGAACCTGAGATGGCTGAACCTGCTGAAGTGCAGTAATACATTCAAACTAATGAAAAGTCAGCAGGGAATCGTCGAATTTCAAAAACACAGCCCAGCACATTCTGTGAGGGTTGAGTTAAAAGCAGTGCAGCACATGTTTTTCCATCAGGGAAGACACGACGGAGATTTTAAAAAGATGGTCAGGAAAAGGAAGAATTAACAGGTTCATAAACAGTGAGTACCAAGTGATAATAATCATAAAAAGAGCAGAAATAGCTGGCTACATCAGAAAGACAAACACATTTGATTACACAAAAGATAACTGAAATATGTATACTGAGGCAATTTCAGTAATATCTTGAAGCAAATGAAATAGCCAATGAGAAACGAGGACCAATTTTGATGAGTGTATTAGGTTTAAAAGCACACAGTTTTATTGAAGTTTCTCTACTCCAACCAAACCAGCAAAAATTAGCTTTGCTGATATTTTAAAAGTAACACAGGAACATTTAGAACCAAAGCCAGTGTTGATTTAAGAACGCTTTGAATTTCATAAGCAGAATCAAAAAGGAGAGTCAGTTTCAGCACATATGGCTGCATTGAAGAGATTGTCTGTGGATTGCCAATTCAATAATGGGCTTAATAAATGTGGTGAACTACATATACCTGTCTGGACTGCTCCTGTGGCTCCTCCCACAGACCCCTGCTGACTGCTCCTGTGGCTCCTCCCACAGACCCCTGTATAAAGGCAATTGAGGCCTGAGCCCGGCCTCATTCTCCAGGATGTAGTGTTGTTCATTCTTCCAGTCAATAAAAGCCGATACCTCGCTTCTTACGTCTCAGAGTGAGTTATTGATGGTGCATCAATAATACAGTAAGAAATAGTTTAGTTTATGGAATCTTAAAAGATAGCATTCAAAACTGGCTCCTGCTTCACATTTAAAAGCAGTTGAAACCGGTGTTTCAATGGAGTCAGGAATGACAGTGAGCGTGAACAAAATTGCAATGTTTAAACAGAAATCGGCCTGGCCAAACAAATTGTGTTACTGCTGTGGCAGGGGATCACTTACATCAGATCAATGTGGGTTTGAAGGCGAAACTTGCAGAAAATGCAACAAAGTAGGACACATACAAAGAGCATGTCATGCAGACAAAAAGAAATTGCACAGGGAACAGAAAAAGCTGAAGAATCAATGTGCAGTTTCAAAAAGAGCACTACTCTGCATGCTGTTGATAAAAAATCTGATAATGATGAGAGTGATACATGACTGTGTTGCCTTGATATTTATAGTATGAAAATTAACAATAGACAAGCAATATGGCTTACACCAGAAATGAATGGCAAATTAATTAAAATTGAATTAGATGCTGGTTCAACTGTTGCACTTATTCCTCTAGTCCTCAAAATGAGCTTGAATGGCATTTCAAAGATACTGAACTGAAGCCTACAGATATCCAACTAAGAACTTATACTGCAGAAAAGATAACTGCTGTGGGAATGATATTCATAACAGTGTAATACAACAAACAACAAGCCACATTGAGCTTCTATGTGGTAAAAACAGGAGGATCTGCATTGTTGTGGTGTGATTGGCTGAAATAACTACAACTTGATTGGAAATCCATCCACAATTAGCATGCCACACCCCCTTGCAATGAAGCCATCTGAAAGCAAGTGAAGAGAGGTACTGGATGATAGAACTACTGTCTCCATGCCACAAACCATGAACAGAGGGCGAACAGGCGGTGGTGCCAACCTCCGTACCTCTGGCTGGGAAGCATATTGGATGAAGGAAGGACCTTGCTGCTCATATCAAGTGTGAAAGTGACAAGAGCAGTGGTCTGACTGCAACAGCTTTTGTAGGCAAAATATCCAAGCTTCAGAAAGGTTAATCAGGCAATTACGTGTGAAATGTGGCTTGGTTTTAAACCTGAAGAGAATTCAAGGAGCTTCAGGAAAGTTCAAGGAACATCCAGCCTTTGTAAGTATTAAGAACTAGAATCTACTCTGTGTGCATTAAGGTTATTGTATGAACTTCAAGTGGCAGACAAAGAACTGGTTGTAAAGGTACACACTAAGACCAAAGCCCAGTGGATGAATAGAAGGCCAGAAAGAAAAGAGCCAATGTCAATACGAAAACAAAGGATTCATCAGATGATGTTGTGGATGAAGAAACCAAGAGGAGAGTTCAGACTGTAAAGGAAGCAATAGAATGATTAACACAAGAATACTTCAGTAAGCTAAATGTAACTTCCCAAGACAAGGATGTGCAAACTAGAAAAAAAAGAGAGGTGGCTACCACCATCAGAAGCACTTCCTGCACTCTCAGAGTCCACTCCAACTATCACCACGGAGGAGGCCCCAGAACCTGAGATTGTTTTCACAGCCACAAGGTTACCTGTCAAGCAGTGTGATCCCTTCCTTAATAACTCATCTCCTTCTACCTTAAGCCACGAACTCATCAATCACTCCAATGAGTTATTAACTTCAAACTTTCTTCATAATCACTCAAAGAATTGAACTACATGTGCATGTAATGAGAGCTGTATAACTCATCTCCTTTACCTTGGGCCACGAACTTATCAGTCACCGCCGTATATATAGCTAGGGTGACTGAGACTTTTGCACTGTAATGCTGTCACAAAAAAAAAATCATGACATATGTGAGTGATGATAGGCCTGATTCTGATATGTGTCTTATTGTTGACTGAGAGTACAGGCAGAGGGGAATCATGGTTGGGAAAAGGAAAAAGGAGAAAGGGAGAAAGGGAGCAGAAAGCACCAGAGAGACATTCTGTAATGATCAATAAACCAGTTGTTCAGAATCAAATGACCTTGCCTGGTGTCTCAGGGCTGGGTGTGTCTGCACCCACCCCGGCACTCCTTCTCTGCCACCTGTCCCGCACCCCTCCACCCTCACCTTTCCCAATATCCTTTGCTCCCGCCGGACTTACAAACTCACTCTTCACTCAACATTGACAAATACAGTATGGTGCTGAAGTCTTTAGGCACCCTAGTTATATAAATGTGCCCAAGTATTTTGCACAGCACTGTATTCACTGTATTTAAGAGACATTTAAACAAGCACTTAAAAAGCTACTATAAAAAGATACAGACCTAATGCAGACAAACAGGACTGGAGTAGCTGGGCAAAAAGAATGACTATTAAACTGGGCAGAAGGGTGTGTATGCCTGTGGTGAACTACATATACCTGTCTGGACACCCCCCCCCCCCCCCCCCGCTGACTGCTCCTGTGGCTCCTCCCACTGACCGTGGCTCCTCCTACAGACCCCGGTGTAAAGGCGATTGGAGCCTGAGCCCTGCCCTCAGTCTCCAGGATGTAGTATGGTGGTCAATTGCTGCTTGTTCTTTCTTCCAGCCAATAAAAGCCTATATCTCGCCTCACGTCTCAGAGAGTTATTGATGGTGCATCAATGCCTACTTTCTGACTGTATCTGTATGACTGGCTCTCCTTACACCAGAAAACAAGCTAACTTTGAATTTTCAACTCTAATTTGTTTAAATAACCATGATGTTTCAACTAAAAATTACAGACACAGTGGCATCAACAATGATCCTTGCTGAAAGGCTAATTTAAATTTGAAAATGAACATACTGAGTGAACGTAACAGTGGTTTGCTGTGGCGTTGGTCCCACATCACAAATGTATTATCACTTAGGTTTGATAATAAGGAGGAAAATGCCATACGTAAGATTCATCAGGCCAGGAATGATTATCACGTAATGTGAAGAGTGGCAAGTCTTAATGTAAGAATTACATTTTATATTGTCATTAGAATACTGAGCCTCTTTAAAATAGTTCTCTTCTTTCTAATGAAGTTAATTAAACTAAAATTAAGATGTAAATTAATCAGAAGGTGTGGAAAGAGGAAATTTAATTGCAAGTGAAATATTTGACTGTGTGCACAGTAAAATTTGACAGTGGTGATGCTGTTTCATGTCTTAATATTAAACTCTCAAATGAAGAAGCACTTTAGCAATTAATATTTAAACAGCACATTGTTCAATCAATGAATTTTCTAACAATAATCAGGTGCCTGTCTACTTTTCTAATTTCAATATGCTTTAGTTTGCTGAATATCCATAAGTACAAATCTAACACCAAGGCAATGCTTTGCCAAGAGTTACAATTATTCCAGTTCAACTATTATCTTGTTAAGTGTAATTTCATATTTGATACCATAAGCTTTGATAACTGTTAGCTACTTGTGAGCAGAGGCCTACATAATTAACTACACTCCACGAATGGCCAACTATTGTTATGGGGATTGAAATATTTAGAGATTATGGTTTCCCTTTAAGGTTTATTTTCATGATTAAACGTGCACACACATACTTCGTCTTAAAGATAAATTAAACATGCTTTTGGATCTCATATGGATTAGATAAACTGATGAGTGATCATTGATCTGAAGTGTTCATTCTTTCTCTGTTCATTGATGTTAACTGAGCTATTGGATAGCTCAGACGGTTTGTATTCAGGTATTATTCAGATAATGATTTAGTTATTTTTGTACCAGAACAATTCCAAGACCTAATTCTTCATCATATACCAACTCTACTGAAATACAATGTTATAATTTTGCAGAGATGTAACAAGAAGAACTATTTTTTATTTGACCTAAACATAATGTCATCCATTCTATCCTTTTTAATGATAGAAATTAAAAAACCTTATTATCCTCTACTATTCACTAGTCAAGCTGTGACACCAAATGATTTTGAAATGTTTATCAAATTACGCATTTTGAAACAGAATAAAGGAGTAATCCTGGTATGGTGGAGCAAATGAAAGAAATGGAAAGATGGATCATGTGAATCAGAGTTTAGGAATTATAAAAGAACATGATGAAAAAAAGATAGAGTGAAAAAAGATAAATGTTCATGCTCCCAACAGGAAGGAACTATTTCTGTGTGCAAGTTGCAAAAACAGTGTATTATTTCTTTCTAAATCCAGAAACCCACACTCAGTCTGAAGAAGAGTTTATATCATGTCAAATCACAGTGATTTAAATCATCAAATCATGTGATGTAACAGGGTAAAAGCACGCAACTATTTGAATACATAAGCCAGGTTCAACCCAATGATATTATTTGAGAAGATACCAAACAGCTTCGGCTTTGGTAGTGGGTATAGATTTCTTTTTCCTACACAAAAAAATTATTCATATCTCAACATACGAATTAATCTAATCTGCATGAATATAGAGTAAGGAGTTCGTCAATGTGATTCAAATATAATGTATTTGGTATTATTATATATTTCTTTCGTTTTATAATATGTATTTTCTTGAACTCTGCATTATTCTATGTAGAAATTAACAAAAATATTGAAAAAAAAAGGTACAGAGTCAGTTAATAAACATCATGTTCCTGACTAGCATCCTGATCTTCAGAAAGCATTTCAGAAATTCTTTCACAATTGCAACTTGACCTAAAAACACTGGTAAAAGAGAATATAAAGCAAATAATTTTAGGCTAGAGTCTCACAGAAGGTATCCAAGCTGCTGTAATGCAAGACTTAAAACGAAAAAATTGCTTGCATTTTTAAAGCATTTTTATCCATTTTAGGATGACTAAAATGCTTGTCAATGAGGTACCTTTGAAGTTGTTAAATTGCACATAGCAAATACCCAACAAGTCTGATTATGAATAGGCACCCCATTTTTGATTAATTAGATTCAAGATTCAAAAACTTTGTCATTCTAACAGTACATCAGCTCTGCAGGGCAGAATGAGACAGCATTTCCCAGGGGCAAGTGTAATCATAACATAACAAACGCAACACTAAATAATAAATACAACAGTAAATAGTAAAACACAACAGCCACATTTTCAGTTAAAATCAAGTTATAAGTGTCCAGTGCAAGTTAAAAGTGTCCAAAGCAGAGTCAGGTAGAGCAGCTATTTAGCAGTCTGACAGCCTGTGGGAGGAAGCTGTCACACAGCTGTCACAAAAACCTTGTGGTTTTTGTTTTGATGCTCCTGTAACGTTTGCCTGATGGCAGAAGAACAAACAGTTTATGGAGAGGGTGTGAGGGGTCTTTAATGATGTACCGTGTCTTCTGGAGGGATTGACTCTGAAAGAGGTCTTGAACAGAAGGTAGGGAGACCCCAATAACCTTCTCTGCTCCCCTAACCACCCTCTGCAAGGCTTTTTTGTCGGCAGCACTGCAGCTGGAGTACCAGGTTGTGATGCAAAAGGTCAGCACACTCTCAACCACGCCTCTGTAGAATGTAGTTAAGATGTTAGTGGGGAGTGATGCTTGTTTAAGTTTCCTCAGAAAGTGCAATCTCTGCTGGGCCCATTTCACAATCCCAGTGGTGTTCCTGGACCAGGTGAGATTGTCCGAGATCTGCACCCCAAGGAACTTGATGTTTTCCACTCTCTCCACTGTGGAGCCGCTGATGCTGAGGGGTGTGTGCTCAGGCTGAGACTGTCTGAAATCGACGATCATTTCCTTGGTTTTGGTGACATTAAGTATCAAGTTGTTGTCACTGCACCAGCTCTCTAGGTGTTTGACCTCCTCCCTGTACATTGTTTCATCATTTTTGCTGATGAGCCCCACCACTGTGGTATCATCAGCAAATTTAATGATCAGGTTCTCCTTGAATCTGGCTGCACAGTTATGTGTTAGCAGTGTAAACAGCAATGGGCTGAGCACACAGCCTTGTGGGGATCCAGTGCTCAGTGTGATGGAGTCAGAGATGTTCCTGCCAGCACGGACTGACTGTGGTCTCTCTGTCAAGAAATCCAAAATCCAGCGACACATGGCAGCGTTAAGGCCAAGCAGTGACAGTTTCTCCACTAGTCTCTGCGGGATGATGGTATTGAACGCTGAACTGAAATCAATATACAGGATTCTGGCATAAGTGTCTTTATTGTCCAAGTGAGAGAGAACTGTGTGCAGTGTGGTGGATATTGCGTCCTCTGTAGAGCGATTTGGATGATAAGCAAACTGTAGAGGATCCAGCGATGAGGGGAGGCTGGCTGTGATATAAGGCTTGACAAGCTGTTCAAAACATTTCATCACTATGGGGGTCAGGGCAACGGGATGGTAATCATTCAGACAGGCTACAACAGATTTCTTTGCTGCAGGGGTGATTGTGGAGGTTTTGAAGCATCTGGGGACAATGGCTTGACTAAGGGAGATATTGAAAATGGCTGTCAGGACATCTGCTAATACATCAGCACATTCCTTGAGCACACGTCCAGGGACGTTGTCAGGACCTCCCGCTTTTCGTGGGTTGACCCTAGCAAGGGTCCTCCGTGTTTGTTCTGAATCTATGATTGGAGCCGGCTGGTCAAATGTTAAGAAGGGACTGGCTCTCCCCCTTGCTGTAGTGTCTGATGCTTCAAAGTGTGCAAAGAAATTGTTGAGCTGTCATCAGTTTTCTGCCTGACTTTGTAGTCTGTCAGAGCTTGAATTCCCTGCCACATCTGTCTGGTGTCACCTGTGTCAAAGAAGTGTCCATGTATTTTGCCCAAGTAGGCCCTTTTCGCTTTCCTGATCCCTAGTGAAAGCGCAGACCTGGCTGAGCGAAGCACACTCCTGTCCCCCGATCTGTAGGCTGTGTCACGGGCCTTCAGTAGCGAATGCACCTCTGTTGTCATCCATGGCTTTTGATAACCACGTGCGGTGAAGGTTTTCATCACAGTGACATCCTCCGTGCATTTGGCTATGTAGCTGATTACTGCCTCCGCATACTCCTCAATGTCTTTATGGTCATCATAGGAAGCTGCTGTCTTGAATATGTCCCAGTCTGTGTGTAAAAAATCAGTCTTGTAGTGCTGAGGCTGATCCTTTTGGCCAGACCCTAATCTGTCTTTTCTCTGCTCTCACACGTTTAAGCAGTGGTTTATATGCTGGTGTTAACATGACAGATATGTGGTCAGAGTGGCCAAGCTGGGGGCGGGGGGCTGCTTTGTATGCCTGTGGGGTGTTGGTATAAACCAAGTCCAGTGTGTTGTCTCCCTGGTTTTGAAATCCACATATTGCAGGAATTTGGGGAACACAGTCTTTAAGCTGGTGTGGTTAAAGTCCCCAGCGATCACCACAAAGCTGTCAGGATGTGTAGTCAGTAGCTCACTGATGGCTTCATGTAGGCCTCCCAGTGCTTCGTTAGCATTAGCCTCAGCATTAGCACTGGGAGCTACGTAAACAGCTGCTACAAGCATGATGGTGAATTCCCTCGGCAGATAGAACGGCTGGCATTTCACAATAAGAAATTCAGCCAGCGGTGAGCAGTGTTTAGCAGCTACTGTAGCCTTCACACACCAGTCTTTGTTGATGTAGATACACAGACCTCCTCCTTGGCTCTTACCGGAGCTAGCTGCCTCTCTGTCCGCACAAAACGATGTCATTCCCTCTAGCTGTATCGCCGCGTCCAGTATGTTGTCGTGGAGCCAGAATTCCGTTAAGACATACACACAGCAGTCTTTAAACTCCTTGCGTGTTTCTCTCAGCAGACGCAGCTCATCCAGCTTGTTGTCGATGGAGCAGACATTTTAGAGCAGGAGGGACGGTACCGCTGGCCTGGTGGGGTTAGCTTTTAGCCTAGCATGGATGCTGGCCCTCTTACCCCTCCTCTGTCTTCTCTCACAGCACTTATGCTTCCTCCTCCCTCGGGAAGCAGCCGGCTTGGTAGCGGATAGTAGTCCATACCGGTGTAAACTGTCCATGTCACACCAGAACTCGTCAGTTTTTCCGACATAGTATGCCCTGATGTTAACGAGCATATTCCAACTGTATGTTATGCGTCTAAGACAAACAGAATAAACACTAGATACACTTATTGCTCCCCGAGGGGCCGCTGCGTCCATGCGTGCCTCCATTTTCCAATTAAGAGATAAAATTGGGGATTCTAAAGACTCTAAATGAAAAGTATAAGGAAATACTCAGCAAGTCAGGTAGCATCTGAGGAGAGAGAACCAATATCAATATTTAAGTTCTATGGCCTCTCAGTATATTAAAGGTGATGGTTCTGAAATGTTAGCTTTATTTCTGTTATATAGAAACATAGAAAACCTACAGCACAATACAGGCCTTTCAGCCCACAAAGTTGTGCTGAACATGTCCCTACCTTAGAAATCAATAAGCTTACCGAAAGCCCTCTATCTTACTAAGCTCCATGTACCTATCTAAAAGACTCTTAAAAGACCCTATCTCATCCGCCTCCACCACCGTTGCCGGTAGCCCCTTCCATGCACTCACCACTCTCTGCATAAAAAACTTACCCCTGACATCTCCTCTGTATCTACTCCGCAGGACCTTAAACCCATATCCTCTTGTGGCACTATCCACACGATCAATTCCTCTCATCATCTTATGCACCTCTATCAGGTCACCTCTCATCCTCCATCACTCCAAGGAGAAAAGGCTGAGTTCACTCAACCTGTTTTCATAAGGTATGTTCCACAATCCAGGCAACATCCTTGTAAATCTCCTCTGCACTCTTTCTATGACTTCCACATCCTTCTTGTAGTGAGGCGACCAGAACTGAGCACAGTACTCCAAGTGGGGTCTGACCAGTGTCCTATATAGCTGCAACATTACCTCTCGGCTCCTAAACTCAATCCCACGGTTGACGAAGGCCAATACACCGTATGCCTTCTTAACCACAGAGTCAACCTGCGCAGCTGCTTTTATGTCCTATGGACTCGAACCCCAAGATCCCTCTGATCCTCCACACTGCCAAGAGTCTTACCATTAATACTATATTCTGCCATCATATTTGACCTACCAAAATGAACCACCTCACACTCATCTGGGTTGAACTCCATCTGCCACTTCTCAGCCCAGTTTTTCCATCCTATCAATGTCCTGCTGTAACCTCTGACAGCTCTCCACACTATCCACAACACCTCCAACCTTTGTGTCATCAGCAAACTTACTAACCCATCCCTCCACTTCCTCATCCAGGTCATTTATAAAAATCACTAAGAATAAGGGTCCTAGAACAGATCCCTGAGGCACACCACTGGTCACTGACCTCCATGCAGAATATGACCCGTCTACAATCACTCTTTGCCTTCTGTGGGCAAGCCAATTCTGGATCCACAAAGCAAGGTCCCCTTGAATTCCATGCCTCCTTACTTTCTCAATATGCCTTGAATGGGGTACCTTATCAAATGCCTTGCTGAAATCCATATACACTACATCTACTGCTCTTCCTTCATCAACGTGTTTAGTCTCATCCTCAAAAAATTCAATCGGGCTCGTAAGCAACGACCTGCCCTTGACAAAGCCATGCTGACTATTCCTAATCATATAATACCTCTCTAAATATTCATGAATCCGGCCTCTCAGGATCTTATCAATCAACTTACCAACCACTGAAGTAAGACTCACTGGTCTATAATTTCCTGGGCTATCTGTACTCCCTTTCTTGAATAAAGGAACAACATCCACAACCCTCCAATCCTCTGGAACCTCTCCCGTCCCCATTGATGATTCAAAGATCATCACCAGAGGCTCAGCAATCTCCTCCCTCACCTCCTACTGTAGTTTGGGGTACATCTCATCCAGTCCCGGTGACGTATCCAACTTGATGCTTTCCAAAAGCTCCAGCACATCCCCTTAATATCTACATGCTCAAGCTTTTCAGTCTGCTGCGTCAGCACTACAATCACCAAGATCCTTTTCCATAGTGAATACTGAAGTAAAGTATTCATTAAGCACCTATGCTATTTCCTCCTGTTCCATACACACTTTCCTACTGTCACACTTGATAGGTCCGATTCTTTCACGTCTTATCCTCTTGCTCTTCAAATACTTGTAGAGTGCCTTGGGGTGTTCCTTAATCCTGCTTGCCAAGGGCTTCTCATGGCCCCCTCTGGCTCTCCTAAATTCGTTTTTAAGCTCCTTCCTGTCAGCCTCGTAATCTTCCAGATCTCTAACATTAACTAGCTCTCTGAACCTTTAGTAAGCTTGTCTTTTCTTCTTGACTAGATTTATTACAGCCTTTCTACACCACAGTTCCTGTACCCTACCATAACTTCCCTGTCTCATTGGAACGTACCTATGCAGAACTCCACACAAATATCCCCTGAATATTTGCCACATCTCTTCTGTACTTTTCCATGAGAACATCTGTTCCCAATTTAAGCTTCTAATTTCCTGCCTGATAGCCTCATAATTCCCCTTACTCCAGTTAAGCACTTTTCTAACTTGTTGGTTCCCATCTCTCTCCAATGCTATTGTAAAGATAGAATTATGATCAGTATCTCCAAAATACTCTGCCACTGAGAGATCTGACACCTGACCAGGTTCATTTCCCAATACCAAATCAAGTACAGACTCTCCTCTTGTAGGCTTATCTACATATTGTGTCAAGAAACCTTCCTGAACACACCTAACAAACTCCACCCCATCTAAGCCCCCTGCTCTAGGGAAATTCCAATTGATATTTAGGAAATTAAAATCTCCCATCACAACAAGTCTTAATATTACACCTTTCCAGAATCTGTTTCCCTATCTGCTCCTTGATATCCCTGTTACTATTGGGCGGCCTATAAAAAACATCCAGTAATTGACCCCTTCCTGTTCCTAACCTCCACCCACAGAGACTCCGTAGACAACCCTTCCATGATGCCCACCTTTTCTGCAACCGTGACACTATCTCTGATCAACAGTGCCATGCCCCCACCTCTTTTGCCTCCCTCCCTGTCCTTTCTGAAACATCTAAAACCTGGCACTTGAAGTAAACATTACTGTCCCTGAGCCATTCAAGTCTCTGTAATGGACACCACATCATAGCTCCAAGTACTGATCCAGACTCTAAGCTCATCTGCTTTGTTCACAATACTCCTTGTGTTAAAATAGACACATCTCAAACCGCCCATCTGAGCACATCCCCTCTCTATCACCTGCCCATCCTCCCTCTCACACTGTCTCCAAGCTTTCTCTATTTGTGAGCCAACCGCCTCTTCCCCAGTCTCTTCAGTTCGGTTCCCACTCCCCAACAATTCTAGTTTAAACTCTCCCCAGTAGCCTTAGCAAACCTCCCTGCCAGGATATTGGTCCCCCTGGGATTCAACTGCAACCTGTCCTTTTTGAACAGGTCATACCTGCCCCAAAGAGGTCCCAATGATCCAGAAATCTGAATCCCTGTCCCCTGCTCTAATCTCTCAGCCACACATTTATCCTGCACCTCATTCTATTCCTATACTCAGTGTTGCATGGCACAGGTGGTAAACCTGAGATTACTACCTTTGCGTCCTGCTTCTCAACTTCCTTCCTAACTCATGTAGTCTTTTACCAGGACCTCTTCCATTTTCCTAACTATGTCATTGGTACCAATATGTACCACAACCTCTGGCTGTTCTCCCTCCCACCGCAGGATTTCATGGACATGATCTGAAACATCCCAGAACCTGGCACCTGGGAGGCAAACTAACATTCAAGTTTCTTTCCTGCGTCCACAGAATCGCCTGTCTGACCCCCTAACTTTCCACAAATATTAGTGATCTGCTATTTATTTCTAGCAGTTTCTGTCTTTAATTCTGATTTCCATAATCTGCTGGATTCTTTTTTTTCAGTTCTAAGGGCACTCGTCTGTTCATCTTTAAAAGGGTGACGTTGAATCTTATGTGCCTTTCTTAAAAAACAAAGCAGATAGAGCTTTGGTTTCAGGACTCATTCAAAATACAGTGAAGCATTCCCTTTTGTCACTCTTGGATTTTCATCATAGATCAACTCTATGTTATCAAAGATTTTTTTTGCTCTTATCACTGGAATGGGGTTTGAACAGAGAAACAGAGTTGAGTCTAAACCTGACCCTTAATCTACGACCTGGCACAGAGGATATATTTTCTCAATTTTTATTTCTGTACATGATCATTACATAAGAATTAATGCCAGTCCTGAAATTTGGAACCAGCAATAACTAGAAATAATTCAAATGGGTTCCTAGATTCATGAATTGTCCATAGCTGAAGAAATTACAATGTAGTCTTTCACTGAAAAATTATTCATGTTACTCAAAAGAAAACAACTCATCACACAGCCCATTACAATGATGCCATAATTCTGTCTTTCTATTACTCTGTGTGAATTGCAATCACCTTGTGTAATTCTAGTAATCAAAATGTCCATATAAAATTACTCTGTTTGATTTCAACAGAAGAATTTCTATAATCATCACTGTAATTTTGTGTCTTTCATAAAATAAATTTGCAAAGTCCATCTGAAGCCATAGCACGCAGAAGGGTATAGATTTTCACTGTACCTTTATTTTAAAACATTGAGAATGACTAAGTACAGAAAAGTTCAAAATGACATATTTCATGTTATATATCACTGGTAATAAAAAAAAATCAGAATGGCTGTCCAGTAATATCTCTAAGTAGTACAAACAATTTTCCAGTTCAAGACTCATGAACAAACAGACAGCACTATCAAGGTATACCACTGGGCAAGTCCCCAAACCAGAGAAATGTAAGTCCTGAAGCTCACTGAGTGAAACTAAAACACCTGCTTCTGCCCCTCAATGATCAGAGACGTTCTCTGGGTTAAGTTCATCACCAGTCAATGCAAAGGGACACAGAGAATGCAACAGTGTAAAACTGCAAAGAGAGTCTTACAATAAGCATGGGGCCTTGATTTATACTGACAAGCAGAATGAAAGTCAGCCTTACCTCTTCTGGGATAGAAATATTGGCTCCTCATTTCAGCACTTACCCGAAACCAGCTGTAGGCAAGCCCAGAGCATCCAAACGAAAGGTACACTAACATTGCCATTTTTAATAACAGGAGACCCCACAAACAAGGATGCTGGGCATGAAAATTGGGTCACATCAGAATAAGAAATAGCCAACAATGTAAACAAGTAGAGTCATACATGAAATGCTTTAAGGGGAGAAGGGTGGCCTGCTTCTCTAACACAATTTTATTTTAAATGAAAACAGGGCTCTTCGGAAATTGTTTTTGGTAAAGCATAATCCGGAAATGTTAAGGCCACTTCAGGTTTCAGTAATGAGAAACTCATTGCAGAAAAAGGTAAAACAAAATGAAAATGCAATTTATCCAGGAAAAATTGATAGCACATCATTAACTTTCAGCCATGAGATACAGCCAGAAATAGAATACCAGTGCCCACAGGGTAAGACATATTTAGAACTGCAGTATGGTAAAATAAGATGAGCACAGCAGTCCTGTAAAAGATACTCAATTGATTTCAACATGTATAATCTGAGCTGGAAATGTAGTTTGTATTTTTTTCTAGAAACATTTATCTAAACAGTAAAGTGTTTTTAATTGCAAAGGTTAATGTGGTAGTAAATAATAATGCAATTTCACTTGTAGATGAGTTGTATTCTCTACTAATTTTTTTCACCTCATCTTGTCACCTCATCTTGTCACCTCATCTTGTCATCTCCTCCGCAGGCAGGTTCCGGCAGCTCAATTAAAGGATCATTATTCATGGGGATTCTCGACAGTGATTGTTGACGATCTATTCTCCAGCAATCAATTTAGAACATTTCTGAAGTTTTTAATCATGATTACGTTATGAGAGCTACAGCTGGCTGTGGCTCTCAGAACATAATCATGATAAAACACCACAGTTCTATCCCCCACAAGGCATGGTTCACATCACAGGTTCCCTGAATGAAACCAGGGGCAACTCAATTTTGAAAAATGAATGTATCATGTTTTTGTAATTAATACATTATTCATTCAGGGATTGAAATCACCCCTTTGATGGCGAATGAGAGAATTTTCTGTGGGATGACACAGATTCAATACACTTCTGCCCATCAGCCAATAAAATTGTAACCGCATACTGATGTATCTTCAGAAAAACCCAGGGAACTTATTAAGTAACTAGCAAAAGTGTAGCCATTGCTCTTAAACTGATCTCAGCATTCTTATTTAGATAGAAAGTTCTTTGAACATATTTATTTTCAACTGTAGACTGCTCCTTCAGCTCTTTCAACAGATTTGCAGTCTCATGTTTCACTCTTCCACTGTGCAATGCAAGAAAGGGGGTTTGGACGTCTGTGTCTCTTCCTCACAGGAAGCTATAATAATTCACTTTTATTTAGTATCTTTAAAATTAAAAATGATGTATGTTGAGAAAGTTGGGGGGGCATATACTCTAGAAGTGATGATAGTAGCAACTCAACAAATATAGAAGAGATAAAAGTGCAATGGGTGTGTTTGACATTTCTCATTACCTCAAATAAAGCACCAAATAATTAAGGTGGTGTTAGAACTAAAACATGGCTTGTTCCCTGATGTTTATCTAGGGTAAATACAAGCTCATGCAAGACAATCTTGTAGTTTGGCGAAGTGGCAACACAAATCCTTTATCAAACAATAGAAAGTTGCACAAAAGTATAAATTTAAGAATATTTTTGTTTAATCTGAGAGGAAAATTAATATTGGATATATACTGAAAGGAGGTGCAAGGGATTCCCTTGGGAAGGTTGGCCAATAATGTTTGATCAAAGGGCTTAGGAGTTTACAAAGGGAGTGCTGGAATTAGAGTACATGGAAGATGGGGAGGTTTACAACGGTACAGTCAGTAAATGAAAACAGTGGTCTTAAGTTCAATGAATTAATTTTGGAAGGAGATGGTTCAGTATCATTGAGGATCAGAAGTATAGGCAAACAAGAATAATATTGGAAAGGACCTGGGTGGAAGAGATTTGGAAGATTGATGGCTGGAATTTCTATGGATTTTCTCCAGAAGACAGACTATAGATCTTCCTGAGAAACAGCAAAAACAACAAAACGAAGAATGATGCTTTCATCAGGGATTCTGTTAACCTCACCTTAAACAAGTTAAAATTCATAAAAGTCATCTCTTTTACACTTTAAAAGAGATTGGGAAGGCAGGAATGGAAGAATGAAATTATTTGAAAATGAAAGGGGATAACTTCACTCAACTTCACTTGCCGCATCATTAAAATGTCCCCACAACCTATGGAAACTCACTTTAAATGTTCTCAGTATTTATCGCTTATTTATGGATTATTATTACTTTCTTTTTGTATTTGCACAGGTTGTTGGCTTCTGAACTCTGTTTGAATGCTCAAGTTGGTGCGATCTTTCATTGATTCTGTTATGGTTATTATTCTGTTATGCCCACAAGAAAACAAGTCTCAGGGTTGCATATGGTGACATATATACACTTCGATTATAAATTTACTTTGAACCTTGGTATCAGCCAATCAAATACCTTTGTTCCCTCAGAAAGCCATCCTGTTTACTTCCTCATCTCCACTTCCTGTTTTTTTTTTGTGGTCTGCTTCTACACAAGTTTGCCATTTAGTTTGGTTGTATTCTTTCTCTACATTGCTATCCCCTTGCTGTTGAGTGCAAAGAAAGGAAGAAGAGCATGAAAAGGGAATGGAGCTCATGTGGCCGAAAGTACAGGGATGGCAAAGTTCTGTGCTTCAGCAATCTTCTAAGCTGCATGTTGGTTGCAGCTATTGGTGGCAAAAAAAAAAGGTCTCCTTGAGCAGTATCTTACCACCTGCTTCTCTAAATGCTAGCTGAGGAGCCTGAAGAAGATATAGAAATACTAAAGATATGAGTTTTCTTAAACCTCATGAGGACACAAGCACTCCCACTTGTCCTTCCCCAACTGTCGAAGCAATGTCAAAGCCAGTTATTGTCCTTGTTTTTTTTTGGTTTTTTTTTTAAACACACGTGCTGTTTGATACCAGGTCTTGGAATACACTTCCCAAGTGGTCAGGCAGTCTTTGGAATTTCATGCTATTGTTTCCCTGAGGAGTGTATGGTGCTAGCTGGCTGCTTCAGGTCAGATTCTGCTGTAGTAATCAGCTGGCTGCCAAACCTATCCAGATATTTTAGCATTTCTTTCTAGATCCTGCTGGGATGTTCTACCACAAGAATTTTCTTTTATGATCACTTTCAGTTTTCCGAGTTACTCCTGGCTTTGTCACTCCTGACAGATGGGATTCTCACAGTCCCCTAACTGCCTTACTTAAATTCCATTTAAATTTAAATGGAAAGTTCCATTTTTCCGCTTGGCCAAGTCTCCCCTATTTTCACTGGGTCCAAGAGCTGTGTTATACTTAGTTGATCTATTGCTAATCTAAACTAATATACCAAATGTTTCAAAGGTACACTTAATGTCAGAAAATTATATATAATACACATCCTGAAATGCTTTTTTTTCGCAACCATCCACCAAAACAGAGGAATGCCCCCAAAGAATAAATGACAGCTGAATGTTAGAACCCCAAAGCCCCCCCCAGCTCCCCTCCCTCGCTCGCATAAGCAGCAGCAAAGCAACAATCCTCCCTCCCCCATTAGCAAAAAAAAAGCATTGGCACCCACCACCGAGCACTCAATCACTCATATTAGGAGGGATAATAACTTTACTCTCCCCTTTGATGTCAAAACACCCAAATATTTGAATACTCAAAGGTGATTCTTAATATGCGCATTCAGTATGTAAAATATTAAACAGACAAAGTTTATCTCTGCTGAATTATATTGAGGTTGGAACACATCAAAAATCTGAGTGAGAATCACTAACATACACTGTGAAAGTTGTTGTTTTGCAGCAGCACAACAAAGTCATAAAAATTACCATAAGCTACAAAAATAAATAAGTAGTGCAAGTAATAAGGGAGTAGAAACAATTGCATAATCCAGCAAGGTACCATTGCCATGACTGGACACTACGGAAGCAGTGGGATGTTGCTGTATATACACCAATGCAGTGCATCAAGTTGCTTTTTATTCAACAGAGGCACTCACCACTGCATGCATTTCAGGCCATAATATATTTGTTTTGTACCTTTCTAAAACAATTTACAACACGTGAATTACCTGTAAGAGAGAAAGTACTGTGCAAACCCAGTCGGCAGAGTAAAGTCATGGAGATAAGCATGTTTATGCAGAGAAAACCTAAAAGTTATGGAACTTGATAAGCTAAAAATTGCAGAAGCTGGAAATGTAAAATACAAATGAAAAATTCTGGAAATACACAATAGATCAGGTGGGATCTGTTGGGAGAGAGTTAATGTTTCAGTTCAATAATCTTTCATCAGAGCTATGGAAATCTTGGACTGGATTTTGTTTACTAGGTCAGAGCCAAAAGAATAATGCCAAATGAAACAATTGTTATTCGGTAAAATCAATTTAATAAAATATACAGCAGTGGTCTTGTAATTGCCTTTTGAAGATTGAATTGGATTCTTTTTGCAAAGATATGGGAAAGTAAAGTGGAAAAAAAATCAATACTATAATTGAACTGCAACTGTGTAATTCCTTATTGATCCAACTGATCATTGTAGAAACTTCAATGGAAATAAAAATAATAGTAGCAATAACTAATGCCTCAAAAATCAAGGCAAAAGACTCAAAGTACATTATCACAAAGGGTCATACTTTTTGTTTGAATGATACTGTTTACTGATCTCACTTTGTGAGCCCTTTTTTCATGTTTAGTTTATGCTCTGGCTTTCTGGCACAATTAAAATCTTGAATTATGATCCCCAAGTAAGGTTTTCATAATCTGTACACTCCTTCACATTCTTTGCAACTACAGGTGATTTTTCACCACCTAGGAAAGTAATAATTCAGTCTGGGGTAAAATAAGAAATCATAATTTACCAGAGAACATTATTACTGTCATCAAGTGTACAAGGTCTTCCAAACCAATTGGATAATATACTGGAAACTTTTGGTGACAATAGATATAGTGGCATGTGACAAGGGTAGATCTCTGGGATAGTTAAGAATATCTCCAACAAAATTCCAAACTGCTGCTAAGTTTTTATAGGCACACTAGATGCTTAGAACTCTAGGACAAAATTAATCCTGAGGATGGCCATATCAGTCCAGGAATCGTTGCAAGGCAACGACCCCCTCCCCCATCAGCAAGGCAACGATCCCCTCCCCCATCAGCAAGGCAACGGCCCCCTTCCCCATCAGCAAGGCAACGATCCCCTCCCCCATCAGCAAGGCAACGGGGTTGTTATCAAAGGGCTAATGAGCTGCATCTCCAGAGATGTCCAGTAAAAAGGAGTTTCACATGTATAGACTTAGGGTAACTGATTTGCACCACATAAAGATATTGTATTTCCCAGTATATAAGAAGGGTGACTGCACTGACCCGGATAACTATTGACCAGTAAGCTTAACATGTATTGTAGGTAAGATAATGGAAACAATAATAAAGAATGAGATGGAAAAGCAGCTGATGAGAAGAGACAAGTTAGCAGAAAGTCAGCATGGATTCAGAAAGGGGAAAATCACGTTTCACTGATATGCTGGAGTTCTATGACAAGGCAACTATAATTTATGAGAACAATAGAAGCAGTTGATATAGTTTACTTGGACTTTCAGAAGGTTTTTGACAAGGTACCCCACAAGAGGTTAATAATCAAATTACATAAGGTAGGGATTCAGGATGAGGTGTATTGAATGGGTGTGAATTGGCTCAAAACCCGAGAACAATGAATTCTGGTAAGAGGATCATTTTCACACCTAGAAGATGTTAAAAGTGGGGTTCAGTTTTGGGGCCACTGCTGTTTTTAAACTTAAGTTAATGATTGGGATAAGTATATAACAAATAAACTAGTAAATTAGGGAAATGGGTCAAAAACATTCAGGTAGTAGAATTAATACAGTTAGATTGAACAAAATCCAGATGTGGGCAGATAAATAACAGATAAAATTTTAAGTAAATGTAAAGTATTACATATAGGAAGTAGAAATATTAGAAATAAATACACAATGGGAGGGGGGTCTTGAATTAGAAATTGCACTGTATGAAAAGGATATAGACTGATCACTATCAACATCTAGACAATTCACCAAAGCGATTAGGAAGGCTAATAGAATGTTTTAGGCTATATAATGCACTTAGTGGAGTTCAGGTCTAGAGATATATAAGCTGTAAAACGCACTTGTGAGGCAATACCTTGAGTACTGTGTACAATTTTGCTCTCCATATAAGGTGAGGGATTTGAAGGCTCTGGAGAGAGTTCAGAGAAGAGCAATTAGACTCATTCCAAGTCCACAGGGTGTGAGCTACGAATTCTTTCAATCTTTCTTCAATCTTTCAGCCTAAGTACACTTGGAATGAGAGGAGACATGATAGAGGTGCTAAAAATCATTGAGGGTATAAGTAAAGTGGACGTCTGCTACTACTTCAAAATTAATCCATCATCAAGGACACGGGGCCATCGGTGGAGATTGGTTAAAGAGGGATTTCAGACTAACATCAGGAAGCATTTCTTTACACAGTGCATTGTGGACACATGAAACAAGCTACCTAGTTGTGTAGTTGAGAGTAGTACCTTAGAGAGTTTCAAATCTAAACTCGATACTTATTTTAGCACACTACGTGAATAGGAATTTGGCAAGCTTTGTTGGGTCGAATGGCCTCTTCTTGTCAAAAACATTCAAATGTTCTAATGTTTCTAATGTTCTCTCGGGAGGCTGTAAGATTTGTCTCACTTCCTGTGACCACATTTGCACCTCAGTGTCAAATCAACATAGCACTGCCTGTCACAATGAAATTTTCTTCTTCCAACTCTTTCCAATAGATCACTAAAAAGTATCATTCAGTTCATAGCTCACATTTACATTAATTAGGTAACTGATGTCTTTTGAAACCTGCCCACTTTCTACATTCCCACAGATAGCCAAAAAACCAGGATAGGCCTCTGCAAATGGCACTCGTTGTAGGATTCCTCCAGAATATATTATTCAGAATAAAATTACAAAGCACATATAGATGAAAGAATAGAATTGTGCAGAAGTAAATACTTACAAAACAGTATAAGTGGGCAATACAGTGGTGCAGTGGTTTACAGTTCCAGAGGCCCAGATTCAATTCTGACTTTTAACTGCATCTGCATGAATGTTCTGCATTCTTTCTGTGACTCTGTGGGTTTCCGCCAGGAGCTCCGTCCGGTATCATCGACATGTCAAAGGCATGCTAGTAGCAAAAATAAGGAAAAGTGAAAAAAGTCAATACAATAATTACAGAACCATCCTGTTAAAAGGAAGGTGTTTTCACACCTTATGCAGCTCAAAGCTGACATTGCTTTTTTGCAAGAAACACATATTCGTAGTTTTGTTAACTCTCGTCTTATGTCAAGGTGTGTGGGACAACACTTACATTCTGCCATCACGGCTAAAGCTAGTGGGGAGGTGGGTCTCAATCCTTATTAATCAAAATGTTCCCTTTGAGCTTCACAACAAATTATCAGATACAAATGGTCATTTTATTATTGTCTCTGGGAAATTGTATAATACTAGGGTAGTCTTGGCTAACCTGTATGTTTCCAATTCGGGTGATGTGAACTTTTTTGATAATTTTTTCTCTTTATTGCCTGACTTGAGTTTATATGCTCTTATATTGGGTGGTGATTTTAATTGTTGATTAGATCCAGTTTTGGATCGGTCGTCCTCTGTTCGTAGACTACCTAGTAAACCTGCTTTATCTAGTCACTCTTTTCTTTCTAATTATGGTATCTCTGATATGTGGCGTTTTTTCCATCCTACTGAGAGAGATTATTCCTTCCCCCCCCCCCCCACACATGTCCATCATACTTTTACTAGAATTGGTTTTCTTTTTAATGGATAACCAGCTGATTCCATCTGTTCGCTCTTGTGATTATCAGAGTATATTTATTTCGGATCATGCCCCAGTTATCCTGTCTATAAATTTTCCTGGTTTGCCTCAAATGAATAAGCACTGGTGTTTTAACCCGACCTTGTTGTTGGATAATAATTTTGCAAAATTTATGAAGGACCAGATAACTTTTTTTTAAAAAACACTAACACGTCATCTGAAATCTCATCTCTGGTTGTCTGGGATGCCATGAAAGCATATCTGAGGGGTCAAATAATCTTGTATACTATGAATCTGAAAAGAAAGACCTATTTTGAGCAATTAGATTTGATCAGTCAGATTAAAGCAACAGACCAACTATATGCCCAGACCAAAAATCCCGAACTGTACAAGAAGTGAGTAGAACTTTAAACTAAGTTTGACCTTATTTCCACTCAACCAGTTGAACATCAGCTTTTTGAAAGCATGAGCTGATTTTACATTCATGGTGATAAATTCGGCAAGTTTTTAGTCAACCAACCTAGACACTCTAAAACTAAACAACAAATTACAAAAATTAGAATGGGAAATAGGAACATTACTTCAAATCATTCTGAAATTAATGACACATTTAAGAATTATTATTCTTGACTTTACACCTCTGAAGTTTTAAATGATAATATCTCTGTTGATCATTTTTAAACAGTTTAAATATTCCTTCGCTTTCTTCCGATCTTAAAGGAAAACTCAATAAGCCATTATCACTAGAGGAAATATCCTCTGCCATTTCTGCACTGCAGTTGGGTAAATCTCCTGGACCTGATGGGTTTCCTGCAGAATTTTATAAATCATTTTCCTCACTGATTTTGTCTCAATTATTTTTAGTTCTATCTGATTCATTTAAACATGGTAAATTGCCAGCATCATTTAACAAGGCATGTATCATTCTTTTAGCCAAAAAGGTAAAGATCCAACAGAGTGTTCTTTGTATAGGCTGAGTTCTTTGTTAAATGTCGATGTTAAAATTTTAACTAAAGCTTTGGCTCGTAGATTGAAGAACATTGTACCTTCTACCAAACTGGTTTTATTTAAAACCACCTTCCCTTTTTTAATATAAGGTGTCTATTTAATATCTTATATTCACCCTCAATTGGGACTCCTGAAATTGTCATTTCTCTTGATGTGGAGAAAGTGTTCGATCATGTGGAGTGGAATTAACCTTTTGCGGTTTTAGAAAAATTTGATATTGGACAAAGTTTTATTTTATGGATTAAATTGTTATATTCATGTCCTACTGCTTCTGTTTTGACCAACTCTCAGCAATCCCAGTCTTTTAGCCTTAAACATTGCACCTACAAGGATGCCCTTTAAGTCCCTTATTTTTGACTTGGCCACGGAGCCACTGGCGATTACATTTCGTAACTGTGCTGAATTGATGGGGATTGGGAGGGGAGGTGTTGAACATAAAGTTTCTCCTTATGCTGCTGATCTTTTACTTTTTGCATCAAATCTAACTACTTCCTTACCCCCAATGTTTTTACTTCTTAATCAATTTAGTCAGCTTTCCAGTTACAAACTTAATTTACACAAGAGCGAACTCTTCCCAATCGATAGAGAAGCACAAGCATTAGTATTTCATGACCTCCCTCTTAAAGTAGTTAATAATCAATTCACTTACCTTGGTATTACAGTAACAAGGAACGTCAAGTATCTTTCTCGAGAAAATTTTGCTAATCTTTTAAATTCTACAAAACAGAGTTTGACACAATGGTCACCTTTGTCTATGCCTCTGGTAGGTCGAATTAATGTTATTAAAATGTATATCCTTCCTAAATTTTTATACTTATTTCAGTCTTCACCAATTCTTATTTCTAAAGCTTTTTTTTGATTTGTTAGATTCTATTTTTTCATCCTATTTATGGAAGGGCAAACATTCCAGACTTAATAAAGCTTACCTGCAAAAATCTAAAAAGGAAGGTTGTATGGCCTTGCCTAACTTCCGTTCATATTATTGGGCAGCCAATATTCTGTGTCTTACATTTTAGTTCTTCTTTCATAATCAGTCTGACTGCCCAAAATGAGTGGCAATAGAGCTGAACTCTAGTAAGGATCTCTCCATTTCTACACTTCTTGGATCCGCACTTCCTTGTCACTTGCCTAGACTAATTGTTAATTCTCTTATTAGACACACTCTGAGAATATGGGCTCAGTTCAGAAAATATAATGGCCTTCATAGTTTCTCACTCTCTCTTGTCCTATTTTACACAATCATCCTTTCCTATCTTCTATCCAAGACTCAACATTTCATGATTGGTACAGAAAGGGCATTAGGCGCTTTGAAGATCTTTTCATAGATAATTGTTTTGCAACTTTTCAACAACTGTCTGTAAAGTTTAACCTGCCTAATACTCATTTCTCTAGATATCCTCAAATTAGACATCTCATTAACCCTTTAATATCAAATTTTCCTAAGATGCCCGAGAAAAACGTTGTGGACCTGTTTCTTTGTATTAATCCATTGGGTAAAGGTTCAATATCTACTGTTTGTGATAAGTTAGTGATCTTGAGGTGTGCCCCCTTCAATAAAATTAGAACTGCCTGGGAGCATGATTTAAATATTTCTTTATCTGATGCGGTTTGGGATTCAATTCTTAAGTCAGTTAATTCAACCTCTTTATGAGCTCACCACTGCCTTTTGCAGTTTAAGGTTGTACATAGGGCTCATATGTCTAAAACTAAGTTATCGCAGATTTATCCTGACATTAGTCTCATTTGTGAGAAGTGTAAAAGGGGCGAGGCTTCTCTTATCCATATGTACTGGGCTTGTCCTAGTCTAGAGAAATTCTGGAGAGAAGTTGTTTTTTATATTTATCCCATATTCTTAATTGCCACTTAGAACCTAACCCTCTGATTGCTCTTTTTGGTACCTTGGGTGAGGTGGACATGCATTTGAGTCTGACTAAATGTCGAATATTATCTTTAGCCTCTCTTTTGGCTAGACGGTTAGTTCTTCTCAGGTGGAGAGATGTTGCCCCACCCACTCATGCTCAATGGCTTAGTGATATTATGTCCTGTTTAGACCTTGAAAAGATTCATTATTTACTTCTCATTTCAGACAAAGTTTCATTAGGTGTGGGACCTTTTCTTGAATACTTTCATAATTCATTTTTCTGTACGATAATTCCTTACTTTCAACTTTTTTCCCCCTGTAAGTTTTACATTTTTTTTAATGTGAATTACATTATAGTTTTGGTAGTAGGCATTATATTTTCCTTACTTACTTACTTACTGCTCTGTGGGGTCGAACGCTCTGTTTAATTTTTCTTTTACACATTGAAATGGTTGGCCTGGAGTTTTGTAGTGGGAAGGTGGGGAGGATACTAACTTTATATGATTTTATTTTGGGTGCTTTTTCCTTATTGTTATGAATTATATATTAGACGCACTTGTTTTGCACTGTATAAATCTCCATTTTGTTGATGGTTTTTTTATTGTAGAAACTCAAAAAAAATTTAAAATACAATAATTACATTGCAACTGTAAATAAGCCATCATTAAAAATTAAAACAATAGCAAAAACTACTGCTCAAATACAAAGGCAAATGACCCAAAGGTCACTTCACCAAGGGCAACCTTTTTTATTGGCTACTGTAAATTGACCCTCACCTAAATGGCAGAAGAAATAGGTAAGATCTGGGGTGGGGAGGCAGGGTGGGAGGGAGGGAAATGGGTCGAGTACAGTCAGGTGCTTGATATTCAGAATGGTCACAGCGGATCAGAGTACCTGTTACCAATTTTATAGTCTCGTAAAAAGTATGGATCCGTGTACAACAGGACTGCTTTCTATTCATTCTTGTCACACTTGAATGAAAACAAGCAGTCTAGACATGTTTCTTTGCATGCAAGGTACTCTGCTCCAACAACTTAGCTTTAACAAGTTTAAAATGCATTCAATTAAAGAATTTTTTTTCAATGCAGGTGCTAGAATAGAATTCTAAAAAAAAAGTAAGAAATGTTGAACAGATTCAGAAGATCTGGCAACATTTGTTAAATGAAGAAAAAATGTTAACATCTCAGGTCTGACAATGTATCTTTGACCTGAAAGCTTAACTTTTATTTTTCCACTGATATTTCTGATCCGCTGAGTGTTCCTTGCACTTTCTATTTTTGACCCAGGCAATATGCAGTATTTTAGGTTGTGATCTCAAGAAATACCAGGCTGTCAATTTAGCCAGATCAACGTTAATCTTTCAACTTTGAAGGAGCTTGCTAATTAAAATAATTAAATTAAAAGACTGATAATTAAAATAATAATTATTTCTATTATCTCTATGGATGTCTATGCACATCAGTAGTAATCCCTTTCATTGTGCTTTTTAGGTCAGGCTGAATTTTCTAGGTTAGGCTTGAAACAATTCATTTCAAAAATCTCTGTCCAGCCAGTCAAAAAGGAAGAGAAAAGGAAAGCGTATGTAAGGGTTAGGAAGCTGAAAATAGACAAGGTCCTTGAGGAATACAAAAGGAAGCAGAAAGAACTCAAACAAGAAATTAGGAGGGCTTAAAGGGGCCATGAAATGTCTTTGGCAAGTGGGATTAAGGAGAATCTAAAATCACTTTGTATCTGTATTAGGAGCAAGAGGTTACCTAGGATAAGGTAGGTCCACTCAAGGACAAAAGAGAGAATATATTGATGGAGCCAGAGGAAGTAGGTGAGAATTTACATCTGTATTCACCAATGACAAGGATATGGTGACACAAGGAAGGATTCTTGATTCTTGGACATGATGATATTAAAAAGGAGGTGGTGTTGGGTGTCTTGAAAGTTAAGGTGGATAAGTCCCCCAGACCTGAAGGAATGTATCCTAGGATACTGAGGGAAACAATGGAGGAGATTGCTGGGGTCTTGACAAAGATCTTTGCATTCTCTTTAGCCATGAACAGATTGTCAGAAGGCTGAAGAATCACCTTCGTTTAAGAAAGGAAAAAGGGAAAGACCATGGAATTATAAGCCAATGAGCCTTACCTAAGCAGTAGGGAAATTAGTGGAGAAGATTCTCAAGGACAGGATTTGTTCATATTGGAAAAGCATGGAAGTATTGAGGATAGTCAACTTTGTATGAGGAGTCCTGTGTCAAATTTGATAGAGTTTTTTGAGAAAGTACTGGAGATGATTGATGAGGTTAGGGCAGTAAAAGCTGTCCACAAGGCCATCAGTAAAATATTCAATAGGGACTTTGTAGACTGATCCAAAATATTAAGTCACATGAGATCAACGGTGAGAAAGTAAATTAGATCCAAAATTAGCTTGTTGATAGAACACAGAGTGTGATGTCAGAGGAGTGTTTTCTAACTAGTGGTGTTCTGCAAATGTCAGTTCTGGAATCACTGCTGTTTGTTATGCGTAGGCACTCTGATTAGTAAGTTTACACATGACATGAAAATTGGTATAGTTAGGAATAACAAAGAAGGTTGTCAAACAATATAGTAGGACATAGATCATTCAAAACTTGGGCAGATCAACAGCAATTAGAGCTGCATCTTGTCAAGTTTGAAGTGATGCATTTTGAGAGATCACTGTTACGTTCCCCAGTAACCGGGTAATTTTCCAGCAAAGATAGATGGATCCACCGAAGCCTGATGCTACTATTTTCAAACGTTTTTATTTATAAAGGGGCACAAACGTATGGTTAATACAAAACATTCAGATCGTATACGTCGTCACAACTCAATCTAAAGCACAGGTATAGTAATAATCAATCAGAAATAAGCTCTACAGTTGTCTAGGGGTAATGTAGATATATATTGTTTACTGGATATTTAAAAGTCTTTTTGCGGTCACTGCAGTTCCACCAGCCGCCGTCGGTTGTGGTGTCGCGTTGGTGCACTTTTGTTAGAAAGAGAGAGAGAGAGAGAGAGAGATGTCATTAAACAGCTTCACCTGCCCGGGTCCCTACGGAGCATCGCCGTGGAATCAGAAGAGCAGGCTTCCCGGTTGTTAGTTAAAAGCGATTGTCCGTGATTTCATCCACAGACTCCCGATCCGGAGTCTAACGCACGTGGCTTCCTTCAGAATGGCGTCCCGCTCCGACGGGAAGCACTATCATGTCTTCCTTGTGTCTCTCCTTGGTGCGTCTGGTGCCCCGCCTCGGCAGCCCACCTTTTATCTGGACTGGCAGGGTTGTAGATGTCCATCAGGGTAGGGGGGGGGCGAGACAATCCTTCCCCCATCACCCATCTCACATTGCCCTGAAATTTTGCACGTAGGCCAATTCCTTATCCCACAAAGGTGTCTCCCAAGACAATGGCTATGTCCGAGGCTTTTGTCTTGTTGAGCGACCAGCCCACTTTGCCCGAGGGCTTTACACGTGGTTTTCATGAGACAATAGTCAAAGAGTCGCTTTATTCTGCTTCCCTGGGGAACGTGGTCTTCAGCACGTCTCCCTCTCTCTCTTGGGTCATTTGACCCCCCCCCTTGACTAGGGCTCTTGCGAATCTCACAAAGGAGGGGGCTGGGGTCATAACATCAAGAGCAAGGGAAAAATCAGGACCGTAAGAGCAATGATGTACAGAGGGATCTTAGGGTGCAGGCTCCCTGAAAATTGGCAATGCAAGTGGATAGGGCAGTAAAGAAGGTGAGTGGAATACCTGCCTTCATCATTTGAGATATTGTGTAGTCACAATGCAGGTGATCAAACCTTACTTCAGACAAACGTGGAGCATTACGTGCACTATAGAAAGGTTGTGGAGGTGTAGAAGTTGTTCACCAAGACATTGGCTGGATTGGAGTGTATAAGCAGGAGGCTCGAAAAAATGGGATTGCTTTCTCTGAAGTGTCCGAGACTGATGCATGACATGATCAAAGTTCATAACATTCTGAGAGTCATTAAGACAGCTCACAATGCTCTTCTCAGGCATGGCTGTCATTGTTGTTCTTCTGAAGCAGGTGGGAACTTCTGACTGTATCAAATGAGAGAATGAAAATGTCTTTGATCACACCCGCCAGTTGGTTAGCGCAGATTTTCCGAGCTCTTACCAGGTACACCATTGAGGCCTGTTGCCTTGCGAGGATTCACCCTCTTGAAAGATATTCTGACATTGGCCTCTGAGACAGAGGTCACATGGTCACAGAGTGCTGCAGGGATCCTCATAGCTATAGTTTTACTCTTCCTTTCAAAATGTGCATAAAAGATGTTGAGCTCATCAGGGAGTGAAGCATCACTGCCATTCATGATCTTAGGTTTTGCTTTGTAAGATGTAATAGCCTGCAAACCCTGAGCATCCATTCCCACCTCTAACCTCAATTATAATTGTTCTTTTGCTCTTGAGATAGCCCTCTGTAAGTCATACTTGGTCTTCTTGTGTAGTCATGGATCACTGGACTTGAATGCTACAGATCTAGCCCTCAGCAGAATACCAGTCTCTTAGTTCATCCACAGCTTGTGATTCAACTATGCATGGTGTGTTCTCATCCACACAGATTTTAATGAAGTCAGTGACAGCTGTGGTGTATTGATTCAGACTCGAAGACGAATGTAGTGCACCAACCCAAAGCAGTCTAGTAAATGATCCTCTGCCTCTCTTGTCCACACTTTCTTGGTCCTCACTACTGGTGCTGTGGTCTTCAATCTCTGCCTATACTCAGGGAGTAGATGTACAGCCAGTTGATCAGACTTTCCAAAGTGCGAGCGTGGAATGGCATGGCTCTTGACGGTGGTATAACTGTGGTCCATTGTGTTGGCCTCTCAGGTTCCACAAGTGATATTTTGGTGATAATTATTTAGAGACTTTTTCAAGCTGGCTTAGTTAAAATACCCACAAATGATGAGATAGGCATGAGGGTGCACTGTGTCATGCTTGTTGATTACATTGCTCAGTTCATCTCAAGCCTGTTTGTCATGGGCCTGAGGTGGACTGTGCACCCCTACCAAAATGATGGCTGAAAGCTCTCACGGCAGATAAAATGGACAACACCTGTTACAGATTTGGTGAGCAGGACTGGGACAGAACCACCATGTTCGTGCACCACAAGGAGTTAATCATAAAGCATACTCCACCTCCTCTGCCTTTGAAGGACTCAGCAATCCTATCTTGGTAGTGAATTATGAAACCAGTAAGTTACGTCGGAATGGTAGGGAATAGCCAAGTCTCCATGAAACAAAAAACACTACAGTCCGTGATGTCCGTCTGGTACAGCAATCTTGCTCTGAGGTCTTGAATTTTATTTTCCAGACACTGTACATTCGCCAGCAGAATGGATAGCAGTGGAAGTCTGAACCCTCTTCTCCTTAAATGAACTTTTAATCCAGTGTGGTTAAATCAGATTAAGAAATTTTATCTCCACAGTATCTTTTCCCCATTATTGCTGACTTGCTTAAGCTCCTGAACCAGCAAAGAGTGTCTGCACATACAAGGCTCCTACATCCCTTCATTTGCATAACAACTTCAAGTTTCATGTGCACACATGCTTTCAAATGTTAACATTTCTCCTTTTTCTGCTGATATTCTATACAGTGGGACTTCATTGTTTTCAATACCATGTCTCAATTGCTGTTTCTTAGTACTATGCTACCTTCCTTCCCTCCCCCTCATTAAAATCAATCCATTCACTTATGTCCTAACTGTGCTCTATCAACTCAATGAACCACTTTTAAATATTTTATGTTCATTACGATGCAAAAATTTCAGTTTTATTGGCAGACTTGTTTTGTTTAGGAAGATAAATATTGTACATTCTTATTTCTCTGAACATTAAGCTTTCAAATGTCTTAAGTATGTTTTCTCGTAATAAGAAATCTTGAAAAGCTTTATTAGCACATCATGTTTTTGCTTGTACTAAGTCGTTTTCAAATGATTAGAATTGATTTCTTCTCAGAACTCACAGGGGCCACTTTTTCCTTCAGCATCCCTGTGATACAGTAATTTATACCAACAGCAAGGGTCTTTCTGCATGCACTGGGACAAGCATTCAACGGCAATAGTACTGAAGTAATGATAAAACAGATGATTTCTAACAACACAGTTCAGAATGCCTAACGCCCAGTTGCAAGTAGACAGTGAAACATTCCTACTTTCTGATTCTAGCACAGAGATTTTTAAGTCATTTCCATCCAAGGGAATAATTCCTAATAAAATATGTTCTCGTGGGGAAACAAAGAGTTAGGTTTTAGCAAAGACAAGACTCGTTCTGTCACAAAAGAATCATGTACAAGAGAAAATCTGCAGATGCCTGAAATCCAAGCAACACACACAAAATGCTGGAAGAACTCAGCAGGCCAGACAGCATCTACGGAAAAAGGTACAGTCAACGTTTTGGGCCGAGACCTCTCGGCAGGACTTCTGCAAATCATAGTTCTTGATCAAACCTGGACCTTAATTCTCCCACCCCCTTCACTATTCTCATGGCTGTACTTGCCTTGAGGATCCAAATGTCCTCAAGAATTTGCAGCCATGACTGTCTTGTGAAGTAAGCAGCAAGCTAAATCATCTTTTGACAGATCTACTATTCAAAATTGTTCAAGCTCTGACACCACATTGACAACTGAGTCCAGCAGCAGAGTGCATCATCAAGTGAAATAGCCCATCTTCCAGCAACATAGTGGGTTGTAAACCAGGAACCAGCTGGTTTCCAGGTTCTCCAAAATCACCTTTAAGTGAGAAGTATGATCCAGCTTTGTGAAAGATTCCTTTGAAGACTCTTCAGGATGTATTGATTGCTCACGAAAATGACCGTGATTACAATCATTTCTATATGGGATCATAGCAGCATAAATGGCAACTTAGTCCACTGAGACCATTCTGGTTTTTTTTGTAAACCAATGCAAGTCCCATTCCCCTTTGTTTACCTTCAGGCCTGCAAATTATCTTTTATTTTGGTGCCTATCCAATTAAACTCCAAATTGGCTCTGCTTCCACCAGCCTTGTGGGCAAGGTAATCAAAATCAATCCCTGCCAAAAAAGATTTTTTTCCTCAATTTCTCCCCGAATCCATTGTCCATCACTTTAAATCATGTGTCCTTGTGTCTCTTAATTACCTGATTATGGATATTTATCTTTTCTAAAGACAAATGATCCTATTATTTTCTATTCAATTCCCTTGAACATTTTTTACTCTGAAATGAACAGTTTCTGAAATAACTGGCAACATTGCATGTGTCTCCTTTACCACAGACTGAAGCTTTAAATTTAACCTTCTGGGAGACTTGCATTAAAACTCCTAAATCTCTCTGCACCTCTGATGTTTGAACCAGTTAGATAATAATCCAGACTGTTGTTACTTGTACAACAATGCATCATCAGACATTTACCAACACTATTCCACCTGCTACTTGCCCCTTCGTCCAAGTTCTTCTGCAATTGCATTACTTCCTCAACACTACCTACCCCTCCACCTATTTCATATCACGTGCAAACTTTGCCAAAAGGTCATCATTGACAAACAATGTGGAGCCCCGAGGAACATCACTAGTCACTAACAGCCCACCAGAAAAGGCCTCCCTTTATTCCTACTCACTGCCTCCTGCCTGTCAGCCATTCCACTATGCATGCCAGTATCTCTTCTGTAATGCCATGGGATTTTATCTTGTTAAGCAGCCTCATGTGAGGCACCTTATCAAATGCCTTCTGAAAATCCAAATCAATGACATCCACTGTCTCTCCTTTGTCACCCTGCTTGTTACTTCCTTGAAGAACTCTAACAGATTTGTCAGGCAATATTTCCCTTTACAGAAACCATGCTGACTTTTACTTGTTTTATCATTAGTCTTGAAGTACCCCAAAACCTCATCCTTCATAACAGATTCCAACATTTTAAGGATAGGCTAACCAGCCTATAATTTCCTTATTTTTGCCTTTCTTTGGGCACAGAGCTCGGAAGAAGCGATGCAATAGAATTTTAACACCATAAAACAGCAATTTGTTTTGTTGTGTCTCCCCTCTCACTGTGAAACGGAGACACCTCTTTCTCCCTTATTAGGGAGAGAGAGAGCCTGCGGTATATCGAAAACTGGGTGAACAAGTAGTCTTTGGGGTACTACAAGTCTGTGTCTTTATTGATGCTTTGCAGCACTCAAGTACACGGTGGAGAATGCCGATGCTTTTTAAGTTGGTGGGGGAGGGGATAGTTGCTTTGCTACTGCTTATGCGTGAGAGGGGGCAGAGCTGAGGGGGCTTTGGGATTCTAATATGTAACTGTCATTCATTCTTTGGGGCATTCCTCTGTTTTCGTGGATGTTTACGAAGAAAGAATTTCAGGATGTGTATTATATACGTTTGTCTGACATCAAATGTACCTATTGAAACTTATTTTTTTGCTTCCTCCCTTCTGAAAGAGTGGAGTGATATTTGCAATTTTCCAGCCCTCTGGAACCATGCCAGAATCAATCAAATGACTCTTGAAAGATCATAACCAATGCACCTCTTCAGCAACCTCTTTCAAAGCTCTGGGACGTAGTCCATCTGATCCAGGTGACATATCCACCTTAAGACCTTTCAGTTTGCCTAGCACTTCTTCCTTTGTAATAGCAATGGCACTCACTCCTGCTCCCTGATTTTAATGGACATCTGTCACATTGCTAGTGTCTTCCACAGTAAAGACTGATGCAGAGTACTCATTAAGTTCATCCACCATTTATTTGTCCCCCATTACTACCTCACCAGCATCATTTTCCAGTGGTCCAATATCAACCCTTTTACCCTTTATAAGTGGAAAAAAAACTTTTATTATCTGCTTTATATTACGGTAGTCCCCGAGTTACGAACATCCAACTTATGGACAACTCGTACTTACGAACCGAGGAAGGAGAACGCCGTCTGCCATTTTAAGTCAGACCCTGACCCCGCCCACCCCCTCCCCCCCCCCCCCCCCCCCCCCCTCCGGTCGGCTGGTGGCGCAGTGAGATCAGTGCCCAGCTGGAGAACGGAGTTTCCCCGAGTTCGATCCTGTGATAGACCGTTCCCGTGCCGGGTTGATGTTGATCCAGTGACTCCGTACCATCCGTGCTGGGTTGATGTTGAACTCGCAACTCAACCTCGTAAAAAAAAACACGGCCACCTCCAGTTTAAATTCCCACGCGGAATATTGTGGATGATCAAATATCCATTGGCGGGAAGCGATCGCAATTGAAAATAAATTGGAAATAATAAAACGTTTGGAAAGAGGTGAAACGCCATTGGTCATTGGAAAAGCGTTAGGCTACCATCAGTCAGCGATCGGAACAATTTTAAAGGATAATGGATAAAGTGAGAATAATGGAGCATGTTAAAGGCACTGCCCCGATGAAAGCTACAATTATTACTAAGCAACGCAGTGGTTTAATTATTGGAATACATATGTTTCTTAAGTGATTTATATGCATAGAAAGGTTAAATATATACTATATACTAAGACAAACGTTTGACTAACTGACGCTAAATAATACCGGATGTACTTGTTCCGACTTCCGTACAAATCCGACTTAAAGAGGGACTCAGGAACAGAACTCATACGTAACCCAGGGACTACCTGTACTGGCTAGTTTACCTTCATATTCATCTTTTCCATTCTTATGGGGTTTTTTTAGTTGCCTTTTGTTGGATTTTTAAGAACTTCCCAATCATCCAACTTCCCACTCACTTCCATTACTTTATATGCCATTTCCTTGGCTTTTATGCAGTCCTTAACTTCGCTTGTCAGCCATGGTTGCCTACCCCTGCCATTTGAGAACAATTTCTTCCATGCAACAAATCTATTCTGCACCTTGTGAACTATTCGCAGAAATGTCAGCCACCTCTGCTCTGCCACCAACCCCACCAATATTCCCTTCCAATCCAGCCTGGCAAGCTTCTCTCTCATGCCTCTATAATTCCCTTTATTCCACTGATACCTGTGACTTATGCTTCTCCCTCTCAAATTGCAGTATGAATTCACTTATGTTATAAATGGTTCCTTTACCTTAAGCTCCCTAATAAGATCTGGATTATTTCACAACACCCAATCTAAAATCGCCTTTTCTCGAGTAGGGTCAATCACAAGCTTCTCTAAAGAGCCACCTCGTAGGGATTCAACAAAATCCCTCTCTTGTGATCCAACACCAACCTGATTTTCCCAATCCCCTTGCATATTGAAGTCCCCCATTACAATTGTGACATTACTCTTATTATATGTCCTGTCAACTCCCTTTGGAATCTCAACCCCACATCTTGGTTACTATTTTGAGGCCTATATATGATTCCCATAATGTTTTTTTCACCCTTACAGTTTCGACATTCTCTGACCCTATACTACCTCTTAAGATGTAATTTCATCTCTTACCAACAGAGTCACACCACTGCCTATCCATTTCTGCCTGTCACTTCTATACAAAGTATATCCTTTGGCCCAACCATGGCTTTCTTTCAGCCATGACTCAGTGATGCCCACTATGTCCTAATGACCAATCTCTAATTGTGCTATGAGTACATCCATCTTATTCCAAATACTGCATGCATTTAGATACAGTACCTTCAGTCCTGCATTCTTTGCCTTTTTTGAATGTTGCCTCTGTGGCATAATTTAACTCTTTTCACTATCTGCATTTGTACCCAATCATTGGCTTGTCCTTCCATACATTCATGTTACACCCATCATCTACTCGTAATCCTGCTGGCTCATCCTCAGCTCCATCATAAATTTAGATTTCATAAAAGGAATCAGGAGGAAGGCGAGTCTATTTCACAGTTTTGTGGCAGTGCTGAAGCAACTATCTGAACACTGATATTGGACTCTCGTTGAATGACACATTACATGATAGACTCGTATGTGGTCTGCATAGTGAGGCAATTCAGAAACATTTGCTTGCAGAAGACAGGCTAACATTTGTTACGAACCCCGTAACTGGGTGTCTTACCAGCAAAGATAGAGACGTCCGTTGAAGTCTGATGATACTATTTTTAACAGTATTTATTAATAAAAATACACAAAAATAATATCAATACAAATATACAGATAATATACGTCGTCAATACTAAACCTAAAAGTGCGGGTATAATAATAATCAATAAGAAACAAGCTCTATCGTTGTCTAGGGGATAATGAATTGTCCAATGGAAATCTAAAGTTCATTTCAGTTCATACAGGCTGCCGTCGTTTGTTTGTCGCTGTGTTGCAATTGTTGGAGAGAGAGAGAGAAATAGAAAAACTTGCCGGCTTTCCTTGTTACAATCTTGATCCGTATCCGTCCTTTAGCGAGACCGTTCCGTGGAGGACTTGTCACCCAGGCAAGGATGGACACACACACAAGCCCCCCACCGGTCTCATACGTTTCTCCTGGTGTGTCTAAAGGGGTGTTCCCCAGACCCCTCTTTTATCCTCACTCACGGGTTCTCAGATGTCAATCAGGTTGGGATGATGCAATCCCTCAACCAGACCACTCTGGTTGTCCCGAGGGGTTTCAATGAATAGTACAGTACTCAATACACAATTCCTTCTCCAAAAGACAACGGCAGTAATCAGTGGTTCCGTTCCGCTTATGTCAGGAGACATTCCACCTGGTTATGCATTCTGCGTCTCTATGGCAACTGCCTTTGCTGTGATCTTGCGTCTCTCTCATTACTGACATGATGTGTATCTCTCTCATTTCCTGGGTCTCAGACCCGAAATAATAGCGATCTTGCGATTCTCAAAAAGGAGGGGGCGACTTTGCATCCTTCGGCCCATCAGAGTTGCTCCACATTCGTAACACATTACAGAAGGCAATTGAGATTAGTACATCTACAGAGAAGGCAGCTAACTAAGCACTGCTATTAAGTGCATGTTCCCAAGTTCCTAAAGTTTCTACTGACTTTAAGGCACCAATTGGAAATCAATGTTACTTTCGTGGCAAAACTGGGCTTTCAGCAAAAGAAGCTTTGAAGAAACTTTGCATATTTTATCTGTTTTAGGACACAAAGATAGCTATTGGGTAATCCCACAGTTGGATATGGCCACAGGATGCAGGTGTACACAGGTGTTCCAATATCACCAGTGTCAGAGACAGTTTAAAAGGAGAAATTACAGCATCTCACCCAAACGCCAAGGTTGATTTTAAAGACTTACACTGATAAGGTTTTTTCAGTGAGAGGAGTAGCACATGTCACAGTGGAGATCAATGAACAAAGAAACGTTCATTGTACATTGTTAAAGGTCACCATGCCCAAACTGAATAGGAAGCACTTGCAATTGTCTTTGGAGTTAAGAAATTCCATCAATCCCTCTTTGGCTGACAATGTCACCACTGACAGATCATCGCCTTCTGATGTCAATTTTTGGACCACAGACAAGTGGGGAATTTTCCAATGTTCTCCTCACTTAAATGAGGGGCAGCGTGTGTGACATGAAGTGGGTCACTTCAGAATATTTACCATAGCTGACAATTTGGTCAGTTCTTGTAGCCGGTGTTGATTTTTCTGGTTATTGGTGATCCGTGAATGTGATGGCACTGGGCACTCTGATGGTACTGCCACTGAATATCAAAGCATAGTCAGTAGACTCTTTAATGTTCCTTTACCAAGCCATTGCTCATCACTCTTATGGTGTGAATGTTATTTACTACAGAGCCGTCTCACTGTTGTCCAGTTTATGGCTCAGCAGTTACAATTGAAACAAAACATTCTACAGTCTTCAACAAACATCCATACATTTGACCTTTAGGAGAAAATGAAGTCTTTGATGAAACAGAGAATGGTTAGACCTTAGACACTTCCCTAAGGACTCTTGCAGTGAAATGATGGAACTGGAGTAATTGAATTCCAACAGCCATAACTATTTTCCTTTGTGAGAGATACGTCTCCAGGCACTGTCTTTCCCTTGATGCCCGTTGACTTCATTTTTACTAGGGCTCCTTATTCCTATTTTCAATCAAGTTCTCCCTTGGTATCAATACAGTCACTCTTATCTCATCGGTTGAAGTTAGCTCTTTGCTCCAAGCTTGGGCTGCAGTTTGTAGCCGAGGGAAGGTGGAAGGGATGACAAGGAAAGGAGTTGGGAGATAGATGCTAAAGTGGGATATTATGACAAATAACAAGTAAAAAGGCTATATTTTGTTGTGGGAATAACAATGTTCAATGTTATAAAAGAAAACAAATATTACAGGAACTTCAGAAGTATGTAACACACACAAAATGCTGGAAGAACTCATCAGGTCAGGCAGCATTTATGGAGGGAAATAAACTCTTGAGGTTTCAAGTCAAGACCCTTTATCAGGATTTCATCAAGATTTCCATCATCTACAGAATCTGTTGTAATTGTATGGTTTTTTTTAAAAGGTAAAAACAAACCTCTAAATCAGGGGTTCCCAACTTTTATCATGCCATGGACCAATAAATGCTGGAGGAACTCAGCAGGTCAGGCAATATCCATGGACTGGAAAGGAAAGGGGAAGATGCCAGAATGAAAAGGCAGAAGAAAGGGAAGGAGGATAGCTAGAAGGTGATAGGTGAAGTCAGGTAGGTAGGAAAGGTAAAGGGCTGGAGAGGAATGATAGAACAGCATAGTGGACCATAGAAGAACGGGAAGAAGAAGAGACACTAGAGGGAGGGGATAGGCTGGTTAGAAGAGTTAAGAGACCACAGTGGGGAATAGAAGAGGAAAGAAGAGGAAGAGATTTTAAACTGGAAGGAGAAATCAATGTTCATACCATCAGGTTGGAGGCTCCCTAGATGGAATATGAAGTACTGCTCCTCCACTCTGCTAGAGGCCTCACCGTGGCACAAGAGGTGGCCTTCGACTGACATGTCAGAACAGGAATAGGGATAGGAATTAAAATGTTTAGCCAACGGAAGGTTCAGCTTTTGGCAGATGATGCAGGGGATGCTCAACGAAGTGGTCCCCCACTTTATGACAGATCTCGCCAATGTAGTCAGAAGCACTGTACACAATAGACGATCTCAGCAGATTTTCTGGTGAAGTTTTACCTCACCTGGAAGGACTGTTTGAGGAGACTGTATGGAGATGAGGGAGGAGTTGTGTGGGCAGAAGTAGCACTTTGGCCTCTTGCATAGATGAGTGCCAGGAGGGGGATGAGTGGTGAGGGAAAAATGGATGAGGGAATCCTAGAGAAAGCAATCTCTGTTGAAACTGGGGATGGGGGGGGGGTGGGATGCAGTGTAAAGACATGTTTACTGGTAGGTTCCATTTGAAGATGATGGAATTTCAGAGGGTAGTGTGTTGGGTAAGGAAGGTCATGGATGATAGGAAAGGACAAGAGGAACTCTATCACTGTTAAGGCAGTGGGAAGATGGGGGGAGTGTGGATGTTCAGGAAGTAGAGAAGATGCCAGTGAAGGCAGCATCAATGGTGGATGAAGAGAAACCTTGGTTCTTCAATGAAGGAAGACATCTCTGGTGTCCTGGAAAGCAAAGTGGCATCCTTGGAAGAGTTGCAATGGAGACAAAAGGACTAAGAAAAGGGAATAGCATTTTTACAGGAGACAAGGTAAGAAGAGGTATAGTCAAAATAGCTGTGGGTATTGATATTTATTATAAAAAATGTTGGTAAACAGTTTGACTCAAGATAGAAACAAAGAGATAGAGAAAGAGGAGGGAGGTGTCAGAAATGGACTAAGTTAAGGGCAGAGTGGAGGTTGGAGGCAAAGTTGATGAAATTACTGAGTATACCGAATATGGGTGCATGAAGCAGCACCAATGCAGTCACCAGTGCAGCAGGAGCAGAGTTGGGGAGCATTACAGAGGAAGGCTTGGGACATGGACTGTTCTAGCTAGCCAACAAAAAGGCAGGCGTAGCCAGGGCCCATAGCTATTTTATTTGATTTTACCTACAGAAGACATAAATCTGTAGATGTACCCTTCCTGCTTATACAGTTTAGGGGCACAGTAGATCTGGCCAAATACATCTCTGCTCATCTTACCTGATCTACCCCTGGGGTTGGTTAGTGTTCGGAGGGGTGGGGAATGGTTACAGAAACTGTGCTAAATATTGCTAGGACTGTTTTGAAAGTATCCAAGGTAAACCAAAATCAGCTGAGTTTGGTGCAATTTTGGATTTTCTACTAAAATTTGGAAAGCAGTTCAACATGACACAATCCCAATGAATTTTTCATTAAACAAATGTCATGTTAATTCTACCACTTAGATTACTTCTGACATGTTACTTGAATGTGTAAGACACAGCCTAGTCATGCTGGAATTGAAATTACTTTTGATTTTGTTCCAGTGTACCAGAACAATTAAGATGTGAGTAGATTGGCATAGATCATCCAGTGGCAAATTGAGCACTTCACTGTTCATCCTGCCAGCATCCGCTCACGGAGTCCAGCAGTTTTTTCCAAACAGGAACTTACAGTGTTTGGCATTTGGATAAATTCAACATCCTCAACGAGACCTCTGGAACATCACCTCTCAACAGGCTGAAAAAAATCCACTATGGATTCTCAACCAATTAGATACAAGAATCCTTTAGCATAGCCAGAAAGTATCATCCAGGAAGTACAAATTAGAACTAATAATTGGGAAAGAAAGGTGAGATTAAGAGGGAAAGACAAAGGAAAATCAGAAACGTACAAAAACCTACAGCACAATACAGGCCCTTCGGTCCACAAAGTTGTGCCGAACATGTCCCTACCCTGGAAATTACTAGGCTTACCTATAGCCCTCTATTTTACTAAGCTCCATGTACCTATCTAAAGATCTCTTAAAAGACCCTATTGTATCTGCCTCCACCACCATTGCCAGCAGCCCATTCCATGCACTCACCACTCTGAGTAAAAAAACTCACCCATGACTTCTCCTCTGTACCTATTCCCCAGCACCTTAAACCTGTGTCCTCTTGTGGCAACCATTTCAGCCCTGAGATAAAGCCTCTGACTATCCACACAATCAATGCCTCTCAACATCTTGTACACCTCTATCAGGTCACCTATCATCCTCTGTCGCTCCACGAAGAAAAGGCCGAGTTCACTCAACCTAGTCTCATAAGGCATGCTCCCCAATCCAGGATACAGCCTTATAAATCCCCTCTGCACCCTTTCTATGGCTTCTACATACATCCTGTAGTGAGGCAACCAGAAATGAGCACAGTACTCCAAGTGGGGTCTGACCAGGGTCCTAAATGACTGCAACATTACCTCTCAGCTCTTAAATTCAATTCCACAATTGATGAAGGCCAATACACCATACGCCTTCTTAACCACAGAGTCAACCTGCGCAGCTGCTTTGAGCATCCTATGGACTCGGACCCCAAGATCCCTCTGATCCTCCACACTGCCAAAAGTCTTAACATTAATACTATATTATGCCATCATATTTGACCTACCAAAATGAACCACTTCACACTTACCTGGGTTGAACTCCAACTGCCACTTCTCAACCCAGTTTTGCATCCTATCAATGTCCCACTGTAACCTCTGACAGCCCTCGACAGTATTCACAACACCTCCAACCTTTGTATCATCAGCAAACTTACTAACCCATCCCTCCACTTCCTCATCCAGGTCATTTATAAAATTCATGAAGAGTAAGGGTCCCAGAACAGATCCCTAAGGCACACCACTGGTCACCGGCCTCCATGCAGAATATGACCCGTCTACAACCACTCTTTGCCTTCTGTGGGCAAGCCAGTTCTGGATCCACAAAGCAATGTCCCCTTGGATCACATGCCTCCTTACATTCTCAATAAGCTTTGCATGGGGTACCTTATCAAATGCCTTGCTGAAATCGATATACACTATATCTACTGCTCTTCCTTCATCAATGTGTTTAGTCACATCCTCAAAAAATTCAATCAGGCTCATAAGGCACGACCTACAATTTACAAAGCTATGCTGACTACTCCTAATCATATTACACCTCTCCAAATCTTCATAAATTCTGCCTCTCAGGATCTTCTCCATCAACTTACCAACCGCTGAGGCAAGACTCAATGGTCTATAATTTCCTGGGCTATCTCTACACCCTTTCTTGAATAAAAGAACAACATCCACAAACCTCCAATCCTCCGGAACCTCTCCTGTCCCCGTTGATGATGCAAAGATCATCGCCAGATGCTCAGCAATCTCCTCTTTCACCTTTCACAGTAGCCTGGGGTACATTTTGTCTGGTACCGGCGATGTATCCAACTTGATGCTTTCCAAAAGCTCCAGCACATCCTCTTTTTAATATCTACATGCTCAGGCTTTTCTGTTTGCTGCTAGTCATCACTACAATCACTAAGATCCTTTTCCATAGTGAATACTGAAGTATTCATTAAGTACCTCTGCTATTTCCTCCGGTTCCATACACACTTTCCCACTGTCACACTTGATAGGTCCTATTCTTTCACATCTTATCCTCTTGCTCTTCACATACTTGTAGAATGCCTTGGGGTGTTCCTTCATCCTGCTCACCAAGGCCTTCTCATGGCCCCTTCTGGCTCTTCTAATTTCCTTCTTAAGCTCCTTACGAGTAGCCTTATAATCTTTAGATCTCTAACATTACCTAACTCTCTGAACCTTTTGTAAGCTTTTCTTTTCTTCTTGACTAGATTTATTACAGCCTTTGTACACCACAGTTCCTGTACTTATGTTCCATAACTTCCCTGTCTCACTGAAACGTACCTATACAGAACTCCACACAAATATCCCCTGAATATTTGCCACATTTCTTCCATACTTTTCCATGAGAACATCTGTTTCCAATTTAAGCTTCCAATTTCCTGCCTCATAGCCTCCTAATTGCCCTTACTCTAATTAAACGCTTTTCTAACTTGTCTGTTCCCATCTCTCTCCAATGCTATTGTAAAGGAGATGGAATTATGATCACTATCTCCAAAATGCTCTCCCACTCAGAGATATGACACCTGACCAGGTCCATTTCCCAATACCAAATCATGTACAGTACAGCCTCTCCTCTTGTAGGCTTATCGACATACTGTGTCAAGAAACCTTTCCGAACACACCTAACTAACTCCACCCCATCTAAACCCCTTGCTCTAGGTAGATGCCAATCAATATTTGGGAAATTAAAATCTCCCATCACAACAACTCTGTTAATATTACATCTTTCCAGGATCTCTTTCCCTATCTGCTGCTGGATATCCCTGTTACTATTAGGCAGCCTATAAAAAACATCCAGTGAAATTATTGACCCCTTCCTGTTCCTGACCTCCACCCACTGAGACTCTGCAGACAATCCCTCCACGGCATCCACCTTTTCTGCAGCTGTGACACTATCTCTGATCAACAGTGCCAAGCCCCCACCTCTTTTGCCTCCCTCCCTGTCCTTTCTGAAACATCTAAAACCCGGCACTTGAAGTAACCATTCCTGTCCCTGAGCCATCCAAGTCTCTGTAATGGCCACAACATCATAGCTCCAAGTACTGATCCACGCTTTAAGATCATCCACTTTGTTCACAATACTCCTTGCATTAAAATAGACACATCTCAAGCCTTCGGTCTGAGTGCGTCCCTTCTCTATCACCTGCCAATCCTCCCTCTCACACTCTCTACAAGCTTTCTCTATTTCTGAACCAACCTCCTATTTCCCAGTCTCTTCAGATCAGTTCCCACCCCTCAACAATTGTAGTTTAAACTCTCCCCAGTAGCCTTAGCAAACCTCCCTGCCAGGATATTGGTTCCCCCTGGGATTCAAGTGCAACCCATCCTTTTTGTACAGGTCACACCTGCCCTAAGAGGTCCCAATGATCCAGAAATCTGAATCCCTACTCCTGCTCCAATCCCTCAGCTACACATTCATCCTCCACGTCATCCTATTCCTATTCTCACTGTCATGTGGCACAGGCAGTAATCCAGAGATTACTACCTTTGCGGTCCTGCTTCTTAACTTCCTTTCTAACTCCCTGTAGTCTTCTTTCAGGACCTCTTCCTTTTCCTACCTATGTCATTGGTACCAATATGTACCACAACCTCTGGCTGTTCTCCCTCCCACCGTAGGATATCTTGGACGCAATCAGAAACATCCCAGATCCTGGCACCTGGGAGGCAAACTACCATCCAAGTTTCTTTCCTGTGCCCACAGAATCGCCTGTCTGACCCCCTAACTATAGAGTCCCCTATCACTACTGCCTTCCTCTTCCTTTCCCTACCCTTCTGAGCCACAGGGCCAGACTCCATGCCAGAGGCACGGCCACTGTCGCTTCCCCCAAGTAGGCTGTCCCCCCCCCCCAACAGTACTCAAACAGGAGTACTTATCGTCAAGGGGTACAGACACAGGGTACTCTCTAGTACTTGACTCTTCCCCTTCCCCCTCCTGACTGTGACTCACTTGTCTGTCTCCCATGGCCCCAGTGTGACCATCTGCCTATAACTCCTCTCTATCACCTCCTCGTCTCCCTGACCAGACAAAGGTCATCGAGCTGCACCTCCAGTTCCCTACATCTCGTGGTCCCTCAGGAGCTGCAGCTCGACACACCTAGTGCAGATATGGCTGTCCAAGAGGCTGGGAGACTCCAGGACCTCCCACATCTGACACTGAGCACTGAAAACTGGCCTCACACACATAATTCTCACCTCGCCTCGTCCTGTTACCGCCTAAGCCCATTGAGCCAAAGCCCTACCACTCTGCTGTCTCTCACTCCTCTCCCACTGGATATGGCTGCCTTCTTTTTTAAGCCTTTCGCACTCTACTAGCTGACATCATGCACTGCGCAGTCTCGCCTCTCTTTAACCCGAGTAGTAAAAACCTCACTTCGCTCCAAAAAATCAGCAGTTCACTCGCAGCCTTCTTGCTCCGAATCTCCGAATTCTGAAGGAATTAGCCTCCACAGTCATAAAGTTAAATTTTCAGTGTCAGAGGGAAGGTTTGGCATTAATTGGAACTCCAGTCAAAATTCACCCACACCATATTGCACAGACCCTAATTATTTCTGATGTGTTCAAGAGTTGTTAATGGATAAGCAACACTTCACACCATTACACTGATTTGAATACAACTGTGAAGGAACAGGATAACCACTATCGTTTCCAGATGTCTACATTTAATTTCATTTGCAGTGATCCAGAAAGTTGCTTCTCTTTTGGCATTAGAATGATGGGGAGTATTGTCATCTCACTATTAACCTTAATGCAAAACTGGGGTCATTATTGGGTATGTAATTATGAGTCTATTGTTTTGGCAAAACAAAAAATAATTTAATCTTAATATGGAAAAGATAACTACAGTTGGTGAAATTATTATTTAAAGAACATGATTGGAACCCTGGTGGTGTCGTTTGTGGCAAGCTAAATGAACAGCTTCCATGTAGCATCAGTTCATATTATTGGGATGTCTTAAAACACTTCAAAATACTTGAAATGCAGTCACTGTTACTATGTAGGCAAATATAGCAACAACAACAAAAATAAAATCACTTCACAGCAAGGATCCACTGACAGAAAAAGCAGATAATATATTTGGCTGATGATTATTGAAAAAGAAGTTGAGGCCAGGTAATTAAGGGAACTCAAGATTTGGAATACGTCTACATGGATTTTTGTCCATCAGAGCATAAAATCAATCCTGTCTCATCTGAATATCATGAAATAGTTTGGTGCCCCAGTGTCAGTCTTTACACAACAGAGCATCTTGTTATTCCACAACCATTGATCTGTGATGATTAATCTGGTCAAATAATGTTTTGTTGCACAATACTCTAGCAATTATTGAGCTATATCTCTTGGAGCTTCCAATATTCTGTTTGTGTTTGCATGGGCATTGAAAATCAGTAGACTTGATTATTCTGGGGCTGGATATCTCCAGACTTATTGTTTAGCTCATCCTGTAAGACATGCTTTAGAATTTCTACTGTTTCTTGATTCAAATGAGCATACAAATGTCCACATCTCTAGAAGTGTCCCTCTGTCACTCGACATTTGGAGATGCCACAAAATTTTATATCAAACCAACATTCATTCTCTTGATCAAGTCAGCTGTCAAGAGAAGTCTTTATGAATATTTATCAGGACCATTCATATACTGAGGCTTGCCAGGTTCTGTTCTCAGAAATTGCCTTTTTATTGCCACTGTGCTTTCCTTTCATATACAAATAGTTGCAGCAACATAACTGGCATTTGCATAGCAAGATTTAACTTCATTGATGTTTATCCCTTATATTTCAGAGCTGCTTCAAGAAACGATACAATAAAGGCTGATGTCAGTCACATGCACAATGCCAAATCTGAAAACCAGTATAAATGTGTAAAGTTCATGAACTGAGCTGTGGGCCAATACTTTGCTTTTAATATGGTGTATTATAGATATGACATCCTTCAACAGAATTAAATAATTTCTACTCCAGCAATGAGCTTGAGAAAGAGGAGGAGGAAAAATGGTTCACCCTTTACTACTATTCATTAAGATCATCGTGAATCATCTACCTCAATTCCCTTTCCTCAACCATCAGGCAATACATTCAATTTCCTTGCTTCTCCTAGCACTCAGAAACCTAATTACCTTTGTTGTTAATACACTCAATGGCTGACTATTTGCGGTCTTGTAGGGATGAAATTTTAAAGTTTCTCCTCACTTCATTCACAAATGGCTGACCCTTCGCATCTAAGATTGACATCCAGTTATAAATTTCTCAGCCAAAGGAAACATCCTCACTCCTTTTATGCCGGCAGGCCACTTGGAGAAATAAATATGCTCGCCTTTTAGCTTGCTAATCTCTAGAGAAATTACACCAAGTCTGCTTAGTCAGCATACTTCCCTCATTTCAGAAATCAGCTTTGTGAATTTTGTTGTTCATCCCCAAAGGCATGTACATCAATCACACAAAAAGAAGCATATACAGAATCTTCCAAGTGTGTCCACCAATCCCTTATATAATTCCAATAGAACTTATCCTTCTATCCCTTTGAAATGAAGGCTACAAGACTTGAGGGCTTATATCATACAGAATTTTCTATTTTCTTAGCCTAAATGTTAACTTTCAGTAAAGTGGTGTTATCTGTTCCTTTAATTAGTACAAAGTTTTCTAAAATATTGAAATGTGAAGTGGAAAGTTAAGTGTTGACAATCATAATCCACATCATACTAATTGGATCACTGCTTTCTGCATGAATTTTGTCATTTGGCAACTGTAGTAATGAGTTCAATGTTAATGCTTGATCAATCACCATGCAGCTACCCTACACAAAGTTTGTTAAGTGAATATTTAACTATCTGAATGGTGTGTCATGTGTAATCAAACATCACATACTGAATAAAGGATTCTGATGGAAGAAATGTTTGGCAATTTGTACATTTCTGCAGCAGTTTACCACGTAACAATGTGCCCATTGCCTAGGGCTTCAATCTTTTAAAAGTAATGGAGTGGATTTTCATGCAGGTTGGATATTGTATAGGTAGTGGGTGGATATTTGTTCTGCTCAAAGCAGTCCAATCAATTTTCATGGCTAGGCATCGTTTATGTAAGCTTATCCACATCGGTTAAGCACAACAGTAAATGGCCAACAGTAATCACGCTTCTGGTAGGCAGCTCAGTGATTGAGAACGGCAGGGAAAACAAAATCCTTTGACCATTGCTGAAAAAGACTGCAGAGCTTCAACACAGAGCTCCCTTTAATAAGGGTCAGTAAGTTTCTGAAGCAGCATGCAGATTGATGGGGTCCAGCATTCCATTCTCCAGTGTTGTGATTAAGTTGTTCATGGAACAAATAAGGAACTAATATGATGTTATTGTAAGAACATAACACTGTAGAACTTATAGCCCATTCACATCTCCCATATTTTATTACTGTTTTGTTCTATCCTGCACAGTCCATTCTTTCTTTCTTGGGTTCCTGAGCATCTCTTTCTGTTGCACCAAAGCAGTTTACTCTGTATTCTCCTATCTGCATCCACACATTAAATCCATTGCAGGAAACAGAGGAAGAGAGGCACATTTTCATTCCTTCCAATAATCCAAAATGCAACTAGAACAGCTTCCCACCTCCTAAATCGTAGCTTCTCGAGCCCCATGAAAACAAGTCAAAAAGTAACAAATAGCTTCCAAGTGATCATGCAAAATGGTGTGCCTCTATTTGCTCCAAGTTAAATCGTGCGAATGTATTAGAGATCTTAAAATTAGACCCTGGTCTCTCTGCAGTAGCATCTAGCTTGTGGCACTGGCTTACAATCCACTATGATCATGGTTAAAGTCAATCATACTGGTTCATTTCCTCAGGACATTATCCTAGGCCTAAGCATTTTCCATTGCCTCATTATTGACTTTACTTCCATCATAAGGTGAGAAATGCAGATGTTCAACGCTGTCTTCACAATGATCGATTTATTCATAGTTCTTCAAAAAAATGGTGCAACCAAATTCTGCATGCCAACTTTATTTTGCATATTCCAAAATCAGTTATAATGTTCACGTTCTCATTACTTATGTTCTTTTTAGTTGCTTGGGTACTTTTTGCTGCAAGTAACATAGCAATTGTTTGAATGAAATCAAATCCAAATGTTGGCATCATAAGTTTGACATCTACACAAGTTGTGGAATTGCACAATAATAGACCATCTTTTCACCACTCCTCTCATCTGGGCTGCCTTGCACAGCAATCGCTGAAGTAATTAGTAGAAAATAATTTTCACATTAGAATGTCCAACCAACAACAATGATCTGGAGAGTTCCCAAGAGCAAAGTAGTGAGAGCATAAGTGGACCAATATCAATGCCAGTGCAAAACCTAATTGTTGCCTCTCGGACACCATTTCAGTTGCAACTGTCTGAGACAATGCGCATGTGATGAGGCATCTTCCTTTATAAATATCTGAAAACTAAATTCATTCCCATTACACAATTGTCAAAGTGAGTACTTAGCTTGTGCTCTAAAGCTGCTGAATTGCTATGTAGTTACCATCTTTACACCACTTCCTTCCTCTTGAATCTTACTTATATGAATGTGCTAACACACAGTTAGCCCATTGAAGTTGTTTGGGGTCAGTCTCCTTTTCTTTCCTTGTATTTTGTACTCTTGATGCCTTTTAAAGGTGTCCTTAATAGGGACAAAACTTCCTGTGACTGAGCCACCAGTCACTTACCCCTTGGTTCCCATTTTTTTTCCCTGTTTGTTCTGGTGCAGTCAAGGCCAGCTCCCAGGTCAGCATGTGGACCAACGTGGTGTAGTGTAGAGCTTGGCTGGCTGTAATGCCCAAGTGTGAAACCCCAACCCTCTCAGGTTGCCCGCTTTTAGTCCAAAATTGAATGTTTGCGAGTGCTTTCAGCATTGCCCAACATTCAAAAGCAACTGGAAGTTACTAATACTAAAAAAAACTAATACTAAAAAACACACACATTTTTAATTAAAGCACAAAAATGCTCCGATGTTAAAACAGTTAAATACCGTAGATTCCGGACTACAGAGCGCACCTGATTAAAAGCCGCAAGCTCTAATTTTAGAAAGAAAATCAATTTTGTACTTGTACAAGCCGCACCGGATTTTAAGCCGCAGGTGTCCCACGTTGTAATATGAGATATTTACACAGAAAGATATTACACGTGAGGATTTTTTAACTTTTAATTAAATCCGTATGGTAACATAAACAAATACATATTGCAAATGCTTTTTTTTTGAACCGTGCCTGTAACATGGCTACTTTTAAATATACATACGTATCGGTAACACACAAATTACATTGCGTATACTTTTTTACTGAACAGTGCACGAACAACATTCCAATATCTCCTAACGACTGGTAAAAAAATATATACTGCAGCCTACCAGGAAAAGTTATTGATCGCCTTTAACTTAAAAGCTGCATCATATGCGTGCAGCGGGTCTAATGCGCTCACCCCCTCCTTTCCGTTTATCGCAAACCGGTATTTTCCCCACAAGACGCGGCGAAACCGGATGTGACGTCATAGCATCCCGGGATGTAGTACAGAAAACAAATATACTTAAAACACTTCTAACTTTAACTAGAAAATACTAACAAATGAATTACTAAGCAAAAATATTATAAACTAAATAACTGCCATAAAGGCAGCACAATGCTTTTCTTCGAGTGTTTTCCATGTTGATGAGGGTGAGTACAAATGACTGATTTACAATAATTTAATTGTGAAAGTGCACTTGATTTATCGTACAATTTCATTAGACCTCTGTGAACTACTCATCAATTTTATTGGTCTACTGTTACGAGGCAAAATGTTTTTGGCGGCATAAAAAAAAACCATGCATTAGCCGCACCGTAGTAAAGGCCACAGTGTTCAAAGCGTGGGAAAAAAGTAGCGGCTTATAATCCGGAATCTACGGTACATGCAAATTAGCTGAATTAAAAAACAAAAAGATCAACATACTTTTATTCAGCAGCCATTTTATCACTTGTTTCAATGGAGTTCCTGTACTTGTGTAAATACTAACCAGCCTCATGTTTAACAGCCATGTTTCCCAGTCTGAGAGCTGGGAAACCTGAGGAAGCCAGCAGCTCAGCTGGGCTCCATGACAAGCCCATTTTCAGCATTGAACCATCAGCATTGAATCCTATTACTACACTAAGGTATTCTCTTCTCAAACTGAAAGCTGCAGTGGCCTTGATAGTGTACTTTTTATTGTTCCTTTCTGCACCTTGTGCTGCATCAGGCAGCAACCTTGCTGTTTCTTTAGCATTTTTGTCTTTTTTTTAAATGAGGCTGAGTTACTAGTTCGACACTCAACCCAGCATGGACAAAAAACTTGCAGGGAGCCGGCTGGATTCGAACCCTGAACCACTCGCCTCCTCGCCTCGAAGTTCAGGTCGGATGCCACCATTCTACCGACGGCTAATAGTGTACTTTACTAATAGCTGTTCCAAAACAAATTAAAAGAAAAAAACCCTTTTTTTGTTTTATTCGATCACTTAAAATGTGTCTTTTTAGTTTATAGAGGCTGCATTGCAATCAGTCAATTAATAGACCAGCGTACATTTCCTGTCAGCTGAAGATACAGTTCTAGGAATTTGCCTGCTTGGTGGATTTCCCTGGGACTTGCTAGTTTGTAGGCTTTGCTTTGTAGGGCTTTGCACACCTGGATTAAGCTTTCATAAGTATGGTTGTTGTTTTATTGCTCTAGGCAAAAGAACAAGAGAGTGGTAACACCATCAGTTTCCAGAATCAGGATGAGCAATAGGTGGCCATGTAAGAAGACAGGTTGTTCTTCAAAGTTGCTACTCATGTGATCAAATGGACAAGAGAAAATTCTCTGGATATGATGGAGGATTGCTGCACAGAATGCGTCATGAGACAGGCCATCACTGATTTACATGCCCAGCTGGTCTAATAACTGGACTCTGAGTGTTAAACTGCATGAATAAATCTGTACAACGGGGCACGTATATTTTGGAATTGATATATTAAGCAATAGAAAGATTAGAAATGGAAATACAGTTTATTGGGAAATAATAAAGAAAGTAAAACATCTCCTTGGTTTGGGGACAGCTCAGGCAGCATCTATACAAAATAATATTTGAGGCCGATATTTTCTGAAAAGGGAGATAGAGTTTTTAAATTTTATCTAGTTAATGAATGAACAGGTCAATTGGAGAGATCAAGGCAAATAACAATACTGAAATTATGAAAAGCGGAACAGCAGGTGCTGGAAATCTGAAACAAAGATAAGCCCCATTGTTTTCTTCACCTCTTCCCCCTCTCTGCAACTTAAAACATACTTGTCTTTTATTCATATTTCCATTTCTGTCTGTTACTTCTCTCCACACATGCTACTTGACCTGTGGACTATTTTAAGCTCTAGCTATTTTGAGTAAAATTAGATATTCAAGGAAATAGAAACTTTGAATTTTTTTCCCCCATTCTTTGATGAAAGTTCAATTGTCAATTTGAATCTGAGAATGATAATAAATCTATCAAGGAATATGGAAAAAATTGTTAGATCGAGTTTGGTTAGTTCATAAATCACCAACAAACTTTAATGGAATGATTTTAGATAGATCTTGGCTGAGCTTGTCAAAATGAATTTAACCAATGTTCATCAATATTGGACAATGAATGTTTTCCCTGGAAATATCTAACCTCAAAGTTTCCATTTACAGAACATTAAATCACAGCAGCCTCTAGTTCCTTTTAATTACCAAACCTGGTGTAATCATTGCACAGCTTTGGTGTTCAGTTTCATTCTGACAGCATGGGTCTGATTTACAGCAAGCAAGGAGATGCAATCTTCCCCTCAGGAAAATAATGCCCAGACCATTAAAATGACAGCGAGATGAGGAAAATAAACACTGTTGGAAATCTGTAGCAATAAGATTTTCTTTTCAGTTAATGCTAGCAGCAATTATTAACACAAAGAACAATTGATAAGGTATTTCATTTTGTGAAAAGAAAGATACCTAACAATAAAACTTTGATTAGCATGTACAATTTTACAGAACAGAGTTTAAGGAATGAAATAGAGTTCTAATAAAGGTCAAAATGAATCACTGAGGCTTTTTTTTAAAAAAAACGTAAAGCACCAGAATTCAGCTGTTGAAGTTTTGAAATTATATCAGCAAAATTTACAATTTGTGTATTTTAAGATGATAAGACCATAAGATATAGGAGCAGAAGTAGGCCATTTGGCCCATCGTGTCTGCTCCACCATTCAATCATGGGCTGATGCAATTCTTCCAGTCACCCCTACTCCCCTGCCTTCTACCCAGACCCTTTGATACCCTGGCTAATCAAGAACCTATCTATCTCTGCCTTAAATGCACCCAATGACTTGGCCCCACAGTCACTCGTGGCAACAAATTCCACAGATTTACCACCCTCTGACTAAATTTCTCCACATCTCTGTTCTAAATGGATGTCCTTCAATCCTGAATTCATGTCCTCTTGTCTTGGACTCCCCTACCATGGGAAATAACTGCCATATCTAATCTGTTCATCCCTTTTAACATTCAGAATGTTTCTATGAGATTTCCCCCTCATTCTCCTGAACTCCAGGGAATACAGCCCAACAGCTGCCAGCCAATCCTCATATTTTAACTATTAGTCTGGAATAAGTGACTAAATATAACATATTGGAAATTATTGAATCAGCTACAACTTTTTCCATGTTTCAGCATATTAGGGATGCTCTCACACAGAAAATTTAATTGGATCTACTGTTTGGTATTAAATAATTGAGGCAATAGTCCAGAAGTTATTTTGCCGATTAAGCTACGTAGTGAAGTGCAGTTCTGCATGTGTAACAATATTCTACTGTGCAAGCTGCCCAGGGTGTCATGTACAATTGAATAGGCATTGAAAGATTTAGCAATACGGGATCTATAAACATATTTATGTCATGATGGTGATTGTGTTGCTGAGGAGAGGAGAGAGGCTCAGGAGAGGAGTGCTATAGCTTCAGAGCATCAGAGAGGGGTACTGTATTGGAGGTATGCTTTTGCAATAGAATAAAATGTAATAAAATTATAATCGGCTGCCATCAGCCCATCAGGACATGTTCGTGAATGGAGCCAAAATCTGTTGGTAGGGAATAAATTGGAGATATTAGAGGCGAGAGGTTAATTAATATCACAATGTGGATTTACCTGGAGGAACAGAAAAGCATTGATCTCCCGGATGACAGGCATGGCGGGCAGTTCCCCTTGAAGTGATAGTGAAGCTGGCTTCACATTCATTGTGAAGACTTCTTTCTGCACAAGAAGCCTGGGTCATACGCAATAGAATTTCTTTTTTTTGTAATTTTTTATTGAAGTTCATCATCAAACATTTCCATAAGATGTATTTCAGACATTATACATGTATCATATAATCATATATATCACAAATCTCCACAAAGTATTTATCGGAGGTATACACTTATAGAAAAGAGTGGGAAGAAATAACAAGCAAAAGGAAAGAACTATGTACAAGTAGGGAGTGATTTTTATTTACAACAGTTTCATTGATTTGTGAGAAAAAAATCAGGCCTATGAGGCATTATGTAGTTAAACCATTTTTCCCAGTATGAATCAAATTGTTCCAGCTTATGATTAACAGATGCTGTTATCTTCTCCATTTTGTAAATGTCCATTGTAATTTCCATCCATGTATCTAAAGTTGGGCTCTCCTGTGATAACCATTTCCTAAGTAAGAGTCTTTTTACCAGCCACCAACAGTATATTCATTAAATATTTATCTCTTTTCAACCATTCTTGAGGTATATATCCAAAATATATGATCTTACTCTCCAAGGGTATTTCACATTTAAAGATGTCTTGTAGAGCATTGTGTATCCCCCTCCAATAGTTTTTGATAACAGGGCAGTCCCAAAAAATATGATAATGATTTGCATTTTGATTTCCACAATGTCTCCAGCAAACAGGGAGGTTACTATCATAATGGGATTTCTGAGAGGGTGTAATAAAATATCTTATCAAGTTTTTCCATCCAAACTCCCTCCATTTCTGTGAACTGGTACACTTCCATTGATACCTCCATATTATTGTCCATTCTTCCTCAGATATAATTATCTCTCTTTCCTTCTCCCATTTTGTTTTAATGTATGAAGTCGAATGTGTTTTAAGATTTGACAAACCCTTATACATGCTTGAAATGATTCTACTACTGTTATCTGAATTATATGCTTTTCTAAATAGCTCTATCAAGCATGTACTTGCCTTGGTTACATTTTTAAGCGTCTTATTAACATATTGTTGCATCTGTAAATACCGATAAAAATCTTGTTTTTCTAATAAGTGTTTCTCTTTAAGCTGAAGAGTGTTCCTTCTTTCATTATGTTGCAAAGAACTGTTATTCCTTTAGCTGTCCAGTCCTTAAATCTAGCATCCAATTTATTTGGTGTAAAATCCAAGTCATATGCACACCATTTAAGAATTGCAATATCTCCCTCTAGATTATATTCTTTTATAGTAGTTTTCCATATTTTAAGAGTCAATTTCATCCATGGGTTATCAATAGTATTTATGTACCTTTGCAGGTTGTTATCAGCCAAAATTGCTTGTATGGGGATAGGAAGTATCCGCTCCTCAATGTTTTTCCATTGAGCGTCATATGATGGGTTGCACCAACATATCACAGCTCTCAACTGTGCTGCAAAATAATAATCTCTAAGAGAAGGCAAGCCCCATCCCCCCTTTTCCTTTGCTAATTGCAAAGTTTTGAGACAAACTCTAGGCCTCTTACCTTACCAAATATACCTTGATAGCATCCTGTTCCATTCATTGTATTGATTTTGATTAATCTCTATTGGTAGGGTCTGAAAGAGATATAACAGTCTGGGCAGTATATTCATTTTAATAGACTCAATCCTTGAACTGAGACTGAAAAAAGGAATCAGGTTCCATCTTGCCACATCTTCCTTAATTTTTTTATATAAAGGCTGATAATTACATTCTGATAATTTTGCCAAATCTTTTGGCATAAGAATGCCAAAATATTTGAAAGACTCTGTGTGCCATGCCCAGGGGTATCTACTTTCAATTTCTCGGTGGGCTATAGTAATATGAAAGTAATTGGGTTTTATCTGTGTTGATCTTGTATCCTGATAATTGACCATATTGTTCAAAGGATTGCATCAATTTAGGCAAAGAGTATGTTGGTTGCCCTAGATAGATCAAAATGTCATCCACTTAACAAGCCAATTTATGCTCTGTCCCTTTAATAGTAATTCCCCTGATATCTTCATTTTGTCTGATGTATTGAGCTAATGGTTCCAGATATAACGCAAAGAGTAGTGGTGACCATGCACAACCCTGTCTCGTGACCCTTTCTAAGGCAAGACTATTTGATAAATATCCATTAATTTTAATCCTAGCAGTAGGATTGTCATATAGTGCCTGTATAGTTTTAATAATTGTGTCTTGGAAACCAAATCTATGTAAAACTCTGTAAAGAAAATTCCAATTAACCAAATCAAATGCTTTTTCAGCGTCCGCGCTTATCACTATTGCTTCGATTTTATTTTTTTGTATATGATCCATAATGTAAAGTGTCCTTCGTATGTTGTCTTGTGTCTGGCGTTGTCGTATAAAACCTGTCTGATCGTTACGTATCTGTATGGGTAGAAACTCCTCTAATCATTTGGTCATGGGGGTAAATAACCTATAATCTACATTAAGAACGGATATTGGTCTAAATGACCCGCATTCCATTTTATCCTTGCCTTCTTTTGGTATAGCTGAGATTATCGCTTCCTTCCAACTGGGTGGCATTTGTGCCTTTTTCAGAGACCAGTTCAGTGTGGGGAGTAAAACAGGAATTAACTCATTTTTAAATTCTTTGTACCACTCTGCCGTATACCCATCTGATCCTGGTGACTTGCTTAATTTAAGCCTACTAATTGCAGCTTTTAATTCAATTTCAGTTATGTCAGCAGTCATCGTTCTATTTTGTTCTTTGCTTAAAGTGGGTAACTCTAGAGAATTCAAGAAGGTGTCAATTTGGGTTATGCTTCCCCCTGGAACTTTGGAATATAGAGTTTTGTAAAACACTTCAAAAGCTTCTTGAATTTCACTTAGCTTATTTTTTATAATTTTCTTTCTTGGGTCCCTAATTCTATGAATTGTATTTTCTGCTATCTTTTTTTTTCTCCAGTTTCCACTCCAGTATTTTCAGATTTCAATCCACTTTCATAATGACTCTGTTTCAGAAACATTAAGTTTTTCCTGATTTCTTGTGTAGCCAAATTATTTATTTCATTCCTAATTCTTTTAATTTCCCCTAATGTATCCTGTGCCAAATTCAATTTGTGTTTTTTCTCTAATTCCTCCAGCCTATTTTGTAATTCCTCTGATGTTTTATTCCTTATTTTTTTCTTTTATGAAGATATCGCTATAATTTTCCCTCTTAAGACTGCCTTCAGAGTATCCCATAAAATGGGAGGTGAAACCTCTCCATTATCATTAAATTCTAAGCAGAGACCAATTTCTTTTTTAATTTGTTCCTTAAAGTATGGATCATTGAGTAGGCTTGAATTTAGTTTCCAAATAGTATTCCTTGGTTGTAGGTCAAAATCAACAGAAAAATATATATAGGTGCATGGTCACTTACATCTATTGTCCCAATTCCACAGGTGTTTATTTTGTCTTTGTCTTTTCCAAATGTTATGAAATAGTCTATCTTGTATATACAGAATGGGGAGCAGAATAATGAGTGTAATCCCTTCATTCGGGGAAAAGGTCCCTCCATATATCAATTAAACCAACATCCTCAAAAAGTGTATTAACTTATTTATGTAAAGATTTTGTTTCATAGGTTTTTCTATTGGAAGAGTCTAAGTTTGGTTGTAATTGTAAATTTAAGTCCCCCCCCCCCCCACGTATCAGGAGACCTTCTGTTTCCATTACCATAATATCAGTAATTTTCTGAAAGAAACCAATATCACTTCCCAGGGGTGCTTATATATTCAATAGAGTAACTGAATTGCCATCTATATTCCCCCTTACCAGAATATATCTGCCCTCTTTATCTCCCAGTTTCAAATACTTTTTCAAAATTTAGCTTACTTGAAATAAGAATAGCAACTCCCCTCCTATGTCCAGATTTATGTGAGGAGAAAAACAGATTAGTGAAGCCCATTCTCTTTACTTTTTATGCTCATTATCACTTAAATGTGTTTCCTGTAAATATACTACATGGGCTTGTTTTTTTTCCATTTTGGATAAAATTCTCTTGTGTTTCATTGGATTTAATAGCCCATTGACATTAAAAGAAATGAATTTTGCTTTGTCATTAGCCATCTGCATTTATCTGTCAATGTATCATTGAAATCAGAACAAAACTTAATCGATCTACTCCCTGAACAAATAAGAACCAAGAAATGCAAATAATAACAAAAATGGCAACGAATGTGTGATTCCAAGGCTGAGGTCTCTAGTAGATGACCCTGCATTGAGCTAGAGGAAATGTCTAGCTCTGGGGGATAACCCCTCCTACTTGTGAGTTGAGGGCCCCCATTGCAATATTCTTAAAAGTCAGTGAACAAATCCATTACACTGAAAAGATTTCCCTGTGTACTCCATATATGATACGCAATAGAATTTCAATGGATAGTTAATTGAACAATGGGACCTTGCAGAGCACAGTGTTTGTCTGATCATCTTCATCCGTAGGCTGTGTTCCATCTCCCAGCATACAAACAGAAGCTGAACCACAAGAATCCAGTACAGAAAGTCATACCGTGGTACCATGAGGAAACAGAGGAGTTTCTATGCAACTACTTTGAGCCAATAGATTGAGCCATGTTCAAAGATTTGGCACTCAGCCTAGATGAATACATCACCACTTTCACCAACCTTATCAGAAAGTATAGCACTGTGTATCAAAGAAATCAACTTCGGTGTTTCCAAGTCAGATACAATGGATGAACTGGAGATGTATTTCTGAACTGGAGTACCACAGCATTCAAATCAGTTGATTTTGACCTTTACAAGAAATTGAGATATGACTTCTGTAATGTTATTAGGGATGGCAAGAGACAAAACTAGTCCACAATTGAGTCCCAGACCGGCTGTCATCTGTGGCAGAGCTTATATGCCACAACAGGCTACAAAACAAAGTCAGGCAAATTGCCAACAACAGTGCATTCTTTCCCGATGAACTCGATGTATTCTGTACACATTGTGAACAGAAAGGGATTGGAATATCACCATGCAACTTGACAGCAACCAATGTACTTGAACCCACAGTCACCACAAGATCAATTATGAGATCAGCCTTCTGGAGAATGAACTCATGGAAAATGTCGGGCCAAAACCTTAGATTCTGCATAAATCAGCTGAAAGGTGTATTAAACCTCTCCCTGCTGAGCTCCACACCTGCTTTAAGAAGATCCCTACCATCCAGTACCTAAGATAACTTACCTTAATGACTACTGGCCATTGGGTCTGATATCAACCACCCTGAAATGCTTCAAGAGGCCAGACACATCATGCATTAATTCTTGTCTCCCAGAAAATCCTGACCCTCTGTAATCCATTCAACTCCACTCCCTATACATTCACAACTTTTATGTTGCAGTACCATTTCCCGGATGGCAGCAGCTGGAATAGATTGTGGTCGAGATGATTCAGGTCCCCAATGATCCTTTGAGCCCTTTTTACACACTTGTCTTTGTAAATGTCCTGAATCACGGGAAGTTCACAACTACAGATGCACTGGGCTGTCCGCACCACTCTCTGCAGAGTCCTGCGATTAAGGGAGGTATAGATTCCATACCACGTAGTGATGCAGCCAGTCAGGATGCTCTCAATTGGTCCCCTGTAGAAAGTTCTTAGGATTTAAGGGCCATACCAAACTTCCTCAACCGTCTGAGTTGAAAGAGGCACTGTTGTGCCTTTTTCACCATGCAGCTGGTGTGTACAGACCACATCCGTGATGTGGCTGCCGAGGAACTTAAAGCAGTTTACCCTCTCAACCCCAGATCCATTGATGTTAATAGGAGTTAGCCCGTCTCCATTCCTCTTGTAATCCACAACCAGCTCCTTTGTTTTTGCGACATTGAGGGAGAGGTTGTTTTCTTAACACCACTGTGTCAGAGAGATGACTTCCCTGTAGGCCAGCTCGTTGTTGTTTGAGTTTAGGCCAATCAACCTAGTGTTGTCAGCAAATTTATTTAGCGGATTAGAGATGTGGGTGGCGACACAGTCATGGGTGTACAGGGAGTAAAGGAAGGGAATTAGTACACAGTCCTGAGGGGCTCCTGTGTTGAAAGTCAGAGGGGTAGAGCTGAGGGAGCCCACTCTTACCACCTGCCGGTGATCTGACAGGAAGTCCAGGATCCAGCTTCACAAAATAGGGTCACAAAATAGGTCTCCGAGCCTAGCTGGGATTATGGTATTGAATGCTGAACTGTAATCCAAGAACAGCATTCTCAGATAAGCATCCTTCTTCTCCAGATGTGTAAGCACGGCAGAGAAGTTGCTATTGTGTCATTTGTAAATCAGTTGTGTCGGTAGGTGAATCATTGAGGGTCCAGTTTGGGTGGTAGCTGCAGATGTAATCCTTGATCAGGCTTTCAAAGCATTTGTTTATTATTGAGGTGAGTGCAACAGGACACCAAATAGGGGCACAATTGAACATATCAGGACGGGCTGCTTCACTGCCTGGTATGGGAACTGTACTTCCCTCAATCGCAGGACTCTGCAGAGAGTGATGCAGACAGCCCAGTGCATCTGTAATTGTGAACTTCTCACTATTCAGGACATTTACGAAGACAGGTGTGTAAAAAGGGCCTGAAGGATCACTGGGGACTCGAGTCACCCCAACCACAGACTGTTCCAGCTGCTACCATCCGGGAAACAGTACCGCAGCATAAAAGCCAGGACCAACAGGCTCCAGGACAGCTTCTTCCACCAGGCCATCAGACTGATTAACTCATGCTGACACAACTGTATTTTGATGTTATATTGACTATCTGTTGTACATACCATTTATTATAAATTACTACAAATTGCACATTTAGACAGAGACATAACAAAGATTATTACTCATGTTTATGAAGGACGCAAGTAATAAAGTCAATCCAATTCAACACAAGTGTTGGTCATCAACTTCAGGAAGGGACATGAAGCACATACACCTGTCTTCAACAACGGTGCTAATGTTGAGGGCTTCAAGTATCTAGGAATGAACATTACCCAATTTTATCAATGCACCATAGAGAGCATCCTAACCAAATGCATCACAGCATGGAATGGCAACTGCTCTGCCCATGACGGCAAGAACCTGCAGAGTGGTGGATACAGTCAAGTAAAACATCCTCCCCTCCATAGACTCGCTGCCTCAGTAAAGAACCCAGCACGATCAAATGCCTCAGCCAATATGGTCATTCTCTTCCCCTCCCACCCCCTTCCCAGGCAGAAGATACAAAAGCCTGAAAGCACTTATCACCAGGCTCAAGGATCCTTAGTATGATAAGATGAACTCTTGAGTTCAATCTATCTCGTTATGACCTTGCACCTTATTGTCTTCCTGCACTGCACTCTCTCTAACTGTAATACTTCATTCTGTTGTTGTTTACCTGGTACACTGTTGTAATGAATTGACCTGAATGAATGGTATGCAAGGCAAGTTTTTCACTGCACCTCAGAATGTGTGACAATAGTAAACCAATTTGCAATATACAATATGTAGTGGTTTGTTTGAAAGGCAGCACATTGAAACTGCTTAAGTATTGAGTCCTCGACATTCTGCTGACTTGAGCTTCTGTGGCGTTTATATGTTGTTGTAGACCACGTGCAGCATAAAGTAGCATCATACAAAATGAGCACCATGAAAAAATTTGCATAACTTGGAATCCTGTCTTTAGGTACTTTTCTGCTACATAATAGAATTTTTAGACCATTATATCTGCTCTTTTGGATGTGAACGAACCTGTGATGACTTTGATAGTTGTTTAGATTGGGCAATATTGAGCAAACAATAACTCAATGGTAATACAGAATTTAGTAAAGCCAAACCTTACTGTGTGAAGCAAGGACTTGCAGAGAGTGGAATCAATCAGGGTCCAGGAAGTATTCATGTTAGGAAATTATCAGCATCAGGTTTATTAACACTTATATATAATCACAGAACTTGTTGGTTATGGTAGCAAGACAAATAAATTACTATAAAGCACAAAAATAAATAAACAAACAAATAAATAGTGCAAAATGGAACAGTGAGATAATGTTCATGGACCAATCAGAAATCTGATGGCAGGAGGAAGAAGTTGTTCCTACAATGTTAAGTGAGAGTCTTCAGGCTCTGAACCTGCTCCTCAATGCAATAATGATAACAGCAGGTCCCAGACAGTGAGGGCCCTGACAATGGATTCCACCTTCCTGAAACATCATCTTTTGAAGATGTACTCAATGGTGAGGAAGTATGTGCCCATGAAACAGCTGGTTGAGTCCAAAACCCTCTGCAGTTGTTGTTGTTGTTGTTTTTTAAGATACTGCATATTGGAGAATTCATAGCAGCCAGTGATGCAACCTGGCAAAATGCTCTCCACCGTACATCAGCAGAAATTTACTGGAGTCTTTGCTGGCATGCCAAATCTCCTCAAACTCCTCATGAAGTATAACAGTCAGTGTGTCTTTTTCATGACGTGTTGGTCCCAGGATAGATCCACTGAATTCTTGATGCACAGAAACTTGAAGCTGCTCACCCTTCCCACTGCTGATCTCCCAAAGAGGGTAGGTGTATGTACGCTCTCCCAGCTTCCCCTTACTGAAGTCCACAATCAATTCTTGACATTGAGTCTAGGTTTGTTGTTGTGGCACCGTTTAACTGTCTAATCTATCTCAATCTGTACGCTTCCTCATCAACATCTGAGATTCTGCCATCAACACTTGGCAAAGTTATAGATGGAGTTTGGGCTGCATCTAGCCACAGTCATGAGTGTAGAGAGAGTAGAGTAATGGTTATGCATACATTCTTCAAGTACACTTATGTTGATTGTCAGTGAGAAGATATTATTATCGATCCACACTGTGGTCTCCTGATGACAAAGTAAAGGATCTATTTGTAGAAGAAGGTACAGAAACCCAGGTTTTATTACTGAGAGGGTGATAGTGTTCATTGTAATCGATAAACAGCAGACTGATATATGTTCAGTACATTGTTGTTGTCCAGGAGCTCCAGAGTCAAGTGGGGAGCCAGTGAAATTGCCTTCATTAAAGTACCTTTTGTGGTGACAGACATATTGTAGCAGGCTCAGGTTTTAGCACAAGTAGGAGTTAATTTTAGCCATGACCAACATTTCAAAGAACTTGGTAGATGTGAACACTACTGTGCAATGGTTATTAAGGCACTTCACCCTGCTCTTCTATAACTGATGCCCTTTTGAAACAGGTGGGAAACTCTAACTGGAGTAAGTGAGACTAGAGAAAGATTAACTTTATTTGGCACACGCATATCAAAATATACAGTGAAACGTACCATTTGTGTCAAATCAAATCAGCAAGGAATGTTTTGGAGACAGCCTGCAAATGTCGTCACAATTCTGGTACCAACATACCATGCCCAAAACACACTTACTCTTGTTTGTCTTTGGAATGTGGGATGAAACCAGAGAAAACCCATGCTGTCATGGAGAGAACGTACAATCTCCTTACATTGAGCAGTGGGTATCGAACCCCAATCTTACAGCCATTGTTGTGAAGCATTGCACTCACTACTCCATTGTGCCCAACTTGAAAGGTTGAAGGTGTTTGTCAACATTTCGACCAGATGAATGGCACTGAAGCCTGACTCCTTGTGAAGATTCAATCTCTTGAAGGATATTTTGACATTAGCCTCCAATACAGTGATCATGGGGTCACCAGGGATAAAAAGTGAAGAGATTGTAGACAATAGGCTGAAACATTAGTGGCTTAAGAATGACATTCTCAGGGAAGTACAATTACAAGGTACTTTGCCATGTACAGCAATTCAAACAGATAGTAACTCACAGAGGAAAAAAGTACTAAAAGGTTAAGGTTGCATATTCCCAAAGGGAATATCAAGGGAAATAGGCTATTTGAAGTTATTTTTTGCAGACAATGAACGATCAAGGATGAAGAAGGTCCTTTGATAGATATTTTTAAAAAGGTTTTAATGAAGGATAAAAAAACTGATTAGCCATAAAGACATTTTAGCCTAGATTCTTAAAAAAAAACTATTGCAAAAACTTCACCTACTAAGATTGAAGCCCATGAGTTAGTACTACCCATCCAACAGGGTCAGAGCATGGGAAAAGTGTTCCTGTAGCAGAATGGTTAGTTTCACCCAGACCTGGCCTTGGATCTCATTTGCTTGAGGTATCATCAGTCAGGTCACTCACAAAGAGGACTTCAGTTTAGAGCTATTGTGCACATCCTGGGTATATCATTTGGATGGACGGGTGGAATCAGGAGTGTAGGGAGTTACTGGAGGCAACTTTGAGAAAGTGAGGATTATCCTACAAGAAGGTAGCAACCAAGAGACGGCAAGCAACCTTGAAAGAGGCCACGAGCGCAAGAGGGTGAGGCGAGTATAGGATGACATGAAGAAAGAGAGGAGAAAGTCAATCAAGTCTGGGTATCAGGCTTTGGGACAGCAGTCGATCTGGAAGGAGCAGCCATTAAATACACATTCCTCTGGTATTCATAATGTTACGTATTCAGGCAACAATAAATATATGTGAGTTAAGCAAGGGTTTTTATATCAAATAACACGTTTATTAAACACTGAAAACAAACCCCCCAAAAGTAAACAAACACTAACGTAACCAGAAAACAGCTGCTGTGTGGCAGCTTCACAGTTCTTAAAGCGATGCAACTCAAACAGTTCTTAAAAGCGGTATGCCGAAAGATCAAAATGCTCAGTCCATTTAAAAGGAGAGACTTTTTAAGGCGATTTAAATTCTCTTCCACGTTGTTTTCCTTCGATCCCCGGCATCAAACTCTTCCCACGAAGAATTTTATAAAACGTAACGGCTTAAAGGCACTGACCTCTTCTTCCACACGGTCCTCAATCTCCTGCTATCCCGCAGAGATTAACACGAGAACAGTCAACGAAATCCTTCCGAATGAGGATCACACAAGGTCGAAACCATTCCACTGTCGAAAATCAATTCTCCTCGATCTTTAACTCCCAAACTTTTATCTTCACTCTCCACAGTAAAGAAACTGCTGGCAATGACCTTTTAAACTTTAGGCATTAGATAAAACTTCATTTTTCAACTAAACTGCGTCATCACATTAAATCACGCAGTGACATGAAGTCAGCTTGGCAAATCCAGCCACGAACTGCCCCTTCTCACAGGGAGGGGTCCTCCTTTTATACCCTGTAAAAAAAAACTGTCACATGACCTCTACTGGCGGGAAAATGACATCACTCCACCATCACAAGACCATTACCTCAAGTCCAGTATAGCTTCAACCCCAGTCACGTGACAAGGGTACCACTGTCATGTGTCACGAGTACGTAACAATAACTTCTTGATACCTTCTTACTTTAAAGGTCATTTTCCAGAATAGCCTCCTACATCTATTCATCTGAATAAATACTGTCTTTACAAACTTCCTCTGCTAATTTACACTCTATCACAATCTCACCACTCCTATTCATACCACTACATTCTCAAAACCATTACCTAAGCTAATTAAAAATCAAAGTTCAAGCAATAAAAATTCTAACAGGTACCTTATGTATCTTATGAAGTCCTGTGGTTACAAACTGAGCTGTATACACACAAGCAGGTTCATCCTTTCGTTCTTAAGTGGCTTCATTCATTTTGGATATTGCTCTCATCTTAAATTGTTTAAAAGCAATTTCTTTGCCAAGTGCTGATGTTATCATTTAATTTAATTGGCCTCCTGACAGCTTGGTTGCTGAATAAGAATGATTGCAGTAATATTCACCTGTGAGAAGTAGCCAATTAAAAGTTCAAAGCCCAACACAGATTTCTCCTCAAACCACATTAGGTTTTAATTTCCAATCAGGAATCATCAGTACGAACTGCACCAGTGAAATAGTGCATTTACACACGTGTGACATACAGAGAATCTGCATGAGTCTTAGATTTACAACAGTGTACACTAATTCAAGATTTACAGTGGGTTTGCATCAGTTGTGGATTCTTAGAGCTATAGAGTACTACAGCACAGAAACAGGTCCTTCGGCCCATCTAGTCCATGCTGAACTATTATTCCCAATGACCAGCACCTGGACCATAGCATCCATACCTCTCCCATCCACTTATTTGTCCAACTTTCACTTAAATGTTGAAATCAAACTCCGATCCACCACTTCCAACAGCAGCTTGTTCCACACTCTCGCCACCCTCTGAGTGAAGAAGTTCACCTTCAGATTCTGCTTAAATAGGTACAGGGGAGAAGTCAGGGGTAAATTTTTTACGTAGAGAGTGGTGAGTGCGTGGAATGGGCTGCCTGTGATGGTGGTGGAGGCGGATACGATAGGGTCTTTTAAGAGACTCCTGGACAGGTACATAGAACTCAGAAAAATAGAGGACTGTGGGCAACCCTAGGTAATTTCTAAGGTAAGAACATGTTTGGCACAGCTTTGTGGTCTGAAGGGCCTGTATTGTGCAGTACGTTTTCTATGTTTCTATGTCTATCTTTCTATGTTTCTAAATACTTCACCTTGCACCCTTATCCTATGACTTCTAATCCTAGTCTCAGCCAACCTCAGTGAAAAAGCCTGCTTGCATTTACTCTATCTATATCCTGATAATTTTGTGTACCTCTATCAACTGTCCCCTCATTCTCCTGTGCTCTAGGAATGAAGTCCTAACTTATTCAACCTTTCCCTATAACTCAACTCCTCAAGTCCCAGCAACACCCTTGTAAAATTTCTCTGAACTGTTTCAATCTTATTGAAATTTTTCCTGCAGATAGGTGACCAGAATTACACACTGTACTCCAAATTAAGTCTCACTGACATCTTATACAACTCCAACATAACTTCCTAACTCCTTTATTCAGTATTTTGATTTATGAGGGTCTTAATGCCAAAAGCTCTCTTTATGATGTTGTCTATCTGTGATGCCACTTTGATGAAATGATGGATCTCTATTCCCAGATCCTTTTATTCTACCACGTCCTCAGTGCCCTATTGCTCCCCATGTAAGACCCACCCTGGTTTGCCCTCTCTCATACCTATCTGCATTAAGTTCCATCTTTTCAGCCCATTTTTTCAGCTGGTCCAGATCTCACTGCAAACACTGATAGCCTTCCTCAGTGTCCACTATGCCCCCAGTCTTGGTTTACAGTTTACTACATTATCATCCAGACCATTGATATAGATAACAAACAACCGACCCAGTACTAATCCCTGCGGCACATCTCTAGTCACAGGCCTCCAGTCAAAGAGGCAACCTGCTACTACCACTCTCAGCCCTCTCACGTGAAGACAATTTACTGCCTCTTCCTCAATGCCAAACAACATCTTGACCAACGGCCCATGTGGAACTTTGTCAAAGGCCTTGCTGAAATTCAAGTAAACAATAGCCACTGACCTTCCTTTATCAACTGGTAACCTTCTCAAGAATCTCTTTAAAATTGGTTAGACATAATTCATAAAGGAAAAATTAAAAAAATATTTCTGGTATGTATAATTTGATCCAAAAACAGGCAATTAAACAAGGAATTCATAAGTCAAGACAAAATTGATGAAACAAGTTGGTCAAGATTATGTCTTGACAGTATGACAAATACAATAAATGTTCGACTAAGATTAGTACAATATAACTTTTTACATCAAATATATATTACATCACAAAAAATAAATAGACTAAACTCAAATTTATCTGATCAATGTTTTCAATGTAATCAAGAAATTGGTACTTTTTTACACTCTACTTGGTCTCGTTCTAAAATTCAACCTTTTTGGATAAATTTAAGAGTTTTACTGGAACAAATTATTGGAATACAACTTCCACACAATCCAATATTATTTTTACTAGACGATATTGAAGGGATAAAATCAAAATCCAAATTGAATAAATATCAGAAAGAATTCATAAAAATTGCATTGGCAGTAGCCAAAAAGGCTATTGCAGTTACTTGGAAATCAGATTCATACTTAAGCATAGATCGTTGGAAGAATGAAATTTTTAGCTGCATTCCACTTGAAAAAATTACTTATAATTTAAGAGATAACTATGAAATATTTCTGAAAATTTGGCATCCTTATTTACAAAAAAAATAGGATTAAATATATAGGTTCTCCAAAGATAAAATTATTGGTTATCTGGGGAAAGAAATAAATATACATATTAAAGCTATTATGAACTCCATGGAGCATGTAGGGATCTTCCGAAATCCAGGCATTCTTTCTTTCTTTCTTTTTTCTTCTTTTTTTTTCTATAGGGATATGTTAGGGGGGGAGGGGTTAAGGGGGGAAGGGTTGATCATTTTCTTTTTTCTTTCTGTAACCTATTTTGAAAATTCAATAAATTTTTTTTTTTAAATTGGTTAGACATGACTTACCATGCACAAAGCCATGTTGACCATCCCTAGTCAGGCCCTCACTATCCAAGTACTTGTATATTGTTCCTTTGAATGTTTTCCAATTATTTACCCACTACCGACATTAGTATGTACCGACACCATATACCGCCTATAATTTCCCAACTTAATCTTAAAGCCTTTCTTAAGCAAAGGAACAACATTAGCTATCCTCCGGACATCCTCATCTGTGGCTAAGGATGTTTTATATGCTTCTGCCAGGACCACTACAATTTCTTCCTAGCCTCCCACCAGGTCCGAGGGGACACCCTGGGTATTTATCCACCCTAATTTGCCTCAAGGCAGCAAGCATCTCATCCTCTATAATCCATATACTGTCCATGACCTCTGCTATTTTGCCTTATTTCAATAGACCTTGTGTTCTACAGATGCTTTTCCAAGTAAATGCAGATGCACAAAATCCATTTCAGATCTCCCCCATCTGTTTCGGTTCCATACATAGATAACCACGCTGATATTCAAGAGGACTAATTTCGTTCCTTGATATCATTTTGCTCTTACTATATATCTAGAAGCCTTTCGGATTCTCCCTCACCTGCTAGAACAACCTCAGGCTTTATTTTAGGCCTCAAATCCTTCCCTCCTTAGACAAGGTTCATGGCAGGTCTGCTTTAGTAGCAAACTCAAAGCAAGTCTATATTGTCTGGAACTTAAAACAATTTCTCTTTAGTCTGGAATATATGACAGGTGATAGGGTCATGACAGGGCCTTGTACCTGTTTTATATTAGTGCAGGATATAGAAAAGGTCAGCATTATTCCTGGTTGGTTTGGGGCATTAATCCATGATTTACTGTGGGTTTTTATTAGGCCAGGAAGTAGCATGGTTTCATAATAGTTCAGGTTCTGGACTTGAACCATTTCTGTATTAGCTTGGGATTTACATTGGATTTGTGTTATTCTGGCACTTAAAGTGAATCTACATTTGAACTATGCATACAGCTGGTCAGCAATATTCCAAGACTTACACTAGTTCTATACTTTTAAGGAGTTAAAGTGGATAGCATTGGTCCAGGACATACACCATGTCAGAGAATTGTGGATTAATACAGCAGGGAAATAGGGTCTTTGCCTGCCGTGCCTTCTATGCCTGGCATCTGAAGTAATTCTCTAAATGTTTCTTACATGTAGTGAGAATCTCCAGTTCTAAATCAGGCAGTGCTTTTCAGATTTCAAACACCTTACTTCCCTTCATGAATAAAAATAACACATTTACTGCACCCTTGTCATCTGGCACCTCTTCTGTAGTCAGAGAATGCTGGAAATTTATGTCAGAATCCTAAGAGTTTTGCTGGAAAGTGATAGATGAAGTCAGGTGAGGGGGAAGCTGATATTCCAGTTGTACTCATTCCACTCCCCTACCTTCCTATTTTGGCTTCTTCTCCCTTCCTTTCCAGTCCTAATGAAAAGCCCTAGCCCAAAATGTCAACTCTTTATTCGGCTCTGTAGATGCTGCCTGACCTGCTGAGTTCCTCCAGCATTTTGTGTGTTATTCTGGATTTACAGCTGCTGCAGAGTTTCTTATGTTTATATTCAAACACCCACCTCACCAACCATTTCTGCCCCTTTGTGTCCTACTGAATCTATACATAAGCTGTCTACTAGACAGATTTAGTTTTCCTTCTATGTTTGGCTGTCACTCTACCGACACCCCCTGCCTAACTACCACTCCAGCCCAAGTATATTGCTACCCTGTGTCTCATTCCAAGTTAGTTTGTAGTTTCCCCAAAAGTTACTGTAAACTGCCGCAGGGAGAATTGCAGTTAATGTTTATTTTGGATCCAAGTTGATCTGGGGTTACAGTGGGATTGTGATATTCTAAATCTTATCATTTGTTTGGCCAGGATTTAAACACATCTGTGTTAGTTCAGTATGTCCACATTACTACAGGAACTGCAGGTGGCTTGTATTAATCCAAGATTTGCACTCATTTCCCGTTAGTCTGGGACTCACAATATGTCAGCCATAGTTGGGGATATACTTGCCTGGGTAAGGAAATTCTCCTCTGAAGCCAAGCTCAATTCAGTCTATTGAGTATTTCAAGTAGCAATGTCTCAGTTTTCTCCACAATTAAACTTATATTCCAGGAAATGTTTTTCAAGATTTAATCAGAACATCTTAAGAGCTTTACACACAATATCCACAAAATAAAGGTTCTCTGCCAACCTGCCTATCATTTAACACCAACAATTAAGATCCACAAGAGCTAAGAAAAGTGGACTACCTGTGGGGCCAACACTCAGCAAAGACAGACAGTGATGACGGAATTCAGTATCACTAGATTGCTCCCCCCAACATTATCTGTGCAACCTCCTCCAAACCACTGGAAGAATAAGAGAACTACATTTGTGTCCTCTTCCAAGCCAAGATCCACAACAGCAAGGCTCTAACTATGTTCAGTCAACACCATTATGCAGGCTTAATCAATTACATTCTGACACTGGACTCTTGAAACAGACTATATTCCCCACTCCATCATGGCTAGAGATAACCAGGAAGACAAAGAAATATATTCAAACATGTTCTCTTATTCTTGGAAAATGGTAATATTCCACTAACTACCTGCTGTACCTAAAAAAGTGGCCACGGACTATACGTTTGTGACCTTCTGCTGCGGTAGTCCATCCACTTCAAAGTTTGACACGCTGTGCACACAGATAAGCTCATGGGCACACCACCATTGTAACACATGGTTATTTGAATTCCTGTCACTTTCTTGTCAGTTTGAAATATTCTGGCTATTTTCCTCTGGCCTCTCTCATTAACAAGGCATTTTTGCCCACAACACTGCTGCTGATTGGATGTTTTTTGCTTTTCGTACCACTCTCTGTAAACTCTAGAGATTGCTGTATGTGAAAATCTCAGGCGATCAGCAGTTTCTGAGATACTCAAATCACCCCATCTGGCACCAACAATCTTTCCACAATCAAAGTCACTTAGATCACATTTCTTCACCACTTTGATGTATGGTCTGAACAACAGCTGAATTTCTTGACCATGTCTGCAGGATACTTTATGCATTGAGTTGCTGCCACGTGACTGGCTGATTGGATATTTGCATTAATGAGCAGGTGTACAGGTGTACCTAATAAAGTGGCTACTAAGTGTATGTCCAAAATGCTATTGAGAAATCCACACCCCTTTGTTGGGAGAAACCCAGCAAAAACCGTGGAAGGAGCTCACTCCCTACCAACTACTCAACCACACCCCCACCCTCATTCCCAGCACTCTTACATTTTGTAATTCAAACACGTAAAAACTAGTTGAAAGGAAAACAAGGGTGAAGAAAGATGGAAATCTTAATTTGTTTTTGCACTTAAGCAAGGCACGCACGTAATGCATTGTGGTGTAAAGGTATATGCCATTTACATACCTTTACATATAACCCACAATGCATTATGTAAACAACAGAGAATGCTTAATCAAACAATATAATTACAATATTGCTCAAGTATTATTGAAATATTAAATACACAACAAGCACCTCTTGCTCCACCATAGCATTATCAGTTACCTTAGAAGCACTGAACAGATGTAGTAGCAAGCCGTCCACAATGCTCTGTGGTTACCCACGAAGTGGAAGGATTGGTAATATCATTATTGCCACATATCTTTCCTCTCAGTTGACTATGTTGGACATGCCACATCAGACTCCTGAAATGGATCCTCTATTCATAGCTCTGTTTATTGGGAAATTACCAGGCAAACAGAAAAAGAGGTTCAAGGAAAAGAAGACCTAATGAAAAACCTAGGGATCATGCATTCAGATTAATGTTAATATTTAATAACATGAAGTCATAATTAAGTCAAACATTTTCAGCACTGCCAATTTAATTTTACAGCATAGAATTATTATTGGACATTTAAATCTCTATCCATCGCATTCATTATCTCACTTCGATACCCATAAACAACCTCAATCAAGAATTTCTCTGGTCCCACTCAAACCAAGTACCGCAGCATTTCATCATACCAATTACACCATCAAGCTATTCAAGTTCAGCAAACAAGAAATCTCAGAGTAACACAAAACAGAACACTGGAAGAATTCAGTGGTCAAGTAGATAAAAGCTTTAAGCTGATTATTTACAGTAGCTTGAACTCAACGCCTTCTATGCACGCTTCAATGGGAGAACACAACCACAGCTGTGAAGACCCCTGCTGCACCTGATGACCCTGTGATCTCTGTCTCAGAGGCCGATGTTAGGCTGTCTTTAAAGAGAGTGAACCCTTGCAAGGCAGAAGGTCCCGATGGAGTACCTGGTAAGGCTCTGAAAACCTGTGCCAACTGATTAGCGGGAGTATTAAAGGATGTTTCCAACCTCTCACTGCTACGGGCAGAAGTTCCCACTTGCTTCAAAAAGGCAACAATTATACCAGTGCCAAAGTAATATTTCAGGTCAAATGCTGGTGATAATAAACCTGATTCTGATTCTGATTCTGATAACTTGCATCAGGACCACTTGACCCACTGACTTCTTCCAGCTTTCTGTTTTTTGTTCCAGATTCTAACATCTGCAAACTCTTTTGTCTCCAAGTCTCAAAGCTTTCTGATATTTAAGACCCCAAGACAAAGCAAGACAATTTCAGGAAACAGCAATTCTTTCAAACTTGTGGCCACCTCATGGAGATGTGCTACTGAAATACTGAAGACCTCATCTCTCACATTAGTCGATGTTATTGCTGCCTGGTCCCAATTGAATGATACTGACAGGCTTCAATCAGAAATCAAAAGGCGAAGCTGGTTAGTTTAACATATGAAATCCATGTCTTTATTGCCTCTTTCAAATATGATTTAATGCATGATTTCTATTAATATATGTTCTATTCTAAAATGCAATTTTATATATGGATTTAAATGTGTTATATATTTCATCATAGAGAATTAATAACTACATGTAAAAAAACTTTGAAAGATATAGTAAAATTTATGCATGTGTATTCAAGCTATAACATTATAATCTACAGTATGCTGTACTTATTCATTGAATTCACAAATAACAGCTTTATTTTTAGAATCCTTTGAACATTCAATCACTAGCAAGATCTTTTTTTCAGGTTTGATTTATTTTCCACATTATTTAATCAAAATGTGGACTGTATGCTGAAAATCAAATTCATATATTCGTTACTCTGAGGAAAAACTAATTCTACACCAAGACAATCTATCCAATGACATGGTTTCAAATTCCAATTGACCAATCATATGTAAAGTCTCATTCAAGCCTCTTCTGTGTGATGAAAACAAGTAGTCATTTGAGCCTCTTTCAGAACATAGAAACTTCAGTGTAAAAGTAAACCTGATGTTCTTCTGAGAATCTTAATTTAATGCATTTAAAAACAGAGCATGCTATGTTATCAAGTAGATAGGATAAAAATAACATATAATAACCTATAATCAATATCTCTGAATCTGAATTAACACAACTGATGATAGATTCTCATTATTGGAATGCTCAGTCAATGGTTTTTTACACTCAATGCTTTTGACTTCAAACATTTCGAATTATTACCTCTTCTTTCTTTCCTTAATTTTTAACACAATGTGTGCAGGTTTGATGTGAACTATCTTGACCAGCTTCAGTAATGGGCAAGTCTTGCTGCAGTAAGTCGACTTACACAGTTCAAATAATACTGTTATCAGTTTTGATAGCTCTATGCACAAACTGAAGGATTTTAGTATTTTTGCCTTTTTTAATTACTTTCTATAATGTACACAACACTGGTAAGGGAAGAAAGCCATGTTTAATCCAAGTTCCCTTTATCACTTGACATATCAGGTTAATACAGAGGGCATCTAAGAATAAAATTGGTTGCTGTTAGGCTCGAGTCACAGATAAAAGCATACTACATGATAATGCTAGTTTGCATTCTGTAAATAATGGTTACAATCATTTTCAGGTTTTCTGTACTCTAAATTCACATCTTAAGATTTTACTTCTGGTTATTCAGGTTCCTGTGGATTGTTCCAGACTGTTTAGTTGAAAGCACTTGCCTCTGTGGACTAGGATTTCTGATCCTCTGTTCCAATATCCTTACCAAACCAAACCATTTGTGTCAGGTAACATTTCAATACTTTGTGCAAACTTATCAAAGTTAACAGGTCCAAGAACAGTTACGACACCTCAGTCATCGCTTGTTATTTGTACAGTTTGTTGTCTTCTGCACTCTGGTTGAAGACCCCCATCGGGAGGTCTCATTGATTCTGTTATGGTTATGATTCCATAGATTTATTGAGTATGCTTGCAAGAAAATGAATCTCAGGGTTGTTTATGGTGACATATATGCACTCTACTAATAACATTTAGTTGGAACTTTGAAGTTGATGGAAATAAGGATGAGCATGTGTACATTGATACTCTGGTCTCTTCGGTGCATATTCCAATTTACCCTAAATTCAAAGTGTTCTCCCTAAATGGTTATGATGCTACCCACTTATGTAACAGCGCACACTTGAATACCAGCTTACTTTCTCATTTATAATACAATTACCATTAATTTCTATTATGCTCGCCTCCTTTTGATACGTACCATTTTGCACGTCTATCCACAGCTTTTGTTAATGCCCAGGTGAATTGAGAACACCAACTTAATATTTTGGCTGATTTGCCACAGGCTTTCTATGAGTGAAAAGCTACTGTTAATAAGTTGACTGCTCGACTGAGATTTGAACAGTGATAAGGTTAAAGTCAGAGGCTTAAAATGCTATGCTGAAAAAATAGGCTCTACCTGAGTCTAATGGATCATCGTGAACAAAGCAGCTTTGAAGGGTAAAGAACCAGACCAATCTATCTTCTAATAATGTCCAAGCCAAGAGTTTATTAGATTTTGGGACCAAAAACAGGTGTTTTATGCAAATTGTGTAAAAGTTGCTGTGTCATTTAAGCTAGGTTCAGGGGAATCAATAATCAAGGTTTTGATGAGGATGGGGAAAAATGTTTGGTGGTTCATGGCCTTAAGCTTTGTTAACAAGACTTGGAGATTATTTTTAAAGGTTCATTCAGTGAGCACACAGATATAAATTCTTATGGGATGATAATGAAGCCACATTTTATATTTTTCAAACTTGATGACATCAAACTTTTGAACTTGCTAATTAGTTAGCTAGAATTGCATATGGATTCAGATCCTAAATTGGCCTCTAAGGTACATTCACCAGCAATTTTATTCCATCATCTTTATACTGAAATACATATGGGTTATACTATTCATTTTTTTCCTATTGATTATCAACTTTCTGTAAATTCAGTTTAAGTAAATCTCAGTTACTATAGCAATGTTTGCAATATCTGTACTGCTTTTAGTATAATATTTGAAAACAAGCTAACTGAAATGATTAATATAACAATTATTTGAGTCTACACTGATACACAAAATCAGATAGCCTATGAAGTTAATAAAACCAAAGTTATGACCAGTAAATGCCTACAATATCACTCCAGGACTGGTAACCTGGCACTTTACTGAAGTTTGAAGGTACAGGAGCCTTGGGCTCCTCACCACCATGCTCAGTAATAATTATTACCTTTCAACCATCAGGTTCCTGAACCAGAGTGAATAATTTCACTCAGTTCAATACTGAGCTGATTGCAAAAACTATGACTCACTTTCAAGGATTCTACAACACATGTTCTCAATATTATGTATTTACTTATTTATTATTAATATATAAATATTGCTGTGTAAGCCTAATTGTTTAATACTACTGTGCAGTGACTTTGGGATGATGCCAGTTATTACTATTGGGACAATATATACTCTGTTCACTAGACACTAGAACACTACAGCACAGTACAGGCCCTCCAACCCTCGATGTTGTGCCGACCCATATATTCCTTAAAAAAGTACTAAACCAACACTACCCTGTAACCCTCTAATTTTCTTTCATCCATGTGCCTGTCCAAGAGGCTCTTAAATACTCCTAATGTTTTAGCCTCCACCACCATCCCTGGCAAGTCATTCCAGGTACTCACAACCCTCTGTGTAAAAAACTTACCCCTGATGTCTCCCCTAAACTTCCCTCCCTTAACTATGTACATATGCCCGCTGGTGTTTGCTATTCATGCCCTGGGAAACAGGTACTGGCTATCCACCCTAACTATGTCTCTCATAATCTTTTAGACCTCTATCAAGACCCCTCTCATCCTACTACACTCCAAAGAAAAAAGTCCCAGTTCTGCCAACCTTGCCTCATAAGACTTGTATTCTAATCCAGGCAACATCCTGGTAAATCTCCTCTGCACTCTCTTCATAGCTTCCACATCCTTTCTATAATGAGGTGACCAGAACTGAACACAATACTCTAAATGTGGTCTCACCAGAGATTTGTAGAGTTGCAACATGACCTCTCTACTCTTGAATTCAATCCCCCAGTAATGAAGCCTAGCATCCCACAGGCCTTCTTAACTACCCTATCAACCTGTGCAGCGACCTTGAGGGATATATTGATCTGAACCCCAAAGTCCCTTTGTTCATCCACACTCTTAAGTAACTGACCATTAATCCTGTACTCAGTCTTCTGGTTTGTCCTTCCAAAATGCATCACCTCACACTTGTCTGGATCGAACTCCATCTGCCACTTTTCTACCCAACTCTGTATCCTGTCTATATCTTCTTGTAACCTTCAACAACCTACAGCTCCATCCACAACTCCTCCAATCTTCATGTCATCCACAAACTTACTCACCCATCCTTCCGCCTCTTCATCCAGGCCATTTACAAAACTCACAAAGAGCAGGGATCCCAGGGCAGATCCTTGCAGCACTCTGCTAGTCACCGACCTCCAGGCAGAATAATTTCCTTCCACTACTACCCTCTGCTTTCTTTCTGTAAGCCAATTTTTAATCCAAACAGCCAAGGTTCCACTTATCCCATGCCTCATGACTTTCTGGATGAGTCTCTCATTGGGGACCTTGTCAAATGCCTCGCTAAAATCCATGTAGACCACATCTACCACCCTACCCTCATCAATTTCTTTTGTTACTTCTTCAAAAAACTCAATTAGGCTCATGAGGCACGACCTTCCCTTCACAAAGCCATGTTGGCTATCCTTGAGTAGACTGTACTTCTCCAAATGCTTGTAGATCCTATCCTTAAGAATCCTTTCCAATAGTTTGCAGACCACCAACATAAGACTCACCAATCTATAGTTCCCAGGATTCTCCCTATTACCTTTTTCAAACAAGGGAACTACATTTGCCATTCTCCTGTCCTCCAGCACTTCTCCTGTAGCCAAAGAGGATTCAAAGATCATAGCTACTGCTCCAGCGATCTCTTCTCTCACTTCCCACAGCAACCTGGGGTATATCATGTCCAGCCCTGGGGACTTAGCAATCTAGTTGTTCTTAAGAAGATCCATAGTTCACGTTCATGTTCCATATTCTTTCAATTTTCTCTTTCAATTCAGCATATTTCTGGTATTCTTCACTTATTGATTTCTGTATGTTATATGTGTTTGGAATGGCTATTTATACTAAATAACTTGTTCTTGCTAGTTTGTCCTGTAATATTATATCCAGATGGTTATTATGGATTGTCCCATTTGTAATAATGGATCAGTCATAATATAATATATGGGACTAACTGCAAAACTGGATTAGACTTGTACTTATAGTGAGGTGTGGTTTATTTTATGAGTTTGTATTTTAAAGCAAAATTTAGGTGACTGATGTTTACCACTTGATTGTGCCTGTGTAAGAAATCAGATTGAGTTTAAACTCCTGCAGGATCCTGTAATGTGTTGGATTGTTTCTGGTTTCACTTGGCATTTTCAGATTTAGCATCTTGAATTTGTTAGTCTTTTATTGAAAGTTCTTTGATCATTTTTTGTGCTATTCACCTGGAACTGCATTGCCTCAAGGAACCCCCCTGTTTCTGGGAAGGGGTCTCCTACTCTGAGCTAGGAATTCAACATTTCCCTGTTGACACATCTGGCCTGCTCAAATCCTGCGGATGTCTTCCATGGAGGGTCATGCTCTTTCGGTGAATAAATTTTTCTTCTGTAATGATAATATCTTCATTTTTCTGGGCTGTGCTTTTACTTAAGTTTAGTGGTGTGTACTTCTTATCAGAATTGCATATGCTCACATGGAGTGCTGAATCCTGTCCAAGGTAGTATGTAAATCTAGGTACACTTGAGTCTACGTAGTGTTTTCTAAAATTTGTCATTTCATTTTTTATGTTGCCTTATAAATTTTCCAAGTTGGTTTCAGAACAAGACATCATGCCAAAAGAATATGTTAATATGGGTGTGGTGAAAGTGTTTATTGCCTTTGTTATATTTTTACTGTTGAGCTCTGTTTGGCAGGTTTTCTTAAGCCTTGAAGTAAATTCTGTCGAAAAGTTTTCCTCTTATCGCACTATGATCTATTTTCTTTGCTTGTTGATATCCCACTTATATGTTTCATATTCATGAACCAGTAGTATTGTATCCTGCTCCTCTGTTTAATATTCTACTAGAGGAAATTCATCTTTCTTTATGTTTAACATTCTGAACTTACCTAGTCCAGAGTTCATTTTTATATCTACTATTTGAATAAATTACTTCAGTGTTACTGGTGAAGGAGTTTATAATCACAGATACTTAATGGAAATTGCCATTCCAAACACACATAGCAGACAGACATAGTAAATGAAAAGCAGCAGAAATTTGCTGAATTAAAAGAGGAAACTTAAAGACTTTGGAACATGAACAGGATATACAATCTCTCAATAGTAATATCTACAACTGGTTTCATCACAAAGGCACTACACAATAGCATTAAACATTTAGGCCTACATGGCAATATTTATGTAAATCTCAAAAAGCCGCAATACTAAACACCACTAGAATAGTCCAAAAGTTCCTAGCAATTAAGAAATGAATATGCTTGGCTATGCCTGATAAAACCTTAGGTTTTATCAGCTTGAGCCTGAGTAAAAGATAATAATATTAATAATAATTTGAAAATAATAATAATAATAATAATAATTATTATTATTATTATTATTATTATTATTATTATTATTATTATTATTATTATTATTATTATTGTTATTATTATTGTTGTTGTTGTTCATTTTTTTATTTGCACAGTTTGAATTTTGGTTGTTTGTCAGTCTTGTGCGTTGTTGATTCTATTACATTTCTTTGTTCTACTCTGAATGCCTACAAGAAAATTAATCTCTGAGTAGTATATGGTGATATACATATATCCTTCGATAATAAATATACTTCAACATTGTATATTGGAGGAACTACAAAGTGCTCATGCACAGAAACATGAATATGAGAAGGCAGAGGTGAATGCAACCAAAAATATTCAAACAGTTTATATTCTTCAAAGCCGTTCCTGTTTTAATGATCACCTTTTGCAAAATTAAACATTCAAATCATTTCAATGAAAAGGAGACAAATATTGAATTATTTAAACTGAATTTACTCCTAGCGATTATAGGCTTAACAAAAAGATTTTCAGAGATAGTTGGCTATCCCTTAAAAGAGCTGATTTATATCTCCCAAGGTAAAAGCAGAAATACCATCGAGTCATTTGCTATTGAAAAGTTCCCTTTTAATGAAGAAAAGTCTTCAATAAAATGCTGGAAAAATGAATGTGTACTGGAGAGAAAACACTAATATGCTTCCCTCCATCTTCATTCCTATATTTGCAATTTAGTGCTATTTTATACCATGGTACACTTTATTCAGCTATAAAGCTTTGCCAAATCATAAGTCTATCTTTGGATTTGTTAGAAGGAATATTGGTTAAAATTTTGTTAGACATTTGTCAGGAGGAAGCTACAGGGTCTCATTGAAAACTACCAAATATTGTAAGGCAGACAGACATTACAATAGACAATTACAATTACAAATATTGCAAGAATCAGAATCAGATTTAATATCACTGGCAAATGTCATGAAATTTGTTGTTTTCTGAGACAGTAGTAAAATGTAATGCATAATAAATGTATATATAAATTACAATATGAATATATTAAGTAAGTAGCACAAAAATGAAAAAAAAAGTGAGGTAGTGCTCGTGAGTTCATTGTCCATTCAGAAATCTGATGTCGGAGGAGAAGAAGCATTGAGTATGAGTCCCAAGGCTCTTGCACCTCTTCCTTGATGGTGACTTGAAGAGACTTGCTATGTCACCAAAGAATCCAGCACTCCAGCAAATTTCTACAGATGTGGAAGAGGCATGTCCTGGGTGATGGGGGTACTTAATGATGGATGTCATCCTTTTGAGGTTTAGCCTTTGTCCTCGATGCTGGAGAGGCTATTGACCATGATAGAGCTGTCTGAGTTTGCAACTTTCTACATCTTTTTCTGATCCTGTGTAGTAGTCTCTCCACACTAGATGGTCACCCGACCAACCAGAATGCTCTCCATAGTACATCTGTACATCCTACAGTGATGTACAAAGTCCTCAAACTCCTAATAAATTATAGCCGCTGTCGTACCTTCTTTGAAATTGCATCAATATGTTGGGCTCAGAATAGATTTTCATAGATGTTGACACCCAGAAACTTCAAACTGTTCATCCTTTCCGCTGCTGATCCCTTGATGAGGATTGGTGCATGCTCCCTCGACTTCCCCTTCTTGACCTCCACAATCAATCCCTTGATCTTACTGACTTGGAGTGCAAGGTCATTGCTCTGACATCACTCAGCCAGTTGATGCATCTGACCCCTGTACACCTCCTCATCACCATCTGAAATTCTGCCAACAATAGTTATATCATTGGCAAAATTTATGGATGCTATTTGAGCTTCGCCTAGCTACACGGTCATGGGTGAACATGTAGAGCATGTTTCAAATAATTGAAGATTCTATGAAGATTTGTAACAGAAGTCGTCCCTTTAGAACAAAGATGAGGAGGGATTTCTTTAGGAGAGGACGGTGTATCATTGCCACAGATGGCTGTTCAGGCCAAGTCATTAGATTTACTTAAAGCAGAATTTGATAGGTTCTTTATTAGTAACAGTATCAGAGGTTACAGGGAAAAGGCAGGAGAATGGGGTTAAGAGGGAAAATAAATCAGCCATGACGGAATGGTGAAGCAGACTTGATGAGCTGAAAGAACTGATTCTGCTCCTCTGTCCCATGGTCTTGCGGAAAATCCTGTAGAACCCGAGCAGTCAGTAACCAACAACAAACATCTGTGTAAGTTTAATCAATACTTCCACAGCAGCCTCACTGAGAATGTTTTCTTTATATCACATATTTTCTTTAAATTGTTTTGATGTAGAAATTAATATTTCTGATAAAAGTGGTTTAACGTTGCAGCAAGCAAGTTTCAGAGCATATTTTGTTGGAGTAAGATTATCATTCTCATCTGCCCATATTTGCCCCATTAGTCAATTTTAAATATTCATTAAATGGGACAAAGTTGAAGCCCTGCTGTGCATGTTTGCTACACACGCTCCATTGTTTGATGAGCCCAAGTAAATAATGCTACCAAGAGACATGTTATAAAAATGGCTTACTAGGGACTCACTGCAGAACTCATTCATCTTGTATACCATTCAGGCTCTCAGGCTATAGCATTCAACTCGTAAAATATATTCGACTTTCGTCCATGATTGCATAATACACATAGCACAAAGTTTCCTGTATCCTTCATTTCAGCAAGTTATTATATCAAGGCAATAGTTTATCAGTGTCAGGCAATTTACTGGGCATGATTGTCAAGGTGGCTAGCAGTGGTGATCGACCTGAAATGTTTCACTATAAGGATTTCCAAAAATATATTCTGCCTCACAGAAAAGATTTTAATTTGTACACTCCTTGTTGATACTTCAAGTTCACTCTCATTGCAATACATCTCCTTGCCAGAGATTTGGAAGACAATTGTCTGTTAAAGATTTTATTGTGATAACTCTGGTTTATTCATCCTGATTCAAGTTGTTGATAACAAATTATACTGTAGAAACCGACTAGTAAAAAGCACCGCTTGCATCAAATATACTTACACAGGGAGGAATTTGGAGTTTGGATTTTAAAGCTTACAGAACTCTTGGCATTGCTAACTCAGTTCTGTAAGTGAGGAAACTATCACAATGCCATCTTTTTTTTTCACATGCAATCAACAAAGAATAAATCCAAGAATTTTACCTGCAAATTCCATGCCCTTGGAGCACAGTGGCAGGAGCACTTTAAACTATGGCCTTTTCCCATTGGTTATGGGGCAGTCCTTGCAAGTTTCAGGTGTCCCTTTAACTGAGTTAATCATTTTCCAGCAGGCATTGTTTGTGTCAGTAGCATTCCTGGGAACTGTTGGCAGTTCTGCAGTGATGAACCCTGACAAAGACACTTCATTCCTTTTTAGACTGCCTCCATCACTGCCTGTTCCGGAAGGTGATTTATGACTGTATCATTGCCACCACAACTGTCCAAGGCCAGTGTACTCTGATAACAAGACTCTGGTGTGCATCGAAAATCGAACAGGGCGATCGTTCTCACCATCAGCCAAGCAGGGTCTGGACAGTTCTGCTCATGAGGTTCCTGCCAAAAGGCCCACCACAGGCCGCCTGAAACTTGTTGCTCAGGCAAACAATCTAACAGAATCAACCATCTCCTTTTTCTACAGGGCCTCCATGCAAACCACTAACTGAATGACCTGTGGCCAGAGATATGTTTCTACACATCCTTTACTGTAAGTGGCAGGTGGTGCAGCACAATCCAAATTAGTGGAATATTACATTGCAATGTGGCTGTTTTTGCACAACCAGGGACAGAATGGGGGGGACATCACGTGATGATGTAGGATCGAGACGTGAAAATCCAGCTCTCCCGCAAAAAAAAACAGTAAAATAATGTTTAAGTGAAGAAAAGTTAGTAAATACCTTTTAAAAATTACTTATAAGCTACTCAGGATTGTCTTAAGATATGCCTCCTAAACAGAAGCAGAAGAAAACTACTACTTTGAAGACAACACAAGTTGGAAAAGAATCAAGGCCGGCCGCCATGAAAGAGCCTCGGGCTCAAGTGTAATTTACCTCCGTCGATACAGAACAGGAAACTGCGGCAACATCAACTGTTTCCAAAAAAAAAGAGCAACAGGAATTGTGCATGTGTGAAGGAAGGGGCATGCGCAAACACGAGCAATCCAAACTACAAATCCCAGCTATGATCGGAACTGAAAGTGAAAGTGAATATCAGGTGGAATCAGATTCTCTGGATAAATCAGACGAAGATGAATAGACAAACAAAGAAGAGCTACAGGAAGAGGTTGGAGGTGATATTGGAGACATAAAAAAACTTTGGTGCAAATAATGCATGAATTAAAAGCATTAAAAGTAATAAAGATATTAAAAATATGAAGATTATGTTTGATAAAATGATGAAAAGACAGGACAAAATGGACAAGAAAATTAAAAACTTGGAAGAAACAACTGGAGACACCATTGACAGAGTGAATAAAATGGAAGATAATATTTCTGCCTGGACATCAGAAAGAAAATGGTTGTTGGAAAAAGTGGATGCACTTAAAAATTTTAGCAGACGAAATAATATTAAGATTGTTGGACTTAAAGAAGGTATAGAGGGAGAGGATCCAATAAATTTTTTTCAAAAATGGATTCCGGAAATTTTGGAAATGGAAGAAGGAACCCAGTTAATTGAAATTGAAAGGGCTCACAGAGCCTTAAGACCAAGACCTCAAGTTGATCAAAACCCACGATCAATCTTGATAAAATGCGTAAGATATCAAATGTTACGAACCCCGTAACTGGGTCACTTACCAGCAAAGATAGAGAGGTCCGTTGAAATCTGATGGTACTATTTTTAACAGTATTTATTGGTAAAAATACACAAAAATAATATCAATGCAAACATACAGATAATATGCGTTGTCAATACTAAATCTAAAAGTGCGGGTATAATAATAATCAATAAGAAATAAGCTCTATCATTGTCTAGGGGATAATGTATTGTCCAATGGAAATATAAAAGTCACTCAGTTCATGCAGGCTGAAGCCTTTGGTTGGAGTCGAGAGAGAGATTTTTTTAGAAACTTGCCAATTTCTTTTATGATTCCGATCCTTCGAGAGTTCCATGAGTGTGGCCGGTCACTTATGGCCTCTCCTTTAGCTAAAGCCGTTCTTCCGTGGTAAGGCCCCAATCCCAGGCAAAGGGAAAGGACGCACGCGAACCCCCCACCGGCTGTCACTATTAAACGCTGTCACGGGATTTCTAGCGTCTCTCCTGGTGCGTCTGAAGGGGTTGTTCCCCAGACCCTCTTTTATCCTTACTCACAGGGTCTCAGATGTCAATCAGGTTAGGATGATGCAATCCCTCAACCAGCCCACTCTGGTCACCCCCTGAGGGCTTCAATGAATAATACAGTACTCAATACACAATTCCCTCTCCAAGAAACAATAGCCGTTATCAATGGTTCCGCCTTGCTGAGGCCAGGACACATTCCAAACCCTGTGCATTCTGGATGACTCTCTGTCTCATTTCCTGGGTCCCAGACCCGAATTAATAGCGATCTTGCGATTCTCAAAAAGGAGGGGGCTACTTTGTACTCTTCAGCCCCTCAGAGTTGTGGCACATTCGTAACACAAGATAAAGAAAAGATCCCGAAGGCGGCTGCCCAACGTGCCAGAAAGAGAAACGGGCCATTGATGATAGAAGGGAAAATAGTTCTTTTCTATCCTGATATAAGTTATGACCTTTTGAAGAGAAAGAAGGAATTTAACCCAGTGAAAAAAGTTTTATGGGAAAAAGGTTATAAATTTATTTTGCGCCACCCGGCAACCCTGATAATTTTTTTGGATGACGGAAAAAGAAGATCTTTTACTGATTATTGGGATGCGGAAGAATTTGCACAAGAACTCCCAAATATTCGCTAACCACAGCCAAAGATTTAAAAGTGAAACCGATTAAAGATGAAGACAGGGACAGTGAATGGAGTTGATGGATGTTTAAGGACAGAAGAATATTTAAATATATTCTTAATTATATGATACAGGGGGAGCAAGGTAAAAATTTGAGAAATATTAATCGAGAGTAGTGATATTATTTTTTCCTTTCTTATATATACTTTTTTATGTTACGGGGGAGCTGGGGGAACTTCGGATCGATTGCTATGGGACTCACGCCATGACCCTTACAACAGAGGGGGGTAATGTTGTGTTTTTTTTTTATTCACAACATTAGTGGGGGGTATTTTGTTATTTTTTCTTTATAATCTATTTTTCTTTTATCTTTCTTTCTTTCCCTGGACAATCGGGGGGGGGGGGGGGGAGACACATAGCAACATGGAGAATTTTTAAAAGACTCCCCAAGGTACTATGAAAGTTGAAAGGTTAGGTATTACTATAGATTGGAGTAATCCTGTTAAAAATAATGACTAATTTACTGATTTTTTTGTTTTAATGTTAATGGGCTTAATGGACTGGTGAAAAGAAAAAGAGTTTTAACATACATTAAGAAAATGAAAATAGATATAGCTTTTTTACAAGAAACACACTTGTTTCTTGGTCAAACAATGGTCAAACAATTTTATTGCCACACTTGGTCAAACAATGCTATTGCCAAAACCTAATGAAATAGAAACTTCAATTCAAAAAGGAAAAATTAAAAAAGTTATTTCTTGTATGTATAGCTTGATTCAAAAACAGGGAATTAAACAAGGAATTCATAAGTCAAGACAAAAATGGGAAACTGATTTGAATATTAAAATTGAAGAAACAAGTTAGAAACATAGAAACATAGAAAATAGGTGCAGAAGTAGGCCATTCGGCCCTTCGAGCCTGCACCACCATTCAGTATGATCATGGCTGATCATCCAACTCAGAACCCTGTACCTGCTTTCTCTCCATACCCCCTGATCCCTTTAGCCACAAAGGCATATCTAACTTCCTCTTAAATATAGCTAATGAACTGGCCTCAACTGTTTCCTGTGGCAGAGAATTCCACAGATTCACCACTCTCTGTGTGAAGAAGTTTTTCCTCATCTCGGTCCTAAAAGGCTTCCCCTTTACCCTTAAACTGTGACCCCTAGTTCTGGACTTCCCCAACATCAGAAACAATCTTCCTGCATCTAGCCTGTCCAATCCCTTTAGAATTTTATACATTTCAATAAGATCCCCCCTCAATCTTCTAAATTCCAGTGAGTATAAGCCTAGTCGATCCAGTCTTTCTTTATATGAAAGTCCTGCCATCCCAGGAATAAATCTAGTGAACCTTCTCTGTACTACCTCTATGGCAAGAATGTCTTTCCTCAGATTAAGGGACCAAAACTGCACACAATATTCTAGGTGCGGTCTCACCAAGGCCTTGTACAACTGCAGTAGAACCTCCCTGCTCCTGTACTCAAATCCTTTTGCTATGAATGCCAACATACCATTTGCCTTTTTCACCGCCTGCTGTACCTGCATGCCCACCTTCAATGACTGGTGTACAATGACACCCAGGTCTCGTTGCATCTCCCCTTTTCCTAATCGGCCACTGTTCAGATAATAATCTGTTTACCTGTTCTTGCAACCAAAGTGGATAACCTCACATTTATCCACATTAAATTGCATCTGCCATGAATTTGCCCACTCACCTAACCTATCCAAGTCACCCTGCATACTCTTAGCATCCTCCTCACAGCTAACACCGCCGCCAAGCTTCGTGTCATCCGCAAACTTGGAGATGCTGCATTTAGTTCCCTTGTCTAAATCATTAATATATATTGTAAACAACTGGGGTCCCAGCACTGAGCCTTGCAGTACCCCACTAGTCACTGCCTGCCATTCTGAAAAGGTCTCGTTTACTCCCACTCTTTGCTTCCTGTCTGCCAACCAATTCTCTATCCACATCAATACCATACCCCTAATACCGTGTGCTTTAAGTTTGCACACTAATCTCCTGTGTGGGACCTTGTCAAAAGCCTTTTGAAAATCTAAATATACCACATCCACTGGCTCTCCCCTATCCACTCTACTAATTACATCTTCAAAAAATTCTATAAGATTCGTCAGACATAATTTTCCTTTCACAAATCCATGCTGACTTTGTCCGATGATTTCACCTCTTTCCAAATGTGCTGTTATCACATCTTTGATAACCAACTCTAGCATTTTCCCCACCACCGATGTCAGACTAACCAGTCTATAATTCCCCGGTTTCTCTCTCCCTCCTTTTTTAAAAAGTGGGGTTACATTAGCCACCCTCCAATCCTCAGGAACTAATCCAGAATCTAAGGAGTTTTGAAAAATTATCATTAATGCATCCACTATTTCTTGGGCTACTTCCTTAAGCACTCTGGGATGCAGACCATCTGGCCCTGGGGATTTATCTGCCTTTAATCCCTTCAATTTACCTAACACTACTTCCCTACTAACATGTATTTCCCTCAGTTCCTCCATCTCACTAGACCCTTGGTCCCTTACTATTTCCGGAAGATTATTTATGTCCTCCTTAGTGAAGACAGAACCAAAGAAGTTATTCAATTGGTCTGCCATGTCTTTGTTCCCTATGATCAATTCACCTGTTTCTGACTGTAAAGGACCTACATTTGTCTTGACCAATCTTTTTCTTTTCACATATCTATAAAAGCTTTTACAGTCAGTTTTTATGTTCCCTGCCAGCTTTCTCTCATAATCTTTTTTCCCTTTCCTAATTAAGTCCTTTGTCCTCCTCTGCTGGTCTCTGAATTTCTCCCAGTCCTCAGGTGTGCCGCTTTTTTTTGCTAATTTATGTTTCTTCTTTGGACTTGATACTATCCCTAATTTCCCTTGTCAGCCACAGGTGCACTACCTTCCCTGGTTTATTCTTTTGTCAAACTGAGATGAACAATTGTTGTAGTTCATCCATGCAATCTTTAAATGCTTGTCATTGCATATCCACCGTCAACCCTTTAAGTATCATTTGCCAGTCTATCTTAGCTAATTCACGTCTCATACCTTCAAAGTTACCCTTCTTTAAGTTCAGAACCTTTGTTTCTGAATTAACTATGTCACTCTCCATCTTAATGAAGAATTCCACCATATTATGGTCACTCTTACCCAATGGGCCTCGTACGACAAGATTGCTAACTAATCCTTCCTCATTGCTCGATACCCAATCTAGAATGGCCTGCTCTCTAGTTGGTTCCTCAACATGTTGGTTCAGAAAACCATCCCACATACATTCCAAGAAATCCTCTTCCTCAGCACCCTTACCAATTTGGTTCACCCAATCTATATGTAGATTGAAGTCACCCATTATAACTACTGTTCCTTTATTACATGCATTTCTAATTTCCTGTTTAATGCGATCCCCAACCTCACTACTACTGTTAGGTGGCCTGTACACAACTCCCACCACCTTAGTGGTATGCAGCTCTACCCATATCGATTCCACATCCTCCAGGCTAATGTCCTTCCTTTCTATTGTGTTATTCTCCTCTCTCACCAGCAATGCTATCCCACCTCCTTTTCTTTCCTGTCTACCCCTCCTGAATATTGAATATCCCTGGATGTTGAGCTCCCATCCTCGGTCACACTGGAGCAATGTCTCTGTGATCCCAACTATATCATATTCATTAATATCTATCTGCACATTCAGTTCATCCACCTTGTTATGAATGCTCCTCACATTGACACACAAAGCCTTCAGGCTTGTTTTTACAACACTCTTAGCCCTTATACAATGATGTTGAAAAGTGGCCCTTTTTGCTTTTTGCCCTGGATTTGCCTGCCTGCCACTTTTACTTTTCACCTTACTACTTTTTGCTTCTACCCTCATTTTACACTCCTCTGTCTCTCTGCACTTGTTGGTCAAGACTATGTCTTGACAGTATGACAAATACAACAAATGTCCGGTTAAGATTAGTGCAATATAATTTTTTACATCAATTATATATTACACCACAAAAAATAAATAAATTAAACCCAAATTTATCTGATCAATGTTTCCGATGTAATCAAGAAATTGGTACTTTTTTACACTCTACTTGGTCTTGTTCTAAAATTCAACCTTTTTGGACAAATTTAAGAATTTTATTGGAACAAATTATTGGAACACAACTTCCACATAATCCAACATTATTTTTACTAGGTGATATTGAAGGGATAAAACTGAAATCCAAACTGAATAAATATCAGAAATAATTCATAAAAATTGCATTGGCAGTAGCCAAAAAGGCTATTGCAGTTACTTAGAAATTGGATTCATACTTAAGTATAGATCATTGGAAGAATGAAATTTTTAGCTGCATTCCACTTGAAAAAATTACTTATAATTTAAGAGATAAATATGAAATATTTCTGAAAATTTGGTGCCCTTATTTACAAAAGATAGGATTAAATATATAGGTGCTCCGAAGATAAAATTATTGGTTATCTGGGGAAAGAAATAAATATACATATTAAAGCTATTATGAACTCCATGGAGCATGGGGGGATCTTCCGACATCCAGGCATTCTTTCTTTCTTTCTTTTTTCTTCTCTCTTTTTTTTCTCTCTTTCTATAGGGATATGTTAGGGGGGAGGGGTTAAGGGGAGGGGGGAAGGGTTGATAATTTTTTTTAATAATTTTTTTTCCTTCTGTAACCTATTTGAAAATTCAATTTTAAAAAAATTATATAAAAAAAAAACAGGGACAGAATAGCACATCAGCACGGTGTTGTATCTGATGTCTGTCCAATCAAGATCTAGGCATAACTTGAGGCAGCCAAAAAACATTCGGGTGACTTTGAGTAAATATTGGTAAATCACATTTCTATGCATCCAATCCACTTTTGATAGTCCAGGCATAGCAACTATTGAATGGCTCTCTCGTATGATAAGATGGACTCTTAACCTCTCAATCTACCTCATTATGGCTGATGCACCATCAATAACTCACGCTGAGACTTAGGAAGTGAGATATCGGCTTTTATTGACTGAAGAACAACACTACATCCTGGGAAAATGAGGGAGAGCAGCAGGCCACAGTCGCCTTTACACAGGGGTCTGTGGGAGGAGCCACAGGGGCAGTCAGCAGGGTCTGTGGGAGGAGCCACAGGAGCAGTCAGCAGGGGGGGGTCTGTGGGAGGAGTCACAGGAGCAGTCAGCAGGGGTCTGTGGGAGGGGCCACAGGAGCAGTCAGCGGGGGTCTGTGGGAGGGGCCACAGGAGCAGTCAGCGGGGGTCTGTGGGAGGAGCCACAGGAGCAGTCAGCGGGGGGGGGGGGTCTGTGGGAGGAGCCACAGGAGCAGTCAGCAGGGGTCTGTGGGAGGAGTCAGCAGGGGTCTGTGGGAGGAGTCAGCAGGGGTCTGTGGGAGGAGCCACAGGAGCAGTCAGCAGGGGGGGGGGGGTCTGTGGGAGGAGCCACAGGGGCAGTCAGCAGGGGTCTGTGGGAGGAGTCACAGGAGCAGTCAGCGGGGGTCTGTGGGAGGAGCCACAGGAGCAGTCAGCAGTGGGTCTGTGGGAGGAGCCACAGGAGCAGTCCAGACAGGGGTCTGTGGGAGGAGCCACAGGAGCAGTCAGCGGGGGTCTGTGGGAGGAGCCACAGGAGCAGTCAGCGGGGGTCTGTGGGAGGAGTCACAGGAGCAGTCAGCAGGGGTCTGTGGGAGGAGTCACAGGAGCAGTCAGCGGGGGTCTGTGGGAGGAGCCACAGGAGCAGTCAGCAGTGGGTCTGTGGGAGGAGCCACAGGAGCAGTCAGCGGGGGTCTGTGGGAGGAGCCACAGGAGCAGTCAGCAGTGGGTCTGTGGGAGGAGCCACAGGAGCAGTCAGCGGGGGTCTGTGGGAGGAGCCACAGGAGCAGTCAGCAGTGGGTCTGTGGGAGGAGTCACAGGAGCAGTCAGCGGGGGTCTGTGGGAGGAGCCACAGGAGCAGTCAGCGGGGGTCTGTGGGAGGAGCCACAGGAGCAGTCAGCGGGGGTCTGTGGGAGGAGCCACAGGAGCAGTCAGACAGGTACATCTAATTCACCACAATGGCCTTGCGCCTTATTGTCTATTTGCACTTTCTTTGTAGATGTGGCACTTTATTCTGCATTCCATTATTGTTCTATCTTGTACTACCTCAATGCGCTCTGCAATGCGCTTTGACCTGTATAAAAGTCTGCCAGTTAAGTGTTTCATTGTACCTCAGCACATGTGACAATACAAACCAATTCCAATTCCAGTTCCAAGACCCCTCCACACTCTTGGAATCCAGAAGTGACACAGTGTCAAATTAGTTTTGTCTTTGGGAGACAGCACAGTGTCAAAAACTCCCAGCTCCAGGAATCTGGAAGCAGTGATGTTGAAGGCAGGAGACAGAAACAGGCAATTATTTAGATTAAGGGCCAAGCAAGTCTCCCCTCAGTGATATCTCCTTACTGCAGCAGGCCTCAGTTTCTAGGGGAGATCAGGATCCATATCTCAGCCTGGGAAAGGGCAGAGGTTCCCTCAAGCCCTGGATTGATCATGGAGGAATGCAGCCCACCAAACCTCACCGACAGCTGGCAGAGGTCACAATGGTGCTCTCATGTACAGAATGGAGCTGGGGAATGCCGGCAGTATCATGAAGGATACCACCCATCTGCTTATGGACTACTTGACCTGCACCCATCAGAGGAGAGGCAGGAGCACCAGATTCAAAAGCAGTTTCTTCTCCCAAGAGGTCAGGCTGATCAACGTCCACCCATTAATCCACCCCTGACCACCTCTGCATGCACATCATCTTGTGTCACTTTATGTACATACAATATACAATATAGGTATAACGGTTATTTGTACATTGTGTTTCATGGGATTGTTTTTTACATTTATATGTATTGTGTTTTATTGTTTTGTTATTGTATTCTTTATGCTTATTGTGACTTTTTTATGCTGCATCGGGTCAGAGTAGCAATCATTTCATTCTCCTTTGCACTCATTCACTGAAGAATGCCAAAGTATTTTTAATCTTAAATAGGCAGTCAGTCTGTCACAATGCAGCATTTGGTACATTTCCAGCAAGGCTGTTCTGCTGTGGAAAGGCACCCTCACTGTCACTCAGGATAAAGGAATGGTTGACAGCCCCCTAATCGTAAGAGACATAATGCATAATAATGCTCCTTTCCAGCCTGGTACGAACACATAGCAGTGTCCACTGTCACTGGCGATATCCCAATTAGTTTCTCTAGGTGGTGGCTTCAGTTGCATCCTGAGTTCTGATGAAGAGTCTCAGCCCGACATCGACTGCTTATTCCCCTTCCTAAATGCTGCCTGACTTGCTGAGCTCCTCCAGCATTATGTGTGTGTTGCTCAAGACATCTGCAGAATCACTTGTGTTAATCAGTTGGTTCGCAAGCTGGTCTCCAGGTTTATGAACAAAGTGCAAAAAGATGCCAGGCCTTGCAATGTTTACAGCAAACCTACAGCAATACAGTCCAGTACAGAAACTAGAAGCAGGAAGACATCACCCAGCCCCTCGAGGATCCTCTCCCAGCTAATGAGATCACAACTGAACTAACTGTATTCTCAAGTCCATATCCCCCCATCCCTGATATCTTTTTACATAGAACGTAGAACAGTACAGCACAAGAACAGGCCTTCAGCCTACAATGTTCTGCCAAGCCAATTAAAGTTACCTCCATGTTTCTCCAATGAGAAAATGCAGTTTCCTATTTTACAACTTTTGCCATCTTACTATTTTCTAAGGAAGTGAAGCCTCCCTCATCTGGGGGTAGTTGGCATGGAACAGCTGGGCTGATTGGCCCGTTTTCATACTGTGAGGCTATGTCTTTGGAAGTTAGAAAAATTAAAATCATCGCATCATTTGTCTCATTTCTGTTGGAGGCTCTCAGCCTCTTTACTGTTAGTCTTTACTGTTACAGTAATGTCTTTACTGTTAGTTATAGACATTAATGATGAGAATATGATATAGGGATAATTACTAATTTTGCAGCTGATAATAAAATCACTGTCATTGTTGATTGAACTACAGACCAAGACTGACTTGTTGGCAAGATGAGCAGAACAACAGCGGTTTGCAGATAACATGAAAATTGTTGGCAGCACTGACAGTGAGGAGGGCAGACATGGACCATGGGAAGATATTGATCAGTGAGCAAAATGGGCAGAACAATGGTAGGTGGAAATTCTTCCTGATAAGTGCAAGCTGATCTGATAAAGAGAGGACTTACACAATGAATGATAGGGCCCTAGGGAATACTGAGTAAAGCAGACCTTGCTGTACATGTCCAAGAATCCCTGATGGTGGCAGCACAAGAAGGCAAGACAGTGGCTATACTTTATTAGGAGTTTGAAGAGATTTGGTATGTCAACAAAAACACTCAAAAACTTCTATATCTGTACCATGGAGAGCATTCTGACAGGCTGCATCACTGTCTGGTGGGGTGGGGGGGGGGGTCTACTGCACAGGACCGAAAGAAGCTGCAGAGGATTGTAAATTTAGTCAGTTCCATCTTGGATACTAGCCTACAAACGGGACATCTTTAGGGATTGGTGTCTCAGAAAGGTGTGTCCATTGTTAAGGACCTCCAGCACCCAGGGCATGCCCTTTTCTCACTGTTACCATCAGATAAGATATACAGAAGCCTGAAGGCACACACTCAGCGACTCAAGAACAGCTTCTTTCTCTCTATCATCCGATTCCTAAATGGACATTGAATCCTTGGACACCACCTCACTTTTTAATATATAGTATTTCTGGATTTTTGCATGATTTTTAATCTATTCAATATATGAATACTGTAATTAATTTGCTTATTTATTTATTATTATTATTTTATTTAGATTTTTTTTCTATATTATGTATTGCACTGAATTGCTGCTAACAAAGTTAAAAAATTTCAATCACAAGCCGGTGATAATAAACTTGACTCTGATTCTGTAGTAGGGAAGGTGATGAAGAAGGCATTCAGTATACTTGCCTTCAGTAGCCAGGGCACACAACATAAAGTTACGTTGGAACTTTATAAAACTTTTCCTAGGCCACATGTGGAGTACCGTGTGCAGTTCTGGTCACCACATTGTGGAATGAAAGATGTGATCGCACTGGAAGGTGTGCAGAGGAGATCCATGAAAATGTTGCCTGGGGGATAGACAAAGTAGAAAGTAGATAGGAGTAAGGCAGATATGATGGATTTACTTTCCTTGGAGAGGAGCAGACTGATAGAAAGATACATAATTTTGAGGGACATAAACTGACTAGATGGAAGGAAACCTTTGCCACTAGCAGAGGAATCTAAAACTGGAGGCCGTTGGTTTAGAATAAGGGAAGCAGAAACAAGGATGAACCTCTTTACCTCAAGAGAATCTAAAATGCATTAGCTAAGTGACTGGTGGAGACACTCTCACAACAATCACACCCTCACTAAATTCACCAAACCACAAAGGTCTACTGACCAAGACCTGGTAAATGGAATCAATTTGGATTGACGTTTTGAGGTCAGCATGGAGATGGTAGGCTGAAGGGCCTATTTCAGTGCTTTATGATTCTGTGATGTTATTTATGATCTTACATAGAGTTCAAGAGATTGTGAGACCATTCATCCCTCACCCCAGAGATTAAGGTTGATAAATGAGCTGTCATCTCAGACAAGGTCCATGTTCATCCTTGAATAAGCATAAATCCCAAGGCATCATAAAAAGAAGAATGTGATATATTCATCTCAAAAGATCCTTCTCTAAAAACAATAAATAACCTGAACATTTATCTCACTGCTGTTTGTATTGCAGAAACTGGTCGCTGAGTTTGCCTACAAATCAACAGTGATTTCTCTTTCAAAGTAATGCATTGCCAATGAAATTATTTGTAAGATCCTGATACTGTAGAAAGTAAGGAAGTGACTAATTATCCAAATCTCTGTCACGTGCTCATCTTGGAAGTTCTAAGTTCAAAATAAATTTGTTATCACAATACCTTTGTTACTATATACGACCTTGAGATTCAGTTTCTTGCAGGCATTTATGGGGAAATACAATAGAATTTTATGAAAAACTATACATAAACAGATGAAGACTGACAAACACCCCAATGTGCAAAAGAAGACAACTATGCAAATAAGAATAATACTCAGAACATGATTTCTAAAGAGTCCTTGAAAGTGGGTCTTTCACGTGGTGGCGTGTTGGGGAGGAAGCATTAAGAAGAGGGACGCCTCACGTCTTAATAAGCTGGTAAGGAAGGCGGGCTCTGTCGTGGGCAAAGTACTGGAGAGTTTAACATCGGTAGCTGAGCGAAGGGCACTGAGTAGACTACGGTCAATTATGGATAACTCTGAACATCCTCTACATAGCACCATCCAGAGACAGAGAAGCAGTTTCAGCGACAGGTTACTATCGATGCAATGCTCCTCAGACAGGATGAAGAGGTCAATACTCCCCAATGCCATTAGGCTTTACAATTCTACCGCCAGGACTTAAGAACTTTTTAAAAGCTATTATTAATACTTTTTGAGATAGTGATTTAGATGCATATCATATTTTTTACTGAGTTAAGTATTGTATGTAATTAGTTTTGCTACAACAAGTGTATGGGACATTGGAAAAAAGTTGAATTTCCCCATGGGGATGAATAAAGTATCTATCTATCTATCTATCTATCTAGGTTGTCAAGTCAATTCAGGGTAGTGGGGAATGAAGTTACTTACACCCCTTCAGGAGCCGGATGTTTGTAGGGTAATAGTTCTTCCTGAACCCGGTGGTGTATGATCTAAAGTTTCTGTGAAACGATACCAAACTGTGTGAAAGATACTTGAGCTATGGAGTGTCTAATTGATGTCAAAGGGTAATAATCTTAAAATCCAAAATTCAGATTCCAACACCGGATACAATTCTGGTAAAATGGTGCCATTAAGTGCAGCTCCAACGGGAGTCATCAAATATTCTCTTTTTGACTCTCTCTTTTTGCACTGCACTATATATTTAATTTATTTTTATTTTTTATTCTTCTTATTGCAGTTTATAGTTTATATTTTTATGTATCACAAAGTACTGCTGCCACGAAACAACGATTTTCACAACATATGCTGGTGATACTATACCTGATTCTGACTCTGGTTATTTAATTCACATACTTGAAAATACTAAGTATCTTCGCATACTAAGTACTCTTAAGTACTTACAGTAAATAAAGGCAGACTGTGTGTAAAATCTCAAGAGGAAATGGCAGGACAGTGGGGAAAAATTGCATATTTGTCAAAACTCCTTCCCCACCCAGGTTAACGGCAACAATTGCATTAAAACTAGGATAGATGCTTGCAGGCTGAGTACTCTCAATATTTGAGAAAATATTGGTGTGTAGGTGGGAGTAACTTGTGACCTGTGCTTTTAGTCAGCTGTTGCTGGAGGATTTGATTGAAACAATAATATGTGCCTTCTCATCTCCCAAATGTTTAATATTTTTTAGCGATGTGACAGCCGGGTAAAAATGAGACCAAAGGCAATGCTGTTCTATAAACCCTTTCCGCACTGCCCACAGAAAGCAAGCATAGAACAAAGGGGTGACACAGTGGCAACACTGGTAAGTGTTGCTGCCTCAGATTTCCAGTAACTACTGTGTGGAGTTTTGTCCGTGACTGCCTGGCCGTCCAGTTCCAACTCACTATTCATACTTGTGCATCCGGGCTACGCCACAGCCCTGATTTTCACTTCTGCGTCACTCTGTGCCGTAGCGAGCTTGCGTTGTTGTGCGCCAAAACGCTAGTTGGCGGTGGGGTTTCTATGCCACTGTGTTGAGCTCCTTCATGAGAGACATGGACGAGGAAATGCATTTCAAACATTTTCGCATGTCGGCAGGTAGATTTGACGATTAGGTTCATCTACTTCGCATCGGTAGCCTACAGACATGGCAGAGAAGAAGCAACTGGAAATGCGTAGGATGAAATGCGATGCTACCAAGCGGACCAATCACAGTTGTTGCGGTCTACGTTGCCACGACGTGTGAGTAACTTTTCTGGAGAGGTGCACGTCACCCTACTGCGTAGGGTACATGACACCTACAGCGTAGATGCAACACACAAGTATAAATCAGCCTTTGAGTTGGTCACGCAAACACAAGGAAATCTGCAGATGCTGGAAATTCAAGCAACACACACAAAATGCTGGTGGAACACAGCAGGCCAGGCAGCATCTATAGGAAGAAGTACAGTCGATGTTTCGGGCCGAGACCCTTAGTGAGGTTTAAATTGGTCAGTTGAGTTGGTCAGTTAGCCCTGGTAATTGGCTGAGCACGCATGTGAATGGTAGAACCTAAGGGGATTGCAGAGAGATTTAAACAAATATTGGAATTTGTGTAGAATTTGCATTTGGGTGATTGATGGTCGGCACAGACTAAATGACCTGTTTTAACAATGACATTGAAGAGTTGCATTTGCATATCAGCTTTCCTGATCTTGGTTATTCCTAAACACACTTGCAACTTGTGAGATAGCTTTGAATTATAGTAATGAATCAGAACTGGATTTGTTATGAGTGACATACTGCACGTCGTGTAATTTGTTTTGCAGCAGCAGTAAACATTAATGTAAGTTATAAAAATAAAGAAACAAAGCAAAGATGAAAAATGAGACTGTATTCATGAGTTCATGGACCATACCAATCTGCACTGACTGTGGTCTCCTGATAAGGAGTCGAGGATCCATCTGCAGAAGAAGCAGATTTCCATTTTATACTCATTATTTCCCACACTTACCAATATGATAACAGCCTCAGTTAGGGATGTGATTTGAGTGATCTCTTGTCTCGAAGGATGCAAAGTCACAGGAGATATATCTCATATTATGTTGAAGTGCTTTGCAGTTTGTTTTACCTCTTAATATTCATGAGCATGTGCCTTTCTTTGCCAGCTATTCCAACCTGGTTGCTGCGTTCCTAGAATATGACTTAATGAACAATTACAAGACTTAATGAACAATTATTCAGTGGTATGCACTGGAGGGGAGCCTTGCCAACTGATGATGTATATTATAAAATCATCGGCATAGTGTCCATGATATTCTGTGCATTTAGTTTAATAGATCGCGATTCATGAGCAGTCCACAATGTAATTCCCGATTTAATCTGTTTCAATGATCCCTGCTGGCAACACAAATTAGAACATTACTTCCTAAAGGCCAGGAGGATGTTCAAAGATGTAACATATCAGGAAATGACAACTACACCATCTCAAAAATCAATGATGCCTGACATTATTGGAAAAAAAATTACAAAGTAATTATCTCCAGAGAAAGACCATTCTCCTTAGCTAAACATAAAGTTTGGATCTATAGAGTGAAAGAGAAGGGAGGAACATCATAATTTAGGAGTACATTGTAATTATGTTGAGTTCCACTTTGGGTATGAATATGGTTATTAACAGAACTTTGACTGCTTTCCTGAGGGTCAATCTACTTTACAATCCAATGCCTACCATTACAATAGGTCAAAAGTAGATACCATTTTATTAGCTCTTCACTTAGATCAAGAAAACTAGGACAATTAAGATGCAAACATCAGAATCTGCTTCTTTGACTACAGCTCAGCATTCAATGTGATCATATCTTCATAACTAATGACTAAGCTCTAAGACCTGGGCTTGATAGCTCCATGTGCAACTGGATCCTTGATTTTCTCACTTGCTAAATCCAGTCAGATATCTGGAAAAACATCTTCTCCACAATCACCATCTGGTGTGGGACTTAAAGCTCCCTTACTTTCTTCCAGATGGCAGTATGAGGAATAAAGCATGGCTTGGATGGCGAGGGCTCCTGATGATATATGCTGCTTTCCTGTGGCTGATTCTTGTAGATGTGCTCAAAGGTGGGGAGGCTCTGGAGCAATTATTATTACCATCAGACTCCTGATGGATAACTTTATTCACCTCTACTCTGAACTGAATAAACTTTCAAGGACTCTTTACAACACATGTTCTCGAGGTTGTTTTTGTTTGCACGATTTGCCTTCTTTTGCACATAGGTGTTGGTCAGTCTTTGTCTGTTTGTGTATAGTTTTTACTACAATTCTATTGAATTTCTTTTTACCTGTAAATGCCTACTAGAGAATGAATCCAAAGTAGTAAATGGAAACATATACATACTTTGATTATGTTCACTTTGACTTGGAGTTCATTCCCTGGATCCAGGTATTGTCATCAAAGCCAATGTTTTTTGGCCAACACTTATCCTTGAAAGAATGATGAAAAGCTTTCTTCCTGAACTTTCCTGCAAGGTTAAGGACTACCTCACAGGGGTTACATAGCTCCTGGATATGGTCATGATGGTGATGAGGAGGTGTCAAGAATCCTTGAAGTGTTACTTGGAAAGGTTGTTGGAGGTGATGTCCCTCATGCAACAATCACCCAAGGATTTCTAAATTCAGATAGTCCGAGTTTGGAGCAGCAGATGCCTTTCTGCAAGGGTTCACACAATTCACAGATGGCAATGCTGATACCCAGCAGAAATGGTTAGCTCCAACAAAGGCTGAGAGTCTTGAAGCAAAAGATAATAATTTCCAACGATTCGCCAGTATCACGTACTCAGTATTGTTATTCATCTGTTTGGTTTTATTTTGGGGGGAGGTAGGATTTACTGGCAAAGCGTGCACTCATTACTCATTCCTAATTGTCCTTGAGAAGATAATGGTGAGATACCTTCTAGAATGGATGTGGTCCTACCAGCAAATCTATTCCCACAATGCTGCTGGTGAGAGATTTCCGGGATTTTGGCCCAGTGGTGAAGAAACAACAGCAACCTAATTCCATTACTGTGACCTGGAAGGGAACCTGCAGGTGGTGAACCCAAAGGCCTGCGGCTGTCTTCCTGTTCTCTGGTTTGAATTTGGTATTTACATTTTGAAGGTGCACACAATGGAAATAAATATGCACCTGGGGTTTTGAAAATGGATGTTTAGGGCCTGGATAGAGTTCCAGTCAAGCCAGATGAGCTTCACTGGATGGTGTTGAGACTCCTAAATCTTAATGGAGATGCCCTCATCCAAGCAAAGGAAGTCTTCCAACATGATTCTGATCTTAAGTGGATGATGTTAAGTGTTTTAAGTGTCAGAGTATGACCCAATGCCTGACTGGTTTGAGTAGCTGCAGTGAGTCAATATTACCTGCAGGTGGTTAGGGCCGCCAGAGCTACACAAGTGTTTCCTGCCATTTGACAGCTAATTTTTGAAAACTGTCAAGATCTCGTTAAATATATGCAAGCTACAGACAGTAGGGTCCAAGACATTGATCTGAGAACCTCTGGCAACTCACCCTATGATAGGGTTCAGACAAATGACTTCAACAACTATAACCATCTTCCTTTGTGAACTATATAGAACCATAGAACATTACAGCACAGAAACAGGCCATTCAGCCCTTCTTGGCTGTGCCAAACCATTTTTCTGCCTAGTCCCACTGACCTGCACCTTGACCATATCCCCTCCATACCCCTCTCATCCATGTACTTATCCAAATTTTTCTTAAATGTTAAAAGTGAGCCCGCATTTAACACTTCATCTGGCAGCTCATTCCACACTCCCAAATACTTTCCCTTGACGCCTATTGATTGCTGTTCTAAAAGGGCTCCTTGATGCCAAACCTGATCAAGGGATGCCATATTTGATTCTCTTCTGGAATTCAACTTTTAGGTCCATGTTTGAACCAGGCCTTCAATGAAGTTTGAAACAGGGTGGTCCAGGTGAAATCCAGAGTGGACACTTGAGAACATGTGCCAGCATGAAAGCACTCCAAAAGACTGCATTCATCATTTTGCCGATCATAGATTGAATCAGCAGCAATGAATTGGATTGGATCCATGCTGTTTCCTGTCATCAGGATATGCAGTACTTGGGCAATATTCCACATGGTCAGCTGACTGCTGGTGTTGGAACTATTCGGGAATGGTTTGACTCAATGAACAGTTAGTCCTGTAAGACTGATCTTCAGCTCGCTGTTATCTTGTCCCATAGCCTGTGCTGAATTAAGAAGTCTGTGCCTTGTCTTCATATTATACCGAGTGAATAAAATTGGCTGAAGGTAAGTTTCAGTGATGGTAGGGATCTCAGGAGGAACCAGAGATGTACTCGACACTCTGTCAGAGAATGGGTGCACATGCTCAGAGTCTTAGGAAGAGTGATGCATATCAGATGATTTTGATTAGAGTTATGGAGTCATACAGCACAGAAAAAAATATGAAAAGTCTGGTCAGGTGGACAGAAAAGTGACAAGAGCATTTCAGTCTGGAGAAGAGTGATGCCTTGGGGAGGGTAAACAAAGCAACAATCTAAACAATGACTACTCTGGGATTGAGAAATATGGAGCAACAAAAGGGCTTTAGTAGGTGGTGGAGAAGATAAAGGATGTTGAGAAGGCTTAAGGGACATTCTTTTCTTTAAGCTGTGAACTAGAATATGATCATGTTTTGTATATGCATTATATCCTGTTGTTGTACAAAATACTAGATAGGACACAGTCAGGCAATGTATTGCATATTGTTCCATTTTAGGCATAACAATGTACTTGTACTAGAGAGACTATAGAGAAAATTTATGAGGATGTGATCACACCTGGCGAATACAGCATATAGAAAGGTTAGATGGGAAGGGTTTTTTTTAACAATGAGACTGCGACAAAATATAATTGACATGTATAAACTATATGAAACATACAGTAGATGGGGGTAAAAGGAAGGATCTGATTTGTTTTTCCCAGCAGAGAGGTGAATAACCAAGGGATATAGGTGCAAAATAGCTAACGCATGAATTAGAGAAAGTGAGGAAGCTTTGGACGGATGGAGGGAGTGATGGAGGCAGAAATTATTGTCACATTCAAAAGGCACTTGATATGTGCTATAACCAGCAAAGTGTATGGACCAGGAGTAGGATAATCTAGTAATCTTTTCCTTAAGTAATGCGTATCAGGTGACCATTCAGAAACATTGAAAGTCAGAAAGTTTAGATAAGCTATTAAAATTTTCATAAAATGCAAAAATCTTAAATGTCTTCAAAATACTGAAACAATTTTAAAAATTCAACTTAACTACCGTAGATTCCGGATTTTAAGCCGCTACTTTTTTCCCACATTTTGAACAGCTTTGAACTTTGCGGCCAATAATCCAGAGCGGCTAATACATTATTTTTTTCATGCCGCCTCGTAAACATTTTGCCTCGTAACAGTAGACCAATAAAATTGATGAGTAGTTCACAGAGGTCCAATGAAATTGTACGATAAATCAAGCGCACTTTCACAATTAAATTATTGTAAATCAGTCATTTGTACTCACCCTCATCAACATGGAAAACACTCGAAGCATTGTGCTACCTACCCTACTTAGTTTAAACTATATTTGTTTTCTGTACTACATCGCGGGATGCTATGACGTCACACCCGGTTTCGCGGCGTCTTGTGGGAAAATGCCGTTTGCGATGAAACGGAAAGGAGGGGGGAGCGGATTACGCGAGCGGCTTTAGATCCAAGCGAAATCTGCTTTTAAATGCCGTTTGCGATGAAACGGAAAGGAGGGGGGAGCGGATTACGCGAGCGGCTTTGGATCCGAGCGAAATCTGCTTTTAAATGCCGTTTGCGATGAAACGGAAAGGAGGGGGGGAGCGGATTACGCGAGCGGCTTTGGATCTGAGCGAACTCTGCTTTTAAGTTAAAGGTATCAATAACTTTTCCTGGTAGGCTGCAGTATATATATTTTTTACCAGTCGTTAGGAGATATTGGAATGTTGTTCAGTAAAGAAGTATACGCAACGTATATTTAAAAGTAGCCGCGTACGGGCACGGTTCGAAAAAAAGCATTTGCAATATGTATTTGTTTTTGTTACCATATGGATTTAATTAAAAGTTAAAAAAATCCTCACGTGTAATATCTTTCTGTGTAAATATCTCATATTACAACGTGGGACACCTGCGGCCGAAAATCCGGTGCGGCCTAAAATCCGGTGCGGCCTTTACATTTAAAAAAATGATTTTATTTCTAAAATTAGTGCCAGCGGCTTAAAATCAGGTGCGCTCTGTAGTCCGGAATCTACGGTATTAAAGACCAGCAGTTCCTCTCGTTTAAATGAATAGGCAAAGCACTCTCTGTTTCAGATCCAACCTGGAGTGCACAAGCAACCAAGTGTCAGGGAACAATGACAAGCTGCAGACCCTGACCTCAGGAATTCAACGTATATGTAGCAATCCTAAACCTTCTGACAATTACACAAAGTAAGACTGACAGTTCTCTGCAAAAATTCAGGACCAAAATATAACATCGGAATTGTACACAATACTATTATTTTTTGTTGTTCACTTCCTAAGTCTCTCAATTTAAATAAATTCTGCTGCAAATAGGCATAATAGCAATTAGACGTACACAAATATTGTAGGACTAATAGATTAAAATTGACTTTGATTCACACACTACAGTGTTGTTACTCAAACTTGAAAATCTGCTGTTGATGTAAATCAACGTTGCAGAGTTTGTGGAGCTCTTACCTAGGAATAGAATTCACAGTTGTATAATTAACAATGGAATTGATATTTATTTCATTAGAGCGCATAAGTCAGAAGTGAACAGAGCAAAGCACGTTCAGCAAGAATGATATCAAAAATGTTTGTACTTTGATGGAGAGGTGCCTATTTCCTTTTTGGTTTATTCTCAATAGCTACACAAAAAGCAAATACTCTTAGAAATTATCATCATAATGAAACTATTACTGTTAACTGATAAATAAATTGAGTAGAAGAGCTAATAAACAGGCCCAAGTCAACACAAGCAGCATTCCAAATTGAAGTTGTTGATTGATGAGACATTTTATTTGGATTCATAGATATCAAATATATTTTATGATGGATTTCTAGACATCAATACATGCAGAACTAGGACTTTTGAGCCAAAGTTCTTCTAGAGTTAGGAACAAAACTTTGCAAAAGTAATTTATATATTCTTTATGCTATCAAATTCATAGTTATTAATTACATAAAAAGACTAGAAACGTTATAATGTAGCGCAACATTTATGTCTGCTGTGCAGTAATATTTTATCAGATTCAAGCTTTTACATACAGAACAATTCCAAATTACTTCCAAAGACACCGAATTACTTCTAAAACCTCTGTGTATGTCGCAAACCCACAAAGGGTTGACCAGTGGCATGCAACAAAAGTTTGGGTGCTATCTCTGTATAATTCAGTTGTGCCACAAATGACATAAGGCACTCATACAAAAGTTTTACAATAAACGCCAGAATCAGAATCAAGTTTATTAACACCGGCATGTGACATGAAATTTGTTCACTTAGCAACAGCAGTTCAATGCAATACATAATATATAGAAGAGGAAAAAAAAAATAAAATATTAATAATAATGAATAAAATAAGTCAATTACAGTATATGTATATTGAATAGATTTTAAAATGTTGCAAAAAAACCAATACTGTATATTAAAAAAAAGTGAGGTATGGTCCAAGGGTTCAATGTCCATTTAGGAATCAGATGGCAGAAGGGAGTAAGCTGTTCCTGAATTGCTGAGTGTGTGCCTTCAGGCTTCTGTATCTCCTACCTGATGGTAACAGTGAGAAAAGGGCATGCCCTGGGTGCTGGAGGTCCTTAATAATGGACTCTGCCTTTCTGAGACACCGCTCTATGAAGATGTCCTGCGTACTTTGTAGGCTAGTACCCAAGATGGAGCTGACTAGATTTACAACCCTCTGCCGCTTCTTTTGGTCCTGTGCAGTAGCACCTCCCCCCCCCCCCCCCCCCCATACCAGACAGTGATGCAGCCTGTCAGAATGCTGTCCATGGTACATACAGTTGGCCCTCCTTATCCGCGGGGGATTGGTTCTGGAACCCCCTGCGGATACCAAAATTCATGGATGCTCAAGTTCCTTATTCAACCTGTACAATGCGATGGATCCTAGGACCCAGAGGAACCCCAGACCTTATTTAACGTGACTCAGTGCAGTGGACATTAGGACCCAGTGGCAGAACTCTGAATCTGCAGTGTTTCTGTTCACGAAAATAATCATGATCGCGACTGAAAATAAAGTGGAAATAATAAAGCGATCAGAAAGAGGTGAAATGTATAGAAAGGTAAAATATATACTAAGACAAACGCTTGACTAACTGACGCTAAATAATACCGGATGTACCTGTTCCGACCTACTGAGTAAGAGAACTTCCGATTTTTTTCGATCCCGATCCACGATAACCCACGCACATCCTCCCGCATACTTTAAATCATCTCTAGATTACTTATAATACCTAATACAATGTAAATGCTATGTAAAATAGTTGTTTTACTGCTTTGTTTAGGGAATAATGACAAGAAAAAAAAAGTCTGTACATGCTCGAACATCAAGTGCTGGAAGAGCACTTCCGGGTGTTCGCGATTCGCGGTTGGTTGAATTCACACATGCAGAATTCGCGGATAAAGAGGGCCGACTGTATTGCAAAAACTTAAAATTGACTTCCTCAGCGTGACACAGAAGTTGGCCATTCAGCCTTTGGACCCAAGCCAGCCTCCAGTACAGCAACCCCATCGGTTCCATAACCCCTCATCCTCTCCCACAATGCTCATCAAATCCCTTTAAATCTTTTACCTCTTTTGAACCACTGCTTTCTGTTACCAGCCAGTTTCCAATCCATTGGCCCACTTCAGTTTAGATTAAATTATATTAGTTTGTTGTCATCTATACCAGTGTACAATGTCACTTCTTGCTCATAGGAGACACGGAATAATTAGAGTCCATAGTATTAATAAACATAACAATAAGTACAATGACAAGTCAAAACAGCAGAATGATGCAAAAATTGTGCCATAACTACCTCCAGGTGAATACAAACCTCTCCAGTGACCTGACTTGAATGTCAGTATCTCAACCTCTGATTGAAACTCCCACACTCTCTCCTCCCAATGCAATCCCTACTTGCATATCCTGACCAGCCTGGGTTCCTCTGCTTCCAGTATAATGGCGGTGTCAGCTGAAAAAAGATCTTTGTGCACACAAATCCTCATATGCTGTAGAGACCTGAGCACTAAACATACCTTGCTCGCCCACCCACCCGGCTTGATGGCTCCTTTTCTATGCACAACAATTTTTGCACTACAGATCTTTCATGAGGCAAAATAAATGAAGTTTTCATGTTTAAATCTAAACTTAATAATTGGATTTTGGTACTGAGAATGGTCTTTATATCAGTCAAAAGTAGGAAATCAGAACTAAGAGCAGAATATTCTTTAAGTGCTCAGCAAGACTGGCAGAGTCTGTGCTAATGGAAGCATATTTATGAGGTCAGGAACTTCCCATCTCCCTTCACATCACAGGCAAAAAAGGGCAAGTGGAGAAAGGTTACTGGATTGAAGGAGGTGATGTGTTACACACATCTATGTCTCCTTTCTTCCAGCAGCAGTCACCATAGTGTCTGAATATCCCTCTGAGGAGTGACGGTGGCAACTTCACACCATCTTCAGTAGCAACTCCCACACTTCGGTTTCTAACTCAATTATAGCGTGAGATTCCCCCATTATTAAAACCAACATAGTCAGGACATCAAAGGATGTGGGGAGAAGGCAGGAGAATGGGGTTGAAAGGGATAATAAATCAGTTATGATGGAATAGTGGAGCAGTCTCAATGGGCTGAATGGCCTCATTCTGCTCCTATGTCTTATGGTCCTAGGGAAGGGAAGGTTTTAACTGCGATTCTACAACTTGCTTTTCATGTCACCCTTTGCAATCCAGGAGGAAGACGGATGCTCATCCAGGCACAGAGGGGAAACCTTTGACCTCCAACCTCCTTTCCTCCTTTGACCTCCAACCTCCTTTCCTCCTTTGACCTCCAACCTCCTTTCCTCCTTGGATCACCAACCTCCTTCTTCCTTCAGCAGGTCCCTTTGCCAACATTCTTTTATCTCAGCTCCAGATAAAGTCCAATTTGACCAGCTGCTGGGCAGGAAATGAAACAAAAATATTATGAGTCCCAGCCTTCAAGATTACAAAGACATCTGTGCATTAAATTTATTAATTGTTTTGTCATGATATCACCCACAGTGAGCCCGTATACCCCCTACTATCATCAACCATGTCTATCTTCATGATGCATTATGTTCCCACACTAATCAGAAAAGATGTCATGTTTTCAGATTGACTTTTGGTTGTCAGTCAAACAACATTTCTTTTTAACTTCTGTCAAATTATTTTGATAACCACTAAAATGCTTAAAGAGAAAGCTGCATCTTGAATACTTGGTAATTCATGGATAATCCTGTAGAATTAGCAAGCCATAAATATACATTGCTTTGGACTATTGTTGGCATCTCTCCCACCCTTCACACAAAGGGAAGGACCAATGTTTCAGATGAATAACCTTTTATTTGAATTTATATTGAAACTGAGTCAAGTCAAGACGTTTTGCTCTAGTAAATACCATCTGTTTTAACATTGGTGAACAGGTGTCCCATCTACCAAACTAAATCACAGCTGTCCTCATTTCATGTTACTGATGATCTTCATTCCACTCACAACTTCCAGCCACAATTCTTGTACAAAGAATTGTTCCAGATTAAGCATACTTTGATCTCTGGACACAGAGAATCTTGAAGGCATCTAGTTTTAATTAATGTTTTGTTTTAATAAAATACATGCAGTGCAGAATTGCAACTGGAATATGTTTTCAATATGCAAGCAGGAACATCAGTTCAACTTGCCTGCATGCATTTGTTAGCCTTATTTGTTTTTGGAGTGGACAGTTACACCAAATATGTTACAAGAATTATCATCACCACATTCTATTAAATGAATCATTCATATTCAACTGTGTTCATTTTGCTTTAGACTGTTTCCAAATATCTGGTAAAACAGTAACATAATACAACCTGAAGTATCCAAGTTACGTCATGAAAATGCCCTATTTAATTAATAATTGCACAATCAAAGTTTTTCCATACCTCAATGTTCTTCTAAACTGCAACCATATCATATGTCATCAAATCATAATACTTTTGAGTTTGTATTTTCTTTGTGTTCATTAATATAAGTTGAAAACAAACCTGAAGATTTACTTGTAACTTTTTTTTTACTATGAAACTCTGAGCCAGCAATGAAAGCCAATTTTTCAGAACGTCATTCATTTTGCTTAAAGATTACTATAGGTGATTGGGAAAATGCATTATAGATCACTTACCAAAACCACTTTTTTTTTGAATGCACTAGTCTTTGGCACAATGGAAATGAGCTGTTAGATTATGCTAACTTTGTGATTAAAATAATTTTGAAAATAGCTTTATTAAAGTTCTATATAGCTATAGCATGACTTCTTTACTCTTCTACTCACACTCCTACCAGTGATGTCAAATATAGCAGATGCATTCTTTACCACTGTATCCACTTGTGTATCAATTTTCAATGAACAATGGAACTGGATCCCAAGACCCTCTGTACATCAATGCTATGAAAGGATCTGCCATTAAATGTATATTTTGACCTTCCAAAGTGCAACACTTCACATGTACCCCTTCCCTGGCAAAATCTCCAACAGATCTATATCCCACTGTATTCTTTGATAGTCCATAATACTTCCTATAATTCCACCAATCTCAGCTTCAACCATAAACTTGCTAATCCACCCATCCACATTTTCATCCAAATCATTGATACATTATCACAAAGAGCTGTACTGATCTTTGATGAATGCCAATGGTCACAGGCCTCCAGACAGAGTAACAGCATTCTACCCCTACTCTCTGTCGACAATGGGCAAGCCAGTTCTATATCTAAACTTGCACCCTGGATCCCACGCATCTTTATCCTCTGAATTAAGCCATCAGCGTTGACCTTGTCAAATGTCTTATTGAAGTCCATGTAGATAATATCCACTGCCTTACACTCATCAAGCTGCATTGTTACTTCCTCAAAAACTCAATCAAATTTGTAAGGCATGAACTGCCATGCAGCAAACTACGCTGACTGTCCCTAAAGCAGGACATCCCATTCCAATTGTGCATAAATCCTATTCCTCAGTATCCTCTCCCAGAGCTTCCCTACCACTGTTGTGAAGCTCACTAGTCTATAATCGCCCAAATTATCTATATTTCCTTTCTTGAACAAAGAGACAACATTTGCTATCCCTGTAGTCCTCTGGGACCTTGTCTGTCGCTAGTACAGACACAAAGACTTTTGTCAAAGCCCCAAAGTGGAAAAGAAATGTTTCTGGCAATGTGTCCATTAAATAATACAAAAGGAAACATTTAATAAGTTTGAGATTAGAAAGGAACTCCAGTGAAATATTTTTATCCAATGGGTGAATTTACTCCGGTAAAATATTGGCTAAAGCATTCTTCCTTTCAGATTTCTGCTAAACAGTGACCTGTTTTGCTGTTTATCATCACACAATGCAGTGTACCGATTTTATCTTATTGTTTAACAGAGATATTAAACTTGGAAATGTTATGCCAGCATCTGTAAGAATCTCATCATTAGAAACTCATGAGAGTACAGACCCAGTCATCTTAATATATTTTTGAGCAAAAAAATCTTGGGAATCTATCAGGTGAACTTCCACTATGATCCCACATCATAAGCATACCCTTTTCTGGTAAGAGAATCGGGCCTTGACACAATGGTTCAGATGGTGAATGGTTACATTGTTTTTCAGTTCATCCCTGCAAGAGGATAAGTGCCACCTCCTACACCTCCTTCCTCATCACTATTTATGGCCCCAATTGTCCTTACAGGTGAGGTAGCACTTCACCAGCGTGTCTGTTGGGATCATGTACTGAACCATGTGTTCAGGTGCTCCTGGTGAGACCTGACATAGGTTGGAGGGATTGCTTTGTGAGCACCTTTGCTCCATCTGTCAGAAAAGGTGGGATTCCTCAGTGACCACATATTTCAATTTGACTTCCAATTCCCATTCCGACATATTGGTCCAAAGCTTCCTCTGCTACCATAATGAGGATTCACCCAGGTCAAAGGTGTAACCCCTCATATTCCATCTGATAAACTGCCAACCTGATGTCATGAGTATGGATTTCTCTAACTTCCTATATTTGCTCCCTGTGAAGGACCAGGGTAAACATAAATCTGGGAGAGCAGGTAAAGGTGAAAAAAATAGGGGTTTTATTTACCCAAAATATTTACAAACTCAACAGAACTGTTCTAGAGTCCAAACTTGAATCAGCTGAACAGAACAGAACTTGGTTACAACAACATAATAAATACTCCTCAAACCAAGAGACACCCCCCATCTCCTGACTGTGAGTTTAAATTCAATGCTGGCCAGTCCATAGTAAATTGCAGAGGAGAACACCCCTCTGGCTGTAGCAGAATGCCACAAACCAGTTATCCAGCCCCATCTACTTAGGCTGGTGTAATGCAACAGCTCCGTCGTTTGCCAGATTATCAGGAGGATGGTCAGCTACAGGACACTTTAATATGCCCGGTTGATGGTGAGGCTGGTAATTGCAGCCGCCACACTCCCCTCCCTCTTCTCTTTTTGTCTCCTTTCACTCCTTCTCTTCTCCTTACCTGCCCTTCACCTCCAATTGGCACCTCTCTCTCGTTGGTGAGGATATTGGAGACAGTGAGAGTGACCTTTCCCATGACAAGGATAGGAGGAGATGGCATGGAAAATTATTTAATTGGGGGTGGGAGCAGCATACATTCCACCTCAGGCCAAAGTCAGCTAGGCATTGGAGGAGTTAAGCAACATAATCAGCAGGCATGAAACCACACAACCCAGAGACCTCCCTATCATTTCAACAGATTTCAACCAGGCCAGTTTGAAGAAGTCAATGAGCAACCACTATCGATATATAACGTGTGGAACCAAAGGAGACAATACACTTAGAAATGTTATACCACCATCAAGAATGCATACTGTACTATCCCACACCCACACCTTGAAAAGTCCAATAACTTGGCTGTATTTGTACTCTCAGTGTATAGGCAGAGACTAAAGACTGCACCACCAGAGGTGAGGCCAAAAAGGTATGGTTTAGAGAAGAAGAGAAGCACTTACAGAACTGCCGAGTTGGTGGACTGGGCAATATTCAGGAATTCATCTTTGAATCTGAATGAATACGCCACAGTTGTCACCAACGTCATCAAGACCTGTGTGGATAAGTGTGTACCCTCAAGAACTTACCAAGCATACCCAAACCAAAAGCCATGGATGAACCGGGAGATTTGTAGTCTGCTATGGACTAGATCTGTGCCATTCAGAACTATACAATATGCCTCAAGTATGACCAATGAAAGGCTATTTTAAGAGCAAAAAGACCAATTCCAATTGAGGTCAGAAATGGATTTGGATAAACATCAGCTCTGGCAGGATTTGCAGGCCATTATATCCTATAAAGCAAAACCTAACAGCATGAATGGCCATAATGCTTCACTCCCAGTTGAGTTCAATGCTTTTTATGCATGCTTTGAAAGGGGGAATAAAAATATATCTGAGTGAATTCCTGCAGTATTTGGTGACCCTTGATCACTGCCTTAGAGGCCATTGTCAGAGCATCTTTCAAGAGGGTGAATCCTCACAAGGTGTCAGGCCCCAATGGTATATCTGGTAGGGCTCTGAAAACTTTTGCCAACCAATGGCAGGAGTCTTCAAGGACATCTTCAATCTCTCACTGCTGCAGTCAGATGATCCTGTAGGATAATATAATTGGGAGAAATGTACATAATTCACAACCACCAGCATTCAGTTAGGATTTCACTTTAAGAAACCGGTTTTATGTGATGACATTAAAGGTTTTTAGCACACTTCTGTTGTGTCGGTTTTGGGGTTCAATAAAATGTGCTATGAGTTTCATTAAACATAAAAAAGCTTCTCACTTTGTTTTATTTATGCAACCTACATTCCAACTTACTTCAAAAGCGCGACAATCATACCAGTGCCCAGGAAGTGCAGGATGAGCTGCCTCAATGACTATTGCCAAGTGGCAGTCACATCTACAGTGATATACTTCCCCCCTCATGGTAGCAAAGGGAAGAGGGCTTGTCCTGGGTGATGGGAATGATTGATGCTGCTTTTTTCAGGCATCACTCCATGAAGGTGTCCTGGATGATGGGGAGGCTATTTCCAGTGATGGAGTTGACAGAGATTATAACTTTCTTCAGCCTGTTTCAGTCCTGTGCCATGCTCATTCCTCCATACCAGCCAGTTAGAATGCTCTCCATGGTACATCCGCAGAGATTTGCGACATATCAAATCTTCTCAAAGTCCTAATGAAATACAGGCACTGTCATGCCTTCTTGCGTAACTGCATTGATATGTTGGTCCCAGGACAGATCCTCAGAAATGTTGACACCTAGGAACTTGGAAATGCTCACCCTTTCCACTTCTGATCCCTCTGTGAGGACTGATGTGTGATCCTTCGTCTTACCTTCCTGAAGTCCACAATCAATTCTTTGGCCTTACTGACATTGAGTATAAGATTTTTGCTGCAATACCTCTCAACCAGCTGATCTACTTCATTCCTGTACACCTTCTCATCACCTTCTGAGATCCTGCTATCAATAGTTGTGTTGTCAGCAAACTTATAGATGGCATGTGATGTGCGTCTCATCACACGGTCATGGGTGTAGAGAGAGTACAGCAGTGGGCAAAGCACACATCCTTGATGTGTGCCAATATTGATTATCCATGAGGTGGAAATGTTATTTCTGATCCGCAGACTGTGGTCTTCCAGTGAGGAAGTCAAGGATCCAGTTGCAGAGGGAGGTACAGAGGCCCAGGTTTTGACCTTTTTGAGCAGACCTGGAGGAATGATCATGGACTTCAGAAGGGTAAGATGGAGAGCATTCTAACTGGTTGCATCACTGTCTATATAGAGGGACTACTGCACAGGATTGGAAAAAGCTGCAGCCAGCTCCGTCATGGGCTCTAGCCTCCCCAGCATCCAGCATACCTTCAAAAGGTGATGTCTCAAAAAGGTGGCATCCATTATTAAGGATCCCAGGACGTGCCCTCTTCTCATTGCTACCATTAAAGAGGAGGTACAGGAGCCTGAAGACACACACTCAATAACAGAGGAACAGCTTCTTCCCGTCCACCATCAGACATCTGAATGGATAATGAACCCATGTACACTACCTCAGTATATTTCCTTCTCTTTTTCCACTGTTTATTTATTTTAATTTTCTTTTTTTAAATATGCTTAGTGTAAATTATAGTTTTATTCAGGGGTGTATATACAGAAAATAGCGCCTATGGCAAGCACTGAAATTACGCCCCTGTCCAAACATCCGACACCCATCTTTTAGATAACTTTACCATAATATCAGCTCAAAAATACAGGTCAAGCTCATTAATCTTTTAATTAACAAATTATGACACCACATGAAAATTATAACTGCACCTTCCTTGCTTTCACTGATGTAAATTGGTCTATGATGTGATCAAAGTCAGTTTTCTCAGTTTCTTCTCTTTCTACACTCAGCAGAGCAAGATCACAGAGTCTGCCTTGACCCATGGAGGCTCTCAAATATGAAAGTATTAGTTTTAACTTGCTGAATGATCTCTCACAGCTGGCAATGGAAACTGCAATGGTTAGCATTATCTGAATAGCAATGCGAAGATTGGGGAAGACGCTCTCATCTCCATGCTGAACAATAAATTCAAGAAGCTCTTCAGATCTTGATATTTTCATGTTGACCCGCCTTGATAGCAACATTCTGCAATCCAAATTTCTACATATAGCTGCTGTATGTATGCTGCTGTATATAGCTGCTGTATGTCCATCAACATCAGAACTGTACAATTCACCAAAATTTTCACACTTTTTCTTTAGGTCATTACTGTCGTCGGCGTAACACAGTCCCTCAACATTGAGAAGCCCAAATTTGGCGTCAGTGTCGTGCAAACAATCAAACCTTTCATCCATTTCACTGTGAAGACAGGCGAGTGTTCCCTTCATGGCTTTTTCTATTTCCTCCTTAGCTGTTAATCCAGCATATCTCGCGTTCTCATCAGCCATTTGTTTCTTTCATCTCTGACATCGTTCACTTCAATATTCCATTCTTGACAAAGACCAACTCCTTCTTCAAGTGACTCACTGACCAAGACTTCTCTTTCATCATAAAAATGATCTCAGAGGGCTTTCAAATCTAGGGCAGCATCGTGGAAGTTCATGCTAGGATCCTGCAGCCTCTTTTGAATACGGTCAATGCGAATGAGTACTTAGTTCCAAAATCCTAGCAAAATCAGAAAATCATAACTCAACATGCAGTTGTACAGCTGCCTTGCATCACTTCTTGTTTCACTGATCTCATTTTCATTGTCTATCATGTCCTGGAGAACTTGAAGTATCTCCTCAAGGTACTTATTGATGGGCTTCACTGCTTCTATCCTTGCACTCCACCTGGTTTCGGACTCCAACTTAACAACCACGGGCATGGTGTTTTTGAGTTTTTCCCAGTGCTGTGTTGAATGAGAGAAAAACACATAGAGAGCTTCGATGGTTCCAAAAAACATGAGCATCATTGTATCTTGCTTGGCTGCATTTACACCCATCAAGTTGAGTGAGTGTCGCAATTCACAAACATTGCCAGGTTGGTTTTCTCACTTATTCTTTGATGAACAGCACTTCTGTGTCCAGCCATCACAGCAGCGTTGTCATAGCACTGTGACCGACAATCTTGTAGCTCCATTTCGTCCTTCTCTCGCTGTTTCAAGATGTCTTCAACCAAGCTCTCAACATCCTTCTGGCTTATTTGGATAAAACCAAGGAAAGACTCTCCAACACGGACTGTTTTCCTCTCAAAATCAACTTCCAGATACCTCACTACTTCTGACATCTGCTCACAGTGTGCCTGATCAGGAGTTGTGTTGAACATGAGACCATAGTACTTGGCTTCACAAATGCTTCTCAGTACACTCTGGCAAACAGTGGATGCCATCATGTGGATGAATTTGTTCTGGACACCCGGTGAAAGATAAGATGTGGATCCAGGAGGATTTTCCAAATGAGTGAGGTGTTCTTTATGGCAGGGTCAAAGATAGCCAGTAGTTTCAGTAAGCCAAGGAAATTTCCCACATTGGAGTCATTGTCTAGCTGAAGTGACTCCCTGTGTCCTCACAAAGCCAGGTTCTGAGTCGCAAGGAATTTTATGCAGTGAAAGCTTATTCAGAAAGTCTGAAGGCATGGGATCCAGGAAAGTTTGGTCAGGTGGATTCAGAATTGGCTTGCCTGCAGAAGGCAGAGGGTCATGGTGGAGGAAGTACATTCTGATTGGAGGGTTGTGTCTAGTGGTGTCCCACAAGGATCTGTTCTGGGACCTCTACTTTTCGTGATTTTTATTAATGACCTGGATGTGGGGGTAGAAGGGTGAGTTGGCAAGTTTGCAGATGACACAAAAGTTGGTGGTGTTGTAGATAGTGTAGAGGATTGTCGAAGATTGCAGAGAGACATTGATAGGATGCAGACGTGGGCTGAGAAGTGGCAGATGGAGTTCAACCCGGAGAAGTGTGAGGTGGTACACTTTGGAAGAACAAACTCCAAGGCAGAATACAAAGTAAATGGCAGGATACTTGGTAGTGTGAAGGAGCAGAGGGATCTGGGGGTACATGTCCACAGATCCCTGAAAGTTGCCTCACAGGTAGATAGGGTAGTTAAGAAAGCTAACAGGGTGTTAGCTTTCATAAGTCGAGGGATAGAGTTTAAGAGTCGCGATGTAATGATGCAGCTCTATAAAACTCTGGTTAGGCCACATTTGGAGTATTTTGTCCAGTTCTGGTTGCCTCACTATAGGAAGGATGTGGAAGCATTGAAAAGGGTACAGAGGAGATTTACCAGGATGCTGCCTGGTTTAGAGAGTATGGATTATGATCAGAGATTAAGGGAGCTAGGGCTTTACTCTTTGGAGAGAAGGAGGATGAGAGGAGACATGATAGAGATGTACAAGATATTAAGAGGAATAGACAGAGTGGACAGCCAGCACCTCTTCCCCAGGGCACCACTGCTCAGTACAAGAGGACCTGGCTTTAAGGTAAGGGGAGGGAAGTTCAAGGGGGATGTTAGAGGGAGGTTTTTACTCAGAGAGTGGTTGGTGCGTGGAATGCATTGCCTGAGTCAGTGGCGGAGGCAGATACACTAGTGAAATTTAAGAGACTACTAGACAGGTATATGGAGGAATTTAAGGTGGGGGGTTATATGGGCCGAAGGGCCTGTAATGTGCTGTACTATTCTATGTTCTATGTTAAGGATTCTCGTCAAGGTATCCCGCCACTTCTGCTTTTCCTTCTCAATCTGTGACTGAAATACCCTGTCAATAACTCCTCTGTTTCCAGCTAAATTTCTTTCCATTTCTTTCTACTGTGTGAAGCATTCCCGATGATTCTTGGCATTTTCATGAACACTAATCCTTTCAGGTGCTTTCCACTGGTTGAATCCACTTTCCTGCTCCAATGAGGATTGATGGTCTAACTGGGAATAGAGAAGACAACAGGTACAAAATGTAGACATTTTAGAAGAGGAATAGACCAGCCATAAGCGAGTCACTTCCTCACCACGACCATTTCCTCACCACGACCATTTCCTCACCACGACCATTTCCTCACCACGACAATTTCCTCTTGAACCAAGCTCAGTTCACTGAGCGGTATTTGTTGGTAGGAAAGGCCCCACACAGTTCTGGAAATACTTCGAACCCAGCTTTATTATTTCTATTCTCAACATGTCAAGCAGAATTGCTTTTCCAGTATCCTTGTCGAACTTCAGAAGTCCAATGTCATGCTGTTCAATCACTTCTGGTATGACAGTTCGAGCCTCTTTGACACCATCCAGTTCACTAGGTTCAGTGTTGTCAGGTTCAATCTCATCAGGTAAAATCTCGTCAATAAACTCAACATTACCACCACCGCCATTGTCTTCTCCTCCTGTCATGTCCATGTTCTCTGTGACAGCCTCACTCTTAATCTCATCATACTCGGATTTATCTGACTTGACTTCCTCCTCAGCTTGTGACGCATTTGTACTTGATCCACCTTCAGATTCTAACAAACTTGTAGTAGGTGCAGGTGACTCGATGGAACATGTCGAACTACTTGTTCCGGGCTTTTCAAAGAAGGGCATGAAGAACTTGCTTGACTTCTTGGCTTCCTCCGCCTCCAACTTTCGTCTCTTCCATCCTTCAGCTCCACTTTCCTTCTTCTTCGTGAAGAAACGTTTCATGGTCTTCTTACACAATGCTCTGAAATAAGGCCATCCTAGTGCTTCTCACCCATGATAATCAAAGACAGATCATACATCTGAAGAAAATTCTTTTTTCATTATCCGAGGATGGCTTGTCTGACTTTAATAGAAACTGCTTAGTGGCGCCCTCCCCCCCCATCAAGTGGTGCCCAGGGCATGTGCCATACCTGCCATACCTTAGATACGCCACTGGTTTTATTATTATGCATTGCAATGTACTATTGCAGCAAAACAATAGATTTCACAACATATGCCAGTGATGTTAAACTTGATTTTTTTTATTGACATACTGCACAGAGAAGGCCCTTCTCGCCCTTCAAGCAGTGTCATCCACCAAACCTCAACTTAATCCTAGCCTAATCATGGGGATAATTTACAATGTCTAATTAACCTACCAACTGGTCAGCCTTTGGAATGTGAGTGGAAACTCATACGGTCACAGGGAGAACATACAAACTCTACAGACTGTTGCAGGAACTGAACCCGGGTCCCCTGTACTGTAATGCATTGTGCTAACCACTACACTACCATGCTGCCCCTGATTCTGACTTGGATTCTGAGAATTACAATGCTATTAGGTGGGAACTTGGGACCTCAATTCCCAGTAAAGTGCACAACAGAAATATAAACACTGTTGAAGGAACATTTGCAAAGGGTTATGGATAGGGTTGTCCGATTAATGCAGGGAAAGAAAAAGAGGCTGAAGGAACCATGATTTACGAGAGATGTGGAATATTTTGTCAAGGGAAAGAAAGAAGCATATTTAAGTTTTAAGAAGCAAGGATGACACAGGGCTCTAGAGAGACATTAACTAGAAGGAACTTAATAATGGACTTAGGAGAGCAGAAAATATTAGTATAGATAAATTCCCAGGGCCAGACAGGAAATACCCAAGGTTAATATGGGAAGCGAGGGAAGAGATTGCTTCACCCTTTGTTATTCACTTGTTATTCCTTTGTTCAAGGAAGGAAATGGGATGAACCCTGGGAATTATAGACCAATGGGTCTTACATCAGTAGTGGACAGACTATTGGAGTGGATTCATAGAGACAGGATTTATGAACTTTTGGAGAGGCATAGTCTGATTGGGGATAATCAGCATGGCAGTAATATGCCTCACAGGCCTGAATGAATTCTTTGAGGAAGTGATAAAACCAATTGATGAGGGTAGAGCAGCGGATGTGGTATATATGGATTTTAGTAAGGTGATTGACAAGGTTCCCTATGATAGGTTCATTCCAAAAATCAGTTAGAGTGGGATCCAGAGAAATTTGGCTGCATAGATTCAGAGTGTGATAGGAGATGGAGTGCAGTTTGCCTGGAGGCCCATGACCAGTGCTGTTCCACAGGGATCTGTTCTGGGACACCCTGCTCTTTGTGATTGTTACAAATGACTTGGATGTGGAAGTGGAAGGGTGGGTTAATAGCTGTAGAGATGACACAAAAGTTGGAGTTGTCGTGGACAGTCTAGAAGGCCATTGTGGGCTACAACAGGATGTTAATAGGATGCAGAACTGGGCTGAGAAGTGGCAGATGGAGTTCAATCTGTAAAAGTTTGAAGAGATAAACCTTGGAAGGCCAAACTTGAAGGCAGAGTGCAAGGTTCATGGCAGGATTCCTAGCAGTGTGGAAATAAACAGAGGGATCTTGGGGTCTACATCTATAGATCTTTCAATGTTGCTACGCAAGCTGTGTCACGATGTGTGCTGACAATATCAGAGCTCAAGTGCAAAGTAAAGACAGACTCCATTGTAGAGATGGCAACGAGAGTTTATTCATAATAATTCCAAAAGAACATCGGTGGCTCGACCGAATGACACCATATCAAGTAACATTCTCAAAACACTTACCCCACGATTAACACTAATCAGGCATCCACCTAAATAATGCAAGTAACATGGAATCCCTGAGCCTATCAGAATAAACTTAACAAGCTGAAACAAAAAGCACCAGGAGACCACATCACAAAGGGCAAGTCACTCGAGAAAATCACAAGGAACTCTAAACAATTAGCAACTCTTATTTAACAACAATTAACCAATTCGCACACTCCAAAAACCTCAGAGCCCTATGTTCTCCAGCACCACACAAGCTGATAGGGTGATTAAGAAGGCAGATAGTGTGTTTGCCTTCTTTATTTAGGGGACTGAGTTCAAGATCTGCAGGGTAATGTTGAAGTTCTATAAAACTCTGGTTAGACCACATATGGAGTATTGTGTTCATTTCCAGTCCCATCATTACAGGAAAGATGCTTTAGGGAGGGTGCCGAGGAGATCTATCAGGATGTTGCCTGGACTGGAGAACATGTCTTGTGAGAATAGTTGAGTGAGCTGAGCGTTTCTGTTTGGAGTGAAGGAGGATGAGAAGTGACTTGATAGAGATGTACAAGATGATAAGGTTCATAGATTAAATGGACAGCCAGAAACCTTGTCCCAGGGCAGAAATGACTAATCTGAGGAGACGTCATTTTAAGCTAATTGGAGGGAAGTATGGGGGAGATGTCAGAGGTAGGCTTTTACACCGAGAGTGTGGGGTACATGAACAGGCTACCAGCAATGGTGGTAGAGCCAAATGTATTAGGGCATTTAAAAGACTCTTAAAGTGGCCGGTTCGGTATTGTCATTTAAAGTAAAATTGGATAGGTATATGGATGGGAAAGGAATGGAGGGTTATGGGCTGAGTGCGGGCCAGTGGGACTAGATGAGTGTAAGCGTTGGCACAGACTAGAAGGGCCGAGATGGCCTGTTTCTGTGCTGTAATTGTTATATGGTTATGTGGTTAAATAGGCACATGGATGAAAGAAATATAAATGTCTATGTGCGAAGGAAGGGTTAAATTGTAGGTTAAAATCTTGCCACAGTATCGTGGGCTGAAGGACCTGGACTGTGTTGTACTGTTTTATGTTCTGTGTTCTAAACTTGGATTGTTTTCCCTAGTGTGTCAGAGGCTGAGGGGAGACCTGACAAAGTTTTTAAATTATGAGTCATCGGTAAACAATCAGAATCTTTTCTCCAGCATAGAAATATCAAACACGAGGATATGCTTTTAATGTGTTTAAACTTATATCTGACGTATATTATTTAGCAAGCATTACTCTAAACACCAACTTGGGAAAGTTGCTCTTTCATTATGTAAATTTAACATATATTAGGGACCAACGTCTCTCCCTGCTTGCTACTAAAAATTTGACAACCCCTCAGGCAGTCAGCAACTCCACTGAAAATCTCAAGAAAATCCAGCATTAAATGCCATGTCATTTAGGAAAGAATTAATAAATATCACAACCATCACTATTCTCAGTTCTGAGATCTCTGACCTTACCTGGCTTACCATTATGCAGCAAACTCTTAAAATTTTTACTGACGACATCCAAAGGCCCTTTCCAACTAAGATATTACATCAGTGAAGCATCTTAAACCAACTTTTCTCAGAATTCTATCAACCACTGATTGCCAGCTTACTGAACACTCTCAATCTTTCTGAATAAACTTACACTGCGATTCATCTTAACTCCTATTCTGGTGCCATGTGTAGCCCCAGATACTTTGTTCATAAACTATTATTCTTGGCAACCAGCTAGGTTTTTTAATGTAGCCAAAGCATATGTATATGTATATACATATATATATATATATATATATATATATATATATATATATATAAATAATATAATCTGCATTCTCCCTGTCCATATTTGTTTACTCTTTCAGAAGACAAGGGTTATCACTTAAGCCCCATCCTTAATTTATTTAAACTAACCAAAATAAATTATATTAATAATAATTAAAATAATAAATCATGCCTTTTCATTATTACATTCATAGACAATGTGTTAAATTACATTTTTTAAAACCAGCAGCACTGTTGCCACTCGTGTAGCCACCTAATGTGCTTCTTCACCAAACAGGCCTCTCCCTGTCTAGCAGAGGGAGAACCGTATATTGTTGTCCATCACCATCTAACTTCAGTACATCCATCAGCATGTACTCCTGTGGCCTGAAGGTGTCAGTCAGCAGCATTCCTCTACAGACTTCTCAATGCAGACCAACAGGTTTCAGGCAGATCAAAGGGCAACTTCCATCAAGTTGCTGGTCTTCTAGCAGCATTTGAAATCTGTCTCTCTATATTCCTGGGAACCGCCAGAAGCTCAGAGAATCCACTGTCACTCAGCTACTTGGATGGAGCTGTTATGAAAGCCCTTGCATCCTTCTCCACACCCTCTTTGCAAACCCAGAGCCCAACAAGGAGAAGAGTAGCCATCTTGTCCCTACTATAGTTCTCCTGGGGGCAGCGTGCAATGGAAGTGATGTACTGAGGAACGATTTAACTTGGAGGGACCCCTCACTGCCAGAGAAACAAAGCCTTTGTGCTTGTTGTTCAGGTGATGAGGCAATCTGCCAAATGGTCAGGACAGTGTGTTCAGTAAATCACTTCACAAAATCCATTGAGTCCTTTGCCTGCAGGACATTCCACACCTGATGGACTTGTACTCAAAGCTATTGGGCAGGAAGAACTTTTCCATGAAGGACAGGTAGTGTAATAAAAGCCAGCAGTCTGCACAGCAACAGGGTCAGACCCATCCTTCACAACACCTACATACTTGGTTGCATCAGAGTACTTTGGTTCCGTACACAGCCTACTGCAGTCAAGTGTTGGCATGTGGCCAAGTGGTTAAGGCATTCCTCTAGAGATCTGAAGGTTGCCAGTTCGAGCCTTGGCTGAGGCTGCGTGTGTGTCCTTGAGCAAGGCACTCAACCACACATTGCTCTGCGATGACACCGGTGCCAAGCTGTATGGGTCCTAGTGCCCTTCTCTCCATCAGTGTCTTGGAGAGGGGACACTTTCCTCTTGGGCAACTGCCGGTCTTCCATAAAAAAAGGTGCCAAGACAAGGTGCAAATCCATGGTCTATTGAAAGTAACAGAAGCACACACTGCAGTCAAAAACAAAGGTGATCCTCAGGATGAGGGTGGCATTGGGCACGTTTTTGCCCCCAATGTCCAGTCACCTGTGCATCATGACCCATCTGATTCACTCTATTTGCATCCGGAGATGAACTAGAAGACAGCCCAGCTGATTTCCAAGCTGGACAAGCAGAGGACGGACCACACTTACAACAAGTACAGCAGGCTTGAGAGCTCCTCACACTCACATCCTTAACTTTTTTTATTAACCAAAATAATTCATCAACCAAATTCATCATAATATAGAAACATAGAAAACCTACAGCACAATACAGGCCCTTTGGCCCACAAAGTTGTGCCGAACATGTCCCTACCTTAGAAGTTACTAGGCTTACCTATAGCCCTCTATTCTTCAGAGCTCCATGTACCTATCCAAAAGTCTCTTAAAAGACCCTACTGTATCCACCTCCACCACTGTTGCCGGCAGCCCATTCCACGCACTCACCATTCTCTGAGTAAAAAACTTACTCCTGACATCTCCTCTGTACCTACTCCCCAGCACCTTAAACCCGTGCCCACTTGTGCTAGCCATTTCCGCCCTGGGAAAAAGCCTCTGACTATCCACATGATCAATGCCTCTCATCATCTTATACATAACAAGTACCTACAAGAAAAAACTGTGCAACACCTTTACATTCGTATATTCATAGACAATGATTTATTGTTAAATTACATTGTTTAAAGCCAATAGCACCATTCCCACTCGTGTGGCCTCCTGGGGTGGTACACTGCAACAATGAGTGGTTCTCTCTTATCAAATTGCTCGTCGAAAAAAGTCTCTTTTTGAAATCAAAGTTTTGAAATTATTTCAAAATTCATTCTTCCTTGCATTCATACTGATTAAAATTCCAAGTTATCATAGGATACGGAGAATGAAATCCATCAGATGTAACTTAGCTGGATTTGATTTTGGAATGACAATCCCTTTCAAGGAAGCGTGAGTAGAGTGCACAACTTGCTCTGTACACATGACTGCACGGCCAAACCCCCGAGCAATCGCATCGGCAAGTCTGCCGATGTCATGTCATGAGACGGCCTACAGAGAGGAGGTCGAGGCCTGGTACCAAGCAAATAACCTCTTCCTTAATGTCTACATGACAAAGCAGATGGTTATTCAGGAAAACTCGCATCACTCACACCCCCATCCCCCGCTTATCATCAGCGCACAGCAGTTTCAAATTCCTGGGAGTGCGCATCACACATGGTCCAAGGACACTTTCTACACAGTAAAGAAAGCTCATCAGTGCCTCTAGGTTTTGAGGAGCAGAGAGAACTGGACTTCGTGCGGCCACACTCATGTCATTCTACGGCTGCTCTGTAGAGAGCATCCTCACAAGCTAAATCACTGCTTCATACGGAAACTGCACTGCAGTGGACAGGGGGGCTCCACAACAGGTAGTCACACCTGCCCAACGCACTTCTGACACCAGCCTACCCACCATCAAGGACGCATATGCAAAAAGGTGCCAGAAAAAGAGCAAGTAACATCATGAAGGATTGCACCCACCCTGCTCATGGACTGCTTTTCTCACCCCCATCAGGGAGGAGGCTACATAGCATCCAGACTAAAAAACAGTTACTTTCCCCAAAAACTAAGGTTGATCAACACCTCCATCCACTAAACCACCTTCTCACGCCCAACCACAACTACTTTACCAATTATTGTCAGTCACCTAATGTATAGACACTCCTGTGTCTATTGTCACTTAATGGACATACAATCAATCTATGTATACTGTATGTTATCTTATGTATTTATTATTATTATGTTCTTTACGTTTTGCATTTTTTGTGCTGCATCGGATCTGGAGTAACAATTATTTCATTCTCCTTTGCACTTGTCTACAGGAAATGACATTAAACAATCTTGAACGTTGAACCTTGAAGACGTTTCTTGTCAATTGATAACCACCTTGAGTAAACTGCAATAACATTTTTATGGAGATAGGTAACACACTCAGATTACAAGCCTTGGTGCAACTCAGAGTTTGGCTTCAGAGCAAAAGGCTTTTTGATCGCTATTGTAAACCAATGCCAGAGAACAGTGAATAATGCAGTGAGTGAGCTGATGGAAATATTTTACTGCAAAGTGAAATTAATCTCTCTCTGTAGCTGCAACTGAAGCTAAATTCATCCTCAGGCTTGTAAGTCACAGATATAAAATCACACCCACAAGAGAAATAATCCTGGACGTCTACTGCCATAAGCTGATGTAAAGTTTCAGGTCTTAATATTATCTCGGAATACTGAACTTCTTTGATTTAGCATTGAGCAGCATTATTTGGGAAAAAATATGCTAAGAACAACTGTGACCTCCTTCAACATTTAGGAAGATAAATGTTGTTTACCAGATTATTGAACAATCTAGGGACGGTGAATTACAAATATTGTCATAAAAGCAGGCAAAAGGCTTCAATGTACATTAATGGGTGTTGTCACTATCATTTTGGGAAAAAGAGAAGATCAAAGGGAAAACTATAAAGTGAGCTGGATCATATATACACGAGAGCTGGATGGAAATCACTAGCTGAGTCCCGTAGCACGAGTTTGTAAATTGTACTTCAATGGCAGTGGGGGTGGAAATGGAGAGGACAGGGTGTTAGTTAGGAGTTAGCCTGGTATGCATACATTAATTTTGTGGGGTCTGGAGGAGAATTTTGCTCAACCTGATCCCTCATAATAATGAAGACTTCAGCTGTACTTCATTGGCAGAGACTGGTAAGGACAAACAAGTAAATCTTTCTGTTTCATCACAACAGTGGATGTTCTCCTCAGGGAGCCACAAATGTGGCTTTGGTGCCCCCTCTGTGTAAGAAGCCTTATACACAGGTTTATAATATTCCTGCTGGAGTCACTCAGGCAATATAAGAGGCATTGGGGGAGGGGTAAGAGGGACCTAGTTTCTGCCAGGCAAAGATAGTTAAAAACAAGAAACAACCTTCTGGAAGAACTTAGCAGGTTGATCAGCCATTGTGGGCGGAAGGGTATTGTTGACATTTTGGATCAAAACCCTGTCAAATCCACTGAGTTCCTCCAATAGATTGTTTAGCATATTCGGTGATAATGTATCCTAAAATTCCTTATATTCCCAACTCTATGACGCGTTTGCTATTCGATTCATTGAAATTTCACATTTATCAAACTGTCACTCTGACTCTCGGAGATAAGTACCAGTCAGCCCAACCTGAGTTATAAATCAGTTGTATTGAGCGATTTCAAAATTGCTTTTGCTGTCTCTGTGCACCTTGTGGTTCTCTTTCTTTATACAAAAGCAACAGCAGAGACCCCAGTATCAAGCTCACATGAGAATGAGCGGTGCACAAAGCAGGTTTTGTAGGAAATGCCATGGTCTTTGCAATGGGAATCATTCAGCATATACGCGTCTGTTCAGAGCAAATATTTTACTTGCAGATTGCAAAGACAACTGTATATAATGGTAAACAGGGTATGGCAAAGTCAAGCATAAGCTTAGACCATGGATCGGCACGTGGAATTATGATATCGTAGCCATTAGTGAGACTTGAGGATGTAGGGGTCTCTGGATAGAAGTTGTAACTTTGATGTCTGGCAGCTGCACTCCACCTTGTAGGGTGGATGGGCATCGCTGGTCCTCATCCATCTCCTAAATCTCTCACATCTGCCTCTAAGTGGCATACCCCGGTACCACCGCTTCAGCTGGCGGGTTAAATGACGTGAGGGGCTGGTGTTAACACAGCACCACTGGGCAAAGGACCTCATCAACGAAGTCACCGGCCAGGTCAGATGAGTTTCTCGAAGAACTACAACAACCACGTGTTCGAAACCAGGGCGAGCCACCAAGTTGGAAGGCATTGGCTGTGGTCTGGCCTGGAGAGTGATGGGCGGCGCCATGCCTCACTTGCCCGAGACATATGAAAGAACCCCTGAAACCCACAGGTGGGTTGCGGGATCCGAACCAAACCAAACCGAAGAGAGACTTGGTTGCAGGAGGGGCAGGACTGGCAGTTCCTGGTTTCCATAGATTTGCACATGATAGAATGGGAAGGATTAAAGATGGAGGGGTGGCATAATTGTCAGGGAAAATTAAAGGAGAGGGGTGGCATAATTGTCAGGGAAAATTAAAGGAGGGGGTGGCATAATTGTCAGGGAAAATGTCGTGGCAGTGCTCAGTCAAGATAGACTGGACAGCTTGTTTAGTGAGGCTTTATGAAAAAATTGTGGAACAAGAAATGTATGACCATGTTAATGGGTTTATATAATCATCCACTCAAAAGTCAGCGAGACTTAAAGGAGCAAATTTGTAGAGAGATCGCAGACTGTTGCAAGAAACATAAGGTTATGATAGTAGGTGATTTTAAATTCCACATACTGACTGGCACTCCAATACTGTAAAAGGTCTGGATGGGACAGAGTTTGTCAACTATGTTCAGGTAAGCTTCCTTAATCAATAGATAGAAGTCCCAACTACAGAGAGTATGATACTAGATCCCCCATTAGGGAACGATACTGGGTAGGTTCAAATGTTTGTGTAGGGGAACACTTTGCATCTGGCAATCATAGTTTCAAGGTAATTGTGGAAAATGTTAGGTGTGGTCATTAAGTTGAGATACTAAATCAACTTAGTGAAGGCCAGAGAAAGGCCAATTTTGATGGTATCAGAAAGGATCTGGTAAGTGTGGATTGGGATAGCTTGTTTTCTGGCAGAGGTGAACCTGATAAACAGGAGCTCTTCAAAAGTGAAATTTTGAGAGTGTAAAGTTTGTATATTCCTGTCAGAATAGAAGGCAAGGATAACAGGTTTATGGAATCTCAAATTACAAGAGATAATGAGGCCCTGGGGGAAAAAAGGAGGTGAATAGCAGGTATATGCAGGTGGGAACAAATGAGGTACGTGAGAAATATAAGAAACGCAAGAGAACACTTAAGAAGGAAATCTGAAGGGCTAAAAGAAGGCATAAGGTTTCTCTACCAGACTATGTGACGGAGACTCCCAAGGGCTTCAACAGCAAAAGGATAGCCATGGATAAGATTTGTCCTCAGGAAGGTCAGAGCGGTAATCTCTGTATGGAGTCAAACGAGATGGAGTCAAATGGATTTTTTGTATCTGCATTTATTCAGAAATTTGGATAGGTGCACGGATGATGCATGGCTGTAGTTTGGGTGCAAGGTCGATAGGACTAGGCAGATTAATGGTTTGGCACAGACTAAATGGACTGAAGAGCCTATTTCTATTCTGCAGTGTTCTACGATTCAAAGCAGGTATAGCGAACAACCACTGGCTGTTCCACCATGGGAATGTGTGTGTGTGTGTGTGTGTGTATATATACAGAAATTCAATGTGGTGTCATTAGCACGTATAAGTTGAAAATATACTTTGATGAGATCCTCAGAATACTTGGACAATTGGAATGTATGGTCCTCCTTAAACAGGAAAATTTTAAATGTGAAAACTAACTCTGTTAGAAAGAGTTTGATTGAGGGAGTTGGCGATGAATTGGAGAAATAATATTAGCATTAATGCAATATGATAATGTTTAAGGAAGATTCTGAAACATTATAAAGATATGATTAAAGATTCATATATGCCCCAGTTTGGTCATGGCTAGAATCAACACCTGTCTCGGGAAGGACCTGGAACTACTGCAATTTGCCTAGGTTGACACAGAAGCAATCTCAATGGCTCACCATGCAGCCTTAGATCATTTTGACAATGCAAATACCTATGTCGGTATGCTATTTATTGATTATAGCTCAGCATTTAACACCATCATTCCTACAGTACTGATCTAAAAGTTATGGAACCTAGGCCTCTGTACCTCCCTCTGCAACTAGATCCTCGACTTCCTAACCAGAAGACTACAAGCTGCGTGAATTGGAAACAACATCTCCACCTCACTGACAATTAACACTGGCACTTCACGGGGTTATGTACTTAGCCCCCCTGCTCTACTCTGCCTACACCTATAGATGTGTGGCTAGGCATAGCTCAAACAGTATCTATAAATTTGCTGATGATACAACCATTGTTGGCAGAATTTCAGATAGTGACAAAAAGGCATACAGAAGCGAGACATACCAGTTCGTTGAGCGGTGTCGCAGCAGCAACCTGGCACTCAGCATCAGCAAGACCAAAGAGTTTATTATGAACTTCAGGAAGGGTAAGACAAGGGAACACATACCAATCCTCTAGAGAGATCAGAAGTGGAGAGAGTGAGCAGTTTCCAGTTCCTGGGTGTCTATATCTCTGAGGACCTAACCTGAATGCAACATATTGATGCAACTATAAAGAAGGCAAGACAGTGACTATACTTCATTCAGAGTTTGAGGAGGTTTAGTTTGTCAACTAAAACACTCGAAATCTTCTACAAAGATACCATAGAAAGTATTCTGACAGGCTGCATCACTGTCTGGTATGGGGGTGGGGGGGAGCTACTGCACAAGATCGAAAAAAGTTGCAGAGATTTGTAAAATTATTCAGTTCTATCATGGGTACAATCCTTTGTATTATCCAAGACATCTTCAAAGAGCAGTGCCTTAAGAATCCCAACCACCCAGTACATGCCCTTCACTCACTGTTACCATCAGGTAGGAGGTACAGAAGCCTGAAGGCACAGACTCAGTAATTCAGAAACAGCTTCTTCCCCTCTGCCATCCAATTCCTAAATGGACATTGAACCCGTGAACACTACCTCACTACATTTTTATTTCTGTTATTTTGCACTACTTAACATAACTATTTAATAGACACATATATATATACTTCCTGCAACTTAGCTTTTTTCTCTATATTTATCTATCATGTATTTTGTTGTACTGCTGCCGTAAAGTTAACAAATTTCATGACATGGGCTGGTGATATTAAATCTGAATCTGATTCCAATGCTGATAAGTGCCACCAAACTCATTTATGTATTAAATCAAAGTATTGATAATCAAAGCTGTAGTGTATTTAATATTTCAGTAATTTTTGAGCACTATTGTAAATATATTGTTTGCTGAAGCATTCTTTGTTTACATAATTCATTACAGGTTATTTGTAAGAAGTACATGGATGGCACACGTCATTACGCTATCACATCATAAATGAGTGCCTTACTAAAGAAAAAATAAGTAGACCACTGTCCTGGGCTCCTGTGTTTGCCTTGTGATTAGTTTCTGGAGCTACAAAACTTAAGAAAAGTCCATACCATGGATACAGAAAGCTCAAAACAACAAATGACAAAAAAATGACACAAAGACCTTTCTCAGTGTAGGGACCAATATTCTCTGCCTACACTTCAAGACTTGCCTATTGAATTTGTAGGGACTAAATTAGACCTGTCTCACACAATCTAATTTAAATAAACAAAGCCAAAGCTATTTGATTAACATCCACAAGGTGATGTACACATACGCCAAGCTTTAGTATGGATTAAAATCATTACCAGAATTGTACAGTCCTCTGGGCAAACATTTATAAGGCTCTTCAGGGAATCCAGTATTGTTTGCAAAATCAAGAGGCTGTTAGACTTCAAAATCAGAATCAAAATCAAGTCTATTATCGCTGTCTTATACAATGTGAAATTTGTTGTTTTGCAGTAGTAGTTCCTGTGCAAAAGCAAAAAGCTGAGAGATATTACAAAGAAATAATGAAAACAAAAAGAATATTTGGTCATGTTTATGGCTTCATGGACAATTCAGAAATCTGATGGCTGTGGAAGAAGCTGTTTCTGAATTATTGAGTGATGGGTCTTCAGCCTCCTGCACTTCCTCCTTGATGGTAGCAATGAGAAGAGGGCACATCCCAGAGCATAAACACAAGATAATCTGCAGATGCTGAAAATCCAGGTGAACACACAAAATACCAAAGGATCTTAGCAGGTCAGGCAGCACCTATAAAAGGCAATAAACAATTGATCTTTCAGACTGATTCACTTCATCAGGACTGAAGAGGAAGGAGGAAGAAGCCAGAATAAGAAGGGAGGAGATGGAGTACAAGCTGGCATGTGATAGCTGAAGCCAGGTGCTGGAAGACGTGGTTGAGTGGGGCAGGAGGGATGGTGAGAAGCTGCCAGGTAAGAGGTGGAAAAGGGCCTCACCCACCTTCTTCTGGCTTCTTCCCCTTCCTTTCTAGTCCTGATAAAGGGTCCCGGCCCAAAACATCTACTGTTCATTCTCTTCCAAAGATGCAGCCTGGCCGAATGATTTCCCCCAGCATGTTCTAAAACATATGGGCCCTAACGATGGATGCTGCCTTCCTGAGACATGAAACTCTTGGAGATGCCCTTGATGATGGAGCTGGCTGAGTCTACAACACTCTGCAACCTCTTGTGATTGAGCACTGGAACCTCCAAGCCAGGCTGTAATGCAACAGTCAGAATGCTCTCCACTGTACAGCTAAAGAGATTTGAAGAGTGTTTGATAATGTACAGTGGAAGAAGGGTCAGGAAAAGGGTTAATGAACTAATGACTCATCTTTTTTTCTCTGGTCCTGATGAAGGGTCTCAGCCCAACACGTCAACTGTACTCTTTTCCATAGATGCTGCCTGGCCTGCTGAGTTCCTCCAGCATTTTGTGATCTATCTCACTCCTGTATGCATGCTAGCCACCATATGAGATTTTACCAACAACAGTGGTATCAATACAAAACTTATAAATGGCATTTGAGCAATGCTTAGCCACACAGTCATGCAATCACAATTGCAAATGAAAACTTCCTACATATATGAGACAACATTCAGAGGATATGGTAGCAAATATGCCTTTGTGCAGAATTACAAGCACAGTGGTTGGGAACAAATCAACAAAAGGTATTGTAATTTGTGCAATGAAAGTTTTAATAGTGTGAATGGTGAGATTTATGGAAGCATGAGGTGGATGATTAGTCTTTTTCCCAGGGTAGGATAGTCTGAAACTAGGGGGCATAGTTTTAAAGTGAAAGATAACAATCTTTTCCACAAAGATGGTTGTATGTATCTGGAGTGAGGTAGTGGTAAAGGTGTGAGCAACTATAAATCTTAAAAGAAATCAGCATGGTGCAAGGGTAGCAAAGGTTTATAGGACCATGAGCCAAATTCAAGCAAGTGGGACTTCCTCGGACAGGACATTGGGTCAAAGGGCCTGTTTCTTGCTATATGACTCTATGACTCTATGACCTGGTAAATCATCCCAATGTGATTCTACCCCATTTCTTAAAAAAGCCATCTGTGAGAAACGTCCCTTCTCACCTGAGCTCCTTCTTCTTTACTAGTGTCACTGTTATTCTGTTTGAATCATCTGTTATGGAATGATTTGAACACTTCCCGCCATTCCAAATGGTCCTTTAGCTAATCAACTGAATGTTAGATATCTGTGCTCTTGACTTCTGACTAAAGAACCCTTGTATGAATATGAGCAGTAGAGAACATGAGTGAAATATTAAACAACAATTTTCAATGATTTTTCACCAGGGTACATTTATTTTCCAGATACTAAATATGAAAAGGAAAGCTCAGAGCTCTTGAGAAAAGGCCTCCTTCCTCTTGCATTTTTGAACGATTTGCATGGTTTTTCCACAGGGGAAGGTGATGCTTGCACTGAGACAAGGGGGATAAAATAATCCAGCAGGAATGCCCATTGACCCCACAAAAAGAAATGACTGGGCCTTGTGCACTTCTCCATTCTGGGAAGGTCAATTGAACCAAATTTTATTTATTTTTGGGTACCAGATGTCAATTTCAGAGCTGTAAGATTCCCAGCTATTGACTTCAGACAGCAACCAGGATTCTCAACAGCTGGTAGCCTTTACTCTCCATCCTTGCTTCCAACAGCAAGGCTCTGCCAAAGAAGAGAATTCACCAGGGAAGCACATGATCTACTAAAATAAGACAAACCTGGAAATGCAAACAAAGCAAGGTCTGTGTTGGCTCTGCTTGGCTGGTATCAATTTTAAACAGAAAAACGTTCCTTAAAGATTAATGATCCATCATTAAAACAATGCCAAGTATCATTTTATTTAATAATATGTCATTAATACAGTAAAGTTCAGCATCAACATTTTGTAGTAGGGAGCACTTCATGAAGCCTATTGAATAATGCTACTGATTTCCTGATTTCAGCCAATTTTCCTTCTCCAGCAGACCCTCGGGACTGAGGATGACTTGCTTACATCGCAGTTCTCGAGCTCTGGGATTACTGTTAAGTCTTTGATGGGATACACAGACTGCCACAAGAAGACTTTTTTATTCAACATGTAATTAAAACCATGTCCATCATATTTCCTGGAGAAAGGTATTCACATTGTGACACATAGAGCTCTTCAGCCACTGGAAGGAAGCTGATGTGGAAGATCTTTGCAGACTACCTTGGAAACCCTTCTGCAATTACCACAACCAAACATTAATTTCTTCAAATTACTCAGCATGAGTGTCCACTGGAAGTTCTTCTCTGCCATGTTTCAATACTTCAGCAGAAATTTGATCTTGGGTATTGGATGAGCTTCCCATCTTTTTGCTGGCTAGGGAAGCATTGTGGTAAGAAAGGAAGATCTGCCATAGGATGGACTCAAGGATATTTACACCGAAGAGTAATGTCATAGAGTTGGTGGAGTCATACAGTTGGAAAACAGGCCCTTTGTCTGAGCTCGTCATACCACACAGGATGCCCATTTAATTGAGTCCCTTTGCAAAAGTTGAGTTCTTTGAAGATCTTTCTGAACAAAATTGTGGTGGGTCCCTGCATCTTGGGACTGTAGATGAATCAACATATGCTATGATCATCATCTAGTTGCCAGATATTTGATAACCCTGCTCCCCACTCTCTTTTCTTTAGGTCAAGGATCTTTAGGTGGATCCCAGCCTTCAGATCCATGCTTTGTTTAATAGTAAAAATATGAACCAGGGCATTACACAAATTTTCAGTGGCCTCAATGATACAGCTAGCAGATCTGTTGTCTTATGCTACCAGAGACCTGGCTTCAATCCTGATCCTCCAGTGATATCTGTGAGGAGTGTGCATGCTCTCCTTGTGTGGGTTTTAACTATCTGCTCTGAATTCCTCCCATATCTTAAAGATGTGTGCAAAGGCTCCTGCACACATCTTTAAGATATTTGTCTGGAGCTGATAGAAATGTGCAGAGATAAGATTACAGGGTTTTTTGAGGATTTGTGTTGCTCAGGGAACTGAGGCAGCATAGATGTGAAGAGTTGAAGTGGCCTCCTTGTATATGATGAGGAAACATGCTGCTGTGACTATGATTGAATTCACCAGAGAGACACTGAAGCGGGTGTTATAAAAGTTTTAATTCATCATTACAAGTAGGCATTCTTCTGGAAACTCGCAGTAGAGCCTCATAAACTCAAAAGTACATTAATTTTTTATACCCTGTAAATCAAAGGTTACAGTAAGCAGTTCAATACAATTTCAATAATTACAATGACATTACTTACTTCAATGCTTTGGGGTGACAATGTTTCCTTTGAATTATAAATCTGTGGGAGACACCTCTGAATGTTCAAACAGCCTTGATGGGACAAACTATTAGACTGATATTCTAAAAAAACTTCTGAAGACAGAAAGCCAGACACACCAGCATTAGTTTTTGTGCAAGCTGACTCTCTGAGTACACAATAGATCAGTTTTTTTTAATGTGCTAAGTGATAGAATCAGTCTGGTCTGCAAGTTTCCATGAAATTGTTTACAATGGTGCAAATCACTTAAACCCATACAGTAGTTTCTTGGATTAATGCAGGCCAATTAACACAGCCCCATTGTCTAAATGTTTGGCTGATGCAGATGCAGGCATTTCATGGTCACCATTTTTAAACCATATCTCTTAGTCTGTGGACCTGCCCGTGCTCCATGGACAGGATTGATTACTTGCAAAGGTGTGCTTTTAACTTCAATTTCCTGCTTCTGATTTACAATTTACATTAAGAAATGGTTCTTCTTTGAATTAATATCTGCTATATTCACATAAATCCAGAATACAACCTAAGACAAGCTATATGTTAACATGGTCAAAAATAATTGCAGATGGTGGCAGTGGATCCAGTAAGTGTGTGCTATATCGGTAAAACGTTGAGGCTGACCTGGTAAAAATGGATTTATTTCCATTTCAACTGCATTGACTTAGGTGTGACCTGCTCTTCCTCATATTTCTGCAGTCTGTTTTCCAGGGTTCAGAAACTCTGGTGTCTGGAGGGAGTTGTGAAATGCCAGAGTCATGAAATGATTAGGATACCCCAAGAGAGACAGGAGCATTCACCCTGGTCCCTCAAGCAAACCTCTGCCATTTATTTCATTCCCAGCACCGCCCAACTTCTCCCCAGTCTGCCTCTATACCCCTAACTCCTCTTGCCACTCCAAATTCTCAGTTATTTGTTTTTAAACCTGTCCAGACAGGACCTGAAAGCAAGCTAGACCAAACTGGCACTGCTGCATACCCCAGCTGCTATTGTGCAAAACTGTAGCCAATTTCTCTTGGCAAATATAATTCAAGCAAATGGCTGCTGTGTAAATACATTCAGCAGAAATATATGGCTACTGAATATTCCAGAAGCATTTCTTGTGCTTCCATCTGGTCAAAAATACATTAAAATTCCAGGAAAATATCTATGTGAACCATATTACACTAAATTTGGATTTAGTAAAGACCATAAGACATAGGAGGAGAGTTAGGCCATTCACCCCATTGAGTCTGTTCCACCATTCCGTCATGGCTGATCCTGGATTCCACTTAACCCCATACAGCTGCCTTCTCGCCATATCTTTAATGCTCCGAGCAATCAGGAAACCAGCAACTTCTGCTTTAAATATATCCAAGGGCTTGGTCTCCACTGCAGTCTGTGGCAGAGCATTCCACAGAGTCACTACTGTCTAGCTAAAAAAAATCTTCCTTACCTCTGTTCTAAAATGTCACCCCTCAGTTTTGCGGCTGTGTCCTCTAGTTCTGGATACCCCCACCACAGGAAACATCCTCTCCGCACCTACCCTATCTGGTCCTTTCAACATCCGGTAGGTTTCAATGAGATCCCCTCAACATTCTTCCAAATTCCAGGCCCAAAGTTGCCAAATGCTCATCATATGTTAACCCCTTCATTCCCAGAATCATCCTTGTGAACCTCCTCTGAACTGTCTCCAATGATAACACATCCTTTCAGAGATATGGGGCCCAAAACTGTTGACAATACTTCAAGTGCAGCCTAATTAGTGTCTTATAAAACCTCAGCATTATCTCCTTGCTTTTATATTCTGCTCCCATTGAAATAAATGCCAACATTGCATTTGCCTTCTTTATCACAGGCTTAACCTGTAAATTAACCTTCTGGGAGTCTTGCACAAGGACTTCAAAGTCCCTCTGCACCTCTGATGTTTGAATTTTCTCCCCATTTAGATAATAGTCTGCACTACTGTTCCTTTTAGCAAAATGCATTATCATTCATTTCCCAACACTGTATTGACTTGTCATGTTTTTGCCCATTCTTCCAATTCATCTAAGTCCTGCTGCAATCACATTGCTTATTCAGCACTGCCTACCCAACTACCTATCTTCATATCATCCGCAAACTTTGCCACAAAACCATCAATTCCATTATGTAAATTATTGACAAACAATGTGAAAAGTGACGGCCCCAATACTGACCCCTGAGAAACGCTATTAGTCACTGGCAGCCAACCAGAAAAGGCCCCTTTATTCCCACTCGATGCTTCCTGCCATTCCTCTATCCACGCCAGTATCTATTCTGTAACACTATAGGATGTTCCCTTATTAAGCAGCCGCATGTGGCACCTTTTCAAATGCCCTCTGAAAATCCAAGTCAATGACATCCACTGCCTCTCCTTTGTCCACCCTGCTTGTTACTTCCTTGAAGAACTCTAACAGATTTGTCAGGCAATAATTCCCTTTACAGAAACCATGCTGACTTTGATTTATTTTATCATTAGTCTTCAAGTACCCCGAAACCTCATCCTTAATGATAGACTCCGACACTTTCCCAACCACTGGGGTTAGACTAACTGGCCTATAATTTCCTTTCCTTTGCCTTCCTCCCTTCTTAAAAAGTGGAGTGACATTTGCAATCTTCCAGTCCAACGGGACCATGGCAGAATCAAGTGATTCTTGAAAGATAGTGATGAATGCATCCGTTATCTCTTCAGCTACCTCCCTTGGGACGCTGGGATGTAGTCCATCTGGTCCAGGTGACTTATCCATCTTAAGCCCTTTAAGTCTGCCTAGCATGTTTTCCTTTGTAATAGTAACGGCACTCACTCCTGCTCCCTGACACACACTGACCTCCGGCACACTGTTAGTGTCTTACACAGTGAAGTCTGATGCAAAGTATTCATTAAGTTCATCTGCCATTTCTTTATCCCCCAGTACTACCTCACCAGTATCATTTTCCAGTGGTCCAATATCAACTCTCACTTCTCTTTTACTTTTTACGTAAGTGAAAAACGTTTTAGTATCCTGTTTTTTATTATTGGCTAGCTTCCCCTCATATTTCCTCTTTTCCTTTCTTTAAAGGAAATCACGTTCCTGCATTTACTGTAAAACATTAAGGGCAAAAGGAGAAACATTGCAATAGGCACTGAGATTCTGAAAGGGAAAATATGCCAAAACCACCATGAAATCTGTGAGGCCACTCCATGCTGATCTACGATAGCAAAGGGCAGGTTGCACCATTGTGATAATCAAGCATTGATGAGCCAGTGTAGATGATCATAAATAATTTTGTTTATTGTGTTTAAGTATGAAATATACCCAGTCCCAGTTTCATTAGGACAATATACAACTGGCCAAGCGTACCCTTTTCTAACCCTGCTATTATGTGAAATTGGTTTCTGAAATGCCCCAGTCCCTGAAGGTAGTTCCTTCTGTCTACTGAAATGATCAACCCTCAAAAATAAAGATTCATTGAATGGCTGTTATGGACATTCAGTTTCTCTGCCAGTCTCTCAGCATGAGAAACTTGTATTTGTTGATGTTGAATAGAATCACAATTACACCCACAGATTGACTGGAAAATCTCACAGCAGTGTAAAATTGGCCCTGTTGAGCTGACAGGAACAGACAAATAGTAATCATTTTTATGCACTTATTCAAGCAGTTACTTCTGTTTCAAACAGAGGACTACCAAAGAGTTGATTTGCATTCATTGTTTGTCCTCTAGTTTCGAAATGAACATCAGTAATGATCTCATTAAGACTGATGTCCATCCATCTGGACAAGGGGCTTGAGCTTCATTAATGTTCATCAGTAGCAATACATCCAAAGAACTCAATGTGTTGCTATGCAATGGACCATATTTTCTGCTGCTCACTCAGTTGCTTGAACTCAAAGCCAATGCAGCAGGATTCTGTATGTTCCATTGAAGGCTGGCTTCGATGGCAACACCTAGCATAGCACAGGGACTTTCAAAGCAATACCGATCACTTCTGCCCCAAAGCGCTTCTGGAAGATGAAAAAGCTTTGTCCCAATAGATATATCAACTGTTAAAGCTGCTACTGAGATTTAATAAACACTCCAAAATTTAAAAAAACATGCTATCATCATGATCAATATATGAAAAATATTCTAATTAAAATACTATTAGAAATTGTTTAGAATTCAACTATTATTGACGAGGAGGGATACAGGAGTGAGATAGGTTGGCTGTTTTAGTGGAGTCACAACAGAAACCTTTTGCTCTACATCAGTAGGACCAAGGAATTGCTTATAAACATCAGGAAGGGGAAGCTGAGGGAACCCACACAAGTCCTTATCATGGGGTCAGAGCGGAAAGGGTGAGGAATTTCAAATTCCTGGGTGTCATATCTCTGCAGAACTATCCTGGGCCCAACACATTGATGCAATCATGAAAAAGAAATGGCAGCAGTAATGTTTCATTAGGAGTCGGAGGAGATTTGGTATGTCACCAAAGACTCTAACAAATTTCTACAGATGTACTCTGGAGATCGTTCTAACTCTTTGCATCAGCACCAGGTATGGAGGGGCCTCTTCACAGGATTGAAAAAGGCTGCAGTGGGTTGTAAACTCAACCAGCTCCATCATGGGCACTAGCCTCCCGAGCATCAAGGACATCTTCAAAAGGCAACGATTCAAAATGTCAGCATTCTTTATCAAGGACCCCCATGGTGCACAACGTGCTCTCTTCCTATTCCTATCATCAGAGAGAAGTTACAGGAACCTAAAGCCACACACTCAAATATTTTAGGAACAGCTTCTTCCTGGCCACCATCAAATTTCTGAATGGGCAATGAATCAACCCATCATGACTATTTTGCTATTTTTGCTCTCTTTTTGTAGTACTTACTTAATTTTGTATGTATAGCGTATATTTCTCATTGTAATTCATTGTTTTATGTATTGCTCTATACTGTTGCTGCAAAACCACAGATTTCATGACATGTCAGTGATATTAAACCTGATTCTGATTCTAATTAAGATATTGCATTAAAAATAATGTTCATTAATCAAATATAAAGGCTATTGGTTTGCACTCACTGATTACTCAACACTCATTCCTTCCATTGAGATCAACGGGCCCACTGGGTTTAACATCCTCCCATTGAGATCAATGGGCCCACTGGGTTTAACATCCTCCCATTGAAATGAATACACTGGGTTTAATATCCTCCCATTGAAATGAATACACTGGGTTTAATATCCTCCCATTGAAATGAATACACTTGGTTTAACATCCTCCCATAGAAATGAATACACTGGGTTTAATATCCTCCCATTGAAATGAATACACTGGGTTTAATATCCTCACATTGAACTGAACACACTGGGTTTAACATCCTCCCATAGAAATGAATACACTGGGTTTGATATCCTCCCATTGAAATGAATACACTGGGTTTGATATCCTCCCATTGAAATGAACACACTGGGTTTAATATCCTCCCATAGAAATGAATACACTGGGTTTGATATCCTCCCATTGAAATGAATACACTGGATTTGATATCCTCCCATTGAAATGAACACACTGGGTTTAATATCCTCCCATTGAAATGAATACTCTGGGTTTAATATCCTCCCATTGAAATTAATACACTGGGTTTAATGTCCTCCCATTGAGATCAATGGGCCCACTGGGTTTAATATCCTCCCATTGAAATGAATACACTGGGTTTAATATTCTCCCATTGAAATGAATACACTGGGTTTAATGTCCTCCCATTGAGATCAATGTGCCCAGTGGGTTGAATGGAGAGGATTGCAGCATTGAGATGTTGAGAAGTCTGCAGAGATTAGTACTCCCCCATTGAGTACAACTCGATATTGACATTCTTCAGACAATGTGGAATATGATGCGGGAGAGGTAGGAAAGGGAAACAATGAAATGGCAGATGAACTGAATATATACTTTACAGCAGTCTTCACTGTGAAAGATATCAGTAGCATACCAAAAATTCAATAGTGTGAGGGGACAGAAGTGAGTGTAGTTGCTATTACTAAAAAGAAAATGTGAAGCATGCTAAAAGGTCTGGAAGTAGATAAGTCACCTGGATCAGATGGACTACCAGCCAGGGATCTGAAAGAGGTATAGTGGTGGCATTAGTAATGATCTTTTAACAATCACAAAATTCTGGAATGGTTCCAGAGGACTGGAAAATTGCAAATTTCACCCTATTCTTTAAGAAGTGGGGTGGGGGGGGAGGCAAAAGACAAGAAATTATAGGCCATTTAGCCTGACTTCAGTTGTTGACAAGATGTTAGAGTCCATTTTTAAGGATGCGGTTTTGAAGGAGGCACATGATAAAATATGGTGAAATCAGCATGATTTCCTTAAAGGGAAGTCATTCCTGACAAATCGTTTGGGTTTCTTTCTATGTTTTCTGACTTCAAAACATAAAACTCATTGAAAGAAAAACACAGAAGCCCAGCAGAACGTGTACATACACCTCATTTTTTTTACTTTAGTGAGACATGTGCCTTTGACATGATGAAATATTGACATATGCCATTCACATACTTTTACTTCGGTATAACCTGTCAGGAATTACATAAACAAAGAATGCTTTACCAAACAATATACTTACAATATTACTGAAATATTAAATACACATCGCTCCCCTTTGCTGAGCTATAAACTCCAATTCAATATAGAATGCATTTCAACTCAAATATGGCACGTATTGCTCTCTAGTCATCTATATATACAGTATACTATAATATAACTATGACACCAACATCCATAGCATAATAAATTTGATATTCTCCCATAAAGACCTAAAGATTTAATCACTGTTGAGGATTTCTTACTCTTGTGGGATGATGTCTTTCCTGACAAGGGCAAGGGCTTACTTTGCTTGGCAGGTGGGACTTGTGGCTGTGAAATAATCTCAGGTTCTGGGGTCTCCTCTGTGGTGGTTGTAGAAGTCAAATCTGGTACTATATGATGTCAGGCTTATAGTCTCCAACAATTGACTCTGCTCCCCTCAGCTGATCAACATTGGATGCAATCTCTACCGTGTAGGAGAGTGGGCCAATTCTGTCCTTAATCTTTCCAAGTACTCTCTGTTGATCACCTCTGTAGTCCCTTACCAGGACTGCTTGCCCAGGAGTGAAACATCAAACCTCCTTGCTTGAGGATCCCTCAATTTGTCTCAGCTCTTTGTCTACATACTCCTAAGATTGGGTTTGAGGAGATCCAAGCATCAGCACAAGTGATGAGCACAGGAACAGCATAACTGGTGTGTGATTGTTTGTAGAGTGTGCTGTATTGTGATATGCAGGAAGGAAATTGGCAAGCTTTTGATACAGTGTCAGTGTAAAGTGTTCTGTTGACATTGTTTGCAGTGCCTTCTTTAGACAGTGGACAAGCCATTTGTAGTTGGGTGGTACAGTGGATTTATAAAATGCCATATTGCATTCATTTTCAAGAATGGCTGAAACTGTTCCACAACAAACTGTAGTCTAGAACATTGACGGAATAGTCCGGACCACCAGTCCTGGACTAAATGCTGCTGAACACATAAAGAGTGTATGAGACTATAGTGGAGGCTATTGGGAAAACATCTGGACACATTATAGCTGCATCCACTACGACAAAAAAAATTTGTGCCCATGAACAACCTAGCAAACTCCATATGCATCCTCTACTAGGGCAATGTTGGCCACTCCTAGGGATAAATGTGCAGACTATTTTCTAAGCGGGGAAAAAATCCAAAAACCCGGGATGCAAAGGGACTTGGGAGTCCTTGTGCAGGACACCCTAAAGGTTAACTTGCAGGTCGAGTCAGTGGTGAGGAAGGCAAATGCCATGTTAGCATTCATTTCAAGAGGCCTAGAATACAAGAGCAAAGATGTAATGCTGAGGCTTTATAAGGCTTTGGTGAGGCCTCACCTTGAGTATTGTGAATAGTTTTGGGCCCCTTATCTTAGAAAAGATGTGCTGACATTGGAGAGAGTCCAGAGGAGGTTCACAAGGATGAATCCAGGAATAAAAGGGTTATCATATGAAGAACATTTGATGGCACTGTACTTGCTGGAATTCAGAAGGAAGAGGGAGAAGTTCATTGAAACCTTTCAAATGTTGAAAGGCCTAGACAGAGTAGATGTGGAAAGGATGTTTCCCATGGAGGGAGAATATAGGACAAGAGGGTACAGCCTCAGGATAAAGGGGCACCCTTTCAAAACAGAGATGTGGAGAAATTTCTTCAGCCTAAGGGTGGTGAATTTGTAGAATTTGTTGTCACATGCAGCTGTAGAGGCCAGGTTGGTGGGTGTTTATGAGGTAGAGATTGATAGGTTCTTGATTGGACATAGCATCAAAGGTTACGGGGAGAAGGCTGGGTACTGGGGTTGAGGAGGAGAAGAAACAAGGATCAGCCATGATTGAATGGTGGAGAAGACTCGATGGGCCAGATGGCCTAATTCTGTACCTATGTCTTGTGGTCTATGGTCTTATGTAGAGGAGCTGCTCTTGGCTTCTTCTGGATGTATTGGCATCCCAAACAGTGTATGGTAAGCTGCACGATCCACAGATCCATCCAAGGCCACCAGACAAAGCTTCAAGCCAATGCTTGCATTTTGACTACGCTTAGATAACCAGCCTGGAGCTCATCGGACACTTTAGCTCTCATTATGGATGATACAGCAACTCTCAATCCCCACATAAGGCTACCTCCGTCAAGGGAAAGTTCATCCTAGCACTGGTAAAAATAAGGGAACTGGGATTTCTGCTGCACATTCCAGCCATTCTGGGTTGCCATATAGACAGGAGATTTCCCTTTGGATTATCTCTGTAGTAATAGTGAGAATTCCTATTTGCATTATGGAGAATATGTCAAAAGGAATGTCCTTTTTTGTAAATTTTTCAGCTATCTCCTTTTCCGAAGGTAAGTGGGACAATCACCAGGATTTCCATGATTAGTTGTCCTCTTGAACTTGAGTTTCTAACTGTATCCTCCAAAAGAACAGAGCCTACCTCTGTATTTGTCCCTGCTGCTGTTAGTGGAACACATTTCTGTGGATTGAAAATGGACACTAGGTGGTTGATGATCAGTACTCTCTCCCATAGAAGTATTAGTTGAAACACCCCAAAACAGACTCAAGGCCTCTCTGTCAATCTGTGCGTAATTTTTCTCTGCATTAGTATGGGAATGTGATGCAAAGTCTGTAGGTTGTTCATTTCCATCACTCATAACATATGACATGACTACATTTATACTATAAAGCGAGGTGTTAGAAGGAAGCTTCACTAGATGATGTGGATCAGGATGTGTGAGTACACTGTCCGACTTCATAATTTCCTTCACCTTTTTAAAAGCCACCTCACACTGCTATGTCCATTGCCATTTCTTCCTGATCTGTAGTAATGAGTTCAAGGACTGGAGTATAGTAGCCAGGTTTGGCAGGAACCTTTTATTGTAATTGAGAAATCTTAATAAGGACCACAACTGTGACACATCTTTTTGCCTTGGCGCATCTACCACAGCTTCAATTTTCTCAGTACATTTGTGTAATACTTGTACACCATGTGTTACTTGGTTTAAAGAATTCACACCTGTCATGTCACACTCTGAGCCCACAATCTTCTAATCTTTGGCAGGTGTAGATGGTACTCCAGAAATAACCCTATTCTAGTGATAAAGCCCTTTGTGAGTATTTATGGTGGGAAACACTTTGAACTCTTCTTCCACCTCCATCTGTAGATAGACCTCAGCTAAATCCACTTTGCTAAAATGCTTTCCTCTAGAAAGATTTCCAAAATTATCCTCTAGCATGGGTAGAGGGTCTTGATCTACCTTCAGGATGGTGTTGATGGTGACCTTAAAATCACCACAGATCCTGACAGACCCATTCTTTTCTGGCAACTGGGACCACAGGCATTGCCCATGGGCTCCACTCAACCTTGGAAAGAATTCCTTCAGCCTCTATGCAATTTAGCTCATTGGCTACATTATCATGGATGGTATTAGGAACTGCCCGGTCTTTGTAAAACTTTGCTGTGCCATTTCCATGTCACACTATTTTACCCTTGATATGTTTTAGTTTGTCAATGCTGCCTTGAACTCTGCTGTGGCATTAGCCTGTACCTTTCTTAATGTGCTTTCAGCTGACTCAATTGCAGGGGATGTGGCATACAAATGGTTGATGGATCTCCAATCAAGTTGTAGTTGTCACAAGTAATCATGGCCCCACAATGCTGGCCATCCTGTTTTTACCATATGATATGTTAGTTGTTGGGTTGTTGTATTTCACTATTATGAATTTTATTCCCACAGGAGTTCTTTCCTCCAGTATAAATTCTTAGTTAGATATCTGCAGTATCTTTGAAATGCCACTCAATCTCATTTTGTGGAATTTCTCAAACAGCCAACATAGTATCCAATTGTATATCAATTAATTTGCCATTCACTTCCCATGTAAGCCATATTGGTTTTCCAGCTCTTAGCTTCATCCCACCCCCTCCAGTCTTCTCCTATCATTTAGCATTTCCCCCTCCCCCCCACTACTTTCAAATCTCATACTATCTTTCCTTTTGGTTAGTCCTGATGAAGGGTCTCGGCCCGAAACGTCGACAGCGCTTCTCCCTATAGATGCTGCCTAGCCTGCTGTGTTCCACCAGCATTTTGTGTGGTTTGAATTTCCAGCATCTGCAGATTTCCTCATGTTTGGTTTTTTATTGTTAGCTTTCACAATATAAATCTCAAGGCCAGCCTGCCCTCTGTTACTCTCATTATTATCAGATTTTTCATCAACAGCATGCAGATTAGTGCTCTTTTTGAAACTGCAACTTGACTGCTCTTCTCTTTTTCTTCCTTGTGCAATTCATTTATTTTTGTCTGCCCAACATGTTCTTTGTATGTGCCTTACTTTGTAGCATCTTCTGCAAGTTTCCCCTTTGGTTTGGTGTATGAGAGCTTCTGGCGCAACAGTAACTGGTTCTGTTTGGATTTTGCAATTTTCATCATGTATAATTTCATTCCTAACTGCAACTCAATTGTATCTCTGGCCACAGTTTCCATTGATTCAGCGATTTCAACTGCTCTTTTAAATCTGAATTGTGCTTCAGTTGGGAGCTGTTTTTTCATGATTTCTTGTAAGATTCCACAAGTTAAACAATCTCTCTGTGCATTGTTAACTCCATCACAAAACTGACAATAATCAGACAACTTCCATTCAGCCACATAAGCTGAAATGGACATCCTTCCTTTTGATTCCACTTATGGAAACTAAGGCGTCTGCAAACAACAATGGTTTCAGTTCTAAACTCTCCTGAAGTACTTTCACAATATCAGCAACGCTAAGCTCCACAGGTTTGGTTGGAGCAGTTAAACTTCTAAGCAAACTACCGTAGATTCCGGATTTTAAGCCGCTACTTTTTTCCCACATTTTGAACAGCTTTGAACTCTGCGGCCTTTAATACAGAGCGGCTAATACATGGTTTTTTTTCATGCCGCCAAAAACATTTTGCCTCGTAACAGTAGACCAATAAAATTGATGAGTAGTTCACAGAGGTCCAATGAAATTGTACGATAAATCAAGCGCACTTTCACAATTAAATTATTGTAAATCAGTCATTTGTACTCACCCTCATCAACATGGAAAACACTCAAAGAAAAGGATTGTGCTGCCTTTATGGCAGTTATTTAGTTTATAATATTTTCGCTTAGTAATTCATTTGTTAGTTAAAGTTAGAACTGTTTTAACTATATTTGTTTTCTGTACTACATCGCGGGATGCTATGACGTCACACCCGGTTTCGCCGCGTCTTGTGGGATACCAGTTTGCGATAAACGGGAAGGAGGGGGGCAAGCGGCGGAGCGAAAATGCTGCTTTTAAGTTAAAGGCGATCAATAACTTTTCCTGGTAGGCTGCAGTATATATATTTTTTACCAGTCGTTAGGAGATATTGGAATGTTGTTCAGTAAAGAAGTATACGCAACGTATATTTAAAAGTAGCCGCGTTACAGGCACGGTTCAAAAAAAAGCATTTGCAATATGTATTTGTTTATGTTACCATATGGATTTAATTAAAAGTTAAAAAATCCTCACGTGTAATATCTTTCTGTGTAAATATCTCATATTACAACGTGGGACACCTGCGGCCGAAAATCCGGTGCGGCCTAAAATCCGGTGCGGCCTGTACAAGTAAAAAATTGATTTTATTTCTAAAATTAGAGCCAGCGGCTTTTAATCAGGTGCGCTCTGTAGTCCGGAATCTACGGTATATGCTTTGCCACCTCTTATATTCAACAAAACTGGCATTTGCTTTTCATTGGCTATTTCATTTGCTTCAAACTAATTCTCAATTAACTCAGTATGGAAACACCTAGCTATCTGTTGTGCAATTGAGCACATCTTTCTTCCTAATGTAGCCATTTCTGCTCTTTTTTAAATTTATTGTTATTATCACTCGGTACACACTGTTTATGAACCCATGAATTTCGTCCATATTCTATCTTTTTTTTAACGGAAGAATCTCTTTTTCTCTTCCAAAGACACACTCGCTGTGTTTTTTTATAAACTTGAGCATCTCTCTCCTCTTCTGAACAAAAAAAATGTGCTGCACTTTTTTCACTCCAGCGTTCTCTCCTCTTGCAAAGGAAACATGCTGTGCTTGTTTTTTAACTCAAAGGTCTTGCTGTGCTCCAACAGGTAGGTATTAGTCTCAGGCTCTTTTTAAAATTTATTTGTTACCACTGTTATGTTTTGTGACTCCAAAACATAAAACTTACTGAAGGGAGCCCAGAAGAATGTGTATGCCTTGTTTTTACTTTAGTGAGGCACGCACATATGATGAGGTGATGGAACGACATATGCCCTTCACGTATTTTTCCATATAACTTGTAATGAAACAAAAAATGCTTAATCAAACAATATATTTACAATATTACTCAAATATTACTGAAACATTAAATACACAACAATTCTTTGATGAAATAATAGGCAGGGTAGACAAGGGAGAGTCAGTGGATGTTGTTTTCTTGGCTTTTGATAAAGTGTCACACATGAGGCTGCTTAGAGTCCATGATATTACAGGAAAGATCTAGCATGGGCGGAAGATTGGCAGACTGATAGAAGGCAAAATGTGGGAAAAGGGGGCTGACACTGGAGTTTGGAAGAATGAGGGAGATCACATTGAAACCTACTGAACATGGAAAGGCCTGGATAGAGTGGGCATGGAGAAGATGTTTTCCATTATGGGAGAGTCGAGGACACAAGCTGTACAAGCCTCAGAGTAGAAAGATGACCCTTTAGAATAGAGATGAGGAGGAGTTCATTTAGCTAGCGGCAGTGAATCTGTGAAATTCACTGTCCTAGTTGCTAGGTATGTTTAAAGATGTCAAATGTTGTGGGGAATGGGTATGATAAGGAAAATAAATCAGCCATGATCAAATTGTGGAGCTGAGTCAATGGGCTGAATGGCCTAATTCTGCTCAAATGACTTACGGTCTTATGATCACTGCAAATAAAGAGCGGAATACTGCTCTTGGGGATGGGTAGTTCTGGATCTGCCTGCTGCCTGCACTTATCATTCCCTGTCCTCCATTCTGCAAAAGAGTGAATGAACTGTCCCTGGGCATTCAACAGATGTGGCAGAGTGGTCCCCAAGTAACAAGCAAACCTCCGGTGATGAATTCTCAGGTCTTAACCTTAGAATGTTAAAGTCAAATGCTTTTAAACTATTTTTAAATGCGTCAATAAATTCTATGACAGAGGAACAACAGGCTGAGGAGGTGGGTGTCAAGTGGTGCACAAGGGTTTAATTGGTATCTGACCTCGAGGTCATTCCAGGCTTCATGGAAATGCAGAATTATGAAATGAGATGACCCACAATCAGCTGATGATTGACAGTTCCCTGCAATTGACTACCACCTCATGATGACCTTATATTTGGGTCTGAACTTCTGTACTTTATTCAGCACATCTATGCATGATATTAAAATAGTCTACAAACTGCCTAATAATCTCCTTAAAGCAACACATTAAGATAGCTTGAAGCTAACATTAAAATGTGCATAGTGTTAAAAATACAGATAAAAGAAAACCAGAAAATTTGACTGGCCCCAGGGTCAAATTAGGTGCAAATTAGGCTGGAGTTCTGCTGGTTGATATGATAACAGAACTCCCCAAAGGTTTGAAATTGGATCAAAACATCCTAAAATCTACATTCTTGAAACTTTGAGTATTATATTAAATCTGTTATTCGATGAAAAGCAGTTTTAAAATATTTGACTTATAACTTATGATGATCTCAAGAAGTATTTATTCCCAAAGGAAATATAAGCTTAGACAGCAATTAAAGGCACTTATGAGTATCCATTTATCACAATGCCATTCTTTAGCAACAGAACTAAGAAAGTGCTACCAACTCTGAACTTTTAGATTTACCTTTTTGTATAATCAAGCATGGATCTCCATGGCTGACTTGTCTTCTTACAATGTTGCAGCAGAAAAACAAATAAATTCTTTATTCATTTCTTGCCTTGTTTGACGGACAATCCTTAAATAAGTACACATCTCAAGGATTTTTCCTGACATCCATTACTTTATATTTTGCTACATTGAAGTCCATCTACTTATTCATTAAGTTACTCCAAATCTCTGAACATCATCGCTCACATCCATATTAATCACCTGGTTATACAGCTGAGTAATGAACAAAAGAATTTGGTAAATCAACTTTAGAAATGGTGCTTACACAAGATAAGACTGCAGAGTTCCCTAGTTATCTAAATTCATTCTCTGTCTGTCATTATTCATCTCTGGCAGGTTGCCTAAAATACCTTGAAATGTGACTTGCTCAATATGATGTTCAGTAATCTTTCCCTATGAGTTTTGTAAAGTCAAATCTATGCTTTATGATCATCCTTGAGATCCTTGAGTTGCATTATGACCTCAGGAAGTATTTGAGAGTATTTGAAGCTTATCAGAAAAGATGTTAAGGCATAGCTTCAATTGTATGAAAGTGCATAATGAAAATATCATAGAACTGCAGAAGCTACAAGGTATATATCTGTTGCATTGCCTTTCATCCATTTCTCAGTCACAATTTTTTGCAGGAGCTGGAAGAAACGGATTGGTTATAAACTGTTTCTCTGAGTTTGGTCCTCTGTTAGATGTCACCAACCTGACAAGATTAGGCCTAGCCTGATATTGGGACACAACCCTCATCTGTATCAGATAATCTGTTGGTAAATGAACTATCCACACCCCTAATTTCTCCATTTAAACTGGTGAAATTTACATCACTTATCTTACTGTCAGTATTCCTAAGGAAAGTTCTGGAAGAAATACATTGAGTAACAATTGATAAAGACCAAAAGGGAGCACAAGAGAATGTTTCCTGTCTCTAGAATGCCTGGATTAAATACATATATTTTTCATGATGTTTACACCAGATGCAGAAGGCACCTAAAACATTTAGAAATCTTAAAACTCACAGTTTCAAATGGATGTAGGTTCACTTCTCTAACATCTTGCACCCTGCATTACCATAAACTTTGCTCCTTTGAACTCATTTTTCTCACCATGATTCACCTTCCAGTTGCTAGAAGAGCTAATACAACAGTTGGCATTCTTCAGTGATCTCCCTGTTCTGGAGCACATTTCTGACCAGTGTTACAATGTCAAAGGTGCTTTGTAAGATAGAAGTTAAACTGAGCTGTATTGTGTTTTCTTGGGCATTTGTAAACAAATAGAAGTGCATTATTGAATATGCTGCATTGGATTCGTCATTGTTTCCTACCCTGTCCTGATTAATATTTAAGAATAGCATTGAAGTTGTGTATTTGATCCTGGCTGGTGAGATCCTACAGTATAGAAATAAGCTGGCATTGGATCAAATGCAACCCAGTTGCAATTGTACTTTTCACTTCAACCAACTTCATTGGTTACGTAGCTCCTCCGGATACCTTTTACTGATGGCTGGGCTGAAACACACAGTTTAGAGGGCTTGTTCCCTTCTTCTCTCACTTACCCCTCTTCTTCCTGCCTCTCCCCATTCTGCTTCACAATTGGTGAAAAAGTGCTTGAAGTGCTTGCATTCAACAGGCCTCTACACATCTTCACAACAACTCTGACGACCACTGCACAGCTCCTCCAGTGCAGACCTGACTAGGAATGCATTTCACCAGCATGTCATTCACCGTAATTCAAGTTCAAAGTAAATTTATCATCAAAGTGCGTATTTGTCACCATATACTATCCTGAGATTCATTTTCTTGCAGGCGTTCACAGTAGAGCAAGGAAATACAATAGAATCAATGAAAAATTACAAAGAATCAAAGACTGATAAACAACCAATGTGCAAAAGAAGAAAAAAATGTACAAATACTAAAAAATAAATGATCAATAAGGAAATAAATAAATAACACTGAGGACATGTGTTGTAGAGTCCTTGAAAGTGAGTCTATAGGTTGTGGAATCAGTTCAGAATTCAGGTGAGTGAAGTTATCCATCTTGGTTCAGGAACCTGCTGGCTGAAGGGTAATAACGGTTACTGAACCTGGTGGTGTGGGACCTTAGGCTCCTGTCCCTCCTTTCTGAAGCCAGTTGCAGGAAGAAAGCACAGCCTAAATGTTGGAGATCCTTAACAATGGATGCTGATTTCTTGTGGCTGCACACCTTGTAAATGTGCAGAGTGGTGAGTACTGTGATGGACTGGGCTGTGCCAACCATTTTTGGGCATCAGTGTTCGTTATGTTTTGTAACTCAAAAGCATAAAACTAATTGAAAGGTTACACGGAGCCAAGAATGCATGTCATAGCTTTGGTTTTACTTTGAGCGAGGCATACACGTATGACGTGGTGGTACTTTTGCATATAAACCATATTGAATTATTTAAACAAACAAGAATGCTTAATCAAACAATATATATACACACAATATTCCACAAATATTACTGAAATATTAAATACAATGCTCCTCCTTGCTTAGCTATAAACTCCAACTCAATATAGAATGCATCTCAACTCATATACACAGTATAATATATAATACAACTATTATTCAGGCATCCACAGCATAGTAATTTTAAAATTGTTCCATTCTGGCCTAAATATTTAATTTCTCTGGAGGCTTTCTTACTTTTGTGGAATATCATCTTTCCTGCCAAGGGGGATCACTCTGCTTGGCAGGTGAGGCTTGTGGCTGTGAAGCAATCTCGAGTTCTGAGGCCTCCTCTGTTGTGGTTGTCACAGTCGACTCTGGACCTCCAGGAGCAGGTTCTGACGGCTTTGAATACCTTTCTACTGGATGCCTTGGCATCCCTAACAGTGCACAGCAAGCTGCTCAATCTCCTGATCTATCACTGGCCACCAGACAAAAGATCAAGCCAGCTCTTTCATTTTGACCACATATAGCTCCTCCAATGCTTTAGTTCTCAGCTTTTATAGTACAACAACTCTTAATCCCCGCATAAGGCAACCCCCATCAAATGCAAGTTTATCCCAGCACTGGGGAAATGGGGGAACTGGGATTTCTGCTGTACATTCCAGCCTTGGAGACCTGAGACAGTGTGGGATCTTTTCTGGTTTCCCTTTAATTCATCTCTGTCATACTAGGGAGACTTACTGTAGTAAACATGGCATATAACTGTTGGAACCCTCTGTTTTTAAATACAGTTTATAAGATATTAGATGAATTATTGCAAGACTGAAGTTGTACTTTAATCATTTGTGTTTTTACAAAAGTTGTAAGTTCATCATTTGTACTTTTTAACAAACTTGTATTTTTCAAAGTATGTTGTGGTTCATCCCCACTTACTGGCAGAAGGTGGTATAATAGTTAAACTAATGGTTTATCACCTTTCTCACTTTTCATTGGCTAAGTGTTAGCACACTACCCATGTGATGTAATTGTGCAACCAGTGATTGGATTATTTCTATCTAAGGCATTTCTCTGATCTTGATTATCATGGGATTCGATTTTTCAGAGGTGCCATCTTTTTATCTTCACCTTCTTTGCTTCTCAGCTCTTTACTGAGTTTTCTTAGTATTTTTATGTTTGTTTAAACTTCAGAATAAATGATAATTAAGAATTAAGACTGCTCACCATTCTAGACCCCTGGAGGAACCCTAAGGATCAGAAAGTTAACAAAATATCCAACAATTTGGTGCCCAACATGGGACAAGTACTTGAAGAAAACTGGACAAAGATGTTTTATGCGTACATCTGGGAGGTAAGACAACTCCTCTGTTCCTTAATTGTATGAGAATAAAAATCTTCAGTACATCATTTCAAGAGAATTTAAAAGTGAGTGGAGGTGTAATTTATTTTACCTGCGGCAGATTCAATTAAAATTTTTGTTGTGCAATCTGCAGTCCGGTATCAGAGAAACCCAAAGTCCAATATAAGTTAGACAAGTGGCTGACAAAAGTTCTAAAATATCAGAAGAATAAGTTTGTTTTGTGTTACAACCTGACATTATAGTCACAATGGGGTTGTGAGATTTTTTCATAAATGTGACATCTAAAAATGAAGAGTAGTTCTGAAGATCAAATCTAATACAATGGCCAAAGATTTGAAACAAACTAGTGAATCCTTTGAATTCCCAGCTGGGAGGGAACAGTTAACTGAAATCTTAAGTGCTTATTTAAGTGGCACATATAAACTTGATACTGTTGGTAAAGTAATATGGAAGAAATGTGCTATTGATGCTAAGTCTAGTGAGGACTGGCTTAAAAGCGATTTTGAAATGATATATAATATGTGGTTGGGAACTAAAAAGACAGCTTGATCACTGCGACCTTCAAAGAGTTGTGAAAATGTGAGTGTTATGAGATGCAAGAACAGATAGATGCAACCACACTGATTTGGGGAATCAAACCTATAGACTGCTATAAATGAGGCAAATCCACGCAATACACATAAAATGCTGGAGGAACTCAGCTAGCCAGGCAGCACCTATGAAAAAGAGTACAGTTGATATTTCAGGCTGAGATACTTCATCAGGACTCAGCTGCAGATTTTCTCTTGTTTGAGGCAAATCCACAGTGTTCAGGGGAGACCTTCAGTAGGTGGTGCGGCCAACCCAGTGAGCGGAGTTAATGGTGATGTCACTTATGTTGGAATGCAGCCAACACTGACTAGTCCACAGAAACACCACCACCTTGGGAACTGTAAGGAACTGCAAAGTGATACTGACTCAACAGAGACCCCTAGTGACTCAAGTGGTGACAGTAATGAGGTAATTGGTCTGGCAGCCATGGCCAGACTTGCCCTAGTGAAAACTAAAGGCTGATTTATACTTGTGCATCACATCTACACCATAGGTATTTCATACCCTACGCCGTAGGGTGACGTGCACCTCTCCAGAAAAGTTAATCACATCTCAGGGCAATGCAGACCGCAACAACTGAGATTGGTCCACTTGGTAGCATCGCATTTCCTCCTACACATTTCCGGTTGCTTCTTCTCTGCCATGTTTGTAGGCTATGCATACACCAATTTGAAATAGATGAACCAAATTGTCAAATCTACCTGCTGACATGTGAAAATGTTTGAGATGCATTTCCTCGCCCATGTCTCATGAAGAAACTCAACAGTGGCATAGAAACCCCACCGCCAACTGGCATTTTGGTGCACAGCAACACATGCTCGCTACAGCGTAGAGCGACACACAAGTATAAATCAGCCTTAAGACAGTGGAAAGAAGCATGACTGATGATGGAGATATGAAAGATACAGGACAGTTATCACCAATCACCAGATCCAGAAAAAAATTGACAAATCATTCAGGTACGTTCAACATCCTAAAAAAGGGAGCTTAAAGACTTGGGCTTAATTTCAATAAATTAAGAATACATACAAATTGCATCCATATGAGTGCATTCATGTTTTTGCTATCATGCTAACAACTCAGCAAATAAACCAGTTGACACACCAAGTTGAAGATGGCATAGGAGAGGATAAACAGATTTACCAGATGATTGGGATATAATTAAGAAATGTTGGAAAGACAACCCCCAACACAAGTTGTTTGCAAACAAAAGGCTTCAAATGATGTTTCAGAATTCAAAGACGGCTTTAGAACAGTTTGGATCAGCTATGTAGGAGTTCAAGGAATAAAATGGAGATAAATCAAAGAGATAATATGGAAGAATCCACATACGGCTCTCTCAAGCCAACTTTCATGGATGGTTTGAAATCAAATGTTGCCTAAATAGTGACGCTAATGAAAATGAATTGGAGTGAAACTGCTGCTTCCTACACTAATCTGGTGCAAACTGATGAACAAGTGGAGGGAGATATCGAAGTCCAAATGAACCAATTGTCTACACCTGCTCAACCAGAGCAAGTGGAACTGGAATTCACAGCAATATGTTAATTTATTAGTTGGAAATGAGTATGATGTACCTTCTTTGCTCAATAGGGTGTGGATACAATAGTGACTTTTAAGACCTTCTTGAATAGCTTCCTGGAGCTTAGAAAAATGGAGGGTTATGCACGAGGGAAATTCTAGGCAGCCTCTAGAGTAGGTTACATGGTCAGCACAACATTGTGGACCAAAGGGCCTATAATGTACTGTAAATTTCTATGTTCTAATTACTCAAGAGACACAAAGCAAATCTGGACAAAGCACAATTGCAGCAAGAAGAAGTCATTGAAGATCATGCAAAGGTCATTAAATTGGCAAAACCACTTACAACAGTCCAGCAACTTCTATCATTTCTGGGTTTGTACAACAGCACTAGAGCACGGGTCAATTCATATGCTGAAATTACTCAACCCCTCACTAGTTTGCAGAAAGGCAACAGGCATTCTGACAACCTTGAGACTCTACTAAATACTACACCTGCACCGGGAATCCCTGGTACCAGAAGACCATTTACCCTGTATGTCAACGAGAAGCGTGGCTATATGACAGCAACTTTAACTCAAGAACATAGAGATCAGCAGTGTCCTGTTGGGTGTTACTTTGTCAAATTGGACCACATAGCCTTAGGATGATGTTCATGTCTATAAGCAGTGCAAGCGATTTATCTAGTAGTCATGACTGTTCCTAACATCATGCTGGATCAGACTTTAAATGCTTGATGTCCAGACTCAGTGCACATTTTACTGACTATGAACAGGGCTTCTCAAGTGATAGCTGCTTGGTTGTCCAAATGGTCCACCTAATATCGTTATCCAAAGAGCAAGTCCAGCGAATCCAGCTGCACTGTTGTCAATGGCCATGGAAGACTATGATAATCATGACTGTGCAAGAACAATAACACACCAAGAAGATGAAATGCACCACAAAGAAGTGCCTTTGTTAAACCCGAATCTGATTCGGTACACTGATGGTTCCTGGACCGTTGAGGGAGGAATTCGAAAGGCTGGTTGGGCTCGCTTCACAGAAAATGAAGTGATGGCTCCTGGTACCTCTTGTTGGGCTTGAAATTCTGCCCTGTGTTCTTTTAGGAAGAGAGACAACTAACACCGGAATATAGCAAAACGTGGCTTTATTGCAGAATTCGTAACTGGCACAGCGAATCCACGGAGTCGCTGGAGAAGGCGTTCTGTTTTCCCCTTACAATCTGCTCTTATTTATACCCCTTTTCCCCCAGCACACCCCCCGCTACATATTAGGTAATATCGGGCACTTGTGTCCATCTTATTGGCCCGCAGCCATATGCTCACGAGTTACCTGTTTCTTTTGTTTACTGAATCGCGTGACACTAATAGTATCGGTGTAGCGGGGTCCCCAGTTTCGCTCCCCCCTCCCTCGCATCCCGGCCTCCTAACATTATGTGTGTTACGTGAGCCACTCCTGACCTGTAATGGCAGTCTCGAATTAACCCCAACACTCCCTCCCTTGGCCTCCCAGAGGCCACATCCCCACATCCCTTACAATCTTTTCCGCGGCTGCCGGGATCAGGCAGAGAGGTGAGCGTCCCCCGGCACTCTTTGGCGTGTCCTCCCTATTTGCTTATCCTGATTTGTCCGACCTAGGGTCACAAAATATGGGTAGGGGTTCCCTAAGCATCCGCAATTTTTACAAGTAGCATGCAACATTTCAGAAAACTTAATCAATAACAAATTCACAATCCCCCCCTTGCCATGGTCCATTTCAGTCCGTGTCCTCACATAGCGCGTCCGCTTTCCGGGAGGGCCGTGTCCTCCCCTTCCACCAGGAACAAGGGTGCCTGGTACGCCGGTGGAGGTCCATTCTTTCCAGTCAAGGCTCGATCTATAGTCCGGATGACTAGGGTCCTAATACAGGGTATGCAACAACAACCACACGTGATAAAGATAGCAATTTAAATAGACAGTCCTAGAGCCGACTGTCCCAGAAACGCTCCCCACTTGCCAGAGGTCTTATTTAGCCAGTAGAAAATGATGCCAGTTATTGTCCCCCTCCCTTCTTACCTTTTAATGCCCTGTTGGAGACCTCGGCGACAGGGTATGGACCATGCCACCGTTTTCCGTTCCAGGTGAGCTTCCCCGGGCCTCGGAGGAACACTTCCACTCCTACCTTGATGGTGTCCGACCCCTGCGGCTGCTCACTGAACTCGCACAGTTATCAATTTTACCATATTTCTAAAAACTCTCATATACTCTGTTACTCAACACACAAATGTCTGAGTTTCGGTAACTCGAAATTGAAGTGCTCCATGGCTCCCTAGTACACAGAGAGGATCAAATGTGGGACGGTCGCCTTTCAAAACCTGACCTTCGCGTGGGAGATTTCTCCTCTTAACAACCAGTCTAAGGTAGGCGCCGTCATTATCCCTGTGTACTACGGTGTCCGCAACACTTTTCTCCTCACTCCTGAGACTTTTATGCCCATCGTGGGCGGCGGGTACCCTCACTCAGAAGACTTTTCCACGGGCGGAGGATCTTCCTAAAAACAGATAAGAGTTAGTACTTACCAGTCACGATTCTGCACCGGGAATGATCTCTCCCAGGGTAATTTGGGGTTGGTGAGGGTCCGTCAGCAGACAAGATCTAACTCAGTGATTTGACTATCTAGTGGAAGTCTTAGATATAACAGGCACTTCCTGACCTTAGTCGAGCTTGCGGCCGCAAGTTGTCTGCTGTCGGACCCGCCAGCCTGTGTTGTCTCTCCCTCCCCACGTCGGGGTCACCAAATGTTGGGCTTGAAATTCTGCCCTGTGTTCTTTTAGGAAGAGAGACAACTAACACCGGAATATAGCAAAACGTGGCTTTATTGCAGAATTCGTAACTGGCACAGCGAATCCACGGAGTCGCTGGAGAAGGCGTTCTGTTTTCCCCTTACAATCTGCTCTTATTTATACCCCTTTTCCCCCAGCACACCCCCCGCTACATATTAGGTAATATCGGGCACTTGTGTCCATCTTATTGGCCCGCAGCCATATGCTCACGAGTTACCTGTTTCTTTTGTTTACTGAATCGCATGACACTAATAGTATCGGTGTAGCGGGGTCCCCAGTTTCGCTCCCCCCTCCCTCGCATCCCGGCCTCCTAACATTATGTGTGTTACGTGAGCCACTCCTGACCTGTAATGGCAGTCTCGAATTAACCCCAACACTCTGCACAACAGGCGGAACTGAAAGCTTTAATTGAAGCCTGTAAGCTAGCTGAAGGAAGATCAGCTGATATCTACGTGGATTCTCGGTATGCTTTTGGAGTCGTTCAAGACTTTGGAAATTTATGGAGACAAAGAGAATTCCTTACAGCTGTGGAAGCTCCAATCAAGAATGGCGAACTAGGATGTGAACACATGGAAGTCATACAACTACCACTGACGCTGCAGTATTAAAATGTAAAGGCCACTCTAAAGTGACCTGAATGGAAAACCGTGGAAATGCATTTGCAGACAAAACTGCAAGGGTAGTGAAATACGAATGCAAAAAAATTGAAGAAATGGAAGAAAACCCAATAACTGAAACCATGGAAACCAAGTTAAACATTGTGTCACAGATGAACACACATGATATTTGAGAAATGCAAAACCAGTGCTCAAATGAAGAAAAGTGGTACTGGATGGAAAATGGTGGGTTATTAAATGACGATGGAATATGGAGATAGAGCACTAGTCATAGACTGGTGGCCCCATCTAAGCTGCTTCCTTTTTTGGCACAACAGATACACACCACAGGAAACACTGGCGTGCAAAAGGTGGTCAACAGATTCTCACAGTGGTGGGGGAATCCAAAGCTCAGGATAAAAGTTCGCGAACTGTATGACATTTTAGAAAACAAACCCCAGATCAACTTTGGTTTCATGCAGCATCAGAGCAACCCAAAGAAGAAAACAAAATGCAGACTATTGATGTGACAGGGTGACCTATGTCACTACTGGGAGCTCTTGTGCTCAGAGAGGCTGACATACATGCTGTGTCAGATAGTTCAGTTGATTATTGTGTAAAACTAACACAAGCTGTTCAGTCTGCTTCTCTACAGGTTTCTGCTGCTTGGAGTGGTCCATCAGAAGGAGCACACGCCCTGATTCGTGGTGAGTGGGCCCTGGTCAAGAAATTGCATTAGCAACTCCGGGGGTGGGGGGGGGGGGGGTTGCTCGGTGGGAAGGTCCTTACCTAGTACTGCTAATTTCCAATCAAACAATTAAGGTAAAAGCGGACAAACGCCAGCCACTCCAAGCAAGCTAAAGTGACTCCAAATTAAGACAAATACTGTGGGAAGACTCCGAGCACAAATGTAATTATTGCACATTTTTATTTCATATTATGAACTTTATTTTGATGCCTGCTGCTATGATATTTTTGCCTATGATATACCAGTTGAAATGATTTACAATGTATACTTATAGGTATCACATGGATTGTTGTTGTATCAATACACACCACCCACCTCAAAGTATTTCCAATGTTCAGCATTCCCACACATCCAGAACAGGAATATGACCTTTTTATTCAACATTCCAGTGATGCCATGTAGGTACATTACCTGTGGTCCCACATTCTGACAAGGAACATGAGTTCACCATTTCATGCCACCCACGTATCATATTAAACTTGGTCATTTATGTAAATATGATCAACATCTTTCGAGAAATGACATATCTGATTATATCCACATTTGAGCCCAAGGCGAAAACCTTTCTGTTCATGTTAAAACTATTCAATCCTATCATGTACATACCATAAAAACTGCCTTTAGGGCACAGCTTATGTAATTGCACCTTGCGTTGCCCTAAATGGAGTAATGATTCTGCAATTTTTGTTGGTAATTGGAAAAACATCACAATTTCATGGTGACAATGCATTTTGATAAAAGGAACAGTAATACAGACTATTATCCAAATGGGAAGACAATTCAGACATCACAGGTGCAGAGGGACTTTGAAGTCCTCATGCAAGACTCCCAGAAGGTTAATTTATAGGTTGAGTCTGTGGTAAAGAAGGTAAACGCGATGTTAACATTTATTTCAAGGAGAATAGAATATAAATACAATGAGATAATGCTAAGCCTTTATAAGACACTAGTCAGACTGCACTTGGAGTACTGTCAACAGTTTTGGGCCCCATTATCTCAGAAAGGATGTGTTGTCATTGGAGAGAGTCCAGAGGAGGTTCACAAGAATGATTCTGGGAATGAAGGAGTTAACATGAGGAGCGTTTGGCAGCTTTGGGCCAGTACTGTCTGGAATTTAGAAGAATTTAGATTCAGATTCAGTTTATTGTCATTTAGAAACCACAAATGCAATGCAGTTAAAAAATGAGACAACGTTCCTCCAGAATGATATCACAAAAGCATATGACAAAACAGACTACACTAGAAAATCCACATAACGTTTGGCAATCCCCAATCCAGAGTCTGGAGAGGCTGCTGCGTATTAATATCGTGCTACCGTCTTAGCGCGTTCCCCGGAAAGGAGCTCCAAATCCAGCAGACAAACAAGACCAAAAACTAAAGCTACAAGACCTGCACAAAACCACATAGTTACAACAGTGCAAACAATAGCATAATTGATTAAAAGACAGACTATGGGCACAGTAAAAATAGTCCAAAGATGTTAAAGGACTATAAGTTCAAAAGAAATCACCACACAGTTTCCACAAGGGAGGATCTCATTGAAACCTACCGAATGTTGAAAAGTCTAGATAAAGTGGATGGGGAGAGGATGTTTCCTATGGTGGGGGTATTCAGAACTTGAGGGCACAGCCTCAAAACTGAGGGGTGACCTTTAAGAACAGAGGTAAGGAGGAATATTTTTAGCCAGAGAGTGGGGAATCTGTGGAATGCTCTGTCACAGACTGCGGTGGAGGCCAAGTCCGTGAGTATATTTAAAGCAGAAGTTCATAGTCTCCTGATTGATCAGGGCATCAAAGGATATGGTGAGAAGGCAGGAGTATGGGGTGGAGTGGGATCTGGGGTCAGCCACGATGGAATGGCGGAGCAGACTCAATGGGCTGAATGACCTATTTCTCATCCTATGTCTTATGGTGTTATGGTTTAAGCAGTGCTTATACATCTCACATAATTAGTTGGGATCTTCTTATTTAAGTTTTGTCTTCCCTGCCACGAGGCGCACACACCTTACCTGAACCTCCCAAGTCTATGTGTAAAAGAAGCATTTCAGAAGAAGCACGCTTTACAGCCATCCTATTTCCATTCCATACGGCATTGCAAGGAGTATAAGAGAGATCAGAAAGACTTTCCGAGCATTAGAAAAGGTGAGCAATGACGCCACTTATGCCTTGAACAAGGTAACAACAGAAACGGTTGCCATGTACAAAATGGTTCCTCAGAATCGTATGACATTAGATCTTATCTTAGCAGTTAAGGGGGAACATGTGCAGTTATAGGCAAGGAATGTTGAACCTACATATCTGATAACACCAAAGACATAACTGATTTGGCCAATCACGTTCATAAGGAAGCTGCTAAGGTATGTCCAACTGATAAAAAGGAATCTCTTTGATTAGACTCATGTTGATCTGGGAACTGGGGTTACTCAATATTCAAAGTCATCATATTCATGTTAATATGTATTATCATAATCTACATCATTGTGTCTGTTTATTACCAGAACAGCACAAACTCGTGTAAGCATTCCAAATGTATCCAATCATGATGCTGTACTATAAATACTTTGAGAAATAGCATCTGAATTTTCAGATGTGATTCTGCCAGAGTCCCTTATAAGATCAATGGGGACTGTTGGAAACTGTTGTTTTTAAATACGTTTTATAAGATATTAGATGAAATAGTGTAAGAATAAAATTGTAGTTTAATCATTTGTACTTTTTAACAAACATGTATTTTTCACAGTATGTGGTGGTTCATCCCCACTTACTGGCAGAAGGTGGTATAACAGTTAAACTAACGGTTTATCACCTTTTTCATTTTTCATTGGCTACGTGTTAGCATATTACCCATGTGATGTAATTGCGCAACAAGTGATTGGTTTATTTTTATCTAAGGCATTTCTCTGATCTTGATTATAAGGGGATTAGATTTTTCAGAGGTGCCATCTTTTTATCTTCACCTTCTTTGCTTCTCATTCATCTCTGCTTTGTTTCTCAGCTCTTTACTGAGTTTTCTTAGTATTTTTATGTTTGTTTAAACTTCAGAATAAATAATCATGCTCACCATTCTAGACCCCTGGAAGAACCCTAAGGATCAGAAAGTTAACAGCTCCAACATGACCAAAGAAAATATGACAAGAGTCATTTAGCACTTTAGTGCAAGGGTGTTTAGTAGGAGTGTCAAAAATCAAACTTACAAAAATTAGTGGAAATATTGAAAAAAAGGGTACAAAGTCGCCCCCTCCTTTTTGAGAATCGCAAGATCACTATTAATTCAGGTCTGGGACCCAGGAAATGAGAGAGAATCCACAAGGTTTGGAATGTGTCCTGGCCTCAGCGAAACAAAGCCACTGATAATGGCCATTGTCTCTTGGAGACGGAATTGTGTTTTGAGTACTGTACTATTCATTGAAGCCCCTCGGGACGACCAGAGTGGGCTGGTTGAAGGATTGCATCATCCCAACCTGATTGACATCTGAGACCCCGTGAGTAAGGATAAAAGAGGGTCTGGGGAACAACCCCTTTAGACGCACCAGGAGAAACGCTAGAAATCCCGTGACAGCGTTTAATAGCGACAGCCGGTGGGGGGCTCGTGTGCGTCCTTCCCTTGCCTGGGATTGGCGGCCTCACCACGGAAGAACGGCTTTAGCTAAAGGAGAGGCCACAAGTGAACGGCCACACCAACGGGACTCCCGACGGATCGAAATCATAAAAGGAAAGCCGGCAAGTTTTACTCCCAAAAATCTCTCTCTCTCTCCAACCATCGAAAACCCAGCGGTCCCCAAAGGCTGCAGCCTGCATGAACTGAGTGACTTTTATATTTCCATCGGACAATACGTTATCCCCTAGACAACGATAGAGCTATTTCTTATTGATTATTATTATACCCGCACTTTTAGATTTAGTATTGATGACGTAGAGTATCTGTATGTTTGCATTGATATTATTTTTGTGTATTTTTACTAATAAATACTGTTAAAAATCGTATCATCAGGCTTCAACAGACCTCTCTATCTTTGCTGGTAAGTGACCCAGTTACGGGGTTCGTAACAGCATGATGTGTCCAAAGAATTTTGATTGCCGTTTTCTGACTTTTTTTAAGTAATGTACATTTTGTTTTCGTTCTCTGTAGAACTTCTTCGTTGGTTATCCTGCCCGTAAATGATATGCATAGCATTCTTCTGAGGAACCACATCTCTGCTGCATTGATTCTTTTTCCCATTGCATTTGTGATGGTCCATGACTCGCAGCCTACATCAATATAGGAAGAATGTAGCAGCTGAGAGTGCTAAGGCGGTTATCAATTGCTATTTTCTTGTTCATTAGGATGTTTCTCTTTTCTGTAAATGCTGTTCTTGCCATTGCAATTCTTGCTTTTATGTCTGTTTCGCATTTGCCATCAGATGTTACCCCTGATCCAAGGTACTTAATAACTGCATATTTATTCTTGTCCAGTGTGAACTCCTAGCAGCCTTTATCCTGCTCTCATACTGATGGCAAATAACTCCTTTTTTTAGGCACCAGGATATCCCATCTTTAATTACCAATAAAGATAACTTAGACTGCACATGACTTAAAATATGATGCACCCTGACAATCATATTACAAAATAATCAAAACAATCTACCGGTACCTTAAATACCCATACATAAACATCCCCATTTCTAAAGAGATAGAATTTTCCATCGTGTATGGCAGGAAAGGCACCAGAAAGCCAAACAAAGCTCATCAGCTCAGTATCGGACACAGTGGACTGCTATGAAATGACAGAACACTCAACACAATCGACACTTACAGTTAGTACGAATAAGGAATGAAATTAAGCTAAACTTTGCTGTCTGACTCTGAATGCATACAGCAATGCAGAGGGAAGCCAATGGGTATACCAGGGAAGACAGTGAAGAGTGTACACTCTCAGCAACGGCAGCAGAATGACAAAGCAATGTCTGTGTGTGTGAGTGAATGCGTGAGTGTAAGGCAGTCATTTTACTGAATGCTTTCGGTCACTATTTTGATTTGTAGTTGTGTCCTCCCAAGAAACAGAGCCCATCTCTGCATTCATGCTGCTGCTGTTAGCAGAACACCCTTCTGCAGATTGAAAATGGACACTAGCATTTGATGATCAGTAATGAGGGTAAACTCTGTCCCATGCAAGTACTGATTGAAATGTTTTTCAAGCCAGATTCAAGGTCTCTCTGTCAACCTGTGTGTAATTTTTTCTTTGCAGCGGTAAGAGAATGTGATGTAAAGGCTATCGGGTGTCCATTTCCTTCACTAATAACATGTGACACATATCCATAAGGTGAGGCGTCACAGGCAAGCTTCACTAGACAACGTGGCTCAAAACGTCTGAGTACAGTGTCTGACATCAGCATTTCCTTTGTCATTTGGAAAGTCACCTCACACTGGCCCATTGCCATTTCTTTCCAATTTGTAGTAATGAGTTCAAGGGGTGGAGCACAGTAGCCAGGTTTGGCAGGAACCTGTTATAGTAACTGATAAATCCTTTTGCCCTGGGGCATCCACCACAGCTTGAATTTTCTCAGCACACTTGTGTAGATTCTGAATGGTGTGACTACAGACAGTGCCGCTTGGTTTAAAGAATTCACACTTGTCACGTCATGCTCTGAGCTCATAATCTTCTAATCTATTTAATGCTGTCTTGAGATTTTGGAGATGTTCCATGTCATCCTTACTGGTAATAATGATGTCATCCAGGTAACACTGAGCTCCTGGGCACCTGGTCCATAGCTTTCTGCCAGAGTACAGGTGCAGATGCGACTCCAAAAATAAGCTTGTTATGGTGAGTGTTAATGGTGAGAAACACTTTGGACTTTTCTTCTATCTCCATCGGTATGTAGGTCACAGCTAAATCTATTTTGCTGAAGAGTTTTCCTCCAGCAAGGTTTGTAAAGATATCCTGTGATGGTGTGCACTGACTAACGAGTGGACCCAGGTGTGGAGACTCCTATGTAGATGCAGAAACAAGAGCTTATTCATAGGAATTCCAGCAGAACATTGGTGGTTCGACCGAGCAAAACTGTGAGATGAATCATTCTTGAAATAGAAGGACCCTGCAATAATTGCTAATCGGGAGTCCACTTTAAATAGTCACAGTACCTGGCCAGTCAAAATAAATTTGACAAGATTAAGCGAAATCTTAACAACTCTAGATAAGACAACAAATACTCACAAATACAGGTGCACAAGTCCACAGGGCTCATGACATATCCTCCATCCAAGGCAGAGGGTATTGATCTACTATCGGTACTGGGTTGATAGTGACCTTAAAATCAACACAGATCCTGACAGACAAATCCTTCTTGGCTACTGGGAACACTGGCATTGTCCATGAGCTCCACTCAACCTTGGAAAGAATTTCTTCAGCCTCCATTTGATCTAGCTCACTGGCTACTTTATCACAGATGGTATAAGTAACTGGAATGGCTTTGTAAAGCTTGGGTGTAACATTCTAACGTAACACTATTTTACCCTTGATAATTTCAGTTTTCCAGTGCCATCCTCGAACACTGCTGTGTCATCATCCAGTACGTTTCTCAATTCATTTTCTGTTGCAGGAGATGTGGCGCACAAATAGTGGGTGGACCTCCAATCAAGTTGTAGTTGTCTCAACCACTCATTTACCCCTCTTATTTTTACCACCTACAAGCCCAATGTGGCTTGTTGGTTGTTGTATTTCACTGTTCGAATGACATTCCCACAAGAATTATCTTTTCTCCAGTAAAAGTTCTTAGTTGGATATTTGCAGGGTTCAGTTTAGTATCTTCAAAATGACTTTCAAACTCATTTCATGGAATGACAAAAAGCCAAATCAGAGTCCAATTCCATTTCAATTAATTTCCCATTCACTTCTAGTGTTAGCCATAATGCTTGTCTATTGCTAATTTTCACATTGTAAATCTTAAGGATACCTAGTCCGGTGTCACTCTCGTTATTATCAGATTTTTCATCAACAGCAAGCAGATTCGTGCTCTTTTTGAAACTGCAACTTGACTTTTTATCTTTTTCTCTTCTCTGTGCAGTCCATTTACTTTGTCGGCCCAACAGGCTCTTTGTTGGATTTTCTCCAAGTTTCAGCTTAAAACCTACATTGTTCTGGGTGTATGTGAGCCCCTGCTATAACCGTAACACAATTGGTTCAGCCAGGCCAGTTTCTGTTCCAACATTGCAATATTGATTACGCTCACTTTCATTCGTGACTGCAACTCAGTTGCATCTCTGCCTGCTGTTTCCATTGATACAGTGATTTCAATTGATCATTTAAATATAAGCTGTGCTTCAGTTAGGAGCCACTTTTGAATATTTTCTTGTAAGGTTCCACCAATTAAATAATCTCTCAGTACATCATTAAGCCTATCACTGATCTGACAATGCTCAGCCAATCTCTTCAATTCAGCCATGTATGCTGAAATGGACTCCCCTTCCTTTTTATTCTGGTTATGAAACCTAAAGCATTCTGCAATTAACAATAGTTGTGGTTCTAAATGCTCCTGCATTACTTTCATGATATCACCAAGGCTTGTTTCTACTGGTATGGTTGTAGCAGCTAAACTTATAAACAAACTGTATGCCTTTAAATCCAATGCACTGCGCAAAACTGGCACTCGCTTTTCATTGGCTATTTCATTTACTTCAAAATACTGCTCAATTTGCTCAGTATACATATTCCAGTTCTCTCTTCTGCAATCAAACATGTCTATCTTATTGATGTAACCAGTCATTTCTACTTTTTATTTCTTTATTATTTTTATCACCCAGTACTCACAGTTTATGAACCTGTGAGTTTCGATCAATTTCTGCTTTTTTTACTCTATATCTCTATCTCCTTGTGAAAATTTTTAAAAGCTGCAATTTTTTTACTTGACCAGTTCTCTCCTCTTGCAAAGAAATCATGCAGCAATTTTTTTTTAAACTCGAATATCTCACTGTGCTTCAACAGATAGGTAGTTGTCTTGGCTTTGTTTTAAAACTTACTCATTACCACTGTTACGTTTGTAACTCCAAAGCATAAAACTAATTGAAAGGAGACACTGAACCAGGAACGTGCGTCTCAGTTACTTTTTTTACTTTAAGTGAAGTGCGCACTTATAATGCAGTGGCATGAAGATGTATGCCATTCACATATTCACATAATGAACTATTTAATTGAACAAGAATGCTTAATCAAACAATATATTGACAATATTACTGCATTATTAAATATGCAACAGTGTTCCCATACTAGGCCGTGATGCAACCACATAGGAAGCTCTCCGTTGTGCATCTAATAAAGTTTGTTGAGTTTTAGATGACATGCTGAATCTGCACAGATTTCTGACAAAGTAGACATGCTGCTGTGTCTCCTTTAGTGCTGATCCTCGGACAGATCCTCTGAAATTATAACACAAAGGAATTCAAAGTTACTGATCCTCTCTATCTCTGATCCATTAACACTAACTGGTTCATAGACCTCCAGTTTCTTCCTCCTGTAGTTATTAATCAGCTCTTTGGCTTTGCTAACACTAAGGGAAAGTTTGTTGTTGTAGCAACACTCAATCAGATTTTCAATCTCCCCCTTATATGTCGATTCATCAACACATTTGATTTGGCCAACAACAGTGGTGACATCAGCAAACATAAATAAGGAGTTGGAGCTGCATTTAGCAACACGGTCATAACTGTAAAGCAAGTAGACCAGGAGGCCAAGAACACTGCCTTGCAGTGCACTTGTGCTGATTACAATTGTGGAGAAGACATTGTTGGCAATCCGAACTGACTAGAGTCTGCAAGGGAGGAAATCGAAGATCCAATTGCACAAGATGGTAGTGAGGCCAAGGTCTTGGAGCTTACTGATTAGTTTCAAGAGGATGATATTATTGAATGTTGAGCTGTACTCAGTGAAAAGAATCCTGATGTATGCATCTTCACTACCTAGATGTCTTAGGGCTGAGTGAAGAGTCAATGAAATGGTCTCTGTTCTTGACCTGGTGTTCTGACAGTTGATATGTTTCATGACCAAACCTCTTAAAGCATTTCATTATCTGGATGTAAGTGCTACTGGACAATAGTCATTGAGACAGATTACCATGGTCTTCTGGAGTACCATTATGATTGAAGCAGCGGGGTACCTTACTCTACTGAATTAAAGGGGTTAAAGATGTCCATAAGCACTCCAGCCAGTTGAACAGTTCTTGGGAAGGTACATCTGGGGCAGATGTTTTCTGTGGGTTCACTCTCCTGAAGGATGCTCTCATGTCAGCCTCATAAACTGAAATCACAGGGTCATTGTGGGAATTCATGAAGGTGCTTCTATGTTCTCTCAGTCAAAGTGAGCATGGAAGGCATTATGCTCATCTGGCATTTCTATTTCCTGTGTCATTACCTCAAATGCATTCATGTGCAAAGTTATGCTATCTGTTAGCTACCATGAAAGTCAGATATGTGTCCTCACCAACTCCTAGTCTTTGGCAAGAAAAATTCACCTCTTTGAATGGAGACTTCCAATGCTTGCCTGCACATATCTCCAGCTGCCTTTCAGTGCATTTCGGTTTATTATTGCATCTCTCTTGACAGGTACTTGTACAACTCCTGTTCTGTATTTAGCTTGTAATTGTGTTGCATCAGACAGCAAATGTCAGTGAGGACATTCATGAAAAGGACAGCTGGTTCACATATCTCTTCACATAGGGGATGTTCTCCCTGAACACACAAAAAGCCTCCAGCTGAATGAACTTCACCCTTTCTCCTCCTGATTCTAGCAACTTTGTGCTCAATGTATCTTCTGTTTTCTTTCCTGGTGATTCCATACTCCAAAAAAAACCATTTCTAAAATGTCCATCTCCAGAGGTAACAGTTTTTGTGAGAAACCAAACCTCTTTGTAGACTTGTGCAAGTTTAATCAACTTCAGGAAGCATTTATGTAAATGGAGAAATGCCAAGCAGAAAACAAGTGAAAATAATATACAATAGTTGCCAATCCATTCGGAAGTATTGGTGGTTGGATTGGGCAGAGGATTAGTGTGCGGTTTGGCTCCATCCTGCAGCTGAATATAGGTTCAGCTCTGTTTGTTTAACAGTCAATGTCAAGTTCCAAAATGGCAGTGCTGCATCAAATCAGCATCATTTGACTGGTCTACCTGTCCAGCATTGATGATGTAATATTCCCACCAATTTGGCGACCAATGCAACTTATCTGACAAGTGCATGCACTCAGTTTGCACATTTCCAAAGGCTTTCAGGTTTCCAAAATATGGGCACTTTACCAAGTCCAATTTTATCCCATACATTTTACAGAACCATTTATCTTACTGTATCATATGCTAGCCAAACTTTATTTGATAGAATTTTATTTTTGAAGACAATTTCTCAGTAGCTATTTTCTTAATTATACATGGTACATTAATCACAGTTTTGACATTCCTGGGGCTTGAATGCAGACAGATGGAACAAATATCTTTAAAGGCCTACTCGTCTGACTAGTATCAGTCAAGTGGTCAAAGGGATAGAGCATCAAACTGCTTATTAACCAATTCAAGATTAGCAAAGGAACAGTGAGTAAAATTCTTAAAGTCAAGTAGATGAAGTAGGGAGAACTAATTTGAGAAAAATGTGTTAAATGGATTGTTAAAACAAAGTTAAAAGAGTGACTTGCTTTACATTCAGCCTAGCTATTTAGACAGAGTGACTAAAAAAAAAGAAAAGTCTTTCAGTTCCCCATTATCAGTGTTCAGCACCAAAATCATCTCAGATTCAGGCTTCAGGATTCAGGATTGTTTAATGTTATTTCCAGCACACAGGTGTAAAGGAGAACAAAATAATTACTCTGGATCCAATGCAGCACAAAAAAACACAATAATGATGAGACAATCATAAATATAAATAATAAGATATGTTATATACATGGATTGATTGTATGTCCATAGAGTGATGTTAAGCTGTATATAATGTGACTGACAGGAAGTAATAATGTCATGGTGGGGTTAGTAGATGGAGGAGGTAATCAGCCTTACTGCTTGGGGAAAGTAACAGTTTTGAGTCTGCCAGTCCTGCTGTGACTGCTACATACCCCGCTCCCAGATGAGAGTGGGGCAAACAGTCCTTGAGCAGGGTGATCCATCATGCTGTCGTTGGCCCTTTTCCAGCACCTTTCTCTATAGATGTCCTTGATGGTGGGTATGCTGGTGCTGGTGATTACCCATTGTGGAAACTTCCTGTCCAGTGTAGTGCTGCTTTTCTCAATACAAAAGCACGTTTTAATTATCAGTATTCAGTGTGTTTTCATTGCAACATTTACTTCCAAAGCTGTGAAGCAGACTGAATGACCAAAGAAAACAAGGACTTAAAATATCTTGTAAATGAATAACCAATACAGTCTAAAACATCTGATCTGTTACTGCTTTTCTCAATACCGTACATATCAAAATCATATTTTTTAGGCTGGAATGCAATAGCAACTACCACATGCACTGTTCTAAAATTTTGACTGGTACTTTCAGTCACAGTTTACCATCACAGCCTGAATCAGTAGCCCTGATGTGAACCATTCCCAGAGTAGCACTCCTTTTGCAGCGTTGTAGGAACCGGTATATCACTCAAGTAATCACTGGTGTGAGCTCCTGGAATGTTGAGGGCTTTAGAATGTAAAGGTGGATTGGATTTGGATTCCATGTAGGTAAGTACTGTGCTTACCTATACTCCAAATCCTCCACCCTCTGTGCACATTGACCAATCCCTCATGGCCCAGTGATTATGTCCTTGACCCTCCTGTTGGCCAAGATCCATGGCCCTCTAGTTGGCTGGGGACCATATTGGAATACCACTGCTGCAACTAACCTGATCACCAATCCCATTTTCTCCCAGTCTTTTTCTATCATCCAATCACTTCCCCCCTCCCCCACCTCCGCTTTGGTGATTGCCAGCCACCTCTTTGGCCCTACCCTTGTTTTCAGTTTGCCATCTCTGCTGCCATTTACTTAATCATAAAGCCAGCCTCAACCCCGATCAATGGAGAGAACCTCAGGCCAAAGCAGCACAATATTCAATGCTAGAAATGTATGGGCTTTTTAGCAATGCCCAACGTTTGCATTTTTGACAGTTGTCCAGCCTGGTCTTTGAGACCCTACTGCCCCAAAAGTTCCTGTTAATATGCACAGTTTACAAAGAGTTATTGCATTGAGCATACTACATTTTTATAACACAAAAAGCCTCAAAATACAACAGATATGACAAAATACTTTGAAGACATGTTGCATACATATCAGTCCATGACTGGGTATCATTTCACTCTAAAGGATAGATATAATTTTGTCTATGATAGACAATAATCAAAACTTACAGTTAATACCAGAAATATTTTTCCAGTATGAGTTACTTCAGCAATTAATTCTACCCACATAGGAGAAGATTGAGTTCAGTGTGAATATTTTTCATTTGCCTCAGTGCAACCAACTGGCTCAAGGAATTCATTAGCAGCTTTTCATCACGAGTTGGTGATGTAGGGTGCATGCTGCTGGCAAAAACAAATAGAAGTATAGCTGTTCAATATATTTTAAATTTGATTTTTCTCCCTGTGGAGAGCAGAATGGTCATCTAAATTCCATTTCTGTTTAACCACCACAAAGATCTATTTTTATGACATCTAATTTAAAAACTCTCCTGGGTTGACATTTCTGGATTTCCTTCTGCAATGTTTTTGTGGGTTTTCATCAAGTTCATTTTATCTTTCCTGTCAATGGAATAATGCTGCGTTAAAAGGGAAAGTTGAACTACTAAGATGTGAAGGGTATCACGGAGATGTTTGGTCCTGTGTCTGTCCCTTGCGCAAAGTGAGTGGCGCCTTCTTGTCCACAGCTGTGAAGAGTGAACGTGGGGTTCACTGGAAGCTGGGACTCAAGCCCATTCACTGCCATATTGAGCTCAAAGTGTCGAATTAGACATCCAGATGTAATTTCTAATCAGCAGGGAAATAAACAGCAGGTGTTGTGTAGGACGGCTGGTCCAGATGCTTAGATCACATGCAGATCCAGTTGGATACAGAAGGAGTCAGGGTGTAAGTCCAGGGCTGATTTGCAAATTGGATGCTGTGGTCAAATCAAGACGTACAAAAAAGCTGGATGAACTCAGCAGGTCGGGCAGCAACGGATGGCTTCTATCAACGGATGCTGCCTGACCTGCTGAGTTCATCCAGCTTTTTTGTACGTCTTAAGAGAACAGAGGAATCCACTTAAAGCCAGCTTTTGTTTCCAGACTCACTCAGCTGTACATCATCAGAAAGAACAATATTATTAAAGAGATGAATTTAATTTGGATACAAGTATAATGGAAAAACTAACAACCAGAAAACTATTGCTGGGGCATATCCTAGAAGTGCAGAATCTGAGAGAATTTCTTTACCAAGAGTAAGTTTGCAAACTGATCTTGAGAGAGGATATTGAAACCCTTCAGTACTTCTATTTCTTTTTGGAGTTGAACAAGTCTCTGTAGACAATAAAGGGTTGAAAACTTATGGAAACAGAGACCTGAGCTTTCTCTATACAACCTGCACCTCATCACCCAGTCCAACAAGAAGTTACCCAGAGTTCAGAGAATCAAGTCCCTTCAATTTAGTGTGTAAAACAGAATTGTATAACCTGGTGATTTGTTGACCAGCACTGAAAAATAAACAACCTTGAGAGCTGACATTCAATTTTCCACTTCAAATCAATCACATAATGTACAAATGTCATGCAATATGTATTGGAGACACAACAGATTCCGCAGATGCCTGAAATCTTGAGCAACACATACAAATGCTGGAGGAACTCAGCAGGTTAGACAGCATCTGTGGAGGGAAATTAACATTTAATGGGAGCAGAAGCTAGAGAAAGAAAGTGGGGAGGGGGAGGAGCACAAGCTGGAAGGTGGTAGAGATAAGATGAGGGGAAAGATAGGTGGATGAAAGGGATTAATGTGAGAAGTTAGGAGATGAGAGCTGAGGCCCATGTGAGTGCAGATAATTGCAGTGTTGTCATCGTCTGACAGACTAACCTCTACCTTGGTGAGACCAGACAGCAGCTCTCAGACTCCTCCTCTTACCTACCTCTTAACCAGTACCTTACCAAGGAGCAAGAGGCCATTGTCTCCATGCCATCACCAACCTCATCACCTCTGAAGATCTCCTATCTTCAGCCTCCATTCTCATAGTGCTCCTACCCATTTCTACCCACCACTGAAAATCCACAGACTTAACTGCCCCAGTAGGCCCACTATTTCTGCCTTCTCCTGCCCCCATTCAACCACATAAACACATGTTATCCATCACTTCAACAACTTTCGGTTCCCTGGCCCTATTGTGTTCAATATTGAGGGATGAGCGGAGCACACTAGGACCCCAGCATGCAGTATACTTAACTGAACTTTATTGATAACACTGCTTGTACAGTAAGTGAACTCCTCCCATGTGGCTAACTGAGTAGCATAGAAATAACACTACTAACACCCTAATTGCCTTATTTCCATTATGTGCTTTCAGTCCCTGTACACTTCCATGCCCTATCAGGAAGACATTAATGCCCCCTGCTTCTTTCTAGACAATAGACCCTAACCAGTTCCACTCCACCACCACCCTCCTCCATCTGGCAGAACTGGTACTTACCCTTATCAATTTCCTCCCACTTTTTCCAAACCAAAGGTGCAGTCATGGGCACTCACGTGGGCCCCAGCTATACCTGACTTCTCGTCACCTATGTGGAATAATCCATAGTCTCAGCTGACACTGATAATGCCTGCAACTCTTTCTCTTGTACATTGATGACTACATTGGTGTTGTTTCCTGCATTCATGCTGGCCTCGTTAAATTCATCAACTTTGCCTCCAACTTCCACCCTGCCATCAAATTTACTTGGTCCATCTCTGACACCTCTGTCCACTTTCTTAATTTCTTTGTCTTCATCTCCAGAGACAGATTATCTACCAATATCTTTGAGTTGTGGTGTCAAACCCACTGGCTCCCACAGTTATTTTGACTGCAGTTCTTCCAACCCTGTCACTTGTAAAAATGCTATTTCTTTCTTTCAGTTCCTTCACCTCCACCACAATTGTTCCCAGGATGAGGCTTTCCATGCCAGAACATCTAAAATGTCCTTTTTTTGTTAGAAAACAGGGCTTCCTTCCACCACCATCAATGCTGGCCTCTCCAGTATCTCCTCATTTCCTGCTCATTTGCCCTCACCCCCTTTCCCATGGGCCTCTACATTCAACATATCTTATTCCACCACATCCAGGATACAACCACCAGGCATATCTTTCCCCTCCCATCCCCCTCTGTTTTCCACAGGAATCACTCTCTTATCCATTCATCCCTCTCCACCAATCTCCCTCCTGCTACTTATTCCTGCAAACATGCTAAGTGCTTGCCCCTACACCCTCTTCCTCGACAATATTCAGGGCCCTAGAAGTCCTCCCAGGTAAGGTGATGCTTCACTCTGGAGTTGAAGGGTTCATTTATTGCATCTAGTGTTGCCGGTGCAGCTCCACCGTATCAGTGATACCTAACATAGACTGGGGGACGACCTCTTCGAGCACCTTCACTCCGCCTACCACAACAGCTATGATCTCCTGGTAACCACCCATTTCAATTCCACTTCTCATTTTCACATTGACACAATGAGGCCAAATGCAGGCTGAAGGAGCCAAACCTCAAAATCCTGTCTTGGTATCCCAACCCTATGGCATGAACATTGACTTCTCTAACTTCCAATAGCCATTTCTTCCTGTTTTCCCCAGCCCAGTTTTTTTCTCTGGTGGCCCACTTGTCCGTTCTCTTTGCTTCTCCCACCCTCATTATCTACCCCCAGTTTCCCACTTTCCTCCCTTTATTTCACAGTCCACTGTCCTCTCCTATTAGATTCCTTCTTCAGTCATTTTCCTCTTCCACCTATCACCCCCTGGCTTCTCACATCATTCCCTTTCAACCGTCCCCCACCCATCTACCTTCCCCCTCACCTAGACTCACCTATCACCTGTCAGCTTGTGCTCCACCCCCTCCCTCGACCTTTTAATTCTGTCTTTTGTCTCCTTCCTTTCCAATCCTAATGAAGGGTTTTGTCCCAAGAAGTTAACTGTTCATTTCCCTGCTGCCTGAATTGCCGGGTTCCTCCATCATATTGTACGTGTGTTGAATTTCTAAACCAAGTGTCCTACCAGTTTATTTCTTGCACATTACAATTCCCTTTTGTGCTTGATCCTTGAATTGGCCTGGTCATTACTGCACTGATTTACAGTAAAGCCACTTGGAAGTACAAGCTTTATTCATTTCTCAAGGACATAGGCTAAAGAAAAAAACTAGGACTAGGCAGTTGTGTCACTGTGAGTTTTATGATTACAAATGTCACAGTTCTTATAGATGAAGATCCTTCTTAGTTTCCAACCAGATTCTGAATCATTTAAAGCCAGTGAAAACCAGAAAATCAAATTTCATCCTCTTCTGACACTCAGTGAAATAGACAGCATTGATCTTTACTTAATTTTGTTGATACATTAAAAAAGGATTAAGGGATATTTAAGGTAACTAATTATTTCAGAAAGCCACAATTTTGGGAAATAGTCTGGAGCAACCAAAAATCTTAACAGCATAAGGCTAACTGGCCCATCCAATCCATGCCAGGTTGCTGTACAGTAACCAGTCAGTCCCATTCCCCTGTTCCATGATCATAACCCAGAAAATACCCCTCAATACAGATCCAACTTCCTTATGAGAAGAATAATCATATTCACTTTCACTCACTTCTCAGACAGCTTATTTCAGATCCTTACCATTCACTGAGTAAAGGAAATCCTTCTTTGCAGCACCCCTCTCTCATATCCCTTGCCTCAGTACTTAAAATAAATCTCATCCCCCTTGAACTTGAATCATGAACTAATTTCTAAATTCAGCTTTCCTTTGTCTACCTGTCATAATCGAGTAGGCTTCTAACTAATTACCCTTTGCTCCAAGGAAAACCATAATGCTTTTCCACATGCTTCCTGAAGCCATTCTGGTAAATCTCACCATTATTTATCTCCTCATCCCTATTTATGAAGCCAAAGATCCCACAACACATTTGCTAACTGCTCTACCACTCTCAATGATTTATTCATATGAACCTATTTACAGGTCTGTTGCTGCAAATGCTTTATATCTATGCTCAGAAATCTACATGTTCTTTCTCCATGCTTTTATCAAAATGCATCATTTCACATTTGTTTAGTTTGCTAGCCTCTCTAAGTTCTCTTGCAGTCAAATGGTTCATCCTCCTTGTTGCAGCAAGTTGATATCATCAGCAAACTTTGAAATTTTATTTTGCATCCCAATACCCAAGTCATTAATAGATATACAATAATAGATCAAAGCAGTGGTCTTTACACTGGTCCTTGGGAACACCACTGTTTACCATCCTTCATTCTGATACAAGTCTCTATGACGTGCTGTTTTCTGTCTTCACCCAAGCGTGGATTCAAAGTCAATTTATTATCAAACTACATACATTACCATATACTACCTTGAGATTCATTTTCTTTATGGCCTTTACAAGCATTCATGAAAAATTATACATAAACAAAGACTGACAAACAACCAGTGTGAAAAAGAAGGTAAATAGTGCAAATAAAGTAATAATTAATACTGAGAAAATGAGTTGCGGTATTTGAAAGTTAGTCTGTAGTTTATGAAATCAGTTCAGAGTTGTGGTGAGTGAAGTTAACCACAGCAGTTCAAAATCCTGTAGGATAATAACTGTTCCTGAAGCATATGTCTGAAAACATTGTCTTGCACCAATCAAACAAATTAATTCATTACATCAGTGCATTGAGGTAGTACAGGCTAAAACAATAACGTAATGCAGAAAAAAGACTTAGGCTACATCCACACTAGACTGGATAATTTTGAAAATGCCGGTTTCACGTAAAAACAATAGGTGTCCACACTAGACGTTTTTAAAAATATCTCTGTTCACATTAAAATGGATATTCAGTGAATCTCCTCCTACTGGGCATGCGCAGGACACATTTACTGAAAACAAGCGACATGTTTGGTGTCGAATCTCGCTGTGAAAGACGGTGCGCATTTGTTCAGTTACAGACCAGAAAAACTTAAATGACGGACAGCTGTTGGCTCTCGCACAGGAGGACTTAAAAGTAAAAAAATACAAATACTGGAGCGTATGGAGGCAACCAACAGGGAGTTCACGGACAGATTGACCCGGCTGACGACGAACATTGAAAAACTGACTAACTCTGTTGCATTAATAAAGCCCCTTGTTAAATGTATAAAACATGTCTGCATCAGTGTTATCTTGTATTTCCATACAATGTTACATTAGGCTGTTACACATCTATTGTCAGAGAAGTACTTGCATAAATAGGTAAACCACCTTCATACGAGCAAGGACAGAAAACAGGGCAAAGTGAGTATACTTATTTATTCAGTAAGTTATGGGTCAAAGTACTTGGTGAGTAAATTTCTAACTCTTCTGGCTTCTGTCTCGTTGCCATCTGTTCTGAAATTGTTAGGCTGCGTTCAAGAAAACAGTGAAATGGCGCGCTGCCGTCACCATCTGTTCCTGCACGTCATGACAGTGTTTTTAGATTTCTCCAATTACCCCGTCCACACTGCTCTGGCCAAGCGGCGTTTTCAAAATTACACACTCTGGAGAGCAGTTCTGAAAATCTCCGTTTCTGGGGGACGAAAACGCCGTTTTAGTTTGGACAGAGGGTAAAAACAAAGAGAAAAAGCTTCAGTTATGGATTTATCCAGTGTAATGTGGACGTAGCCTTATAGTTACAGAAAAGGAATAGTACAGTTAGACAATAAGGCTTAGTCACAATGACATGGATTGTGATGTCAAGAGTCCAATTATTATACTAGGAAACCATTCAGTAGTTTTATAGCAACAGGATAGAAGCTGTCCTTGAGCCTGGTGGTACATGCTATCAAGCTTTTGTATCTGCTGCCTGCTGTAAGGGAGGAGCAGAGAGGAGGTCTGTGGTGGATGGATCTTTAATTACTTTGGTAGCAAGAAATATACAGAGTCTGGAAGGGGGAGGCTGGTTTCCATGGCATATGGAACTAAGATCACCACTCTCTGTAGTTTCTAGTAGTCACAGGCAGAACAGTTGCCATTACCAAGCCCAGTGTATTTCGAGAGGACACTTTCTATGATGCAACAATAAACATCAGTGAGGTACAACAGGAACAAGACAAATTTCTTTAGCCACCTAAAGAGGTAGAGGCATTGGTGAGCTTTCATGGCCATCTACATAGGTGGACCAGGACAGGCTATTTATGATAGCAACACACACAAAATACTGGTGGAACACAGCAGGCCAGGCAGCATCTATAGGAGAAGCACTGTCGACGTTTCAGGCCAAGACCCTTCATCAGGACTAACTGAAAGAAGAGATAGTGAGAGATTTGAAAGTGGGAGGGGGAGGGGAGATCCGAAATGATAGGAGAAGACAGGAGGGGGTTGGGTGAAGCTAAGAGCTGGAAAGGTGATTGGCAAAAGGGATACACAGCTGGAGAAGGGAGGCCTAGGGAGAAAGAAAGGGGGAGGGGAGCACCAGAGGGAGATGGAGAGCAGACAAGGAGTGATTGTGAGAGGGACAGAGAGAGAAAAAAAAGGGGGAAATAAATAAATAAATAAATAAATAGGTAAGGGATGGGGTAAGAAGGGGAGGAGGGGCATTAATGGAAGTTAAAGAAATCAGTGTTCAAGCTATCTGGTTGGAGGCTACCCAGATGGAGTATAAGGTGTTATTCCTCCAACTTGATTGTGGCTTCATCTTGACAGTAGAGGAGGCCATGAATTGACATATCAGAATGGGGATGGGACGTGGAATTAAAATGTGTGGCCACTGGGAGATCCTGCTTTCTCTGGCGGACAGAGCATCGGGTTTCAGCCAAATGGTCTCCCAGTCTGCGTCAGATTTCAGCGAAATTGTCTCCCAGTCTGCATCGGGTTTCAGTGAAATGGTCTCCCAGTCTGCGTCGGATTTCAGCAAAATGGTCTCCCAGTCTGCATCGGGTTTCAGTGAAATGGTCTCCCAGTCTGCATCGGGTTTCAGTGAAATGGTCTCCCAGTCTGCGTCGGATTTCAGCAAAATGGTCTCCCAGTCTGCATCGGGTTTCAGTGAAATGGTCTCCCAGTCTGCATCGGGTTTCAGTGAAATGGTCTCCCAGTCTGCGTCGGATTTCAGCGAAATTGTCTCCCAGTCTGCATCGGGTTTCAGTGAAATGGTCTCCCAGTCTGCGTCGGATTTTAGCGAAATGGTCTCCCAGTCTGCGTCGGATTTTAGCGAAATGGTCTCCCAGTCTGCGTCAGAACAAGTGCTACACCTGCCCTTACACTTCCTCCCTCACTACCATTCAGGGCCCCAGACAGTCCTTCCAGGTGAGGCGACATTTCACCTGTGAGTCTGTTTGTGTGATATACTGCGTCCAGTGCTCCTGGTGTGGCCTTCTATATATTGGTGAGACCCGACGCAGACTGGGAGACCATTTCACTGAACACATACTATAGTGTACTATGTAAGGAGATATCCTTCTTCTGTCTCTCATGCTGACCCTATGTGTAAACATTTCTCAAGATCATCCATCATTCTCAAGATCAAGATAATTTTCTCATGAAATTAATGAAGCAGAGGTTCCCAAGAGTAAGTGGAGATATCACAATTCTTCAAGCAAGCTACATTACCATTTACTCCTATCGTCTAAATCTACCAATTAATAGACTTTAAAATGTTTGAAATTAATAACTTAATTAACTTACCAATAAGTCTAATTCAAATTTATGACGATGTTCAGAACCAAGCCTTGATATTGAACCTTCCTGTTTTTTGCTGCTATCATCTCTTCTTCAGACAAAAACAGAAAGTACTGGAGACAATCAGCAGATCAAACAACATCTGTAGAAAGAGAAACAGAAGTAGTGTTTAACATCCATCTTTGCATCGTATTCCCAGCCTTCCAATTTTTAATTTCTAATTAGGTAGAACTCCAGTGGGTTTTATGTTTTTCCCATTCATTCTGCCTATTCCATCAAATAATGGCAACCAAGTGCACAATGAAAAGAGAGATGCCTTCAACACATTATTGTATATTCACTTACACAATTTAATTTTGGCGAAACAAAAGCGTATATATGTTCATTGTGTTGCAGCCTTGCGTTCATGTGAACCATGAGACTGGAGTCAATGGGCCAGATGGTAAGATTTCAGCTATTCAAAGTGCTCTGTCGGGAATCCTGCCATCTTGTAGAAGTGCTGTGTACTTTGCACTTTTGTCTTCTTTACAGGAGAAAGAAATGAAACCGTTTCTCAAAGCAAGTCATTGTCTGATATATCAGGGCACATGAGACAGGGCAATTTGATAAGTGGACAGGAAAATCCATTAGTGAAGAAATTTTAACTTCCAGAGCTAAGGGAGTGATTGGCTCTGAGATGGAGGTCAGTGAGGTGTTAAACTTGAGTGGATAGCACAAGTCCATGATTGTCTCCCCTTGGCAATATAGTGACACAGCCAGTTAATTTCTGGTGTAGTTATATTTATCTTTTCCTTTCTGTTACTACCATACAAAAGTTCCTTCTATGAGATGTGAGATTTCACTGATTTTGCTTCCTATATATCAAACAAAAATCATAGGTTTTCTACTGGCCAGGTAGAATTTAGTAGTGGAAAGGAACTTGTAAGGACTATTTGACCAGAAACATTAATTGTTTCTGCCTCCACAGGTGCTATCAGATCAGTTCTTTCCAATATTTTCTATTTTTTTAAGATTTCCAGTGTCTGCTGTATTTTATTTTTATTTTTCTTCTATCAGGTGTGACTTTGGTCATTGTTGGCCTTATTCCTAGCCTGGCTCTTTGTCGTGTCTGATGAAACTCTGAAACTGAACACCATAATGAGATCATGTAATCCAGTGGCCTCAAGAGAGCAAGCTTTCCAAATACGCAGAGCAGATGGTGAGTGGGTGCACGGCATTTCTAACAACAATCAGCGCAACCTCAAAAGAAAAATTATGTAGACATGATTGCATTGTTTTGTTATGAAGCAGGAGTTACTAGCACAAAAGAGAGATCTCAAGCATTAAAGTGGGAATGAAACCTAGCATAGTATGGACAAGTAGACTTTACCAGCTGTAACTTCACTACAATGATGCAAGCATTTTTTATTGACAAAGCAAAATGAAGGCTTGAGTGGAAAAAAATATGCAGCCCGGTAAAAGAGGAGGCGGAAAATAAATTATATCTAAACCAATTTTAAAATGCAAAGGAGAAAACAACAAAGGGAGAATTGGGAAGGGGGGGTTGACTGTAGTTCAGAGGTAGAGCAGGAAAATCATTAAAATATGATAAATAGAATGGATGCAAAACAACACTGTTGAGAAGAGGGACTGAAACAGGGAAAGGATAAAGCCCAGAGGAAGACCATGAATTAATGCCGAGTAAAAGTCTAAGCATTAATCATCATCTGCTTTTCAGAAAAACAGATTTCCAGTGGACTGAGTAGCCACACTCTGTCCACATCCAGCATTCTAACATATTGTTGTGAAAGCAATAAAAATCATGTTCTATAACAAATACTAAACCATCCACTTTCAAAAAGAAATTACGGCAATTGGACAAACAAGAATCCTTCACATTGTACGAATGTCAAAGTAAAGTTATCAAAGTATGTACTTGTCACCATATACTTTGTTGAGATTCATTTTCTTGAAGGCATTTACAAGAAAATAAAGAAATAGATTTGAGGTGGGTGAAGTTATCCATGTTGCTCTGAAACCTGATGATTGTAGGGTAATAATTGTTCCTGAACCTGGTAGTGAGGTTCCTAAGACTTCTGTACCTCCTACCTGAAGGTGGCAGTGAGAAGAGAGCATGACCTGGAATGTGGTGGTCCTTGATGATGAATGCTGCTCTCTTGTGGTAATATACCATGCAAATTGGCTCAAAGCTTTGCCTATGATGGACTGGGCTGTATCTTAGCCATTGGTGTGTCCATCCCAGGCTGTGATGTGACCCATTAAGATACTCTCCACTGTGCATCTGTAGAAGTTTGTCAAAGTTTTAGGTGAAATGCTAAATCTACATAAATGTCTAAGAGTGTAGAGGCACTATTGTGCCTTCTTTGTAAAGGCACTTACATGCTGGTTCTAGGACAGATCTTCTGATATAGTAACACAGAACGTAGAAGAGTACAGCACAGGATAGGCCATTAAGCCCACAGTGTTGTGCTGAAACGCTAAAAATTAAATCTAAAACACCCAAACACTAATCCCTCATACCTACACCATGTCCATATACCGACATCTTCCTTACACCCATGTCTATTCAAATGCCTCCAAAAAGCCTCTAGTGTATTTGGCTCTACCACCATACCAGGCATCCACCACTCTCTGATAAAAAGCTTACCCCTCACACCTCCCTTGAACCAACCCCTCTCACCTTTAATGCATGCCCTCTGGTATTTGATATTTCAACCCTGGGATAAAGATACTCCCTGTCTACTTCATCTATGCCTCGCATAATCTTATAAACCTGTATCAGACCTCCTCTCAGCCTTCGAAGCTCCAGAGAAAACAACACGTTTATCCAGCCTCTCGTGATAAACATGCCCTCTAAGCCAGACAGCATCCTAGTAAACCTCTTCTGCATCCTCCCTAAACCCTCAACAACCTTCTTTTAATGAGGTGACCAGAACTGTATGCAATACTCCAGATGTGGTCTAACCAGAGTTTTATAAATTTGCAACATTACCTCGAGACGTTTGAACTCAATGACTCAACTAATAAAAGCAAGCATTCAAAAAGCTTTCTTAACCATCTTATTAACTTGTGTAGCCATTTTCATGGAGCTATGAACTTGGACCCCAAGGTCTCTCTACTCAGCAACACTGTTAAGAGTCTTGCCATTAACAATGTACTGTCTTCTTGCATTTACCCTACCAAGGTGCAACACCTCACATTTACCTGGGTTAAACTCCATCTGCCATTTATCAGCCCATATCTGCAACTGACCTACAGTGCCTACAAAAAGTACTCAGCCTCCCCCCCAACCCCAGAAGAGTTCATGTTTTATTGCTTTGCAACATTGAATCACAGTGGATTTAACTTGGCTTTTTTTGACAGAAAAAGACTTTTGTGTCAAAGTAAAAACAGATCTCTACAAAGTGATCTACATTAATTACAAATATAAAACACAAAATAATTGATTGCATAAATATTCAACCCCCTTTAATATGACACACCAAATCATCACTGGTGCAGCCAATTGGTTTTAGAATTAGTTAAGATGTCTGAGCTATATATAAACTTGTGTGCAGTCAAGATGTTTCAATTGATTGTAGTAAAAATACACCTGTATCTGAAAGGTTCAACTGCTGGTGAGTCAGTATCCTGGCAAAAACTACACCATGATGACAAAAGAACATTCCAAGCAACTCCACAAATAGGTTATTGAAAAGCACAAGTCAGGAGATGGATAGAAGAAAATTTCCAAGTCACTGAATACCCCTAGGAGTTCAATTAATTCAATCATCAAGAAATGGAAAGAAAATGGCACAACTGTAAATTTGCCTAAAGCAAGTCATTCTCAAAAACTAAGTGACCGTACAAGAAGGTGACTTGTGAGGGAGGCCACCAAGAGACCTATGACAACTCTGGAGGAGTTACAAGCTTGAGTGGTTGAGATAGGAGAGACTACACATAAAATAACTGGAGCCAGGTGCTTCACCAGTCATAGCTTTATGGGATAAAGACAAAGAGAAAGCCACTTCTGAAAAAAGCTCACAAGAAACCTCAGCTGGAGTTTGCCAGATGGCCTGTGGGAGACACTGAAGTCAGCTGGAAGAAAGTTCTATGGTCTGATGAAACCAAAATTGAGTTTTTTCGGCCATCAGACTAAACACTATGTTTGGTGTAAGCCAAACACTGCACATCATCACAAACACGCCATCCCAACTGTGAAGCATAGTGGTGGCTGCATTATGCTGTGGGGATGATTCACTGCAGCAGGCTCTGGAAGGCTTGTGAAAGTAGAGAGTAAAATGAATGCAGCAAAATACAGGGAAATCCTGGAGGAAAACCTGATGTAGTCTGCAAGAGAACTGCAACTTGGGAGAAGATTTGTTTTCCAGCAAGCCAATGACCCCAAGCATAAAGCCAAAGCTACACAGGAATGACTTAAAACCAACAAAGTGAATGTCCTTATGTGGCCAAATCAGAGTCCAGACCTCAATCCAATTGAGAATTTGTGGCTGGACTTGAAAAGTTTGTACACTCATAATCCCCATACAATCTAACAAAGCTTGAACAGTTTTATAAAGAATGGGGAAAACTTGCAGGGTCCAAATGTACAGATCTGCTAGAGACCTGTCTACACAGACTCAAGGCTATAATTGCTGCCAAAGTTGCATCTACTAAATACTGATTTGAAAAGGGTGAATAATTATGTAATCAATTATTTCTTTTGTTTAATAATTGTATTAAATTTATTTGTAGAAATTTGTTTTCACTTCAACAAGAAAGAGTTTTCTGTTGATCAGTGTAAAAAAGCCAAATTAAATCCATTATAATTCAATGTTGTAAAGTAATAAAACATGAAAACTTACAAGGAGGGTGTGAATACTTTCATAGGCATTGATCTAAATCATGCTGTATTCTTTGCCAGTCTTCTACACTATCCACAACTCCACCAATCTTACTATCATTCGCAAATTTACTAATCACCCATCTACATTTTCATCCAGGTTATTTATATACGTCACAAACAGCTGAGGTCCCAGCACAGATCCTTGCAGAACTCCACTAATTACAGACCTCTAGCTCAAATAAGTCCCTTCAACCACTACCATCCATCTTCAATTTGCAAGCCAGTTCTGAATCCAAACAGCTAATTCACCCGGGATTCCATGCACCTTAATCTTCCAGATTAGCCTCCCATGAGAGACTTGGTCAAATGCCTTACTAAAGTCCAGTAGACAACATCCACTGCTCTACTTTCATCAATCTCTCGCGTCACCTTGTCAAAAAAATTCAATCAAGTTGGCAAGGCACGACCTGCTATGCACGAAGTCATGCTGGCTCTGCCAAATTAGGCCATGGGTTTCCTAAATGCTCGTATATCCTATCCCTAAGTATTTGCTCCAGTGATTTCCTTCCAACTGACGTGAGACTCACTGCTCTATAGTTCCCAGGATTTTCCTTTGCTCCCTTCTTAAATAGAGGTACAACATTAGCCACTTGCCAGTCTTCCGAAACCTCGCATGTGGCTCTAGAGGACATGAAGATACTGGTCAAGGGCCCAGCAATCTCATCTCTTGCCTCCTTCAATTTTAAAGTTACTGATCCTCTCCACCTCCAAACCCCTCATAAGGTCTGGCTCGTGGCTTCTTCCTCCTGGAAACGATAATCATCTTTTTGGTTTTGCTGACTTTGAGTAAGCGGTTGTTTTTCTGGCACCGTTCAATCAGATTTTCAATCTCCTTCCTGTACGCCGACTCGTCACCACCTTTAATTCGGCTAACAACAGTGGTGTCATCAGCAAGCTTAAATATGGCATAGGAGCTATTCTTAGCCACACAGTCATAAGTGTAAAGCGAGTTGAGCGGGAGACTAAGCATACAGCCTTGTGGTGCACCAGCACTGATAATGAGTATGCAGGAGATGCTGTTGCTAATCCACACTGGCTAGGGTCTGCAGGTGAGAAAATTGAGGATTCAGTTGAAAAGGAAGTTATTAAGGCTTAGGCCTTAGAGCTTAGTGATTAGGTTCAAAAGGATAATAGCATTGTATGCTAAGCTGGGGTCAATGAAGAGCATTCTGATGTATGCACCTTCTTTGTCCAGGTGTTCCAGAGCAGACTGAAGAATCAATTAAATGGCATCTACTGGTGACCTGTTGTGATGGTAGGCAAATTGGAGTGAACCCAAGTCACTCCTCAGGCATGAGTTGACATGGTTCATGACCAACCTCTCTGAACACATCATCACAGTGAACGTAGGTGCTACTAGGTGAGAGTCACTGAGGCAGGTTACCACGTTCTTCTTGAGCACCGGTATGATTCAGACTGCCAAAGTGAGATGTTGAGAATGTCTGCTTTAAATCAGCAACAGAGGAAACTCCCAGAAGAGTTTCATCAGGATCTTGCCTGGAATGGAGGGCTGAAGATGTAAAAAGAGATTGGATAGGCAGGGTTTATCTTCACAGGAATGTTCAAGGCTGAGGGGTGACCTTATAGAGGTTTATAAAGTTATGAGGGTCATAGAAAGGACAGAAAGTCAAAATAGTTTTTCCTGGAACAGGGGAGTTTAGAACTAGAAGCTTTATGGTGAGGGGGAGAAATTTAAGGGAAATTTGAGAGTAAGTTTTACCACACAGAGGTCATACTGGCAAGAATAATTACATGTAAAAGTAAGTAGTCATCATGATCAGCACAGATAAGGTAGGCTGAAAGAGCCCACTTCTGTATCAACCTCTATAAAAATGAATTGATTTCACATGGGGTTACAGAACACACTGAATATTTTGTTAAATGTGCAAAAAAAAGTATTGATTATTCTTTTGAAACATTTCAGATAACTTCCGAAGGCCACAAATTCAATAAACTGACAATGTAAACAAGACAGGAATCCCCATACATTCACCTTATTAGTTCAGTATATTCAAATTGAGTTTGCAACCTGTCTCTCTATGCACCAACATTCACTGACAGTAACTTTCTGAAACACTTTGAACAGTGACATATGATGCATAGACTGAGTACCAACAACTAACATTGATAGTATATTTATCTCCTTTGATAATTTAAAGTAAACACACTGAAGGATTGTTTTCTGTACCGTTACAATTACTCATAGTTCTAGATTTCCTTCTCTGCAAAAAGATTTTCCTTATCTATCCTATCTATGATACTCATAATTTTATAAACTTCTATAGAACTGAATTGATTTTATATGACCTTACAGAATTATGATTTTGGGTTTAGACCAAAAGTGAAGTGGTTATATCTGGATGCACGCTGTATACAAAATGATCTTGTACCACAGTTAGATATTGGTAGGTATAACGTTGTGGGTATCGCAGGGGTCATGGTTGAAAGACTATTGTAATCGGTGTGAAATATAATATGTCATATATGACATATACATATTTCTTATTAATGCATATATATATAGCATCTATACATCCATACAGATGTAAAGTTACAGTACATCTAAGGTTACATATGTACAGGCAGTCTCCAAGTTACGTAACTAAGTTCTCCATTAGTCAGATATGTCCATTTATTATAGGATCCCAGATCATGATATGCATAAGACCTTAAGACCACAAGACATAGGAGAAGACCTAGGCCATTCAGCCCATTGACTCTGCTCCACTATTCTATCATGGCTGATATATTATTTCTGGCCTGCCTTCTCCTTGTGACTTTTGACATCAATCAAGAACCTATTGACCTCCACTTTAAATATACCCAATGACTTGGTCTCTACAGCCATCCATGGCAATGAATTCCACAGATTCACCACCTTTTTGCTTAAGATATTCCTCCTCATCTCTGTTCAAAAGGGACATCCTTGTATTCTGAGGCTATGCCCTCTGGTCATTGACTCTCTCAATATAGCAAATATCCTCTCCGCGTACACTCTATCTAGGCCTTTGAATATTCGATAGGTTTCAGTAAGATCTCCCCTCATTTTTCTAATCTCCAGCGAGTACAGGCCTAGAGCCATCAAATGCTTCTCGTACGTTAACTTATTCATTCTTGGGATCATCCTATCATCTTTGTGAACCGTCTCGGGACCCTCTCCACGCCCTTTCTTAGATGAGATTCCGTAATTAGAGAAGTAGACAGGAGAGTCTGTGAACACAGAGTCTCAGATGTTATATTACCTCCCAGGTGCCAGGGACAGTGACAGCTCCGAGTGTGTCTTGACCCAATGACACAGGAAGGAAAAGAGAAGAGGTCCAAAGAGAGAATTTAGAGAGCTAGGTAGAAAGGTGAAAAACAGGACCACCAGGGTAATAATTTCTGGATTGTTGCCTGTGCCACATGTCAGTGAGGGCAAAATTAGGATGACTTGGCAGATGAATGCGTGACTGAGGAATGAGTGCAGGGGGCAGGTTTTCAGATTTCAGAATAAGAATCAGGTTTAATATCACCAGCATATAGTGTGAAATGTATTAACTTAGAAGCAGCAGTACAATGCAATACATCATAAAATATAGAAAAATTAATAAATAAAATGAATTGCACTAAGTATATATATATATATATATGCATATTAAATAGATAAATTAAAAACAGTGTAAAAGCAGAAATAATAGAAAAAAAGTGAGATAGTGTTCATGGGTTCATTGTCTATTTAGAAATCAGACAGCAGAGGGGAAGAAGCTGTTCCTGAATTGCTGAGTGTGTGCCTTCAGGCTTCTGCACCTCCTTCCTGATGGTAACAATGAGAAAAGGGCATGTCCTGGGTGATAGGGGTCCTTAATAATGGACGCTGCCTTTCTGATACACTGCTCCTTGAAGATGTCTTGGATACTACGGGGGTTGGTACCCATGATGGAGTTGACTAATTGGGATCTCTTCTGAGGATGGTATGACCTATACAAAAAGGATGGGCTTCACCTGAGCCCAAGGAAGGCCAATATCCTTGCGGGCAGGTTTGCTTAAGCTTATGGGGAGAGCTTAAACTATGTAGCAGAGGGATGGGAATGGAAGTGATAGGGCTGAGGATGAGGATGTTGGTTTACAAGCAGAGGTAGTGTATGGTGAGACTGTCAGGAAGGACAGGCAGATGATAGGGCAAAATTGTAGTCAGATGAGTTCCACTGTAAAAGAGGGACAAAATTGAAAAGGGTGACAAGTACAGGACCGAAGTGGTTATACCCGGATGCACGCTGTATACAAAATGATCTTGTACCACAGTTAGATATTGGTAGGTATAATGTTGTGGGTATCAAAGGGGTCATGGTTGAAAGACTATTGTAATTGGAACAATATCCAAGGATACACAATTTATTGAAAGTACAAGCAAGTAGGCAGTGGAGAATAAGTGGTTCCGCTGGTAAAAAATAAAATCAAATCTTTAGGAAGAGGTGACGGGGGTTAGAATATATAGAACCTATGCGAGTAGAGTTAAGAAACTACAAGAGTAAGAGGACCCTGATGGCAGTTATTTACAGGCCTCCGAACAATGGCCAGGATGTGGTCTACAGATTACAGCCGGAGGTAGAAAAAGCATGTTAAAAAGGCAATGTTACATTAGTCAAGTGGGATTTCAATATGCAGATGGATATGGAAAATCAAGGTGATCCCAATACTGGATCCCAAGAGAGAGAATTTGTGGAATGCATCTGAGATGGCATTTTGGACCTTGTGAGATGGGTTGAGGTTGAGCCCACTGGGAGTTTAGCAATTCTGGACTGGGTGTTGTGTAATGAACCGGATAGGATCAAGGAGCTTAAGGAAAAGGAACCCTTAGGAAACGGTGATCGTAATATGATAGAATTTACCATGTAATTGAGAGAGAGAAGCTAAAGTCAGATGTATTGGCACTACTGTGTAGTAAGGAAATTACAGAGGCACGGGAGAGGAGCTGACCGAAGTTGCTGGGAAGAGGACACTAGCAGGGATGATGGCAAAGCAACTATGGCTGGAGTTCCTGGTAGCAATTTGGAATGTATAAGATAGATACATCCCAAACAAGAGGAAGTATTCTAAAGGCAAGATGACACAACTAGCTGAAAAAGGAAGTCAAAGCCAACATTAAAACAAAAGAGAAGGCATACAATAGAACAAAAATTAATGGGAAGTTAGAAGATTGGAATTTTTTTAGAACCCATTAGGGGGAAGATGAAATATGAAGGTAAACTAGCCAATAATATTAAAAATAATACCAGAAGCTGTTCAGATATATGCAGAGTAAAAGAGAGGTGAGAATAGATATTGGACCACTGAAAAATGACACTGGAGAGACAATGGGGAACAAGGAAGTGGAGGACAAACTGAATAAGTACTTTGCATCAATCTTCCCGTTGGAAGGCACTGGTAGTATGCTGCAGGTTTGAGAGCGTCAGGGGAAGAAGTGAATACAGTTGTCATTACTAGGAAGATGATGCTTGGGAAACAGAAATGGCTGAAGGTAGGTAAGTCACCTGGACCCGATGGACTACAACCCAGGGCTCTGAGGAGATGGCTGAAGTGATTGTGGAGGTATTAGTAATGATCTTTCAAGAATTACTGGATTTTGGTATGGTTCCAATGGAATGAAAATTTGCATGTGTCACTTTACTCTTCAAGAAGGGAGGAAAGGCATATATAAGGAAATTATAGGCCAGTTAGTCTGACCCCAGTGATTGAGAAGATGTTGAAGTCGATTGTTAAGGATGTGGTTTGCAGGGTACTTGGAAGCACATGACAAAATAGGCCGAAATCAGCATGGTTTTCTTGAAGAAAAATTTTGCCTGACAAAACTGTTGGAATTCTTTGAACAAATTACAAGCAGGATAGACAAAGGGGAATTGGTAGATATTGTGTGCTTGGATTTTCAGAAGACATTTGACAAGGTTCCTCGCATGAGGCTGCTTAACAAGCTCCAAGCCTATGGTATTACAGGAAAGATTCTAGCATGGAGAGAGCATTGGCTGATCGGCAGCAGGCAAAGAGTGGAATGAAGGGATCCTTTTTGGATTAGCTGCCAGTGACTAGTGGTGTTCCACAGGGATCTGTGTTGGGACCGCTTTTTTTTACGTTGTATATCAACTATTTTGATTGATGAAACTGCCAGGTTTGTGGACAATACAAAGATAGTTGCATGGCAGGTAGTGTTGAGGAAGCAGGGAATCTGCAAAAGGACTTAGACAGAATAGGTGAATTGTCAAAGTGGTGGCAGATGGAATGCAGTCTTGGGAATTAAATAGTCATGCACTTCGGTCAAAGAAATAAAAGCATAGACTATTTTCTAAATCGTGAGAAAATTCAAAACATCTAAGGTGCAAAGGGATATTGGAGTCCTCATGCAGGATTCCCTAAAGGATAATTTGCAGGTTGAGTTGGTGTTCAAAAAGGCAAATTCAATGTTAGCATTCATTTCGAGAGGACTAGGATATAAAAGCAAGGGTGTAATGCTGAGGCTGTATAAAGCGCTGGTGAGAGCCCACTTGGAGTATTGTGAGCAGTTTTAGAACATAAGAACATGAGAAATAGGAGCAGAAGTAGGCCATCCAGCCCATCGAGCCTGCCCCGCCATTCAATAAGATCATGGCTGATCTGTCCGTAAACTCAGCTCCATCTACCTGCCTTTTCTCCATAACCCTTGATTCCCCTACTATGTAAACATCTACCTAATTGTATCTTAAATACATTTAGTGAAGAAGCCTCAACTGGGCAGAGATTTCCACAGATTCACCACTCTCTGGGAAAAAAAGTTTCTCCTCATCTCCGTCCTAAATCTTCTCCCCTGAATCTTGAGGCAATGTCCCCTAGTTCTAGTCTCACCTACCAATGGAAACCTTTTGTGCCCCTTATATAAGAAAGGATGTGCTGACATTGGAGAGGGTTCAAAAGAGGTTCATTAGGATTATTCAGGAAATGAAAAGTTCACTATATTAACAGTGATTGAAGGTTCGGGGCCTGCACCCACTGGAATTTAGAAGAATAAGATGGGGAGATCACATTGAAACCTATTGAATATCGAAAGGTCTAGATAGAGTGGATGTGAAGTGGATGTTTCCTTTGGTGGGGTTTCTAGGACCAGAGGGCACAGCCTCAAAATAGAGGGATGTCCATTTACAAAGGAGAGGAGGAGGAATTTCTTTAGCCAAAGGCTGGTGTGTCTGTGGAATTCAATGCCACTGGTGGCTGTGGAGGCCAGGTCATTGGGAACATTTAAGGTGAAGGTTGATAGGTTCTTGATTTGTCAGGACATGAAAGGTTATGGGGAGATGGCAGGATGGTGGAGTTGAGAGAGAAATGGATCAGCCATGATGAAATGGCAGAGCAGATATGATGGGACAAATGGTTTTATGGTCTGATCTTGTTTAGTAGCCTCATGTGCAGCATCTTGGAAAAGGCCTTCTGAAAATCCAAGTAAATAACACCCACTGACTCGCATTTGTCTATCCTAGCTGTTATTTCCACAAAGAATTCTGACAGGTTTGTCACATAGGATTTACCCCTAACCATGCTGACTTTGGCCTATTTATCATGTGCCTCCAAGTACCCCAAAACATCATCCTTAATAATGGACTCCAGTACACTTCCTTTAACTATTTCACTTCACTGACTGATCACCCAAATAGGACCATAATTCGACTAAAATCAAATACACTGTATCCAGCCATTAATGAATGCCATGAAACATTTTATTTTTATTATTATTATTATTATTATTTTGTAGTACTTCCTTGAAAACTACCTCAACAATGTGTGAGAGAATTTGCATGAAAACAAATTTCCATAAAGCAGATCATTTGTAAACCAGGGATCACTTCTGTTCTCACCACGGATTCAGTTAATTAGCAGCACCCCGAAACAAGTAAACATGCAGGGAATGAATTGAAGAAATTATATATTATAATTACCAAGGAGGTATTCATGAAGCCATTGCAAGTTGATACAGGAAGCTGTGGTATAAAACTTCAGGATAGAGTGCCGTGCACTAAAAACAGAAAGCATGTGGTTTCCATATCATTTTCTGGTGTTTAAAATTCATCCTCGACAGCCCTACATGAGATGCAAAGAAACCATGAGCTAGTGCAAATCTCAGAGCTACAGCTTTTATCACTTGCTAGCAGGAGGTAATTTCAGCTTGGGCGTGTAAGCGCAATCTAACTCTGCTGTCAACTACCATAATAGAGGTTCTTAACGTGATTATTCTCAATAGGAAGCACACATTCAAACACAGGGCCAAAATGACATTGCTTGGACCAGGAATAAGGAGCTGATGTGGGAGTATGTGTCTTGCATTTCTGTGAGAAAGAAGGCAGCTTGATTTTGGATTTGGAGGCACCTTGTCCTCAGGTGCAGATTCCCCAGTTGATTTCAGTGCCAAACACTCCAGGTTATCAAAAGGTCAACACACTTCCGATCAAAGCTAATTCCCATATTCAAAATTCACACCATTTCCTCAGAATTATTTATCCATCAATGATGCAGCAGCAGTGTCATCTGAGTAATGTGGCCAATGGCTGAGACTACTGTGTGCCCAGCAAAGGCACTCCACACACATGGAGACTAATGCAGCTACTTCCCATTAAGCAGTATGTGAGTAATTTTCAATTGCGATTTAACAGACTTCTTATCAATCGCATACCAAGCAATGTACATAATGCAGTATAGCAAGTTATTGTCCAACACATACTTCGATTTGTTTCATAACTTACTGAATAACGAAGAGGACAATGCTAAAGTGAGAAATATAATACACTATCGCATCAATAAATCTACACCCAAATGTTTGATGCAAAAAATTACAACTATCGGTAAATTTCACTGATACATCTTGTTCTTTAATGGATATTACTAGCGTTCCACTGATGAAACTAAAATTTCAGAAGTTATTAGAATCATAAATTTACCCTGAAATCTATAAAATTATATGGTAAAAAAGTTATGCATTCTTTCACAGGATCATTGGCCTTCCATAACAGAATTAACATCGAAGCACTTCATCTCTTTCCAAATTTAAATAAAATTGAGTTTCACCTTTTATTTCGACTTTAAATTCTTATTAAGTAAACTTCTTCCTCACTTGGAATGTATTAAAGAAATCTATGTGTAAATAGTAAGATAGTTTTTCGGAAAGCACAAATTATGCTTTCAACTTCTTTTTGTGTCCCTCTGGAAGGAAATGAGCAAGATTTTGTTAGCTCTATCACCCCCTTTAATTAACCTGGGTTACATCTGGCCTCAGAAAGACCTGACAAGTATAGCGACCATTTGATGTGGGCAAAGGTTGCCCACAACAACTTACAGACCGTTCAAGTGCCAGTTTGGGTATCCTCCATCACCATTCCCAGATCAGCAAGCCGATGTTTTGGTTCCTGGGGCCGAAGATCTTGTCCAAAACTGCGAGCAAAAATGAACTAGGGCGAGAGAGATTTTGCTGGCCTCTACCCAGGAGGTGGAAACCATGGCTAACCAAAGGAGAAGACAGGGACTCTCTCTGCAGCCTTGGCAACAGGTCTGGCTGTCCACTCAGGATTTGCATCTCTGGGTGGAGTCTAGAAACTTGACACTCAAGTTCATTGGACCCTTCAAAGTCCTGCAGCTCCCCAAGACCCTGAAGATCAATTCCACTTTCCACAACTCTAAATTAAAGCCTGTGAGCATTAGCTCCACCGCCATCAGACCTGCTGCCACCCAGGTTTATCGGTGGGGAGCAGGTCTTCATGGTGGGAAGAACTTTGGACTTACAAACTGTTCAGGGTGTTCGGCAGTTCTTCGTGGACTGGGAAAGATTTGAACCCGAGGAGAGCTGCTGGTTGCCTGAAAAGGACATTTTGGACTGGCTCTCATCCGTGAGTACCATCACCAGCCAGGGCTGTCAGAACTCAGCCATTGGAGAGGGGGGCCCTGTTACGATATGCACCCAACTGCGCTAGCTTCCGGAATTCCAACACTCTAACTCTCCAGAGTATGGATAGCTAGCACAACCCCCTTAAGGATTCAGGACCATCCTACTAATTGGCTGCCATATTTTGGCGCCAGGCTTTCAGTGTTTAAGGAGTACCTGAATGGAGGTTCAGTGCTCAGTCATCAGCTCCACTTGGATTATCACCGATCAACTTGATTTGTACTCATTTCTAGTTTGTCTCGTATCGTATCTTGATCCTAATCTCGGATACTCCAACACTTAAGTCCTAACCATTCTTGTCAAGGTCCCTCGTCATAAAGGGACATCAAAGACAACATAAAATCTAAAGAGAGAGCATATAATATAGCAAAAGTTTGTGGGGAAATAAGAGGATTGGGAAGCTTTTAAAATCAAACAATGCCTAATTAAAAAAGCCATCAGGAGAGAAAAAAGAAAATATTAAGGTAAGGTAACCAATGATGTAAAAGAAGATACCAAAAGTTTCTTCAGATATATAAAGAGTAACAGAGAGGCAAAAGAGAATTATCCGACTGCTAGGAATTTACACTGAAAAGGTAGTAATGGGAGACAAAGAAATGGCAGATGTACTTAATAAGTATTTTGCATCACTCTTCACTGTGGAAGTCATTAGCAATATGCCAGAAATTAGAGTGTCGGGGGCAGAAGTGAATGTAATTGCTATTTCTAAGGAGAAGGTGCTATGGAAGCTGAAAGTACATAGATAACTCAGATAGGCTACACCCCAGGTTTCTGAAAGAGGTAGATAAAGAGATTGTGGAGGTATTGGTGGTGATTTTTCGAGAATCACAGGTTTCTGGAGTGGTTCCAAAGGACTGGAAAATTGCAAATGTCACTCCACTCTTTAAAAAGGAAGGGAGCAGAAAAAAAGAAATTTAGTTCAAAGTAAATTTATTATCAAACTATATATATATCACCAAATTCTTGCAGGCATACTCAATAAATCCATAATAGAATCAATGAAAGACTGTGGCAACTTGGGTCTTCAACCAGTGTGAAAAAGACAACAAACTGTGCAAATACAAAAAGAAAGAAATAATACCAATAAAGAAATATGCAATAAATAACTAGAACATGAAGAGTCCTTGAAAGTGAATCCATAGGTTGTGGGAACATTCCAATGATGGGGCAAATGAAGTTGAGTGAAGTTATCCCCTATGATTCAAGAGCTTAATGGTTGAGAGGTTAATAACTGTTCCTGAACCTAGTGGTGTAAGTCCGGAGGCTCCTGTATCTTTTTCCTGATGGCAGCAGTAAGAAGAGAGCATGTTCTGTATTGTGTCTTTGGAACTACACATCAAGTAAATAAAAGCACACACAGGAGATGGCTTTAACTGGTGTATTCACAATGTATCAAGACTGAGAGAGTACAGTGCACATGTGTAGACAACAGTTCATATGTTGTGCTAAGGGGAGTCATTGCTCTAAAAAAAATAGATCCATACATTACACTTCCTCCCCCCTTTAGTTTAATGCAACATAAAACTGTATATGTATGAAATATTCAACTTCCCCTTCATAAACCATATTCCAAATAAACATGCTTTCACAATAACAATCCATAACTAATTTCACTATACTCAATATTCAGCCTTTTGGGTGGTGCTCTGTTTCTTTCAGGATAGCGCCTCTGGACCTGTGGAGTGGCATCAGGTTTGGCAGGTGGCTTGTCCAAAACAATGCTCTTGGTTGCCAGTGTCACATTGTTGTCAGTGACATGATCATCACCGAGAGGTAAATCTAGTGACTGTAATGTGTCCGTCTTGTTGGATTCAGTCAACTCAAGTGTGTTCTTCAGTTAAGAATCCTGTATCTGGTCCACTTGACATCTCGGAGTCTGATCTCCTACATCCACTCTGTACACCAGTCGTCCAGTTCTTGTAGCTATCCTACTGCATGTCCACTTGTTTTCTCAGTAATCACGCCCAAGGATTTCCTGTCCAAGCTCGAAGCTCCCTGATGATTCACTTGTCAAGTGGCTGAACTCTTTATTCTGCACTTCCTTCCATAGGTCTGGTCTCAGGAAGTCTCTGCGAGATCTCAGATTTCTGCTCCTTAACAGCATTGCAGGTGTTTGATATGTTGTCGCATAAACAGAGTTCCGATACACAAAAAGAGGGTTGTCCACCTTGATCTGTAGAGAAATGTCCTCCTTGTCCATTGTTTTAATGGACTTCTTGAATGTTTGGATAAACCTTTCAGCTAACCCATTTGTTGCTGGGTGACGGGGAGCTGACTTGAGATGTTTGATGTCATTTTTCTTCATGAATAGCCTGAACTCCTCTGAGATGTATTGTGGTCTGTTGTCACTCATAATTTGTTCAGATAAGCCATTGCTGACAAAGATAGTCCTCAGAGTGGAAACAGTTTTTTCTGATGTCGTTGACTTCATTGCTATGACCTCTGACCACTTCGAATGAGCATCCACAGCAAACAGAAACATGGAGTCTCTGAATGGCCCAGCAAATCAATATGTACTCTTTGCCATAGTGACAATGGGTGTAAGTGTGCCTGTGGGGTGCATTTTGACCTTTTTGGCATCCCAAACAGCTTTGGCCTAATCTTCAATCTTCTTATCTATTTCCAGCCACCACACATAGCTCCGGGTGAGACTCGTCATCTTGACTGTACCCAGGTGTCCTTTGTGCAGATTCTCTAACACTCTGGTGTGTAGTTTAGAGGGAACCACAATACAAGATCCACAAATCAGCATCCTTTGACATGCAGACAGATGGTCTTGTCTCGCTGCGAACTCTGGCAACAAAGGTTTGCCATGACCTGGCCATTCTTGCATAGTGATGTCATAGTGATGACAATGTTGGATCATTCCCTGTTTCTCTTTGTATTTCCAAATTTGTTACCAGCAACTGGTCCATCAATGCTGGATGGAACACTTCTGCTGGATCACAGTCTGAAGACTTTTCTTCTGTTGGATCACAGTCTGAAGACTTTTCTTCTGCTGGATCACAGTCTAAAGACTTTTCTTCTGCTGGATCACAGTACGAAGACTTTTCTTCTGTTGGATCACAGTCTGAAGACGTTTCTCCTGCTGGATCACAGTCTGAGGACTTTTCTTCTGCCGGATCACAGTACGAAGACTTTTCTTCTGTTGGATCACAGTCTGAAGACTTTTCTTCTGCTGGATCACAGTACGAAGACTTTTCTTCTGTTGGATCACAGTCTGAAGACTTTTCTTCTGTTGGATCACAGTCTGAAGTAGATCACAAAATCATCTGGATCACAATAGATGTGTCTGGTGTAAAGTGGAGTCGGATACAGGGTCGGTTTTGTTCATAATTCCAGAGGCTGATTACAAACGGACTGTTTTCTAAGCTACCATTATAGAAGACCTCACTGATGCTCAAGACTACACAGGCAAAAAGTGTCTCCCAAAGACAAACTGAAAGTAAATGTGATGTAAAGTGGCAGGCTAACACTTCTTGCCCATGAATGATTGAGAAAAATCCAACTAGACTGGCACACAATCAAAGCTCTCAATTTGTCATCAACAGGCGACCACAGCCCAAATAGTAGCACTAAGCAGAGACCATCACAGCTGTTTAATGCTAATAAATCGGTTGCAGTCCATTGTAAGGATGAGCTTTCAGAGTACTTGAAGGGACATGATAAAAGGGGCCAAAGTTAGCAGAGTTTCCTTCAGGGGAAATCTCCCCTGACAAGTCTGTTGGACTAACAGGCAGGATAGACAAGGCAGAGTCAGTAAATGCTGTTTATGTGGATTTTCAGAGAATTGTTAGCCACTTGGTGAAGAATTGGCAGATGAAATATAATGTAGGGAAGTGTATGGTCATTCACTTTGGTCAAGGGAATAAGGGCATGGACTATTTTCTAAATGGGGAAGGAACTCAAAAATCAGAGGTTAAAGGGACTTGGGCGTATAGGACCAAAGGGTACAGCCTCAGAACAGAAGGATGTCCATTAACACAGAGAAGAAGAGGAATTTCTTTTGCTGGAGAGTGATGAATTTATGGAATTCATTGCCACAGATGGCTCAGAGGTCAAGCTATTGGAGATATTTAAAGTGGAAGTTGATTGGTTCTTGATTAGTCAGGGCATCAAAGGTTACAGGTAGAAGGCAGAAGAATGGGGTTGAGAGGGATAAGAATCAGCCGTGATGGAATGGTGGAGCAGACTTAATGGGCTGAAAGGCCTAATTCTGCTCCTATGTTCATGTTCCTAATTTTTTTAGCCACAGAACATATCACATCTATCAATTTATCAGAGAAGTCCAGGTTGATATAAATGTTGGCAAAGAAGTTTTCAAGGGGAGACAAGAAAAACTGTAAATGCTGGAGATCTGAAATCATTATTTGATAAAAGTATTTGACCAGAAAGTTAATTCTTTCTCTTTCTTTACAGATGCTTTGCTGCTGGTTGAATATTTCCAACACCTTTTGTTTTTATTTTCGTAAGACAAAAGTGTGGTTTGTCCCAAATATGCAGCTGTCCCGATTAACCAAAGTCCACTGTAATATGAAGATTTAAGAGACTCTTAAACAGCAAATGGATGAAAGAAATGGAGGGCTATGTGGAATGAAAAGGTCAGATTGATCTTAGAGTAGGTTTAAAGGTTGGAATAACATCATGGGTTCAGGATATCTAATATGCATACTGGTCTACGATTCTATGTTTCTTATTATAAGTTAAATTTGATATATCAAAGTGTGAAACCAAACCACTTACACTTCAGTGTTTAAAAAATCCTTTAACATAGCTTTAACACAATATCAACCTTGATTTAAAGGAAGCTCAATCATTAGGTGAAGAGAATTTTTTTTATATTTTGAGCATGTGGAAATCTGCAGCAATGTATTCATTGGCCGAGAGTGGCACATGCATTAGCTTCTTTAATTTGCCACTATTGCAGTAAAAAGCAGTATCGTCTCCAGGTAAGTTCAATGAATTGTAAGTGACCAGTATTATTTCTATTGATTAGTATTTACGGCTGAGTTCGTGCTAAATGTTGTCAACTGGGTTATGGAAGTGCAAATGACCTTGAAACAGACTTTTGATGATCAATTCCAATACTTGACATGAAATTGAAATTAGATTAATCATTCTCCAGTTAGCAGGGTATGATTTATGTGTTTCTTTGAATATGTTTGTACAACAAGCTGTCTAGGTCTCCCCAGTCTCTATTGACCCTGCTCAAAATCGTTCTTAAAGCTTTTCAAATCTTTTGTCTTACCTCACTCAGCATTGAAATAAATAGAAACTATAGAATGTTATTTTTATCTTATTTAATTTTTCTGGCCTTCCACTGATTTTAGAAGGAACATTAATGTTTGGACAGTGAATGTTATTTGTGTTTGTTTGGAATTCATTATTTAGAAATTCACTATTTCCTGTTTTATTTGGTTATGAGGTAAAAAAAAATTGAGAAGTGGTGGTACTGTGTATTAAACTACCAGCACAGCAGGCCAACAATGACTTGTTCAAAGACTCACTGCGGTGTGTGGACCTTGAGCAATCAAGAGCCTTTGTCAAATTCACAATGAAATCGGGATGAATCCAGGCTGCAGGTCAAGGTGGGGGTCAGCAACAGTGAATGGGCTGGAGATTGAGCAGTTGGAAATTAAGAATCAGACGAGGTCATTGATTGGAAGGGTGAGGTTGGGAATTGGTATTCATGGATAGATGGCAGGGACTGGGGAAATTGGTTGATGGCACATGAAATGATAGTTAGGGGTGGGGATGAATTTGTAGGGAGACATGGAAAGGGTTAAGTATTTTATTTAAAACAGATCTAGCTAAGGTGGGTTCTTAACACATAACTTCCACAGGCAAAGAGCTGTTTCATTATTTTTGAAACAGGCATTACGGCCTGCTTCTGCATGTGTAATCCACACCCATCATGGGCCACTTATTTTATTTAATTTCAAAACATATTTGTAATAATTACAATGTGTACAGGTCTTTCTCTATACTTCTTGCACCATCGATTCAAATGTATTCTCTTATAACATGGCAAAGTCGCTTTCACTTCCCCTTGCATCTTCATTTTTGAGATGTTCTAGAGGTGAGTGAAGAGCCAGTGAAGGAACCAGTTGTTGCCCTGTTGTGACGGTAAGCAAGAGTTGATGTGTTTCATGACCAGCAGCACTTCATCACAGTGGATGTAGGTTCTACTGGATGATAATCAAGAGCAAGAGGATAACTAGGGAGAGGATAAAGAGGGGAACATTTGCTTGGAGGTGGAGAATGAGAGTGGGGTAGTTAAATAGTACTTTGCTTCAGTATATACCAAAGAAAAGGACATAAATATGTTAGGGCTTTAGGAGGTCAAGGAGGAAGTGTTGCGTCTGCTAATGAGTATTAAGGTGGATAAGTCCCCAAGGCCTAATGGGATTTACCCCAGGTTATTGAAGGAGGCAAGAGACAAGATTGCTGGGGCCTATCTTCGTGTCCTCTCTAGACACAGGCGAGGTCCCAGAGTACTGACGAGTGGTTAATGTTGTACCTCTATTTAAGAAGGGAACAAGGGAAAATCCTGGTAATTATAGACCAGTAAGTCTCACAACAGTTGTAGGGAAATTGCTGGAGAAATTTTTTAGGGATAGGATATATGAGCACTTAGAAAACCATGGCCTAATTAGGGAGCCCCAGCATGGCTTGTGCAGAGCAAGTCATGTCTTAACAACTTGACTGAGTTTTTTGACAGGGTGATGAGAGAGACTGATGAAGATAGAGTAGTGAGTACTGTCTGCATGGGCTTTAGTAACGCATTTGACAAAGTCCCTCATGGAAGGCTACTCCAGAAGGTCAAGATGCATGGTGTCCGCAGTGAGTTGCCTATTTGGATTCAGAGTTGGTTTGCACGTAGAAGACAGAAGGCAGTGGTCAGAGGGACTTATTCAAGCTGGAAGTCTATAACTAGTGGTGTTCCTCAGGGATCTGTGCTGGGGCTTCGGCTGTTTGTGATGTATATAAATGAGCTGGATGAAAATGTAGATGGGTCGGTTTGTAAGTTTGTGAATGATACCAAGATTGGTGGAGTTCTGGATAGTGTAGAGGACTGACAATGAATGCAGCATGATATAGATCAGTTGCAGATATGAGAAGAGAAATGGCAGATGGAGCTTAACCAAGATAAATGTGAGGTATTGCACCTTGGTAGGGTAAATGCAAGGACAGCACAGTGTTAAGGGCAATACACTTAACAGTGCTGCTGAGCAAAGAGATCTTGGGGTCCAAGTTCATAGCTCCATGAAAGTGGCTACACAGGTCGATAAGGTGGTTAAGAAGGCTTATGGAATGCTTGCTTTTATTAGTCGAGACATTGAATTCAAAAGTCAGGAGGCAATGTTGCAAAACATGAAGTATTTTTACAGGCGCTGTAATATTTGGATGGTTTTGATTTGCTTTTCAGCTGGTTCAGCACAACATTGTGGGCAAAAGACCTGTTCCTCTGCTGTGCCCTGTCATTCTATGTTCTAGGAGGCAGGTTAACACAATTCTTCTTGGGCACTGGTATGATTGAACCCTGCTTGAAGGAGGTGGTACCTCAGATTGCTGAAGCAGGAAGTTGAACATGTTCATGAACATTCCAGCCAGATAGTCAGCACGGGTATTCAGTACTCGGTCAAAGTGAGCATTAAAGGCATTGAGCTTATTTGAGAGCAAAGCCTTATTGTCATTTATATTGCTTGTTTTGCTTTGTTTGACCTGCTCCTCAACAAAAATTGCTTAACATGGTGATCACTAGTCAAATGGCTGCAGTTGTCAATAGCCACAGAACCGCTTTAGATTTCCAACATTTTCTATTTAACAGATGGTAATTCCTGCCCTTTAAATTAGATGAAGAGTGGGAAAAAGGAAACTAACAAAAAGTAAACTTGTTAAAATGTACTTCAATGTTTTAAACACCCTAAACTCCCTGCCAGAGTGAAACGCTCTGTTTCGTAATGCTGAATTGCTCGGCAGAAATATAAATATCAATACTAAAATGGTCCTTACATTTTCTTAAATAGCAGCCCTATCATTCAACTGCATCTATAATTCATGTCAAATGCAGAGAGTCTGTGAAGCTCACGTGTAGATGATGGTGAACACGTTTCAGATGGATTAATGTGAAGCAATGAAAATCATTCAGCTGCAATTCCTTCACTTCACACACTATTCAGTCACACATTCCCTAACATGGGGCTGTTGATGCTATGCAATTATATTCAAGTATATTCAGGGATGAGATTGTTAGATTCTTGGAAAACCAAGGGAACTAGAGAATATGGAGACTGGCAATAAACTGATTTTGCCACAGGATCAAAGGGGAATGCTTAAAGACTGCTCAAACAGCTCAGTTGATCACCTCTGCTTCTATGCATTGTGCACACACTTAACTTTCACACTCACCAAATTCAATCAACATGTTACTATATCATCATTCCAATTAGTTAATTCCTTCTGCATGTCATGCAAAATAAATTGGAATTCTTTGAAGACGTAACAAGCAGGATAGACAAAGGAGAATCAGTTGATGTTGTATATTTAGATTTTCAGAAGGCATTTAACAAGGCACCACACATGAGGCTGCTTAACGAGCTAAGAGCCTATGGTATTACAGGGAATATTCTAACATGGATAAAATAGTGGCTGATTGGCAGGAGACAAACAGTGGGAATAAAGGGGGGGAGGCTTTTCTGGTTGGCTGCCAGTGACTAGTGGTGTTCCACAGGTGTTGGGACTGATTCTTTTTACGTTATATGTCAATGATTTGCATGATGGAATTGATGGCATTTTTGCAAAGTTTGCAGATGATACGAAGGTAGGTGGAGGGGCAGGTAGTTTTGAGGAAGTAGAGAGGCTACAGAAGGACTTAAACAGATTAAGAGAATAGGCAAAGAAGTGGCAGATGGAATACAGTGTTTGGAAGTGTATGGTCATACACTTTGGTAGAAGAAAGAAAGGGTTAACTATTTTCTAAATGTAGAGAAAATACAAAAATCTGAGGCACAAGGGCACTTGTGCAGGATTCCCTAAAGGTTAATTTGCAGGTTGAGTCTGTTGTGAGGAAAACAAATATGATGTTAGCATTCATTTCAAGAGGACTAGAATATAAAAGGATGTAATGTTAAGACTTTATAAAGCACTGACGACTCTTCACTTGGAGTATTTTGTGCAGCTTCGGGCCCCTTGTCTTAGAAATGATGTGCTGAAACTGGAGAGGTTCACAAAAATTATTCTAGGATTGAACTACTTGTCACATGAAGAACAATTGATGGCTCTGGGCCTGGATTCATTGGAATTTAGAAGAATGAGGGGAACCTAAATGAAACTTATCGAATGGTGAAAGGCCTTGAATGAGTGGATGTGGAGAGGATGTTTCCTATGGTAGGAGTGTCTAACACCAGAAGGCATTGACTCAGAATAAACGGGCATCCTTTTAGAACAGAGATGAGGAGGAATTTCTTTAGCCGGAGAGTGGTGAATCTGTGGAATTCATTGCCACATGCAACTGTGGGGCCAAGTGTTTATGAATATTTAAGGAAGAGGTTGATATATTTTTGATTGGTCGGGGCATGAAGGGATACGAGGTGATGGCAGGAGTTTGGGGCTGAAAGGAAATATGGATCAGCTATGATGAAATGCCAGAGCAGACTTGATGGGGCAAATGGCCTAATTCTGCTCCTCTATCTTATGATCTTATGAAATTGTCCTGTCGTTATTAAAATGAATGAAAAGAAGAGAAGTTGCTTGTTAATTTATTATGAGTTATTGAACACTAAAGTGGTTCAAGTTCAAGTTTAATTGTCATTCAACCACACAGTCAGACAAAACTGCATTCCTCCAGTGCCAAAGAGGAAAGCACCGTACCAACAGTCACGCATATTAACAGCACAAGGCACATATATCACATATAATTACCATATGAATAAAATATACAGTCACAAAAATAATAATAATATAGTTCAAGTGTCACAGTCTGTAGACTTATGTTGCATGGGATGTTGTCCTGAAGCCATATTTTCTGCAAGATCAAGCATACAGCAGTTCCTCATCTTATATTAGTGTCGCCGCAGACAAAACAAATGCAATCCAGCTTGTCTTCACCCAAGTGAACACTACAGGGCACCGACAGGAGGGGCCAGTCCCCAACCCAGCATGGATGCCCGCCACGCCACGACGTCTGTGGTGTCTCCTACCCTGGGCGGCTGCAAGAGGCGACCCCGCAGCATGAGGGCCTGGTTCGCACAACCGAGGCCAAGCCGATCCCCCGCCACCCATCTCGCCAATGATCCAGTGAACCAGACTTGCAGTATTCTACATTAACAATGCTGAATATGGTTGAGCCATCACAAGAAAAGTGTCTATAAGAGAAAAGACAATCATTTGCACTGCTTGTTGGACCACATACTGCCTGCACACACCACCTCTGATGCCTTCCTAATTGGGCTGCTGTCACAGGCATCAACATGGTACATAACCAATCAAAGTAAGTCACTGATGTGAAAAATGACCCTCTAACCAAAATGAACTAGATGAACTTAATAGAGAAACTTAACTCCTGAAATATTTTTAATTAGTTTGACATTTGGGTCAATTGCAGTTTCCTCATTTGAACAACTCCACCTGGAGTTATTCATTAATACCACCACAAGCCAAGAATAGGATTTTATCAACAAGAGAAGTCAGGCAGAAGTGACCCATTGCATGGGTGTGGCAGTAGAAACTCAAACCACTCTCATGGTTTGAAAGAACCCACAGAAAATCAGCAATGAATCTTCTTATATTGTTAATTTTCTGTGGAACCTTTCTAGATGCATTGGATTCTGCTATTGACAGTTGTAATGAGAGCAAGGTGTACCTTGCTTGAGAGTGGTTTGAGTTTATAAACTGCCCTGGCACTGGAAATGTAACGGTTGCTCTGCAGAGCATGAAGCTTCTATCCTCCCTCCAGAAGGCAACATTTGTGACCCACTATTGGCAGTCACTTGGCCAGAGCTCTTGTTGTCGTCTATCAGCTGGCCAACCAGCCTGGCCAGCCAACTTTCCAGAAACAGATACTCAAAGTCATTCTCCAAGGCTCAGGCAGTCTTCTCTGCTGAATGTCAGTACCGCTCACCAGCCTGGAGCAGTACATAGCACCAGAGATAAAGGTGGGTACGACTGCTCGATGTTTTAATGAAATTCGGCATGAATTGACATATACAGTTATTCTAGAGTGATTATTTTGGCATTTATCTTTTACATTGTGGCTATGTGAATGACAGAAGTGTACGGCTGTCAGTGGGTGGGAAATTTCAGCCAGGTTTACAGGAATAACTATTCGATGTTTAGTTTTTGGTCAGGCTGATTAGAGAGTATTATCTGGCTTCCACCAACCAATCTCCCTTTCTCCTCATCCTCCCTACAGCTAATCACTGTAAAGCTTGTAAAAGCTGAGCCCTGACTAGGAAAAGCCCGGACCTCATTAGACGTAACTCACCACCTTCTGCAGGGCTCATTCAATTGCAGTCCAAGAAATGGGACAGTTTCAGAACATTTGTGGTCTATTCCATCACAAAGGATGTGGCAGCATAGCATCTATTGCGTACATGCAGGTGTATGAATTGTGCACGGGAGCTAGGAAAAACAGCTCTTATTGCCCAGGCACAGACAGTGTAGAGGACTACCACAGAGTGAAGACATTATCACCTCGGCTGCAATCCCAGCTGGAATTCACAGAATGGGCAAACACCAGCTAGTCACGGAGGAAGTGGAGTCCTTGTCGTAAGAGGCACAAGTCAAAGCTGGCATGCAGCGATTACAACCTGCGGTGTCGGCAGTCAGTGAGTCTTTGCACCATGTGCAGGCTGGAATTCTCACAAAGTCATGGCAGTTGCTCCACCTGCTCCCCTCTGTCAAATTACCAGTTCTCTTTGAAAAAGAGAATTCATTTTAAAGATGGCAAACCACAGGGTGCAAGTATCGCCAGAAAAAACAGTTGACATCTGGAACGAGGTTCTAAAGGAGGAACTGGCTTCAGACAAAATCATTACATTTGAGAGAGATTTATCCAGGCATAAAACAGCAAGGAATAATGGGGTAAATGGGATGTGTTTCCTGTAGGTGGGGAAAAGACTGGTGTGGGTGTGGTGGGGTGAAGAATCTGTTTCTGTGCTTTGTGACACTATGACTCTACGTGTTTACTTCTGTATGAAACTGAGATTAGGTGGCCACTGAGAGTTGAGAGCATAATGATAACACAGTTATCAAGTTAGATTAAAACCATACAGCTCAGAAGCAGTAGACTTTTAGCCCAGCAAGTCTGTTCTGACCATTTACACTTAATCTACAATAATCCCATCTTTTTCTGCCCATCAGCCCATCCCCACCAGATTCTGCTGTTCACCCCGAGGGTGCCTTACTGCAGCTAATTAACTGATCAACCTGTCCACCTTTAAAATGTCGGAGGAAACCGGAGAAAACCCCATACAGTCACAAGATGAGCAAAGCCCACACAGGCATCAAGATCAGAATTGAACCGTGAGTCACTGACTTCATTTTCTACCAATTTCCATTTGTCCAATGTCCCTAATGGAAAAATCAATGAGTGCTCAGCCTGTCGCCTCTTGGGGTTCAGATCTGGCATTCCCATCTGGCTGCATTGGAGAAGCTAAAATCTGCAGTGCGCTGAGCTCCCAGGATGGCATGATGTTTGAAGTTGTCACCCATTGTTACTCCACCACCTAAACTGAAACTGGTGTGGACGTGGAGGTCTGATCTCACTGAACCTTCCCTTCAGTGTGGCCAGCCTCAGCTGCCATGCCTAGAATACGCTGACAATGTTCGGCAAGGGGCAATGCTGAGACAGCGTCTCACCTATCAAACCTGGGAGAGGTACGTACTGTGACATTTATGAACTATTATAATGGATGTAAATTATTTATAAATGTGGTTAATTTTTAATAATAAAATGAATCAAAATGCATTAAATACTAATAAATATTTTAAAACTTCAAACTAAAATTAAATTAAAAAGTTAATATCAATAACTCACCTTTTTCCCTCCTTGTCATTCAAACAAATAGGAATTCCAGTCTTTTGCCAGCCTAAAGCTAAGCAAAATGAGGCTCTTCCACAAGGCTCCGAGTAAAGTCCAGATGCAGAGCAGAGGGATAGGTGTGCTGACAGACTCTGTGACTCAGAGAGACTCCGAGATACACATGCAGATGCACAGGCACAGAACACTGTAGTTCACTGAAGATTAAGGGTAAAACAAGAGAAAATCTGCAGGTGCTGGAAATCTGAGCAACACACATAAAATGCTGGAGAAATTCAGCAGGCCAGGTAGCATCTATGGAAAAAAGTACAGTCGACGTTTCAGGCTAAGACCCAGAGATGCTGCCTGGACTGCTGAGTTCCTCCAGCATCCTGTGCATGTTGATCGAAGATTAATTGTCAATGGTTCTATTCAGAATTGGTGACCCAAGTTACAAGATTTACCTTTTTAACTCCTGTAGTCTATGTATCCCATCCATAACTCAATTAGTTGCTGATAATGAATGGATTCTTAAGTTGAAATCCTTTATGCTCTATTATCTTCATCATTAACAGCCATCTTTTGGTTGTAGAGAACAGGATATGTCCTGTCTCCTTTCTCTATGCCATTCCTTTTAACTCCTTCAACTTCACAACTGTGCTGAGACATTTCCCTCATCCTCCCTACAACTTTGCTCTCACCCACTAAAACAAGGGCCGAGCTTCCTCTAATATCACCTTGTACATTCTTTAGAAAGAAGATTCATATCCTCACTCTCTTGTGGCCACATCCACTGCTGCCATCCCATCTCTGCAGTGCTTAATCTAAGACGTGGGATTGCCTTTTTCAACAAATTTGACAGGTAACCTTCCCTATCCTTGATGCATAACCAGTCACCAAATCCCAGTGCCCTGCCTGACAGTTCTGAGCTAGAGCTCCTATTGTAGCAAGCGATTCTTGCAGGTGCGGTCACCCTGGATTTTAATTGTTTCCTACATATTGCAGCAGAACCACACCACCTCATCTTAATTTAATCGATTTGCTTCAATAAGTCTGAAGTTCTGTCTTTGCCCTTTGCCTCACCATGGTGTGTTGGCCTTCATCAACCATGGGATTGAGTTCAAGAGCTGTGAGGTAATGTTACAGCTATACAAAACCTTACTTAGACCCCATGGAGTATTTTGTTCAGTTCTGGTCACCTCATTACAGGAGGGATGAGGAAGGAGAGAGTGTAGAGGAGGTTTATAAGGATGTTGCCTGGATTGGAGAGCATGCTTTATGAGAATAGGCTGAGTGAATTCGGCCTTTTCTCCTTGGAGCACTGCAGGATGAGAGGTGACCTGATAAAGACAATGAGAGGTATTGATCATGCAGATAGCCAAAGGCTTTTTCCCCAAGGCTGAAATGGCTGACACAAGGGGCCATAGTTTTAAGGTGCTTGGAGCTAGGTACAAGAGGGATGTCAGAGGTAAGTTTTTCACACAGAGAGTGGTGGGTGCGTGGAATGCACTGCCAGCAAAGGTGGTAGAGTTGGATACAATAGTTTATTTTAAGAGACTCTTGGGTACATGGAGCGTAGAAAAATAGAGGGCTATGCGATAGGGAAATTCGAGGCAGCTTCTAGAGTCGGCACAACATTGTGAGCCGAAGGGCTGTAATGTACTGTAGATTGTCTGTGTTTTCTATGTCTCTGACTCACCAAATTCCATCCCCCATAGACACTGCACTCTAGTTGTGTTGACCTGCTCTGAAAACAGTCTGGAGAGCATCCAGCTCTGGATCAATACCCCTAAAGTCTGTAAATGCCATATCTCTAAATAGAGGAAAGAAAATAATCACGCAAAGGTACTCTCAGCACTTCAAAATCCTGCATGGTATCCAGTAATTTGGGGAATATTCTGCAGCCCTCCCATCCTGTACAGTGATTCCTTTATTGTTACATGGTCACTGGAAAGGTTTTGCAATGGCATTTCTTTCTCCCCTTTAATGAGTTATCTGAGAGGGCAACACTCAACCGCTTGTGAGATGAAGTGATCAAAAAAGCCATGGAACAACAGAACTCCAGTAAGAAGTTCAATAAAAATTGAATCCCAAGAGAAATGTTCAAAGCTGCAGGGCCAAGGGCTATGAGGAGATGTACCATGACACCCTGCCTAGTATCTGGGAGGAGGGAGAAATGACTCAAATAACAAAGATGTCGCTCTTGTCTCTCTGTTCAGAAGGAAAAGTAGAGAAGTGTACTCCAGGACGCTTTCTTCCATAGTGCAGCAAGGAAATACTTGGTCACATTCGAAAGAGTTGAAAAAGATTTTTAAAAAAGCTTAGCTTTATTTGTCGTAAGTACATCAGAACATTGAAACATACAGTGAAATGCGCCATTTGCGTCAACGACTAACACGGTCCTGGGATGTGCTGGAGGCAAGTGTTCATGCTACGTAGCATACCCACAGCTTACTAACCCTAACCCATAGAGCTTTGGAATGTGGGAGGAAGCTGAAGCGTCTGGAGGCCACGAGAAGAACATGCAAACTCCTTACAGTCAGCAGCGAGAATTGAATCCTGATTGCGGGCAACGTAAAGCACTTTGCTAACCACTATGTTACTGTACTGCCCCCCACATTTAACTGAACAAGCTCAATGCAAGCATATTGAGGAGGATCTGATGGCCACACGGTGTGGTTTTAGACCATTTTGTACCCACAAAACATGGACCTGCACTGCATGAAATGTTCATTGGATATTGAGCTCCCAATATAGTCAGCATAAAGAGAGATGATCAACAGCACCACATCCAGACTGCTCACAGCAATGCTTTTCACCTTTACAAACTTCCTGTGTCATTTGCAGTAGACTGTCCATCAGCATTCGAGCTTCAGAATCATATGCATAGCTACTGAGGAGATTTGCAACAACATTGTCATCAGCAGCATCAGACTAAAAATATCTCAATCCTGTACCAGTTTGTTCTGCCAATCCCATAGCAACCCGAGATATGTCCTTGGTTACCAGCTGTCTGTGTCTGACAGAATATTACTTTTAATATTTCTGTTTGTCAGATGAATGTGGTTGAGCTGTCATTACACTAATAATGTCTAGGGTATACACTCCTTTACTTTTAGTTATAGTTTGTCTTGTTAAGAATCATTAAAAAGGCCTTTTTCCTTTGGTGCATATATTTTGAACATAATTGCTTGAAATCAGTTACATCGGTTCTTTGATGCAAAAATCAAAGTGTCCTCAATTCACTTGTCATTACATGAATCCGTTTTTGTATCACTGTTAAATACCTGCAGTCCAAGAGCAAAAATCACAACATTTGCTTCACTTTCTAACGTTTCTGATTCATACACTCTGCAGATAAATTCTCCTTGGGTTTCGAATGCAATTTAGGTTGCAATCTTTTACTTCTGATTGTATATAAAATTAATTTTTTAGTCAATTTCCAGAGCATTACATAGATGTAAAGCTGCTTCAAAGTAAAACCTGGAACATCTTATTAAAGTCTATAAATTACTTTCTGGGTATTGATTTTACTGTACAAAATAATCATTTGAAAGTGCATACTTTAGAAAAGTGCACTCAGGCTCATCGGTAAAGCAGCTGAGTAAACTTCAAGCTTTGGTAGAATATGTCCCTAGCTGACCTACTTTAATCATTAACGTACTTATGTTTGCATGTACAAGGAAATATTAACAAATCTAACCGTTATTAATTTCACGGTTAAGAATGCAGATGCCGAAACCTGGAACCAGGAACAGAATGCAGAAAGAGCTCAGGTAGAATCTGTTAAGGCACAAGGTAAGGTGTAAGTCACCACTATAGTCAAGACCCTGCATCGGGACTGAGAAAAAAGAGGGAAGATTGCCAGCTTAGAGCAGTATGTGGCGTGGGATAGAGGCATGGTGGTGATAGAAGAATAGCACTTCTATTTTTATTTAGAGATGCAGTGCAGAAAGGCTCTTCCAGCTCAGCCACTCTCTAGAGCCTTAATTTAGCCCTGACCTAATCTACAATGTGCAATTAACCTACCAGGTATGTCTCTGGACTGTTGGAAAAGACCCATGCATTTCACGGGAGGACGTACGGGGACTCCTTACTAAGGATGGCGGGACTGAACCCTGAACTCTGACGCCTCAAGCTGTAATAATGTCATACTAACCGCTACACCAGGTGGAACTGGGTGCAGGGAGGGGATGGGAGTGGTGAACAAGTTAAGATGAAAATTAGGTGGGCTAGGGTAGAAAATACTGGGGAGGTGAGTTTCCTGCAAGTGGAAAATTCAGTAGTCATGTCATTGGGGTGTAACGTACCCAAGCGGATTATGAGATGTTGTTATTCCAATTGCAACGGAGAAGGTCAAGGACATAGAGGTCAGTGTGGGATGGGAATAAAAAGTGAAATGACATGCAATCAGAATTCAATGGATTGGCATGCAGTAGAGATATTGAAATGAGTCTTACAGACTGAATTTGATTAAACTGAACTTATATCACTTCTTTCAAGAAACTCCAAAAGATCTGCAAGCAACAAACACGTTACCAAACTTAAAAGATTTTAAATTATTCTACCGTCATGGTTCTGGTAAAAAAATCAAATTGCAACTATTAGAAAGCACATATTTATTGTATAAGTAATCATATGCAGCTTACATTTATGGCATCTTCAACAAAAGTTATAAACCTCGCTATCTGCATGCCTCATGCCTTCTGCCTTGTAAAAAGGTCCATTTGTCTTCACTAAGCATTCACACAATTTTCCAATTAGTCAATTTATTGCCAAATACCAGCTCAGTTTAATTCCCCTGCATGCTATTTAACTTTCCATGAGATCCACTGTTATACTTTTATTATCTGAAGCAGCGTAATGAATTATTGCCTCTGCTAGTCTTTTTAATAGCTTCTTTCTACTGTTTTACAGTAATTTCAGGAGTATCCAATAATTTGCAGAATATTCCATTGTTTTTAAGCAAGCGTGCTGAGAGGATTTTGTGATAATATTTATATTTTACTTTGAATTTGACTTTGTATTTCTGAGGCCTTTTATTTGATGACGATTTTCGCACTGCTTTTTGAAAAGACAAGTAAAGAGCCGAATAAAGCTGCCTCACAGCTGCTGGTTGCTTAGAAAATCATGGGCAGAAGCAATGAGCTACAGCTGACAGAGCCCAGTAACAGACCACTGAGGAGAGGGCATAACATTCTTTATGCCCAAAAGGACTTGCATTAGTATGTCAACCACATTCATTCAAATTAAATTAAAATATATATTTTTAATATTATATCAACCTGAGCTAAACTGAAGGAATGACTTATATTTTCAGAGGTAACCAATGAACAAAATACCCAAAAACAGAAAATAAATAGATGCTGGAAATCTTGAGCAATGCGTACAAAATGCTAGAGGAACTCAGCAAGACAGCCATTATCTATGGAGAGGAATAAACAGCCGACGTTTCGGGCCAAGATCCTTGTTCACAAATGGAAAGGCGGGGGAAATGCCAGAATAAGAAGGGAGGGGAGGGAGTACAAGCTGGCAAGTGACAGGTTAAACCAGTGAGGAGGAGGGGAATGAAGTAAGAAGCTGGGAGGTGATAGGTGGAGAGGTGAGTGGCTGAAGAAAAAGATCTGTACTGGGAACACTGGTGTTGTCATGTACATCAGTATTTAGTAGATGTGCCTTTGGCAGCAATTACAGCCTTGAGTCTGTGTTGATAGGCCCCTATCAGCTTTGCACATCTGGACACTGCAATTTTCCCCATTCTTCTTTACAAAACTGCTCAAGCTCTGTCAAATTGCATGAGAATAGTGAGTGAACAGCCCTTTTCAAGTCCAGACACAAATTTTCAATTAGATTGTGATCTAGACTCTGACTTAGCTACTTCAGGACTTTTAACTCTGCTGTTTTTAAGCCATTCCTTGTAGCTTTGGCTTTATGATTGGGATCATTGTCTTGCTGAAAAACGAATCTTCTCCCATGTTGCAGTTCTCTTGCAGACTGTATTAGGATTTCTCCAGCATTTCCCTGCATCCATTTTATCCATTACCTTCATAAGCCTTCTAGGGTCTCCCGCAATGTGGCATCGCCACAGCATGATGTAGCCACCACCATGCTTCACGGTGGGGATGGTGTACTTTTGAAGTGTAGTGTTTGACTTACGGCAAACAATCAGATTTAGTCTGATAGCCAAGAAGCTCAGTTTCGTTTTCATCAGACCATAGACCCCTCTTCCAGCTGACTTCGGAGTCTCCAACATGCCCTCTGGAAAACACTAGCGGAGTTATCATGTGAGTTCTTTTTCACCCGTGTCTTTCTCTTTGCCATTTCCCCATTAAGCTGCCATTGGTGAAGCATCTGGGCAACAGTTGTTGTATGTGCAGTCCCACCCATCTCAGCCACTGAAGCTTCTAACTCCTCCAGAGATGTCATAGGTCTCTCAGTGGCCACTCTCACTAGTCCCCTTTTTGCATGGTCAAGTTTTCGAGGATGCCCTGCTCTGGGCAGATTTACAGCTGTGCCATATTCTTTCTATTTCTTGATGATTGACTTACCTGTACTCCAAGGGGTATTCAGTGACTTGGAAATGTTCTTCTATCTATCTCCTGACTTATGTTTTCCAATAAACTTTTTGCAGAGATACTTGGAGTGTCCTTTTGTCTTCATGGTGTTGTTTTTGCCAGGGTACTGACTCACCAGCAGTTGGACCTTCCAGATACAGGTGTACTTTTACTACAATCAATTGAAAAAACTTGACTGCACACAGGTCTCCAAAAACAGATCTCCATTTAAACAATTACATCACTTCTAAAACCATTTGGCTACACCAGTGATGATTTGGTGTGTCATTTGAAAGTGGGGTGAATATTTATGCAATCAATTATTTCTGTTTTATATTTGGAATTAATTTAGATCACTTTGTAGAGATTTCTTTTCACTTTGACACGAAAGAGTATTTTTCTTTTAATCAGTGTCAAACAAGTTAAATTAAATCCATTGTGATTCAATGTTGTAAAAGAATAAAACATGAAATACTCCAAGGGGGGTGAATACTTTTTACAGGCGCTGTAATTTTTGGATGGTTTTGATTTGCTTTTTAGTTGGTTCAGCACAACATTGTGGGCAAAACGCCTGTTGCTCTGTTGTGCTGTGCCATTCTATGTACATAAATAACCTGGATGAAAATGTAGATGAGTTGGTTAATAAGTTTTCAGATGATACAAAAATTGTTTGGCAAAGAATACAATGGGATATAGATCAGTTGCAAATATGGGCAGATTAATGGCAGATGGAGTTTAACCCAGATAGATGTGAAGTGTTGTAATGGAAGTTGGAAAAATCGTTGCTCATGCCATCAGGTTGGAGGCTACTGAAACGGATTATAAGGTGTTGCTCCTCCAGCCTGAGTATGGCCTCTTCACTGCAGTAGAAAAGGCCATCACCAGACCTGTCAGAATGGGAATGTGATGTCAAATTGAAATAAGTGACCAGCGGGAGATCTTGTCTTTAATGGGGGAACTGAGCCAGAGCAGCTGTCTAAGTTACATCAGGTCTTCCTGTAGAGGAGGCCGCACTGGGAGCACTAGATACAGTCGATGACCTCGACAGACTCATAGGTGAAGTTTTGTCTCACCTGGAAGGACTGTTTGGGGCCATGAATGGTAGTGAGGGAGGAAATATAGGGGCAGGTGTGACTCTTATCATGCCTGCAGTTATAAGAGCCAGGAGGGAGATCAGTGAGGAGGGATGAGTGGAAAAGGGAGTCACGTACAGAGCGATCCCTACAAAAAGAGAGAGAGAGTGTCTGCCCATGAGGTCTGGTCACAATTCCAACCTAAAGTGAGAGTACCCCTGCCCCTTTTTATATCCAGAAAACCCCTTATCCTCATTATTCTCCATGGTACCAAGTGGTACCTTTTCATCTCTGCTGACCTTTTGACCTAGGCAGAGCTTAAAAACAGAGAAGGCATGTTTTGCAGTTAAGCCCATTTTCCATCATTATCAAGCAGTAAATTTCCCTTTACAGCTTGTAAATGTCTTAAGCAAATACCTAGCGGGGCAGGGAGGTGTGGGTGTGGGCACTGAGAGAGAGGGAAGGAAAATCCCACGATGCATACAGCGCAGTACAAGACTGACCAATTCTTTAACATCCAGGTAGGACGAGCAAATATAGAAATCTATATGTGTCTTCTACACATATCAAAATTACTCCTAGAAAAATTAATTATTTCCTTTTTTTAAAAAATCCTGCCATTTTGTATCATGCCTTCTGCATGTCTCACTCATTTTGGGAACAGGTTCATTTTGGTCACGTCTGTCAGAGAGGGGTAAGCTCTCTTCAGATTCAAAACCTGAGGACTACTGTCATCACTCAAAGACTGAGCTCATTTTAAGCTCGAGCCATGCTGCTGATTGAATCTAGGGAGGTAATTAAAAGACTCCAGAATAGAAGAGTTGAGGTCTGACATCCCCTGTGTTCAGGAAGAAATAATGAGTAGTGGGAGAGTTTATCTCCATAAGGACTTCTTTGGCCTTACCTACCTCAATTCTTTTATTGCCAATCTCGGTAGCATTCTCACTTGCTCTGGTCATTGCCAGACCTGGTCAATAATACTAAAACCTGTGAGGTAAAGGAGCCACGGTCTCACATCAGTGATCAGAGTGAGCCTGTCAATCACGCCTGCCCATCCTCTCAGTCTTGCCCTGCTCTTAACTCTTGCTCAAGACTCATTTACAGCCTTTCCTATTTCCTTTCAGCTCATACAGAACTGCGCAGCTAAGGTGGCACGCCGTTAATCGGTGGCTGGTCTGAATCAGTATTACTATCTAATTAGTTGTAAAAGCAAAGCGCACACAGGAAATTCAGTTTGCCAACTTCTGGAAGGGATTGTTCATCCATCCATATCAGTGGGCCAATTTGTGTACAATCATTCATTACCTCATCTCTGCTCCACACACACACACACACACACACACACACACACACACACACACACACACACACACACACACACACACACACACACACACACACACACACACACACACACACACACACACACACACACACACACGCAGTAATCCATTGCAGAAGCAGATCAGAACTTATGCCATGTCTTAATCATGTCTATAGCTGATTTGCAGCAAAATGCATTAATAACTTCAACACACCAGCCTAACTTGCTATATGTGTATAAATAGGGCTGTTTGTTGATGCTGTCTGATGTCTAAGATAATATATGATAGAGGCAAGCCTGGCTGCCTTGTGGCTATAAGCAGAAGAGTGTTTAAAAGTAATCCTTTCCAAGGAAAATGGTCAGAACGCCAGCAAAGTGACTCTGATATTCTCTTCCTTCCCTGGGAAATAACCCACAGCCTATTAATTATTTTCTTGTTGGAGAGAGAAAAAAATACCTAATGCTTTTTCTGATACAACTGCTGCAATTGTGCACCAGTCAAAAGGAGAATCCTTCGTTCACAATGATGGAGACAGATGATAATTCCTTTGCTCAAGATGCAGACGTCAGCTGAGTTTTTCTCCAGCAACTTTCTGTCTTGTCAATAACTTGATGAGTTTTATCTGCTCCATTGAGTCACTATACCCTATGTTTAACAATTAACCTCAACCTTAACAAATTGCTTACTAGAAAGCACACAACATCGTCATCCATCTGTCATTGTAGAATGTGGTAAACATCACAACATGCAACTAATTTGCACAAGCTGGGATTTCTGAAATTCACAGAAGTAAAAGGAATAAATGAAAGAACTGAGAAATATTTTCATAATAGTTCATTTTAATCAGTTAGGTGACTTCTTAAGGAATACTGTTTACCTTAGTTTCTTGGGGGCAGCACAATAACATAGTAGTTAGTGCAATTGCTATGCTTTACAGCTATAAGATCAGGCTTCAATTCTCGCTACTGTCTGTAAAGAGTTAGTATGCTTTTCCCATGACCATATATGCTTCCTCCAGATGCTATGCTCCAGTTTCCTCCCACATTCCAAAGGCATATTGTTAGGGTTAGTGAACTGTGGACATGCTATGTTGGTGCTGAAAGTAAAATCCTCACTGATTTGATTCAATGCGAACGATGCATTTCACTCTTTATGTCAATGTACATGCCACAAAAAAGCTAAATCTTTTCATCAATCTTTAGTAAAATGGAACAACCTTTTCCCTAAACAATGTTAATGTTGCATTAAATATTGTGACCTTTCAAGTAGGTGTGTTACAGATACATCCTGATGCAAGATCTTGTCCTGACTCATCGACTGTCCCTTTACCTCCACAGATCTCACATGACCGACTGAGTTCCCTAAGCAGTCTGTTTTTTGAACCATAAAACAGTTTAATTCCACTTGAAGACAGTGTTAAGATTCAATCACTGATTTGGAAGAATAGGTTACAGGGAAGGGATTTTTACAGTGAGGAATGGGATTTTTCTGTAAGCCGCCATAGACATTATGAACTGAAAAGTCTCCTTGTATGTCATAAGCAAATATGAAATCAGAGGAATAGTAACTCAGGAGCAATCCCAGAAAATAAAGCAATTTAATTGCAATGCCTCAAGCGTTAATGAAAAGTCAAGCACATTTTAGAATTCACCCACTCACCATCTACAGTACAGAAACATACCTTTACCTTCACTGGGCACCATGCAGCCTATTTTTAACAGAATGCCTATGGACACCACTACATCAAATGATCATTTTGAGAAAAGGATGGAGGATTTACAGCAAACCATTCTGAAAGCTTAAGGAGTCGATCCCTAGATCAGATTTCAATAATTTCAAAATTAGGAGAGAAATTCTGATGCTATCCACCTTTTCCATAGCATTAAAATTCATTGCCCAGAAACGGAATTCACTCATGACTCAAAGCAATCACAGAGCCATATACTTGTAAGTGTTGGTTGCACAAAACAAAACAAAGATCAATGAATGCTGATCCTAATAAACTCAGTGAATCAGATTGGCATTGACAGTGGAAAAAGCTGAGATATAAAGGGGAAGGTGCTAAATCAAAAACAAAATCCCCTCATGGAATTAGTGAAAAATTCAAATCTGCATCTAGTTTGATGTTAGCTAGAATACGACCAAAGATATAGAAAATAAATGAACACCATTGCAAAGACTATGTAATCAGTAATGATATATACCGTAGATTCCGGACTACAGAGCGCACCTGATTTTAAGCCGCTGGCACTAATTTTAGAAATAAAATCATTTTTTTAAATGTAAAGGCCGCACCGGATTTTAGGCCGCACCGGATTTTCGGCCGCAGGTGTCCCACGTTGTAATATGAGATATTTACACAGAAAGATATTACACGTGAGGATTTTTTTAACTTTTAATTAAATCCATATGGTAACAAAAACAAATACATATTGCAAATGCTTTTTTTCGAACCGTGCCCGTACGCGGCTACTTTTAAATATACGTTGCGTATACTTCTTTACTGAACAACATTCCAATATCTCCTAACGACTGGTAAAAAATATATATACTGCAGCCTACCAGGAAAAGTTATTGATACCTTTAACTTAAAAGCAGAGTTCGCTCAGATCCAAAGCCGCTCGCGTAATCCGCTCCCCCCCTCCTTTCCGTTTCATCGCAAACGGCATTTAAAAGCAGATTTCGCTCGGATCCAAAGCCGCTCGCGTAATCCGCTCCCCCCTCCTTTCCGTTTCATCGCAAACGGCATTTAAAAGCAGATTTCGCTCGGATCCAAAGCCGCTCGCGTAATCCGCTCCCCCCTCCTTTCCGTTTCATCGCAAACGGCATTTTCCCACAAGACGCCGCGAAACCGGGTGTGACGTCATAGCATCCCGCGATGTAGTACAGAAAACAAATATAGTTTAAACTAAGTAGGGTAGGTAGCACAATGCTTCGAGTGTTTTCCATGTTGATGAGGGTGAGTACAAATGACTGATTTACAATAATTTAATTGTGAAAGTGCGCTTGATTTATCGTACAATTTCATTGGACCTCTGTGAACTACTCATCAATTTTATTGGTCTACTGTTACGAGGCAAAATGTTTACGAGGCGGCATGAAAAAAACCTTGCATTAGCCGCTTCGGATTATTGGCCGCAAAGTTCAAAGCTGTTCAAAATGTGGGAAAAAAGTAGCGGCTTAAAATCCGGAATCTACGGTAAATAAATAGCCCAGGTCTACTTAAATCTTCATTGAAATGCCAGTTTGTGCTTTGAAGAATGAAAACTTGAATCACTATAAATATCATTAGAAATAAATGAGATACAATTTTATTTATTTTGTAACTAAGGATATTATCCCTGCATGATGCCATTAGTAATCAAACGGCCAATGTGTATTCAAAAGCGGATTACAATTTTACGTGAAGAGATCAAACCTCATAATGGCTTAAATATTTTTGCAGGATGACTAAAATTTAAAGTTTTAAAAGCATGTTCAGTTATTTATATCGAACAAAGGCTTATGATTGTGGTAAACCTTGCCTAAAGTTAATATAATAATTAATAATTAAGAAATGCCTGAAGAATGAGTATTGAAATGTAGCTAATTTTCTCATTTGTACTTTCCTTGAGTATTTCAAACTCACTTTTCACATTCACAGCAGTGGTGCTGCTGCCTATGTCCATTAATTAGATAAACACAAAGAATGAATGGCCTTGCAGTGCAACAGAACACTAAATTATTACAAATGAGTCACTTAAAATGTTCACCATATTGAAATGTACACCATATACCTGTAACTTTTAGTCAATGATGTAAGAAAGAGTGTGTGTGTGTGTGTGTGCGCGTGCACAAATGCCAAATTATATAATCAAGCTTGGCAATGATTTCCATATGAATAGATAGCCCACAGGCATTAATTGTTTGCCTGTGTATGTGTGTGAGTGTTTAGATATCCTATCTAAGTTGGAAGCTGTGTCTATAAAACCGACAATTCAGTAAGGCTTGAATTTAATAGCCTTTGAGAAAGAAAGGCATGAAGTTAAATAGACTCTTTCACATCCGCAGGGTACTCTGGAATATTTCCCAGCTAATGAAGGTTTATTGAAGAGTAATTCTTGTTGTTCTGTAGGAAACACAATGGCTTCTTTACACAGAGCAAGACTCCACAAAGCTACAATGGGATGATGACAAGATAATGTTTTAGTTTATGATTTTAAAAAGTATGCCAGTAAATTGAGGGGAAAACCTCAGTATTTTTCAAAATTGTCATGGGATCTTCCACAGGCTTTAGTAAGTCATTTGAAATACAGTACCTCCGACCATGTTGCATGCTGTCAGTACTGCACCTAAGTATTGCTTTTTCATTGGTTATTAAGTGTTGAAAACTTATATTTTTCTCTTACACTTGGATTTTTTTACACTGCTGGGACACAGAATTTTGCACACCTGCGTAAGCTGCTGCAGTACAGTGGTCTTGCATTTCCCAGAAATTTTCAGCCATTAAATCAGCAATAATGCTTGTGAGGTCAATAGGGATGTTAGGGGGGAGGGATTAAGGGGAGGGGGGCTGGGTAACACATTTTTTTTCTCATACACATTTATTCTGTAACTATTTGAAAACAATAAAAAAAGTTTTAAAAAAAGAATCCAGACAAATGTATCTTTTGAATAGTCAGTCTAATTAACACTAATAAAGCTAAATTGGAGTGAAGTGGTATAATCTAGTAATGTATTGATTATTTTTCAGTTAAGAGTTCAAGAAAGTAAACAAGGAAAGAGTATAAACTGCATATGTGCTGCTTAAAAAACAGTACAAGTTAAGTTTATATAATAGAATCAATAAAGCAAAGAAATCAAGAAAGGTTTGCTGCAGAGAGATGTCGAAAGCAAGATCCGAGGGAAACATTATTTCAATGACAGACTATTTTTTTGTGTCCTGGCTGACACTGTTGACAAAATGATAGTAGATTCTCCTGAACATATAAATAACATACAAGTGTAAAGAGAATCAGAACTGTGTAGATATGGAAAACTTGGAGCAAAACAGATCAGTGGAAGCACTTAGCAGCTCAGGCAACATCTGTGGAGAGGAAAGGATCAGGCAGCACCTATTGAAGGAACAACAGGCAACAAATGTTTCCAGCATTTTCTGTTAATGAAAAGATTTTCAAATGCATTCTATTCTGGTTAATGGGGGCATATCAGGACCAGTGCATTTTGGACAACTAGGTGGCTGTCCCAAATTGCCAAAGATTCATGGAAATAGTTAAAAAGGCAATCTGCTATTTAACTGAGTAAGAAATTATGTATTTAAATGAAATACAGAACAAATTAGAACACTACCAAGGATGATTCTCAGTAATCTTTTTATTTGTACAGGTTGTCTTCTTTTACACATTGGGTGTTTGTCACTCTTTGCCTGTTTATGTATATTTTGTAAAAGTTTATTCTATTTCTTTCATTCCTCTAAATGTCTGTAAGAAAATAAATCTCAAGGTAGTATGTGGTAACATAAACATACTTTGACAATAAATTTACTTTGAACTTTGAGCTTTGAACTTGCAAAAAATAACTACCAAAAGTTTGCTCCAAAGGGCAGTTTGGTCATGTGCTGCAGAGATTTCTCAAGTTATCCTAAAGTGTCCTCAGATTGGTGCAGCAGGTAAAACATTGCCTGCAATCAATGATATGTACAGAATATGAGCAGTGCAGCAGAATCCTCAAGGAAGCCACTGCATCAAGACAAATCTTATTTATTGAAATTGTCACAGGTTTTCAAACTCTGCCAGTACAGAGATTTATTTGTCTTAAGTCCTGAAGCATTGCTCACACCATAGTGTAATGACCCACCAAAGAACTCGGTTGAGAGGCAATGAGGGTTAGAACACTGCCATCCAGCTGCCAAGAACAAAATGGAAGAAGGGGAGAGAATGTGTAAATGGAAGAAGCTAGCCTAAGATTTGGTATTTTCCCATAGGTTGAAGGATTTTCCAAAGAATTGATCGGCACAGAGGGACGTTGAATTCTCAAACCAGCAGTCAGTGCTTTCCCCCCAGCCTCTGACAGAGAAATGGAAGCTAAAGACCTGCACTTCAGTAAGTAGAACAGCATTATCTGCATGAAAAGAAATGACTCGATCTGTGATTTGTTACTCTATCATCTCAGGCATTAACAGAAGATCCTTATCACTTTAGTCACCAACAGCCCGCTACTGCTAAAGGCCACTGGTGCTTTATTCAGAAATATCTTTCCACTTACACCCAATGCACATAGTTCAGAATAGGAAACTGGGTTATTACCACTGACATATGTTGTGCAATTCATTGTTTTGTGGCAGCGGCACAGAGCAAGACATAAAAAATGTACTGTGTTACAATAATAAATAAATAACAAGGTAGTGTTCATGGACTGTTCAGAAATCAGATGACACAGGGCATGAAGCTGTTCCAAAACACTGAGTGTGGGTCTTCAGGCTCCTGTACCTCCTCCCTGGTGGCAGTAACAAAAAGAGGTCAGGTCCAAGGTGGTGAGGGGTGTTAATGTTCCTCAGGAGGAATAAAGCTCAATTGTGGATTTAATACTGGCAAACTTTTTTAGAGTAGAAGCAAGTTTTGTCCCAAATATCCTTTGAAGTAGTTTAGTCAACTTAGAAAGCCTGAGAAATGAAGCACTCAGTATTTATTTTCCCATATATTTTCCTAGCATCCCACTTCAATTAAAGTCACTAATTGTGAGGAATATACAATTCTCCACACTTCTTGGAATATGTTTGTTGTCAGCAATTAAATGTTACAGGCTATAACATTCCACAAATACTTGCTGGACCAGTTGTTGCCTTCAAAGTTCCACATGACAACCTAATCTCAGGTCCAGGTCAGTTATTAGAAGAATAAATCCGATCAACATTCAGTGTGTGATGTTAACCACCTCATCTAACATCTTAATGCTTGCAGCCAGAAAATAGAACATGATACCTTTATCAAATGACAACCCAGTGATAACTCAAAGCAAAGCATCAGTTTGGTTAATTGATAAGCAGGGATATCCCTTGCTCTGATGGCTAACAATTCCAGCACAACAACTGCAGATAAGAAAATAACCAATATAACGAGCCCTAGGGGACTGCGGGCATTGTGAAAGCATATATTGAGAACCTTTTCAGCACTTGGACACTTATATTGGGATCCTGAACTACAGGGCAGCAAAAATCCCAGTTAATTGCAGCTTGGTGGGTAATATACAGTCATGATGAAGTGAAAAAAATAAAAACCTTTTATTCTGCTGACTAGGTCCTTCTTCCTAAAGTTTCCCTATTGCCTCATAAGGAACATTACTCAAAACATTATCTATATTTCACCATTACAATGGGAATCTCCCAGCTGTACCTTGTATCCCAGTTCCTAGTATCACTAATATTGTCATTCTAAAATATTAAATGCATCAACCACATTTTTTATCCAAGTATAAAATTGTCCAAATAATTCTAATAAACCTATAGAAAAATGCAGATAAAACCAGCCATTGATTCTTCACAAGGGTGTGTCAACAGATTGTACTGGCTAACTTTCTTACTGTAGTTTCTATTGGTTACTTATTGGAAATGTTTCCATAACAATGCAAGTTTATGAATTGGATGTTTCTCATCTCATTAAAGCTGACATGCCAATAGCATTGTGTTATGATTGCTTTTTACATCGAATGCCACTAAATCTTTGGTCCAGGATTAAAAATTCTTCACGCAACGGATAGACCTAAGAAATCCTATTACCAAAATATCTCAGAAATAAATGGGAAAAATATAATTAATTGCTGTAGGTGTGGAAAATAAAACAAATTCAAATGGTGGAAATCACAACCTATCCATTGACCAGAAACAGTAACTCTATTTTGACATCTGCAGACATTGCCCATTTTGCTGAGTACTTCCAGCATTTTTGTGTGGTGTCTCATTCTTTGCAACTGCAAGAGGGCTTCCTTACTTTTTTGCTTAAACCATTGAACAAAAGCCAATACAGCTGTGGCCCTTTTTATAGCTTGTTTCACTTGCATACTAACTCTATGTTTTCTGTAAACAATTGCACCCAAGACTCCTTGTTATATGAACACTTTGTCATTTCTTACCATTTAATGGTATTGCTCATAAATTCTTCAGTGCTTGAAAGCATTATTGACAAGATGCCTTTTAGGATTGATTCTTGATTTCAGCAAACCAGTGTCAAGTCAAGTCTCTTGTGGTACCATAGTACAATACAACTCTGATATTTGTCTACTCCAGGTATCCATTAAATACAGAAAGACCATGGGTACTGATGAAAGAAAAGACATCAACTCCACCACCCCAGCACGAAAAGGAAAAGAAACTAAACTCCACAAAATCTCCCTCACCTGCAGCAAAAAAAAAGCCACAATAGCAATCAATGCTCCCTACAGATAACAACCCCCTCACTTGCAAAAAAGAACAGCGACAGTAGCACCAAACCCCCTCCCACACACGCAAAAAATTAACAGATCACCCACCCACCACTCATTGACAAGAAAGAAATCACTGAAAAACTGAAGGAAGCCAATATACAGTCCAATAAACACATAAATCTCAGAGTATGGGAAACTTCTTTGCATCTGCACACAAGGAGATTTAAATCCACTTGATTTAATCCACATGAACTCAGTCCTTCCGTAAATAGTGACAACCGACTCGATCCAAACGCCACCAATCCAGGTTGTGCGCACCAATCCAGCTGCTGACCGTCTCTGTTGGGAGCCATCGCTGAACTCTCCACATTCACTTTGATACTTCAGTCTCCCTCGCTGCTTCGAGATGGAGTCGTTCATGACCCTGCCCATCATCTCTGGTCTTTCCATGAGACAACTTGTGTTCTCGGACCTCTTCGCCACAGACTCCCAGCATCTCTGATCTCCACAAGCCAGCTTTCCAGACACAGCTCTCTGCTGGATCCTTTGATTGAGATTCAAACTGTATGTCACAGGCTCCAGTAGTTTCCATAAAACAAACAAGAAAAAAATAATAAGCAAAAGGTATAGAAAAAGTGAAATAATTCAAAGGATTTGCTATCTGGGGATGTCGCCCAAGGAATTGTTGTTTGCTGGCGCCATCTTGACCAGAAGATGTTACACTGATCAACAATAAGAGCCCCTGTCAAGGCCATGCCTATCTTCATTCTCATTTAGCTTGTATATATACAGTAAGGTTATGAGAAAATAATGAGTAGAACACATCCTAGTTGACTTATTTTCTCCACCTATGCTGACAGCTGAGGCAAATAGCAACTTTTCAATTCGTACAAATCAATGGCGCGTGATTTCAATGACGAAGGCAGTTCTCCAACCATAGACATCAAGTGTAGCAGACTGAAATGAAAGCTCACACCATGCGGATGTTGAATGAGTTGTCATGCCTTCAGAGGCACATTACTCATTGGAAGAAATTAATTTCGCTTCATTTCTCTTCTCAGCTGTTGTCTGAAAGAAACTTTCAGAAAAGCAACATGGAGAAAAGCAGCGAGATGCAATATAGATACCTTTGAGGATTTCTGCAGTCAGGGCTTCATTATAATCCTTCTTGATTTAATTCCAAAAACTCGAAGTTTGGTGGTGGTCTAGAGAATCTGAATACTGAGTTTCAAAGCTAGGTTATAAAGATTATATACTGAACAACTATTTTGCTAATGTAAGGTACCCATCCCTTGTTTCAACCAATCAATAAAGATGGCAGAAAATTCACCTAACCCACTAGGTAGGAAAACTTCAAATAACATCATAGGATCTTTGTGGACTATGTATTTTTTATACAAATGGTCTGTTTTTATTCAAGTTTATTGTCATATTCACAAGCACTGTGATGGTCCATTCACAGCTTCAAAATAGCTTCAGGATCATTGGTTCAAGCAACTCAGCTCAACGTTACTTGTCAGAGTTTACATGCTGTTTATTGAATGGGATTATTATCATCTACAATTTTCAATTCTACAGCAATGAATGACACTATGAAATTGTTAACAAACAGTTTCGGTATAGGCCAATTGACACTAAAAGTTAAGAAAAAAATTCATTATTCTATCACCTCAGCCCAGATACAACAGTTACTTCTGAAATCATGTCAGTAAATTTACTGAGGAATTTGCTATCATCAGAGGCTCAGAAGCTTTATCACAGAGAGAGCCTGGATCATCTGTCGCTAATGGCAATAATACCGGAGTTTGTATAACAAACATTTCCAGTGACTGTGTGATAGTTTGGACCAACATTAGGAGAGAAAATAAATGCCAAACAAATTTAGAAAATCATTGAAGATCATTAATATTTAAGCATTTAGTGCAAGACCAAGATAGAAGTGTACTGAATAATAAATGTTAGGAGACAATCCAAATTACATCTGTTTGCTTAATAAGGGATGTCTATTATTAAAAAGCTGCATACTTTGACTAGAAAGGCACTGAATTATCATCTGTGACCAGCTCATGAAGGGAAATAAGAGCAGTAGGAAAGCTTCAGAAGATCTGGGAAGTGATTATATTGTACATATTTTTAGAAAAATTATAGCATGCTTATAGGGTAGTTATGTTTAGCAAACACTGCAGGGCACAAATAAAGGCTACATATTAAAGATAAATATATTCACTTAACTTGACATAGGTTTATAAATAAAAGATCAATCCATCCAAAATTCTTTACTTTAAGATCTGACAATTTTTTTTAAGAAAATAAGAACACAAATGCACATCTTGATCTTAACAGCCAAAAATCTTTGGTAAAGTTTCTCACAAGAGACTGATAGCAAAGATGAACTCCAATGTTCCCCAATATGTGCAGGGTGAATAAACTTTTGAGCATATTTGCAAACAAGCGTGAATCACTTTAGTTATTTAGTTGTGTTACATTAAATTTTGTAAAACATTGGGTGAACAGTTCAATGTGGCAATTTAACTCTTTCTGAGTTAATTTGTACAACATGTACAATGAACAGAGTAAGCACTGTTAATGGCTAACATTTGTTAATAGCAGCTGGATTTTTTCTTAGTCTCAGGCACCATTAGCTTGAGGATGTCTTTTAATGACTAAACGTCTGTTGGTCACTTTGAGAGCTAGGTTGATGGAGTCTTTCTTAATGTCTTTCTTAAAGTCAGCTTGATGGATGCTTTTTTTACATTTGGGCTTATAGCTTAAATGTAATATTAATGTTCTTTGCAAGTCTAAAGGAACATTGGTGTACTGATGTGCAAAGAGTGATCATTAAAGTGTCTAACTACTAGGAATTAGAGAAATCAATGCTTATGCCATCAGATGAAATATGAGGTGTTGCTCCTCCAACCTGAAAGCGACCTCATCGTGGCAGTAGAGGAGACCATGGGTTGACGTGGCAGAATGAGAATGGGGTGTAGAATTGAAATGAGTGACCACCGGGAAATTACACCTGTTGTGGCAAATGGTGTGAAGGTGCTCGATGAAGCTTACCTACAAATCTGTGGCCTGTTTTCACTTCCTTATTCTGGCCATGCATCTAACAGTCTGCCCAACTCTTGGCTTTAGCTGCATACTTTATATGACAGAAATTCTCAACTCTGTCTGCACACCTAATCACACTCCACTTCTTGGCTCCTCCACCGGAGTCAGGCGGCACACCCAAATAGACCCTGTTACCTGACCCCTACAAAATACCTAAATCCACTTTAACGGCAATCTCCAGGATTAACTACAGAAAAGTTTCTGGTTCTCTCAATGGCCTCAATAGTCATTGTAGAACTCAGTGGAAGCAAGTGATATTCCATACCGAAAGTTTGACTAAAAAGAAGGCTTGTGAAAAGCAAATCTGAGTAGCATCATGGTGTTTGTGCTCCACCATAGTTCCAGGGATGCAGTTTTGATCCTAACCTTGGGGTGTCTATGTACAATTCAAATATTCTCGCTATGAACGCACAGATTTGCAGCAGTTGCTCTGGTTTTCTTCCATCTCCTAGAGAAGTGTGGGTAGGTTATAAGATGAATATCAGAGTTGTATTGTACATGCATACTTTGACAATAAGATAAACGTTCGAACCTTTGAGGCTAACTGCGTAATTTGTTTGAGTTTTTTGAGGAGTTAACTGAGAAGATTGATGATGGGAAGATGACAGACATTTTGTATGAGGACTTTAGTATAGCATTGGATCTCCAGTTTCCTACATGGCAGACCAATCCAGAAGGTTAAAGCTCTTGAGATCCAATTGGTTAATTGGATCCAAAGCTGTCTCAGTTATAGGATCCACTGGGTAGTGGTGGAGGGGTGCTTCTCTGATAAGAAGTCTGCGACCAGTATGCCCCAAAGGCGCTGGGACCTTTTTAGTTTGTGAAATATATTTACGACTTGGATGTGAACGTAGCAGGAATGATTGGTGAGTTTGTAGATGACACAAAAGATAGTGATGTTGTAGACGGTGAGAAAGGTTGCCAGAGGCTACAGAAGGATATTGATCAGATGGAAAGCTGGGTGGAGAACTGGCAGAGTGAATAAAGAAGCATCGATAAGGTAGATTGTTGGAATTTTCCCCTGTGGGAAGAGTATCAAAAACAAGCAGGCATAGGTTGATGGTTCGAGGAAGGAGTTTTAAAGGGAACCTGAGAAGAGAGTCTACCCTACTTGCTTTCTGCATATGACCAAGCTCCAATGCTATATTTATGGTTGCTGAAGATACCACTGTTGTTAGGTAAATCAAAAGTGATGAATCGGCATATAGGAGGGAGATTGAAAATCGAGTTAAATTGTGCCACAACAATAACCTCTCATTCAACATCAGTAAAAACCAAAGAGCTGATTATTCTCCTCAGGAGGAGGAAACTGGAGATCCATGAGCCTGTTCTCATCAGGAAATCAGAGTGGAGAGGGTCAGTAACTAAATTCATTGGCGTAATCATTTCCGAGGATCTGTTCTGGAACCAGCATGGATCATGACTGGGATGGAAACACCAATACCAATGAATAAAGAAGCCTACAAAAAGTAGTGGATACATCCCATGCCATCAAGCTCAAGTTCAAGTTTAATTGTCATTCAACCATACATGTATACAGATAAATAAAACAATGTTCCACAGACAAAGTCCTCCCCACCATTGAGCACATCTACAAGGAGCGCTGCCACAAGAAAGCAGCATCCACCATCAAGGACGCCCACCATCCAGGGCATACGCCCTTCTCACTGCTGCCATGGGGAAGGAGATACAGGAGTTTTACATCAGACACAACCAGGTTCAGGGACAGTTATTACCCTTCAACCATTAGGCTCCTGATCCAGTATGGATAACTTCATTCACCTCAAAACTGAACTGATTCCTCTGGCCTCATTTTCAAGGACTCTACAACTCATGTTATCAACATTATTTGTTTTGTATTTGCACAGTTTGTCTCCTTTTGCACATTAGTTGCTTGTCTATCTTTATGTGTAAACAGTTCACCTACCTGGGCATTGTGGGGAAGATCGGGAGTCTCGGATGGCATGTTGCTTCCCTGGTGCCGGGGTCCGAGATGTCTCAGATCGGGTGCAGGTTATTCTCGAGAGGGAGAGCAAGAATCCAGATGTTGTGGTCCATGTAGGGACCAATGACGTGGGTAGGATGAGTGAGGGGGCCCTGCATAAGAAGTTCAGGGAGTTAGGTGCAAAGCTGAAGAGCAGGACCCCCAGGGTAACAATCTCTGGATTGCTACCTGTGCCACGTGCGAGTGAGGCAAGGAACAGAAAGATTATAAAGATTAATACGTGGCTGAGAGGATGGTGCAGGAGGGAGGGATTCAGGTTTGTAGATAATTGGGCTTTGTTCCAATTTGGATGAAGGCATTGAAAATAACATCAGCAAATTTGCTGATGATACTAAGCTGGGTGGCAGTGTGACATGTGATGAGGATGTTAGGAGAATTCAAGGTGACTTGGATAGGCTGGGTGAGTGGGCAGATACTTGGCAGATGGCGTTTAATGTGAATAAGTGTGAGGTTATCCACTTTGGGAGTAAGAACAGGAAGGCAGATTATTATCTGAACGGTGTAGAGTTAGGTAAGGGAGAAATACAAAGAGATCTAGGAGTCCTTGTTCATCAGTCACTGAAGGTGAATGAGCAAGTGCAGCAGGCAGTGAAGAAGGCTAATGGAATGTTGGCCTTTATTACAAAGAGAATTGAGTACAAGAGCAAGGAAATCCTCTTGCATTTGTACAGGGCCCTGGTGAGACCACACCTGGAGTATTGTGTACAGTTTTGGTCTCCAGGGTTAAGGAAGGACATCCTGGCTGTAGAGGAAGTGCAGCGTAGATTCACAAGGTTAATTCCTGGGATGTCTGGACTGTCTTACGCAGAGAGGTTAGAGAGACTGGGCTTGTACATGCTGGAATTAAGGAGATTGAGAGGGGATCTGATTGAAACATATAAGATTATTAAGGGATTGGACAAGATAGAGGCAGGAAATATGTTCCAGATGCTGGGAGAGTCCAGTACCAGAGGGCATGGTTTGAGAATAAGGGGTAGGTCATTTAGGACAGAGTTAAGGAAAAACTTCTTCTCCCAGAGAGTTGTGGGGGTCTGGAATGCACTGCCTTGGAAGGTAGTGGAGGCCAATTCTCTGGATGCTTTCAAGAAGGAGCTAGATAGGTATCTTATGGATAGGGGAATCAAGGGATATGGGGACAAGGCAGGAACTGGGTATTGATAGTAGTTGATCAGCCATGATCTCAAAATGGCGGTGCAGGCTCGAAGGGCCAAATGGTCTACTTCTGCACCTATTGTCTATTGTCTATTGTCATCTCCAACGATGCTAGGAAGGTAAGGGACATTGACAAACAACTCAACAGAGCCAGCAGTGCCTTTGGGCATCTCCAGAAACATGTGAAAGAACCTCCAGCTGCGTCTGTCCACAAAAATCTAGGTATACAGGGCTGCTGTCGTCAGAACACTGCTATACAGTTCCGAAGCCTGGGTCTTGTATCATAAGTAAATCCGGTTAATCCTTCAGTGCTGCCTTTGCTCCATCATGGGTATCAGCGGGCAGGATCATGTCCTCAACAACGATGTCCTGGAGAAGGCACAACTTCCAAGCATTAAAGCCCCTTTGCTGCTCTGCTGGCCAGGCCATGTGTCTCACATGGACAACTCCAGGTTACCAAAGTAGTACTCCATGGAGAACTCTCTCAGGGCAAGAGAGATCATGGTACCTCGCACGAGAAGTACAAAGACCAACTCAAGCAGCAGCTCTCTCAGGCAAATATCGGGGTCAACGAGTGTCAGCAGCTGACTTGACTGAGATCGCTGGAGAACACTAATCCACAGAGCAGCCAAGAATTGTGAGGAATCCAGAGGAGCGACTGCTGAAGAGAAGAGAACATGTAGGAAGGATCCTACTTCCCAAGTGCCTGCATCCCAGCTCTTCCCGTTTCCTTACTATTCCAGAGTCTGCAGATCCAGAAACGGCCTCTAGTCACCAACAATCATGGTGTCACTCTTCAGGACTCTTCTTCCTTCCTGATCTTCATAATCCATTAATTCTTTCTATCTAGTGTGAAGCTCTGCAAGAAAATTAATCTCAGGATAGTATATGGTGACATACACATGCCTTGTTAATAAATTTACTTTGGTCTTTGAACTTTGAACTTTGAGTTTTTCTAACACAAGGAGTGGTTGATATCTGGAATTCACCACTAAAATCCTGGATATAATGGTGTAATAACAAAATAGGAGGCATCCTGTAATGGTATAGCAAAATATATTATATATTTTGCAGTACCTTTGCAGCAAAATATGATATTAAAACCTGCTTCAGGTTCAATACTTAACTCCAAGTATAGAATGTTTTCTCTAAGTGTTATCAGAGGAAATGCTCACAAAACTACAAAGCAACGAGTAAGGAAGGTTCAGGCCAATAAGAAGGAAGAGGATAACAATAAAGGAACATCATCCCAGCCAATATTTGTCCTCAACCAATATCATTCAACACACCATCAATCACAGAACCTGGTGTTCACAAATAGTCTGCGACATTTCCTAAGTTTCACCTGTGAGTATATTCTGAAATTGATTGTGACATCAGAAAGGGACTAAAAGGTGTCACGCATGAGTAAGCTTTTTCTCTAGCATTAGAACTTGTTTGTGGGAACTACAATTTTTCCATCTAGAACAAAAGGGAAGAATCAATACAGGTGCCAAAATGATAAATCACCAAGATTCTTAAGATCTAACTGAGAATGAGTTGGGGAAACAAGCGACTTCACCAATAATTAGCAAATAACTTCAGATATGAAATAATGACAATGCACATTTTCAACAATGCAACATACAATTTTCATTACAATTTCATTTTTATTACATATGACAAGGGAGCAAAAATTTATAAATTAATTCCAACCTGTCTGTAAAAATTGCTGTATATTTGTACCATTGCCAATGACAAACTTAAATAGAGAGCACCGAAAATGTAACAATGTATTACAATGAAGTTCCATTGCCAGTGGCACAATATAAATGTATAATTTATCAGTTCAATGTCAATAAACATTGTACTTGCTTTGATTCACAATAATTTCATGTAATGTTAATACATTGACATGTTTACAGGAAGTCACAACTCTTAGGTTCAAATCACCTTGGTGAGAAGAACTGAATGTATTATAAATAGCAACACTGAGAAATCTCCAACTATTGGATTATCATGAAGCAAAGCATTAGTCAAGACTATTATTTGCAGTTTCTCAACAATATGCCTTTATCTGAAAATGTATTTATGAATTTCATTATTGCACAATTTTTAATTATTAATACAAATACAGTTTACTAAGCCAGCCTAAATTTAGATTTTAATTAAAATTTATTTATTTAGAGATACAGTGCGGAACAGGCTCTTCCAGCTACCCCAATCAACAACCCACTTATTTAACACCAGCCTAATCAAAGGACGATTTACAATGACTAACAAACCTACTAACAGGTACGTCTTTGGACTCTGAGAGGGAACAGAGTAGCTGGAGGAGACCCACGGGGCCACAAGAAGAACATACAAACTCCTTACAGTCAACACTAGTATTGAACTCTGAACTCCAGTGCCCCAAGTTGTAATATCATAGTGCTACAGCTACTCTAATATGGTACTCAGATTACATTTCAATTCTGTTTCCAGAAATACACATGTCATTACCATAAATCAAAAAGAGTAGTGGTCCTAGCACTGATCTACTTTACCCTTTCATAGAACATAGAACATAGAAATCTCACCATATTACAGGCCCTTCAGCCCACAATGTTGTGCCCACCATTTAACCTGCTCTAGAAACTGCCTAGAATTCCTCAAGTCGATAAAGTAAGTGACTACAATTCAGGGTATTTTCAGTGAACCAGGCACATAAACTGTTTACATTTCTTCTGTCTGTATAGCATACACTCAGAAAACAGGATACAAAATTCTTTAATAATAATCCTTTCTTCTTAATTTACTTAAACATTTAGATTTTTCATTATTGCTTTACATAAACATGTTTATTACAATATTTCATTCTGATATTATGATTTCTTCAAGTTTCATAATATTAGCCATATCAATTTTATCATAGTAATACATTTTCCCTTAAACATGCTAAACGTAGATAAATGATCTTGACAAATACTTGTCTTTATATGGTTCTCACAAATAATAAAATTGAGTTATCCATTACCATTTTCAGGCTTTAAGAACAGTAACTTCTGGATACAATTTGTTTAATTCAATCACTTATCCTTATGTTTCCTGTGCTAAGATCACAAGTTTTATTTCTTGTGAGTTAAGATTGATAACAGATTAAAGTATGATTAGAGGGATCATCATTCAAGTTAAGATCCTTCAAGATCATCACACATATTTAGCAAAATAATTATGTATAACCAAGGCACAGAATTAATTGATCTTCACAGAGAGAAATTCATTAAAAGCTAGAAATCGACGGTTCCGATGATGTCATCGTCGAGAATGGCAGCTTAAGTCTCTAGCTTCTCCGGAAAAACACGTATTAAGCCCCGTTAACCCATCAAATATAGTATTTTTCAAAAGTATTTGAACTAATAAGAGGGGCAAGAATGGGGAAAAAGAATGGAAATTTTAAAAAGCGACACTGCGGAGCCTGCGGCCAAGAGGAGTGCAGCAAGCGGCTCTCCTACCCGACCGCGTGCTAGCGAGGCGGACGCTGGGCCTTGTTCAGGCAAAGCAGCAAATATGATCGAAATTTTGAAAGAGATAAGGGAGTTCCAGAAAGATATAAAACAGCAGCTACATGATATTAAGTCAGAGCTCGCCAACGTCAATCAAAAAATAGCGGTGGCAGAGACTCAAATTGAGAAGGTGGAAGATCGTGTTCAAAACATGGAACGAATACTGAGTAAGATGATAAAAATATTAAATCAACAAGAAGGTAAACTGCTTGACCTGGAGGGAAGATCACGGTGGAAAAATATCAGGATATACAACATTCCCGAAGGAGCGGAGGGAGGGCTTGTCTATGACGGAATTTGTAGGAAAGTTGCTACGGGATGCGCTGGAGCTTCCCTCAACTATGGAACTGGAACTTGAGAGAGCGCATCACGCAATCATCCGGAAGCCTACCCAAGATTGAGCAGATAAGCCACGCTCAATAATAATTAAATTCCTTCAATACAGTACCAAGGCGGAGATTCTACGAAGGGCCTGGGGTAAGAAGAGGGTGTTTTTAGACGACAAATTAATATATTTTGACCAAGATTATCGCCCCCCCCCACGGTCCTGCAGAAACATAAAGAATACTCTGAAGTAAAGTGAATATTAAAGCAATGAAAGATTAGATTTCAAACTCCATACCCTGCTAAACTTCCAGTGTTTTATGAAGACGGGACGCAGTTGTAGCAGACAGTGGAAGAGGCAACTACAGACATGAAGGCCAGAGGGTTGCCCGTCAGCGTGATCAAACCGAGGGAAAGCCTGGCAGAGGAATTATCCCACTCCACTTGGGAGATAGTGCGAGAATCGAGAAGGCAGGAGACGGGAGGAGGCCGAGAGAAGTATATCAGGAAGAGACTGGGAGTTTTCCAAAGACAGCCCTCACGGCCCCCCCCCCCCCCAGAAGAGCCATAATGTTTGGCTAACTTTTAAAATGTTGAGAAGCTAAATGGAAGCAAAAGTAGACGGTGATATACCTATCTCGAGAAATACTTATTATAATGTGGATTTTATATTATTTAGTTGTTATTCTTTATTTGCTCACTTACTCCTTTTTCCCCACCAAATTGAGAATATATATGTATATATATATGTGTGTGTGGGGGTGTGTGTGTGTGTATATATAGGAGGAGTACACAGGGAAATCTTTTCTGTGTAATGGATTTGTTCACTGACTTTTATGAATACTGCAATGGGGGCCCTCAACTCACAAGTAGGGGGATTTATCCCCCACAGCTAGACATTTCATCTAGCTCAACGCAGGGTCATCTACCAGAGACCTCAGCCTTGGAATCACACGTTCGTTGCCATTTTTGTTATTATTTGCGTTTCTTGGTTCTTATTTGTTCAGGGAGTAGATCGATTAAGTTTTATTCTGCTAATTTCAATGATACATTGACAGATAAATACAGATGGCTAAGGACAAAGTAAAATTCATTTCTTTTAATGTCAATGGGCTACTAAATCCAATCAAACTTAAGAGAATTTTATCCAAAATGAAAAAAGAACAAGCCCATGTAGTATATTTACAGGAAACTCATTTAAGTGATAATGAGCATAGAAAACTAAGGAGAATGGGCTTCACTAATTTGTTTTTCTCCTCATATAAATCAGGACATAGGAGAGGAGTTGCTATTCTTATCTCCAGTATGCTAAATTTTGAAAAAGTATTCGAAATGGGAGATAAAGAGGGCAGATATATTCTGGTAAGGGGAAGATAGATGGAAATTCAGTTACTCTATTGAATATATTAGCACCACCAGGAAGTGATATTGGTTTCTTTCAGAAAATTACTGATATTATGGTAGTGGAAACAGAAGGTCTCTTGTTATGTTGGGGAGACTTAAATTTACAATTGCAACCCAAACTTAGACTCTTCCAATAGAAAAACATATGAAACAAAATCATTACATAAGAAAGTTAATACACTTTTTGAGGATGTAGATTTAATTGATATATGGAGGGACCTTTTCCCCAAATGAAGGGATTACACTCATTATTCTGATCCCCATTCTGTATATACAAGAATAGACTATTTCAAAACATTTGGAAAAGACAAAGACAAAATAAACACCTGTGGAATTTGGACAATAGATGTAAGTGACCATGCACCTATATATTTATCTGTTGATTTTGACCTACAACCAAAGAATACTATTTGGAAACTAAACTCAAGCCTGCTCAATGATCCGTACTTTAAGGAACAAATTAAAAAAGAAATTGGTCTCTACTTAGAATTTAATGATAATGGAGAGGTTTCACCTCCGATTTTATGGGATACTCTGAAGGCTGTCTTAAGAGGGAAAATTATAGTGATATCTTCATATAAGAAAAAAATAAGGAATAAAACATTAGAGGAATTACAAAATAGGCCAAAGGAACTAGAGAAAAAACACAAATTGAATTTGGCACGGGATACATTAGGGGAAATTAAAACAATTAGGAATGAAATTAATAGTTTGGCTACACAAGAAATCAGGAAAAATTTAATGTTTCTAAAACAGAGACATTATGAAAGTAGATCAAAGTCTATGAAAATACTGGCATGTAAACTGAAAAAAAAGATAGCAGAAAATACAATTCATTGAATTAGGGACCCAAGAACGAAAATTATAAAAAATAAGCTAAGTGAAATTCAAGAAGCTTTTGAAGTATTTTACAAAACTCTATATTCCAAAGTTCCAGGGGGAAGCATAACCCAAATTAACACCTTCTTGAATTCTCTAGAGTTACCCTCTTTAAGCAAAGAACAAAATAGAACGATGACTGCTGACATAACTGAAGTTGAATTAAAAGCTACAATTAGTATGCTTAAATTAAGCAAGTCACCAGGATCAGATGGGTATATGGCAGAGGGATACAAAGAACTTAAAAATGAGTTAATTCCTGTTTTACTCCCCGCACTGAACTGGGCTCTAAAAAAGGCACAAATGCCACCCAGTTGGAAGGAAGTGATAATCTCAGCTATACCAAAAGAAGGCAAGGATAAAATGGAATGTGGGTCATTTAGACCAATATCCGTTCTTAATGTAGATTATAGATTATTTACCTCCATCATGGCCAAACTATTAGAGGAGTTTCTACCCATACTGATACGTAACTATCAGACAGGTTTTATACGACAACGCCAAACACAAGACAATATACAAAGGACACTTCACATTATGGATCATATACAAAAAAATAAAATCGAAGCAATAGTGATAAGCATGGACACTGAAAAGCATTTGATTCCGTTAATTGGGATTTTCTTTACAGAGTTTTACATAGATTTGGTTTCCAAGACACAATTATTAAAACTATACAGACACTATATGACAACCCGACTGCTAGGATTAAAATCAATGGATATTTATCAAATAGTCTTACCCCAGAAAGGGGCACGAGACAGGGTTGATAGATAGATAGATAGATAGATACTTTATTCATCCCCATGGGGAAATTCAACATTTTTTCCAATGTCCCATACACTTGTTGTAGCAAAAACTCATTACATACAATACTTAACTCAGTAATAATATGATATGCATCTAAATCACTAACTCAAAAAGCATTAATAATAGCTTTAAAAAAAGTTCTTAAGTCCTGGCAGTTGAATTGTAAAGCCTAATGGCATTGGGGAGTATTGACCTCTTCATCCTGTCTGAGGAGCATTGCATCGACAGTAACCTGTCGCTGAAACTGCTTCTCTGTCTCTAGATGGTGCTATGTAGTTGTGCATGGTCACCACTACTCTTCACTTTATATCTGGAATCATTAGCTCAATACATCAGACAAAATGAAGATATCAGGGGAATTACTATTAAAGGGACAGAGCATAAATTGGCTTGTTATGCGGATGACATTTTGATCTATCTAGGGCAACCAATATACTCTTTGCCTAAATTGATGCAATCCTTTGAACAATATGGTCAATTATCAGGATACAAGATCAACATAGATAAAACCCAATTACTTTCATATTACTATAGCCCACCAAGAGAAATTGAAAGTAGATATCCCTGGGCATGGCACACAGAGTCTTTTAAATATTTGGGCATCATTATGCCAAAAGATTTGGCAAAATTATCAGAATGTAATAATCAGCCTTTATATAAGAAAATTAAGGAAGATATGGCAAGATGGAACCTGATTCCTTTTTTCAGTCTCAGTTCAAGGATTGAGTCTATTAAAATGAATATACTGCCCAGGCTGTTATATCTCTTTCAGACCCTACCAATAGAGATTAATCAAAATCAATTCAATGAATGGAACAAGGTGTTATCAAGGTATATTTGGCAGGGTAAAAGGCCTAGAGTTCATCTCAAAACTTTGCAATTAGCAAAGGAAAAGGGGGGCGATGGAGCCTACCTTCTCTTAGAGATTATTATTTTGCAGCACAGTTGAGAGCTGTGATATGTTGGTGCAACCCATCACATGATGCTCAATGGAAAAATATTGAGGAGCGGGTACTTCCCATCCCCATACAAGCAATTTTGACTGATAACAACCTGCAAAGGTACATAAATACTATTGATAACCCATGGGTGAAATTCACTCTTAAAATATGTAAAGCTACTATAAAAGAATATAATCTAGAGGGAGATATTGCAAATCTTAAATGGTGTGCATATGACTCTGATTTTACACCAAATAAATTGGATGCTAGATTTAAGGACTGGACAGCTAAAGGAACACTGTTCAGTTTTGAAATACTTAAAGAGAAACACTTATTAGAAAAGCAAGATTTTTATCGGTATTTACAGATGCGGGCAAGATGTTAATAAGATGCTTAAAAATGTAACCAAGGCAAGTACATGCTTGATAGAGCTATTTAGAAAAGCATATAATTCAGATAACGGTAGTAGAATCATTTCAAGCATGTATAAGGGTTTGTCAAATCTTAAAACACATTCGACTTCATACATTAAAACAAAATGGGAGAAGGAAGGAGGGATAATTATATCTGAGGAGGAATGGACAACAATATGGAGATATCAATGGAAGTGTACCAGTTCACAGAAATGGAGAGAGGTTGGATGGAAAAACTTGATAAGATATTTTATTACACCCTCTCAGAAATCCCATTATGATAGTAACCTCCCTGTTTGCTGGAGACATTGTGGAAATCAAAATGCAAATCATTATCATATTTTTTGGGACTGCCCTGTTATCAAAGACTATTGGAGGGGGATACACAATGCCCTACAAGACATCTTTAAATGTGAAATACCCTTAGACAGTAAGACCATATATTTTGGATATATGCCTCAAGAATGGTTGAAAAGGGATAAAGATTTAATGAATATACTGTTGGTGGCTGGTAAAAAGACTCTTACTAGGAAATGGTTATCACAGGAGAGCCCAACTTTAGATACATGGATGGAAATTACAATGGACATTTACAAAATGGAGAAGATAACAGCATCTGTTAATCATAAGCTAGAATAATTTGATTCATACTGGGAAAAATGGTTTAACTACATAATGCCTCATAGGCCTGATTTTATTCTCACAAATCAATGAATCTGTTGTAAAACAAAATCACTTCCTACTTGTACATAGTTCTTTCCTTTTGCTTGTTTTTCTCTCCACTCTTTTCTATAAGTGTATACCTCAGATAAATACTATGTGGAGATTTGTGACATGTATGATTATATGATATATATGTACAATGTCTGAAATACATCTTATGGAAATGTTTGTTTGATGATGAACTTCAATAAATTAAATAAATTACAAAAAAGCTAGAAATCTTTCACTTGTATGTTTCATTAATCTTGATAAGATATAATTTCTAATATTCTTATATTATTCACTAATTTTGTTGTAAAATTACAGTTCCCTTTATCCCAAAGTATGTTTCAGCTTCTAAGACTGTTCCAATCTAATTCTTGGCAGACAATGCTTCCATATACACACTTTCAATGTTGAGCTACCTTCAGTTCATCATTAATTCATTGAGAGAGTTGTGCAGGAAAATAGGTCTAGTCTCAACAAAACAAAGGCTCTCTGTCAAGCTGCCTCTGCTCTACAACACCACCTGCTAATAAGAGTTTCAAGACAAACACAGGCCACATACCTGCAAATCCTGTCAGCCAGCGCTCAGTGAAGGCAAACATTCATGCTGAAAAAGTGCTAGGCAAACTCAAAGGTCTTAAGGTGGATAAGTTACATGGACCAGATGGACTACATCCCAGAGTCCTGAGAGTGGTTGCTGAAGAGATAAAGGATGCATTGGTCATGATTTTTCAATAATTACTTCATTCTAGCATGGTCCTGGGGGACTGGAAGATTGCAAATGACACTCCGCTCTTTAAGAAGGAAGGAAGTCAAAAGAAGGGAAATTATGGGCCAATTCGCCTAACCTCAGTGGTTGGGAAAATGTTGGAGTCTAATATTAAGGATGAGGTTTCAAGGTACTTGGAGACTAATGATAAAATAAGTCAAAGTCAGCATGGTTTCTGCAGAGAAATATTGCCTGACAAATCTGTTAGAGTGCTTCAAGGAAATAACAAGCAGGGTGGACAAAGGAGAGGCAGTGGATGTCATTGACTTGGATTTTCAGAAGGCATTTGATAAGGTGCCACACATGAGGCTGCTTAACAAGATAAAATCCTATGGCGTTACAGGAAAGATACTGGCATAGATAGCGGAATGGCTAACAGGCAGGAGCAATGTGTGGGAATAAAGGGGCCTTTTCTGGTTGGCTGCTGGTGACTACTGGTGTTCCTTAAGGGGAGTCAGTATTGGGAAGTCAGTCTGTGGTAAAGAAGGAAAATGCAATGTTAGCAATTATTTCAAGGGGATTAGAATATAAATGCAAGGAGATAATGCTGAACCTTTATAAGACACTAATCATGCTGCACTTGGAGTACTGTCAACAGTTTTAAGCCCCATATCTCAGAATGGATGTGTTGTCATTGGAGAGAGTCCAGAGGAGGTTCAAGAGGATGATTCCATGTTTGAAGGAGTTAACGTATGAGGAGTGTTTTGCAGCTTTGGGTCTGTACTCACTGGAATTTAGAAGAATGCGTAGGATTCTCATTGAAACCTTCCGATGGTTGAAAGGACTAGATAAGGTGGATGTGGAGAGGATGTTTTCGCTGGTGAGGGTATCCAGAAATAGAGGGCACAGCCTCAAAATTCAGGGGCTACCCTTTAAAACAAAGATAAAGAGAATTATTTTTAGCCAGAGAGTAGTAAATCTGTGGAGTGCTCTGCCACATTCAGCGATGGTGGCCAAGCCCCTGGTTATATTTAAGGTAGTGTTGATCGTTTCCTGATCGGTTCGGGCATCAAAGGATGTGATGAGAAGGCAGGTGTATAGGGTTGAGTGAGATCCGGGATCAGCCATGATGGAATGTCAAAGCAGACGTGATGAGCTGAATGGCCTAATTCTGCTCCTATGTCTTATGGTCGTATGGTCTTAAGTATCTCTTGCCTCACCAAGGCACCCTCTGTGCCCCGCACACTGGCTTCATCTGTCACCTCAGAACACACAAACTGAAGCAGAAGCAAACCAACCTCAACTGCAGGATTTGTGAGAGCTTAACACAAATGTTGAGTCTCTATGAATGAGCAAGTACATGAAGCTCAGGGCAAAACGCTAACGTGCTAAACAAAGGGGCCAGGTGCATCACAACAACAGATTAAAGGCAGGGAAATCTGGCAGATTTAAGAAAACTCCATTCAACGAATCGGTTCACCAACCTTGCAAAAGAATTAAGAGTGGGTAACTGCTTGAGCTATTCTTCTTCATGCTTGAAATAATTTGACAGCATGTGCTTTGACTTCTTAATTTTAATAATTTTCATACTTTAAAATATTTTCAAATGTCTTTAAGTATTGGTCACAGCTAAAAACTTCAAAGGACTGATAACTAAAGAACTGTGAATGTTCCACCAATTTGAGATGATTGGGAGGCCAAAGATGAGTGTGCCAACGTATCAGCCTCTACAAATGTGCAGAGAGTCTCCTTCTTCCTCAGACTTACCTTCTCCCTTTCCACTTCCCTTTCCCTTTCCTTTTCCCTCTCCCCCTTCCCCTCTCCCTCTCTCTTTGTCTCTCTGTAAAGAGCTTTAGGGAGAGAAAAATGAGGCATTAATAAAAAGGCATTTTCTACTGGAGCTCTGACAATGGGCAGAAGTTCACCGAGCTTCACTGCAGTGCTCCCTGTGTGGCTGCATCCTGGCTCTAACCGGCTGCTCCTTTTCATTTGGATTTCACACAGTGTCTTTGTTGAGTCAAAGGATGGGGGGGGGGGGGGGGGGGGGGAGGTGAAGAAAGTGGGCCCATGATGTTGATGCTAAGACGTGGATTAGCCATGATGATCTCAGTAAATGGTGGCGCAGGCTGGAGGAGCTAATTTATCTGCTCCAAAGCCCATTTCTTATGTTCTTGTAATTTTTCTTTCTCTGTATTGTATAGATATTTAAAGAAGGGAACATTGAAGAAGGACTAATTGGCAGAATAAAGGAAAATACCATAAAATAAAGCAAGGTTAAGAATGAGAACAGGGATCATTTGAATCAGTGCAAGAAAAAATTAAACATCAAAAGCTAATAATTTTTTAAACTAATATATCAGTAGAGAAGCGAACTAAATAAAGGAAAGTTGGGTTCTAAGAGTAAAAATCTGTTAATATTACAGTATTGTTCACTAAAGAAATGGATATGGTGGTGGAAGTGAACATTCAAATGCTTGAGAACATGACAAGTTATATTAAAATAGATAAAATCACAAATTTAAATTAAGGTAACTGTTGAAGATAGAACACTAAGACTGAATAGCATGCATACTCAAGAGAAGAAAATGGCTAAGGACCTAATAATTATCTTCTAATGTTTTGCTGAGAATAATAAATATGAAAAGCCTAGAGAGACGCCAGTAATTTTTACAAAAGGCTGAACAAATCCAGATAATTTCAAGCAAATTTATTTCAAATAGGTGGTGGAAATATTTTAAAGATAAGATTACCCACAAAATGGCTGCCTCCATTCCTGGAATTCTGTCAAGAGACAGAATAGCTAGAAGTAAGAGGGTTTTCAAACAGGATGATTTCATTAGAACAATGAAGCTTTATCAATACTTTGATTAATTATATTGTGGGGGATACAAGAGGAATGGACTGGATGCAGTATGCTCTGACTGTTAATAGCTTAATGAAAGAAAAGAGGATAAAGGGATGGAGTAACATGATGTGTAGGTAAAGGTCAGCTTTATTTCTCTCTTGAATCAGAATCAAGTATAATATCATTGGCATATGTTTTGAAATTTGTTGTTTTGAGGCAGCAGTACAATGCAATACATAATTTATAGATATACATAGTTAATTTAAATAAGTATTGCAAAAAAAGAGCACAAAAAAGTGAGGTTGTGTACATGGATTCAATGTCCATTCATAAATCTGGTGGTGGAGGGGAGAAGCTGTTCCTAAAACATTGAGTTTGTGTCTTCAGGTTCCTGTATCTCTCCTTGATGGTAGAAATATGAAAAGGGCATATCCTGGATGGTGGGGTCCTTAATGATGGATGCTGCCATTTTGATGCATCACCATTTGAAGATGTCCTCGATGCCCAGATGAAGATGGCTGAGTTTGCAGCTTTCTGCAACTTTCTTCACTCCTGTACAGTGGTCCCTCCATAACAGACAGTGATGCAACCAGTTAGAATGCTCTCCATGGTACATCTGTTGAAATTTGCTAAGTCTTCGGTGACACAGTTGGCTAGAAATAACTATAATCTACAAATCAGTGAAGAGGCATAAGTCCAGGGCAGTGGAAGCAGATAAAGCAAAAGTCTTTGTTCTTGCCATGTGATTCCAGGAATGGAGGCAGACATTTTGTGGGACTTACCTTACAGTCACCATTTTGTGAACTGTTTCTTGCTCAAGGATAACTTAATCTGAGAAACTGAACATGGACATAATAAATTTTCATTATGAAGAAGGAACAGCCTGTTATCTGGTGGCCTGAGCTCAGTGATTAGCTGACCTGGTTGAACTAGTTTGAACCAGTCTGAGTTGGAAATAACGAAGAGTATTACCTAGGTGTAGGCCTGTAAAAGAGGCCGTAAAACAATACTATTTGTAGCCTTGAGCATGATCTAATGAGAAACTGACACAGATCAATCAGATGATCTTGAGCATACGAAATTGAAAGATAAAAGATTGATCCAATAAGGAAACAAATAAGAATGGTGGATTTCTGGAGCACAGATAACGACAGATCTATGAAGACCAACCATCGCAGACTCCATATCAAAAACATGGAGATTGCATTGGGATCAATTTCGATTCCTTTTCTGGGGTATTACGTTTTCCCCTCTTGAAGGATCAGGGAAACCTAGTGCATGTACACACAGGTATTCATTTGTGTAAATTCATTTGCTTGTGAACTGAGCCAGTAAAGGTGCTTGTCAGTAAATGGAGATGCTCTCTGTGCCTAAGTGACCATTATTACTGAGGGTTAATTATTGTAACATACCAAATCTCATAGAATCATAGAAACAGAGAAAACCTACAGCACAATACAGGCCCTTCGGCCCACAAAACTGTGGCAAACATATCCTTACCTTAGAACTACCTAGGCTTACCCATAGCCCTCTATTTTTCTAAGCTCCATGTATCCATCCAGGAATCTCTTAAAAGACCCTATTGTTTCCGCCTCCAGCACCGCCACAGGCAGCCAGACACTCTCTGCGTAAAAAACTTACCTCTAACATCTCCTCTCTACCTACTTCCAAGCACCCTAAAACTATGCCCACTTGTGCTAGCCATTTCAGCCCTGGGAAAAAGCCTTTGACTATCCACACGATTAATGCCTCTCATTATCTTGTACACTTTTATAAGGTCACCTCTTATCCTCAGTCGCCCAAGGAGAAAAGGACGAGTTCAATCAAACTTTTCTTATAAGGCACGCTCCCCAATCCAGGCAACATCCTTGTAAATCTCCTCTGCATCCTTTCTATGGTTTCCACATCCTTCCCGTAGTGAGGCAACCAGAACTGAGCACAGTACTCCAAGCGGGGTCTGACCAGGGTCCTGTAGAGCTGCAACATTACCTCTCGGCTCTTAAACTCAATCCCATGATTGATGAAGGCCAATGCACTGTATGCCTTCTTAACCACAGAGTCAACCTGCGTAGCAGCTTTGGACGTCCTATGGACTCGGACCCCAAGATCCTTCTGATCCTCCACACTGCCAAGAGTCTTACCATTAATGCTATATTCTGCCATCATATTTGACCTACCAAAATGAACCACCTCACACTTATCTGGGTTGAACTCCATCTGCCACTTCTCAGCCTAGTTTTGCATCCTATCAATGTCCCATTGTAAACTCTGACAGCCCTCCACACAATCCATAACACCCCCAACCTTTGTGTCATCAGGAAATTTACTAACCCATCCCACTACTTCCTCATCCAGGTCATTTATAAAAATCACAAGGAGTAGGGGGTCCCAGAAAAGATCCCTGAGGCACACCACTGGCTACTGGCCTCCATGCAGAATATGACCCGTCTACAACCACTCTTTGCCTTCTGTGGGCAAGCCAGTTCTGGATCCACAAAGCAATGTCCCCTTGGATCACATGCCTTCTTACTTTCGCAATAAGCCTTGCATGTGGTACCTTCTCAAATGCCTTGCTGAAATCCAGATACACTACATCTACAGCTCTACCTTCATCAATTGTTTAGTTACATCCTCAAAAAATTCAATCAGGCTCGTAAGGCACAACCTACCTTTGACAAAGCCATGCTGACTATTCCTAAGCATGTTATGCCTCTCCAAATGTTCATAAATCCTGCTTCTCAGGATCTTCTCCATCAACTTACCAACCACCGAAGTAAGACTCACTGGTTTATAATTTCCTGTGCAATCCCTACTCCCTAATAAGGGAACAACATCCTCAACCCTCCAATCCTCCGGAACCTCTCCCGTCCTCATTGATGATGCAAAGATCATTGCCAGAGGCTCAACAATCTCCTCCCTCGCCTCCCACAGTAGCCAGGGGTACATCCCTTCCGGTCCCGGTGACTTATCCAACTTGATGTTTTCCAAAAGCTCCAGCGCATCCTCCTCCTTTGTATCAACATGCTCAAGCTTTTCAGTCCGCTGCAAGTCATCCCTACAATCACCAAGATCCTCTTCCATACTGAATACTGAAGTAAAGTATTCATTAAGTACCTCTGCCATCTCCTCCGGTTCCATGCACACTTTTCCACTGTCACACCTGATTGGTCCTATTCTCTCACGCCTTATCCTCTTGCTCTTCACATACTTGTAGAATGCCTTGGAGTTTTCCTTAATCCTGTCCACCAAGGCCTTTTAATGGCCCCTTCTGGCTCTCCTAATTTCATTCTTAAACTCCTTCCTGCTAGCCTTATAATCTTCTAGATCTCTATCATTACCTAGTTTTTTGAACCTTTCGTAAGCTCTTCTTCTTGACTAGATTCTTCTTTCCAGAATCTGTCTCCCTATCTGCTCCTCAATGTCCCTGTTACTATTGGGTGGTCTATAAAAAACACCCATTAGAGTTATTGACCCCTTCCTATTCCTAACTTCCACTTACAAAGACTCCACGGACAATCCATTCATGACTTTCCTCCTTTTCTATGGCTGTGACACTGTCTCTGATCAGCAATGGTATGCCCCCACCTCTTTTGCCTCCCTCCCTGTCCTTTCTGAAACATCTAAAGCCTTGAACTTGAAGTAGTCATTCCTGCCCCTGCACCATCCAAGTCTCTGTAATAGCCACAACATCATAGCTCCAAGTGCTGATCCACGCTCTAAGCTCATCCGCTTTATTCATAATACTCCTTGCATTAAAATACACATCTCAAACCATCGGTCTGAGTGCGTCCCTTCTCTATCACCTGCCTTTCCTCCCTTTCGCACTGTCTCCAAGCTTTCTCTTCGAACTCCTAATGAAATACAGCTGCTGTCATGTCTTCTTTGAAATTATATCAAAATGTTCGGCCCAGGATAGATCTTCAGAAATGTTAACACCCAGGAACTTGAAACTGTTCACCCTTTCCACTGTTGATGCCTGAATATCTGGTGTGCAGATAGATAGATAGATACTTTATTCATCCCCATGGGGAAATTCAACATTTTTTCCAATGTCCCATACACTTGTTGTAACAAAACTAATTACATACAATACTTAACTCAGTAAAAATATGATATGCATCTAAATCACTCTCTCCAAAAGCATTAATAATAGCTTTTAAAAAGTTCTTAAGTAGTTTACTTAAATACATTAAATACAATCAACCCCTCATTCCCTCAATTTCTTTCTTTTTCAATCTTTTTATTATTATTATTAATATCAACAAAATAAGATTGATAAATAGATAATGGGATTACAAACATACACATTTCAACTGAACCTGAAAGAATACATAAGCAATAGTTACAGTATAAATGAGTATTCCCAAATCATGGACGATACAAGTAACAAATAAACAAGGCAAACCTAGGTATATCATAATATATATTTAAAAAAAAGAAAAAAGAAAAAGAAAAAAAAATTATGCAAGAAAAACTAATCTAACAATCTAATAACTAATAAGGAAAAAAACAGAAGAAGAAAAAGGGAAAAAGAAAAAATGAAAAAAAAGGGCTGTTTATAATATCTAACAAAAATACAAAATCATCAGTGTCGTCAACTCCGATCCTCTCAACATATGTAAAATCAAAACTGGAAAAACAAATAGGCTTGGAACAGGGTCACATTACATCATATGAAAATATTGAATAAATGGTCTCCATACCTTTTCAAATTTAATAGAAGTATCAAATACAACACTTCTAATTTTTTCTAAATTTAGACATAACATAGTTTGAGAAAACCAATGAAATACGGTAGGAGGATTATTTTCTTTCCAATTCAACAAAATAGATCTTCTAGCCATTAATGTAAGAAATGTGCTAAACATTCATTAATACAGTTTAAGGTTGAGCATAGGGCTCATATGTCCAAAGATAAATTTTTTATTCCTATATAAATCCTATTTGTGACAGATGTCATTCTGAGATAGCGTCTTTAACTCATATGTTCTGGTCTTGTCCGCTTTTGAAAAAATATTGGAAAGACATTTTTTGATATTATTTCCACGGTAATGAACATTGATTTACAACCTCATCTTATTACTGCAATTTTTGGTTTACCAATGATGGACTCAGTCCATTTATCCTCAATTTCTAAGTTCAAATTCAAATCTATTGTCATCTAAATGTACAACCAAACGAAACAATGTTCCGCAGGACCATGATGCACCCACAAAACATATATCATACACAGCACATGAAGTAAAATACTACCATTAATACATTAATTAATAAAATATAATTCAAAATGCATGTGGTATGCAGCATAGGTAAACAGTAAACATTAAACAGTAATCAAGCTTCTTTCCTAGTGATGAGACCTCATTTGTGTCAGGGTATTCATTAGTCACACAGCCTGAGGGAAGAAGCTGGTGCCTAGTCCTGATGCTCCAGTACCTTCTTACTGACGGTAGTGAGTCAAAGAGATTGTGAGATGGCTGGTAGGGATCATCAATAATGCCTTGGGCCCTTCACCTGCAATGCTCCCAGTAACTGTTACAAATTGGGGGAGGGACCCTAGTGATCTCTCAGCAGTTGTTACTGTCCTCTGTAGGTCTAGCGGTCTGATGCCTTACAGCTTCCGTACCACAAAACGATGCAGCCAGACAGGACACTTGTAATGGTACAGCTGTACAAAGTTGTTAGAATGGGGTCGGGGAGCCTTATTCACCTCAATATCCTTAGAAATTGTAGGTGCAGTTGTGCCTTCTTCCCTAGTGAGAAGATGTTGTGGGTCCAGGTTAGATTGTCTGTTACGTGCTCTTCAATCTCTCTGCCACTGACGTCCAATAGAGAGTGGTCAACCTGTGACTTTTAACTTATGACAACCTGTTCACAATCAAATCCTTGGTCTTATTGACATTAATAGCAAGGTTGTTGTTGAGACACCACTTGACCAGCTGATCTATCTCACACCTCGTCACTGTCTGAAGTTCTGCCAACAACAGTGTCATTGGCAAATTAATAGATGGTATTAATAGAGTGCCTAGCCACTCAGTCATGGATTTAAAGAGAGCAGAGCAATGGGCTAAGCATGTATCCTTGAGGTGTGCCAGTGTTCATTGTCAGTAAGGAGGAGATGTTATTTCTGATTTGCACTGATTGCAGTCATGTAATGAAGAAGTCAAGGATCTAGTTGCAGAGGGATGTACAGCAGCCCTGGTTTTGGAGCTTTTAGATAAGTGCTGAGGTTGTGATAGTGTTGAACACTAAGCTGTAATCAATAAACAGCAGACTGGCATAGATTTTGCTGCTGTCCAAGTGGTCCAAGGCCAATTGGAGAGCCAGTGTAACCTATTGTGGCGATAGACAAGTTGCAGCAGGTTCAGGTCCTTGCTTAGGCAGGAGTTGATTCCGACCATGACCAAACCCTCAAAGGACTTCATCACAGTAGATGAGAATGCAACTGGATAACAGTCATTAAAGCAGCTCGTCCTTCTCTTCTGAGACACCAGCAGGATTGTTGCCCCTTTGAAGCAGGTGCGAACCACCAATTACAGCAGTGAGAGATAGAAGTTGTCTTAGAACACTCCCACTAGTTGGTTGGCACAGGTTTTTGGTGCTCTGCCAGATACACCATCCAGGCCTAATGCCTTGCAGTGGTTCACCCTCTTGAAAGATATCCTGACATCAGCTTTTGAGACATCACAGAGTCACCAGCTGCTACAGGGATTCGCACGGGTGTAGTTTTATTCAGTCTTTCAAAGCGAGCATGAAAGGCATTGAGCTCACCTGGGAGTGAAGCATTACAGCCATTCATGATGTTTGGTTTCATCTTGTAGGAAGTAATGGCTTTCAAACCCTGCCAGAGCTGACATGGATCCGATTCCATCTCTAACTTCAATCAGACTTGTTTATTTGCTCTTAAAATAGCCTTCTGTAGGTCATACCTTCTTGTATAGTTCCGCATCAGCAGTCTTGAATGCCACAGACCTAACCCTCAGCAGACTGTGAATCTCCAGGTTCATTCATGGCTTTAGTTTGTGTATGTCCGGTATGGGTATGTTCTCAAAGGCACACACTCATTCACATGTCTTGGTGAAGTCAATGACAACTGTGGCATATTCATTCAGATTTGAAGATAAATCCCTGATCATTGTCCAGTCCACCGATTCAAAACAGTCCTGTAAGGGCTCCTCCCGTGACCTTCATGGTCCCCATCACTGGAGCTGTGGTCCTCAGTCTCTGCCTGTAACCTGGGAAGAGAAGTATAGCCAGCATGATCTGACTTGCCAAAGAGCAGGTGTCCGATGGCACGGTAAAAATTCTTGGTGGTGAGACAGCGATCGAGTGCGTTGCCTCTTCCGGTCCCACAGGTGATATGTTAGTGGCAGCTGGTCAGGGATTGCTTCAAGCTGGCCTGCTTGAAGCAGAGTACATTGCGATTCCTGACATTCCTCTGGTACTGCAATCTTGCTCTGAGGTTTTCAATTTTATTTTCCAGAGACCATACGCTCGCCAGCGGAATCATAGGGGGTGGAGTTCTAAGGGCTCTACGTTTCACTCTTACTTGCAGCTCAACACATTTTCCATGTTTCCTCTCTCTTAAAGGGAAACTGCATTCACAACTGAGTCTGTTGTGCCTGGTCTGCTGATTTTGATGATCAATAGAATTTCTAAACAACTTAAAGCAATGTTGCTTTTCGATATACCATGTACATTGAAGCATAGAATAAAACGCGTCGCTTGTGTCAAGGATGTGCTAGGGGCAGCCGTGGATGTCATCATGCTTCCAGCTCCAACATAGCATGCCCACAATTTACTAGCCCCAACACATACATCTTTGGAGTGTGGGAGGAAAGCAGAGAATGGGAGTCATGGGCAAACGTCTGAACTCCTCAGAGACAACGGTGGGAATTGAACCCCGATCTTAGAGCTGGCACTCTGAAGCATTACGTTAGCTACTATGCTACCCTGCTTCAAGCATCAACACAGCTAGTCTGAATAAATACTCCATCTATTTGTCATATCAAGTAAATATTTCTATCTTTACTCTTTTCAGCACCCAGTATAAAACCAGAACTGAAAATTTAATTTGAAAGAGAAATACCCTGTTATTCCTTTCCCTTGCCCATTCATTTCTTTTCTGCAGAGGTGACCCTTTCTATGCCCTCAGAAGTGAGAGTGCGTTAATATGTCTGAGGCAGGTTAAATTTTTAAAAACAAGAGAATTCAGTGAGATATCTTAGTCAGAAAGCAGAGTACACATTTTAATGAGGAAAATACAAACTCCTTAAATCAACTGCAGAAGTGCATAGGCTCTTCAAAATGGGTAAACACATACAGGTTTAACAGGATATTCAGATGATCTCTGTAGTAAACTTGCATTTAATTAATCTTGATTAAACTCATATTAATACTAAAGCATAAACAAGCTCCAACAGGCTTAAAGCTCATATATGATGAATTAAACAATTAGATCCTGTTTTTTACAACAAAAATATGGTAAAAGTTGCCCTTTAGTTTAATGTGTGTTAATGGTATTTATGACCTTTAGGCATAGTTCCACAGGAGGCAAGTTTAGAAACTTATAAACCATAAACACAAGCTTCTAATAATCTTATACTTTGCTAATTGGGGTTGTCTAAGATAATGTGAGTGTGTAAAACTGCCAATTTAATAAACTGGAGTCTAAAATTATATTCTACGCTATTAAGCTGCTGTTAATGTAATTTAACAAAACAGGATGGAACACTTGAAGTTGTTTTTAGAATCCCTCGCATTCTAAAGTGAGGGATTCAAAAGATTAAGAACAGGAGATCCAATAAAAACTGTTGTTCAAGATGAAGCAGTTAGCCTCAGAGTACTTGGACTAAAGAAAGTGCAGAAATATTAACTGTGATAACTGAGAAACTAGGTGATAAGGTGAAAGGAGACCATGTGCAAGGGGAAACGTTAATCACAAGGATAGCATGGTACGCTAGCGGTTAGTGCGACACTATTACAGCTTGGGGTGTCTGAGGTCAGAGTTCAATTCTGGCACTGTCTCGAAGGAATCTTTGGGCGTCCTTCCCGTAGAACACGTAGGTTTTCCTGGGTGCTCCAGTTTCCTCCCACAGTCCAAAGGCGTACCAGGTAGGTTAACTGATCATTGTAAATTGTCCCGTGATTAGGGGCAATTAAATCAGTTAAATCAAATTTGTCAGGGGCTGCTGGGGCAGTGCAGTTTAAAGGGCCTGAGGGGCCAACTCTGCAATGTATTACCAAATAAGTAACCGATGCTTCAAATATGGAACTTGACTTGACAGAATAAATTCCCGATTTCTCTGTGATAACAACCTCTTACACCAGTTACCACTGGCTGATAGGATGATATAATCTAGTATTTCTTCCTCTCCGCCTTCCAAAGCAACAGAAACCTATGGATTGCAAATATAAGATAACATTCTTAAGAAAAGGAAGATAATATTTGCTGGCTTCCTCAAAGCAACTTTAAAATGGCAAAGTTAGATCCAAAATAAAAAGTTCATCCTTGACAAAAAGCCAGATTTCTGTCCTACTGGCAAAACGTTCCCTCCGGAATGCTTAATCTACCATGCAGATGGCATTGCTGCTCAGTTTGATCTGTTTCATCAGTTTAATACTTGACCCTGATGAAATGGGTCCTACAGGTTTAATATTCATCATCAGATCCACAGCAAAATCCGGCCCCACGTTGATTTTTGTAAATCTTCTGCCCAACACTCAATATCTTCAACTTTACACCAGAAGCTCCCAGGCTATTAGTTAAATACATGTTAACTGGTTTGGTGAGCTTTTCTGTTAATAGGGGATTTTCTTCTCTCTGAGAAGAATGCTGCAGTAAATTATTTCACCTTAGATTCAGCAACATCTTGATCCCCCAGCAAACTAGTTGTTAATGGCTCACTTAAAACTGTAAATAGAACTGTATCCTGCTATTATTTAGCTTTTCTCAAGAATTTTCTTAGGAAAAACAAGTGGAATCAAAATTTGAATCCTAGTGAAAATATGATTGCTTTCTCCAAGATAAGTACAAAATGTACCATTAATAGGATTAAATATATTCACTAATGTTGTTTTATTGTTGCTGAAATCATATTATAAATTGATATCCATGTCTCACAGAGTACTTTAAGCCTGTTACATTGAATATTTCATATTTATTTGTCAAATTTTAATTCCCATGAATATTTTAACTTAATTTATAAAACCACAAATATGATAAGCTTTTATTAACACTCAATCTATCGACATTGTTACTCTCAATCTCAAACACTTCACTCATCCAGGCCGCTGTTCCCACATGCATCAAGTTAGCCACCATCATGGTCGTACGAAAGAACTCCACACCTTCCGGACAGAATCACTACCACCCAGTGGCACTGACGTCAAGCATCATGAAGTACTTTGAATCTTTGGTAACGGCACACATCAAAAATGCCATTCCTGCAACACTGGACACTCACCAATATGCTTGCCAACAGAACTGCTCTACAACACGTTCAATGACATCTGTCATGCACCTGGCCCTGACACACTGAGAAAATAAGATCATTTATGTCAGAAGGCTGTTTCTGGATTTCAGTTCAGCATCCAACACTATTGTCCCACAGATCTTGGTGAACAAACTCCTACTCCTTGGTCTAAATACACCACTGTGCAACTGGGTGTTGGATTTTCCAACCAACAGGATGGACTCTCCCTCCCTGTCATCCTCAATACCCTGTCCCCCAGGGCTGTGTACCAAGCCCACTGCTGTGCACTCTGCTCACACACCACTGCATGGCCAAACACCCCAGTAATCACAATGTCAAGTTCGCTAATGACACAACAGTGGTAGGGCGCACCACCAACAACAATGAGACGGCCTACAGAGAGGAGATAGAAGAGCTCGAGGCCTGGTGCCAGGCAAATAACTTCTTCCTCAATGTCAACAAAACAAAGGACATGGATATCAGCTTCGGGAGAACTTGCACCTCTCTGTACATCGGCGAAACAGCAGTGGAAACTGCAAGCAGTTTCAAACCCCTGGGAGTGCATGTCTCTCACACCCTCACATAATGGGGTGAACAACATTACAGCCCCTCTGTCTTATGCTTATGATGATATATAGACAAGAAGCACTCCGAGCATGATAACTGAAAAAAATGCCCATCATTTCTCAAACATTAATGAAGCTCACTCCTCTTCTCCAGGAATTTCAAGGGTCACCGGGATCAATGTGTATACGGTCTCATGACATTGACTAGGTTCTGAAAATGAAGTTCTGTATGGAATGTGTAACTATCAATAAAACTACTTCAATTCAAAGCTCAAATTTGAATATTCCACACTGCAGGCTCATTTCTCATACATGCTTGACTGCCAGAGGGATAACTTTCTCATTACACCAGAAATTCCTTTTATCTTTCTGACAGATTTAATGAGGTCAATTTGTGTTGGAAACTGAAGGAAATGATTTATGACTTAGCATAAGTATATGACAGGAGAAAAACTTGGGAATTAATCACTACTCCTTTGCAATATTCCAGATGGATTGTGAATTTTCATGATCCTGTTAACTTCCTATAGAGCAGGGGCTCTGGACCTTTTGCATGCCATGGACCCTTATCATTAACCAGGGGACCTGTGGACCCCAAGTTGGAAACTGCTGCTATAGAGGGACATCCAAAACAAATGATAATGAAGAACTGCAACTCAGGAAATTGCCGATAGCGTCCCTACCCATGAATGAGTGAGATGTAATCTTATTGACAGACAGACAGACATACTTTATTGATCCCGAGGGAAATTGGGTTTCGTTACCGCCACACCAACCAAGAATAGTGAAGAAATATAGCAATATATTCATATATAGGAATACATTGTACAATATAAGTGATGAGATGTCACCTACATTACATTGCTTAAAGCTCTTGTATCTGGCAAGTATTTCACACCATTCCCATTTTACTGCACACATTCACTCCCTGTGTAATAAGAGTAACTTGTATGCATAAACCAGCCTTTTCAGGTGATCAAGCTGAAAAACTTAGTCGCAATTTCCTTCGGCACTCTGCACCACTTCTCTACTTGGTGTCTGCTATACATGCGCACAGGACACGCTCAAGTGTTACGAGTTTCTTTATATCCCAAGCCACACACCACCAGGGTCAGGAGCAGTTATTACCCTACAGCCATCAGGCTCCTGAACCAGCGTGGATCACCCTCCACAACTCCGTGCTCATTCTCTGACCTACAGCCTCACTTTCAAGGACTCTTTCACAGCTTCTCTTCCCAGTATGATTTTTTTATTTGCACAGTTTGTCTTCTTTTGCACATTAGCTGTTTGTCAGTCTTTGGTTTTGTTTGTAGTATTTCATAAATAAATTCAATTTTTTTTTTGTTTCCCCTAATTGCCAGCAAGAAAATGAATCTCAGGGATGTATATGGTGATATAAACAGAAGTTGATAATTGATTTACTTTGTCTTTGGCTTTTCATGGATTCTATTGTATTTCTTTATTTTTCCTGTAAACGTCTGCAAGAAAATGAATCTCAAGGTAGTATATGGTAAAGTGTACGTACTTTGATAATAAATTCACATCGAACTTTGAAAATAGGAACACTGACAAAGTAGGACAATGAAGGGAGATCTGGTAGATTTGCTGTGTTGCAACTCCAGCCACTCATTGTCTATGTAGAATTTACATCCTGTGACCATGTGAGCTTCAAGTTTCAAGTTTATTGTCACAGGAATAAATGCCACAGAAATTAGCTTTTAGCAGCACAGTGTACAGTATTACAAAATGATTACGTAAGTTACAAAAACTTAAATTAACCTAATTACACATCATTTACACAACAGAATTAAAAAGAATAAACATGATGACAGTGCAAGTTGAGGGAAATATAGTTTGATGTAGAATTAGAGTGTTTCCAGTTGGGCCAAGACAGATACGGCTGTTTTAAATTCCACGTGCATTATGTAATTCAAATACCCGCTTTTCGTAATCTCTATATATGGTCTGCATTTCAATTCTCTGAAAGTTGCTATTTCTTATTTAGGGGGAAATGGTAGTGTGCTCATATGTAGCGTCCTTTCTGAGTCCAAACAAATGTGCAATTGTTCATCCTTTATGTGTTTTTTAGGATTGCAAGGCACTGCTGGACATTAAGAACCCTCTAGTAAGTTGCTGGATACCACTGGATCTGGACTTGTTGTGCACAGTGTAGCAGCCTTCTTCACCCACCCAGATGGTATACGATCCAAAACACAGTGGAAACAATTGGCGTGGATTATTTTCTCATGATCACAAGACCCCGCTGGACATTGATAATGTAGAGTACTACAAGTCTGATCCTCCAGTCCATCTGGCAAGATCAAGGGCGGGATAGCCGTGTTTCCCCGGTTGTTACACAGAGAAGGCCCTCATGCCTCGGATTTGCCTATTGTGGACACTGCAAAAGAAATGCAAGAGCTGGTTGTGTGCCGCTGGATTCCATACTGAGTTAGGGGCTGACCCCTCCCGTTGGGGCTGTCCTCTAGTATTCATTCCTGGGAAGACAAGTTGGACTTTGTCCACCTGTGTGCCGCAATTTTTGCAAAATGTGGATCTGCAGTGGCTCCAGGACAACATCCAACCACCATCAGTCTACAGGCCATGACACACAGGGATCTGGGCTACAGTATATTATTATTATTATTATTATTATTATTATTATTTTTGTAATTGTACATTTTTCTGTGATCATAGCGTTATGTGCTGTGTGTGACTGTTGGTGCTGTGTTGTGTACTTTGGCCCCAGAGGAACACTGTCCCGTTTGACAGTATTCTGGTGAACGGTTGAATGACAATTAAACTTGAACTTGAAATTGGGTGTAGACAGGCCACGTGCAAGTCGTCAAGTCAAGTTTATTACTGTTTAACTATATACATGTACACCCTCAAACCGGACAATGTTTTTCCAGACCAGGGTGCAAAGCAAAGTAGTACACATGACACACAATAACATAGGAAAGTAAGAATTTAATGTTCAAATGAATTATGCATAAATCAACAAAGTAAAATGCATAAATTAAATATTGTAAGTTTCAGGACAGTTTAGCTGGTGACACTTTGAATGCAATGCAGCGGGGAGTTCAGAAGCCTAATGGCCTGAGAGAAGAAGCTGTTTCCCATCCTGACCGTTCTTGCCTTTATGCATCGGAGTCTCCTGCCCGGTTAGAGGAAGTCAAAGAGTATGCTGGATGGGTGGGTGGGATCCTTGGTGACACGAAGGGTCCTGCTCCCGATGAATGGGATGGGAGGGAGATTCCTGTGATACTCAGGCATTCTCACAGGCCTTTGTAGGGACTCTCAGTCTGAGGCACGACTGCTCCCATACCAGATGGAAATGCAGTTTGTTAAGATAGTCTCAATGTTGCTCCTCTAAAACTCAGTTAATATATTGGGGGGGGGGGAATCTCACTTGCCTCAGTCTCCTCAGGAAGTGGAGGCACTGCTGTGCCTTCTTATTCAGGGAGGTGACATTGCGGGGCTAGGCGAGGTCATCTGTGATGGGAACTCCCAGGAACTTGGGGCACTTAACTCTATCTACGGAGGAGACGTGTATACACAAAGGCACATGGTTCATCTGTCCTTTCCTAAAGTCCACAATCACTTCCTTGGTCTTCTCCACGTTCAGACAATGTAGGTTGTTCTCACACCAGTCAACCAGCCACTCCTCTTCCTCTCTGTACTCTGACTCAGCATTGTTGTTGATCAGGCCAACCACAGTTGTGTCACCTGCAAACTTGATGACACGGTTTGAGCTGGATTCTGCGACACAGACACGCATCAGCTGTAGGCTGAGCACACAGACTTGGGGAGCACCAGTGCTCAGCGTAATGAGGCGAGAGACATTGCTGCCCACACACACTGACTGTGGCCTTTCTGTTAAGAAGGGCAGGATCCAGTTACAGAGAGGGGTGTTGAGATTCAGCGAGGACAGTTTCCCCACCTGTTTCTGAGGTATGATGCTGCTGAACCAGAGTCAATGGAATCAATTGAAGTCAACAATAACTTGATGTCTAACTTCCTCTATCACATCTTCCTTTCCCCTCCTCCCATAATCTCTTCTGATTTCAAGCTCCATGTGGTATGAAAAGCATTCCTCTTGCATTCCCTTCACTCTCCTCATTTTCCTTAGCTCCCTCACGCTCCTCAATTCCTCCTTTAGTACCCCCACTCTCCTCATCCCACTCAACTATCCCCACCCATCCCAACACACACATTCTCCTCACCATAAACAAATTAAGTTGCCTCCCCTCTTTCAGGCATCTAAAGAATACAAGTGCCCTTATAAAGAAGTAACTGCACTTAATGCAGTGGTTCCCAACCTTTTTTTGGCCATGCCCCACCTAATCACCTCTAAAATCCTGATGCCCCCTGTGGTGATATATAATTCTTATTATTCAAAAAGTGAACTCCTATTCACCTGGAGGAAGCCTAAAAGACCATTAACTTGGTTTAAACAAGCTTCCAAAGAACATGGCATTCATGAAAGAGAAAAATAAAAGAACCGAAGGACTGTTAAAGTTCTGAGGAAGAAATTACTAAGAAATTGTAAAAAAAAAGAACATTAAGTGATATTAAAATAATAATAATAAATAAATAAAACAATGCCGATTCGTTTCTACAGCATACAAAGACAGATACACCGTTTAAAAGAGATGACGCAATGTACGCACCTTCACACCACCAAGAACCGAAAGCTACTGCAAAAAGCAGCATTGGCGCGACCTCGTACGAGTTTCTTACGCGTTTGGACTTGTTCATTCGTTCCTTCCTACATCAGTCAATTCATTAATTTAATTATGAAAGCTATTTGATGGTTGTAATGATGGTGATACACTATATATACAGTACATACGCAATTACACATGTACATACACAAGTATTTTTATGTATGCATACTGTATATACACATATGTATTAACTCGCACACACACTCATACTTACACAGTCTTACTAGAAAAAATTCACTGTTAATAACTCATTCTCGAATTGCCCCCCTTAAAAATCAAATTACCCCCCTGTGGGGCGTAGGCCCCACATTGGGAACCACTGACTTAAAGTGTACTAAAAAGGGAGCACTGACAGAGAATTAAGTATTATAGATAGAATACACAAATAATATCTTCTTCCCAAGGTTGAAATATTTAATTCAAAGATTCCAAGTTCATTTATTATCAACAAATGTATAAATTATGTTTGCTTACAGGCAATTGCAGAGCAAGGAACCCGAAAGATCTTAATTTTTAAAAATGAAACCAACCCCCAGTGCCCACAGAGAAACAGAAAAAAAAACTCAAATCATGCAAACAATAGAAGCGAACAACAACAACAACAGCATTCTGAACCAAACTGAGTCCTTAGATCCAAATCCCCGGAGCCGCCCGAAGTAGGCCCAAAGCCTCAGTACTCAGTTCATCATATTTGTGGGGTAAATCACTGCAGGCACAAAGCACAGCAGCCAGGGGGCAGTCTCATAGACCTAGCATCGCGGAGAGATGAGCCCCCAGACTATCTGAGCTGGCATTTAAATTGTATGAACCTCACACTAGGACCCAGTCCCACCGTGGCAATTCGCTTCGGCCCAGATTTCGCTGCCTGAGGGCATGTACTCAAGGTGAGAGGGAATAATTTCAGAGGTGTGAGGGACAAGTATTTTTAAACAGAAGGTGGTGGGTGTCTGGAATGCACTGCCTGGGGTGGTGGTAAAGGCTGAAACATTACAGATTTTTAAGCGACATTTAGAAAGGCACATGAATGTGAGGAAAAGGGAAGGATATGGACATTGTGAAGGCTGGAGGGATTCTTTTAGTTGGCCATTTGATTGCTAATTTAATTGGTTCAGCATAACAGTGTGGGCTGAAGGGCCTGTTCCTGTGCTGTACTGTTTTATGGTTTCTGTCTATGTTTTAAACCATAACATCATGCAATTACACACTCACAGTTATCAGCTGTGAGACGAGCCACCATGTGTGAAGTAAAAGATGGGATTCTGTTAATGATATGGCCTTGAGCACAGGAGGGATAATAGCAGAGTCTGAATTGTCATTTGTTTTCAACTCCTGCTTCTTCTCCTTCCTCCAGCAGCGCTGGCTGGCCACTGATCATTTGTCCCAGTGAAATATAATGCTACACGTGTCTAGAAACAACTTGTTTCTATAGAAGCTGTGGAAAAATGTCCTTCAGCACTTGTCATATCAGTCCTTTGTGTATTTTTGTAATTAGGAACAATAACAGAAAGTGCCTCAGCTTTAAGGAGTTGTACCAATGACCAGAAGAAAATAACCAGCGACCGAACGATTAATTCTCGACTATCCCTTTAAACAATGCCTGCAGAGGACTTCTCTTGAATGTTTGTTCAGATTTATGAGGTTGTGCAAGTCTAGACTTGAAGCATTGAGCTCCCTAACAGCATCAAATCAACAGGTTGACATTGGATCTCCAAGCTCTGCTTAACTGAGCAGATAGACGGACAGTCTGAGAACTGGTGAGCTCCTGTCTCCGTTGTCATTGCACACTCCAGATGGAGAGACTCAAAGTTCCCCGTGATATCCCCGATGTTCCTCCTCCACTTTGACCTGTTGTGGGCCATTGATTCCCCCAAGTCAGTGGGGCTGTTACACTTTGCCAAGGACACTTTGAGAACATCCTTGAATCATTTATTCTTTCTGCTGGGTAATCGGCATTTATTTCACTGAAATAGCACTTAGAAAAGAACTGCATGGTGCAGTCTCACTTTTGTCACTGATGAGGCCTGATTGGAACGATGGAGTATACTTGTCTCTAGTACTTTAGAAACACACATTTTATTGCTTAATGAAGCCTTATGTGTATCACTTAAAACGCAACCCATTAGAGCATCTATGGACCAGATGAAAAGAAAATTGCCACAAATACATCAACATCCAACACAGCTAGGATCTGTTAAATAGTCAAATCACCAACATGCTGTGCTCTAAGAAGGGAAATTAATTGTTAGCCTCTAGTACTCTAAGATCTGCCAAAAGAGACCAATTGGAACATTAATCTAATGATTGCATATAGTTAAAGAATAATTTATTTGAAAGTTGAGACAAGGGAATTTGCACTGTGCAAGTTCTAAATTTGGCAGGCATTTGCAGATGTGTAAAGAGTACATATTGATGACATATTGGAAATTGATAGGACAATGGTGAATTACCGAAGATTTTGCCCTGTTGTAATGCAAATTTTCCTAATTCTACATGTCTGCATGAGAGCCTAAGAGGCTGCAAAGTGAAGTATAGCAGTCCACCATCACTTCAGTCCCACCTCTGTATATTGTCATGCAGCATGTTTTTCTGATGGCTCACCAACTTCTCCTTCCGCCTATCATTCATTCCACTTCCCAGCACACCGTCTCCAGAATGTTTGGAGATCAACAACGAAAAGCCACTTGGTGTGCTTGAATGTGTAAGACCAGTTCTGCTGTTCTACTGGAGAAGATACTTCCAGCTTCGTACATAGACATTGTACATTACAGCGTTCAGCACTAAAAAACCTAGTGGCTTTAGATTGCTTAAGAAAACATACTTACTCAAAGTATGAATTAGACCTGAAGTCTTCCACAATCTATGTTTCTGCACTACATCTAGCAGCCCCAACACTTACTGGGATTGCATCGCCTCTCCATGCAAATGCATATTGAATTTATGAGCAACGTTACATTTGGTTTGCCTGAATGAGCAAGGTAATATTAATATTGCAGGTTGATTTGATTCTGGGGGTCATTTATCTTTGATAATCATCTAATTATTACATTTTTCTCCATTTATTATTTTTGTGTGAACAATCAGATGGTAGTCTTTTTGTGTGTTCGTCACAAATGCATTTGATAAAGTTACATCAGCAGCAGAGTTTTATTGATCGCAAGGTATTCAATTAAATGATATTCTAAAGACTTGACTATATACAATGCCTTGAACGATTAAATTTCCAATTAGTTTTCCTGTCATCTAGAGTAAGTAATTACTAGCCCAGGGACAGTGCGATGAAAGGTGCTATTCAAATCATTTCACATTTTGTCTGAAGGGATAAATAAATATTTGAGTTTAACAGGAAGAATAGTTTTGAGACCACACCATTACCGTCTTTAGAAGGATGCAATAAGAATGTGCTGTAAAACCTTGGCAGAGTATGTCTGGATGCTTCCCTTTATGAAGGGCTGTTTGCAGACATCAGTTGCTCAACTGGAGTGACTTTTTAACTCACATTTAAATTTAATAGTGCAGCTATTAAGTTTGCTGAAGATCAACAGTGAAAACAAGTCTGGAACAAAGGGCTGATTATTACTCATGGAAATGCTGCAATAAACATTGCAGAGTCGGGTCTTCTTAACAATGAAAGGGAAAGTAAGCTGAGTGGCCACTTTCGCACAATAGAGGGTTTCTGAATTACATCAGGATGGTTGTCCTTAGATTGGATGTCAGACATGCAGCAACTTTAACAGATTTCTATAGACAGCCCTGCCGTCAAAGAGCAGAGAAGAGAACAGCTGAGGAATGAGCTCTCAGGAGGCACTTTCATTACACAGAGTCAACAGGCAGAAGTTGCATTTCCTTGACACATTCAAACAGAATTGATTCAAGAGCCACAGCTTTTCATACCACAGGTCTTTCAAATGGTGGTAGATATCAGCACCCTGCTAGAAGGAGATCTCCTGACTGCATTAATAAAGTTAACTATTTTTATCTGACTTATTCGGGATTGAAAGCATATCTGGCTGGCAGGAGACAAGGCATAACTAAATCAGACAGCAGATGACCAAGGAAAATCTGCAATATGTAGCCAGCTGACATGTGATCAGGAAACCTATCTGATCGAGTTTTTTTTCAACCCAGATATCCTGTTTCAGTTGAGTCCTCCATATTGCTACATATAATTATATTTGGACTTGCAGGCTGAACACAGTACAGAGCTCAGAGCTTTTTCTAATAACGTCAGGTGAAAAAAGAGGAGGAAATTAATAAGAACAATAAGCCGCCAGCTGCTCATTATAATCCCTTTTTTAACTCAAGGTTCACATAGATTCCCCAGTGAATTTGTCTAAAGCACATGCAATAGCTACTTACCTACATCTCTAATGCCTTGTACACATCACCCACAGCCCCTCAATCCCTCCAAACCTGTTGGGTCGCATCAGTTCACGCCTTCTCAATCAAACAAATTCAAGGCTAAACGAGCTTTGTGAAAGCAAGGGTAGGTAATATGAGAAAGCAAGTCAGTTGAAATGTGGCAATGATTCTTCTTCCACCTGCCCACACCAGAGGCAACTTACAGTGGCAATTCACCACATAAATTTAAATAGGAAAAATCTGTGAATTAGTTTATTATTGCCAAATGTACAGAGGTACCGTTCATACAGATCAATTCATCACAACAGTGCATTGAGATAGTACAAGGTAAAACAATAACAGAATACAGAATAAAGTGTTTCAGTTACAGAGAAAGTGCACAGCAGGTAGACAATAAGGTGCAAAGTCAGAACAAGGTAGATCATGAGGTCAAGAGTCCTATAAAAATTCTACTAAAAGTGGTGGACAAAGTCTAGTCCATCACAAGAAAAGTTATCCTATTACTGAGCACAGCTACAAGGAGAGCTGTCACAAGGAAGCAATATCCATTATCAAGAACTCCACCTTCCAGGCAATGCTCTCTTTTGACTGCTGCCATTGGAAGATAGGTACAAGAGCCTTAGATCCCACACCACCAGGTTCTGGAACAGTTAATACCCTTCAATCATAAAGCTCCTGAACCTGAGTGGATAATTTCATTCATCTCAACTCTAAACTGATTCCACAACCTATGAACTCACTTTCAGGGATTCTGCAATTCGTGTTTTCAGTATTATTTATTTACTTTTTTTTATTTGCACAGTTTGTCCTCTTTTGCACATTGGTTACTTGGCAGTCTTTGTGAGTAGCTTTTCACTGATTTTAATGTATTTCTCCATTCTACTATGAATACCTGTAAGAAAATAGAAATGGAGGAAATAGCAGAGGTACTTAATGAAGTCATGAGGCATCAATAAAAATTGGTGAGGATTGAAAGGGACATGAATTTCTTCAGCCTCCCCAGGAGGTAGGTGAGCTCCTTTGCCTGTGGCACAGTGTGTCTAGAACAGAAGAGGCAATTGGTGTTTTTCATTCCTAGGAACCTAAAGTTCTCAACCCACCAAAATTCAGCTCTGTTCTGGAAACAGGACCATGTCCACTGACCTATTAAGTCAATGACAAGAACTTATGTTTTCCTGACATTGAAGGAAAGGTTGTTGGCATAACAACATGCAACTAGGTTCTCTACCTCTTTTTTTGTACTCCAACATATTGTTATTTGAGATTATACCACCAGGTGGGCCACAGCTACAAATTTGAACATGCAGTTAAAGAAGAATCTGGTCACACAGTTGTGTACATACAAGGAGTAGAGTAAGGGGCTGAGGACAGATGCTTGTGGAGCACCAGTGTTGAAGATGATTGTGGCAGAGGTGTTGCAACCTATCATTACTTATTATGGTCTGTTTTTCTGGCATTATAGGATCAAATTGTAGAGAGAGATATTAAGTCTCAAGTCTAGGATTTGGAGATAGGTTTGCTCGAAATTGGAGTATTGAAGGCAGAGCTGTAATCAATAACCAATGATCTAACACAGGTGTTTTTACTGTCCAGAGCTGAGAGTAGGCCAAGGAGATGTTATCTGCCATGGAGTTGTTTGGCATTAGGCAAATTTCACTGAACATGTGGCTGGGATGTGAAAGAATACTGGAGCTCTTGGAGGAAATGCAAGTGGTCACAGGGAGAATGTGTAATTCCCACTCATTCAGCACAGGAGGCCAAAACTGAACAGGACACAGCAACTGCAAGACAGCTGACATCCCGCAATTCCACTGTGCCTATTCTGCACTGAGAACAGGAGCAGCAGAAGTGAGCAAAACAACTTAAAAAACAGAAGCAGAAACAAGCTATTTACCCCCTCATGCCTGCTCTGTCACTCACTAAAACACTGATTGACCATATATTCAATAACGTTTTCCATTGCATATTGCTAAACATTTTTTTAAAAAGCTACCAATCTCTGTCTTGAGTCTACTTAGTGACCAAACTCCACAACCATCTTGAGTGAGAATTTCAAGATTCACCACCAGCAAGGTGATGAAATTTCCTTACAACTCTATCCAGAATGAATGACCACTGTCTATTTGTTCTTTGTGTTGTGGGACCAGGCTCCAACTCACTTATGCCACCTTTCACCAATATTCATATTATAACTCAGGCCCATTTCTTAAAACTGACTTTTACTGTGTGCTATCAATTCAATACAGCCATTCTCAAGGCCAGCTGTTCCACCTTTCTGCATTCCTGGGCAATGTACGGAACATGTCTCAGTACATCATGCATTCTCTGCTGCTGTTTGATGATTATCATTTTCAGCTGTAAAATTGAGGTCCACTGCAGGAAGAGGATTGTGGCCTCTGGCTCCATTTTGTCACAGCCACCATCTTCTCTTGCTCACTTGTGAAGTGAATGGCCTGGTGGAAATCCAATACTCAGCCCTTGTCTACTCTCTAATGCATGAAAATGTAAGCTGAGGTGTTTTTAGGCATGTGCCCTGTGATGGAGCACACTCAATATGTCCAATATTTTCATGTCCAGAGACTCTAACTACATGATAGAAGGCTTGTCGAAGATAAAATATATCAAGTTAATAGTAGCCAGGGGAGAATGTCACAATGTGCAATTATGATAATCACATTTCACCCACTGTTGAAATCAACACGACTGAGATTATATTACATGCGTAATTAACATATTACAGTTTTGCCTTGTTCTTGGGACCTCATTCACCCATTTTCAAAACTAGGAATGTTGATTTGCCACCAACCTCCAAAACCTTAACGTTTAGCATGAACAGATGTAAGGTCAAAGGTGACATATCTTCTATTCTCTCCTCTTCCTCATATTCTGTGCTTCCTTCTCATATTACAGGGCTGCAGCAGATACGCACAACTAATGAATCAAAATGCCTTTACCGAGAGCAACAATCTAGCTGAAGAATGAGAATGAATTGATGAACAATCAAGTTAAATGAATATGAGGAGTAAAATGATGGAGTTGGCTTGACAATGTAGAAAGAACAGCGATAGGTGTTCGTTAGGCTACTGGAGTTAATAGGCACCTGAGGTTGAATGTGAATAGACTACTCTACAGATATGGTTATCACATTGAAGTGCTTCTCATACTAAATCAAACTTGGCACAAAACTCATGCCGCTGATCTCTTTAGGTTTCTCCATTCCACTCTCCTTTGTGGCACCATGAGATTTTTTCTGCCAACCACCACCTTGGCAAAGAGCAGTATTGCAGCAGTAGATCAAAGTACGTTTATTATCAAAATATCTATACTTTATACAACCCTGAGATTCGTTTTCTTACAGGCAACCACAAAACAAAGAAGCCCAACAGAACTTAATAAAAAATGGAAAAGTGAAAAGTGGAAAATCTAGTCAGGTGGAAGAAGGCAGCATACATGAGGTTTAGGAAGCAAGGATCAGATGGGTCTATTGAGGAATATAGGGTAGCAAGAAAGGACCTTAAGAAGGAGCTGAGAAGAGCAAGAAGGGGGCATAAGAAGGCCTTGGCGAGTAGGGTAAAGGAAAACCCAAAGGTATTCTTCAATTATGTGAAGAACAAAAGGATGACAGGAGTGAAGGTAGGACCGATTAGAGATAAAAGTGGGAAGATGTGCCTGGAGGCTGTAGAAGTGAGCGAGGTCTTCAATGAATACTTCTCTTCGGTATTCACCATTGAGAGGGAACTTGATGACGGTGAGGACAATATGAGTGAGGTTGATGTTCTAGAGCATGTTGGTATTAAGGGAGAGGAGGTGTTGGAGTTGTTAAAATACATTAGGACGGATAAGTCCCCAGGGTCTGACGGAATATTCCCCAGGCTGCTCCACGAGGCAAGGGAAGAGATTGCTGAACCTCTGGCTAGGATCTTTATGTCCTCGTTGTCCACGGGAATGGTACCAGAGGATTGGAGGGAGGCGAATGTTGTCCCCTTGTTCAAAAAAGGTAGTAGGGATAGTCAAGGTAATTATAGACCAGTGAGCCTTATGTCTGTGGTAGGAACGCTGTTGGAAAAGATTCTTAGAGTTAGGATCTATGGGCATTTAGAGAATCACAGTCTAATCAGGGACAGTCAGCATGGCTTTGTGAAGGGCAGATCGTGCCTAACAAGCCCGATAGAGTTCTTTGAGGAGGTGACCAGGCATATAGATGAGGGTAGTGCAGTGGATGTGCTCTACATGGATTTTAGTAAGGCATTTGACAAGGTTCCACATGGTAGGCTTATTCAGAAACTCAGAAGGCATGGGATCCAGGGAAGTTTGGCCAGGTGGATTCAGAATTGGCTTGCCTACAGAAGGCAGAGGGTTGTGGTGGAGGGAATACATTCAGATTGGAGGGTTGTGACTAGTGGTGTCCCACAAGGATCTGTTCTGGGATCTTCTTGTGATTTTTATTAACGACCTGGATGTGGGGGTAGAAGGGTGGGTTGACAAGTTTGCAGACGACACAAAGGTTGGTGGTGTTGTGGATAGTGTAGAGGATTGTCGAAGATTGCAGAGAGACATTGATAGGATGCAGAAGTGGGCTGAGAAGTGGCAGATGGAGTTCAACCTGGAAAAGTGTGAGGTGGTACACTTTGGAAGGACAAATTCTAAGGCAGAGTACAAAGTAAATGGCAGGATACTTGGTAGTGTGGAGGAGCAGAGGGATCTGGGGGTACATGTCCACAGATCCCTGAAAGTTGCCTCACAGGTAGATAGGGTAGTTAAGAAAGCTTATGGGGTGTTAGCTTATGTAAGTCAAGGGATAGAGTTTAAGAGATGCGATGTAATGATGCAGCTCTATAAAACTCCAGTTAGGCCATACTTGGAGTATTGTGTCCAGTTCTGGTTTCTTCAGTATAGGAAGGATGTGGAAGCATTGGAAAGGGTACAGAGGAGATTTACCAGGTTGCTGCCTGGTTTAGAGAGTATGGATTATGATCAGAGATTAAGGGAACTAGGGCTTTATTCTTTGGAGAGAAGGAGGATGAGAGGAGACATGATAGAGGTGTACAAGATACTAAGAGGAATAGACAGAGTGGACAGCCAGCAGCTCTTCCCCAGGGCACCACTGCTCAGTACAAGAGGACATGGTTTTAAGGTAAGGGGAGGGAAGTTCAAGGGGGATATTAGAGGAAGGTTTTTCACTCAGAGAGTGGTTGGTGTGTGGAACGCACTGACTGAGTCAGTGGTGGAGGCGGATACACTAGTGAAATTTAAGAGACTACTAGACAGGTATATGGAGAAATTTAAAGTGGGGGGTTATATGGGAGGCAGGGTTTGAGGGTCAACACAATATTGTGGGCCTAAGGGCCTGTAATGTGCTGTACTATTCTATGTTCTATGTAAAACAAAAGAAGACTGTCAAACACACAGAATGCAGAGAAAAACACAGGGAAAAACATGCAAGCAGTAAAAGAAAGCAAATAGCATTCAGAACTGAAGTTTACGAAAGTGAGTTCACACTGTGATATTGCAGAGCACAGTCACAGTTTGGTGCAGAGATGAATAAACCTTGTGGAGTAATGAAATGAAGTTCAGCGCGGAGACGAGTAAGCTTCGCAGAGCAGCAATTTCAACCAACCCATGCCTCACCTCCAGCCCCAACACACTGGGCTTTTTCAATCTGGCTGGCACAGTGCTTAAATTGATCAAACCTCGGGTCTTTCCTCACTCTCAGGTGCAGGTCTGGGCCACGCTACCTCGATTCTGCATCGCCTCACCTTGGTTCTGCCGAATCAAATTGCCTTCAAGCAAGGTGACATCAAATTAGCACTGACAGCTCCTCTTCTGTTGCACAGAACTACAAGCTTTAGTAAAATTCTCCTTTGGGTTTTTCCTTGAACTGTAAGTATTTATCATGTGGCGAAACAACAAAAATCTACAGACATTCTGAACTTTCCTAGTTTTCCTTCACTGTTGTAAATTCTTAGCCACTTTCCAGCATACACATTGCACCTAATTAAAGTGTAGAAAACTGTGAAGTTCCAGTTTGGAACTAGCAGCTGATGCCAACTGATTTTCCTGTGCTTGCTGCCCAGCATATAAATGCAACCATGAAGAGGCCATACCAGCATCTCTACTTTCCTTTAAGGAGATTCATCTGATAATGTAAACGCTGACAAGCTTCTGGAGAAAGCATTCTAACTGGATGCATCATGGCCTGGTTTGGAAATTCCAAATCAGTGGCGAAGTCATCCAGTCCATCACAGGAACACCATCAAGGACATCTACAAAAGCCAATGACTCTGGAAGGTGACATCCATCATTAAGGATCCCCACCATTCAGGACGTGCCCTCTTCCCATTGCAGCCATTAGGCAGAAGGTGAAGGAACCTCTTGCATCTCCACCAGCCACAAATATCCAGCCTTCCTTGTAGATGATTTCATAGAATATTTTACATCCGTATGAAAGAACATACGGGGTATCACATTAACTGCTCTTCAACTTTTTTGACAGTATAGCAAGCCCTCAGTATTTCACTGGAAAATCTGTTTAAAATTTTGATATTTTCCATATCTCCTTATGACATGAAAGGAGGCTTGGGGTTTATGACCATTTTACTGAGCAATCCCAATGCCAAGAGTCAATTTACTCTGGCCAGTTAACCTACCAGATTATGATGGAAATGAGAGTAACTTGTGGTCACAGAGAGAGCATGCAAACTCCACACAGAGAACAATAGAGGTCAGACCTGAACTTGAGACGTAAGCCAACAACTCACTAGCTGCTCCAGTGTACTCTAAGATACAGGAGCTACAGCTAACACAATATAATAAAGAACATGAATAAGAGCCCTTCTACTATTTTGAATTCAGGACACAAACCTGCCAAAGATGGAAAAACTTCTTGTTATAAAATTACAAGTACTCCCACAACCTTCTTGACATCTACACCCATTCAAGACCACCTTGGTCTTCAATCAATACGTACACAATGCTGGAAGAACTCAGCAGGTCAGGCAGCATCCGTGAGAAAAGAGTAGCCAACATTTCGGGCCAAGATCCTTCATCAGGAATCAACGTCTCGGCCCGAAACGTTGGCTACTCTTTTCTCACAGATGCTGACAGACCTGCTGAGTTCTTCCAGCATTGTGTACGTATTCTTTGACCCACAGCATCTGCAGTTGTATTTTTGTGTTTTGGTCTTCAATCAGTCTGCGAATGAGAACTGGGTCACCAAAATTCCAGTTATTGTTAGTGATACAATTACCACTTACTTAGATAGAGAAAGCAACAGCTCTTCCTCCTGCCATGTACAGTACTTTGAGCTGCTATTTAACATGATTATTTGAGTAGATTTATGTTGTAGCTATTGGCATGGGAATTAAACAATCAATTCCAACCTGACATCAACAGATTTATGACACTTGACTGCATATCAGTTTTTCAGGAGCTAATAAGAGCATTAAATTTGTAAACTAATGAACAGCAATTATTAAATAACTGTGTACATTTATGAAGTGCACAGAACAAAAGAGTAACTCTGAAGTTACACTAGCATTGCTTAATCAATGTGTGACTTTATGAGGAAAAAATAGCAACACAACTGCCTCCAAATAGGGTAAGGACAGGTTAAAACAATTGCAGCCCTGACAAATGGGCTAAAATTATGCCTATAATTCTCTGGTTAATGTTCAAAATAGTATCCATCTATTATAGTATTTGTTTCCAAGACAAGTCAAGTCAAGTCACTTTTTATTGTCATTTCGACCATAACTGCTGGTACAGTACACAGTAAAAATGAGACATTTTCAGGACCATGGTGCTACATGACACAGTACAAAAACTAGACTGAACTACGTAAAAAAAAACACCGAAAAAAAATCTACACTAGACTGCAGACCTACCCAGGACTGCATAAAGAGCATAAAACAGTGCAGGCATTACAATAAATAATAAACAAGACTCAAACTAATTCAGTCTAAATGTTGTGTTCCTTTTAACTAACAGTCTAAATCCAGTTCCTCAGACTGTAACCATAAATTAATAAGCATTGACAAGATTTGTTGTTCAAATAAGTATTAATGCTGTTAACGCCAGGAAAAGAACCTTAAGATTACAATCTGCTAAACGGCCAAGCAGTCTCTTCAAAGAGCACCACAGATAAAATCACTGGCAAGCACAATGTTATTAATATTTTAATTAATTAAAATATCTATTGATACTGTGCTTGATTGTAGTCTGGTTAAAAATCATTCACCAGGTGTTGCATGAAAAATAGTACCACAGGTAATTTATTCCTTATTGGTTTCATCAACAAATGTAATAACGTTTCTAAAGTTTTACAAAACATTTAATTATGATTGGACTTTGACTCATACATATATCTTGGTTTTTTTTTGTTTTGAATCTGCAGTGATATACTGAGGCAATCATGACAAAGGTATGGCAGTGACAATACTCCAGTAGGAGTTTGAGGAGATTTGGAATGTCCCCGAAAACTGTAGCGAATTTCTACAGATGTACTGGGATGCCATTCCGACTGGTGGCATCACTGTCTGGTGTGGAAGCACCAATGTACACGATTGTAAGAGGCTTCAACCAGCTCTGTCATGGGTACAAGCTTCGCCTCAATTGGGGACATCTTTAAAAGGCAGCATCCTTCACAAAAATACCTCACCATCCATGACATTCCCTCTTCTCATTGCTACCATCAGGGAGGAGGCATGAGAGCCTAAAAACATTTACTCAATATTTTAAGAACAGTTTCTACCCATCTGCCTTCAGATTTCTGAACGGTTCATGATCACTACCTCACTATTTCTCTTTTGCATTACTTATTTATTTATTTCATAGTAATATGCTATGCTTGCACTATTCTACTGTCACAAAATAGCGAACTTCATGACAATACGTACATCTGGTTCTGGTTCTGACCAGAATACATAAACATCAATTCTCCCTAAGCACAGTGCCCCAGTGAATAACGTGCACATATCTTTATTAATAAATTTATTTCAAGAGCTAGTAACAGAAGGAATATTGACATCCATTATTAGTATATAGAACAGTACCACACAGGAAAAGGTTCTTCAGCCCACAATGTTCAATCCAGTTCAGTTCAGTTTCAGTTTAAGTTTATTGTCATTTAGAAACCACAAATGCAATGCAGTTAAAAAATGAGCCAACGTTCTTCCAGAATGGTGTCACAAAAGTACACGGAAAACCAGACTACACCAGAAAATCCACATAACGTTTGGCAATCCCAAAATCCAGAGTCCAGAGAGGCTGCTGCGTATTAATATCACGTTACCATCTTAGCGCGTTACCCGGAAAGGAGCTCCAAACCCACCAGACAAAACAAGACTACCCAGACACCCCAATTCAGGAGACCAACTCTACCACCCAACAAACCAAAAACTAAAGCTACAAGACCTACACAAAACCACATAGTTACATATAGTTACAACAGTGCAGACAATACCATAATTTATAGAAAACAGACCATGGGCACAGTAAAAATAGACCAAAGATGTAGTGCCAAACCAATTAAATTAGTAATAACTAACTAAACTAATCTTTTCTGCCTTCCATTTCCTCACATTCATGTGCCTATCTAAGTGAATTTTAAAAATCCCTAATGTATCTGCCTCTACTACCACTCCCGATCGCACATTCCAGGCACCCACCACTCTGAAAAACTTGCCTCACACTTCTCCTTTGAAATTACATTCCTCTCACCTTATATGCATGCCCTTTGGTATTAGGTACTTTAACTATACTGTGTCAGTCTTATTCGTATTCCTGTTGATTTGTGAGGAATGAGGACATTTACATATTAATATCAAAAATATGATGGTGGTCACGAGGCATCTATAGCTGTGAGATCTGTAAATGGAAATTGTTGGCATTATGGAGGGAAGTCCAAAAGTTAAGTATGGGACTTCTGGGGTCCCAGCCAAGTAAAGCACAACAAGAGTACAGTTATCTCTAGTAACAATGGTTACTGCAAACACGTGTTCAGCCTCGTAATGCTAAAATAAAACAATACTGTGCACTCAGATTTCTATCACAATTCTTTATCTTGATTGTGTCCTTCACATATTTATAAGCCTTGTCTCCTCTTTAACTTCTTGTTTGGTCATTCTATACTTAGTTTATTTTAAGTCTGTGCATTAAACAGTCCATATTTTTAAAAATATCAACAAAAGAACAGGAAAAAAAATGCTAACATTCAAACTATTCCGTCTCATTGTGAAAATGCTGACTGGTTTGGACTGCAGTCAGGAAGCTTGCTCTTCTGGACAATTAGCCACAGCTACAACCTTCAAGGAGATAAAACTGTGTGAAATTTCTTGCTGATCTTTGACCAAATTCCGCAATATCATTCTAAAGATACAGCTTTCATTATTTGACCTTAACCAATTGTGTTATTTGTCTGACTTAACCCTAATTTTTGGAGGTTGGATTGAGTTCCTAAATGTAATTGATAACCTTCATTTACACTGTCCCTATAACCTTCCATCCTTTCTTAAACCAAGCAGATACCCAATTCTTTTTCAAAAAGTGAAAAAGCATTATCTTCTTCACAAATCTACAACACGTCTGCATTCACTAAAATTTACTTTGTATGTTTTCTACAACATTCAAAGTAAATGTATTATCTAAGTACATGTATCACCATATGCAAACCTGAAATTCATTTTCTTGCGGGCATACACAGTAAATTAAAGAAGCACAATAGAAATAATGAAAGAACGCACCCTACAAGACAGATGATCAACTAATGTACAAAAGGCAACAAACTGTGCTAATAAAAAAAGAAAAATAACTAAATAAGCAATAAATATCGAGAACATGAATCCTTAGGTTTTAGGGACAGTTCAATGATGGGGCACATGAAGTTGAGTGAAGTTTTCCCTTTGGTTCAAGAGCCTGATGGTTGAAGGGTAATAACTGTTCCTGAACCTGGTAGTGTGAGTCCTGAGGCTCCTGCACCTTCTTCCTGATGGCAGCACAAGAAGAGAGCATGGCCTTGGTGATGGGGATCCTTGATGATGGGGGTCTTTGATGATGGATGCTGCTCTCCTGCCCCAACTGCCCCCCTTCTCCATTTCTCAACCCCTTTTCCCTCTTTCACCTCATCTCACCATTCAACTTACCAACTCTTTACTTCATCCCTCCTCCTCCCAGTTTCACCTTTCACCTGGTGGTTCTCTCTCCCGTCCCCCCACCTTTTAAATATACTCAGCTTTTTTTTTTTCTTTAGTCCTGCTAAAGATGTTTCAGCCCAAAACATCGACTGTACTTTTTTTTCCATAGATGCTGAGTTCTGCCAGCATTTTGTGTGTCTTACATGCTGGGCCAGAGCAGGTCCTCTGAAATGCCTATACTGAGGAACTTAAAGTTGCCAACCATCTCCACCTCTGATCCCCTGATGAGGACTGGCTCATGGGCCTCCGGTTTCCTCCTCCTGAAGTCAATAATCAGCTCCTTGGTCTTGCTGACTTTGAGTGAGAGGTTGCTGTTGTGGCACCATTCAGCCAGATTTTCAATCCCCCTCCTATATGCTGAGTCGTCACCATCTTTGATTTGTCCAATCACAGTGATGTTGTCAGCAAACTTCAGTATAGCATGGGAGCTTAGGCTCACACTCCTTAGTATAAAGCAAGTAGGACAGGGGGCTGAGCATACAGCTTTGTGGTGCAGCTGTGCTGATGGAGATTGAGGAGGAAATGTTGCTGCCAATCCAAACTGACTGTGGTCTGCAAGAGAGGAAATCAAACAATCACATTTTGAATAATTTTTGACATATCTATATCACTCATAACCTTCAGCATTATAAAATTCTCCACAAATTTGCAAAAAAAAATTCAATATGATCTTCTCCATGACCAGTTCAATCACAAGATAAAGTTAATTGACTTTAAATTGTCTTGGGTTAGCAATCAAAATCTTCTGGATACCTATATTTCTGTTTCACAATCTCCAAACATCTCATTCCAGATTCTGAGGTTAGCTGTTGCCAATAATATTTATACCATTTCAATTGCACCATTCCTTTCTAAATTCCAGTTCATCTAGCATGAACCATTGATTTCCTTGTGGACTTCATACAAAATATTAGGCCAAGGCTTGACCTTCAAACTGTGCTATTACAGACTGATTATCCTCCAAGAATTGAAATGTTTCAAAACAGTAAAACATGAATATGATTCATAAATATATATTAAAGTCTCATTTGGTAGTTTTTCAAAGAGGTATGTTGCCAAAACAATTTAATAAAATGAATAGTTTAAGACCTTATGCGCTCCTGAGCAAATCATGCCTACTTCCCCACGGTATAAGCTGTACTGCAGTGCTAGTGATAGCTCTGACTGATAAATAAGGACAGAAACTCGGCTAAACATAGCTGATGAAATCAAATAATGAAATTAGTTTTTCCTGGCATTATAGATCCTTCACTTCAGTGACTGATGTTCGGGAAAAAATTGCAAAGTTTACTGCTATATATCCTTTGAATGTGATCCATTTTTTAAAATCTGAAAATAGAAACACCCAAGCTACACTTGACTAGATTTTGACAAACACTCTGGTCTCCATAAATTAGTTTTACAATTTTCATAACCTGCTATCTCAATGATAAATTTGTACTTAGCTGCCACATTTATGTTATTTCCGTCTGTTAATTCATATGGATGATGTAATATAGTTTGGAATATGACCTGTAAAATGAATCAAAAACACTCTTCATGTCCCTTTAGTAAAAGAAATGAATATACAAATCACAGTAACATCAGGGTAAAGAAATGTCTTATCCTTGAAAATGAGTGTGTCTTTAAAGCCATGTGTAATATGTTGTGTGGTTTATGACACACTGTTAGCAGCCACTATTATTGACTACCTTCAGTAAAGAATGGATTATTGGCAGCTTTGTCCTAGTTACTTGCTTTGGTGAACAGCAAACAAAGTAAACCTACCGACACTAATTTACTCAGTAAGTTTGGGATTTTGCTGATGATCGACAGTGCGTGTGGAAACGCTTCAGCCAGCCTGTGAAACACAAGAGTTTACAAGTATTTCTTTTTTTCAGGGTATAGGTGCAGATGGTCATGAGAGGAAACAATATCACTGAGGTCCTGAGTAGGACACGGAACAGAGAAACAAAACTAAACTAAAAAAAACAAAGATTGGGCTGCCGTATTTCATCGGCTAAAATTATAATTTGTCATTAACTCCACTCCCCTATACCTGAACAAAAAATTACTAAAAAAGGATTCAGAAAGGGTCAGCTTACATCATATGAAAATATTGAATAAATGGCTTTCAAGTTTCTTCAAATTTAACTGAAGGGTCTGTAGTACCGCCCCTAATTTTTTCTAAGTGTAAACATGCTATTGTTTGGGAAAACCATTGAAATGTGGTAGGGGGATTGGAATCTTTCCATTTAAGTAAAATGGATCTTCTGGCTATTAATGTAACAAATGCAATTAAACAACATGCTAATGAGGATAAATTACTAGAGTCTATCACTGGTAGTCCAAAAATTGCAGTAATAGGATAAGGTTGTAAATCAACATGCAGAACTACTGAAATAATAACAAAAATATCTTTCCTAGGAAAGGACAAGCCCAGAACATATGTGTCAAGGAAGCTACTTCAGAATTACATCTATCACAAACAGGATTTATATGGCAGGAAAAATTAACTAACTTATCCTTGGACATATGAGCCCTATGAACCATCTTAAATTGTATCAAAGCATGTCTGGCACACATTGAAGAAGTATTAACTAGTTGGAGAATTTTCTCCCATTTCTCTGTAGATAAAGATATTTGAAGTTCTCTTTCCCACTCATTCTTAATTTTATCAGAAGTACTTAAGTGCATTTTCATAATTAAATCATAAATAAATGCTATTAACTCTTCTGATATGGATTTAAACTTCAATTTTTTTCTGTAACTTCAATTTGATGCAAAATCGGAAAGGTAACTAATGTAGTGTTCAGAAAGTTTATAATCTATAAATATCTGAAAAAGTGTGATATAAGCAAATTATATTTATTGGACAACTGTTCAAAAGACATGAAACAATCATCCATGAATAAATCACGAAAACATGTTATTTCCTTTGTTTTCCATAAAAGAAAAGCTTAATCAATTCTAGATGGTTGAAAGAAAAAAATAAATATAATAGAACTTGACAGGATAAATTTATTCAATCCAAAAAATTTACAAAATTGAAACCATATTCATATTTTATGTTTAATTATTGGATTTATCATTTGTTTATTCAATTTAGTAAATGCAAAGAGAAGCGCAGCCCCTAAAATAGAAGCCAGTGAAAACCCCGTTACAGATTCCTGCTCGAGATTCATCCATTGCGGACATTGAGTTTCATCCAACTCTTGTGTCCAAAATGTTAAATATTGAATATTAATTGCCCAATAATAAAATCTAAGATTCAGCAAAGCCAAACCACCTTCCCTTTTTGATTTCTGTAGATATTTCATACTTAACCTGGGATTTATATATTGCCATATATATGAAGAAATTTTAGAATCAATAATATCAGAAAAAGATTTAGGGCTGAAAATTGATACTACCTGAAATAGATACAGAAGTTTAGGTAAAATAATCATCTTAATAGCATTAATTCGACCAATCAAAGATAAGGACATTGGGGACATTTAGTAAACAGTTGTTTAACATAATCAATTAAGGGTAAAAAATTAATTTTAAATAGATCCTTATGCTTCTTAGTAATTTTAACACACAAATAAATAAAATAATCAGTAACCAATCTAAGTGGTGATTGTCTATAAATTGGAACTTGCATATTTAACGGGAAAAGCACACTCTTATTAAGATTCAATTTATAACTAGAAAAATGACTAAACTGAGCAAGTAGTGTTATTACTGCAGGGATGGATTTCTCTGGGTTAGAGATATATAGTAACAGGTCACCTGCATATAGTGATACTTTATGCATCCCATTCCCATGAATAATACCAAATATATTGGGTGAGTCATGAAGAGCTATTGCCAAGTGCTCCGGGGCAATATCAAATAGTAAAGGGCTTAAACAGCAGCCCTGTCTAGTACCTCGGAAAGCCTAAAAAAGGTGATCTCTGATTATTGGTTAATACAGCAGCCAAAGGTGTATGATATATCAATTAAATCCAAAATATAAATTTTGGGCTAAAATTAAATTTGTCAAGTATATTGAATAAATATTCCCATTCAAGTCTGTCAACCGCCTTCTTGGCATCAAGAAAAATAACACGTTCGGGAGTATTAGATGAAGTAGTGTATACAATGTTCATTAACCTCCTAACATTAAAATGTGAATAACGATTTTTAATAAATTCTGTCTGATCCTGGGAGACAATTTGTGACAATTTCTCTAATCTAATTGCTAATATTTTGGAAAAGGTTTTAGAATCCACATTCAACAAAGATATATGTCTGTATGATGCACATTCAATGGGATCTTTGCCTTTTTTAGGAATTAAAGAAATAGATGCTTCATAAAAGGAATGTGGTAATTTACCTACAAATAAAGCATCTTTAAAAATTCTAAATAACCAGGGAGAAAATAAATCTGAAAAAGATTTTTAAAATTCAGCTGTATACCCATCCGGGCCAGGTGCTTTACCAGAGTTCATCGATAAAATTGCTTTCTTTATTTCCTCTTCAGTAATGGGTGCATCTAATACTAAACATTCATCAGCTGGTAATTTTGGAATATTCAGTTTCCTTAAAAATTCTTGCATTATGGTAGGATCATCAGGAAATTCTGATTGGTATAAGTTGGTATAAAATTCTTGAAAAGGTTTATTAATTTCATCATGGTCAACCCATTTACCATCCCATCCCATTTACGAACTTTATTAATCTGACATTTTGCCAAAGCAGCTTTCAATTGGTTAGCCCATAATTTACCCGATTTATCACCATGTATATAAAATTGACTCTTAGGTTTAAGTAATTGATTTTCAATTGGGGATGTTAATAATAAACTATGTTGCATCTGAAGTTCAACTCTCTCTTTATAAAGCTCCAGATTGGGAGCAATAGAATATTTTTTATCAATTTCTTTAATCTTATCAACCAATGTACGTATTTCACTATTAATTCATTTTTTCAATCCAGCAGAGTATGAAATAATTTGCCCATGGATACATACTTTAAAGGTATCCCATAATATCCCACTGGAAATTTCTTCCGTTGAGTTAGTTGAAAAGAAAAATGCAATCTGTTTTTTAATGAAATTAACAAAGTTTAAATCCTGAAGCAAAATAGAGTTGAACTGCCATTGTCTAGTACTAACAGTTACATCAATTAATTTAATTGATACTTTCAAAGGCGCATGATTGGAAATGGCAATTGCATCATACTCACAGGCAGTGACAGACGAAACTAATCGAGAATCAATAAAGAAGTAATCGATTCTAGAATAATTATGATATACATGAGAAAAGAAAGAGAACTCTTTATCATCAGGATATAAAAACCTCCAAATTTCTAAAATTCCCGAGTCAGCTAAAAAGGAATTAATAAAAGTAGCAGATTTGATTGGAAGTACCTGACTGGGTGCAGACCTATCCATCATAGGATTCAGACAACAATTAAAATCTCCGTCCATTATTAACATATATTCATTTAAATTTGGAAGAGATACAAATAAATACTTAAAGAATTCAGGGTAGTCAGTATTTGGTGCATAAATATTAACCAAAACTACTTTTTGGCTATAAAGTAAACCAGTAATTAATAGAAAACTACCATATGGGTCTGAGATTGTATCATAATGAACAAATGAGATCGAGAAGTCCATAAAAATTGAAACGCCTTTCACTTTGGTTGATCAGTTAGAATGAAACTGTTGCTCTTTCCAAAACCTAAAAATAATGCTGATTATCCTCCTTCCTCACATGAGTCTCCTGCACAAAAATTATCTGAGCATTCAATCTATGAAAAACTTTTAAAATCTTCTTCCGTTTAATTGAATGATTCAAACCTTCATGTTCCATGAAACAAAGTTAATAATATTATCAATTTTCCTTAAATAAACTATATAGTATGTAAAGGGTTAACCATATTGCATAGGAAACTTGTAAATCAGGCAGAGGAAAAAAAGTTTAAAAAGGAACCGGAAGTTACGACAATACAGACATTTTTGTAGTTTCAAATCAGCCCAAATGAAAAATACTGAACTAAAAATACCCCCCGACACACACACACACAAAGACCCGAAACCTGGCCAGCAGACAGCCAGAGAACTATCTAAGAACCTCCCTAACCCCATCTCGCTTGACGGCAACTCTCCAAGTTTGAAAAAAAAATTCCAAACCACTCATAGGGAAAACATTGTGAAAGGAATGCCAAACACAAGTTAAGTGCAAAAAAACAACCATTTGCAGACCATTTTAAAAGACAAGGCCTTAAAAATGAAGCAGAATACAATCTTAATAATATTTCAAGGAGAAACAAATAATCACCAAGTCAGAGTCTAAATAATTTTCTAAAGCAAACAATTAAAAATAAAGAAGTAAAATAATAAAGGAAAAGGAAAGGAACTTTAACATAGAAACATCATAAACCTCCGTATGCTAAAACAAAGTACCAGAAGAATCAGTCCAAGGTCAAAACTCTACGAACTTAAAATGTCAGAATCTATAAGCTGGTTATTAACTAATAAACCAGTTGTATACAAACATAAAGGAACGGTAAATTTATTGAACATCCGAGCTCAAACAATGTTCCTCAAGAAATTGTTATGCATCATCCACAGATTTAAACTATTGAAACAATTTATCAGGCTGAACAACTCTTAAGCGAGCAGGGTATAGCAGAGCCAGGCGGAAATTCCTTTGATATAATTCTGACATCATCGACTTAAAATGCAATCTTTCTTGCATTACCTCAGGACAATAACCTTCAACTAGACAAAACTTAAGATTTTGATGTTCAATAATTCCTTTCCGAAGAGCAAATAAAATTAAGTGCTCCTTAGTACTCACATAGTGAAATCAAAGAATCACAGAGCGCGGTTTTAACTCTTTTGACAGTTTTGGTCTTAATGCCCAATGCACACGGTCAAGTACCAGCAGAGAAGAAAAGACTTCTGAGCCAAAGACCTCCATTAAGAATTGAGAAAAAATTTAATAAGATCCCCGCTCTCAACGTTTTCACTGAGCCCTATTATTCACAAATTCTATCTACGACTACGACTCTCCAAATCAATAATCTTGGCTTTATACTGCTCCAATGTATGAGTAGTCGAATTTAATTTCTTTTCCAAATTCAGTCTGGAATCTCTCTGTTTCCTAGCTTCAGTAAGCTCTGAATTTGCCATTGCAGTTTTTTGTTCTCCTTTCCAAGTGCTGCCAGTTTACCTTCGTTCTCCTTTAACATTATTTCCAAAGCAGCGAATCTCTTGTCGTGTTTTTCATCCAATAAGTTTGAGATAGCCTGCAAAGTAAGTTGAGGCTGTTTAGGTTGTTCAAAGACACATTCTTTCTTCCCGTTTCCATTACCGATTTCCTTGCCTTTGGCAAATGCCTTTCTTCCTCGGGTAATCATTTCCGTCAATTAAAATTCAGAATTCAAACCTATAAAGGTGTTAAAGCACTTTGATATAGATAATAAAAGGGTGGCAAGGAAATTGAAAAATGACTAGAGCAGAGCCAAAATGTGACCTACTCCATCAGCCAAAATGTGACCTACTCCATTCAGTACTCTCAATGTAACCTCCCAACACATCAGTGAGACCAAGCAAAGACTAGGCACTCTCTGCAATAGGAGGTCTGAGTTCCTTGCTTGTTGACTTTTCCATTCACCCTCCCACTCCCACTCCCACACAGACCAGCTCATCTTGTTCTTCTCCATTACCAGGGTAAGGCCAAGCACAAACTTGAAGAGCAGCACCTCATGTTTCACCGGAGTAGTCTAAACCCAATGGTATGAACAATTAATTTTCTACTTCAGGTACTCCTTAACCCTTGACTCCCCCCCCCCCCCCCACTTCTGATCTACTTAGGTCTCCCACCATCATTTTTATACGCCTCTAGCACTCCCCCGTCACCCCATTGTCTCTCCTCCACCTGATTTCATTAACTGATCATAGACAAACTTATTTCCCAAAGGATCTCCTATCATCTCTCACATCCAGTTCCAGCTGCCCATCACTCTCTCCTGATTCTACATGACTTTCCACACGGATTTACACCCCTTGTGCTTCCACTGATCACCCTTTGGCCTCAGTCTTCAACCTGGTTCCCTCTGCCCATCTTCCTTCACTCCACCTATCAACAAGAAGCCCCTGGCCTCACCCTTCCCACATTCTCCAAATCCCCCCACCTCCTGCCACACTCCCCTTTATACAAGCTATCCTCCCTCTACATTCTCAGTCCTGATACAGGGTATCAAACTGAAATGGAAACCATTCCTTTCCTTCCACAGAGGCAGCCTGACCTCTGGAGTTCGTCCAGCATTTGATGTTTTGCTAATGAACATGTAACATTTTGTATTTAATTGGAACTTCCTGAACATTTGGCTTTGAAAGTTATAGAGGCATGTTGAAGAACCAAATGGGGGGGAGAAAGCAACTTTACTCATTGGATGAAATTGCTGCCAAGCAGATTTCCACTAAGCAGAGCCTGGAAATTTTTGTGCTGCAAGCTTATCACTTATAACCAGGCAACAGAGAAAGCAGCTTTGATAACTCACAATATTGAAACACTGGAATATTCTGCTGAACTCCAGAATGGAAACATTGCAAGTATCGTGTTCAATTCTGGTCGCCTCATTACAGAAAGGATGTGGATCCTATAGAGGAGCTTTATCAGGATGCTGCCTGGATTGGAGAGCATGTCTTCTGATGATAAGTTGAGCAAGCTAAGGCTTTGCTCTTTGGAGTGAAGGAAGAAAGGAAGTGACTTGATAGAGGTCTAAAAGATGATAAGTGGCATAGATTGAGTGGACAGCCAGAAATTTTTTCTCAAAATGGGAAATGCTAATGCAAGGGGGTATACAGTAATTTTAAAGTGATTGGAGAAAAGTACAGGGGGAAATGCCAGACAAAATTTTTTTACACAAAGAGCGGCGAGTAGATGGTAGGCACTCCCATTGGTGGTAGTAGAGGCGAACACATGAGGATACATTGAAGAGACTTATAGATGAGCACATGGAAGAAAGAAAAATAGAGGGCAATGTGGGAGGAAAGGGTCAGATTAATGCTGGGGTAGCTCAGCACAATATTGAGGGCCAAGGGGCCTGCACTTTTCTATGTTCCATCTCATCCAATTTGCTCTCACGTCTACATGATTTGTTCTATTCAGCTGCCATACATTTTATTTTGACTACATTGCGTCCACCTATCTTTACGATGAGATTACTAATTAATCCTTTATAACCGGACAATATACATGCAGTGGTCACTTTGTTAGTTACAGGAGGTACCTAATAAAGTCGTCACTGTCTGCATTTCCATATGTATGTGGTCTTCTGCTGCTGTAGCCCATCCATTTCAAACTTTGACATGTCATTCAGAGATGCTTTTCTGCAGACTGCAGTTGTAATGCGTGGTTATTTGAGTTACTGTCACCTTTCTGTCCGCTTGAACCAGTCTGGCCATTCTCCTCTGATCTTTCTCATTAAAAAGGCATTTTCACCCACAGACTGCCACTCATCGGATGTATTTTCTTTCGCACCATTCTCTATAAACTCTAGAGACTGTTGTTGATGAAAATCCCAGAAGATCAAATACTCAAATCACCCCGTCTGGCACCATGAATCATTCCATGGTCAAAGTCACTTCGATCACATTCCTTCCCAATTTTGATGAACAACAACTGAATCTCTTGACCTTGTTTGCATGATTTCATGTATTGATTTGCTGCCAAATAATTGGCTGATTAGATGTTTCCATTATTGAATACATGTACACATATACCTAATAAATTATTCACTGAGTGTAACATAGAAACATAGAAAACCTACAGCACAATACAGGCCCTTTGGCCCACAAAGTTGTGCCAAACATGTCCCTACCTTAGAAATTACTAAGTTTACCCATAGCCCACTATTTTACTAAGCTCCATGTACCTATCCAAAAGTCTCTTAAGTTCCTGTCACTCCAGCTATCATCTGCCAGATTCCTGCATCATTCTCATTCTCCCCCTCCCTCGCCCACCTATCAACCATATCCTTCCTGTAATACCATGTGCTCTTAATTTGTTTAGCAACCTCATGTGTTTTTCCCTTAAAGGTTCCTCTACCTTAAGCTCTCTAATCAATTACAGTTCATTGTACAGCCACCACTCTAGAATAGCTGATCCCCTTGTGGGCTCAACTATGAGTTGTTCTAAAAAGCCTTCTCAAAGGCATTCCAGAAATTACCCCAATTGGAATCCAGTACCAATTTGATTTTCCCAACCTACCTGCATATCCCCCATTACTATTGTTAACATTGCCCTTTGGCATGCATTTTCTATCTCTCGTAATTTGTGCATCACATCCTTACTACTGTTTGGGATCTGTATACAACTCTCTTTAGGGTCTTTAAACCCTTGCAGTTCCTTAGCTCTGCCTCCAATGATTCAACAGCTTCCAACTCTATACAGATCCACAATCCCTTATCCGAAATTCTGAAATCCAAAAAGTTCCGAAAACCGAAGATTTTTTCACCAACAGCTGACGTCACTCAGGTGTGACGTGGCAGCACTAGCAGAGGCCGCCAGACGTCAGTTGTGGCTCAGCGCTCGTACTGGTTACACGTGCATTTGCTGTTCGCTGATATTTTGTGTTCACTGTTGACTTTGTGTTTAATTTCACTGTGAAAATGTCAAGAAGAGCTGCAGATACCCCTATGGGTAACAATGAGAAAAAGAGAAGGAAGCATCTATCATTATCAATAATGCAGTAAGTGGAGTTATTGCAGAAGCTTGATTGTGGTGTGTCTGAGCTGCATCTTACTGAAGAATATGGTGTCAGAACTACCACTGTATATGATTTAAAGAAACAAAAAGGCAAGTTACTGAAGTTTTATAGTGACAGTGACGTTCTACATTTATTCCAGTAAGTCATTTACCATGTGTTTGATTTGGTTCGTTTGAAGCTGTTATATTTTTATGTTTTATTGAATGTTTTTGTTGGAAATAAATTGTTTTTCTTGTCATTATTCCCTAAACAATACAGTATAACAACTATTTACATAGCATTTACATTGTATTAGGTATTATAAGTAATCTAGAGATAATCTAGAGATGCACACACAAGGACTCAAATACTTGCACAAACAGCACTTTGTGCATTACTGTGACATTCTGGTGCTGCTGCAACTTATTTTCTGCTACTTATCTATTTAATACTGTTTTTCTATTACTGTCTAGTTTTTATCTACCGCTTTATTTAATTGCCTGAGAGGAAGCCAAACAGAGTTTCATTGTATCTATGTATAAAGACAATAAAGATCATTCATTCATTCATTCATTCATTCAAAGTATACGGGAGGATGTGCATAGGTCTGGAGCTCCGCCAAATCCTGAAGTTCACCCACACTGAGACAGGTTAAATAAGAGACTTGACCTTATGTGTTTTTTGGTATCTGCAGGGGGTCCCGGAACCAATAAGGAGGGATTCTGAAATCTGAAAAATTCTGAATTCTGAAATGCAACTGGCCCAAGGATTTCGGATAAGGGATTGTGGACCTGTATCACTTCCTTCTACAGTAATTATTTGATTTCATTTTTACCAACAGAGCCACTCCACCCACTCTATCCATTTGCCTGTCCTTTGATGCAATGTGTATCTTTGGACATTAAGCTCCCAGCTACGATCTTCTTTCAGCCACGATTCAGTGATGCCCGCAACGTCATACATGCCAATCTGTAGCAGTGTTACAAGTTCATCTACTTTATTCCGTCTACAGCATGCATTCAAATATAGCACCTTCAGTCCTGTATTCATCCTCTTTGGTTTTATCCTGTCTTTTACATTGCAACTCAGCCTGTTGGCTGCAATTTTGCCCTATTATCAACCTCTGCTTATAACCAGTCTCACTACATACTGTCTCTGTTTGTAAACCAACTACTTCATCCTCAGCACCATCACTCTGATTCACATCCCACTGCCAAATTAGTTAAATTCTCCTGAGCAACCCTAGCAAACCTGCCCACAAGGACATTGGTCACCCTCTGGTTCTGGTCTAACCCATCACTTTTGTAGAGTTCATAGCTTCCCCAGAAGAGATCCCAATGATCCATAAATCTGAACACCTGCCCCCCTGCACCAGTTTCTCAGCCATGCAGTCACCCTGCCAAATCATCTTATTCTTACCCTCACTGGCACAGCGCAGGCAACAATCTAGAGATTACTACCCTGGAGGTCCTGTTTTTCAATGTTCAACCTAGCCCCCTAAGATCTGTCTTCAGGACCTCCTCACCTTTTCTACCTATGTCATTGTGCCTTTATGCACCAAGACTTCAGACTGCTCACCCTCCCTCTTTAGAGTGCCATGTACGAGATCCAAGTCATCCCGACCCTGGCACCTGGCAGGCATCATACCACCAGGTTTTGCACTTCGGTAAGATCAACCAGGATAGGTCTTACTCAGTGAACGGTAAGGCACTGAGGAGTGTGGTAGAACAAAGGGATCTGGGAATACCGGGCCATAATTCCTTGAAAGTGGCATCACAGGTGGGTAGGGTCATAAAGAAAGCTTTTGGCACATTGGCCTTCATAAGTCAATGTACTGAGTACAGGAGATGGGATGTTATGTTGAAGTTGTATAGGACATTGGTGAGACCTAATTTGTAGTGTTGTGTGCATCTGTTGTCACCTACTTACAGGAAAGATGTAAACAAGTAGGCAGTTTAAGTCCTGACAAAGGGTCTCGGCCCAAAACGTCGACAGCGCTTCTCCCTATAGATGCTGCCTGGCCTGCTGCGTTCCACCAGCATTTTGTGTGTGTTGCTTGAATTTCCAGCATCTGCAGATTTCCTCGTGTTAGACAGTTTAAATGGTTTCAGCATGGACTAGATGGGCCTAAGGGCCTGTTTCTATGCTGTACTTCTCTATGACCATCTGAGTGTCTCTTCAGGGTCCACAGAATCTTGTCTGACTATGGAATCTCCTATCACCACTGACACACTATTATCACTACTATACATCATAAAATTTGTTGTTTTGGAGCAAAATTACAGTGCAATACATAAAGAGGTCTATAAATTACAATACGTGTAAAAAAATCAATATATAGTGGGAAAAGAGAGCAAAGTAGAGGAGTACGTGGATTCAGACTCCATTCAGAAATCTGATGGCACAAGGAAAGAAGCTGCTCCTAAAACACTGAGTGTGCATCTTCAGACACAGGAACACATATATAATGTATTACTGCAGAGAAATTAAGTTGCTATATGTGGGTTATTGTCTGGTTTTGAACATAATCTTAAAGTGTATGACTTCAAACAAATCACCTTAATTTCTAACTGAATGTGTTTACATTTGTTTGAGAAATCGTAATTTATCACATTTAATTTAGAAACAATTTGGTACATTCAAGTTACTCTTTGATAAGTTGCACCATGCAGTGAGAAAAGTTGTCACCTGATGTGTGACACCATCTCAATGAGAATGAGTCTAAGTCACGGCGTACAATTGCCACATCATTGGCCAATTGCTGAAGTCCATTAGATGCCATTCTTCACTTTCTAATCACTTAAACCTCATGTGCTTCTCTTGCTAAGTTTGAACAATGTTTTTCAATCAGTAATTTAAACAGAACGCACTCTCAGATTGCACTCATGAGAAACAGTGATTGATTCACAGACAAAAAGAGTCTTTCAGCTTTCATCAGCATGCCCTGAATCCTTTCACTGTCTCCATGGTTACAAAGCTGTCAATTTTGTGAGGAACACCATCAGTCCTTGACTGCTGTGTGTGTACCAGCAAGTTCTGTACACCCACATACTGTATGCATGCACAAACACAGTAGTGCCCACTTGTTGCCCGCTGTCAGCTCTGACTGCCTTCCATAGCTGCCCTCATCCTGGCACACTGTGGCCAAACAGCTCCTCTGAACAGAGAGCTGGGACCAAGGAAATTAGCCAAGCTGACTGTAGACTAGTATAATCAATTAAACTAGGGAAATTAGCCAAGGTGATCATAGACTAGTATAATCCACAAAAATAGCTGGGTCAGCCATTCAGTCTGAGTTTACAGGAAATGATACTGTGAGGCCAATGCATGCTCCTGACAATATGGTTCATTAAATAGTGACTGAATATCTAACATAAGTATTGGTCCAGGGAAAGAGGAACATTCTGAGGCAGACTTAATGAAACATAGGTTTCCTGCCTGTACTTCATTCAGAGGGCTGCATTCAAAGCTTCCCCAAACTCACTATCTATTGAAGAGCCAAGCAATGGCCCATCTGCATTGCCATTCAATTGATCAAGCTGAGAGAAGTAACTGAAAGATCATGACAGTCACATAACCAACCCTCATCAGCAAGGTGCCCTTATGGTCAGCAACAACGCCGCCTTTATACTCAGTATTGGAGAATATGAACTGCAGCCAGCAAAGGCCAACAATGAGGGCCCCAAGCAAAGAGTGTGTGTGTGTGTGTGTGTGTGTGTGTGTGTGTGTGTGTGTGTGTGTGTGTGTGTGTGTGTGTGTGTGTGTGTGTGTGTGTGTGTGTGTGTGTGTGTGTGTGTGTGTGTGTGTGTGTATACTTCATCCAGCAGATCAGGAGATCTGTGCAATCGAGACTTAAAGTTAGATATAATGCTTAATGCCAATCACATTTGAAACTTTATTTTTTGTGTATATATCTGGTGATGGAGAATTAGTGAATCTTAAATAGTCTCTAATGTATGTCTAAAACCACAAGGATTAGGTAGAGCTGTGTGAAAAGTAAGTCACAAAGTTAAGTATTAAACTTGCCACATAGGTTTAAGATTGACATTCCACAAATTACAGAAAGTGTCCAATTCTCATTTCCAGTGATTTCAACAGAAATAAAAATCAGTCTACTCTACAATAGATCCAAGTTTTCTATCCAAATAATAGTTGAAAATAGACCCTTCAGCCTTTTATTTTCCCCACATGGAAAGCTTTTATAGAAATTCACTTTACAGTAAATAAACTAAAATCTATTTCAAAACTGTCTTCAGGTCAACAGAGTGAGCTTTTTTTACCTCCCCTAGGTGCCATGTCTGTAAAGTCATTTTGAATTTCAAGTGCTTTCATATTGGCGTGTCTGTTGATAAGAAAAGTACATCTTTTGCTGAAAAGATAGATTTGACTTGATGGCTTATTTACAAGGGACCTAACAAATTCAGTGTGAATCTAGTTATATATGATTGTCCGCAATTGATTAACCAGAACTTGGACTCAAAATGAAGAGTGACAGCAAATCTATTTACCCTAGAAAGAAAGCAGCACCCGGTCCTTAAATAATGTGCTTCCAAATTTCTCTAAATGTTATACGTCAAACACAAGTCAAAGAAGAAGATTCCCCTGGTTCATCAGCAAACAGCATCTGCATTCACAAGTTCTCTTATAGTTTCGACAGGATTCCACCAGCAAACTCATCTTCCCGTATTGTAAAGGGTTAATCTTCGTGCTTGTCAAATGTTTCACTGCCATTGTGGCCTTGAACGTGCCAGAACTTTGAGAATACAGCCATGAGGATGCAGTAGGAGCATGGAAGTTGGGTGAATGCAGGGTTGAGACACGTGAAAAGTGGTTACAGATAATGATTGGTTCTGATTGAGTGCTATGTATCGGTCACTTGCCTTCATATTTCATATCAGTGGAAAGGGTTTAAACTAGAGTGGTTGGGGTGCTGGGGGTGAGTTCTTTAAGACCTCATGAACAGCGCTATGGGAGGTATGTGGCAGTGCAAGTAACCTGCTAGTTAAATATTTTAATACCTGTTCTGTCTTACTATCTTTCCTTTCGGTTAGTCCTGACGAAGGGTCTCGGCCCGAAACGTCGACAGCGCTTCTCCCTATAGATGCTGCCTGGCCTGCTGTGTTCCACCAGCATTTTGTGTGTGCTATCCTAAGAAACATAGTTTTGTAGTTCCAAGAAGATAATTGGAGTTTGTATCTTTCTGTGAATCTGAGCTGGATCTGGGAACCGTTTGTTGTAGCAAAACACCTTCCTTTTTAGCATTTCAAAGGGACCTCACTTTGGAACTCTCTTTCATCTCCACTAACCACTTCTCTCCTCAAATGAACTCACCCATCTTTTTACCTCTGCCCATTTCACAATTGAAGGATACAAGCAGTCCTTCCAATCATTGCTTTCGAACTTTTTCCAATCAAGTGTATAGCAGTCAGTGTTTACAATGTGATCGCTCCCAGAAAACCAGCCTCAGCTTGAGTGGCACCTTTGGACAACACTTGCATTCTGTCTGTAGGGACAACTCAGAGTTCCCTATTATGTGGCAGATTCATGCTCCACTGTATTCCCACTTTGACTACCTACCGTAAGCCTCCTGCTCTGTTATAACAATACCCAGTGTCATTTTGAGGAATTGCACTTCATTTTCCGTCTGAGCACATTGGACACAATATTGAATTCTACATCCATTTGAACAGCCGGATCTTGTGGAAATGTCCCACTGCCCAGCATGTCACACCTTCCCGCATTTCCTGTCTGTATTCTCAATCTCTCAATGTTTATTTCAAAGCAATTGTTCCATTTACCCTCTGTCTAAATACTCATCAACCTGTTAACCAAATGACCTCCACAACCTATCCACAGGCCTCACCGCATCAGAAATACCCTTCCCTCAGCCTCGCTGTTATTTAAAACTGATCTTGCAATTCTGACAGGTGAGCACAAGGAAATCTGCAGATGCTGGAAATTCAAGCAACTGTTTCGAACCCTGTAACTGGGTCACTTACCAGCAAAGATGGAGAGGTCCGTTAAAGCCTGATGATACGATTTTTAACAGTATTTATTAGTAAAAATACACAAAAATAATATCAATGCAAATGTACAGGTAATATATGTCGTCAATACTAAATCTAAAAGTGCGGGTATAATAATAATCAATAAGAAATAGCTCTTTCGTTGTCTAGGGGATAATGTATTGTCCGATGGAAATATAAAGTTCACTCAGTTCATGCAGGCTGCAGCCTTTGGGGACCACTGGGTTTGCAATGGTTGGAGAGAGAGAGAGTTTTGGGAGAAAAACTTGCCGGCTTTCCTTTTATGATTTTGATCCGTCAGGAGTCCCGTTGGTGTGGCCGTTCACTCGTGGCCTCTCCTTTAGCTAAGCCGTTCTTCCATGGTGAGCCCGCCAATCCCAGGCAAGGGAAGGACGCACACGAGCCCCCACCGGCTGTCGCTATTAAACGCTGTCACGGGATTTCTAGCGTTTCTCCTGGTGCGTCTAAAGGGGTTGTTCCCCAGACCCTCTTTTATCCTTACTCACGGGGTCTCAGATGTCAATCAGGTTGGGATGATGCAATCCCTCAACCAGTCCACTCTGGTCGTCCCCTGAGGGGTTTCAATGAATAGTACAGTACTCAATACACAATTCCGTCTCCAAGAGACAATAGCTGTCATCAGTGGTTCCGTTTTCGCTGAGGCCAGGACACATTCCAAACCTTGTGGATTCTGCTTGTCTCTCTCTCATTTCCTGGATCCCAGACCCGAATTAATAGCGATCTTGCGATTCTCAAAAAGGAGGGGGCGACTTTGTACCCTTCGGCCCCTCAGAGTTGCGGCACGTTGGTAACACAACACACACAAAATGCTGGTGGAACACAGCAGGCCAGGCAGCATCTATAAGGAGAAGCACTGTCGACGTTTCGGGCCGAGACCCTTCGTCAGGACTAACTGAAAGGGAAGATAGTAAGAGATTTGAAAGTAGGAGGGGAGGGGAAAAAGTGAAATGATAGGAGAAGACCGGAGGGGGTGGGGTGAAACTGAGAGCCAGAAAGGTGATTGACAAAAGGGATACAGAGCTAGAGAAGGGAAAGGATCATGGGACGGGAGGCGTAGGAAGAAAGAAAGGGGGAGGGGAGCACCAGAGGGAGATGGAGAACAGGCAGAGTGATAGGCAGAGAGAGAAAGAAAAAAAATGGAGGGGGAAAAAAACTAAAGATATCAGTTAAATATAACTAAATATATTTTCCCCTCCCATTTTGTTCTTTCTCTCTCTGCCCATCACTCTGCCTGTTCTCCATCTCCCTCTAGTGCTCCCCTCCCCCTTTCTTTCTTCCTACGCCTCCCGTCCCATGATCCTTCCCCTTCTCTAGCTCTGTATCCCTTTTGCCAATCACCTTTCTGGCTCTCAGCTTCACCCCACGTCTTCTCCTATCATTTCGCATTTTCCCCTCTCCCTCCTACTTTCAAATCTCTTACTATCTTCCCTTTCAGTTAGTCCTGACGAAGGGTCTCGGCCCAAAATGTCGACAGCGCTTCTCCTTGTAGATGCTGCCTGGCCTGCTGCGTTCCACCAGCATTTTGTGTGTGTTGTAATTCTGACAGTCTTCGATATGAAATGTCAGTTCTGTTTGCTTTTCCATCAATGCTGGCTAATGTGCTGATCTTCCATTTTTATTTCAGATTTCCAGCATCTACAGGTTTTATTATTTATTATTTAAGAGAAAGTGAGGGGTTTGTTATGGGATCTCACTGGAGATGTTGGTCTGGCATAGGAATGGATTGGAGAAGACATGGAGACCAGTGACAATTGCTAGAGGACAGCTGGTCAAAAGGGGTTGTAGGACAGTGAGTATCAGTAATAGGAGGTCTTCCTAATTAAGGTTGTGGACTACAGGAGAATTGGAGACAGGCTAACCCCCATTGACATCAATGAATCTGGTCTTGAGAAGGTGAACAGTTGTAAGTTCCTCGGCATACAGATCACCAGGGATCTCATGTGGTCTGTACACAACAGCTGTGTGGTGAAAAAAGCACAACAGCACCTTTTTCACCTCAGACGGTATGGGCCCCTAAATCCTAAGAGCTTTCTACAGGGGCACAATTGAGAGCATCCTGTCTGGCTGCATCACTGCCTGGTATGAGAACTGTACTTTCCTCAATTGCAGGACTCTGCAGATGGCCCAATGCATCTGTAGATGTGAATTTCCCACTATTCAGGAGATTTACAGAGGCAGGTGTGTAAAAAGGGCCCGAAGGATCATTGGGGACCCAAGTCACTCCAACCGCAAACTGCTACCATCCAGGAAATGATACCGCAGCATAAAAGCCAGGACCAACGGACTCTGGGACAGCTTCTTCCACCAGGCCATCAGACTGATTAATTCACGCTGATACAATTGTATTTCTATGTTATATTGATTGTCCTCTTGTACATACTATTTATTACAAATTACTGTAAATTGCACATTGCACATTTAGACAGAGACGTAAAGATTTTTACGCCTCATGTATATGAATGATGTAAGTGATAAAGTCAATTCAATTCTGCAAGCACAACCCCAGCAGTTAACTGATCATATTATCCAATGACAGTCCATGAGCAAGTTCGGTTCCAAGGTGCAGAGCAACAGTTCTGTGAAGGGAGAACTTCGCAGCAGAGCCAGGTTCACATTTCACATTTGCAAAGCCAAGGTCACAGCTAGATTTATTCTTATGCTACTAGAAACTTCATGACTGCCACGTGTGATATCAGAGCTATCCTATTGTGCACTCGCATAAGGTTACTCAGGCTCTACACGCTCTAAGGCAGGGATGTCAAACTCATTTTAGGTCACGGGCCGGATTGAGCAAAATGCAGCTTCATGCGGGCCGGATCAGTCGGACGCGTGCGAACGCAGCTTTCGTTGCCTCCGTTTTTTCAGCCTGCTCTCATGTGTCTCAGTCTCTGCTATAACTACAAAGTGTTTCACTTTACAAATTCCGTTTCTTATGAAGAAGACTGCCGAGCAAGACTGCCGAATAAACACTAAAAACCCTGAAAACCTGGTACCTGAATAAACTCAGCATTAGCCATATCATACGCCATAGGCGCTTCGATTACTGGGGCCAGCTTTAATAGTAATTAGATATTATCTCGCGAGCCAAAGATAATTCCACCGTGGACCGGATTTGGCCCGCGGGCCTTGAGTTTGACATATATGCTTAAGGAAAAAACTATTTATCATCCTCTTTTGCAAGATGAAAGGCAGAGAGTTCCAGGACTAATCATGAACCCAAGATAAATGTAGTATTATGCATTCATAATAATACATTCACCCATCCCTGAGATCATTAAAATGCACAGCTGCCAATGAGGTGCAAGGAATAACCTATGTTGTCATGGTTAACAGCCACTTGGAACACTCTCTGAAGCTGTCTGAACAATCATACAAAGAGAATCTGAGTCACCAGGAACATCTTAAAAAGAAAAGAATAGTCCTATCTACATTGTATCTTTCACACCCTCACAATGTTTCAAGTGTTTTTCCACCTTGAAGCTGGTGATGCATTTGTTCGCTGCACACAAAGTTCCATCAAACAGCAACTAACCAGAATTTGTGATGGCACATGAGGAGTAAATATTATCCAGAACACCAATAATGTCTCCTCTTCTTCTTCAAGATGGTGTTAAGAGATCTCTTACATCTGTCCTTCAGAATATTTAGGGTGTCGCTTCATTATTTAATCTGAAAGGCAACATCTCTCACAGAGCAGCATTGAGCGCTAAATTAGACAGACAACCTAGATTTATGTGTTCAAGGCATTGAAGTTTTACCAGAACCCACTACCTTCAAACTCAAAAGTAAGCACTGGCAAATGAGGCATCACCAGCACACTGCCATTCAGGTTTACAAGCCTTGACCAATGAGGAGATCCTTAGCCAAGGAGGTGTCAGCATTCATAATTTACTATAAGCTTCACAGTTTGATAACCATTAAGAAGCAGTTATTAGGCATGAGCTTAAGAGCTGCAAGAGAAGGAGTAAAAGGAGGGAGACAGAGGAAAGGCAGAGGTTTCAAAGATGGCAACAGATCAGAGAAACATTGGTCTCCTTTGGGAATGTGCTCTAAGTTGCTACAAGTTTAATATTCCTCATTAGACTCTTAGTAGATCATAAGCACTTAATCTTTTTAGCAACGTGATGAATATAATAAAAAACACCAACCAATTACCATAATAACCATTAATGCATATTAAAAACAATTATGTAAACATGACTTACAAATATTAAACCACTGTATTTTTGCTGATACCAACCTTAAGTGCTTTGGAGTGTATACAGTGTTTCCATGTGCAATATAGTTTAGTTGTTTGAAGAACATTTGCTGATCAGTTCACAATGTCCTCAAGAAGCTGGTGATGGCCCACTTCAGTCCGACAGTTTCACGCCAGGCCTGGATGCCAGCACGTGTATACAAACAAACACTCTCTCTCTCTCTCTCTCTCTCTCTCTCTCTCTCTCTCTCTCTCTCTCTCTCTCTCTCTCTCTCTCTCTCTCTCTCTCACTCTCTCCCCCTCTCTCTCTCTCCCTTCACTAATGTTCATGATGGGATGACGTTGGCTACTTTTCACATTAAGATTCATGGGGGATTAATTTATTTATTTTTTGTGGTGTAATATATAGTTGATGTAAAAAATTGTATTGCACTAATCTTAATCGGACGTTTATTGTATTTGTCATACTCTCAAGACATAGTCTTGACCAATTTTTTTCTTCAATTTAAATATTCAAATCACTTTCCCATTTTTGTCTTGACTTATGGATTCCTTGTTTAATTGCCTGTTTTTGAATCAAATTATACATACAAGAGATAAATTTTTTAGTCTTTCCTTTTTGAATTAAAGTTAACCAATTGAAATTGGTTACTTGGGGAAAGAAATAAATATATATACTAAAGTTATTACGAACTCCATGGAGCATGTGGGGATCTTCCAATATCCAGGCATTCCTTTTTCTTTCTTTCTTTCTTTCTTTCTTCTTTCTTTCAATAGGGATGTTAGGGGGGAGGGGTTAAGGGGAGGGGGGATGGGTAACACATATTTTCTTTTTCACACACTTTTATTCTGTAACTATTTGAAAACACAATAAAAAAAAGTTTTAAAAAAAAAGATTCATGGGGGAGTTGCCAGGACTCAAGGATCTGAGTTATATGTAGAGGTTGGGTAGACTATGACTTGATTCGAATCTGAGGGGTGTACTTACAGGGGTATATAAAATCATGAGGGTCATAGACAGGGTGGATAGACGCAGTCTTCTTCCCAGTGAAAGGGAACTAAAAGCTTGAGGCCATAGGTTGAAGGTGAGATTTAAAAGGGACCTGAGAAGCAACTTCTTCACACAGAAGATGTTGAGAATGTGGAATTAATCACCAGATTTAGTAGCTGAGGCAGGTACATAACAATATTTAAAAGGCAGCTGGATAAGTGCTGTATATGGAGAGGAAAGGTTTTGAGAGATACGGCCAAATGCAAGCAAATGGGACTAGCCTAGATGGGTACCTTGATTGTCATAGATGAACTGTGCCGAAAGCCCTGTTTCCATGCTATATTACCCAATGACTCACTGACCACTAGGCTAGACAATGTTATTGAACATCCCTGCCTACGTAGGTGTTAACTTTAACGTCACTGCCTCTTTACACGATGCATCTGGGAACGCCACAGAAAGTCCAGTGGCTTACAGATAATCAAGACATGCACAGATTCTTCAGAGGTGCCAAGGCCATGTACACAATCTACAGGACCCCGCCATCACTACGGATGACATGGCAAAAAGACCAAGTGAAAACTGATACACAAGGGAGAGTGTATATGCTGGAAATCTGGATGAACACTCGAAGTGCTGGCGGAACTCAGCAAGTCAGACAGCATCTATGGAGGAAAGTGAATAGTCAATGTTGTGGGCCCTCACTACCTGCAGATCACCTTCATCTTTCTCCCTCTGGTTCCCCACCTCCTTCCCTTTACTCTACGGTCCACTGTTCTCCTCTATCTGATTCCTTCTTCTTTAGCCCCTTGCCTTCCCCACCAAACCCTTTCCAGCTTCTCATGTTATTCCCTTTGCTGCTCCTCCCCCAACCTCCTGCCTTTCACCTCTTACCAGGATTCACCCATTACCTGCCAAATTGTGCTCCCCTCCCTTTTATTTTGGTTTCTAACCCTTTTCTTTCCAAACTGATGTAGGGGCTTAGCCCAAGACATCAACTGTTCATGTTCCTCCATAGATCCTGCCTGAGCCACTGAGTTCCTATATCATTTTGTGTTTATTTAACAAAGTGAAAAATAACAGACCTCAGGAACAGATAGTAGCGCTGCACAAGTTGATAGAGAATAACATTAGTCACAAATTTATAATCTCATCTACTGAATGCATTCAGGGCAAGGATTGATAAATTCTTAAATAATAAGTGTTTCCAGGAACATGGGGCAGGTGCACAGGAAAGTTATGCGGAGCTAGGAGATCAGCCACAGTCATACTGAATGGTGGAGCAGCCACAAGAGGCTGAATAGACCATTCCTGCTTCATTTCTGATGTTCTTCTACATCTGGTAAGAGAAGGATAAACTAAGAGAGCTGAAGGACACAATTCTGTAACTATCTTCACTGAGGAAAACAAATTCAGCTGTGTTAATGACAGTGGGTTCTCTCTCATGTCAACAATGGTGGAAGTCATTGTCAGCATCTTCCCCATTTGACTCGTGTCAATAACCCTAGAGCTGCTCCCCCAGCAGCAATGTGAATTCTCTCCATGTAGGAAGAAGCACCAACTACTTTATTGGGACTTTGTTTTTGGTATCACAAAAGCCTTTGATTTAGCCAATTGAGGGCCACTGATTAGTATCCAATTGAAATTTGGTTCCCCTCAAAAGTTCTTCTCCATCTTATATTTGCTTAATGATGGCATGTAATTTGTGATCTTAACCTATGGGCCCCAACAGACCCTTTCCCAATGCAGACAAGTGTAAGGGGGCGGAGCTACAGATGGTGCCAGAAGGCAACTCCTCCCTGCTCATCAGCGATAGTTAAATTCTTCCTAATATAATGTCTCTATTTTCCTTTTCAGAGCCACTGGGTCCTATCAGGATCTTTGATCGACAGCAGCACTCAAAGACGACGGTTCTGCACAACCGCAAGTTGCTGTTCTTGGTGCTCACCAATCAGCCGCGTTTCGACATGTCCTGGTTCGGCGTGAAGTCGGGCACCTTTGGGGCCTGTATGTCCCTGTGGACACAAATTCTCACCAGTGTCATGTACTAAAGTGTAGTGGGAGCCGGAACATCAAAGACAGCGATAGGGAGTCTAAGAGGGCTCTGCACTCGATAATTGATTTGCTGATTCTCGAGTCAAGGAACTCAAAATAAAAACCAGCACTTCAGACGGACTATAACATCAAAATAGTGACTGTTGTCTGCCCTGTCGCTGTGGGAGAAGCAATATCTGCCTCTCTCTTGTTAGTGAGGAGAGATCCTGTGGGATGATGAAATGTAGGAGTGGTCAGTTAGTTTTTGATGGACTGTAGACCAGGATCTCTCTTTGACAGCTTTGATTTTGCTTGCATGGTGGGTGGTGGGAATGCTAGAATAAGTGGGGGGAGGGGGGGAAGGTTGGTGCTGCTTGTGTGTGGGGGGAGCTGGGGGCTTTGGGGTTCTTGTGTTTTTTCTGTTGTTCATTCTTTGGGGGTTTTTATTCTGTTTTGATTATGTCTGCAGAGGGTAAGAATTTCAGGTTGTATATTGTATACATTCCCTGATAATAAATAGAACTTTTGAACTATTGAACATCGTCACTCTAATCTTAGTGCTTTTCCCAGTGATGTTGCACTTCACCTTCCACAAACTTCCTACTGGTTTGAAGATAATCTAAAGGACAAATGGAAAACAGTTCACCTTACACCATCTCCACACCAAAACCAAGGTCAACCAAACTTCAAAAGAATGCAACGATGCTTGTGTGTGCACAGGATCTGAGTCATTCACTGAAGAGTGTAGGAGAATGGGCCTAACATTGAACATCTGCTAAAGTAAGTGTTCTGCATCATCCAGCTTGTGAGAGTTATTCTAAATACCTGCTGCTGGAGGAAGAGCTATTGCATTCCAGAGCTATTATTTAAGAAGAGAGGATGATCAGTTAGACACACACAGTAACAAAAGAAAGTTAGGTATCTTTTCTCATTACTTCAATTAAACTTATAAAATTATTTAACTTCTTCTAGATCTAGGATATAGTTCAGATGACCGCAGAAGGGAGTCGAGGATGATTTGTTCTGGCTCAGGAATTATGAGCCGAGTGAATGCACCATCATTTTGCAAAGCCCATCCAGAGGAACCGTTAAAGACTTATCAGGAACATTCTGTTTTTTGCTTCTTATCCTGCCATTAAGTAGATAAAACCTTCCAACAATACCTAAAGTCACAGGCTATCATGTGGTAAGTTATTACGCCTTTTGAACGTGCTTGTCAACCTGTGGTAAAGAGACATTTGATGCTTTCAGGAACATCCCACAATGAAGATTCCAATCACCACTCTACCAACAACACCACTGAAACGTAGACATCCTATCCAAACACATCTGCATCTCTCATTTACATCCATCGTCGAGTTACACTCATACCTTACAGTATCAGCTAATTTGGCAACAAGATGACCTTGTAAATTCTAATAGAATTTTACTGACATGTGTACTGTAGCCTAAATAAAAGCAAAGGCTTTCAGCCTTTATACAGCAGGCAATAATGGAGTGGCTACATTCCAGAAGTCATATCTTTCAATGCATTATGTAGGAACACTTAAGTAGCCCTTAAAGATCGAGTTAAATATAATGTTCGCTATAAAAATATAATCCTTGCAGATGTAGAGCTGGACTGCCACCTGGGGAACAGTTAATGTCTGTACAGATAAGAGTAAGTTTCTTTTATGACTACTGCCAAATATCCTAACACAATTTTAAATTGCCAATTTTCTGCTTCATACCTAAAGGAATAAAGAAGCTGTGTGGATGGGGTCCTGAGCTCACGCTGTGAGGGCATCATCTAAAATAAGTGCAGGTGTGCTTTAGGAATGACAGGTTTTTTTTCGAGTATCTTCCAGGCAAGGCTAGCAAATTCTTATAATTAGTAGTTCATAATTTATGGTCCATAGTTGTGCCCAAAATTTCATTCTGCACATTTATAACAAAAAACATTTTATTCTCTTATGCCAGAGATCAGCAAGCATGACTTTGCTAGCATTGTGGATCCATCCCATGGTGAAGCGTGTCACTGAATGCACAAATCATTCACCATCGCTACCTAATTCCAAAATAACCACTGAATTTTGAGGGATTCCACTCCCTCAGTATCCAGTGACTGTAAATGCCACTCAATCGGCAATTGCAAGAACTAAGGTAGCAAATCATTTAGATCAATACTTCCTTTATTATGTGGTCCTCAGGATGGTCACCTACTGATGGCATGGCTGATGACTCTAGTGTACAACCCATACATACACACGGGTTGGACGCGATAAATCCCAGAAACACAATACGGCAGAGTACTGTAACACAGGAATAATGGCTCTCATGCTTGGTGTGCTCCGGAAGATTTACAATGAAATGTATGATGCATTGGAAAACCTGGATTATGCAAGTTCAGCTCCCACCATCAACTAGACAGTAAGCATCTGAGGAACATGAACAAGAAGAGGGGAGAAGGCCAATTTTTCACAAGCTACAGAATAGTTGGCATTATGGCTGCTATCTTTTAGTGGAGGAAGGAAAGCATTCTGGGCCAAGAACGCCCAGGTACAGATTGCAACGTCTCGATGTGGGGAACAGCAGCCTGAACTGATTAGTAACCACAGCAAGGGTCCTGGACAAGACGATGAATGCCACATTTCTGACGAGTAATAGAGGATTCATGCTCCATGCAAGGACAAAGATTTCCCCCTGCACCTGCGCACCCTCGTCACCCACTGAGAAACAGAATACCAACACGGTTATGAACTCTACATCGATGATTGCGCCACAGTCATTGAGTGGGCCTTCCTTGATTTTTCAATTTTGTTTGTTGGTTTTTGGAGATGTAGTAACTGATGACAGGGCCAGCATTTCTTCCCCATAACTAGTGGCACTCATGGAGAGCTGCTCCTCAAAGAGATGCAGTCCTTCCTATACTGTTGGGTAGGGAGTTTCCAGTATTTGGTTTCAGAGACAGCAAATGAACAGCGATATATTCCCAAGTGAAGACAGTGTACAAGTTAGAGGAGTGTGTGTAGGTGGCAATGGTCCTATTCATTTACTCTCCTTGTCTATCTTGGTGGTAAAGGATGCTTAATAAATCCTTAGTGTTATTGCTCAAGCCAATGATATTGCATTGCTGCACCAGTCTGTGTAAAACACATACAAGAGAAAATCTGCAGATGCTGGAAATCTGAGCAACACACACAAAATACTGGAGGAACTCAGCAGGCCATGTAGTATCTATGGAAGAATTCATGGTCCGGCCTACTGAGTTTCTCCAGCATTTTGTGTGTGCTGTTCATGAAAAACATATTTACAATTGATGTGGTACAGCTTAATTTTTTTAAAATCCCATATTTTGGAAATTGCATAGATTTGGGAGGGGCTGTCAGAGTACAGTATCCTCTTATCTGCTTGTAGGGGATAGAATGTCACACGCCATCTGCTAATCTATGCCTGAATGTTGGCAAATTCTCACTGCAGGCAGGCATGGACAGTCGCATTGCTGGGATGCTATGAATGGATGTTGTGAAATCACAGTAAACTTTCCCACTTCTGCTTCTATGAAGGAAGGAAGGTCATTGATGAAGCAGCTGAAGATGCTTGGTCCTAGCACACTGCCCTAAGGAGCCTCTGCACTGTCCTGCAGGGATGTCCTGGGGCCAAATTGATTGACCTCCAACAATCACAATTGTCTTCCTTCTGTATGTGGCATGATGCCAACCATATGGATGATAGTCACCCAAGGTGTTCAGCCTTTGAAATACACTCATCTCAATTTACTGAAGTCCCCCAATGCTATACTCAGTCAAAATTTGCCTCAAATAAAGGTAGCTACTTTAAACTCAGCTCTGGAATTTAACCAGGCCTCTGATGCTCTGGGGAAACCAGAAGTGGATGTAAATCAAATTTCAAGTTTAAGTTCATTGTCATAGGCATATAAACCCAGAATATAAATTCCATGAAAGTTCCCTTTTAGCAGTACTGGTTGATGGTGCGAAAGTGCCTCTAGACTGCACAAACGATGACTGCTTCCGTCGCTTAAGGAGTGACTGATTGGGTAGTAAGAAGTTAAATTAAACTTATCCTGCTTTCCGAGAGCAAGATTTACCTGAGAAATGTTCCACATCATCATGTAGATGGGTGGATGTTTTAAATGCACTGGATCAGCTTGGTCAGAGCTGCAGATTATTCTGGAATGCAGCTGTTCAGTACAACAGCTGGGATGTTGTCTGGTCCCATCACTTTTATTGTAAGCAGTGCTTTCAGCTTTTCCTTGATATTGAGAGTGGTGATTTGAATTTCCTAGAGCGTAGCTTCTGAAATGGTGGGGAGGAGGCCAAGATCTTAATAATTATAAAAACTATTAACCACTTAATTGTCCATGGCATTCATGACCAGATGTGATAGAACTTTAGAGCTTGGACCTGATCTGTAGATTGTGCTTTTGCTTAACTCTGTCTGTTGCATGCTGTTTTTGATGTTTGGCATACATGTAGTTCAGACTTGAAGCTTCATTAGGCTGACACCTCAGCATATTTGTACGTGTGCCCCAGCATGCCCTTCTGCAGTTTTCACTGCTTGATCCCCTTACTTGATAGTAATAGGAGAGTGAGAGATACTGTGCACCACAAGGTTACAAACTATGTTAGTATACATTTCTGTTGCTGTTAATGCCCATAGTGTCTGATCAATAATGAATTTTGAACTACCAGATCTGTTCCAAGTCCACCTCATTTAACACAACTATAGTGTCACACAACATAACGGAGGGTGTTCTTTGGGACTGTCTCCACAAGGACGTCACCTCTGTTAATGCCTTCATCAATAAGTGAATCAGCCACTTGTAGATTTATGGGGAAAGGTCACATAGGGTCTATCCAGTGTTGCTTTATTCACCACATGCCACAGACGCTGTCTGCAAGCTACTGTATGCCCTTCAGGACTCCGCTTGCTTGTCCTTTGGCAGCGTGACCAAGTGCTGCTTAGCAATGGACAATGAAGACCCCGCCCAAGGTATGTAATGCTCTGTCAACTTTCATGGTTTCTTCCAAGTGTTGTTTAATGTGGAGGAGCACTAATCAGGAGGAGATAGCCTCGCTATCCCAGCAGCCAGTCTGTCCGCCTGATAGGATATAGACATGCCTAGGGATCGGAATGAAGATGTCTTGCATAGCATCTGTAAAGTACAATTCTGTAAGATGTCAGAAGGCAAGATGCAGTACAATGACAGCCAGCCCCCAGGTTCCATAAGGGTTCCTTTCCTAAGAATTGACCATGAACCAATTTCTCTGTGAGTCAGAAATGTCCATTTTCTAGTTTAATCCATATGATATGAAATGCTATGAATCTCCAGAATATTATACATCCAGAGATATAATGGAGCAGCTTGATGTTCTTCTGCAGTGCACAGAGATTGGGTTACATTGACATGTCCAATTTTGATGTGAAAGTCAATGCCAAGCAGTCTAACTGATGTTAACCTTCCTCTGTTAGAATGTCACAGTAATGTTCCAACCAAGCAGAGTGCTAAGCAATTTGATCCCTGATCCTTTAGAAGCCAATTAAGAGTCAATTATACTGGAATGGAAGCCTTAATCAAACTTCTAATTCAAAATGATTATTAGGCCCATAAATCAAAATGGTCACTGTTTCCAAGTTGGAATCGAAGTGTTCCAAGTCTGCTTGGGCTCTTTCTTATCCTGTCAGAGAATAGCTCCACTTTGGATGAAGTAACTAGTATTGTTGAATAGCTGACAGTGTGCATGCTGTGGGGAGTATGAGGCGTAAGACAGCACTAAGTGTGTGAGGGATTATCTAAGTGTTGAATCTATCCTATGTAAGGATATTGTTAGCAGGTAAGTGATGAGGATAAGATGAATTAAACTGTATCTAAGCTTGCAGTGATAGGGTATGTAACTTGAAGAGCAGCTGCAGTTTTTGTTACTGGTATATCACATTAGCATTGCACCCATATTCACAAATTGAACAAAATTAATCCCAGGATATTGACAGGTGATATATAGTAAATAATTTGCATTTTCTAAGGAAATCACTCATTTGATTTTTTAAACAGCATTTTTCTCCTTGTAAAATGCTACCTATTACCAATAATATAATGTGCAAACAGAATAACTCATCCATGCTTACAACTATTTGCATTCTATTTTGTCATGAAGTAAGGCCTTATCCTAAGAATATCTCTGACCTGTTCCAGAGACCTTCCACAATTATATAAATAATCCAGTAGAGTTTTCCAGTCACTTGGGAGTTAATGGTGGGAAGGAAGGAGCAATGCTCATAGGAGAAGATTCGGCATATTTTAGTTGGAGATGTTAATGTTCTGATTTTTGAGAGAGACCAAAGTTAACAACCACAATAAAATGTACCATCTGCTTTTATACTTTTATTACAATATTATGCTCTCACTCTTCTATTCCTGTTATGTGGATAAAGTTTTGTTAGAAAATATTTCTGTACCTTCTCCAGTGTTGGCTTCAGACCTGGCCTATAATTTAAATTATGGGTCACTAGAGATACTTGCAGTGAGACACCAACCATCAACATCCCATTGGTCTTGAAACAAAACATTCTCATTGTCTACAGGAATGCCAATAAGGCCATTGAGACTCATGACCAGAATTGAGGATCTAGGACAAAGTCAAGGGCTTCTACAGGTACTTGGAGGAAGAGGAGGTGAAATTAATATCTTCTTCTGGGCATCTTAAGGCATATGCATATGCAGTTCAGTAATCTGAGAAAATTATATTGCAGGGAAATGAAAATATAAGTACCTCGACTACCCCGGACAAGCCCAACAATACTCACCAGGGATTCGTTATCATCAGTAAATAATGTCCACCCACACAGGCATGAGAGGGTTAAATGGCCAGCAATTCTCGAGAAGGAGGAGAAATAGAAGGAGAAACTTGAGAAGGTATAAGGAGAGGAGGAGGAACAGAAGAGCTCGTGTACATATACACCTTGTTGGACTCTGTTACAAGCTTATCCATATTTGATACCAACAAACATAACCACAATATCACCCCACCAAATATCCTGGTGTAACCTGCTCTCTATTGCCAACTTTCACTGCATCTGCTTAGTGACACTGGTAATACCCACTAAGGTAAGCACAACTGAACCAACATACATCAAGCCTTGCCAAATATTAACCAATCACCCTTGAGCATGTCTTGAGCAGCTTCCTTCCATCCTATTTCTCTTAATCAGTGATTCATCAGTGGGTATAACTCAGGTCATACAAAGTTACTGACTTGTAACGGTGGAGACCACAGATGGCCTTGTAGGATTTCCTTAGGCAGCTCTGGGGCTTGAAGACCTGTCTCAAACAGGACATATAGCCATTGTTGACAGCAGTCTGCATCGCCTGGCTGTAGGGCAAAATCAAGGACACTGGAGGACTGAAAAAGATTGCTATCCTGAAAAACAAAGGACAGCAAATTACTGCTTGAGTGAGTTATTGTCTCTTTCCCATGGTAATCCTAGCAATCTATTGCAGCAAAGATTGCTGCGATGCAATCAGAGGGATTGGGTAATTTCTACTTTTAGAGCAATCTTGGCTGAGTTATTGGCCATCAGCCACTACATTAGCTCCACAGTCCTGATAATGGCTTACCTACCATTTCCAGATTGAAAACCCTGTGCAACATCCCGGATGCTCATGAACATTGTACACAGATTTTTGGGCATGTCTGATAATGTATTAATGATTTCAATGGATATGTTAATGTATTCTTCAGTATATGTGTTGGTATCCTTAAGGCATTGGAGTCTGGGCTGTCTTTCCATTTGCTCTGTCTGTAGAACATTCAGAGTAATATCTACTAAACAAGCCTGTATCTTTGTGCCAATATTTGAATTGAAAGCTGGATGATTAATTGACAAAGTGTATTCCAGTTCTTTCCTGCTGATGCCATCAGAAGTGTCTATTAAATGGTGAACAGGGGACATCCTAAAAGGAGTGATATCCTCAGTAGTGTCAAGCATCCCACTGGTCACACTTTAAATACAGCTACTTGTAGATATCCCCTGCCAGTTTCTAATATTGTTAATGATTTTGGTGTTTGAGAGAAAAAGAAAGTTATATGTAGTGTGTTTTATAATATGGCACAGTGATAAATATGCGATGATTGAATGTAATGTGTTCAAGCTTTGAAATGGATCAAACTTTGCCTCAGTAAGGGTGCAGAGTAATATAGGAAAGTTAGGGATTTATATCCATTTTACAGAATTGTTTCAGGACCTGAGTACAGGTGGTGTAGTGCATTAAGCAGTTCTTAAGGGTAGCTGTTCAGTTAGTGCATCGTGGCATAGGAAAATGCATCCACCAGCATCTTAGCTGAGTGTCATTTCTACACTAATGCCTATTTGTTATTAAGCTGCAGAAAACTTCACTGTTAAGAAGTGCAGACAGCCTTTAAACAGTGCAGGAGCATTCAACTGATAAATGGTGCTCCCAATATTGGGCTTGTAATAATCAATTTAAAAATGCTGTTGCCATCGCCTACATTACCGTTATGTTACCAAAGCAGCAACAGAAAGTTTGCATTCTGCTGCAGCAGTCCAAAGGGCCCCAAGTCAATTATCATCATTAGGCTCTTTTTCCAGAGCTATTCAAGTTCCTTATCACAGCTTTTGTGTAAAAAAAACAGTTGCTTTATTCAATTTGCTTCAACATCCGTTGATGTTTCAACTTTGATAAATCAACTTAATGATCTATAGATTTCACAATCTTATGAAGGACTTGGTGGACTTAACTCTCAAGCAAGCTGGTGCAGCATCTTTAAACAGATGAAGGCTCACTGCCGTGACAGGACGCAAGGCAGGGGTGGGGGGGAGAGCTCTAAACCAGGGTGAAAAGCAAAAGGATGAAGCCCCCTCTACCCAGCGTCTGGTTAGCAAATGTGCAGTCGCTGGAGAACAAACATGAGGACCTGAGGCCAAGATTGCTGTATTGAAGGGAAATGAGAGATTGTTGTGTTCTATGTTGCAACTAAACATGGCTTACTCCCAGTGCTCCAGACACGGTGATCAGACTCAAAGGCTTCTCTATTCACAGAATGGACCAGACTGCTAACTTGGAAAAGCCAAAAGGAAGAGGTGAGTGTTTCATAAGAAACTCTCAGTGGTGCTCCAATGTGGTGGTTTTGTCAAACTCATGTTCCTCCTATTGACCTAATGGTCAAACACTGTCCATTCTATTTACCTAGGGAGTTCTTCTCCATAATCCTGATGGCAGTTTACATACCACCAGCAGCCAACTATAATCAAGCATTTAGAAACTGCATGATGCAGTCTCAAAACAAGAAACATTGCATCCCAACGAATTTCAAATCATAGTTGGGGATTTCAAGCTGGCTTGTTTGAATAAAAACCTGCTCAATTACCATCAGCATATAACCTGCAGCTCCACAGATCCAAACACACTAGACCACTGTTATATAAAGATAAGAAATACTTACCGTTCCATGCCCAGACCGTATTACAGCAAATCTGATCACTTGGCTGTCCTCCTACCTGCATGCAGCAGAGGCTAAAGAGTAAAGTTCCAGAGATTAGGACAACAAGAGGGGGTTTCAAGAGGCAAAGGAGAGGCTATGGGTTTGCTTCAAAACGGTAGACTGGGTCTTGTTCAAGGACTCATCTGTGGATCTGAATGAACAGACAGGCCGTGGTTGACATGGACTTCATTAAAACAGTTGTAGAAGCTCGGGATGAATCATGAGATCAACAATCTGCTGAGGGCCAGATCAGAGTCATTCAAGTCCAGCAAAGACTAAGAAAGTTACAAGAGGTCCAACTGTGATCTCCAGAAGGCCATCTCACAAGCCAGTGGTAATACTGGACAAAACTTGAACCAGTGAAGGATGCTCAACAGTTGTAGCAGGGCTTGAATGCTATCACCTCTTAATCAAGCAACATAGGTGATAACAGGGTTTCACTTTCAGATGAGCTCAATGCCTTCAAAACTTCAAAACGTGGATGAACCTTCACGAACTCCTACAGTCCCCAATGCTCCTGTGGTTTCGGTCTCTGAGGCCGACATGTGAGCAGCCTTCAGGAGGGTGAAACCATGAAAAGCTCCAATGTCGAAGTTTTCTGATAACACCACTGGTGAAGACTGAATCAAAGGTGGTGATGAATCAGCAGATAGGAGGGAGATAGAAAATCTGGCTGAGTGATGCCACAACAACAACCTTTTACTCAATATCAGCAAGACCAAGGAGTTAATTATTGACCTCAGGAGGGGGATATCAGAGGCCATGAGCCAGTCCTCATTGGGGGATCAGATGAGGAGATGGTCAGCTCCATTAAATTCCTCAGTATTATTATTTTGGAGGAACTGTCCTGGGCCCAGCATGTAAGTGTAATTATGAAGAAGGCACTGCAGCTTCTTTACTTCCTTAGGAGTTGGCAAAGATTCGGCATAACATCTGAAACTTTGACAAACTTCGATAGAAGTGTGGCAGAGAGTATATTGACTGGCTGCATCACAGCCTGGTATAGAAACACCATTTCCCTCAAAAGAAAATCCCACAAAATATAGTGGATATGACCCAGTCGATCACAGGTAAAGCCCTTCCCAACATTGAGTATGTCTACACGAGGTGTTGTCGCAGGAAAGTAGCATCCATCATCAGGGACCCCCACCACCCTGGACATGCTCTCCTCCCACTGCTGCCATCAGAATAAAAGTACAGGAGCCTCAGGACTTACACCACCAGATTCAGGAACAGTTACTACTCCTCAACTATCAGGTTCTTGAACCAGAGGGGATAACTTCACTTGCCCATCATTGAAATGTTCTCACAATCTATGGACTTAGTTTCAAGGACTCTTCATCTCAGGTCCTCAATATTTATTGATTTTTTTTGTACTTGCACAATTTGTAGTTTTTTGCACACTGGTTAAACACCAGTGTGGTCTTTCATTAAAACTATTATGATTGTTATTCTACTATGGATGTATTGATTATGCCCACAAGAAAATGAATCTTGTATATGTGACATATATGTACGTGGATAATAAATTTGCTTTGAACTTGGAACCTTTATATTTCTTGTCACCTGTATTCCACCTTTTAGTCAGATGCAACAGGACAGTTATGGACTTTTTCCAGTTGCTGCCAATACAGTTTTGAGATTATTCAGTAATAAAAGTGTTTCTGCGTATAAAACAGATTTCACTACTGCTGTGAGGTGCATAGCTCTCCAGCTTTATGACTGAATTTTTTTAAAGCATGCATTTAGTGTGAACTTTATTGCCCATTTAAAATTTTATAGCTTTCTTCTTCATAAATAAATCAATACGTTTACTATCTTCTCAAAAGTTCCATGTTTCTCTTTGTTTGAAATAATCTAAAATAAATTGAGTCAATTTTAAGTTCATGTGATAAAAATGATGTGTCAGTCTTAACTTGAAGTTGTTGATGTTGCTTAAACAGGGCTACTAAATAAATATGAAGATTTAATTGTTCTTCAGTGATGAGAAAAACATATTAATTGGGTGTTCTGAGGCAAGCCAGACAAGGAATTGTGTGAGGAATCTGCCACTGCAAAATTCTAATGCACCGTAGCTCAAATCAATGTACATAGTAGGACTGTCCTGACGAAGGGTCTCGGCCCGAAATATCGACAGTGCTTCTTCCTATAGATGCTGCCTGGCCTTCTGCGTTCCAACAGCTTTGTGTGTGTGTTGCATAGAGGGTGAGTATTATCAGAGAAAATTCCCCATTAAGGCCTTTCCTCTGCTAAATTTGCCAAGGCAGAGCCAGTGGCAAATCTTGAGTAGGTTGCTGGTCACTGTTCACAAGTCACTGTAAGGGTTTGGGGTGATGCAATCATGTTGGAGGGAGGCTTCTGTCAGTGGGAGTTGAATAAGAATTAAAGGCTGGTGGAGAATGGAGAAGTTGAGGAAATTCAAAGTCATGATCAGTTTGGAGAGCATCAAGCTCTAAATCTTATCATTGGACAAGGGGTCACATATGGACCAGGTTACTTTGAGATATAAGAGAGACCAGTGGCAAAGGACAATTCATAAGTCCACTGCCTGCTAGTTCTGAACATTAGACTGGAATCTACATAGGCAATGAAGTATGCATTACATTCTTTCTGAAGCCCTGCCTTGTTATGAGTGGTCACCCCAAAAAGACCATTGTGATTTTCTGAACATTACCTTCGGAGTAGATCTGCAAGAGATTTCACAAATTTTGATTAAAATCATAGTATGTGCTTGTTTTTTTTTGATAAAAATTATATTGTGAGTCATACTTAAATGCTGTGCTCTGTAATGGAAATTTAGGATAAAATCATTATTTTAGCAGCAATTTTGTTTCCCTTTGTACTCTAAAAACTATTGCTTATTCTGGAGTTTCAGCCAGTGGCACGTGATATGATTAAAAACGAAAGCTGCCAGTTATGCAGATCTGAAGTATTTGAAGTGTGAAACAGATTTACATTGCAAGATACCATTATTCCCTGTTGAGAGGGGAAATGGCCTTTCTGAGCAATAAACCTAATTCATCAAAAGTTTGGTAATTATGTTTTTCTTGTTCTGATGTAATGCACAAAACTGCTTTGATTTTAAAATAAAAGACGCAAATTTTAATGGATGTTTATTATTACTACCTGATTTCCAACAATGTTCTGACAGCTCAGCAATGTCAAATTCACTCTTTACAAACCTGAAGATACCAAAGCAATGGGGCGGCACACTGGCATTGTGGTTAGAGTAATGCTATTAGAGTGCCAGAGTCCTGGCTTCATTTCCTCTGCTGTCTGTAAGGAGCTTATATATTCGGATTTCCTCCGGATGCTCTGGTTGCCTCCCACATTCCAAATGAATGCTTTAGTAGGTTAATTAGTCACATTGGTGTAATTGGGCTCTTCGGACTGTAAGGGTCTGTTACCACATTGTATCTCTGCATAAATAACCAATAAAAATCAAGGGTTAAACAGTATTACAAAATAATGAAACTCTGTTTTAGCATAAAAGAACCTACTTTGTCATTAATTAACTTCCTGATGATGATTGTCAATATATTTCTCACAGGATTAATTTTAACAAATGCATAATTTACACAACGGGTTACTTAATAAACAAGAAGATACAACAGAAACTGTCGTGAAGGGAAACAACCTGGAAGTGCACAGTGTTGGACCACTTGTGCAGACTCATTCCACTCACCTTTTGTCATCCTGGTTCTCTTAACCAGTGATTCCTGAGTGGGTACAACTCAGATCCTAGAACACTGCTGACTTGCTATGATGGAGACTACGTCTGGCTTTGCAGAACGGCAAATCCTTGTGGTTGCAATAAAGATTGCCACCCTGGAGAGCAGGTCTGGCTGACAACTGCAACAGCAGATGAAGCGATCTGAAGGTGTGTAGAAATGTGATTGATGTATGCCGATCAATGTCAGGTAACTCCACAAAATGATTCAACAGTGTATGTTTCACAACTTCCAAGGATGTCTCCCACTAAAGGGATTGTCAGATCATTGCGAAAGGGGGCAATGAAGTGATAAGGAGGAAATAAAGAAAAGCTCAGTGAGGTAGACTTGCGAACCATGGAACTGGAACCGCATCTACAGTAAGAACACATTTACTTCAAGTTAAATAAGCAGTGACTAAAAATTGACTAAAATTTCTATTCCAGCATGGCAGGAGGATACAAAGCACCCGTGAATGAAGTTCTAAAACAGTGTCTCTTTCCTTTTCTAAACCCTTATAGTCTGATTGTTCACAGTGAATTAACAAACTCGATTTTATCAGGTCTTAGACTACATCCACACTACACCGGATAAATCTGTAACCAAAGCTTTTTCTCTTCGTTTTGACCCTCCATCCACACTAAAACGGCATTTTCATCCCCCAAAAACTGAGATTTTCAGAAATGCTCTCCAGAGTGTGTAATTTTCAAAATGCCGCTTGGGCAGAGCAGTGTGGACGGGGTAACCAGAGAAATCTAAAAACACTGTCATGACGTGTGGAACAGATGGTGACAGCAGCGCAACATTTCATTGTTTTCTTGCACGCAACCTAACAATTTCAGAACAGACGACAACGAGACTGAAGCCAGAAGAGTTAGAAATGTACTCACCAAATATTTTGACCCATAACTTACTGAATAAATAAGTATACTCACTTTGCCCTGTTTTCTGTCCTTGCTTGTATGAAGGTGGTTTACCTATTTATGCAAGTACTTCTCTGACAATAGATGTGTAACAGCCTAATGTAACATTGTATGGAAATACAAGATAATACTGATGCAGACATGTTTTATACATTTAACAAGGAGCTTTATTAATGCAACAGAGTTAGTCAGTTTTTCAATGTTTGTCGTCAGCCGGGTCAATCTGTCCGTGAACTCCCTGTCGGTTGCCTCCGTACACTCCAGTATTTGTTTTTTTTTTTTAGTTTTAAGACCTCTTGCGCGAGAGCCAACAGCTGTCCATTGTTTAAGATTTTCTAGTCTGTAACTGAACAAACGCGCACCAAGTCTTTCACGGCGAGATTCAACACCAGACATGTCGCTTGTTTTTGGTAGATGTGGCCTGCGCATGCACTGTAGGAGGAGATTTGCCGAAATATCCATTTTAATGTGGACAGAGATATTTTTAAATACGCCTAGTGTGGACGCCTATCGTTTTTACGCAAAACCGGCATTTTCAAAATTATCCGGTGTAGTGTGGATGTAGCCTTAATTCATCCACAAAAGCCCTTTGAAAATGTTATTGATCAAATCTCTGCTGCACTGAAACCCCATCAACATCTTATCAAACTGCTGATAAACACAGAACTTCTTCCCAGCAAAACGCCTTTACAAGATAATGATCAAAATATCAGACAGCATTAACTTCCCTAACAGATTAATTCATTGACTCAGGAGTGAAATAGTCATTTCACAGACTTGCAGCAAAAGGTAAAGATTATGATAAAGGTAATCTATTCAAAGGGGATATGGATGCATCAAACAAGTTGTCATGAGTGTGATATTTTGTATTAAAAATTAAGGAAGATATAGGCAAACTTTAGCAACTTGCAAGGAGACTGCAGACGGGATTGATCCCCCATACACATAGGAACAGATTCGACCAAGTGAAGCAGGGATAACTAGTGCTCAAAATCATTCAAGTGTGAAAGAGAACTGTACATATAAGTAATGTTTGAAGTTAAAGGCTATCTTGTTAGGGATAATGCACTGGTTACTGTTAAGCTGTGTATGGTCCTTACAGTACAGGTGATATATTAATTCATGGTATTTTGTAGGTTTTGTTAATCACAGAGTTCTTCATTAGTTTCTTGCAATATGTTAATATTGCATTTGTATTATTTCATTTCTGGTGTTTGCTTATTCTTAATAACATTTTAAAAGAGCCCTGGGCTGTTCTGCTCTGTAAGCCTTGACTAGTATTGGGTGTCACATTGGCCTAGCAGTTAGCACAAAGCTATTACAACTTGGGGTTCAGAGGTCAGAGTTCAATTCTGACATCATCTGTAAGAAGTTTGTACATCCTCCCCATGAACATGTTGGTTTTCTCTAGGGTTTCTCATTCCGTTCCACATTCCAAAGATGTACCTGTTCGTAGGTTAATTGAGTGGGTTGCTGACACCGTGGCTCAAAGGGCTGGAAGGTCCTATTCCGCACTGAATCTCTAAATAATAAGTAAATATTTACGCTAAGCAGGCTGATTGGACTGAACGCAGAGTAAGAGCAAGAGGTATCAGCTATGGCCATCAATAGCTTTCTGTTTTCTATGACAGGTGCCAGGTTCCAGCCCACCACAGAATCTTAAGCACATAAGCAAGACCAACACTTCATTGCTGTAATGAAGGAGTGCTGTATCCCTAGAAATGCTCTTTCAGATGTGACATTAAACTGTGGACCACAAAAGTGTGAGACAAGTCTGAGCATTTCCCACTCTAAGGCACTCAAGGAAAGCACTTCACTGTTGTTGTGGGAAACTGTGAATGTGAGCACATTGTGGCATCAAACCAGTGGCGGTGCACTCACATAGCACACCAGGGGATCTTCCACTCCTTAACCCTAAATGGGTACATTTTAACCTGGCCTTTGTGCCTCTCTTCTCTTCCTGAGATCAAAGGCAGCAATGAGAGAAAGGAAAACATACTGAATAAACTAAAAAATATAGATGAACAGAGGTCAACTAACAAAGCACAGAAGAAAAATTTAGCCTAGAAATAACTTGATCTTCCTAAGGTTAGATGTTCAGGGTTTAGTCAATAAGACAGCCTCACTTTTACTGAAATATCATGGTCCACAGTGGGCACAGCAGTGGTGAATTCTATCTCATCCATCTCCCAAACACTTGTGCAGGATATCCATTGAATCAGGTGTTCATAAACTTGGTGAGGACAAGTGCAGTCTGTTACTTCATTTCATTATAACCACTTCTCACCAAAGCACTCAAATCACATTTCCAGCTGTCGTCTTCGTTTACACTTCTAAATCTTTATTTCATGTCCATTAAATGCTCGATTTAACTTGGAGAAAAGTTCTGAAATTTCATTTTGACTGATAAGATAAGAAATACTGGATGAGGTACCTAATTAATGATCTTTAGCCAGGACTGAACATAGAAAATGACATATTTTTGAAAACGCTGCTGACATCATAGGTTGAGTTACTATCTAAAGCTCAGCCAATATTCTTTCAATGGTGATTATCTGAACTCATGTACCACTTACAAAGCTGTTTGCAGTCTGAACAGTGGTAATTATAATACAAAATGGAAATTTTTAGTAAGAGGTATGCATTTATGACACTGCTATTCATAATGAAATTGAGCTTTGAAATTACTATGAGTAAAATTGACAACTAGCATGTTGAGCTCTTATGAAGTTCCTTTGTCTCCTGTAGTAATCGGAGGTAAGTCATCTATCTTACACAAACTAATAGAAACTAAATTTGGTAGCCCAGGAAAATAAGTGTGTGGATCATAATGCATGACTTATCCATGCTATTTTGACCCACTGAAGAATGCACTAAAAATTTCCAATTACAAGCTAAATATTGTAATTTTGGCATCAGATATTATTATCTGCACTTTTGCAGGCCAACTCATTTCCCTTCTCTTCCTGTACTTGAAAAGACTGAGTTTGTATAATTGCTATGTTCGGGAGAGCAGGCAGTAACAAATTTAGAAACACACTCTGCATTATGAACATCCAAGGCAGTCCAGGTAGTTTTATACCCCAATAATTTGAACTTTTATGTTCTATATGGGAAATTAACTCATTAATACAGAATTCCCTTCTGCAGGTTTCAGACTGGCGTGCAGAAGCAAGTGTTCAACAGATTCCAGCTTTCCGTGATGCCACATTTGTTCTGGCCTGATGGTTCAAAATATGGCAAAACTGCCCACTGTTGAATAAATGAATCATAGCTCTTTCTTGGAAACCGAGATTTTCTGATCTTTTGACGCTGTGAAGATGGTTGTGAACAGAGCAATGGCACAGCCCAGTGCGTTAATACACAAATCAAGTTACTGCTGCATAGTGATTGATGTAATCTGCCTACTCCGCATATCGGGCATGCACAAGTGAGGCAACCTGGACCAACTTCTGAATAGGGCCAGTCGCTCAGGATATGCTGAAAATGCGTGCACCACACCATGGTGAAAAATTTAGCCTCGTTTTCACCATAAACCACCCAAACAATGACAACAATGGACTTAATTCTGCAACTAATAATCCACTTAAATAGTACAGATGAAATTCATTTGAATGCATTATAACATCATAAAATAAGGTATTGTACTTCTTCAATAGTATAATAAGGCATGGTACTTCTTCAGAATTTTTAAAAAGTGCAATATCACCTATGGATTTACATCAATAAATTGATAAAGGGTAAATCTGAAATCAGAATCAGGTTTAATATCACTGACATATGTTGTGAAACTTGTTGTAGGATCAAGACTGCTGTGCTCATTGAAAGAATATTTACAATATTTGGGTGGAGCCCGGCCCCTGACGGGAGGCACGGCCTGCTGTTTGGACAATTTAAACATCAGCCGAGGTAGACTAGAAAGGCAGAATGTCGAGAATCAGACGAGGCTAGGTCACTCTGAGCACCATGCCGATTTGGAGAAGTTGAGATGGCTTCTTCAGCAGTGAAATCTAGGCCCGAAACGAATCACTGGGCAGTGTGTTCCAGACCTGGTGCGATGCACCACAGTGGAGCCCAGGCCCTAATATGAGGTCCGATGTTCGGACAACTTAAATGCTGGCCCAGGTAAACTGAGGGCTCCTCTCTCCACAACATTGAGGCTGTGCTTTGTGTGTGTGAACTTTGCAACGATTTGTCCCACTAATTCGGTGAAGTCTTTGGGCCTACTCCGGGCTGACTCATTTCGGTTCAGAATGCTGTTGTTGTTGCTCGCTTCTATTGTTTGCCTGATTTGTGGGGTTTTTTCTCTCTTTCTTTGCACATTGAGGATTGGTTTTTATTTTTTTTAATTGGGTTCTTTCCAGTTTCTTGCTTTGCAGCTGCCTGTAAGCAGACAAATCTTAAGGCGGTATAATTTATATATTCTTTGATAATAAATGCAATTTGAATCTTGAATCTTCGAAATGGCTCTTTTTCAAGATTGCAGGCACATACCTGGAAATTCATGTCTCCTGGGTCCATTAAGATTTTTCTCATTTTGCATCTAGCCATTTAGCACAAATACTGTACACTCCGTGGCAGGTTAATGAATTTTACAACAGTTATACTGATTAAGTAGCTTGTTAACTCCACACAAAGCATTAAGATCACCATCACATTTGGGTTGTTGACTGTGCCTTTTTAATCTACTGAAGAAATTCACATCACAGACAGACAGACATATTTTATTGATCCCAAGGGAAATTGGGTTTCATTACAGCTGCACCAACCAAGAATAGTGAAGAAATATATCAATATAAAACCATAAATAATTAAATAATAATAAGTTAATCATGCCAAGTGGAAATAAGTCCAGGACCAACCTATTGGCTTAGGGTGGAGTTGAAAAGTTTGATGGCCACAGGCAGAAATGACTTCCTATGACACTCAGTGTTACATCTCGGTGGAATGAGTCTTTGGCTGAATGTACTCCTGTGCCTAACCAGTACATTATGGAGTGGATGGGAGTCATTGTCCAAGATGGCATGCAACTTGGACAGCATCCTCTTTTCAGACACCACCGTCAGAGAGTCCAGTTCCACCCCCACAACATCACTGGCCTTACAAATGAGTTTGTTGATTCTGTTGGTGTCTGCTACCCTCAGCCTGCTGCCCCAGCACACAACAGCAAACATAATAGCACTGGCCACCGCAGACTCGTAGAACATCCTCAGCATCATCCGGCAGATGTTAAAGGACCTCAGTCTCCTCAGGAAATAGAGATGGCTCTGACCCTTCTTGTAGACAGCCTCAGTGTTCTTTGACCAGTCCAGTTTATTGTCCATTTGTATCCCCAGGTATTTGTAATCCTCCACTATGTCCACACTGACCCCTTAGATGAAAACAGGGGTCACCGGTGCCTTACCCCTCCTCAGGTCCACCACCAGCTCCTTAGTCTTTTTCACATTAAGCTGCAGATGATTCTGCTCACACCATGTGACAAAGTTTCCCACCATAGCCCTGTACTCAGCCTCATCTCCCTTGCTGATGCATCCAACTATGGCAGAGTCATCAGAAAACTTCTGAAGATTGCAAGACTCTGTGCAGTAGTTGAAGTCCGAGGTGTAGATGGTGAAGAGAAAGGGAGACAGGACAGTCCCCTGTGGAGCCCCAGTGCTGCTGACCACTCTGTCTGACACACAGTGTTGCAAGCACACGTACTGTGGTCTGCCAGTCAGGTAATCAATAATCCATGACACCAGGGAAGCATCCAACTGCATCACTGTCAGCTTCTCTCCCAGCAGACCAAGGCGGATGGTGTTGAACGCACTGGAGAAGTCAAAAGCCATGACCCTCACAGTGCTCGCCGGCTTGTCCAGGTGGGCGTAGACATGGTTCAGCAGGTAGACGATGGCATCCTCAACTCCTAGTCGGGGCTGATAGGCGAACTGGAGGAGGTCTAGGTGTGGCCTAACCATAGGCCGGAGCTGCTCTAGAACAAGTCTGTCCAGGGTCTTCATGATGTGGGAGGTCAATGCCACCGGTCTGTAGTCATTGGAGCCGCTGGGGTGCGGCGTCTTCGGTACAGGAACGAGACAGGATGTCTTCCACAGCACAGGAACCCTCTGGAGACACAGGCTCAGGTTGAAGACATGGTGAAGTACTCCACATAGCTAGGGGTCACAGGCTTTGAGCACCCTGGGGCTGACACCATCCGGGCCTGCAGCCTTGCCTGGGTGGAGACATTTCAGCTGTCTTCTCACCTGTTCAGCTGTGAAGCCCACCATGGTGGTTTCAGGTGAGGGAGGGGTGTAGTCACGAGAGCAGGGTGGGGGCCTGTGAGGAGGGATAGGAGGGGAGAGTGGAGTATGTGCTGGTTGGGGGCCGACAACAGATGAATCATGTGCAGGATGGGCAGGGGCCACAGCGGCAAATCTATTGAAAAACAGGTTAAGTTCGTTGGCCCTGTCCACACTGCCTTCAGCTCCTCTGTTGCTGGTTTGCCGGAAACCAGTGATGGTCCTCATCCCACTCCAGACCTCTCTCATGTTGTTCTGCTGCCAGAACACAATCAGCACACAAGGCAAAACCTTGATTTTATTAACACAGTTAAAACAACAAAGAGACTTGATACTCTTGCAAGGCATTTATAAAGGACAACAAATCTGTTACCTCTTAGAAATTCATGGAATATTACTTTATGACAATTGTATGTTTTTAGCAACCATTGTTTGGTAGAAGCATTTAGATAAAATAAATGTTTTACTTTCCAGTCAGGCATTATCTGGGAATTCTTTTCCCCACTACTTAGAGAATGGAACAGCTATGCCACAAGGCATTCATCAAATGTCCGCAATAACTATTTAGTGAAAGCAATCGATAGCAAAATGTGATTGTCAAAGAGAGTAACTATGCAACTATAATTCACTCAGGTCTCTCAGACATGGCGTGATGAACATTAGTGACCCTGTCACCATTGTAATAACACCATCACACTAGATAAAGACCAAGGAGAAACTAACAGTCCTAGGCATTATAAAAATATGAGAGACATCTGCTGAACATTACCCCTTATGCACTCTGCTCATTTGGTTTGCATAATTTTACAATGGTATAGCTGGTAGATAAATAAAAAGATCAGTAAATTGGTTTGTTAAAGGGTGATTGGCTTCATGAAGAGTGGTTTCCATCTGGATTGGAAGTAATTATTTCTATCATTGTTCTGTATGTTTAGCAGTGGGAAAATATTTGCAAACAATATTTCATTTTTAGTTTATGGAAGTACTTTAAGATATTCTTAATTATAAACACATCTTCTGTCATAAATGAAAACTCTAAGCCAGATATATCCACCTTCACTGGTGGAAGAATCATATATCTTATGAGACATGTACAAAATACTGGACAAAGACATAAGTTTGGGTATTCCTGTTTCTGTGATTGATGATTAGTCAATGTAGGGATAAACTGTTGTATTCATGAATGCTACTGGGTTGCTTTCTTGTGCCTCATTCAAAATGAGTGCATTCCACTGCATCTCAGGGACACCAGGTCCTGATGCAATTTCTCAATCTTACTGTTTTTGGCTGTTGAAGTCAACATGGCAATAGACCTCATTGCCATCAAATCTACTACATCTGGTAACCCGTACCTTATTCAAAAGGGTTGGCTCCAGGGACTTGGCATGCATTAATATTAAACCTGTAGCATACTGCCAGCAGATTAACAGGCAGCATCTGTAAAATCACTAATCGAGAAAGGAAGGGGAAACAAGATAGGAATTGTGATGTTGAAGGTTTTCATTGCAAGTACATTCATAGATTGTTGAGATCCAATCATGTCAAAAAGCTGCCAAGTGCTGTCGCAATCTAACTGAAACAGTTCTATCTAGTAGTTGAATTTGGATGTAGAATTGTACAACACAGGAACAGGCATGTTGGCCCACCAGGTTTGTGCCAACAATTATGTCAATTTAATTTAATCCCATTTGCCCCCACATTGGCCATATCATTCTATTCCCTGCCTGTCCATGTCCATCTAGATCAGGCGTTCTCAAACTGGGGTCCACAAACCTCTCAGTTAATGGTAGTGACATAAAAAGGGTCGGTAACCCCTGGTCCAGATGCTTCTAAAGCTGTGCTTTAACATCTGCTTCTACCACCTCCTCTAGGGGCATGTTACACATATTTTTGCACACCCTCCAATGTTTCCATATCTTAGAATAATGTGAAACACACCATCACATGGAGGGTAGTGCAGAACAAATAATGCCAAAAATCATCTGAAATATAGCCTGAAACTTGGCTAATCCTTGCTTACTTGCCTGGTTGAATGTCAAACCTTTAAATATTCCTAATGAATATGAAATATTGTTTGCAAATCATTTCCCACTGGTATTTTTGAATGTTCCAAAAGCTATTAAAATTAGTGAAACCATCAACATGCACAAGTTCCTGGAGGAACTCAGCAAGTTAGGCAGCATCTATGGCAGGGAATGAACAGTCAATATCTTGGGCCAAGATCCTCAATCAAGACTGGAAAGGAAGAGGAGAGAAACCAGAATCTGAGGGGAAGGAGGATGTTATTAGGTGATAGGTGAGACCAGGTGAGGGGGAAGGGGAGGTTGAGTGAAAAGCTGTGGGGTGGGGATTGCTGGAAGAGATAAAGGGCTGAAACTATTAATATGCCATCTTCTTTCTCTTATCATCAGATAGGAGCCTTAGATCCCAGACCACCAGGTTCAGGAACCGTTACTACCCTACAACCACCAGTGTCCTAAACTGACATGGAAATCTTCATTCACCACTACTTTAAACTGATTCTACGGCCTCCAGACTCGCTTTCAAGGGAGCTTTTGCAATTCCAGCTCTCAGTATTATTTTTATATGCAGAGTTTGTCTTCTTTTTGCACTTTGGTTGTTTGTCAGTCTGTCAGTTTAGGTACAGTATTTTTGTAAAATTCTGTTGTAGTTCTCTTTTCATGTAAATGCCTGAAAGACAATGATTCTCAGCATTATCATTTCAAAGGATCTGTCTTGGGCCCAGCATATAACTGCACAGCAGCACCTCGACTTTCTTAGAAGTTTGTGAAGATTCGGCATGTCATTTCAAGCTCTGACAACTTGTACGGATGCACGGTGGAGAGTCTATTGACTGGTTGGATCGTGGCCTGGTGTGGAAACATCAAGACCCTTGAAAGGAAAAGCATACAAAATGGAGTGGGTACAGCCCAGTCCATCACAGGGGAAACCCTCCCCACCATCGAGCACATCTACAAGAAGCACTATCACAGGAAAACAGTATCCATCACCAAGGCCCCTGCTGTCCAGGCCTTGCTCTCTTCTCATTGCTGCCATCAGAAAGGAGGTACAGGAGCCCGAAGTCCCACAGCACCAGATTCAGGGGCAGTTATTACCCCTCAAACATCAGGTTCTTGAACCAGAAGGGATAACTTCAATCACCCCAATATTGAACTGATTCCACAATCTATATACTCACTTTCAAGGATTCTGCACCTCATGTTCTCAATATTTATTACTTATTTTTTTTTTCTTTTTGTATTCGCGCAGTTTGTTATCTTTTGCATATTGGTTGTTCATTCTTCTTTGTTGCGTGTGGTTTTTCATTGATTCTACTGTGTTTGTCCACAATAAAATGAATCTCAGGGGAGTATATAATGATCTATATGTGCTTTGATAATAAATTTACTCTGAGCTTCAAACATTATTTCAGAAGTTATTAAAACATTTTTAACTAAAGCACTTAAGCAATTATAGATGTTCAAATTAATTCAGAAATAAGGAGTCTATCATCAGAGTTTAACCAACAGAATTCCAGCCAAGAATAGCCAACTGGATTAAGAGTTAATGATGCATTCATGCAGCAGTTACTTGGAGAAACACCAGTATTGAATTGATTGTGGACTTCAGGAAGGAGAAGTCGAGGGATCAGGAGTAGAAAAGGTGAGTAGGTTCGAGTTCCTGGGGAGTCAACATCTCTGAAGATCCTTCATGGACCCAATATATTGAAGCAGTTATAAAGAAGGCACGACAGTGGCTATATTTCATTAGGAGTTGGACGAGACTTGGTATGTCACCAAAGACACTTGCATATTTCTACAGACATGCTGTGGAGAGCATTCTAATTGCTTGCTTCACCATCGGGTATGGAAGGGCCATTACACAGGGTCAGAGAAAGCTGTAGAAGGTTATAAACAGCCACCTTCCTCACAGGCATGAGACCCCTGCACCCCCCCCCCACCCCCAGCATCAAGGGCACCTTCAAAAGGCAATACCTCAAAAAGACAGCATCCATCATTAAGGACCCCCATCACCCAGAACCTTCCCTCTTCTCATTGCTACCATCAAGGGAGTGGTACTGGAGCCTGAAGATATAACTCCATGTTTCAGGAACAGCAACAGCTTCTTCCCTTCTGCCATCAGATTTCTGAATAGACAGTGAACCCACGAACACTACCTCAGTATTTTTTTCTCTCTTTCTTGTTACGTACCCCATAACTGGGTGTCTTACCAACAAAGATAAAAGTGTCCTTTGGAGTCTGGTGATACTATTTTCAACAATATTTATTAGCAAAAATATACAAAATAATATCAATGCAAATATACAGAGAATATACATTAGCAATACTACACCTAAAAGTGCGGGTATAATAATAATCATTAATGAAACAAGCTCTATCGTTGTCTAGGGGATAATGAATTGTCAGATGGAAATATAAAGTTCAGTTCAGTTCATGCAGGCTGCGGTAACTGTTTGTCGATGTGTTGCAATTGTTGGAGAGAGAGAGAGAGAGAGAGAAAATGTGTGAACAGTAACAGCTATTATCTTGCCAACCTTCCTTTATGATTTTGATCCATCGATGCGTTGTTGTTGTGGCCATTCACGTATGACCCCTCCGTCCTTTAGCTAGACCGTTCTTCAGTGGTGGACTCGTCACCCAGGCAAGGGTGGACACACACACAAGCCCCCACCGGTCTCACTACAAAACACTGTGAGTTAAAATTTTCCGACCCTTCGTTCAGTCTCCGATCTCCCACCCTGTCTTGTGGGGGTTCTGATGCTCTCCAGCATTTCTCCTGGTGTGTCTGAGGGGTGTTACCCCAGACCTCACTTTTATCCCCACTCACGGGGTCTCAGGTGTCAATCAGGTTGGGATGATGTAACCCACCAAACCAGCCCACTCTGGTTGTCCCCTGAGGGTTTTCAATGAATAGAACAGTACCAAGTAAACAATCCTTCTCCAAAAGGCAATAGCAGTAAATCAATGGTTCCGCTCCTCTTTTGTTAGCTGTGTCTCTCTCTCATTAACTTTCACGAGCTGTTATCAATAACAACTGCCCTGGCAGCTTTCCTTTGTCTCTCTTACTTCCTTGTTAGCAGCATCGAAATAGTAGCGATTTGCGATTCTCCAAAAAGGGGGGGGGGGGCGGCATGGGCGACTCTGCACCCTTCTGCCCATCAGAGTTGTTCATCCTTCGTAACATTCTGTACTACTTATATACATACACACACATATACATATAATTCTAACCTACAGTTTTATTATTATGTATTGCAATGCAGCCACAAAACAACTAATTTCATGACATATGCCATTGCTATTAAACCTACTTCTGATATTTTACAGAATCTGCTGGCATTTTTCAGCAAGTTCCAATTCAGTGATACTATTGAAAATTAACTAGAAATTATACACTTTTTGTTTTAAGTAGGAACATTAAAAATAATCAATATTCTGAACAGAAGCTCTATATTAATACAATACAGTTTTATGTCTCATGCCATAATAACTAGAACTGCCACTTGTAAAGAAATGTGTTTTCTCTGATGATGCCTTTATCTTCACTCACATATGGGTATTACATATAATTATATAACGTTGATCATGAAATGCAGAAGGACAGCTCTGCAGTCAAGGAAGTACTTGCTCAACAAAGATTTTATTTTAGCATGATGGTTTTATATTAAATTACCTTCAAGGTATAAAAGTTAATGTAATTATAGCACTTTAAAGGTGCTGCTGATGGCTGCAATGCTACTGGTAAATAGATGGCAGATCCTTCTGATTCTTCATCCAAGAAAACATTATTCTTCAGTTAAAACCTGCAAGAGTTGGCAAGCAATTTGAACTTGTACAAGAGCAGATTTCCTTTTAAGATTTATGGCCAGGTACACAAAGCGTAAAGATCAATAGCCCAGGGTGGAAATTAGGTTCACCAGCCTTTGAAGGCTAGTTTCGGACTCCCCACTTCCATTGTTTAGCTGGAGGGCAGAGCCCAGTTTGAGCTCGTTAAAAACTTCAGGAGTATGAATGATTCACGGCCTACACTCTTTGTTTCTGAGTCGCCGATTATTGTCAAGTACCAGCAGTAGCCAGAAAGTTTAAGCTTCAATTATCTATCAGACCAGCAACAACTCACTTTCCACCTCCAGAACTGTGCCCACCCAGCCCAATAAATGGATTACAACAAAAATATTTTCCACATTATTCTGCCAGAAGAGAAGTAAGATGTACAACACATTGAAATGTGGTTGGCCATGGTAATTAGCCACAAATGGCAGGATTATTTAAGCATTTAGAAACAGATAAGACATCAGAAAGCACACAGGCAGTACACACCCCTCAACTTCTGAGAAAATATTACTTTCAGAAAATAACAATTGAGTACCATCAAGAGGATGAACTATGTCAGTTGTCATCTGTATCGAGGCACTAAATTAGATCTAAAGAAGGCAAATTGCTGATTTAGCAGCTGAAGAAAATGGAAATTGCATAATTGAGATGTTGATTAATGAATGAGACAAAAGCACAGAAAATTGTGATACATTTAAAATATCCATAAAGTTTAGAATGTAAACCACATGCAGACCATATGCCTAATTACTTGGGAACTTTTACTCACGAAAGGCAGTTCAGAGGAGCACAGAACAGATACTTAGGCTGCATTTTCCAGGAATCAGCAATAAAATGGTTCAAAATGAATACATGGACTGTGGATTCCAAGAAGATGGAAACACGGTTATAAAGTGTGGTGAAGAACGCAAGAAGTAGGAGCAGGAGAAGGAGTCCACCTATTGGCCGTAGAGTCTGCTTTGCTATTCAATAAGATCGTGGCCAATCTGGCCATCGAGTCCACTCCACCTACCTGCCTTTTCCCCATAAGGCTTAATTCCCCTGCTATACAAGAAGAAGGCATAAGGCAAGCTGTCCCTAGAAAGTCAGGGCTTCAGGTATAGAATTTGGAATGTTATGTTACAGAATTCGTAAACACTGGTTGGACCACACACGGAGTATTGTGTGGAATTCTGGTCCGCATGTGGAGACAATGCAGAGGAGATTCACAAAAGGCTGCTTGGATTGTAGGGCTTTAGCTATGGGGAGAGATTGGATAGGATAGGCTTGTTTACCCTGCAGCGAAGGAGGCTGAGGCGTGGCCTGAGAGAGACTCACTTTAAAGAATGAGAGGCACAGATGAGGTAGATAAGATCATTTCCCCATAGTAGGACCATCAAAGTCCCCTTTTTAAAGTGGATTTAAGGCACAGGGTTTTTAGCACTGAGGTTAGTTGACACCTGGAACTCACTGCCGGAGAAGGCAGTGGAGTCAAACACAATCAGCACTTTTAAGAGATATTTGGACAGGCATTTAAGTAGACAAGGCCGAGAAGGATTTGGATTCATTGCTTTGGAGCACGCAGACAACCACAAAACATATGTCATGCCGCATTTTATCAATTACAATGCAGTGTTTAACACCACTCTTTCTTAGTACCAATCACTAAGCTGGGACTCTGTATCTACCTCTGCAACAGGATCCTTGTTGGGAGATCGCTGTCAGTGCAGATCAGTAATGACACGTCTTCCTTGCTGACAATCGACACCAGCCCAGTTCAGAGATGCAAGCTTAGCCCACTGATCTACTCTCTCGACACTGGCTACCTGGCCAAGCGCAGCTCAAATGGCATTTATAAATTGGCAGATGACACCATTGTTGTTTGTTGAATTCTCAGGTAATGAAGAGGTAGTGTACTGGAGTGAGTTCGATCAGCTGATTGAGGGGTGACACATCAACAAGCCCAAACTCAACATCAGAAAAACCACAGAACTGATGGTGGACTTCAGGAAGGGGCAATCAGGAGAACACGCTCCAGTCCTCATGAGGGGTAAGTACTGGAAAAGAGTGAGCAGATTCAAACTCCTGGGTGTCAACAGCTCATAGGATCTATCATGGGCCCAGCATGTTAATGTAATCACAAATAAGGCACACCAGTGACTCTACTTTGTTGGGAGTTTGAGGAGATTTGGTATGTCACCAAAAACTCTTACAGATTTCTATAGATGTCCAGTGGAGAGCATTCTGACTGGCTGCATCCCAGCCTGGTACAGAGGCTCCAAAGCATAGGATCACAAGAGGCAGCAGAATCAGCCAGATGCATCATGGGCACAACATTCCTCACCATTGAGGACATCTTCAAGAGGCAGTGTCTGCAGAAAGCCCATCCATCACATAGAAACCTCACCATTCAGGACATGCACTTTTCTTGTTACTGCCATCAGACAAGATGTACAGGAGCCTGAAGACCCACACTCAACAGTTTAGGGACAGCTTCTTTCCGTCTGCCATCAAATTTCTGAATGGCCCATAAACCCATAATTCTACCACGTTATTCCACCTTCTGAACGATTTATTTATTATTGCAATTTATGGTAATTTTATGCTTTTAAGCTGCACTGCTGCCACATAACAACAAACTTCACGTCATCTAAGTCAGTGATAATAAATGTAAATCTGAATTGGATTCCTGTTGCAGACAAATGGGACGACTGCAGGCGGCAATACGTTGTGAGCCAAAGGTTGTCTCTCTGTGCCTATATTACTCAGTTATTGAACAACGTAACCAACAATTAGTCTGGATTTGATACCAGTTAATGTTGTGCAGACATCCCATAAAGGACCTTGAACATTTGGGACAGAGGAGATGAGTGAGCCTAGCAGCAGCCATTCCCCCAGGTACAGAAAAAGCTTTTAACAATGTAATGAATATTTTTCTTCCACACTCTAAAGAGAGATGTGAATCTGGCTAACAGCTTGCTCGGTGGATTTAAGTATGATACATACTTCTAATACACCTTGATGAATGAATTGCATACCCCTTTGTTATAGTAATCTGATTCCAAGTCGAAGCAATCAGAAATCTATATAGTTTGCAGTCAAAATGCATCTGATGTGCCTTACATTGATAACTCATGATATACCTGCTCACAAATCTCCAGTGAGGATTTCCTGTGCAGACAAACACAATTACCCCATTTGTGGAAGAGAAGCAAACTGAAATTACTATTTATTCTCAATATCATTTTTATGAATTCACTTCTATAAAAATATTTTTGACTAAAAGAGAAGATGAAATGTCTCCTAATATAGCTTGCATGCTGAAAACAGGCAAAAGTCAGAAATTTTCTCCAAAAAAAATCGAAGTAGTAATGGATATGTCAGGTGGACTGACAAATCCAGCTGAAACCTACAGTATCAGGATAATACTAATTTTTCAATCTAAGCCCAAAGAAACGACAGCAACATGCAGCAGGTCAGGCAACATCGCTGGAGAAAAACAAACCTAATGTTTCAGGTCATTCATGTTTATGGAGAAATTGTAAAATATTGTGCATTCATTGTAATTTAAAAGTTCCCTAGGGGCTCAGACAGAACATTTGCAAGGGGCTTCAAACATGCAAGAACCTCTGCAGTTCTTAATCTAGCAGGAGACTGCAATAGGGAGAACTAAATTTCAAGAGCTCACAATAACAGCTTGTACACAAAACAAGCTCAAACACCTAGCAGAAAACACACAGTATAATGACTTTGAGCAGAGCAGCCTGTTATTTTAATTATTACAATGACCAACCATAAGTCCTTAAGACGTAGGAGCAGAATTAGGCCATTTCGCCAATTGAGTCTGCTCCACCATTCAATCAGGCTGATCCTTCCCCCCCTTGCCCTCAGCCCCACTCCACTGCAAACTCCCCATAACCTTTGATGTCATGTCCAATCAAGAACTGATCAAGCTCTGCCTTAAATACACCCAACAACCTGGACTCCACAGCTGCCTGTGGTAATAAATTCCACAAATTCACCACCCTCTGGCTGAAGAAATTTCTCTGATCTCTGTTTTAAATGGACACCCCTCAATCCTGAGGCTGTCCCCTCTTCTTTGAGACTCCTCCACCATGGGAAACATCCTTTTAACATCTACTCTGTCTAGGTCTTTCAACATTCAAAAGGTTCCAATGAGATTCTCCCTCATCCTAAATTCCAGTGAGTACAGGCCCAGAGCCATCAAACTTCCTTTCATTCCCGGAATCATCCATGTGAACCTCCCCTGAACCCTCTCCAATGCCAGCACATCTTTTCTTCGAAGAGGAGCCCAAAACTGTTCACAAGACTCAAGGTGAGGCCTCACCAGTGTCTTATAAAGCCTCAGCATCACATCCCTTCTTTTGTATTCTAGACCTCTTGAAATGAACACTAGCATGGCATTTGCCTTCCTCACCACTGACTTTACCTGCAAGTTAACCTTTAGGGTTAACCAAAACTAATCATATTGGGTTTTTTTTTTATTAAAAGGTCTCATCAGAAGCTAATGCTGTGAGTGATGACTTGTAGTTAAGGCTAGCCCATACATTTTGTGGTTGGTGCTGGGAGTAGAGCAGGAAATGTAGGATCATTTCCAAGCTGTGGGAGCAGATGCCTTCAGGTCAGTAGTACAACCACAAGGGCACAAACTCAATCTCAGCAGCAGTTCAATACATTTACACAGATGCTCAGGATCAGTGAATGTTGTATCTCACCAGCTGTATGCTGCATTATACAGTGCTGTGCAAACGTTCTACACACACGATATAGCCAGGGTGCCTAAGCCTTTTGCACAGTACTGTATTTGTCAAAGTGGAGTGGTGAGTGAGTTTATAAATCTGGCGGGAGCAAAGGATGCTGGGAGTGATGAGGCTAGTGAGGTGTGGGGCAGGTGGAATGCCAAGAGCAGGGGGAGGCCCTGAGATACCAGGCAAGGTCATTTCATTCCATACAATATGCAATCTTTTGGGAAGGGGGGGTCAGCAGTACAGTACAATGCATAAAATTGCTACAGTACAGTGCAGAAGTCTTAGGTACACCAGCTATATACATACCAATCTGTCTCATCTGTTAGACTACTACTTTGGGTCCCATCCCTCCGCTAGACTAGTTTCAACCCGCTTGTGTAGCACCAGCAAATCTCCACTCCAGATATTGCTCTCCCTCTAGTTCAGAAGCAATATCTCTCATATAAAGGTCACCCTGATATCACTACACTGGAGATTTAAATCTTCTGCTTAACTCTCAAGTTTCACTTTAGAGGACCTCTTCCCTCTTTTGCTCTTTACCCCACACTATAGGGTTGCCTAGCACTGCCACTTGCTTGGACTTCAACACGCCGTGCTGTAAAACGGAGCCAGTCATTGCACTATTAATTTGGGTGCTGCTGTTGCCTTCCTCTGAGAGGCTACTTCCCACAACCGTGTCCAAAACAGGATGCCCATGGGAGAGGAAGATATCCACAGGAGAATATTGCACAACCTGCCTTTCTCTTCTGGTGGCCACCTGTCTATCTGACTGAACCTGAGATGTGACCACCTCCCTGAACACGCTTTCTATAACATGTTCTGCCTCTCTGTATGCCCCTCAATGAGTCTAGCTGATGGCCCAAGTGACCCATACCGTCTGCGGGGTCCTGCAGCTGGATATAACTTCCTGCAAGTGTAGATATCAGGGCCATTGGATTACTCACTGATCTCCCACATTTCACGGGGTGGGGGGCAGACCAGTCCACTGACCGTCAGTTCTAACTCTGGTCGGTACTGGATTCAAAGCGAGAAAAAGGAAAGACCATACTTTGACTTAACATATCTTGCCATCCTTGATAAAACCTCACTTGTCAAAAAGAGACTGGAATCAACCCGATGATATGAACATTGAATTTTCCAATATCAGGTCATGTTTTTCTATTTCTCCATCTCCCTTTCCCTCCCACTCTTCCCACTCCTCCAATAGGAGGCCTTGGCAATGTAGTTCACCGAGGAACTGGGTTAGAGAGTATTAGCAATGAGAGGCAGGATTAACTGGGATTGCTTTCTCTGGAGCATTGGTTGCTGAGTGATGGAAGCCTATAAAGTTATGAGAAGTTTACATGGTGCCCTTTCGCCAGAGTAGAAATGCAAGTATTAGAGGCATAGCTTTGAAGTGAGGGAAGGAAGTTTAAAGGATGTACACTGGACATGTTTTCAACAGGGAGAGTGGTAGGTGTTTGGAATGCAGTTCCAGGAGTCGGGGGAGAGGGTGTACGAAGCAGATACTATTGTGGCATTTAAGAGGCTTTTTGAGAGATGCAGGGAGTGGAGAGAGATCATGAGTAGGCAGATGGGATTAGCTGAATTTGGCACAGACGTCTTAGAATGAAGAGCCTGTTCTTCTGCTGTACACAATTAAACGTATGGTGCATTGATAGCCAGCCAGAAAGATTGACTTCAATACCAAGAAGAATGGAGGAGTTTGCCACCAACTTGGCTCAAGACTGTGAACAGAGCTTGCTACCAACATTTTTCAGCAAAGAAAGAAAGGACTCATATTTATATAACATCTGCCACAAGCTGAAAACTGTGCAGTCATGTGGAAAATGTTGTCCAGGACCCTGAAGGTCATTTCCTTGATCTTCATCGAAGTGGGATCCTTTGCATCCAGCTGAGTGGAGAAGCAAAGTGTGGTGTTTTAGCACTGTTGTGAAGGATAGTAAGTTGTGCAGATTTCCCACAGTACAGTGCCACCACGCCTCCCCCCACCCCTCACCCACAGTGCTTTCTTGGAGCTTTGTGTTTGAACCCTACACCTGCTGACTCAGGGCCAAGACTGTCATAACTGACTAATTATTCATTTTGCAAATCTACTCAGAGCTGCTCTGCAAAAGAGATTTCTAATTTTGAACTGAATAGTATTCCCATATCGATTTTACACTGAGCTGGAATTATGGTTACAATAAGAACTGCTGGAGCTTTGATATATCATCAAGTCTTTCAGACGAGAACATGGTTAGATCCAGATTCTAAAAGTATTAATGTTTTGCAATCACTCTGTAGTTTCAGCAATTTTTCACAGCTGAACTAAAGCACAAATTGATGTACACTATCAGGACTTTAGGTGCAATATTGAAATAAAAACTGATTTGTTTCACAATAACAAATATGCTAACTACTACATGAGTCTCACAATGCAGAAACAATTCAAATGATGTTGAGTTTTGAAGCAGGCAGTGCTCTGTTCTAACTAAATTCAATAAAGGTATTGTGTTCCAGCTTTTATTTTCTTCACAGCTGCAATACTATTTTATTATGAAAGTGTTCAAGTTACTGGTGGAAGCACTTGCAAAAGAGCTAGTGACTTTCTATGACATTGTTTTGTTCTTTAAGCAGTTTATGATATTTTACTTCTAATAAAGTAATAGGAAGAAGAAGACAATTATACATCCCCTTCACAGTGTTCGCTGCAAAATGTATAGTTGATACAGTAATAAAGGTCATTCTGGAGTTCTGGAATGTGGCCTTACTGGACTATGCCTAACTGCATAATGGAATCACCCATTTACCTACTCTATTTTGCACACTGCAAGAGAGATTTTGCATTTTTTTAAAAACTGTCAAAGATAAATGCCACCACGTCAGATTTTTCCCTGGATGGTAAATGAACAGCGCCAGCTGTGCCTCAGTTTTGCACTTGTTCACACCTCCTCCATTGTGTTTTGCTCAAAAATTACCCAACTCCTCAAACATCACGAGTCTTCAAAGTGTTAACCATGGTCAAGAAGTGTAAGTTACAATAATAAATTACACCATACACAAGGTACAGAGAATGAAATAAGCTCAGATAAAGGAGAGGATGTCTTTTTCCCCTGTCCTGATGAAGGGTCTCAGTCAACTCCATTCCATAGATAATGCCTGGCCTACTGAATTCCTCCAGCATTTTTGTGTGTTGCTTGGATTTCCAACCTCTGCAGATTTTCTCTTGTTGTGATTCAACTAATAATCACATTTCGATTTGAAGAATGTCAGATCCTGGAGGACGCTGGCGCCCCCTTGTGATCAGGCTGGAGCATGACACCTCTTTCACAATCCTGCCGAGTCCAATACCAATAGCAAACTTGGAAATATGGCATTTTCTCTCCTCAGCCAAATCATTGATACAGATTTGTGAGTTTACAGGGTCCAAGCACCAATGTCTGCAAACACTAGCAGTGATAACCTGCTGATCTGAAAAGAATCCACATTCCCACTCTCTGTTTTCTGTCTAATAACTAATTCTATGTCAACGTTCACACCATACAACTTTGTTAATGATCTCCTGTGTAGGACATACTCAGAAGTCCAAATTCACACCTACTGGTTCCCCTAACCTTTTTCAGTATTGGTACATCCTCAGAGATTAAGGAGCTAATTAACTACAAACATAAGACGCCACTGTTTTTCCTCTCCCTCTCTCCAGCTCCACTCTCCTCCCCCTCCCCTCTCCCCTTCCTCTCTCCCCTTCCCCTCTCCTCTCCCCCTTCTCCCCTGAAAGGGAAAGGGAGACAGGACAGAGGAAAGGGGAGGAGGGCAAAGGGGAGAGGGCAATGGGAGAGAAGGGACGGGGAGGGGAAGGTGGGAAGGAGAGTAGAGGGTAGGGGAGAGGGGAGGGGGAAAGGAGGAGTGGAGGGGGTGAAAGGTAGGCAGTGGGAGGAGAAGGGAAAGGGGTGGAGGAGGGTAGAGAGAAAGGGGAGAGTGGGTGGGGTGGGGTGGGGAAAGGAAAGAGGAAGAGAAGGGAGGGGAAGGAAGAAGGGGAGAGGAGAGCAGGAGAGGGAGAGGGTGGAGGGGAAGGGGAGAGGGTAAGACATGGAGGGGGAGGGTAAAAGAGGAGAGAGGAGAGGGGGTAGGGGAGGGAGGGAGAGGGGGTGTGGGAGGTGGGAGAGGGAGGTGACGAGAGAAGGGGAGGAGAGGGGATAGGGGAGAGGGGTGGGGTGGGGAGGGGAAAGGAAAGAGGGAGACAGGGGAGGGGAAGGAAGAAGGGAAGAGGAGAGCAGGAGAGGAGAGGGAGAAGGTGGAGGGGAAGGGGAGAGGGGTGGGGAAAGGTAGATCATCTCTTCAAGTATCGAAAGACAAACATCAAGCAGGATGACATAAAACACAGGTGATGGATGGTAAAATGCAGGACTCACAGCAACTCACTGACAGAATCAGAATCAGGTTTATTATCACCGGTATGTGTCGTGAAATTTGTTAACTTAGCAGCAGCAGTTCAATGCAAAACATAACATAGAAGAAGAAGAAAAAAATTAGTAATAATAATACAGTAATAATAAATAAATAAATTACAGTATCCATATATTGAATAGATAAAAAAATTGTGCAAAAAAATGGAAATAATATATATTGAAAGTGTGTCCAAGGGTTCAACGTCCATTTAGGATTCAGATGGTAGAGGGGAAGAAGCTGTTCCTGAATCACTGAGTGTATGCCTTCAGGCTTCTGTACCTCCTCCCTGATGGTAACAGTGAGAAAAGGGCATGCCCTGGGTGCTGGAGGTCTTTAATAATGGATGCTGCCTTTCTGAGACACCACTCCCTGAAGATGTCCTGGGTACTTTGTAGGCTAGTACCCAAGATGGAGCTGACCTCTTTTGGTCCTGTGCAGTAGCCCCTCCATACCAGACAGTGATGCAGCCTGTCAGAAAGCTCTCCACGGTACATCTATGGAAGTTTTTGAGTGTATTTGTTGACATACCAAAACTCTTCAAACTCCTAATGAAGTATAACCACTGTCTTGCCTTCTTTATAACTACATCGATATGTTGAGACCAGGTTAGATCCTCGGAGATCTTGACACCCAACAACTTGAAGCTGCTCACTCTCTCCACTTCTGATCCCTCTATGAGGATTGGTATGTGTTCCTTCGTCTTACCCTTCCTGAAGTCCACAATCAGCTCTTTCGTCTTACTGATGTTGAGTGCCAGGTTGTTGCTGCAACACCACTATACTAGTTGGTATTTCTCAGTCCTATATGCTCTCTCGTCTCCATCTGAAATTTTACCAACAAGGTTGTATCATCAGTAAATTTATGGATGGTATATGAGCTATGCCTAGCCACTGAGTCATGAGTATATAGAGGGCAGAGCAGCAGGCTAAGCACACACCCGAGGTGCACCAGTGTTGATTATCAGTGAGGAGGAGATGTTATCACCATTCCACACAGATTGTGGTCTCCCAGTTAGGAAGTCCAAGATCCAATTGCAGAGGGAGGTACAGAAGTCCAGGTTCTGTAACTTCTCAATCGGGATTGTGGGAATGATGTTATTAAATGCTGAGCTATAGCCGATGAACAGCATCCTGACACAGGTGTTTGTATTGTCCAGGTGGTCTAAAGCCATGTGAAGAGCCATTGAGATTGCATCTGCCATTGACATATTGTGGCAATAGGCAAATTGCAGTGGATCCAGGTCCTTGCTGAGGCAGGAGTTCAGTCCAGTCATGACCAACCTCTCAAAGCATTTCATCACCGTAGATGTGAGTGCTATCAGGTGATAGTCATTCAGGCAGCTCACATTATTCTTCTTAGGCACTGGTATAATTGTTGCCTTTTTGAAGCAAGTGGGAACTTCCGCCTGTAGCATAGCCATGATATAAACAGGCACTTTAGAACTATCTTGGCCAACTGCAACCAAAACACTCCAAAGTTGATACCCACTCAGGGCTAATACCAATGGTGAAGCTTTCAAGGACAAAGATGTGATCGATGCCTGGTAGAAAGAACACTAAAGATCTCCTCAGCCATGACTCTGTCCTTGTTATAGGCAGTCATTCTACAGCAGCTTGTTCATTCCCATCTCATCACTACTCCTGGTCAGCATGAACTTTAAAAGGCAACCTCAGGAGCAGATACCGTACCCAGTGAAGCTTAAACCCTTGGCAGTGAAGAATGCTAGTCATGAATACACTGTCTACACCAGGTAATGGAAGAATATATCAGGGTCTTCAGGGATGTCATTTTCAAGAACATCCACAAGTGAATTTAGCTTGACTGGTAGACTAGTAATGCACCATCAATAACTCTCAGAGACGTGAGGCGAGAGATAGGCTTTTATTAGCTGGAAGAGAGAGCACTATCAGCAGCAAGAGACCATCACACAACATCCTGGAGACTGAGGGAGGAGCAGTGCCTCCAATCATCTTTATACAGGGGTCTGTAGGAGGAGCCACAGGAGCAGTCAGCAGGGGGTGAATGTCCAGACAGGTATATGTAGTTCACCACAACTAGTACAGCTGGCGTCCTTGAGGTCATGTCCAGTGTAATGCGATCCCTCAATAATATGGGGGTGGGGGGGGGTTCATTCCACTGGGAAAGCCACAGCTACTGGATTTGGGGCATTGAGTCTGGCTTTGTGGCCTAGAAGGGAAGGGGGAAGGAGAGGAGTGCAGTGCTGATGGGAGGCTCCATAATTAGAGGAGCAAAAAGCAGATTCTGTGGATGTGAAAGAGATATCCCGATGGTATGTTGCCTCCCAGGTGCCAGGGTCAGGGGGAGGGTGAACAGACGGAAGTCATGGTACCCATTGGCGTCAACAGCAAAGGTAGGAAAAGCAAAGATATGGGCATTAACAATAGTCTTTGCATCCTTCCGGGCCACGGGAGAGGTAGCAGAGGATTGGAGAATGGCAAATGCTGTTCCATAACTTGAAATTCCTTGGCATTATCATTTCAGAAGGTTTATCCTGGCACCAGCACTTAAGTGCCATGACAAAGAAGGAACGGCAGAACTTCTACATTCTTAGGGGCCTTCAAAGATTTGATATGACATCCAAAACTTTCACACAATTCTATAGATGCACAGCAGAGA